>NC_079134.1:8783544-11183544 GCF_945859705.1 Episyrphus balteatus | reverse complement strand
AGCCACCAGTGTGGGAAGTACCGTAATCTCAGTTTGGAATTTCGACATGGTTGGCTTTAATAAATTCTAACGCAGAAATAAGATTGAA
The DNA here is from genome assembly GCF_945859705.1 of Episyrphus balteatus. NCBI lineage: Eukaryota > Metazoa > Arthropoda > Insecta > Diptera > Syrphidae > Episyrphus > Episyrphus balteatus. Next base: position 11,183,456 of record NC_079134.1, on the reverse strand, counting down.
ACGTCATATGAAAGATGAAATGATAAGCTTTCACATGATGTAAAATTTTTTAAAGGTTGTCATTGAAAAAAAATTGATTCAATAGCGTGAGAAGATAAATTTTTTTTTGGTTTTTTTTTTTAGATGAAAATTGATCGAGTTTTTTTATTTACTTTTGACCGTATATAAGTCGTCCATATATAATTTTTTTTTAGCTTCCCCCGTTTGAAAGTTTAATACAAAAAAAACTATCATTTTCGATATTTAACCTTGAAAAACGTTTATGCACACATGGGATTTTTGGGGACTTTTGACATTTTACTTTCATCGATGTTTTAATGCTCTGTACCAATTTTCACGGTTGAATATCTTTTTTGACCGGGCTAAAATCTCTATAGAAAAACCATCATTATCGTTGATTTTAATAGAATTTCTTTCTTTTTTTTTTCAAATGCCGATTTTATTTGTATTGAAAATTGATAAAACTACTGTTATACGGAATTTTTGTTAGCCAAATGTAAATAAATTTCATAAGCTTACATCTTCCATTAACAACTGCTAAAGCCCAAGCAAAGAAGCAAAAAAATTGCAATAACTTCGCCATTTTCGTTGAGATTTTATTTTTTCAACACTATCAAAACCTTAAAGCAATTTACCGACTTAAAAATGAATATCAAAAATCAAAAAACTAAAAATTTCTCAGAACCAAAATTTAATGAGATTAAATTATATTGAAAAATGAATATTTTAAAGTCATTCCGCACTTCCTGATCCGAACTTCTAAAATTATGAATAACAACTGACCAAATTCAATTGATTTTGTATTGAAATAAAAACACGCTGCTGGATGATAAGGAAAAGTATAATCTGGCAGCATTATGGTAAAAAATGATAATAGGTGTTGCAGACTTTGAAAATGTGAAAACTACCCAAAATAATGAACCATGAAGAAGAAAGATAATCCGCCTGACCTTCATACAAAATACAATTTAGGGAATTTTATTGAAATAATGAGATAGTGGGTAATATATTTTTATAAATATGTGCGGAAATTTTTCAAATTTGGTTGCTTCTACTTATCGCATCGCCGAAATTGAGGTGTTTAGATTTAGGAAAAATAATAAAGCATCAGTTCTTATATTAATAATGTGAAATACTATCAATTTAGCCTATTTCCATTAATTCCCCGAAAACCATATAAAGTTGCTAGCCTTTTTATGTGTTAGAAATGTATGATAATAGCTGACATACATTTTTTAAAATTTTTTAAACTTGGTGAGAGAGTGTTTTTTTTTTAAATAATGAAATTTATAACAAGCTACACAAAAACTGGAACAAAAATGTTGCCCCAGTGAGAATTGGTAACAATGTTTCATTTATAACAGAAACTGAGAATATAAGCAGTCTATAAAATATTTTAAGTGAAAGAGTTTTTTTATACCCGGTATAAAAGGTACCCTTACGAAATTAATTAAAAATGTTGTCTTTGCTATGGGAATTACGGAAAAAATGAGTCTATACATTTTTTTAATGTGAAATGGTGTTTTTTTATGTGAAGAGAAAATGTGTAAAAAATATTAATTGCAAATACAAATTTTTTTCATTAAAAAAAAATATTTATTGCAACTAAAAAAAAAAAATTGCATAAAAAAAATTATTCCAACTGAAAAACATTTGCACTAAGAAAAAAAATATTCATTGTAATCACAAATTCCATAAATTAACAATTAACAATTAAAACACATTAATAACTTCACTTGAGTCGGTACACATTCATTTAAAATTTACATTAAACAATATTAAAAACAATTAAAAACAAACGCGACACGTACCTGATTGCATTTCGAAGCAGTTGCGCTTCATCTTCAGCAATCACGACTCGTATTGCGAAGAGTAACGCTTCGTTACAGTACCCGCACACTGACTAGAAAATCTCACTTCATCAATTAGAAGTATTATATACTATTTTATGAAAATTCCCCAGAAATGGGCGGTGAAAATCTCAATTTCTTTCCTTTATATGAACTACAAATCCCATCACATTACCAATTTTCAAATTTTTACGATAACGTGAAGTTCTCCATAGCTTTAATGATCTGTCAGTGAGTTAGTCAGTCACTAAAAACTTATGTGATTTTTGAAGCACTCTCAGAAATTCGATGTATGTAGTTGAAATATGCAGAGGAGCTTGATTTTGAAAAAACTCAAAAATATTTCGAGAAGGGGTCAAAAATGGCTCAAAAATACTTTTGTTTACCGAATTTTCACCTTCTAAGAACATCTTATTATTTTTAATAATAATACTCGCAGGTTTTATATTCAAGGGATTTACATGAAAGATTTAAGACATAAGTACAACCTCATCATATACCCTCTTTTCTGAAAACTTATAAGGAACTGATTTATTTCTACATACCCTCCCCATCAATACAATATTAAGGCAAAAGTCTCTCTCTCTCTCTCCATCCCCATTTCTATTTTCGTTTGTAGCCAAATAATTAATTAGCAGTTAAGTGACATTTCTTGTCACAAAAGTCAGTCGACAAAAGTTCACAAAATCTAACACAATCCTCTTCTATACCATATACCCATACCCCATTCCATACTCATTCTTTCCCCAGTCCACCACTACACACCTTTGGGGGCTGTTTGTTCGGATTTCTCTTTGACATCGAAATGTGCAACATCGTTTCGTTTCGTTATTCTGCTACTCGCAGGTGTCGGTCGGAGGAGTTGAAGGTTAAATTTGTGTTCTGTCGAGTTCTCTGACACTATGCTCGTTATCGCATTCCCCTTGGGGTAAACCGGGGTGTTGTTTAAGTGGAAAAGCTAATATTGAATTTTACCTTGTTGGGCCATATCAGGGGGGTTTTGTATAGTGACAGTTTTTGAAGAGTATGAGTAAAGAGAAGGAGATAGAAATGAGGACAGGAAATGCATTTAAAGGCCGCTTCGTGGAAAGTGTGTGTGTATTTACTTCAAAAAACATGACTCTAAAGTGCACTTTTAGCTCAGAAGTGGGATGTGCATTGCAATGTAATAACTGTGTTCCTTTTTTGAATTTTAGATGCCAACATCATGTACATATTTACCAAGCACTTAAAGCCTTCAAAAAGAACATCCTCAAAGGCCTTTAAAAACAAACAACCAATGTCCTTAACAAATATTTATAACCTCTCATCAATTAGATCTTCAAAAAAACTCCCCTCAATTCAAAAACTTAAATGAAAACAATAAAAACAAAAAACAAATAAAAAAAGTTCACTGATTTGAAGGCTATCTGGAAGTTGGAATCTCCCTTCAATATATCCTTCCATCTCCTTCAGCGCTTAGTATAACCGACAGACACCAAAAGACATTTAAATTAATTATGATATTATTACCGCAACCTAATTAAGTCCGCCTGGATTTAAATTTATTCAATTTCCAAGTGAATTGCACCCACTTATCCTTTTTTTTTTTTTTTGTTCTCCTGCGCACTTTCTGTGTCTTCAGTGTCTTTATATCGTCCTTAATTCCCTCATCGTTGTCGTCGACTTCCTCGTCATCATAGTCATCGTCCTCTGTGCACTCTTTAAGGATACTTTTTTATATTCTTTATTCTTCTCTTTAACTGACCCTCGTTAAATATTTAATCCCAGTAAATAAAAGTGAAATGAAAAAATATTTTATAAGGAAACCCCCTCATCACATAAAAAAAAAAACACAAACAAAAAAAATTACAAAAAAAGGATATATGCGCAACGGGGCTATTCATGCGCTCCGTTCTTTGTAAATAATTAAATCCTTAAGGGAGCCCCCAACTGACCTGCTCCAAATAGATAAACAATGCGGGAGAGCGCACATTTTATTGCAAATAAAAAAAAAATAAAGAAATCTATATATAACCATCGCATCGTCCTCGTTCATCGTCCTTAGAGGAAGCAAATCGAATTGCGGAAGCCACGACCACGGCCACCCTAAACAAAATATAAATAAAAACAAAACAAAAACAGAACAACAACTCACTCCCGCAACAATTATTATGCTATGCCCTCAAAAGCAAAGTCGAGAAAAACAAATGAAAAAGTTTTTTTTTTTGTTCTGTTTTTATTAACAATTATAGCAACAATCATAATGACGCGAACGCGAGACTCGGGCAAAGGATATCCATCCACCATTCATCCAACGAGTCGCCTCGACTTTGACCATTCAAAATGGCTATAATTAAAAACGCGAAGCTTTCTCTAAATGTGGGGTGTGCTAAAGGCTGCAAACTACATAGCCTCGACTTTGATGGTTTCCATCAGGTTTTGGTATTCTTGGGTTACTATAATTATTAGGGTGACCATATATAAATATAGGACAAGACCAACATTCGTAACATAATGAAAAGAACCCGGAACTAAAGAAGGGAATTAGTCACATTAGACCTTTCCATTCCTTGGCAGTCTTTGCATTCTTTTGCAGTCTTTTTGCATTCTTTTGAATTCTTTTGCAGTCTTTTGCAATATTTTTGCATTCTTTTATAATATACAAAAGAATGCAAAAGGATGCAAAAAGATTGCAAATAAGTGCAAAAGAATTCAAAAGAATGCAAATGAATGCAAAAGAATGCAAAAAGACTGCAAAAGAATGCAAAGACTGCAAACTAATTGAAAAATTGCAAAAAGAATACAAAGACTGCATGCATTCCCAAAAGACTGCAATCATTTGAATGCTGTCAATTGATTGTCATCATTTTTCGGAAAATGATAGGTAATTGCAAAATTTGAAGTCTAAGTCCCAAACGTATGAAATCTTTTGATTGAAGTCATTAAGGATTGCACTCAAAAAAGTTTGCAACTCTGCATTTGACTATATTTAAGCAATTCGGAATTCTCAACGCCAAAGTGACGATCAAAAGTCTTCATGTCCCAACCACTTTTTATCAAACTTAGTTATGAATCATGAATATTATTTAGTTATTTATTCTATTTTTACTTGACTAAGGCGTAGCGACAAAAATGTGTTTGTATGTTACCTCATAACTTCTAATAACAGCTTATCATCATTTCCAAGCTTGGCATCGTTCAAATGGCCCTTCTTTTTCTCTGCGTATACACTGAGGGGAAAGCCACCATAAAACAACGTAAAATCAATGAAAACCACATTGATTTAACTATTATTCGAAATGATTTTGCGTTGAAGATGAACATTTTAAAATCAACGTAAAAAAAAGGTTAATTTTTGATGGTTTCAAATGGTAAATGGTAAATGATGGTAAATCAAAGTAGTTCATCTTTGAAACAAAGACGTTTCAACTTTAATTTATTTTTCCCCCAGTGTAGGCTGAGTAACGTTATCAAAAATATTACCTACGCCCTCTAGAAGAAAAAAGCTATTTACATATTTAGAACATATTTTTTTTGTGTGATTTATTTTAGGGGTATTGCTTGATAAATTTTAAAAATTAAAATTTTTAGTTCAAGGCTTTTGTGGCGTATTATTACATGATTTAAAAAGGCATATAATAATAGTTCTGTCAATGGGGAAGAATCTAAAAAAAAATTATTACGTCAGCTATGTTTGGATGCAAATGGGGTCTTTGCCATAAAGTTAAGAATGTCACGTTATTCCTTGATACAAAAATTTAAGCATAGATATTGGACCGGTCTGGAAATTCTACGGTCATAAATTCCATAGAAATCGTCTTTTGGAGCTTATTCCCTTTGGCACGTTACTTTTTTATCAAATTTTATGAATTCTTTAGATTTTTACTTGCGATATAGGTACTATAGGGCAAAAAAAATTTTTGTTCGCAAAACTATAGGGCAAGTTTAGGATTCGTAAAAAAAATCGAACTTGAGATAACAATTTTACATGACATTACGATGATGGAGAATGCCAAAAAAGTGGGTCCGGCAATTCTGTCTGTCTGTCTGTCTGTCTGTCTGTCTGTCTGTCTGTCTGTCTGTCTGTGTGTCTGTCTCTATCTGGAGCTGCACCCTAAACGAGTGAAGTGATTTTCTTTAAACTTGGTAGTTAGCAGTTTTTGGTGATTCCCTAGAGGTTAAATTGAAATTTTTTTTATGACAAAAACTAACGGTACCTGCCATATAACGGAAATAGAAAAGTTAATTTTTTTTCAAAAACGGCTCTAACGATTTTGATTAAAATTTTTGTGTTTAGTACTACACATAAGAGCCAACTTTTTAAATAAAAAAAAATATTTTTTGTACCGTTATTAACAGTACCTGTCATAGAACGGTTTTTTTCGTTTCTGAATATCTCGTACAACATTAACCCGATTTAAATGAAAATTTTTATACAAAAGTGTGTAAGTAAAGATAATATTAAAATTTTAGAAAATTTTCAAAAACGCATTTTTGGATTTTTAAAAAATATTTAAAAATTTTTTTTTTGAAAAATCAATTTTTTGAAAACGGATCAATGAAAAATTTTGAAATTTAGTTTTTATGTGTAAATTAATTATTTCTTAAAAATGGCATACCAACTTTTTTTTGAAAAATGTTAAAAAATTTTTATATATAAAAATTAATTTTTTTAAAAAATGGCTCCTACAATTTTCGAAAATTTTTTTCTAAAAATACCTTTTTATACAAGAAATAAAATGGCATATTTGTTTTTTTTTTTTAAGATAATTTAAAACGGAGTTTAATTAATTATAAAAACAGATTTAATTTTTTTATACTACTTATGAAATTTCTTCAAAATATCAAATTTTAAATTTCTTGAATAAATAGCTTTAACATTATAGTTACTTTAAGCATAAGTGCGAGGTGCGACCCCAGTCGTGCAATTTATTTTAAGTCAATCTGTATCCACATGATATGTGTAAGTAAGTGAGAATTTAAGATATTTCGACAAAAACGTTAAAAATTCAGCATCATGAACCAAAAATTGTATTTTTTTGTATACTGTACGTTCATACTTTATCGATCGTTTTCGCTATATTGCACCTTGTAAACCGTCAGATTATATTATTTTCATGTTCCTGATAAAATTACCTTTAAAATAAAAAAAAAATTAATCGCGCTCGAGTATTTCGAGGTGACGTTTTTCTTTTACAACTTTGTGACTCCCACATTTTCTTATGTCACGCTCAAATTGTCAGATTATTGAAATATACTTTTTTCAAGATGTACTTAACTTACTTTTTCTTAATCTGACGCGCTCGAGCTTTTCTGAGGATCGATTTTGTTTTACTAATCTGACGGGCTGCCCATAACGCACACCACTGTATCAAGCTTTTATATTTGGTAGGAGTACATTACTGAGTACAAGTTTTCACTCCATATGATTTTCTGACCCGCGAAACCCCTTCCTATTCCTGGACTCCCCTACTAGAACGAAAAGATATGAGTCAAAGTCAATTTCTTCAAGTCAAGAATTACTTCAAATCAATTCGCAATAAAACTCAGTAAGTAAAAAGTAATATGACATTTCTGAAGTCTGCACGGAATCATTTATTATGAACGAAAAGGTTCAGTAGGAAGGATTCAATGCCAATGTCAATAAAAATATCGGAACTGCTAGCTCTGATCACTAACAGCGAAAAGAACCATTTTTACGTGAAATTCAAAGAATATGATCACACAAAAGTGCAATGACGCTCGGCAATCTACTCGTAGATGTAACGAATCTTGCGGTTACGACGACGCACGCAGCAAGAAAAAAGAGTCTCAGATTCAAAAAACCACACTACGTCATCGAAAAGAGTTTATACATCTATGTATATCAGTAAATTGCCGCAACGTTATCTCACCACACTTTTGTGTGATTATTGTGGAATAATAAATCAGTTTTATCAAAAAAACAAAACCGACTACCATAGATCAAAACTGGGTCTTATGGTTTTTCTCATAGGTAGTTTTATAGCTAGAACTGAACGAAATTGAAATCGGACCACACTGCAGGCAACCATTTTTCCAAAACAAAAAGATACAAAAAAAAATACAAACGAATTCGGTAACGAAACTGCGTCATGCAGTCTAAGAAAACAACCACATGTGCACCATTTGATTCTACATATATCATGAGTCATAGGTAGAAATGGCTGTCAGGAAAACGACTGACACACTTAGACCATTCGTTTTCATAAGTCATATACTTCATACACAAGTGCGGTGACGCTGTGATAACGCTGCGGTTTTTTCGTAAATCTGCGAGTCTTTTTGTTTCGTAGCGTCATCGCAACAGCGATTAATTGACACAGTGTCACTGCGCAATTGCGTTTGATTCATGTGAAATCAAATGGTGTAAAAAAAGCATGTTTGTGTGTACCAGATCTAGGTATGAAAGGTCTCACGGTCAATAAGATAACAGTGTTGCCACCTCTGGCATGTTGGGTTTTACATGGTTGTCGAAACGATATCCCATATTCGATGTAAAAAGACTAGCGTAACGGGTACAATGGTTGGTACCCCTAAGCATTTTTTCAATTTGAATTGCGAATTACTCTCGCATTTAAAGAGTTGGGAATATGTTTTATATGTCAAATTGAAGTTTAAAGAATTTCTGACTTGAATGTTATTAGAAAAAAATGTTTAAAAAACAAAAACAAAAAAAAATTAAAATAGGAAAAGCTACCCAAAAGGTACAATCATTATGGCATCCTCAAAATTGAAAGAAATACAAGTGTTTTCATGATAGTTTTTATCAAAGTTTAGTTAAAAACAGTTTAATATAACAAAAAATCTTTATTTAACGCAATTAAAAAAAAAAGTAAATAAAATGTACGACTGGGTAATATGTACTGGCTCTTGCATTTCAAATTACATAAATTTATCTTCGGTAATTTTTGGAAGTTAAATCTTTTTTTAGTTTAAAGGAGATGGCACATTTTTGGGCCCAGTGTGTTCACTTACGAAATGGGTATCAAATGAAAGGTGACGGTAAGCACATTACGTGGGTAAAATATTTTCAAATTCGTTAGTGGGGTTTTGGAGATATTTGAGTTTGAAGTTTCGGATTTCAAAATCAAGATTTCAGCTATTTTTGCGATCAATTAATCGTAGAATGCGTAGAAAGGACTTTTTGGATTGGAAATTAGTTAATCTTTCTTTTTCTAGTACATCATTTTTCTCTAGGAGTTATACTTTCAGAGTAACAGAACCGCAAAGTATCTCATTCTCAGTAATTCCGCACTTAACTCTAAGGGTTGTTTAAAATATTTAAAATATCAAAAAACACACAATTTTCGGTAGTGTAACTCTGAAATTATAACGGGAGCGGGTCATAATTCTGCTTGTCAAAATTCTGTACGACAAAATTCTGTGGGGTCAAAATACTGTAATACCATAATTCTGTACGTCATTATACTGTAAATACAAAATTCTGTACGTCAAAATACTGTATCAACAAAATACTGACATGCAAAATTCTGTTTTGTAAAATTCTGTACGGCAAAATACTGTATATCAAAATTCTGTAAAAATGCTGTAAAAAAATATCGTTTTGATAATGTAAAAAAGTGCGCGCGCACTTTTTTACATTATCAAAACGATATTTTTTTACAGCATTTTTACAGAATTTTGATTTACAGAATTTTGATGTACAGAATTTTGAAATACAGTATTTTGACCAACCAGAATTTTGCTATACAGAATTTTGACTTTCAGAATTTTGTTCCTACAGCATTTTGCACATACAGAATTTTGACATACAGTATTTTGGCATACAGTATTTTGAATACAGAATTTTGCAACATACAGAATTTCGACCCCAACCCAATTATAACTCCTAGAGAAAAATGATGTACTAGAAAAAGAAAGATTAACTAATTTCCAATCTAAAAAGTCCTCTCTAGTTTTCTGTCCGACCAGTCGTTCTGGAGATATTGAGACAAATGCTTTTTTTCAAAATGGCGGTCGCCCCACAAGACCAAACAATACGCAATCTGAGATTTGTACTTGAGATAAACCCCTCTTCAATACTGCATTCAAACTTAGCTCACGTCATAGCTTTTTCCAGATTTTTCCCCATTGACTGAACTATAGTTTCTATTCTTATTATTTAATAGGCATATTTCAGCGCGTTTTTGTGTATTTTGCTTATTATAAGGTTTTTGTATGTTTTATAGAACTATTTTATATATAGAATTAAAGGTAACACATTAAGCTATCGAAAAATTACAAAAAAAAAGTGCATGTCACCACTGAATATTTTGATATTTCGATGTGCCAAATGCCTCGCTTAAAAAAATCACCTTTTGAGAAGTAAATACCTAATATGTATTATTTTTTTTAACAAAGAAAAAAACTTTTGATACAGATTTATAGACAAGAGAAATACCTTTTATTTGATACCAATATTATTTCTGTACACCCATTATTACGCATTCTACGATTAATTGTTCGAAAAATTAGCTGAAATCTTGATTGTGAAATCCGAAACTTCAAACGCAAATATCTCCAAAACCCCGCTAACGAATTTGAAAATATTTTACCCACGTAATGTGCTTACCGTCACCTTTCATTTGATACCCATTTCGTAAGTGAACACACTGGGCCCAAGCTCCATAGAAAAATGTGCCATCTCCTTTAACTAAAAATTATGTCATTTTCTCAAAAAAAGAGAAACGTCATATTTCAGCTGTACAATTTTTTTGAGAAAAACCAAACACTCTTTTTTGTTAGTATTTTTTTAGAACATTGCGTACGCCAAATTAAATCAAAACCGTTGGAGGCGTTTTCGATAAAATTGCAATATTACAAAAACTTTATAAAGGAGATATACGTTAAGAACGAGATATTAAAATAAAATAAAATCGGGTCTTGGAAATCACATACAAATCGTCTGTAACGAGTTTTTGGCAAATCTATCAAACCTTTTGATTTCTTTTTTTCCCATTTTTCAAACATAAACTTATAACGGATACACGGTATAATTATTGGCAGTCTTAAAGGTACAATTATTAGCAGTGTCAACGATTGATGTCTCAAAGCACGCATTATTGGCACCGCCTGCCAATAATAAAACCACTACTTTATATGGGACCAGTTATTGACACCCCTTTTTAATTAATTTGAACAAATTTTTTTTTATAAAAAACAATTAAAAACATTTAATTTATTATATTGTTAAGCTAAAAAAAAAATAAATCTTCATCCAAAAACTCAAAAAAAAAAAATCAAAAACGGACAGTTACCAAATTCAACACTGTATTTTTTGCACTTTTTTCATGAACTTAGAACGGCTTTACTTTTTTACTAAATAAAAGGAACAGAGAATGAAATTAACCTGAATAAAACTGCAGAATTGTAGAGAATTAATACAGTTTATGAAAAAAACATGATTTTTGTTCCTGGGCATAGTAGTTTTTGTGAAATGCTTTTTTGCATAAAGGGTGCCAATAATTGTACAGTGATGGGAACATTCGAATAAAAACTATCAAACTATCGATAGTTGTAAAGTAATCATTCATTCGATAGTTTTAAATAATTCATTCATTTAGTATAGTAATTTTTTTTATTTAGTAACTTTTTTCATTCGAATAGTTTTTTCATTCGATAGTTTTTTATTCGAATGATTAAATGAACGAATAAATGAACTATTCGATAGTTCAAATCATTAGATAGTTCCCATCACTAAAAAAGACTCGGGAGCAGGGATGGGACTTTGCTGCAATTGCAGTAGATCTACTGCATTTTTTTCAAGAAACAAATCTACACAGAGAAAAATAGACCACATAAAATAGAACAAAAACAATAAGATTTCTCTATGGTTTTCATCCAAGAAGGAAACCTTATTAAAACAATCGGGTTTTCCTTATTGTTTTAAAATCTGCAAAAAAATAAAAAAAACGATGACCAGGCTGGGAATCGAACTGGAGACTTCAAATCATTAGTCGCCCACCTTACCACCTGAACCAACCTGCCATGAAAATATTGATCGCGATTTTTGTTCTAGTGCTAAGTTGCAAAAAAACAATCAACTTTTCAGTGAAATTTTAATAAGATTTTCTGTATAAAAATAATAAGAAATCTCCTTAAAAAAACCTTATTATTCGTTGATTTTAATAAGATTTCCTTATGAAATGTATGGACGGTAAAACAATATGGCAATCTGTTAGTTTTTAGCGGGTCATATTTTTCTCTGTGTACTGCCTTTAAATAAAATCTACTGCACTTTTTGTTTTACAAAAAAAAATAAAAATTATCAGCCTATTGTGAGTTTCATGTGAACAAGATTTCACCCGAAAAAATTGAATTTTACTTTTATTTCTATTATGAGTTCCGTGAGGAAAGTTGTTGACGTTCAGAAAACTCCCCGTATTTTTTTTCAGGTAATGTGCGAAGCAGTGTTGCCAAGGCCGGCTATTTAGCGCCAAACAAGCTCCTTGAACATTTCTCTCGCTACTTAAAATTTTGATTTCCGATTTATCGGAATTTGGCTCTTGTAATTTTGAACTTGGTTTTACAACAAAAATCCATTAGAGATGTGAACGGAGATAACCAATTTGCATACATTTTTTATTATTAACTACTACTAATTTAATTTCATACCCGTCAATGAGCATAAAAAAAAAAACAAAATATACAAATATCAACAAAATGAAAAACAAAAATTGTATTTGAGGTATGATACCAAATTTTGTCTGAAAATTAAAAAAAAAAAACTCAAAAATCTCATACCGAAGAAAAAAAACTATACCTATGCATTTTTTAGGCCATATATTAAAAAGGCTATTTTTGGCTCCAAGATTTTTCAAAATCGGCTCCTTGCCTCTTAAATATTCCGGCAGCACTCGCCGAGGTAGTTGACAGGTCTCTTCTGACTTAGAATTTAGTGGTGAACAAAAAACTAGTTTTGCCGTTTTTAAAATTCCATGCGAACAAAAATGTTTCGTTTGAAAAATTTCCACGTGAATCTCATGTAAAAATATTATCAGCATATTATTTATTTTATTTGTTTGATCGTTATTTTGAATGCAGTCAATCTCATTTTAATACTTAACGTGAGTTTTTACATATAATTAACACAAAAATGCATACATTTTTTCTGAAAAGAAAAGAAATGAATGTTTAGTTTTTGTTATTTTTTATGAAATTCTAAAAATATGAAGATCTACTGCGATAAAAATGAATCTACTGCGTTATTTGTTCAAATCTACTTCGACATTTGTTTCAAAAAGTCCCATCCCTGCTCGGGAGACTAAAGGCACAATGTTTATAAATCAAATTTCAGATGGTCACCTTAGCTAGAGTTCTACATGTGCACTCATTTTCACTGCCAACTTATATAGTAGCAGAATATGACTTTGTGTTTTGTCAAAATGTCGAAAACATACCAAATTACTTTCTATATTCCTTCACGTTGCGACTTATTTTTTTATTGCGTTTTCTGTTAACCCTTTTTTTTGAATAAAAAGACCTTCCTGTTTATTTATTTTTAGTCTTTTTGTATAAATAACAAAAAATAGAAAAAATATAACAAACGGTCACGCGGTAAAACCGCAGAAAACAAAAAAAAAAAGAAGTGCAAATGGGATATGGTCACGTGAATGGTGGCAATTATCACAACACAAAAAAGCCCCTACCTTTATTTTTTTTTTTGGTCAAAACAAAAACAAAAAAAATACTAGGATTGCCATTTTTATATTATTATAGGTCTTTTTGTTATTGTTGGTTTAAGGCTTAGTTTTTTTTTTTTATTAGATCGCATGTCGTCTTATATTAAATTAGGCGCCAATAGCTTCTACAGAGGAGGTATAAACTTAACATAAAAATAGAGACAGTTAATGAAGGCCTTTTGTTTATGGTTTTTCTAGATTTCATATCTCTCTTTTTATACTATACCAATGTCTACACAAGGAATTGGCTCGGCTCTTTTTAATGGGGAAGGTCTTTTTTTTTTTTGTTTTGTTGGAATTGGAATTAATAGAAGATTTACATTGATGGGATTTTTTTTGCTGTTGGGGGTGTTGGGCACCCCCACGGAATGCCAACCACTGAGGTTTTTATTGAACTCTAATTAAGATAACATAATTTGAATAGAATGACTATTAAGCTGAGTTTAACAATGATCCCCTCTCTAAAAGAGATATTAATTAGTTTGTTTTTTATGGTCAAGTCGATATCTTAATTAAGGATACTTAATGGATCCTTCAATACTGAAGGAGATAATTTGATTACGAAATGAGGTGTTTTGTGGCCTTAAAAGGTGCAATTTACTGTGATTTGAGATAGTTAATTAATATGTTGTCATTAATTTCTTCAAAAAGTTATCAAACTTTGTTCTATTACGATATTAGAAAAAAGTGCTATCTCACTTCTGATTTGTAACATTTCCTATTTCCAAGTGAACTAAAACTACTTTATCTACCAAAATCAATCATAAATCCTCCTGACACTTATTGGTTTTTATTAAATTACCCAAAATCCCATTAAACTACATACTTTGCACCCCCCCCCCCTATCAATCCCTCAGGAGAAAAACACACAAGATGATTTTTGGTGAGAGAGAGAGAGAGAAAATATTCTTTGAGAAAAGGAACACATAAGCACTTTGCCGCTTGTTATCCTTTCAAATCAAATAACAAACTACCATTTATATTCATTAGAGGAAAAGGTCCTTTCCGAAGGACTTCATTATAATTCTCTCCTCTCTCTCTCTACTACAGCACAATGCAACACTCACTCAAAGTGTATGGATGGACACAAAACGTAATAATGATTGAAGCTGCAAGGACCTTGTCCTTGTCCATATCCAGTCCACTTGAGTGTCTCTATATGAAGCAATGTAGGGATCTACACAATATTAGATCCATCATTCTTCCTATTCCGTTCGGACATTTGAAGGAAGTCGGGTTGGGTGAGAACATGTCAACCTCTCCTGTATAAAAGAGAGGATACAGTATATAGCATTTGATGGCTGAGGGTGGTGGTGATGGTTTGTTGTTTTGGGTGTTCTCTGGCTATGGAGTATTATCCCGTCAAATGGTTAACGATGCGTTAATTTCCATAATGGAATTCCGCAAGCAAATTGAAATAAGGAACATTGTTATTGTTGTTGTTTTTGTTTTTGTTGTTGTAGGGGTTTTCTCCTTGTGCGGTTGTGTCCATTCAGAGAGAAATTGATTTGTCTGGGTACCACATTCAATGGTCATCTTATATGCAAATCCTTTCGTCGTCGTTGAAAAGGATAATGAACTCACTCGCTGCAATGCGAAATATTATTTACCATTACCACTATACACCATCTGGTGGTGGTAACTCGCAATAATTGGGGTTAATATTATTTCTCGATTAATTTATCATTTTGAATTTATATGGAAAACGAGTGCCGAGAGAGAGATTCCGAATGCATTATTATTTGTCGTAATCAACATTCCGATCGATGATGATGGTGATGATGATTAAGTTCATGATAATGATGATGATGTGATTGTTTGATTGAAGTGAATATGGAGAGTGTTGTAGTTTAATGGAATTTAATGAGGAATTTTAGGTTGAGATTGGGTGTCAACATGCATCATGGCCATCCATCAGTAAATTATTCTCAAATTTCTATAATTACATATAGCCATTTGATTGGCATCACTGATATCCATGATGATGATGATGAATATTATATATGTTCGGAGGCAGAGTGTAATTGGGTGACAATCACAAAATGCCGTGATTATTGTTGTAATCAATGAGAGTTACACAGATGCTATAATATTGAAGTAGTTATAGTATATGATTTGCCTTGAAGTGATGATTTCATAATAATTATTACTATAGTTGAACTGCATCCAGGTTCAGGAGTATAGTAATTAATAGAGATTTCATTATAGACAGTAGATTTAATTACGGAAACTATAAATGAATCAGCTGGTAATATTGAGTTCCGATTAGGGTAAATATGTTTACTGTTATAAAATTATTTGGACATTTTCATTGTGCCACCGGAAATCAACTAACGGTTCTTAAAATTTACCTTAACAGCCTTTCTTGATACTATTAATAGGTTAAGTTTTAATGGAATAGAACTTCTTGGTTCCACATTAAACACTGAATTCAACAACTTTGGTCAGTTACATCATGAAAAGCCCGGTCCATAACCAGACTGAAATTTCATATCGTCGAATTTCGTTTCTAATTTCTAGCTTCATCTTAATTGTTTCCGTTGAAAAATCATTAAGTAAATTTTCAAAATCCAAACTTTACTTGGGTCAGTTGTTCATCAAACTGCAAAAAAAATGTACCCTGCTGAGCCTTAGAAATTGCTTTATGTCATCGAAAAAGAACTGTAGTTCTAAAATGTTTTTCATGAGGACAAATGGCGCCCAACTCTTGATAAATTTTAATCACTGGTGTAGCTGAAGGTGCATTCCAAAAAGCTAACATTTCATACATTTAAACACTGTGAAGTGGGAACCATCCACATGAAAAGCTGAAAATTTGAGCTGTGGAAATTAAAGCAGTATAAGGATCTTCAACAATTTTGTCAGATTTTGCATGCGGCCACCTAGAACTTTAATTCAACCCAAATAACTATTGCTTTAAAATATTCAATAACGAATAGGGTATGATTCCTCAAAATCTATTTATTAATAAATTTGTTTGCCTTCAGTTGCTAACTTGGAAAACATCAATCGTTTTCAAAGTAGCTACCAACTTATTAATTTCGTCCTCAAAGACAACTCTAGCGTAAGCTAAAGTAATGACCTTCATCAACTTTACAAATGAAGGGTGATAAATGAAACTGTGATAACTACCAATAAATTAAACTGTTGCCACATACCATGAAGATTGTTGAATAGACATTGCATGGCTATAGAAAGCAATAGCAATTGAAGTTGAGATAAGAGTTTTTTTTAGAAACTTTACAGAGTTTTATCATTAAAAAAAAAAGAGGTTGTCTGTAAAGTCGGTTTACGAACGATGATTTTACGTGATAACGTCGTAAGAAAACAGGTTGTGTGCTTTTGTTTGAAATGAGTCAATTGAAGCGTTTATTTATTTCAAACAATCATATAATTTACAAGAAAAAGCTAAAAAAATTAATTTTTTTTCTATTCTCATTATATTAATTTTTTTATATTAAAAGCTTACAAAATAAAACCGTTTTTAAATTTTTACAATGTGAAAAAAGTATTAAAATAATTTATTGAAAACAATCATTTTTTATGAAAAAAGTGAAAAAATCACTTCCATCACCCAAAAATCCATTTTTTTTTTATATGACAACCTATAATAAATTTTATACCACCTAAAAGCTTATTGCTTCAGCTCAAAATATATACATATATATATCAATCATGTCTATTAGACATCTACAAAAAGAGCTAGAATTTTTTTAACTCGACCAATTTTCATCAAAAAAAAGCAAAAAAAACAAATAATTTTACCTTCTCTCGCTATTGAATAATTTTTTTCAATAACAATCTATATAAATTTATATCATGTGAAAGCTCATTATTTTTCCTTTCATATGACGTTTCAATCTTATTTCTGCGATGCCTAGAAAAAAAGTAAGAATTTTTTAAAGCCAACCATGGCATGTCTTCATTTCAAACTGAGAATACGGTACTTCCCACACTGGTGGCTGGTCATAGGCAACAGATCTCCACAGGTGTTTTGAGATATTTCGCAAGTTTTTAATTTAACATTGTGTAGCTTGTAGTGAATGTGTAGTTATGTGTGATATATCAAATAAAAGGTAATATTATCAGGATACTCAATATAGTTAAAACAAGTTTGTATTTGCTCTAGATCAAAAGATATAACCTGTTGAAAAATAGAACTTTATTTTTTTTAGTATAAATTTCATTCATTTATCTGTTGAAGAAAAAAAGATAAAAATAAAAAACGGTCAAAAACTGTCAAAAACTGTCAAAAAACTTGGAACAAAAAAAAATTGTTTTTCCCGTTATTCGGTCAAAAATCATTTTAAAATACCAATTTTTTGCACATATATGCGCACAGCCTAACTTCTTTTTATTATCTTTCGAATGACGTTTTTCAAATTGTTAAAAAAAATTTCCGCTACCTTTAATCACTACTTCGTCAAAGGTCTACTTCATGTTTTAGTTTTGGAAAACCATTTATTACTTGGTTTTGAAATATTTTAGAATTTTTTTCAAATTCATTGTCAGTCTTGTAATCAATTTATCTATCTATTAAAAAAAATCAATTCTATACATTGTCGCGTTTAGAAAATAGCCAATTTTTTGCAATTTTGTTTTACCCCTATCTACCCTATTAAAAGATGGAATTTTTTAAAATCCTTCAAATGTATTCAACTTTAGATTATTATATCTTTCAAATAATCTATAGAAGATTTTTGTATCTCTAATAGTTTATTTTTAATTTTGAATTGAAATTTTTGCCGCACTATGAAAGTGCGAGAGTGGAACGGGAGAAAATGGCGACACTTTTTTGTGGTGACTGCCATGGTTCATCGATTTATAAGACGTTATCACGCCAAAAAAAATTGCATTGAAATTAGAAAAAAAAAGTATATTTATTCCAACTGAAAAAAAAAAATTGTATTGAAAAAATTTAGGTATTGCAGCTGAAAAATATTAGCAAAAAAAAAATATGTGTTGCAACTAAATATACTTTGCATTAAAAATAATGTTATTGCTAATAAAAAAAAAATTAATGTAAAATGTAGGAAGGTATGCATCATATATTTGTTTCCTAGCAATGTAGGTACATATGTCAACATATATCTGACATTGAACCTAATGTAAGGCCAATCAATGTAGTTAAAATTGGAAGAAATTCTATGATTATTATAAAAAAAAATATTTAATGCAAACATTTTGCATTGATTTTTTTTCAATGCAGAACATTTTTCAATTGCAATACAAAAATTTTTCAATGCAAAACAAAATGCATAAAAAACAAAATTATTTTTACAATTGAACCATTTATTTGCAAAACATGATAAGTCCACTTTTTTTCAAAATTCGTTTTTTTGACTAAATTTGTACTCCAGGGATAACCACGTCTGTCTTTAAAATATGAAGTATCTACTCCATCTATATCCGATTTTACAGCTTCGCGAAATATTTTTTTAGTATCAAAAATAAAATAAGTCCCGGACTTATCATCTTTTGAAAATAAACAACAGCTTCTTTTTGTGTAAATGGTATATTAGATTAATGGCTGAAAATCTTAAGTTTAAAGCTACTTTAAAGTTAAATAATTAGTCCGGACATTGTATTTTATTCTCAAATACAATTGTTTGATAGACTGGGGCTAAAAGCAAAATTGCATATCCATTTAAAAACTAATTTCACATCCGTTTATTTTCAAAGTATGATAAGTCCAAAAGCGTTTTTATTTTTTATCTTTTGAGCTATCGCTCCAAAAATTAAAAACGAAACGGTATTTTGTAGCTAGGCAAGAGTTCTAAGGAATATATTTTTTATAAATTTTTCTACGCATATCAAAAGAAAATAGAACGTTTTTTTCTTCTCCTGAAAAATTTAAAATCATGGACTTATCATGTTTTGCAAATAAATGATTCAATTCTGTTTTGCAAACAATTTTTTTTTTACCGAAACTACCTATAAGTAATTTTGAAAATATTAAATTTTCTGGAAAACGCTTCTTTCGATTTGAATGTAAAAATTTTTTTCTCGAAAATTATTATTATAGTCCAGTAATTTTAGGTATTTTTAACCCCAATCTGCGGAAAAATTCCTATTGGGCTGAATTTTGGCATACAACTTCGTTACGGCGTTGTAATGAAGACATGTGAAAAATCTACAGTGATATCGTGCCGGTGCGGCGTTAGAAGTTATAGAGGTCAGAAGGTC
Source organism: Episyrphus balteatus (assembly GCF_945859705.1). Lineage (NCBI taxonomy): Eukaryota > Metazoa > Arthropoda > Insecta > Diptera > Syrphidae > Episyrphus > Episyrphus balteatus. Next base: position 11,163,736 of record NC_079134.1, on the reverse strand, counting down.
ACGAAAATCAGTTTTTCACATATATCTCGCAACCTGTTCCTCGGAGGTCTGTATAAAATCAACCGTTTTCGTAATAGAGCGATTTAAAGCGTAGGCAAAATCCATGATATTATTATAATCAATCAGCCCAATAGGAATTTTTCCGCAGATAAAACCTAAAATTACTGTACTATTAACGGTATCTACGATTGATACAACTATTTCAATTTCAACAATTTTTTTTTAAGCAAAAGCATTTATAAAGTTTCAATTCAGTTTCTCTCTCTCCCTGTGAAGTTGTCTTTTTCTTAGTGCCTGTGCTAATCTCTTTCTTAAATTTTTTTTTTTTTTTTTTTTTTTTTTTTTTTTTTTTTTTTTTTTTTTTTTTTTTTTTTTTTTCATTTAATGTCTAAACAATTATTTTATATATAATAATTTTTGTTTCCTCCTCTTAATTTATGTTTTGTGTTTAGACAGTGTATTTCTTATTGTGTTTTTTAATTTAATTATGTTTCTTTGTTAAAATAGAATAGAATACACAAGTAATATAAAAGTTAAAATATATAAAAAAAAATATATATAAAAAAAAAAAAAAATCTAATCTATATTTGTGTCCATTTAGTTCTGTATCATATGCATGGTGTTTACTTCCCCGTAAAGCTAAATTCCATTTTCTCTTATTTGTCTCTTCTTCTTGCTTTTTACAGTGTTCAAACATCTAACCATATACTATCCATCACTCTCTTTTCTTTTTAGTACCTACTAAATATTTTGTATTCTCTTTTTTTCTTTTCTCTTGCCTCAATAATGTTATTTGTTTTATTTTTGTGTTAATTAATTTTGTGCCTTATAATAATTCTGGGGTGAGTGATTTTTTAAATAAACAATATATAGTTATAAATTTTTAATAAAATAATAGTTAGTATTTTAATTTTCAATTGCCTGCTTTTTCATCATAATTAGTAGTTAATATTTTTTTCCCGTGTGTTGTGTTTTTGTGTGATCTTGTTGGTTCTCTTGTATGCATACATACATAGTGACATAAACAAATCTAGGGTTACCACCTGCCATTTTTGATTGTTTTTAAGCTTTTTTTTTTTTTTTTCTCTATATTTTTTTTTCTCATACAATATGGATTTAATAAGGTGTTTTTTTTGTAATTCAATAATAACTGAGGCTTCTGATAGACTCACAAGAATGCAAACGATCGCTCTGCAAAAGTTTTCACTCTTGTGTAATCACTGCAAAAGTTCAAATATTTCTTTACAACTACAAAATTTAAATACTAATCTCGCTAGTGTAACAAATAATGTAGACATGGTAAAATCTGTAGTGGATAATAACTCAGAAAGATTCTTCAGCCTGGAAAACAAAGTTGAATTGCTTTTTAAACATTTTATTGATCTGGAAGGTAATTTAGATAAAATAGAAAAAGTTATAGATTCCAATAGTAGAGCTGTATCACTTAACACTCTTAGCAGTGATAAAAACCACTCCAAAGTTGTTAAATCGTTAAATAACTTAGACAATACCCTTAATGAGGTATTGGATAGTAAAATTAATAAAATTAATTCAGAAAATTTAAAAAATTCGCGGCTTTTAATAAAAATTGATGAAAATTTGACTTTGATTAATAAAAATATTAATAATCACAATACATTTAATAACTCAACTAATAACAAAATTTCTGAATCCGTTCTCAAACTTTCAAATGAAGTTGAGAATTTATTAACAATAAGCAATAATAATTTTGATGAAAGCAACAATCATTTCGCAGCTTTGGAGAATGAGTTAAAAAGTACCAAAGATAGTTTAAATAAATTGATCAATATTGAAATTTCTAATTCCACGATTCCCACTACCAACCAAACTTCGGTCAATGCTCTTGAAAACCCTGTTTCAATGTCTATTCAGGAAGAAATGCAGTTTCATGTTCACAACAATAATCTTACAATAAACACTGAAAGTTTATCTAATAATAACATCAATGTAAACTCAATTCAAACTCAAAACCCAACCAACATCACTTTGCCTATTGCTAATACTAATTCTCCAGTAAACATATTTCAACCTAGAGTTGTACCCTGTCCCAAAAATATATTTATCTCTAAATTTGATATTTCAACATCTCATACAGACATTTTAGATCACATTAAGTCTGTCCTTATTAAAAATAACGTTTCTAATGACCTAAACTTAGTGAAATGTAAAAACATTACTAGGTCTAATGGAAGAGTAGCATCATTTAAAGTTTCAGTTCCCGAACCTATGTTTAATTTGTTGATGCACCCTTCATCATGGCCTGATAACACATTTATTCAAGAATTTGTAAACAAAAACACACAAGGGTCAAAAATCCATTTAAATGCAGCTCCAAAAAACTAATATGCTTGTCCCTTTATTATCAAAATGTAAGGGGACTCCGCTCCAAAGCTTCTGATGTATTCTTAAAGTCGCAAGAGCTTCCTTTTGATGTTTTTGCTTTAAGCGAAACTAATTTAACTAATGATTTTAATAGTAATGAATTTTTTTCATCAGACTATAATGTTTACCGTAAAGATGGTCAGTTAGAATTAGGGAATAGGTCTGGAAGAGGGCTTACTTCAGATTAGCGATATAAAAAATAACTTGAATAGGCAACTCGATCTGATCTTCTCCAATGATGCTCATAACTGCATCGTAAAGGAAAGTAACCTTATTCTCTCAACTATTGACCTGTATCATCCACCACTATGCTTAAGTTTCGCCTATGAACATTGTAACTCAGAAGTAGAGTCTGAAAAACAATATTGTTTTAATTTCCGGAAGGCTAACTTTAACAAACTGAATGAGCTTCTAAGTAATATAAATTTTGATCTTATTTTAAATAGTGTCAACGATAGTATCGATAGTTTAACCACCAATTTTTACGTAGCCATTTTCGAATGTTTTTACCAGTCAGTACCATATTCACAAAAGAAAAATATGTCTTCTTCACCCCCATGGTATTCAAAGGAGCTTCGTTCTCTACGCAACTCCCGAAACGCTCTATGGAAGAAATATTTAAGATCTAGATCAGACATGGATTTTTCTCTTTATATGGATGTAAGCAATGAATTTTCGAGCCTTTCAAAACTTCTCTACGATGACTACATCAATCAAATGCAAATTGATTTAATTTCAAACCCTAAGCGTTTTTGGCAATTTATTAATCTAAAAAGAAAGTCAGACGGTTATCCTAATACCTTAAATTATTTAAATCACTCTTCTAGTGATTCTAAAGTTATAACTAATTTATTTGCCAATTTTTTCAGTCTTGCGTTTTCTGATAGTAACTTTGTGCCTGATAGTAACTATTTCACCTACATGAATAACTGTAACCAAACATCTTTAGTATCAATTAATATTACTGTTGAAGACGTGATACAAAAAATTCATAAACTTAAGAATGATTTCTCATCGGGTCCTGATGGCTTGCCCGCGATTGTACTAAAAAATTGTGTAGCCCATTTAGCCTCACCTATTGCCACTCTGTTTCAAAAATCCATAACTCTAGGGTTTTTTCCATCAATCTGGAAGGATTCATTCATCATCCCTATTCACAAAAAGGGATGCAAAAGTGATATTGCTAACTATAGACCAATTGCCAAATTATCGTGCATCCCAAAACTTTTTGAAAGTATTATCTTCGACACACTATATTTTAATTGTAAATCATTGTTTTCAGCCAGACAACACGGTTTTCTGAAAGGCAAATCTACGACCACTAATTTAACCGAGTTTGTATCGTACACTTTGAAATCATTAGAAAATAAGAACGAAGTTGATGTCATTGCTACAGACTTTAGCAAGGCGTTTGATAGAATATCACATAAAATTATATCGTTTAAACTTAAAGCTCTAGGATTTCCTCCCGGTTTTATTCAATGGATGAATTCATACCTTTATAATCGTAAATATCAAGTACTTTTTAGATCTTCAATCTCAGATCCTTTTATTGCAAAGTCGGGCGTCCCACAAGGAAGTCATTTAGGCCCCATAATTTTTATTTTGACAATCAATGACGTAGAATCAGTCATTCAGCATTGTGAAGTCTCTACGTACGCAGATGATATGAAAATCTTTAGGACAATTTCATCGTCAAACGACCCTTTGCTTTTGCAAATTGATTTAGACAATTTCTTTGTTTGGTGTCAGAAAAATAACTTAGATCTTAATGTTGAAAAATGCCAAGCAATCACATATTCCCGCAAACGACTCCGTCCTCCACCACGTGACTATTTTATCAATGAATGTATTGTTTCAAGAGTAACAACCATTAAGGATTTGGGTGTAATTTGTGATAATGAACTTAACTTCAGATCCCACTATGACAATATTATATCTAGGGCTAATTCTGCTTTAGGTTTCGTCAAGCGCTGGTCTAAAGAGTTTTCTGACCCTTACGTTACGAAATCACTTTATACCACGTTTGTGAGGCCTTTACTTGAATATGCTAGCCAAGTCTGGTCCCCTTATCACCAAGTCCACATCAAGAGAATTGAAGCAGTACAGCGTAGATTCCTCCGTTTTGCCTTAAGAGGACTTCCGTGGGTTGATAATTTCAACTTGCCCCCTTATCAAGAACGTTTGCAACTCATTAACTTACAATCTTTAGAAAAACGTCGCGAAGTTGCCGATGTTATTTTCATACACCAAATTTTATGTAATGTAATTGAAAACTCCACCCTCCTCGAGCAAATTAGTTTTAACGTAAGTTCCTATTCTCTCAGAACGACCCCGCAATTTCATCAAGCTCTTCATAGAACTGATTATGGCAAAAATGAACCGATTACGAGAATGTTAAGGAATGTTAATAAAAATTGTAATATTTTTGATTGTAATAACAGCAAGATCACACAAAAAAACCTACTATATGGTATTTCATAGCCCTCTTGGACCTAAAGATTAGTAAAGATTAGTAAATAGTGAAATAGTAAAAGAGAAACTGAAACTGGACTTTTTATTTTTTTTACTGATCTAACAAGTGCATAAGCATGCTTTTTTATTTTATTTATTGTTTTTTTTTTCTACACTTTTTTAATTTTTTTACTTATTTTTAAATTTTAACTTTATTTAATACTTTATTTTAATTCTTTTTCTATATGGTTGTATGTTTCCCCATGCTCCCATATAGTTACATATTTATTTTTACATTTTGTATCTGCTTGTAATAAGCAGCCCCGCTCTTATCTCGTGTTTATTTTTTTTCTTCAAAAAACTCTAATTTAAGTGCCGATATGACTAGCCACCGCAAGTGCCATCATACTCGGTGTAAATGGACCCCAGCGCGTGCGGTATCTGGGGGGGAAAGAGGCGTGGGATAATTTATAATTTATAAATACAAAATGAAATTGACTCATCTTTTTGCTCGTCGATAAAGTAACGAACTTAAATTTAAACCAATCACTTTTCCAATGAGCACTAAATGTGTTGTTAATTATGCTCTTGAGCGAAGTGCGAAAAGGCAGTACGATTTTTGATCCTCGAATAAATAATGTCTTGGAAAAGAAAAAAACACTTAAGATCATAAAAAATGCTCAATATTTTGCCTCAATATTTCTTATTAAATTTTAAAAGTACAAAATTGATTAGAATATCTATCATATTCCTCCTACACCGGCTTTTAAGTTTTCCCTTTGTTAATTTTCAATAATAATAATCGGCTTTTAAACAATGAACTTTTCAGTTGAGACATTTTTCGCCATTTTATTTTTGGAAACTTATTATATTTCGAAAGGAAGCAAGAAAGAGCTTAAAACCCCAAATTGTGTCCAGTTGACTGTGTATAAGACAAAATTGAAGAAGTTCCTATTTTGAATAAATAATTAGACACAAAAACAGGAATAAAGAACCTCCATCTTTCTCTTCTGCTTTTCTAATTCATCAAAATTTCAACTTCAACCTTTTCCTATAAGCGCAGAGATAGAAAAGTAGGTACATCCATAATATCTTTTCTCATCGGCCCCAATTATTGGAAAATGTAAGAGCTTCCTGTGTTCATTGAAATCCTATTAAAAATTAATTCACAAGTATTCCAGCGAATTGCCTGAATTATTTGTGTCAGAAAGGTAAAGTACAAATACAACAATTCTCATCCAAACCAACCGAAACAAGAACGATGAAGGACATTGAAGTAATATCCTTCCTTGGTTCTCCTCTGCAGTTTTAATTCAACTGAAAGCATCAGTTTATCTTTCTATCTCTCTCTTTCTGATTGAGGATGACTGACATTTTGAAAAATTTCCTTCATCCTTTTTAATGAAAACCGATGAGTGGCCCGAAGCGAACGAAGGTTTAAAGTAAATTTCACAGGTAGGACAAGAAGACTCTATCTATCTCTTCCATTGGCAAATGGTGTGCAGGAGGTTAATCTGATTTCCATGTCCCATCGACCTAATTTAAAAGCAATTATAAGCAAATTATTATTCGGAGCACATTTTTAATAAAACGAAAATAATTTGAAAAAATAAAAAAATAATAAAATTGCTATTCAATCAGAATTTTTTGTGTAATTCAAGATGAGAGGGGGGTTTAAAAAAAATCATAAATAACCAAACCGTACCCCCCAAAAAAATAAAAAAAAAACAGCCCCTTATAAAATGTAAATATCCTCGATAGAACACAGGGAGGACTCTCTCTCTCGCCTATAATAAAGATGGGACAAGACATACCTCTGTTTTTATACATCACACTGTGTCGTTTGTCAAATGTATGAAGTTCAGTCTATATTTTTTTTTTCTTTATTGACAAGACGAGGCAACTCAATATTCATCCTCATTCCATGGTTTTATATGGCATCCTTATCGAGAGGATGACAACCCAACTCCCTCCATTTCCATTTTTGGTTATGTGGAAAATTTGATGGAGCAAATTTAAATTTTTATTATGTCGCTGGGCTCGCCCATCCTGTGCCTCTGTGTGATGCTCTAAAACATAAGCGCAGCTGAAAAAATTCTATTTGCTCAGCAAATTGGTATTCGAAGGACTCCAGGACTCACAACAAAACACAAAAAAAAAAAGACAACACGAAAACAAAATAAATCTGCAGTCGTCTTCTTTTATGTCCTTTTTGTGTAGTAGTAGTAGTAGAATTCGGTGTGTGTTTATTTTTCGTTTGCGGGGGGAGGTTTATATTTTCTTGTTTTTTTTTTTTTTTATTTTGATAGAAAGTTGATTGGGGAAAGGGGAGGACTAGACACATATGTTCACATGGAGTATAGTGACATTGTATTTATTTACAACAACAATACAGCAAGAATGAAAACGAAAAACCCTCGGAAACCTTTCAATCCATCGCTTGTCAGTTGATAAATTGACTTAGATAGACTCGAACTCGAACATCCACAACCAAGCAGAGAGATGATTAAGAGCAGGGTTATAAACCAAGGGGGCACAAAGACACTTTAGGGGCTGTCCGTCAATGTGTTGTATCTGGCACTGTTTTGTTGGGCTCTGATGTTTGTTGGCCCAACATAGTGGTGACAAAAAAAAGGGGTCAAAATGCTAAACAAATTTCCAAACCATTAATTCAATGACAGCTACAGTTTTTCATCACTAACTTTTACGCATATATATTGGATGTTCTATAGGCGAGAAACTTGGGGTTGAGTTGTTTGGAAATGAGTGGGATGAGGGAGTGCGAACAGAAGATGTTTTTTCTGAGGCATACAAATTTCCAACACTTAAAACTGTAGTTTTGTTTGATAAGATGCTATATTTTGAGTTATCTGTTGCTACTAATGAACAACTGTTTTTATAAGTTGGCGCCAAAAAATTTATTGAGAAATTAATTCTTCCATATTCGTATCATTTCTTTTCTTTTTTGAGTAGTTTTGACAATCCAATTCAGATCAATATGAATGTGTTAATAATAATAGTTTGAATATTTTTACGTTTAATGTATCAGTCTTAAATTCATCAGGGGCCGAATTACGGCATTCCTTCGTTAACGTATGGACGGTATATACATAATGTCCCTTTCTTTTTCTAGTGATTAAATAGAGACAGCAATAGTCAGAAAGTTATTCACACGAGACAAGCTATTCTGATATGAATAACCCTCTTCACTCGAAACTAGATCTTCCTGGGGTAGAACGTATAAAATGCATTAGTTGCTAAGCAACCATCTTTCACGGTAACGGTAAAAGTCTTCAATATGCCTTTGTATACAATATCTAAATCAACATAGCCTTTAGCTTCCACGTTCAAGTTATAAGCATCCGCAACTGTCACTTCTACTTTGGTGACTTTCATCAAAATTCAGAAGCTCCCGAGTTAATGAACCATTCATAACAATTCTCAATTCTTAGCGAAATGAAAAGCACCTGTCTTTTTTCTGCGAACTTCCAATCTTCGAAATTTTCACGGCTTTTTATTTGTCAATTGCCGAAATCGAAGATATGATTCTACGAACAAATTATTTCTTATGCTTGTTCCAGCTTCTAAAGAAATTATTTCCTTGATGAAAGGAAATGAAATTTTGTACGTGTTTTTGTTAAAATGACTGTATCTCAGTAATGAAAAAAACAACAATTAATTAAAAAAAATTTCAAAAAAAAAACAACAAATTATTTATAAGTAATTGATTTTGTTATAAACAATTGCATTTTTTACTAGCTTGTGGAGTATGTAGGAAAACCATTTTTCGTATATCGGATTCGAAATTTTAAAAACTTTCATTATCTGACAGAAAATTTTAGTGCAAATCACAAGAAAAAAAGTCATGGTTTTTTAAACGTTTACAATGGTACGATTAAATTGTATAAACTAACAATATACGCGGGCGAAAACCTATTACGTTTTGTAGAGCTTGTTACACCGATTTCAAAACGGTATTTAAAAATTCTGAAACACCTCAAAAACTAGAACTTATACTCCAGTCAAAGCGTCATTTGACCTTGCGCACAGAAGCACTGTCAGTTTTTATTTCATGGATCGTTAGGGGTGTATTTAAAAGGCTTAAACCCAATTTCTCACCACCTGATCATTGTTTTTAGCGGAGTTATTAACAAAAATGCATTTTTTGGGATATTTTACTTCCAAGCTAATATCTTTGCTCCAGATTGTCGTAGACCAAAAAATAAACATACATTCTCTTCCTTATCATATTTTCTATCGTTGTATGTAATTTCATTGTATTTGAGTGAGTAAATACAAAATGGCAGCCATTTAAAGTCAAATTCTTGTTTTTAAAAAACACATTTTTGTCATTATTTTGAAAAAAGCTTATATCATGGTTGACATTTTTCTAACCTATTTTGTAGCCCTATTTATGTCCTGCATTTTAAAGAAAAAATGAGCTCTTTATCACCAAAGATGGCCGAGCAATTGATAAATGAACGCACGCAAAACCGGTGCGAAAACACCCAAAAATATCGTTTTTTGGGAATAACTCGGCTTCAGAATGTCCTACGACAAAAAATAAAGCTATTGCTTGTTTGTTACAACATTTTCTATCGATTCGGTGCATAATACTTTTGTTGAAACAAATAAAAAATAAGTAATATTAAGTCAAAGACGTTTTTTTGTTTAGCAAACTCTTGCCTTATTATTTTATAACGGTGCAAGTATTGGCTAACAAAATAAAATACTGTTTTAGTCCTTTAAATTATCTACAGTTAAAAAAAAAAATTAGCTCTCTACGACCCACACGAGCCGAGATATAAGCTTTTTTCGAAATAATGACAAAAATGTGTTTTTTAACAACAAGAATTTGACTTTAAATGGCTGCTATTTTGAATTTACTCACTCAAATACAATGAAATTACATACAACAATAGAAAATATTATAAGGAAGAGAATGTATCTTTATTTTTTGGTCTACGACAATCTGGAGCAAAGATATTAGCTTGGAAGTAAAATATCCCAAAAAAGGCATTTTTGTTAATAACTCCGCTAAAAAGAATAATCAGGTGGTGAGAAATTGAGTTTATGCCTTTTAAATAAACCTCTATCGATCCATGAAATAAAAATTGACAGTGCCTCTCTGCGCAAGGTTAGGCCCTTTTTTCCGACGCTTTGACTGGAGTATTAGGTCCAAAAACGGTTTTTTAGACGTTCATCCATTGCAAAAAATCTAACTTTGTCAAACTTTCACCAATTTAATATTTCTTGACTTTTTTAGAAAGTTTACATTCAGACCCTTGCATTAATGTATAAAATGTTTGGTTTGGTTGCATCAAAAAAATAAACTCTAAAATAATATTTATTTTCAAACCAAAGGAGGTATTTTTTAGTTTTGCATTGTTGGGTTAAACCTAACCAATCACTATTGAAGGTTCCTTTTATTCAATGAATGAAAAATCCAATTATTGCCATTTAAAGTCAGAGCCATTATCTTCAAGTCTCATGTGGCCTTATGTCCAATAAAAATAGCAGGCCTGTCGCCTGTGTTAAATGTTTGTCTATACGTCTTTGAATTCAAATCACTCTACATAGGTATTGGAAATAATGAAGAAGTACACAGAATTGCAGTCGCTTGCTTTTCTTGTTCGATAAATTAAATAAAAAATGGGGCAATAAAAGAACTTTCAAATCTGGCCTAAACTAAACTTGAAACGGTTTAAATGCTTGAAGTTTCTCGGTATGCCTGAAACTCAATACCTAGCTCCATAATATGTAGGAATCATAATTTGAAACTGTCTAATATGTAGACATAATAATAATTCTCTGTGGGCATTACGGTTATGAGCAGTGTTTCCTTGGTTTTGAACATAAACACTTTCTGTTATAAACGATTCAAAAGAACAGTCCACCAATCTTATCGACACTAAATTCCATTTTTCTTGACATAAATTCAGTATTTAAAAGAGCGCTTAAGGATATTCATAAGAACCCCCAAGAAACATTCGTTTTGAACGAAATAATTTATGAATCTCAAAGCAATTCATTTTATTTCTTAAACGTGTGATGTCAATTCATCAAGAGACTATAAATTTGGACACATTAACCGTCTGGTGGTGCGGTGGTGGCATAGGGTCGAACAACACACGGTTTCACTTTACTTTTTTTTATTACCAAGCAAGCCATCCATCCTCCATTATACCTCATTCCCCATTTTGGTAGCATATTATTTTTCAAGTGTTTATACCCTCACTTAGGGGTAATAAAGCATAATCACACATAATCCTTAGCATTATCAAAAAATCATAAATCGCAACCGCTGCTGCTGTTATATTCTGCACAACACCAAAAAAAACCAACGAATGAACGAAAACGGAAAGCCACAGTCAGTCTCGTCTAATAAACACCCAATGTTCACTTCATATAGAAGCCGCCCGCTACCGTTTTTCTAAGCACAGCAAATAGCACCTTTTAAAGGTTTTACCTTTTTAGTAGAACTTGAAGAGTTGTTGCTTACCATCACCATGGTTTATGGCTTTAATAAACGCAGCACCTGTGACCTTATTATTTATATCGTTGAAGCTAAACCAAAGAAGCTTTAACCGCCATCATGCTTCCTTATTCCACACGTTCTATTCTTATGCTTGCAGCCAGCTACTGAACGGAAGAAAAATGTTTTACGATCCTTGCAGGTGCTGATAGTTGATGATGCTGATGGTAGTGGTGGAGGTGGTTGTGTTGCACTTTGGCCAAATTCCATAGCCGAAATTCTTACATTTTTTCTCCAAAAAAAAAAAAAACTTGCAATGTTTCCAAGTTCAAACTCATTAGGATCCAATGCAAACAAAAGGACTTTCTCTATATAATCAAGATTTAGGGATTTTGTTGTTTTGTGTGTGTGTGTGTGTGTGTGTGTGTGTGTGTGTGTGTGTGTGTTATCTACTTGAATGGGACATTTTGTAGAAAATCTTAGAAACAAATAAGATACAACAAACTGAAGATAAAGAGAAGAAAATAGAAGATTCTTTTGTCAACTTTAAGCTCACATATTCGATTCGAAGGACGAACACACACACACACACGAAGCTAGTCATCCCGAAGATGCCTAATCAAAGGACTCCTTTTTCTGTATGCGAATCACGTCCGAGACACCCAAATGGAGTTCGAGTGGAAAAATTCTAAAAGAAGAAGAAGAAAAAAAAAACTATACCAATTTCAAATCGAATTGAATCGAAAAGGGAAGATGAAATCTTTCTAAATGTATAAGAGTCTCTGCAGCTGATTGCCTGGAGAGGGTTTTTCCAGTTTTTTTTTCTGCAGTTAAGGGTTTCTATTTCAATTGGTTTTAATCGATTTATGTTTAAAACGTTTAGGACTTAGTTTTTTTTTTTGAAAATCTGAACAAAAAATCGATGAAATTAGGTATAAACTCTATTAGGTTATGATTTCAATTCGATAATACCTAATAAAAGTTGGCCATTTTGAAATAAAAAGATGAAACATATTACATATAGATATCTCCTTTGAATACCAATTGAACCATCATTGTAAGACCTATTCTTTTAGAAATGTTAGCTTCAAGAGCACCTGTTCCAGAAAAGCCCATTTAGCCCCGTTTTGATAGTTTACCACAGTAAACTTTATTAAAAACTTCTAACAAATAAATCTTCTTCAAAGTCAAAGAAGAAATGCATAATTCGATGACTTTTTAATAATGATTTGGAATTCTTAACCTGAACTAAAAGAGGACTTTCTATAATAATATGCACCCCATACAATATGAACATTTTTGTCAAATGTATTCTTAAGGAATTGAGAGGACTACATTTTTGCTTTGACAAATTGATTTTGGAATGTTAAATTTACTTTTTAATTGGTGCTAAAAGATTGGACCAATTATATAAGTTTATACAAAGGAAGCTCTCGAATAATAATTTATTTTTATTCTGATCTTAGAATAAGAACAACAACTTGAAGGTGCTAGGAGCTAGGACCAAGTCTTATGGTAGAGTTACAGTCTTATGGTAGAGTTATACGTGACTATGAGTCGGATTAACATACGTGAAATGTTAATCCGACCCATAGTCACGTAATTTTTCGCTTCAGTTGAAAAACTATCACACTTCAGTATTAAACCAGACTAAGCGAGTTCAAATTCTATTACAATACATACTATGCTATTTTTACTATTTCCTCCAAGTATGCTATTGTTATTTTTGATTCATCCCTTTAGGGTTTTTCTCCATACTTACCTAATTAAAAACCAACAACGCATCCGAAATGCGTCCGAAAAGCGTCCAAAACGCTTCTGAAACGAGTCAAAAACTCGTCTAAAACGCGTCCGAAACACCTCCTAATCCCGTGCAAAACGCATCCGAAATGCGTGCAAAACGCGTCCTAAACGCGTGCAAAATGCGTCCTAAACAAGTGCAAAACGCGTCCGAAAAACGCCCAAAACGCGTCCGAAACGCGCCCAAAACGCGTCCTAAACGCGTGGAAAACACGTTTAAGCGCGTGGAAAACACGTTTAAGCGTGTGCAAAACGCGTCCGAAACACGCCCAAAACGCGTCCGAAACGCGTGCAAAACGCATCCGAAACGCGTCCGAAACGTGTCCTAAACGCGTCTTAAACGCGTGCAAAACGCGTCCGAAATGCGTGCCAAACGCGTCCGAAATGCGTGCCAAACGCGTCTTAAACCCGTCCTAAAGGCGTCCGAAACGCGTCCTAAACGCGTTTGGGAAACATTTAAGACGCGTTTTTGACGCATTTTTGGAATTCATCCTATTAACTAAATTTTTGTTGTACAATCGTTAAACCAGGCATGGAATACGACATGTGTTCTGCTATTATTTATAGGAAAAGATTTTAAATTTAACTAAATGAACTTAATTTTGAAGTCAACGAAAACTGCTTTTTATAAGAAAGTTTTCCAATGTTCACATAAAACGAAATGAAAGGTACAAACAGTAAAACTAGTATTACGTTTTTATAGATTGATTAACCTATTAATATAAAATAAGAGAACTAATTGTTTTTTATTGTCTAAGCTCTCTTGCTATTAATTTTATTTTTCAACTTATATACAATTTTATTACAACTCGAAATATCTCTTTCAATATAATATTAAAATCCCACCCAAAAAAAAATTTAACCAATTTGTATAAAAATTCATTTGCAGTAAAAATAAAAACACCCACATAATAAAACTGCGCTAAAGTTCATAGGTATACCTAGACCTACAACATACCAAATATAATAACTAAAACCACTCAACCTACTAATTCACCTGACACTCTTCAAGAACTTATTTTAGCTTTTTACTTAACCTATAAATTTAACATCTCACCATCATACATTACAACCATTTTCAGAGTTAAAACATTAAAAGTTACAGCCTTTCTCCGATTTAATCTATCTACTAGATGAGAAACAATGTTATATGACCTGCCATAAGCTTAAAACCAAAAAATTTTGGCTAAGAAAAATGAAATAAAATTTGTTGGCCAAAAGCAAACTCACTCATGTTCGTCAATCATTTACGTAACATTTCCGCCTTGAGGAAGAAAAAAAAAAACCTTTCATTTACCCCAGTACCCTACTTTATGTCCCTAATATCGTTGCCGTTTGTACTAAAAATAACCCCCAAACTCCTCTTCTAAGAGCCTTAACCATTATTATCGGTGGTAGCGTATGGGAGTTTGAGTAATATCCTTCGTATTCACGTTTCATCAATTTTACGAGCAGCAATTCTTCATACAGAAGAGACAATTTTGTAACAAACATCTTGATACCCGCACCACCCCCACACACATTTTAGGAGAGCAATGTTGCAAAATGTCACGTAAATACGATCCAGGTGAATCCTTTAAGTACCTATACAACCCAAACCCACATTCATATAAAAATGTTGTATACCCACACGCATGTTGGCCATAAAGATTTAGTCTGTAACCATCTTTTTCTTCTTCTTCTTGTTTTTCGTATAAAGCATTCCAGGCATTAACCAACCCGTTTCAGAATGTCTAGGTTTAATTTTTGTGTTTGGTTTCCTCCTTCCCCCCTCGTCTGCACCCTTGGCATCGTAAGAAGTCGATAAGAAGGGTTCACAATGGCACTCCAGAGGACAATGTCATGGTGGCAATTTTGTTGGTCGCTATCGCCACCGCCGACAACGACGACGAGAATGTTCGTGGCCATAAAGCTTAGAAAAACGCAAGTTATAAGGATTCTTCTTCTTCCTTCTTTTTCTCTCTGCAATCGAGGACTTTGTTTTACTCCGAAACTGTTACTATACTGAATGCTTTCTCTAAACGGAAGTATCATCCATTTTTATATCTCCAGGAACCACCTGTGGTGGAGAAAACATCTATATGGCATACGGAACGGTATAAGATCTAGAGATATACAGTTTTTGTGCCATAAGGAGCAATAGTTGGTGCACGTAAAGGACATAAAAATCTTAAAATTCATTGTTATATTGGCCCCAAGATGATGATGATGATGATGGCCATGGCAGTCTGGTTTCTGGTAACTGGTATCAGTATTTTGTATATAGTCGCATCCTTTGGTTAAAATTGCAAAAGCATATTGCTTGCGTTTTACAGCCTTGGATGGTTTTGTGTATAGTCAAGTTGTAGTATTATTGTGGTTGTTATTGTTGGCTTATGTCCTGTCTTTGTTTTGAAACTGTCTTTAGAATTAAGGGAAATTTGACCAATTCAAATGTTTTGTTGAAGGATTGATAGGAGGTGCACCAGGAGACTGAAGAATTTACGTTTTTGCTGTAAAGTTTTTATACCTTACGAGCGCCACTTTCCTGAGTAAATATGGAATTCCGCCGCACCTACGCTACACCACGTCCGCACTATTATCAGAAATTTCTATTGGCCGCACCACCGCTGTACCACTGTCACACCACGACTGCACCACGATTGCACCACGACTGCACCATTTCATTTTGAATGAAAAAAATTCTATTCTCCTACTTATACAAATGTTTAAGTCGTCTTCAAAGTTATTTTGACTTAAGTAACAAATTGCCACCAAACATGACTTGGTGTTCGAGTGGTTAAAGCGTTGGACTTCTAATTCTCGTCGTCGGTAGTTTTTTTTTTTTTTTTTATTTTTCAATACCCCAAAACTATGTTTCATGGTGCGGCGAATTGTTCATACAAAATGAAATGGTGCGGACGTGGTGCAGTCGTTTTGCGGCGGTGGTGCGCCGACATTTTCCGCCAAATGGCGGTGGTGCAGCTGTGGTGCGGCGGTCAAGATTTTTTTTTATTTTTCTCTTTAAAAATTCAGTTTCTATTTTTACTCGGGTTTCCAATATT
Organism: Episyrphus balteatus; assembly: GCF_945859705.1. NCBI lineage: Eukaryota > Metazoa > Arthropoda > Insecta > Diptera > Syrphidae > Episyrphus > Episyrphus balteatus. The sequence continues at coordinate 11,147,560 of NC_079134.1, read as the reverse complement.
TCCGAAAGCTGGTAACAATCATCTTTCAAATTGAAACCATTCAAGCGGGTTTTAAAAAAACTGCAAATTCCTTGTCAAGACTTCATTATTGAGCTTTATTTTTGACTCATATCGAATATCTGATTAAGATTCGAATAGTTGAAGAAACTTCATCAAAAGTTACTTACCAACAAACTTTCGTCCTGGTGAAATACATAAACGACAATGCAATTTTCCAAGTTAAAGTGTTAAAGCCATTATTGATTTGTGTTATGAGCCTTTTTTTGAATTCTTGTAGTTTGAATTTTACCTCCTTTTGAGATTGCAATTTCTTTGGGAAGCTCCTTCTTTAAATTAAATGGTGGTTTTCACCTGCAACATACTTATATTAAAAGTCTGTGGAATTTAATTTAACACAAAACGGTGAAAATATTTCTAAACATATTTTTGGTTAAATTGAAAGATGAAAGTAAAACTAAATTCTTTTGAAAAAAAAAAAAAATGAGATGAAATACCTCAATTCAATTTAAAACAAACATTAATGCAGTTCAAAAGGAGATTCACACCGAAATGCGCCTTTTTAATTATACATTAATTTAAAAATTCAGAGGGGTTCTTTGAACTATTATGGTTTCTCTTTAATAGAATTAAATGAATATGAATAAATGAAAAATGAAAGCAGGTATGATTGAAAAAGCTTACCTAACTTTTAGTTGAATTGAAGGCGAAGAAGAAAAAAAAATAGTTTTGTACTTTTATGAGCTAGTTTGTTCTTTTGTTTTGATTTTTAAAAGATTTCACAAACCTAATTTAATTTTAAAAGGGGATTTACTGGAAAGTGGTTTAAATGAACTTTATTTAGGACATTAAGATATTTTTTAGTTTTCAAAAGGCAGCAGGGAAACCTGAAAACATAAACTAAATAACCTTTTTGCTTAAGTGGCATAATGCATCGGGGGCGACTGATTTTTAAATCCAACTGTAGCAACTAGTTCTTTATTTTTTTTAGTCTTAATAAAATAATTTCCACACATTTTTCAAGAATCTATATTTTGATGAAATAAACTGTTAAAAGGAGACGCTAACAACAAGGAAACAGACAGACAAATTTAATTACAGAGCGCTTCCCCGCAGAGCGATGAACTTACCTTAGGCACTAATAATGTAAATGGGGAGCGTCAGCGTTTTTTTTTCTCTTATTGCTTAATTTGAATACCTAACAAAAAATATGCCGTGATTAAACATTTACATCATTTTAAAATCATAAACCTTAGTTTCAAGGAAGAAGTTGAAAACAAAGCCAGCAATAAACAATAATTAATTAAAATGTACGCAGTCAGCAAGAGAAATTTTATCTAAATAATTTTTCTTACAGAAAAAAGTTACGTATACACCACAGTGGTCCACTTTTAAGTGGAACTTAAAGTTCAAAATTCTACTTTAAATCCTAAGACTTTTAAAGATAAAACTATTTTAGTAGAATATTGATTAAAATTGTAAATTTGGTATCTGTTTAGTGCAAAAATGTTGGTGCTTCGTTGTTTGAAGTAGTTACTTGAAAAAAAAATTAGAACACTTTCTCCCGTTCCACTCTCGCACTTTCGCAGTGCGGCAAAAAATTTCAATTAAAAATTAAAAATAAACTATTAGAGGTAAAAACATCTTCTAGAGCTTATTTAAAAGATAATAACCTAAAGCTGAATCCAAATGAATGTTTACGTAAGAGTGAATTTCTTATTTTCGCAGATGATATGAAAATTTACAAAAGCATTAGCTCTGTGAATGACCGCATATCCTTGCAAGATGATCTTGATAGATTTGCTATTTGGTGTACAAAGAACGGTTTAAATCTCAACCCGACTAAGTGTCAGACGATGACCTTTTCAAAGAAAAAAACTCCTAGTCTGTATGATTATAAGATATCTCATCACACTTTACTCCGTGTGTATAGCTTCAAAGACCTTGGTGATAACTTTAACTCCAACCTCGATTTCTCAGAGCACATAAACCTGATTGTAAATAAGGCCAATTCTATGTTAGGTTTTGTCAAGCGTTGGTCGAAAGAGTTAAGGGACCCTTACGTTACATTAGCTCTTTACAACTGCTTAGTTCGCCCCCACTTACAATACGCATCTCAAGTTTGGACACCTTTTTACAGCCTCCGTATAGAAAGAATAGAATCAGTCCAACGTATTTTTATTCGTTTTGCCTTAAAAGGCTTACCATGGACGGACCCTTTTAACCTTCCTTCCTATGAGCATCGAATCAACCTACTGCAGATCCAAACCTTGTCTCAAAGGAGAGTAAATAACGACCTTGTATTTATTCATCAACTTATAACGGGTGTAATTGATGGCCCGGATCTGCTTAGTTCTATTAATTTTAACCTTAACCGCATGTGTAAGCTTGTAAATTTGAATACTAATCTGTTTGATTTTAATATTAATAAAACTAGTCTGAAAAAAATACTAAAAACCAGTGTACCACGCTCATAAACTTTTTTTTTTGTATTTATGTTCAATGTTTACTGATTCTTTTCTCATTTAATGTCTTTATACCTAATTGTATGTACATATGTATATTGAGTTATTTTTTTATCAACACTCTTGACTATTAAAACATTTTTGTTTTAAAATTTTGACACTTTCTGAAAATTAAACATGAAATATTAAATTTATTTTTTGTTCATTTTAAATTTTTTTTATTTTGCACAGATATAATAAATGGTTGTACTAAGCAGTCCCAATCTTTGACCTTCCTTTGATATTCGTATCACCATTCTCTTTACTTATTTAGTTCTTTTTAATTTGTTTTTACCTTCAAAAAACACTAAAAAGTGCCGATACGATAATCATCCCCAAATGACTTCGTACTCGGTGAAAATGGACCCCAGCGCGTGCGGTATCTGGGGGGGGGGGGGGGGAAGAGGCGTGGTTATTATAAAAAACAAATGAAGGATTTTTAAAATTTCCGTCATGTAATAGGGTAAACAGGGGTAAAACGGACAGATGAAATTTGGGCTAAAATCTAAACGCGAAGTCGTAGAGAGTTGATTTTTATATATATATATATAATCTATAGATAGATAAAAATAATTTAAGAATAACTGCATATAAGAAAAAATTCTAAAAAATTTGAAACTAAGCTACAACGTTTTGGTTGAACGTTGTACACGTGTTGGGGCTATGACAAAATGATGATTTTGGGTAGGGGACATTTTTTTTGACAATTCCAAAGGTGCCAAGTGAAATATGAGGGAAAAAAAATTAGGGGTCTACTACGGATTTTTTTCCAACACTCTGCGTTTCGAAATATGAATTTTTATAAAACACCTTGTTTTTTAGGGGTATTTTTGGGTAATTTTTGATTTGTAGCTTTTTTTTGGAGCGTCCACAAAATCTCAAACTTATAGGACATTTAGGTTTTGGCCTTATACATTCATGTGCAAAAACTTGGAAACGTTTAGTGAGTTTTGATAGAATAACGGAAGGAACAGGTTTTTAAAAAACACCTTTTTTTACCGTTTTTAACCGATTTTCATCGTTTTTTATTTTTATCTTTTTTTCTTTAATAGATACAGGAATAAAGTATATGGAGTAATGATAGATCATGACCACGACTAAATGTGTGCGAAGTTTCAATCATTTTTGTATACACAATTTTGAGATAACAGTAAAATAAAATTTTAGAATTCAACAGGTTATAACTTTTGACCAACTTTTGGTATATCACACATAACGATAGACTAACTACAAGCTACACAATGTTAATTCAAGAAACTTGCGAAAAACCTCAAAACACCAGTGGAGATCTGTTGCCCCCCGAACAGCCACCAGCGTGGGAAGTACCGTAATCTCAGTCTGGAAATTCGACATGGTTGATTTTAAAAAATTCTAACTTCTCTCGAAATGAGATTGATAAGTCATATGAAAGGTGAAATAATAAGCTTTCACATGGTATAAATTTTTTTTCAAAAAAATTGATTCCATAGCGTGAGAATATAAAAATAAACGTTTTTTTTGCTTCTTTTAATGAAATTTGATCGAGTTCAAAAAATTCTAGCTCTTTTTGTAAATGTCTCATAGACCTGATCGATATATATATTTTGAGCTAAGACATTAACCTTTCAGATGGTATGGTATAATTCGGCTGACAAGAAATTTTTCTTTTCGTAGAATTGCGGCGAATACCGCGATTGCTGTTTTTAATAACAATAAATTATAATTTTCCACTACAAATGTATTTCGCGATTTTTTTTTCATGAATCAAAGGACCCCACACATTTTGTATGGGAAGTGGCCCGGGAGCGATACGATTGATCGCAAACTAAAAACTCTTTTAACAAAATCTCGCATTTTTTGCAAAAATTACGCAAAGCAAAATTTCGCATTTTTAACATCTCACATAACAAAATCTCGCATTTTCAAAATCCTGCATATTAAAATCTCGCATTTTCATTAAATTCTTGCTATATCAAAATCTCGCATTAGAAGAATTAGTTTAGAGCGTAAAGTATCTTAAATTTAAATTGCTTTGCCAGGAAAATGTATAAGCAACAGATTAAATGAAAAGAGAAGGTCGAATACGACAAATTCACATGCATTAAGTCCTTTTGACTCCAACATTCAACAGTTGACCCTGAACACTTTAAAAAACTGGCATAGGCGCCTGACAGTTAACAAACCTTTTCCTTTTCCATTTATCTCTTCAAAAACAAATTAATTCGCGCGAGCGAATTAATAAATATTTTATTTCAATGCGAGATTATAAATTTCGAGATTTTAGTTTGCGAGATTTTAATGTTGCGAGATTTTGGTGAACGAGATTTTGAAATTGCGAGATTTCGATAAAACAGATTTCATAATGCGAGATTTTAAGATGCGAGGTTTTAAGAACAAGATTTTAAAATGCGGTCAATCGTACCCAACCCAAGTAGCCCTCTGTGAAATTTTAGTATGTTGTTCTCTTGAAGGCCCTGAATTCCACTAAAAATAGCTCAAAACACTATCCCTACTATCTTACTATCCCTTATAAAAGGTTTGAAATAGTCATCAGAAAAAAACCGTTATCTTGAAAACTCTCCATTTTTCGATTTTCTGCTTTTGATCAGGGGCTTAATTATTTTGAAATTGTAATTTTTAATCAAAAACACGGCTAGATTCATCAATATTCCATCGTTTTGATCAAAACGGTAGCCTTGCTGAAGGGTCAGGGGTCAGCATTCTGAGATATTTCCTTGTTGTTCATTTAGTATTTATCAAAACGATGATTTTTCCAAAAAAAAAAACGGTTATTTACAACGAAGAGTATTTACTGCTCAGAAACACTGCGCTATCCAACTTACAAAATTGATTTTTTAAATTTCTTCATACACTTTCAATTTTTAAAGGCCTTAAGAATTTTTCGATTTAATATATCTTTTCTATTCTCTTTATTCGGTCATTATCACGAAACTTCGTGTAATCTATTTTTCTTTTCTTTTAAATCAAATTGCCAAACCGGAAGTAAAGCAAAAAAAAAAAGAAATTTAACAAATTTTCATTCGTTTTTATCTAGAAATGTAATACGCTTCCTAGCTAGATAACTATAGTAATTACAAAAGGATTATGGAACTCGAAATATAAATCTGTGCATACAAAAAAGAACCAAAAACAGAGACAGAACGCAGGAATATACGAGTATTTTATAACTTAAACACACAAAATGACTTCTGCATATACCTATTTTAGTACACAGGAATGTTCTATAATTTGGTGAGATTAAAATTTACCAAAAAGCATTTACGAATTTACGACAGACAGACAGAGAAACGCACACAGACAATCTAGACAGGTTTAACAATACGACTACTTTTTCAATAATTAACTCTAATCCTTGAAAAATCCTTCCTAAATAAATGGAATATATCAAAAGAAAAAAAACTTAAGGGAACTTTTGTGGTTTTTCAATTAACTTTAAACTTTTCTTTTTAAATAAAGTGAATTCAACACACAGACAAATAAAAATTTCACTTTTCAAAAATCACTCGTTATCCTTCGATTAAACATACCCAACTAGGACAATCACTCAGCCTGGATTATCTTCTCAAAAATAAAACTCTTGGCATCATTTCAAATTTAACGCATCGTTAGACGCTTGACATTTTTGGATTAGTTGATGTTTCTGTCTTCTCTGATGTCACATCCTCTCATTAATATAGCCCCTGGTCGAAATATCGAATTCAATCAGATATCATAGTTGTCTGGACCGATGATGGTGTCCTTTATCCAAAGAACTGGAGGTTTTTGTTTTATTTTTTCGTTGTTTTGGAAAAAAAGCAAAACAGGACGAAATGTCAGTGTGGTTCTGAACAGATAAGGTTTTGTTTTTTTCTAAAAGGATGATCCTTGTAAGTTAATTTTAATCCTTCAGGCGTTGTGACATTATGTGTGTACACCTACTTTGTTTGTATTTTTGTGTGTATGTATTTGTGTTTGCGTTTGAATTTGAGGCACTTATGGTTAACAAATTGTCTCTAATGTTTCCCCATCATAGAGCTTCCTTTCACAGTATCCCTCTCTATTAGAGGGTCTCTTGACAAGGATTGTCTCTCCTTGTAATCTCACTTTATATTATATAGAAGGCGATTAATTGTCAACTATCTATTTGGCATTAAGTGGGTAGTTGCTTTGGTCGGGTTATAGTGTCTTTATTTTCTATAAATATCTCGAATGACGAAGGATATTTTTCTCTGATGCCTTTTTTGAAAAGGAAATTATATATATTATTTACTTTGATTGCCTTTTGCTATGGCAAGTAAAAGGATATTATTATTATTATTATTATAGGAGTGGTAACGAGGCGATTATCTCACTTAATGGGAAGATAAACTGTTTGGAAGCATTAAGGATAATTGAAGATAGGACACTTGTTAAGGCAAAATTATGTTAAATTTATGGAAATGAGATTGAATTAACGATTAAAAGGAAAATAAAGGCTTTAAGTAGGTTGTGAATTTAAGTGAAAAATCGATAAATAACACTAGTTTTAAAGTTGTTTGTGTTTAGTTATTAATTTTTGGCGACAACGAAGGAAAATTTGCTCGTTGTTTTTTTTTTTATTTTTTGTAGAAGATGTAAGATATCATACTTTTGCTCAGATTCGCTAGTTCGATTACAATTTAAAAGATCATTGAGAATTCAAATTGAAGTTAATGCAAGTTACATCTTAAAAAAAAATAGAAAGAAAATGAAACATTTTAACAACATATTTTATTTATAAGTGGATCACTCTGGCGTATACGTAACATTTCGTTCTACCTATATGATAATTTATCTGTCGCTGATCAAATACTCAATCACTTTGAGTTTGTTTCGAGATAACTTTGTACCTTTCGTCCGGTATTTATTTTGTTACCCAGTTTAGACTTTTCGTGTTAAAAATTAAAATTTGTTTCCGATTACCTGCTCTAAACTATTTCTTCTGGAATGTCAATTTTCTCTCAGCCCATGTACTAAATTTGTTTTTTAATTTTTGGAACGATTTCAATGAAATGGTGAGTGTTTATCGGGTAAGGTCTGAGGTGGTTGGACCACCTTGTCCAACCAATTTTTTTTTTTTTCAAATTTTTGTTTTTGTCAAATTTTACGATATTTTGTGTACAACTAATTTTTTTGAAGTTATACTTCTTATGGGAGGGTGGGTATGAAAATTTACTTTTTGACAAGAATGTCAAAGGGATTATGACGCGATCACCCTGGGTAGCAGGGCTGTCGTTTCACCTTTAGAGTAGGCAGTACTTTAGTATTTAAAAATGCAGTACGCCGCAGTACGGCAAACATAAAACACACAACACGTTGCAAGTTACATGTTTCATGTGGCAAGTTGCATGTGGCAAGTCGTATGTGGCAAGTTGTATGTGGCAAGTTGCGTGTAGCAAGTTGCATGTGGCAAGTTGCGTGTGGCAAGTTGCGTGTGGCAAGTTACATGTGGCAAGTTGCATGTGGCAAGTTGCATGTGGTAATTTCCATGTGGCAAGTTGCCAGGGTTGCAAAAAGCTCACATTTCAGCTCAGCTCATATCTCAGCTCAAATTTGAGCTAGGTACCATAGCTTAGCTCATTTGAGCTGAGCTGAAAGTGAGCTGAGCTGAAAGTGAGCTGAGCTGAAAGTGAGCGCCCCAACTTCCAACGCCTATATCTCGGAATTTTGAAAAAAAATGAAAAAAAATTGTTTGATGCCAAAAGGTAGCGGGGACTCTAACCTACATTTGGGTACAACTCTCATTCCTGTAGGTCCACGCGTTCTCAAACCGGGAGAACTTAAAAGTAAACAAAAAAATAGGCACGATTTTGAAAAAATAGGCATGATGTGGCGGTTTAACATGGAAGGCGATTTTTTAAAAATCTGATAATGTGCAAAGCGTAGGCCCATGACACAAGCTATCATTTGGCATCACTCCCAAAAATTGCTCTCAAGCGGTTTAGCTTCCAGGAGCGTTCAAAGATTTGGGGATTTTTCTAAAAAAAATTTACCCCAACTTTCAAACGCGATTTTCTCGGAATTTTGAAAAAAAATCGAAAAACCGGATTATACCACTATCGGCTAGCTGAGAATATAAGCTTTCATATGGCACCACTCCCCTGTCTCTAGATCAAAGCGTTCCAACGACTATATCGCGGAATTTTGAAGAAAATGAAAATAAAATTTTTTGATGCCAAAAGGTAGCGGGGACTTTAACCTACATTTGGGTACAATTCCCATCCCTGTAGGTCCAGGCGTTCTCAAACCGGGAGAACTTAAAAGTAAAAAAAAAATAGGCACGATTCTGAAAAAATAGGCATGATGTGGCGGTTTAACATGGAAGGCGATTTTTTAAAAATCTGACAATGTGCAAAGCGTAGGCCCATGACACAAGCTATCATTTGGCATCACTCCCAAAAATTGCTCTCAAGCGGTTTAGCTTCCAGGAGCGTTCAAAGATTCGGGGATTTTTCGAAAAAAAATTTTACCCCAACTTTCAAACGCGATTTTCTCGGAATTTTGAAAAAAATCGAAAAACCGGATTATACCACAATCGGGTAGCTGAGAATATAAGCTTTCATATGGCACCACTCCACTGTCTCTAGATCAAAGCGTTCAGCTCCCAGAAGTTTTTTCGCGCCCCCAACTTCCAACGACTATATCGCGGAATTTTGAAGAAAATGAAAATAAAATTTTTGATGCCAAAAGATAGCGGGGACTCTAACCTACATTTGGGTACAACTCCCATTCCTGTAGGTCCACGCGTTCTCAAACCGGGAGAACTTAAAAGTAAAAAAAATAGGCGCGATTCTGAAAAAAAAGGCATGATGTGGCGGTTTAACATGGAAGGCGATTTTTTAAAAATCTGACAATGTGCAAAGCGTAGGCCCATGACACAAGCTATCATTTGGCATCACTCCCAAAAATTGCTCTAAAGCGGTTTAGCTTCCAGGAGCGTTTAAAGATTCGGGGATTTTTCGAAAAAAAAAATGTACCCCAACTTTCAAAACCGATTTTCTCGGAATTTTGAAAAAAGTCGAAAAACCGGATTGTACCGGATTTTTTTTTTATGATAAAAAAAGAAATATTTTACTAAAAAAATAGAAATATATTTACTATCAAAAACACCAAGAGAAAAGATCACGAAAAATTATCTGTCTTATTTATAAAAATATCTATGTGTTAAAATAATTCCATTAATAACTAGAACCAAACATCTTAAGCTATGGTGTTATATAAAAGTTTAAAATATCTTCATATTTCATTATACTTTCCAAATAAAAATCAATGTATCCTCTCACCCATCACAGCTCAGCTCAGCTCACTTTACCTTAGCTCACCCAACAGCTCAGCTCACCGACAGCTCAGCTCACCCAACAGCTCAGCTCAACCATCAGCTCAGCTCACTTTCAGCTTAGCTCAAATGAGCTGAGCTATGGTACATAGCTCAAAAGTGAGCTAGCTCAAAATTTGAGCTGAGCTGAGCTCACTTTTGAGCTTTGTAGCAACCCTGCAAGTTGCATATTGCTACTACTAGTGCTGAAGCACACACAATCCTCATAAAATTACCATATAGCATATTTTATGCGCAATTTGTTTACTTTCGTTAAGCATATACCGTACGTTCTGAACCGCACAACATGAGTAAATTTCACAGATTAAATTGAAAACTACATGGACGCAAGGAGGATGAAAGAATTAATTTATTGTTCACTTGATAAAAATGTAAAAAACGAAGTGTGGATTAATTAATTTAATAATAATATATACTGAATGAGAAGTATAACTTCAGTCGCGTGTACATGTGTACACACACTCTTTTTTTTTTTATTTTTTTGAAAAGATTTTTATAAAATAATTTTATATCGGGTAAGTCTGAAAATCGACCAATATCCCTATATGGTTAGGGTGATCCAACAGATAAAAAAAAGAGTGTGTGTACACATGTACACGCGACTGAAGTTATACTTCTCATTCAGTATATATTATTATTAAATTAATTAATCCACACTTCGTTTTTTACATTTTTATCAAGTGAACAATAAATTAATTCTTTCATCCTCCTTGCGTCCATGTAGTTTTCAATTTAATCTGTGAAATTTACTCATGTTGTGCGGTTCAGAACGTACGGTATATGCTTAACGAAAGTAAACAAATTGCGCATAAAATATGCTATATGGTAATTTTATGAGGATTGTGTGTGCTTCAGCACTAGTAGTAGCAATATGCAACTTGCAGGGTTGCTACAAAGCTCAAAAGTGAGCTCAGCTCAGCTCAAATTTTGAGCTAGCTCACTTTTGAGCTATGTACCATAGCTCAGCTCATTTGAGCTAAGCTGAAAGTGAGCTGAGCTGATGGTTGAGCTGAGCTGTTGGGTGAGCTGAGCTGTCGGTGAGCTGAGCTGTTGGGTGAGCTAAGGTAAAGTGAGCTGAGCTGAGCTGTGATGGGTGAGAGGATACATTGATTTTTATTTGGAAAGTATAATGAAATATGAAGATATTTTAAACTTTTATATAACACCATAGCTTAAGATGTTTGGTTCTAGTTATTAATGGAATTATTTTAACACATAGATATTTTTATAAATAAGACAGATAATTTTTCGTGATCTTTTCTCTTGGTGTTTTTGATAGTAAATATATTTCTATTTTTTTAGTAAAATATTTCTTTTTTTATCATAAAAAAAAATTCCGGTACAATCCGGTTTTTCGACTTTTTTCAAAATTCCGAGAAAATCGGTTTTGAAAGTTGGGGTACATTTTTTTTTTCGAAAAATCCCCGAATCTTTAAACGCTCCTGGAAGCTAAACCGCTTTAGAGCAATTTTTGGGAGTGATGCCAAATGATAGCTTGTGTCATGGGCCTACGCTTTGCACATTGTCAGATTTTTAAAAAATCGCCTTCCATGTTAAACCGCCACATCATGCCTTTTTTTTCAGAATCGCGCCTATTTTTTTTACTTTTAAGTTCTCCCGGTTTGAGAACGCGTGGACCTACAGGAATGGGAGTTGTACCCAAATGTAGGTTAGAGTCCCCGCTATCTTTTGGCATCAAAAATTTTATTTTCATTTTCTTCAAAATTCCGCGATATAGTCGTTGGAAGTTGGGGGCGCGAAAAAACTTCTGGGAGCTGAACGCTTTGATCTAGAGACAGTGGAGTGGTGCCATATGAAAGCTTATATTCTCAGCTACCCGATTGTGGTATAATCCGGTTTTTCGATTTTTTTCAAAATTCCGAGAAAATCGCGTTTGAAAGTTGGGGTAAAATTTTTTTTCGAAAAATCCCCGAATCTTTGAACGCTCCTGGAAGCTAAACCGCTTGAGAGCAATTTTTGGGAGTGATGCCAAATGATAGCTTGTGTCATGGGCCTACGCTTTGCACATTGTCAGATTTTTAAAAAATCGCCTTCCATGTTAAACCGCCACATCATGCCTATTTTTTCAGAATCGTGCCTATTTTTTTTTTACTTTTAAGTTCTCCCGGTTTGAGAACGCCTGGACCTACAGGGATGGGAATTGTACCCAAATGTAGGTTAAAGTCCCCGCTACCTTTTGGCATCAAAAAATTTTATTTTCATTTTCTTCAAAATTCCGCGATATAGTCGTTGGAACGCTTTGATCTAGAGACAGGGGAGTGGTGCCATATGAAAGCTTATATTCTCAGCTAGCCGATAGTGGTATAATCCGGTTTTTCGATTTTTTTTCAAAATTCCGAGAAAATCGCGTTTGAAAGTTGGGGTAAATTTTTTTTAGAAAAATCCCCAAATCTTTGAACGCTCCTGGAAGCTAAACCGCTTGAGAGCAATTTTTGGGAGTGATGCCAAATGATAGCTTGTGTCATGGGCCTACGCTTTGCACATTATCAGATTTTTAAAAAATCGCCTTCCATGTTAAACCGCCACATCATGCCTATTTTTTCAAAATCGTGCCTATTTTTTTGTTTACTTTTAAGTTCTCCCGGTTTGAGAACGCGTGGACCTACAGGAATGAGAGTTGTACCCAAATGTAGGTTAGAGTCCCCGCTACCTTTTGGCATCAAACAATTTTTTTTCATTTTTTTTCAAAATTCCGAGATATAGGCGTTGGAAGTTGGGGCGCTCACTTTCAGCTCAGCTCACTTTCAGCTCAGCTCAAATGAGCTAAGCTATGGTACCTAGCTCAAATTTGAGCTGAGATATGAGCTGAGCTGAAATGTGAGCTTTTTGCAACCCTGGCAACTTGCCACATGGAAATTACCACATGCAACTTGCCACATGCAACTTGCCACATGTAACTTGCCACACGCAACTTGCCACACGCAACTTGCCACATGCAACTTGCTACACGCAACTTGCCACATACAACTTGCCACATACGACTTGCCACATGCAACTTGCCACATGAAACATGTAACTTGCAACGTGTTGTGTGTTTTATGTTTGCCGTACTGCGGCGTACTGCATTTTTAAATACTAAAGTACTGCCTACTCTAAAGGTGAAACGACAGCCCTGCTACCCAGGGTGATCGCGTCATAATCCCTTTGACATTCTTGTCAAAAAGTAAATTTTCATACCCACCCTCCCATAAGAAGTATAACTTCAAAAAAATGGAACGATTCTCATGAGATTTCGTATCCATACGGAAAAGTCTGAGAATCAGCCAACATCTCCTTTTCATACCCCTAAATGGTTAGGGTGATTTTGTTTATTGTTTTTGGAACGATTTTTATTAAATATCTTGTGCATATTAGTCAGGCTTAAGAAATGGCCACCATCTATTTTTAATAATTTTAAATAATTAGATAAACAAGTTGAAAAAATAGTTCAAAATTACAAGAATGTAGCCATGTTCCCCTAAAATATTGAAATAATCTGTATTTTTGATGCATTGGTAAAATAAGCGTAAGTAAGAAATTTCAGCAGAAATTTAAGACAGAAATGACTAGGTTGAAAAAAATTTTAACAGAATATCTTACAACCAACCCTTGAAATTATTATGAAATGTCAACATTTCCGAAAAAAACTTTTTCGATCGGATCGGCCAATGATTTTGAAAATCTTATTTTTTCATAACCGACTTTTCAACCATGAAAGTATTTTTCTATTGAATATCAGATAAAATAAAAAACAATTGACATTACTCCTAGAATTCAAATTCACTTGTTAAAAAAGAAGCTTCAAATAAATCTCTTAAATTACTGACATTTTCGGTCGTATTTTGTGCTTTTAACGCCAGACTTTTTAACGAACTTTTTGACAAACTTCCACCACAACCTTCTTAGTTATACAAAAGCAGCTTAATCTGTAGCTAGCAAGGTATACCATCCAAATAGAAAGTATAAAATGGCTCATATTAATCAAATACAAATTTACGATGTACTAGTATATTCAAAAATGCAAAAAAAAAAATGGAAAATGGATTACCAATTTGAAACAGAAGAAATAGAAAAAAAAAACATAAAAAAGTAATCCAAATTTAATCGATTTTAAGTCACCGGTTGACAATATATTTCGTCTGGCTTGAAATAGTTACCGTCTGGGGTAAATTAATATTAATTCCAATTGAACAAACAACGAAAAAAAAAAAAACTCTTCTTCCTTTTATGTTTCACCAAACCAGCACCTATTTTATTTGAACACAATAAAAGCTCATAAATTCCACCCTCGACACGAACTTCGATGTAATAAAAGGACATTTTTGTGTATATAGCAACTGTTTCTGTTTTGTGCCATCCTTATGTGAATTTCTTTTTATATTTTTGTTTGTAATTCAAACATGGCCAAGCAGATGTAGATCCCATGACTCTGGTCAATAATTTCATTCTAATTACGAAAGGACGACACAAAAAAAAAACAAGGAGAAAAGGAAAATGAAACTCAAACCTCAAAACTCAAACACAACCAACAACAAGGCTCCTCTTGACTCTTGGTCACTCTTGGGTCATAAAGGACATGCCCAAGAGCATCATTAAAACATCCGGCTATGGCCATTCGGAGGACGCACATGAGTTAGTGAGTGCTGCACATCCTGTGGTATATCATCAGAGTCATCATCATCATTGTCGTCCGCCAAACGATGACGACGAAGGACCACTACCATGTTGGTCATCACTTAATGACCCACAATTGTGAACGTCGTCGTCGTCGTCATCGTCATCATTTTCGTTTTTGTGTCGTCCTTGATGAAGAGCAGGAGAGGATATAATATGACCAGGACGGACCACCCTACAGCAGGACTCGGAATTGTTGACAGTGTTAATTTCCTTTTCACAATCTTCCTGATCGGATCTGATATGTTGTGGTCAATTTTAATTCATTCACTTTCATCCACCACATATCGCATCATCTGGGTGCACTTAATGGGTATTTGTTTGGGTTATAATGAAGCTTGGGTGGTCGAGTCGGGTTCAGGATTTGACAAACGATGGTGGGCTATTAACTATTTATAGCTTGATAATTTGTTATATTCCTGGCGGTGGTAGGTTCATTTAACAAAAAATTAAATGTGGAAAAAAAACGCTGAATATTCATATACGTTTTTCAAAATTAATAGGAAAAGTCAAGAGCGTTTTTTTTTTCATTGTTGGTTTATTTGATTTTTGAGCGATGTCAATTGTTAAACTCTTGAAAAAAGCCAGACATCCCTTAGCGAGGCCATCATTTTATAAAATTGCAAAGCCATCAGGGAATGGACATCAATTTTTTTTCTGTTCACGATTGACACATAAAATAGGCCTTGGGGTAACTATATGATGAGCTAATGGCTATCATAATTTTATTCATGAACTTTTAAATTAAACCGTGAAGCTATAAAGCAAAAAAAATAATTTTTAAATGGGTATTTCAAAATTAAACACTTGGTTGAAAATCCTGCTTACCGGGGTGTCAATAAAGAAAGTATAAACGAAAACTTTAGTACATAGGCGTTCGACAAAATATCAATAATAATTTTATTAGTTTAATCTGAGGTATCCTCTTCTATAACACTACTTTATACTTTTTTGAAGGTTTTCGGTGTGCTGAACTCGAATCCGAAGTCAAAAAAATTAATCAGCTCCCGTTTTTGAAATATTACCGTTAAGGAAAACTGTTTTTAATGAACTGTTTTCTATCTTTCATTACCTTTCTAAATCTTTTCAATATCTTATTTATTGCCCGAGATATCTTAAAATGAAATAAGTAGGTTTGGCTTCATATATCATAAAGGAAATAATGACGTTATAAAATGTCAATGTTAGATATTATACGCCAAACAATCGAGGATATCTCAGGCAATAAAAAGCATGTTGGAAAGATCTAAACAGGTCTTGAAAGATGGAAAAGAATAAGGTCCGAAGTACTGCATTTTCTAACGCTGATATTTTAAAAACGGGAGCTGATTAATTTTTTTACTTCGGATTCGAGTTTAGCACACGAAAACCTTCAAAAAAGTATATTTCTGTTTCGGCAACAACAAAAAAAGAGGTTGTCTGTAAAGCCGGTTTACGGACGATGATTTTACGTGATAACGTCGTCAGAAAACAGGTTGTGTGCTTTAGTTTAAAATGAGTCAATTGAAGCGTTTACTTTTTTCAAACAATCATAATTTACAAGAAAAAGCTAAAAAAAAAAACATTTTTACAATGCCCAAAAAGTATAAAAATAATTTATTGAAAACAATCATTTTCATCAAGAAAAAAAGCAAAAAAAACATGAACTTTTATCCTCTAACGTCATTAATTCCATTTTTTTCCCTAACAACCTATACAAAATTTTATACCATCTGTGTTAGATCAAAATATATATATCGATCAGGTCTATGAGACATCTACAAAAAGAGCTAGAATTTTTTGAACTCGATCAAATTTCATTAAAAAAAGCAAAAAAAAACATTTATTTTTATATTCTCACGCTATGGAATCAATTTTTTTGTTTGACAACCTATACAAAATATATACCATGAAAGCTTATTATTTAACCTTTCATATGACGTATCAATCTCATTTCAAAGATGCCTACAAGAGAAGTTAGAATTTTTTAAAGTCAACCATGTCGAATGGCTGTTCGGGGGGCAACAGATATCCACTGGTGTTTTGAGGTATTTCGCAAGTTTCTTGATTTAACATTGTGTAGCTTGTAGTTAGTCTACCGTTATGTGTGATACACCAAATGAAAGGCAATTGTATCAGGATGCTCATTTATAAAATTTCTATCTACTCTTGGTCAAAAGTTATAACCTGTTGAATTCTAAAATTTTATTTTACCGTTATCTCAAAATTGTGTTTACGAAAATGATTGAAACTTCGCACACATATAGTAGTAGTCATGGTCATCATTACTTTATATACTTTATTCCTGTATCTATTAAAGAAAAAAAGATAAAAATAAAAAAACGATGAAAATCGCTTAAAAACGGTCAAAAAACGTGTTTTTTAAAAACTTGTTTCTTCCGTTATTCAGTCAAAACTCACTAAACGATTCCAAGCATAATGCCAAAACCTTCATGTCTTATAAGTTTGAGATTTTTTGAACGCTCCAAAAAAAAGCTGTTTTTCAAAAATTCATATTTCGAAACGCAGAGTGTTAGAAAAAAATCCGTATCAGACGCCTATTTTTTTCCTCATCTTTCACCTGGCATCTTTAGAATTGTCAAAAAAAAATTACTTTACCCAAAATCATCATTTTGTCATAGCCCCAACACGTGTACAACGTTCAAACAAAACGTTATAGCTTAGTTTCAAAATTTTTTAGAATTTTTTCTTAAATGCAGTTATTCTTAAATTAATCTCATCTATCTATAGCAAAAAATCAATTCTCTGCGACTTCGCGTTTAGATTTTAGCCCGAATTTCATCTTTCCGTTTTACCTACTAAATGACGGAATTTTTAAAAATCCTTCATTTGGATTAAGCTTTAGGTTATTATCTTTCAAATAAGCTATAGAAGATTTTTGTATCTATAATAGTTTATTTTTAATTTTTAATTGAAATTTTTTGCCGCACTGCGAAGGTGCGAGAGTGTAACGTTAGAAAATGGGGTCACTTTTTTGTGGTGGCTGCCATGGTTCATCGATTTATAAGACGTCATCACGTCAAAAAAGTTTAATTTTGTTAACCAGTGTAATAGTCTCAGACTAACGTTCTTTCAGAAGATTTTTTTGTGGTTGCTTTCTATTAGGTACTCAGGGGTTACTATGTTAAAAAAAAAATTTTGTTTTGGCCGCGCCGCACAGTGGTTCCCTGATGGAAAAAACCCAAAAGTGTATTTTGTTTTTAAATAGCTAGAGCTTTAAAAAAAAAAAAAATATGTAGTGTTGTTAATGGTATATTACATTAAGTACCTATACGTTTACCGTTTGTTGAATTTGCTTTTGAATCAGAAAAAACCAGAATATTATATGAAGACACCTCTAGAGCGAGTAGTTTTTACTCTTTGTCGGCCTATAAAAAAAAAGCTCCACGATGCTCCACGTTCATTTTAGTATTAATTTAAAGCTTATGATAAATACTATTTATAGTGTTAAAACAAATGACCCATTTTGACCCATTCTCCCGTAAGAGCTTCTTGAGTGTAGCAATGCGTGTCACTCAAACAGCACTTGAAATCGGCTTCTGGTATTACCGTTTCTAATTTAACGGCTTTTTTGATAAAATAAAGTTTTTTACATTATAAGAGGTCTATGTAGTCATCACTGATAAGCCAAAAAATTAAGAAAAATCAACAATTTAAAAAAAAAAAGAAAAAATATCCAAAAACGATATGAATTTTTTTTTCAAAATTTACCTTTTTTTTTTAATTTTAATTTTCTTTGGTTTATCTAAAATTTAAACGGCATTTCATAATAAAATGTTCCAATAAACTCAAAAGAATTTGATTTTGCTCATAATCACCCATAGTTATAAAACAGCGGCACATTTTCTAAAAAACCGTAAAAAGGCCTATTTTGATTGCTTTTCTTAAATGATCTCAAATGCAAGAAAACATTTTTCTAACAAATTAAACTTAATTTATTTGTAGAGAATTAAATGAAATTTTCAAATGTATCCTTATTCTCTTTAAAAAGATCCGTTGTTGAGATATTGATAGTCAAAGCCAAAAGTATGGTTTTTGGTTTGGTGACTGATATTGCAATCTAAAAAAATCGAGGAAGTTTGAAACAAAAAGAATCTTAAAGCCAAATATTTCTAAAAATAAAAATCATTTTTTCGCAAAAAATTTTCCAACTTTTTTTAGAGAAAAGTAAAAAGAAAAAAAAAAATTGGATAATTTTGGTATTTGAATAATTCCAAAAATTTAGCTATTTTACCATTAGAAATAAAATATTTAGTTTAAAAATAGAGGAATGTAGCTTTCACATGCTTTTTGTTTTGTCATGATACGATCATTTTTATACTATCTATCGAAAATCACTAAAAAAATCACAATTTTTTTTTGTTCCCTTAATTTTTTGGGCTAGTGTAGTAAGTATAAATTTAAGGTGCTATAATACTTATGAAACTTTAATTATTTGCTTTTTCAAAGCCTTCTTTGTATTCAGTTTTAATTAAGCCTTAAAGTAGAGTAATTAACATCACTAAAAACAAGGAAAGGAAACAAAAAGAGTGAATATATTAATCAATGCAACTTTTGAAAAAAAATAGTAATTTTAAAGTACGACACACAATTTTTTAATCACGATGAGAACTCATTTTATTTAATGTATATACGAAATTTCAATCAAAGCGGTCCACCCGTTCAGTTTTTATAGGTTTTTTCCACTTCCTCCATATAAGGGAATTACTGTGCGCCGCACCATAATCGCACCACCGCCACACCCTATCATTTTATATGGAAAATTTCACAGCTTACCGCCATGATAAACTAATCTAGTGCAATTAAACTAAACTCAGACTTCTGTACTTCCTGGTTTTAGCACTAGCTCCCAAAATTATATTTCAAATAATTTTAAACAAAAGAGAAGGGAAGTTTAGCTCACAAAATTGTTTTTGTGTTCTTTGTTGTTTGATGAATCTTTAGTATATCGTTCTGGCAAAGAAAGACAAAACCTACCGAGTTCAGTTACTGAATGTCTGCCCTTGTCACGTAAAACTGTCGTATACGTAACGGCCTGTCATGCCGGTGGACGGCTTCTTTACTAAGTTCCGACTCAACTTCAAAACACAAAGTCAAAAGACGAGTTCTTTCACCAGATAACGTAAAGATTACAATTTCCGAAGAAGTTTAACGCACTGCTCTCAAAATTTCTTGGCTTCATTGCAATGCGTTGATAAAATAGGCGTCATATTTCGTCAAAAGATCGTCCAATATGTAAATTGTTAGGAAATTCTCTGATTTGAAAAAAAAATTCCCCGAATTGATACCTCGATAGGGCCGAACATTTGATAACCAAGTGTCTATTTGTAAAAATTTCAAACAAAAAAGTGGCATTCTTTTTTAGATAATTTTGGTATTCTCTTCATCAAGTCTACTACACTTGCTAACAAGTTTTTGTTTAAGTTAAATCATATTTTGTAAAACTATGTCAAAGTTCAAATATACAAAAACACCCAGCAATTAATCTTCTTCTTTAATCGTCCTGTCATCAAAGTGTATTTATAAATTCTCATCTCCCTCAACTTTATAATATAAGTATCTCAAATTACGGTTTTCTTTGCTAAAAACTATACAAAAGTGTTCAATTATTTACTTTAAACTTTTGTGATACAGAGTTTCTCATAATAATTGTTAAACATAAGGAAAACCCAAAAGGAATTCCAAAGAATATAAACCTCCGCAGTCCCTTAACTTATAACACTAACACTGTGAATTGTTGTTGTTGGATCATATTCAAACAAAATTCCTGTGCAAGAAAAAGGATTTAAGGTATCGCCTTTACATTTTTTACCCTCGTATATGCTTCAAATTGTCGCAGCAATATAAATCTTGAATCCTTCTGTGTACATTTTTACTTCATTTTTTTTTTCTCTTCATTTTTCCTCCTCCTTCATCTTCTTACAACACCAAAAGCTGTGTTCCGTTAATTACCTTTAATAGCAGCACTGATTTGTCTTTAGCGGGGTAAAAACGTAGATTCCTGAGCGCTCGGGGGTCTATCAGGGAAAAAACAATTCAATGTTTAAAGAGAGGAATCCGAGTAACGAAATGAAGAAGAAGGTGGAGAAAAACACAAAAAAAAAATAAGGGAAAATACAGTTACAGCAGAGGATTGCAAAATTAAGGTTGGTAAACTTACCTGAAAAACATTTTCATTTAAGTTTTCACTATACACAAGCCAACAAGGATTACATCACAACGTTATGGAGTGGCGCCCGGGTTGGGATTGTAGGGTGTTGAATATGCTCATAGAATAAACCTTTGCTGTGGGATGATGATGGCTATGATGATGATGGTGGTGATGAGGAGGATACTGATGCTAGAAGGGTGCAGTCTACATCAAGGGATGTAATCATTGTATTTCCCTTTGTTAAAAGGAGCTTTGTAAAACCTATCTAGGATTCGTACCTACCTGCCGCATGTATACAAAAAAAGGCAAACGTTATCGTTAATGATATCCACAGTGAGTTTAACTGAGTAGGTTCTACAAATACACACACACACGCGTACAGAGTAGAAAAAAACTGTACGGGCAACGGATACTTTGAAATTAACTTGTAATATTAACATATTCCACCCCTTTTTTGCACACCTCCCTTTTTTTGTCGGGAGGGATATTCTGTGTTTAGCTGTCTGATGCGCCATGTTAACGAGAAGAGTTAACAAAAATAAACAAGATTTCTCCTTGAGTGGGTTAATGAAGATTCGTTAAATCTGGCAACTGCTAGACAGTGAAAATGTAGCCTATATCGTGGTGTGTAGAATTGGGTGACATTTTGCTGCCTGGCAGGTGACAGGCATTCTAAAGGGAGGGTCTATTTTTGTACTAAGAGGTGTGGATTTCGAAAGGCTTAAACAGAAATGAATGGACTTTTGAGGAAAAATTGGAATAGATTACTATGCCTGGTAGACCCTTAAATGTGTAATATGTTGTAGTTAGGAAGAGAGTGAGATCAATTTAGTTGGAGTTTTAAGAGTTGCAGCACGATATGGAGATATTAGAACAGAAAATCGAAAAATCCTTTAAAACTTAAATTTTGATGACGTGAAATTGAGCTCAGAATACCGTCAGATTTTAAGCAATTTTGAAACATCAATTAAATAAACACCATGTATGCTAATTTTTGCATATGCATTGTATTTCAATGTTCTGCTTAACATGCCAAATATTCGATTTCAAGAAAAGCCTTGGGAATTGAAAGCAGAAAGATTCCGGGCAGTGAAAAAAGCAGTTCCTCCCAAGTAACAATTTTACTTGCATAAGGTCCATTTTGTTCGATTCGACAAGCTATAGTTTGTAGACGTTTAGTTTAAGGCTTACTTACACAAGTCATCCATTTTGGAAAGAAAGGAGGTCTCCTTAGAATATCTAGAAGTGTTAAGAAGAAGCCTTGTAAATATCAGTCAAAGAAGACCTTTATAAGACCTGTTTGAACCGTTCTAAAGAAGCCTTGTATTTTCAAGTGACAGAAGGCCTCTATAAGACCTGTTCCAAGAGGTTCTTGTAAGTATGCAATGTTTTCACCTGTAATTATGCAAAGCTTTTATCCTGCAGATATGCAATATGTTTGTAACGCATTAGAAAAAAAACATTGCATTTCAATGTGAGGTTTCAATTAGCTCCCAATTTTCCACTCATCTTTAATATTCGAGCATGGTCTACTGGTAAGGTGCTGGCTTGGTATGCAGAGGTACGTGGGATCGATTCCTGGCCGGGCCATGTGATGAAAATAAAAAAATGTGTTCTTTTTCAATTAAAATAATATTCTCATCATTTCACAACAACAGAAAAAGCAGTTGAATTTCCAAAAAAAGGAAAAGAAACAAAATAGGAAAAAATTAAAATGAATAATAAAATAATATGTAGAAAATGCAAAACAGAAAAAATCAAAATAAAATAAAAAAAATGAAATAAAATTCAATTAATTCTGTTTTTGTATGCATAAATTCAACATTTTCTACAACACCTACAACAACTTCTATAAGGCCTTATTATAACATCCTACGCAAGTAATCCGGTTTGTGCATTAGATAAACCCTTTGCAGGAAGACCACCGTAAGGCCATTTTAAGCTGTTTGTCACAAGCTATTAGCTTGTGGATTACCTGTGAAGGAAAGTCCTATGCAATTTCGGTCAAATGTGCCAAAATGATTTGCATAAGACCTGTCCTTCTTGTTATGAAAGCAAAAAAATAGCTTGCCTTGACCCTTATGAAAGCTAAATTGTTACTTGGGCTGGTTCATGTTTTCAGAATTAATTTATAATGTTAGCTTTAGTCAAAGGTCTTTTCTTTATTTTTATTTTTTGAAAATTTTAAAAATGTTAACGGGAAGTGATACGGTTCCGGTTTTTGAGATTTCTGAATCCTTATATCTTGGGAACTATACACAAGCTGAGTGGCTGACATTTTTTTTCATGTGGCTAGCTAAAGAGATGTTAAGCGTTTTGTATGTCGTCTTTGGAATAGAACTTAGAGAGTGGTCGAAAACGGCCTAAGTTGTTTCCTGAACATTATCCGAGCAGATTCGGTTTTGAATGCTTATTATTGTCTGATTTTTTCCCACCGTTTTCTTCTTTTGTTTCTTTTTGGCATAAAGTAACTTGCAGGCAAGATAGTTAACTGGGTGCCCTAATTTCTATCTTGATTTATCTCAGGTCAAATACCTACTAATTACTAAAGTAGTTGAATCACAAATTCGTTCAACTTCTCAATCCTTTCTCATAGGTACCACTTCAAAACAATTTTCCAAAAAACAAACTCTAAACAAACCACTTTTTCCTTAAAGTCCTGAGAAAACAAACTTTCCCTCTCAAAAGTATATGTTCAAAAATAGGTAAATAAAATTGAAGCTTGTTTTTTATTTAAAGTTAACTTAAGTGTTTCAACCTACTTCCGAGTTTCCACAACTCTCTCCGAAAAAGTGTTTCTAATTTTTTAATTAAAAAGAAAAGAAAAAAAACTTAAAACAAAACCTGGAAAAAAAAAGACGCCGCGCGTTAATTAGTCCTGGCACTATTACCACCATGGGAGCAATTCGATGTTAAAAGAACAAAAATAAACAAATATACAGAAAACAAAAAAATAAAACCCAAAAGGACATCAAAAAAATCTCATTAAAAATCATAATTGTGCGACTGCAAGCAGCAGCCGAGAGAGTGTCCTGGCATGGTATGAAGACTTCATTCAGAAAATCAGCCATCCATAGAGAGCGACTCCCAGTGTTCAGTTTAGTTCCGCTGTAACGCAAAACACAGAAACATAAAGTTGCAAATAAAACTTCCGGTTTTTTCTCCCCCCCCAAGGAAACAAGAACGCCAACAAAAAAAAGGTCCTAATGATATTTGAAGCAAAAAGGTGTGCGCTTACCATTTTGTATATACTTTTTTTTCTTCTATTTCTCAGGTTACACAAGCTCGCTGTGTTCTGGTTGCCTCAATTTTATTGTTATCCAGGTCAACCCAGAATTATTACTATATTCTAGGTGCTAAGGTGCATTCATCATTTCTATGACGTTTGCATGTCAGGATTTTTTTTTTTTTTTGTCATTTGGGACACGCTGTTGCTTTTAGCTGATATGGTAAGATGGTGTCACCACACAAAAAAGGATTAAAATGAAAACACAAACCAGAACTTCACCCTTATTTTTTTTTTTTTTTAATTTCACTCTTACTCTTTCTTGTCAAAGTAAACCACCAGAGGGGGCTAAGATTTTTTTCTTTGTTTAATTATTTTCAAAAACTTTGTTATTACTGTGAAGTGAAGTGCCCAGGAGACTGGAAAACAGTGTTGCATAATTTTAATGTGTGCGAGTTGAAGGCTGACTTGACATTTATTATACCTTTTTGTGCATTCACATGAATTTGAACTTAATAAATCCTCAATGAGTGACAAGTGTGACTTTATGAAAAACAAGCTCGGACTTTGTGGATTCTAATATTTGCTGACGTTTTATTCTGGGAATAATGAGTTTTGAAGAAGCTTTGAGACCTTAAAGGGTTTCGAGCTGACATTTTGTTAACAAAATTGGTTTCAAGACATCAAATCTAGTACAATTCTTATGAATCCCTTCGAGGGGAGTCACAAGAAGCTTAAAAACCAATAAAATTCTAGTGACTCACTCCGAGTCTTCCGGAGGTTATTTCTACAATTTCTATGCTATTCAAAAAAAAAAAAAGACAGACCACCAATCGCCACCTTGGCACCACAATAAATCTTCAATGTCCATTTAAGTGCTTTTGGTGTTAAAATTTGTATCGTATTTCTTTTCTTTTTTTTGGATGACAACCAATTACCAGGAAATTGAGTATCTATAAAAATTTAGCCACCAAACTCCTCCATCTTACCAAATATTGACCAATCGAATAGAGAAACCGCTTATAAATCAATTAGAGTGGAAAATTTATAGCACTTGCTTGGAAGTTGATCACATACATTTGTTAGACTGTGTATACTCTGTGTCATGGCAAGAAAAGACACCAACACAAAAAAGTCCTGACACTGATTTGACTCCTCTGTGGCTAAGTGCAGGGAACTATAAGTAAAACATTGTCTGTTGCGTGGAAATTTCTACTTCTTCGTGGAAAAACCAATAAATAATAATTTTCTAACCAAAATACGTTCCACTCGATTTAAGGGTGGCTTACAAAAAAAAAAAAAAAAAAAAAAAACGAAAAACTCCAACAAGTTCAAATGTTAGCATTGAAATGGTGTTTTTTGTGGACGAAGGGTGGTAGAGATAAGTCTTAGAACACCAAGTGGGGTAATAAATTCAAAATCTGTCCCCGTTCTTCTTGCTTTTATAAGAATATTGTTGGTTTTTGAGGGTGTAACACGATTTCTAAATAAAGTTAGAAAGTTGAAAGCTGAGCTGAGCTGAGATATTGCTACAACTGATTGTCATTTATTCTCAAGAAAAAACGTTTTAACAATTTCGTTGAATTTAATTTGATCGGTTTCCTTTTTTTCTTTGCACTTGAGTTTACGTTAAGGGTTGTGGTTTAGAACTTAAATGGTCTCTTGGGAAGAGAGGGGAAGTTTAAACATATTTTATAAAGATTTAAGGATGTTCATTTTTTATAGCTTAAGAAATTGGAATGGATGTTGTTTTTTTTTTTTTTTTGAGGATAAGACAAATGGAACATAGAATATGCTCAGAAGAATAGGTTATTGACATTTAAAATATGGTATAAAGGGTTAATACCATTCATTCATATAATTTCTAGAAAAGACCGAGATGTTTGATTTAGAATGATCGATCCTTCGAAACTGAAAAAGGTTATACAGGAATTACATTTATCTACCTACCAATGGAATACCATTGTCTAGGTATACTTTAATATAATAACTGCAAAAATTGTGGTAAAATCAGAAGGAAAATTAGAAAAAATTAAAGTCGTCATAAATATGTACCTACCAAATTTGAACGAAGTCCATTCATCTATTTAGTTTAGACCCTTTCTCGTTATATACAGACGAACTGTTGAAGAAAATGTATGAGTAAAACGAATAAAAACACATTTGTTAGTTATTATTTATTATTAAAACTTAACACAAATAAATTAAGCCCTTTTTAGCAAGCATAATAATTATTCGATTTAGTGGTTTCGTTCAAACAAAAGAGCTGAGCGGCGAACTTTATTTATATTTAATTTTCTTAATTATTATTTTTATTATCAACAAAAGTTTGTTTTAATATGATTGCAAGTTAATATTAGTTGTTGTTGCATACACATCTAATTCACATCAAATCTTTATATACTCAGTTTGTAGTAGCTTGGAAAGTTTGGTATGGGAATATTGATCATTGATTAATCGACGATTTATCAATGATCAGTCCACAAAATCATCGACTTCATTGAGTATATGCATTCATTGGTTCAGCAGTCTATTTAATTTGTGTCGCAAGCTTTTGACCAAGTATGAATTCAAATTTAAACAAGTTCTGCCTTAAGCACAATATTTAAAAAAATTTAATTTAATTGATTTATTGCGAACAGAATTTTCCACGTTAAACACGGAAACGAGCATTCAGAATTAAAAAATACAAATACAGTAGCTATAGGGTACCCCAAGGCTGTAGTTATAAGGTTCAATTTTGTTGACGATACAGGAATACATGCAGAAGACAAAACGATTAACGAATCAAACTTAAGATTGCTAAATTAGTAGAGTAACTAAAGCAAATTATTAGGGAACCCCGCCGAACAGCTCTGATTTTGACGATTTTTTTTTTTCAAACGTAGGTAATTAAAAATACTTTAAAATCTATAGATTAAAAATTGCCGATGTTGCCGTATTGTTTTTTTTTTTTTTAAATTAAAATTAAATTTTTTTTAACAAAACCATTTTGTTGGCTTAAATTTCATAAAACAAACGATAGCAAAAGATTCTCTAGGTAATTTAAGGCAAACAAATATGAGGGAGTAAGGGACAATCTTCCATCGTTTATGCGATAAATGCAACTCTTAAATTTAAATCTACTAAATTTAATTAAGAGTTTTTGAAAAAATGGTCCTCAAACTCAGAATTAAAAAAAAAAAATTTAATAAAAAAATTTAAAATGGCTTTTTTGACAAAAAATTTTTTCTAATAAAATATGAATTTATTTAAAAAAAATCTTGGGCCATAAATATTATCAGTTGAATTCCGAAGAGAAAAAATATAAAAATTACTTCAATTTCATCGGATTTTCTTGATAAAAACTGAATTTTTGCATTGAAATAATTGATTTTTTTAAAGACTTTGGCAAATAAGAACTTTAAACTTTTGCTATTTAACTTTCAACAATAAGGGCTATTGAATGAATAAAAAATTACTTTATATTAAAAAAAAAAAAAATAAGTTAAATTTTTTTTCAAAACTTCTATTAAGCAAAGTTGTTCGAAAATGAAATAGGTACTTTTTAATTTTTTTCATAAACCGTAATACATATTAACATTTCCTTTTATAATTTCAAATCATAATAAATGTGGCCAAAAAAATTTGAAAGTAAATGCATTTTATATTTAGAAAAAGTTTTAAAAACGACATGTTAAAATTTTGTCAGTTAGGTATTTTTTTTTTTCAAAATCTAAATTCAATTACCATTCTTTCAAAAGCCCTTTATTCAATTAACTTAATTTAAATTTTACAAATGTGACTAAGATTCTAGCTTTTTAAAAATGTATATTTAAATATTGTAGGTGTTGCCGTTGTGTTCAAATTTTTTTTTTGTGTTTGAAGTCAATAATTAAGAAAACTGCATCTATCGTTTGAACGAAGGAAGATTGTCCCTCACTCCCATATATTTTTTTTCCTTGAATTTCCTATACAATCTTTTGGCATCAATTAATTTATGAAATTTAAGACAAATTTTTGAAAAAAAAATTTTTTTGTTCACAAAAATCTTCAATTAAATTTAGAAAATCAAAACGGCAACACCTGCAATTTTTAATCTATAGACTTTAAAGTATTTTTAATTACCGACGTTTGAAAAAAAAGATCATCAAAATCTAAGCTGTTCGGCCGGGTTCCCTAATATTGCCAATTTTTGAGCTTTAGTTACTCCACTAAATGTTTTAAGTAATGTCAATGAATTAACAAAAACATTTAAAAATTAAACTTTGCTTCAGTAACGCTTTGCAGAAGCAACAGCAATCCAATTTAAATAGATTTATTTTTTTTTTATGAAACTTGTACTAGGAAAAATTTTGTAAAACAAATAGGTATGTAGTTGTATCCGTTAACTGAAGAAAAACTATTGTGTCCAAATTTCCTTCAAATGGCCTCATTTAGCGACACTACTTTTTGGGAGTCCCCACTAAGGTTTATTGTATTTTATCCAAGCTAAAAGAGTTCCCATAAGTATTTAGGTACATAAAGTATTTAATTTTCAAAACGTCTTCAAATTTCACCGGGAAAAATGGCGTACTGGTATGTCATTTGTGCATGTGAAATATTTCTAAACTAACTAAAACCAACTTTAAAGTCAGTTTAAAGCCTAACGCTTGGTTTAATTTTATAGTTGGGAAACTCAAATTGGTTATTGATTTCGTTTCTTGCAATATGTAGAATTTGGTTAAATATTAAAGTGAGCTTTAAATTTTATTACTAGTAGGGCCAAAAAAATTTTTCCAAAAATTATTCACAACATTTTAATGGGTCTACTTTTTGAGATATAGTTAAAGAAAGTTTAATTGACCTCTCAAATTTCAAATAATTTTATATGTCGGTGGTATTCGTTTTAATTTTATCGATTTATCAGCCGGCAACGCAGTGAGAAAGAGTCAGATCATGTTAATATCGAACTTTTACTGTCCCAACAATTTGATCCAGATTGAGACATTTTCAAGTTCTAATGTTCAATTTCCAGAAACATAAATTATAACGAATGTTATAAATCTTCAATGCCTGGAGTACCTAAACAATATCAGCTTAAATCAATGCCTTATAATGATGCCTCAAGTGCAAACAGACAATAATCTCATATACCAAAGGAAAGACAAAAGAAATGATATCTCATGGAAAGATACGAGTATACCAAAAAATAACCTCACAAAAGATCCTTTTTCAGCGCTAAATTAACAAAATAAGCTTAACCATAATCCAGCAGTGTTCCAAATACCTACCGCCAGAATTTTCTTATTAACAACAGATTTTTTGTTATACAAACACACACATAAATATACGATGTCTCATCGTCTTCTTTATTGGTTGTGTCCTTTTCTTAACACTCGTTATAATATATCATCCTTGTTTCTTATTTTTTTCCTTCTTACTTCGATACTCGTTGTTGCTTTTGTTTTTTCTTTTCTTTCAGTGTGTGAATTATCACATCATTTTGCTTTTTCACGACAAAATGAAAATAGAAAAAAAAACAAAGACAAAAAACAAAACCTCGCAAACAAAAGCAAAACAAATCTATTTTAAGTGGAATAATCCGCTTACACTTTTATATCCTGTATTCGACTTAAATACAATTTAAGTATAAATAATGACAAACCCGAAGGAATTTTTTTTGTTGCCCACAAAACTTTTTCAGTTCTTTCTTTCCTCAAAATTCATAAACAAAGGGCTCCACCAAAAATTATAGAAAGAAAAACAAAACAAAAACCAAAATATGTGAACGGAAAAAAATAAACAAAACTCCCTCACACAAAAAAAACTTATGAAAAGGAAGTAAACCACAAACTGCTGCTGCACTTAATCCCCATTAATCTTGCTTTCGTTTCGGATATTATGAGTGTGTGCGGGGTGATGAGTGGGGGGGTTGGAGGGTAATGTTTGAGAAAATTGCAAGGAAACATGTTAATCCTTGGCGGAACCTCCTGCTTCCTGTTCTTCCCTTTAAAAAGAGACAAAATTCTAACAATCTCATAATTCACAAGGGAATTATACACCCCCACCACCCTTCCACCATTCCCAAACAAAACAAACTACCCTCCCCAAACTCACCATCCTTTTAAATATCTCATCGCCAAAGTTGGTTTTCTGTCTCACTTGTTGTGCTGTCAATTTAATCCGCCACACACTGTCGCGCTGTCAATAATTTTCTTCCTTCGACAAGAGGAATAAAATCAATTTTCCATTTTATTTGATTTTCATGGAAAACACTTTCAGTTTAGTCCTCCCCCAAAACACATGTGTGTATGTGTGTTTTTGAATGTTTGGTTTTCAGTTTTTCTATAAACCCCCTTCCCCCAAAAAGCAGTCACATGAAAATTGTTTGCAATTTTAAACTTTGCAAAATCCTTTTTCTGTCTGTGTGTGTTTGTGTGAACATAGAATAGAATAATCGAGTTGATACACAATATCGATAAAGTGGCAACACCCCCCTCCCACCCCCCGCAAATCCTTTTTATAGAAATGTCTAACGAAATAAGGTTTTTTTTTTCATTGCAACTTCGCGGAAAATTGTTATCAGTTTTTTGTGTGTGAGGGAGCTTTGAGGGTAGAAAAATGCAAATTTAAATTTTTTTTATTTTGGGGGCAATGCAACCTAGCGGCGTTATTGGGAATGATAAATCTTAAAGCCAATTTTCGAGTTGAAAGACTTAAAATTTTACTTTGTAAAAAGATCATATAAAACAAAAAGAACTAGACCGTTTTTAAAGTCAATTTAAATAAGAAAAAATGTGTTTCCGCTTTTTCGAATCGAATTGAAACAAGGACCAATAATTTAAGTTAACTTTTCCAATTTTCCAGTTTCA
Source organism: Episyrphus balteatus (assembly GCF_945859705.1). Taxonomy (NCBI): domain Eukaryota; kingdom Metazoa; phylum Arthropoda; class Insecta; order Diptera; family Syrphidae; genus Episyrphus; species Episyrphus balteatus. The sequence continues at coordinate 11,116,842 of NC_079134.1, read as the reverse complement.
CACTAAGAAATAAACTTTAACACAAAGAAGTAATAAGAATGAGAAAGAAAAATGTTTTGCAAACTATGGTCACCTTTAGAGTCTCTTTTTTTTTTTGTTGTTTTTTAGAAAAGTAATAGGTAATATTGCAATAGTAAAATGCAAAATCTTCTTAGGTGGATAAAAAGCACCAACTTCAAAATGGAAGATACTTTTAATAAAGTTATACAAAAAAAAAATACATTCCCCAGAGGGTATCTCAACAGAAAAAAAAGTCAGAAGAGGAAGCAGGCATAGACAATTTACCGCTAGCAAAAAACAAACAAAAACTTTTCCTTTCTTTGGTTTTTAAATGGTAAATTTGCAAATAGTGTATATAAACGATTTTAAAAGCACGTGAATTATTTTTTGTTTAAATCCTTTTAAAAAAGTTTTAAATGAAATTAAATCTATAAATTTTAATGCTATAAGTATTTTAACTTGACTCTATGGGGCATATTTTTAATTTTGATATAGGTTATACTTATTTTAGGCAAGTTTAGGATTCGGAAAAAAAAATCGAACTCGATATAACAATTTTACATGACATTACGATGATTTTTTTTTTTTGGTTTCTGAATATCTCGAATAACCCGATTTCAACGAACATTTTTACACAAAAGCCTTTAAGTAAAGGTTGTATTAAAATTTTGGAAAATTTTCAAAAAATAGATTTTGGGATTTTTAAGAATTATTTCAAAATTTATTTTTGAAAAAACAATTTTCTTAAAACGGGATGGTGAAAAATTTTGAAATTTCGTTTATAAATTACTTCCTTAAAATATCATACCAACGCCTCTAACTTTTTTCAAATTTTTTTTTTCTAAAATTTCCTTTTCATACAAGAAATCAGATTTTATTAAATTCTTTAAAGACGGTGTTTCATTAATTTTGAAAACAGATTTAATGTATTTTATTTTACACTATCGGAAATGCTTTAATAAATTTAAATTATAATTTCCCTTATTTTTTTCTTGCTCAATAGGGCAAGTTTTGGTTTCGTGTCGAAAAAAAAATTTGAGGTTTTAATCAAAACCAACATTACGATGATGGAGAATTCCAAAAAAGTGGGTCTCGCAATTCCATCTGTGCGTCTGTACGTCCATCTGTACACATTTCCACAGCCTAAACGCGTGGATGGATTTTCTTCAAATTTGGTACAGATGATTTTTTTGGAATTCTGAAAGTTGTTTTTTTTTGGGTTTTTTTTATATCTCGCTAAGAAAGTGTACCTCCCATACAAATTTTTCAATTTAACCAAATAACTCGAAAACGGCAGACATAATATTCAAAACTATTCCAATAAAACTGCTTTTTATTTTTTCCAAAAAAAAAAGTCAAATTAAAAAAAAAATTTTTTCATATTAAAAAAATTTGCCCTCAATGTCGGCTCTTCCCCAAACTCAACAAAATTTCTTAAAAAGTTATATAGAGGCAGCTCGCAAAATCTACAAGTAAACTAGCATAAAAGTGCTTTGAACTGCAAGAGCACGTACGTGCGACCCCAGTCGTGCATTTTATTTTATATAGAGCTTTAAGATAACCGCTACTTTCATCATAAGAGTAAGTACGTGCAACCAAATCGTGCAATTTACTTTAAGGTGAATTCTTTTAGTTCCCATTGTATGTTTATCCAATGCAAGGGCATTGAATTGCAAAATACAATAATGTATTTTTTATAAGTTTCTGATGCGTAGTGTTGATTTTATGGGGTTTTGAAATTTTGCAAAATTTTACCCCAAAAAAGACACATTCGAACAGTATTATGGTAATTTTTGTAAAAACAAAGCATATTTTTTAAGTCGGCATGGGTGATATGTGCGCTTTGGATATAATCGGAAGCTTACAAAAAAATGACCGTAATTGGGATAAAATGCGTCTTTTTCGGTTCAAACTTTGCAAAATTCAGAACAACACAAAATCAATACTACGCATTCAAAACTTATCAAAGGTATATTTTGTACTTTGCTATTCAATCATCTTCGCATTGGATACAAACTGAAGCTAAATATGTTCACCGTTAAAAAATATGCTATGTTTTAGGAAAAACGGCAAAAAGCCTGAGACCTAATTCTTATTATTATAATAATATATGAATTAGCTGAAATCGGTAGTTATTTCGTTTGGTATATCAACCCATACAAATTCCAAAACAGATTTCGATAAAAAAAAAAACACTGAAATAACTGACTGAGTGGTGGAATCAGTAAACAAAATTCATGTAGAAGACAAAAAAAAAAAAATAAATCAACAGACAATGAATTTGCTGAAAGGCAATTTTCAGTTTTCGTTTCAAATTCGATTCCTCTCTCGCAACACACACATCTTCACTTCCCCACTACATCATCGAGCGCCATCTACAGCTACCACCACCACAACCCCCAACTCAACTTTCAAAAAGTCACATTCAAATACCAGAGGGTTGGAAAAATATTTCATTCCTTTGTGACATGGAAAACCCATTATCGCTGTCTTGCTCAAATGAAAAACCGACTTTTCCCTGAGAGCGAGTGTGTAAGTTTTGCATATATGTTGCATATGTCATTTTCAAATACAAATACAATAAAAAAAAAAAAGAAAGAAAAATTATATAAATATCCTTTTGGAATAAAGGTATCTAGATACAGACTAAAAGATACATTTTTCTATAAAACCATCAGAGTCTCATACAGCACATAGCTACTACAAATGCTACTGATTTACGTTACGTTTGTCCTTCGGTTTGGACTATCAAGTTTTTATATTTAAAGATGCATTTCCAAATGGACCACTTTTAACTGCTTTCACTGCCCACTCGCTTGGATATAATAAAAACTGATGGGACTGGCCCATAGATACAGTTTGTTGTTCATCCGGCAAGGAAGGACCAGATATCGAAAGGCATCGTTGGTTCGTTGGCAAGGCAGGGGCAGCATTCATGAAACAAAAGGCAAGAGCAAAACCCAAACACAGAAATTGAGGATTTATTTCTGATATCTGGAATTATTTAAGGACATTTTAAGTGCTCCCTTTTGATTGACGAATGACGTCCATTTTTGTATTGCCATTGCCGCTTTCCCGTTGCTGCCGCCACCAACTAAGAGGGTTCTGATGGTCTTGCTAATCCCACCCGGCACTATAACTCGCTACAAAAAAAAAAAAGTCTTGTTAAAGTTTTAAGTCCAATCGATATCTAAGTAGAAATTTATTCGCAATCGATATATGTAAGACCCGTTTATGTAGCCAAAGGAGCAACTTAAGGAATGTCGTTGTTTCCTTTTTTTTTTATGTATTTGTAAGTCTTGAAAGTTTTTATTCAAAAAAAAAAAAGGAAAGACAGATTTTTCGTATAGATTGACTGGAAAATGTATAAGATTTCTATTGAATTATTCATAGCCGGCATTTTTTTTTTTCTTTTGGATTTTGATGATGACAAGGACGAGAATGAAGACGAGAATGAGAATGACGCTGATGCTAGCGGCGGCTTTGGTAATGGTGGGGTTTAGTAGGAAGTCCTTATTTTGCTGGAGTTTAAGAGAATGAAAGTTGTGGAAAAAAATCGTAATTTAAACACTTATCGCCGAAGATAACGACTGAACGAATTCCATTTTACCCTTGAACGAATGAATATACACATGGAAAAATACAAGAAAAGAAATCATAGTGTTGATATTGAAAGTAAAAATGGTAAATATGGGATAGAAAAAAAGTACCCAATATACATACATTTGGATAACATTTCCCTGTGGGTAATCTCTGTTCAAAGAACAAGTACACAAGGGATCTAGAAAAACGCTATCAGTTTATTGAAATCTAGGACATTATTTTTTTTTTTTTCAGAAGATAGAGGTAGGAATGTGGAAATTTAAATAAGCAAAGGTAGAATATAAAGATATATCCAAATGTTTATTTTTTTTTGCTGAAATTTAGAAAAAGTCTTAATGGTTTAAAGAAATTTCAATCGATTTTTTTTTTTGGGTAAATAAAATAGGGCTTTCGGCGATTTTGTTGAACAAAATTTTCAATTGTTAGATAACATCACAGGAGACATAAAGTTTCCTATACCTTAATCCAAATCGTTTGCAGAATCTTAGCAGGGGGACATATTGACACCACCGACGGAGAACATTCTCTAAGAAATTATTTCTGACGAAAAATATTCCTTTCGTTAAATTTCAGACGATGAATATTCTTTTCGTTAAATTTTGGAAGAAGAATGTTCTTTCGCTAAACTTCAGGCAAAGAATTTTAATTTTGCTGAATTTCAGACGAAGAATATTTCTTTTGCCAATTTCGCTAAATTTGGGACGAAGAATTTTGGGCGAAGAGTATTTCTTTTTCACCAAATTTTCGGCGAAGAATTTTCGCTGAATTTCTGAAAATATCTGAATGGCATATTCTTCCTCGGAAAGTTCTATAACACGGTGTTACAAAAATGAGGTTTTAAAATATACGCGGGCGGAGACCTATCAGGTTTTGTAGAGCTAGTCGCACTGAATACGAAACGGTATTTGAAAATCCCCTAACACCCCCAAAATCTGGAGTTACGGGCAAAAAACGGTTTTTTGGACCTTCACCCATTGAAAAAATTCTAGCTTCGACAATTTTTTACCCATTTTCGATTTTTTTACAGTTTCTGATAGAAGATAAATATACCTTTTTAACAATGTATAAAACATGTAACTCGGTTAAACCACTTAGAATTTTTAAGATGTCAAAGTTCAAAAATTCAATTTTTTTTGTCATTTGCCGAACTTCGGCATCAATTTAAAGTATATGTTTTCAAAACAACATGCTATTTAAAAAATATATTCTAAAACTATATCTATTTCCCAATTGATAGAGGTATTTTTTATGAAAATCACTTCAAAATTGGCTTAGAAAAAAAATTTTTTCGATTTCAACCCAGATACAGAAATTCGAACTTTTAGGTATAGAACAAAAATGTTGTTTTGGCACGTAGTAGGATAAGTTGGGCGCCAGGATTTGGTGAAGGGTTTTTGTAGAGGAGCTCAATACAAACATTTTTTTCTTTGGGAGGGGGGTCTATCTCCCCCCGTTTAGGTGGGAGGGGCATTTTTCTAAAAAAAAATTATCAAAATAAAAAAAATTATTAAAAAACAATGGCAACACTTACAGTAATAAATGATACCATTTTCAAAAGGCAAAATTGTGTATTTGATTCTAATTTTTAAATCAATATAATATAACTAATAGTTTTTGAAATAATCGATTTCAAAGTTAAAAATAGGGGAAAAAAATTTTTTAAAACTCATTTTATACTACTTTTGTCCAGACTGTGAATTTTAGTAAAAAAAATTTCTCACACAGAAAACTGCCCCAATTGATTCCTTATCGAACCGTGAAAACTATATGTTTCTATGTCTTCTAGTTTTTGGAAAAATTGAAAAATTATTTTATCAGATTTTTCTTTTTTCAAAATATTTTTTGTTTTTATTTGTTTTTAATTTTCAATTTTATCAAAAACTAGAAGACATAGAAACATATAGTTTTCACTGTTCGATAAGGAATTAATTAAGGCAGTTTTCTGTCTAAGTAATTTATTTACTAAAATTCACAGTCTGGACAAAAATAGTATAAAATGAGTTTTAAAAAATTTTGTTCCCCTATTTTTAACTTTGAAATCGATTATTTCAAAAACTATTGGTAATATTATATTGATTTAAAAATTAGAATCAAATGCACAATTTTGCCTTTTGGAAATGGTATCATTTATTACTGTAAGTGTTGCCGTTGTTTTTTAATATTTTTTTTTTTATTTTGATAATTTTTTTTTAGAAAAATGCCCCTCCCACCTAAACGGGGGGAGATAGACCCCCCTCCCAAAGAAAAAAATGTTTGTATTGAGCTTCTCTACAAAAACCCTTCACCAAATCCTGGCGCCCAACTTATCCTACTACGTGCCGAAACAAGGTTTTTGTTCTATACCTAAAAGTTCGAATTTCTGTATCTGGGTTGAAATCGAAAAATTTTTTTTTCTAAGCCAATTTTGAAGTGATTTTCATAAAAAATACCTCGATCAATTGGGAAATAGATATAGTTTTAGAATATATTTTTTAAATAGCATGTTGTTTTGAAAACATATACTTTAAATTGATGCCGAAGTTCGGCAAATGACAAAAAAAATTGAATTTTTGAACTTTGACATCTTATAAATTCTAAGTGGTTTAACCGAGTTACATGTTTTATACATTGTTAAAAAGGTATATTTATCTTCTATCAGAAACTGTAAAAAAATCGAAAATGGGTAAAAATATGTCGAAGCTAGAATTTTTTCAATGGGTGAAGGTCCAAAAAACCGTTTTTTGCCCGTAACTCCAGATTTTGGGGGTGTTAGGGGATTTTCAAATACCGTTTCGTATTCAGTGCGACTAGCTCTACAAAACCTGATAGGTCTCCGCCCGCGTATATTTTGAGTGTTACACCGTGTAATCAGTCTCAGTTGTTGTCTCAGTCGCATTTGTAAACCGAAAGTAACAAAAGATTTCAACATCTCCCAGTGTTACCACTTCCTGATAAAATCCATCAGCTTACCAAAGAAATCAAAAAAACATGATAAACTATTAAGCTTGTTCCTGAAAACATCCCAATTCGATCATGATCTTTCTAGAGATTTACTTCAACAACTGTATTGACAACTGCTGTTTCCCTATCTTAGGCCCAATTGAATCGTTTATTTCAGAAACGACATAAGTCCATGAGCATAAACTTTTCAGGAGCAACAAAAAACTGTTTTTTACTTAAAATTCCACAACACTTCAAATTTAGAGTAGGTATGCCGAGTTATAATCTAGCCTAAGATGCATTTAGAAACCTTTAAAATATAAACTTTTTTTTAGGTCTTTGCGGGTTTTAAAGCCTTTAAAGTCGGTGGACTTATGTCGTTTTTGAAATAAACGAAATTTTTGTGGTAAAACTTTTGTTTTTATTTAGCTATAGTTTTTGAACCCTACTTTCGATTTTAATAAATTAAATAGCAGTAGATAGAGTAAATCTTTACCTTTTTATAGATGTATAACATAAAGGCTTGCGTGTCATGATGTTTGCCAAAAAACTGGTAAAATGTCATATTATTCAAGAGTTAAAAATGCTGCCACCACCAGAAATCTGGCTATAACTTTTGAATCCTGAGTACAATTTTAATGAATTTAATAGATATAGATAGAGTAATTCTTTACCTTTTTATATATTTATAACAAAAGGGCGTGCGTGTCAAGATTGCTGCCAAAATAATTTAAAACTGGTAAAAAGTCATGTATTTAACAGTCAAAAATATTGTCACCGGGTGAAAATTTTCCATATATTTTGAACCCTTTTCTTTCAGTTTTCGTATTTTGGGGGGTCTGACATACTTAATTTTTTTTCAGAAGATTAATAACTATACATGGGAAACCGACGAAGTTACGAATACCAGAGTTACGGGCGACAGAGTTACGAGGGTCAAAGTTACGCGAAACCGAAGTTACGAAAAACTAGAGTTACGAATTCTAAAGTTATGTTAAGCTATGACATGTGATTTTTGGGTTGGCAACAATTGCGAGGAACGATATGGAATTATGGAAATACAAACAAGAGATTAACATTTTTCTCATTGGTCAGAACTAACTGAGTAAAGCGAAAATGGGTGTTATTTAATCTTGTAAAATTTTGATTGGATAGGTATAGATATACATATATGGTTTTGTTTTTGTGAGAAGATCGCAAAAACGTTGAAATAGAAAAAAAAACATAAGTATACTTATGTAAGTTTGGGGGACATAATTGAAATTAACTTCTTATTTGTCCAACTAATATTAAACCTACCTATCGATATTCTCTTATTTATGTTTCCATAATTCCATATCGTTCCTCGCAATTGTTGCCAACCCAAAAATCACATGTCATAGCATAACATAACTTTATAATTCGTAACTCTAGTTTTTCGTAACTTCGGTTTCTCGTAACTTTGACGGCCGTAACTCTGTCGCACGTAATTCTGTTATTCGTAACTCCGTTACCATTTCACTATACATGAATGAGAAATTTTTGGAAAAAGTGGACTTATGCTGTTTCTGAAATAAACGATTCAATTTATTCACTCTGCATTATATTTTAAGGCTCCATTAAAAATTATAAAACTGTCAAATCGCATACAAATTTTAAAATTTCAATTTTTTAATGGCTGGTTTAAATCTAATGGAGTGTGAATAAATTGGGCCTTAGAGAAATTTGTATTTCGAATAAAGACAGTTAAAAGACATCTCTGGATTTAAACCGATTTTTTTCCCCTAATATTCTAGTAAAATATTAGAAAAACTTTAAGCTAAGCTGATTAACAGCTGATTAAGAGCCCAACCCTTTATCGAAATTTCAGCGTTCAAAACAATATGACGAAAAATGTTTTTAAACACTTTATAAACATGTTGAGTTTCAAAAAAAACCCTCAATAGGTTATGTATTTCACGATGACAGATCGGTCTAAATAAAAATTTCAACCCAAGTCATCTCCACTTATCATCTTATACAAATATAGTTATGCAAGTCCATTTAACTAATGACAACGATTAGTCAACACCGACAATTCATTTCATTAGTTGGAAAAATTCCCCAAAAACTTCCCTCTCCCACTCGTAAACTCCGCCGCCGCCGCTTAATATTCGCAAAGAACCCCCTCTTTAACATTATTACAATGTTTTGGTAAATATTTCATCAGCTTGTCACACTTTTCAATAAAGAAAAGAGAAAGGGCCCTGGCCCTCCAAAAAAATTTAACTTTCCTAACAATTTTTATTTTTCGCAGCTTTGAAACTGTCGTGAGTAAACTTCGTTTAATTTATGACATCTCATAATGGGGGGTTCATTACACATTACCACGTCCAATATAGAGGGTGGACTTTACCCAACACACAAAAATTAAAGAAAAAAAAAAAAGTTGTCCACCCTTAAAGTTCGTTTTGCGCTGATTAATTGTGTCGTTGATGTAAAAGCTATTGAATGCTTCCTTACTGCGAACTTGCACGACTCGACTCTTGCGAAAGACACGTCACTTTTACATGCAATCATGTTTGGCGGAAGTTGGTTATTTGACTTTATTGTTTTTGTGTTTCGAAGTTTTCGTTGTTGTTTTTCATTTCAATAACCTCTTCGATGGAAAATAATGAAAAATTCGAAACAATATTGATTGGCAGGAAGTCTATCACTGGCTTGTTGTATGAGTGCGGTCCATTACTAAATTGTTTTATCTGGCAGAGTTTCAGTAATACATCTCGTCCGTCTGTTTATTGTTTTTTTTTTTTTTGTGACTTCTTCTTCGAAAAGACTGAACGTTTAGGATTTTTGGTTGTTCTTCTTGTTTTCAAAATCGATTGCAATTATCCTGGCAATGTGTTTCCTAGTTCAACACAACAGAAAACTGCGAAAGGCAAACTTTTATCTTTTACTCTGTTTGCTATTCTCGATGGGTAGGTATCTCTGTTGTATATCTAACCTCTTTACAGGATTACCTGTCTGAATGGAGAAAGAAATTCTGTCAGTTAACATCGTTTCTTCGAAATTCATCTCCAGCACAAGCACAACACACATGTATCGACGATGTGTGTTTTTGTTTGTTTGTTTTTTTACCTATGTGTACATTCAATCTGATAAAAGTGTTTACAATCGAAAATAAACTGAAACATAAACAAAACATTCATAATCCTTCTGAAATGGTATTTTTTGTTTTGGAGTAAGGATGTGCGAGAAGAAAGTGTTTTTGTAAATGTAGATCGTCGTGTGACATTCTGTTGTTTTTTTGTACACCTAATTAAATTAAAACTTTAAAGTTATTTTAAACATTGCTGAAAAAAACCACAACATAGCGTTTTAAGCGACAGCGCTGTCATAATTATTCAATAAGTTCAATTTCCATTTTTGTTACACAAAGTAGCTTTATAGAAACTGGGGTCGAATTACCGCACACGATTACGATCAAACGTTAACGTTTTGTTTATTGCTCTCTCTATTTAATTAGTAGAAGAAGATAGGGACACATAGCAACCATACGTTAACGAACGTACGCCGTAGTTCGACCCCTGGTTTTTCAAAAATATTCTATTTTCATTTAAGATGTGGTTATCGGAAAAAAACCATTAAATTTTTTAAAGTTATGCTTTTTTTCCGGCGACACGCGACATTCATTTAACAATTCGCAAACGAATATGAAAAGTTGAGAGTGCTGACGTAAGCGAAACTGTCTAAAGGATTTGAAGTTTCAGACAATAAATCATTAATAAAAATGAGAGGCTGGGAGACAAAACGGAACCCTTCGGCATACCTTGACAACAGGCTACAACTTGTAGGTATTGATCGGTCCAAAAGGTAGTTTTAAATCCATCAAAAAAGCAAGCATTTTGGATAAGAGGTCTTGATTTTAAACTCGATCAAATGCTTTTGAAATATCAAGCGCAATAATCTTGCATTCACCAAAACGATTTTTGAAAAATATGAACAGTTTGAGGAAAATAACCCTTTTAGATTCGGTTTATCTTGTACAAAAATAAAACTATTATTCGTATTCAGCTCAAATTTGGAGGACCTATTTCTCATAACATGATCTATCATATGACATCAAATTTGTGTTTATTAATTAAAGTTTACACACATTTTAAGATACTAATTTACAAAAACAGCAAAAATATTGAAATCCTGCAGTTTCTAGTTAATCCCATCTGAACAAAAACATCTTTATTAAGGGAAATGTAAAATCTCAACGCCCGTTATATTAAAAAGTCAAATATGTATGTAAAGTCAAATTTAGCAAACTAAAATCCATTAGAAAAGTATACTTTTGTGGTTGGGAGAAAGATATATGAATTTTTAAAGATCATTTTCCTTATGGTAAGATATGCTAAACCTACTAAACTTATTTAAATTTAGATATCTCGGAGAAGAAAAGATATTTTGAGAAGATTAAAACTGAATTTGAAAGGAAAAAAACAACTTCTTTCATAAACCGCAACTAATTTAGTTGAACAAGATTACCTTATGCCAAAATATGACATTTTCTAACGGGAATATCTAAAAAAGAAAACGTGACATGCTGGGCCAATTCCGACTTCGGATTTGGAATCAGCATACAAAAATCCTTTATAAAAGTATAGTTTTATTAAAAGGTGGATTTCCTTGCAGACCAGTGTAATTAGGTAGAGAGTGAAGAAGATCGGGAAGAGTCAATTAGCTCACGCAGTGGCTTTGCCAGTGAAGAAAAACACATCTTCAGAACCACAGCGTGGATAATATACGGATCAGTGGATTTGCGTATGTCAAGATCTTTCGGGACTCTTGAAACGGTGCGAGTGATTGGTTCCATGCAATTACTTAGACGCTCAAGTACCGGCGGAGCAATGACACTTTCAGCTAGAATAAAATTTGAAGCAAATTGTTTTGCGAGAAGAGAACTAACAAACGGAGGGTCATTATTGACGCGCTTTTGAACCGAAAACGAGGTGGTATAACGAATGTTATTTACGAACAACCAAAAATTTGTATTACCTTTGGGAGTTTTTTTTGCCTTAATTTTTGATCATGTAGTAAAAACTTGGTTCTACGAATATGCAGGCCTTCCTAGCTTACTTGAACTTTTTCCGGTTTGCCTCAGTAGGGAAGATAAAGTATTAAGTTTGTTATCATATGTACCCATTTTGCGGTATGTTGTTGCTTCCTGACACAATATGTTTATAACGATGCACAGAAAGCAATTTATGAAATGAAATTTTGTGAAATTTGTTATTATTAAATGGCTCATGTACATCCTCATAGGTGAAATATTAAGTGGCCCAATATCTTTAAATGAGGGTTACATATTTTACTAATAATCCTATTAATTTAATGCTTTTATAACAAACTGCACAACTATTTTTCATACTTTTACTTTTGCACCTCACTCCTTCAAAACATTAATTTGTATGAAAATTTAATAAAAAAATAAAAGCAAGCAATTTGAGTTTTGCATGAAAATTCAATATTCCATGGTAAATATAATTCATTTTTTGATTATTTTTTGATTCTCATACGATGCATAAAATATAAATATGCGGTTCAAAAAAATGCAAAAATGTTCCATGTTGTGCAAAAGTGTTCTTTCTCACTAAAAAAAACACTCTTGAAATATTTTGATGAGCTTATTTTATTATTTTTACTTGCGATATATTGACCAGTGCCAATAATTTTTGAAAATAAAAAAATTATTAGCAGCATATGGGTGGTGGGAAAATTTAGGATTAATGGTATATGAAAGGGAAAAAATAAATTGCCCACAAAAAAATTGGGGGAAAGGGGGTGGGTGGGCGAAAAAGTGGGGTGGGTGTCAAAAATCATGGTTTTTTACGATTTTTGTCAAAATTAGACGTCCTATCGAAAAAAGTCAAATGCAAAAGTTGTAGGTAGTATAAATGTCTACAACTTTTACTCAAACAATTTTTTTCTATAACCTCAAAAATATTGAAAAAAATGCAAAAATACGATTTTTTAATTTTTTATTTTTATCTTTTACAAAAATAGTTGGATTTTAACAAAACTTGGTTAAAAATTACTTTGTTATGTTTTCTATCTATTAAAAATGGTTTTTGAGCAAAAAATTAATTTTTGGATTTTTGACGAATTTAATTTGAAAATATATAATTTTTCAATCAATTGCTAATAATTTGTTCAACTTTTGAATTCTGAAAACCGGATTGGCACTGGTCTATATACAGGGTGTCCCACAGTCACCGCCCCAAATGAAAACCATGGATTCCTGAGGTCATTTTAAGTTGACAAACTTAAGAGCTAATTTTCTCGTTATCGTCCCGTTTTCGAGTTACCACGGTTTTTATGATTTTTGTTCTCTTGTCCTTTAACTGGCCGTATCTTTGCCAAATTACGTTTGATTTGAAAGATTTTTTTTACAACCAATCAAGAATTTATTACAGTTTAAGTTTGTCTCAAAACTTTTTTTTCTTCGGACAACCGTTTCTCCACAATTTTGCATCAATTACAATTTTCTTCGTTTTATAAGTTGTTTTTTACACTTTCATATCATTTAAGTCAAAAAAACACGTTAATGAGTATTAATTTTTTGTGCTTTTTATTAAAGCCCAGTTTATTTTCATAAAAAAAATAAGTTTTACTTCATAAAAAAGGCTACTGGAAGTAATTAAAAAAAAAATAAACAAACTGAGTGAATTAAAAAAAAAATAATTTTTAAATAAAAAATTAATTTAAATGAATTAAAACTTTTTCTGAGCTTTATCTATTTGTTCTTTTCTTAACCACAATAGCTCAGAAAATGTTTTTAATTCATTTAAATTAATTTTTTATTTAAAAATTATTTTTTTTTTAATTCACTCAGTTTGTTTATTTTTTTTAAATTACTTTCAGTAGCCTATTTTATGAAATAAAACTTATTTTTTTTTTATGAAAATAAACTGGGCTTTAATAAAAAGCACAAAAAATTAATACTCATTAACGTGTTTTTTTTGACTTAAATGATACGAAAGTGTAAAAAACAACTTAAAAAACGAAGAAAATTCTGTTTAATGCAAAATTGTGGAGAAACGGTTGTCCGCAGAAAAAAAAGTTTTGACACAAACTTAAACTGTAATAAATTCTTGATTGGTTGTAAGAAAAATCTTTCAAATCACACGTAGTTTGGCAAAGATACGGCCAGTTAAAGGACAAGAGAACAAAAATCATAAAAACCGTGGTAACTCGAAAACGGGACGATAACGAGAAAATTACCTATTAAGTTTTTCAACTTAAAATGACCTCAAGAATCCATGGTTTTCATTTGGGGCGGTGACTGTGGGACACCCTGTATATAGGTACTATATATCAAGTTATATATTCGTAAAAAAAAAAAGTTGAGATAACATTTTTCCATGACATTACGATGGTAGACAATGCCAAAAAAGTGGGTCCCGGAAGTCCGTCTGTCTGTCTGTCAGTCTGTATGTCTGTCTGTATACGAACCTACAGCCTAAACGGATGGACCGATTTATGTCAAACTTGGTATGTAGCGTTATTTGGCGACTCTTCAGAGGGGTTTTTGGAGTTTTTTTGGACCAAAAATAACGGTACTTGTAACGAAGAAAAAAATAACAAAAATAATAAAAAATTATTAAAATTATTTTAATTTTAAGTGGAGTGATTGAATATAATTCAATATAAGTGTCTGAATTTAAACAAATTCCCTTAGAATATTATAATTCACAGTATATTCATGCTGTGAGTTTTATATAGTGTCGGTAAACATCGACCAAAATAAGGCGTCTTAGTAAGGGTACGACAGATCTAACTGATGAGCCCACTGTCGTACCTGGGCGGAACGCTTTATTAATTTTTGGAGTTGAGGTCACTTGAACTTATATTGAATTATATTCAATCACTCCACTTAAAATAAAAATAATTTTAATAATTTTTTATTATTTTTGTTATTTTTTTCTTCGTTATTATATAAGCCTGACCACGGGCATACATTTTCTAAGTGTCTGAATTTTAACAAATTCCCTTAGAATATTATAATTCACAGTATATTCATGCTGTGAGTTTTATATAGTGTCGGTAAACATCGACCAAAATAAGGCGTCTTAGTAAGGGTACGACAGATCTAACTGATGAGCCCACTGTCGTACCTGGGCGAAACGCTTTATTAATTTTTGGAGTTGAGGTCACTTGAACTTATATTTAACGGTACTTGTCATATACCGATTTTAGTAAAATTGAAATATCTCGAAAACGGCTGCAACGATTTTGTTTAAAAAATTCAAATGATAGTTTTAAGCTAAGGTCTATCTTTTAATGAAAATTTTTTTTTGAAAATCATTATTAACGGTACCTGCCATAGAACCGTTTTTTTTCAAATCCGATTATCTCCGAAACTGCTTATTCGATTTCAACGAAAATTTTTGTGAAGAAGAATTTCTATAATTTAAATATAAACCAAGAATAAAATTTTCAAAAAAATAATTTTTCGATTTTTAAAAAAATTTTGAAATTTTTTTTTTTTGAAAAATCAAATTTTCGAAAACGGGACATTGAATTTTTTTGAAATTTTGTTTTAAGATGCCGATTAGTGATTTCTACAAAATGGCATACCAATTTTATTTGAAAACTTTTTTTCCAAAAAATTATTTATAAAAAATTTGTTTTTTTAAAAAACGGCTCTAACGATTTTGAAAATTTTTTTTCTAAAAATGCATCTTAATATATCAATCAAAACTGCATACTTGTTTTGGAGGGCAATTTAATTTTAGATTTTATTTTATTTTTTTAAAAAACGAATTTTATTTTTTTTCCAAATTTCTATATAAAAAGTCTTAAAAATTTAAGCAACTTTAACTCTAAGAGCAAGTTCGTGCGACCCAGTCGTGCATTTTATTTTATATGGTATAGTAAACGTGCATATAAAATTTCATCAGCCTACAACTTATTTTCAAGGAGTACTTGGTAATATTTTGGTTCTTGTTCTTTAAGTAAATGACTATTTATAAAAAGTGCAATAACTTTTTACATGACGGTCCAGACATATTGCTATTGGTTTTATTCGATCGGGTGTTAAAAATTACCTCAAAATCATTTATTATATTAATAAAAAGGTTTCATTAGCTAATACTATGATATGCAACAATGCGGGTGCAACACAGAAAAGCTCTTGTATCTACCCTCCTGGATGGAATACAAGATGGCCCAATATCTCAAAATAACTCTTATATTGAGTACTACCAATGATATAAATTTCATGCTTTTATCACAAAGTGCACGATTTGTTTTGTTGCTAAGCCGCCTCACTATTAGGCTTTTTTGTATCGTTGAAGATTTTCCTTTTCTCTAATCCGACGAGACGGTTGGGGTCAAAACTCTGCCGGGGTCAAAATTCTTTTGTCAAAATTCTGCTTTCAAAATTCTGCTTTACAAAACTCTCCTTTCAAAATTCTGCTTTTCAAAATTTAGTTTTTTAGAATTCTTCTTTTCCAAATTCTGATTTTCATAATTCTTACGTTGCGTTTTTTCCCTCAGTGTATGCTATGAAAAAAAAAACAGAACTAGCAGATTTTTTTTTGTTCAAAAATAAGCTGGTAGAATTTTGAAAAGCTAAATTTTAAAAAGCATAATTTTGAAAAGCTGAATTTTAAAAAGCATAATTTTAAAGTCAGAATTTTGAGCCGCTCCCATACCGTTTACTAAAATCTTCTACGCATGTTAAAAGCAATTTAACTCCACAGCATCTCATATTATTTCATCTAAAACAATACGCCAAGCCTTTTTTAACTTCCTAACGCAAAGCTCTACCAAATTTGAATGTAATGAAAATCATCATAAAACACCAGGCTATTACTCTTTTTTCTCCCTCTCGTAAAGTCCCATCGGAAATTCATTGGTAAAATTTCACTCCCTACATACGAGTAAAAATCCCCTCCCCCCTTCCTAATGTTTCTGAAAAGTAAAAATTCTTTTCGGCTTTTCGTTTTGCAACTTTAGAAGTCATAAAAAATACTTCGGGAATATAATATATAGGCTCCTATATATCCACTATCGCACATTTCCCATTCACACACACGGTTTGACTACGATACGATTGTGCCACAAAAAAGGATCTGTTTTTTTTTTCGATTTTATGATTTACCGTTAAACTCCTGAAAACGGCCATAAAAATTCTCTCTACTCACTCCATCGGTTTGGTACACACAGGAATAAATCTGTGAATCTAATAAAATGGAAATCAGAACTGCTCCAGTACCCCTGCCTCTAGATACCAAGAAAAAAAAACGCAGATTCCTTTCGGCAAAGTCGTAAAAATCTGTACGAGTGAGTGCACGTGCATTAAATATCCTTTTAAGCAGGGGATGGTTTATAGCAACTTCATTCAAGTTTAATACCCAAACATCTCTCATCAAATTGAATTTCATTTTTGGGGGTTTTACAGCCCCAGAAACGGTGAATATTTGTTTAAGTGCCTATCGTACACTGTGGCGTATGTGTAACTTATTTATCGATTACACCAAAACGAAGAAAAGAAAAAAAAAAACATATAAAAGTTGAAAACCAGGATCGTTCAGGACGAGTCTAATTTTCTTAAGTGAAATAGTGGTTGTTGCTTATTCTGAGTTGGTATTTCAATTAATCAAAGTTACCTTAGCCATCAGCTGGGAGGAAAGTCAGGAACTTGTTTTTTTTTCTGTTGGATGTTTGTGTTTTTCAATGGAACACGCCATAGGGAATGAAAGTCGACGAAAGTCGAAGACGCCGAAGAGCCTTAGACATATTATATATAGGCTTTGCCCAAGTTCAGTGCATTAAGTCACCTGAGGATATAGAGGATACAATGAATCGAAGGAATGATAGGAATGTTAGAACAACAACAAGTTATTTTGTTGTGTTTTTCCTTCAAGAAAAAGTTTTTTTTTATTTTTTCTTTGTTTTTCTTATTGTTGTGGATTTAGTTTTTTTTTTACTTGTCAAGTCTTTATATAGTGATCTATAATATGTGTGGTTTATATTTGAACTTCTGGGAATTTCAGGAGGAATGTTTTTTTTTTTTTTCCTTTACTCTTGCGACTGCAGTGAAATTTTCTTGTCTCTTTTGTTGTAGTTGTGTTTTTGTGCTTTGTTTTGTTTTTCTGTGAGAAACTTTCAAGTTGAAATTTAACCAAACTGCCACTGCTGAGTGCAGATAAATAGGGTTTCGTGATCGAGTAGCATTAACTAAGGACGAAGTGATGTATTGTGTACATTTTGTCAAAGTTTTTTTTTTTTTTCAAAATGATTTGTTGGGAATGAAATGTTGAAAAACATATTGCAGGACGTATGCTTTAATTTCACATATCCTGTGGTTTGAAGAAAGATTAAATTTTAGTTAAATGGGGGCTTCGTAGGAAAACTGTTTTCATTGATTAATAATATTCTATTTCATCAAAGCGTTTTCAACCCAATCGTTTAATTGGTTTTTATTCCAAAAACTAGAAGATCGACACGCATTCAAATATACTAGTAAGTAACGCTCACAAAATTATATATTGAATTTAAAAAATGCAAAAAACAGGGAATCGAAAAGGACTACCTACTCTAAATTAAAAATAAAGTTAAGTAATGTTTAATAAACTGGACATAGGATTCATAATCATGTTTTCCTAGCTGATGAATTATCCAAAAGCCTTAAGGTAAATTTTCTTAGTGCTTAGTTCTTTTCTTGTGTTGTTTTCATTTGGGCAACATTTAATTCTTTAATCCTTCATCCTTAACCACACACGACCCATTTTAATCATACCACCAATCATGTCCTCATATGAAAATCTTACCTCAAGGATATACAAACAATCTTGTGTTAACTCAAGTTTCTAAATTAAGTCCTTCCACCTGGCTGCTGAAAAGAAAGTACAAAAGGATTTTCCAACATAACA
Organism: Episyrphus balteatus; assembly: GCF_945859705.1. Taxonomy (NCBI): domain Eukaryota; kingdom Metazoa; phylum Arthropoda; class Insecta; order Diptera; family Syrphidae; genus Episyrphus; species Episyrphus balteatus. The sequence continues at coordinate 11,098,432 of NC_079134.1, read as the reverse complement.
CATCTCCTTCGAATTAACATTTTTCAAGGCTAGCCACAAATATAAAGAAAAGGAAGTTCTCTCTTTTTCTTTATATCCTTGGCTCATGTGTGTACTTAAGTTTTGTATTATAGAATACATATATCTCTTGCCTTTGACCCTTTTTCTTAGCCTCAAGCGTATCTATTCACAGCATAGATATGTGTGTATAATGGCGTTTGGAAACATTCAAAATGTTTAACCGCTTTTGTGGTATCAATGGAGATCAAAAAACAATTTACATATGTAATTAGTTCCTTTTGTGTTATTTGTTTTAACCTCTCTATACTTTCTTCCTTTTCTTTTCTTTCCTATGTGTAGTATGTCCTCCTACATGAGTGTGCAATTTCATCTTACCTACTACAAAATGGTGTAAATGTCTGACATTTTAGCCTTGATGGTTTTATTTTTACTTCCTTTTTAGCCGGTTTTTCAACTGAAAATCATCAGGTAAGGAAGGACTTCGTCCTTATAACAAGTATGTAGATATTGTGTCTGATGTGGTATAGAATGGATTCGTTTTAAGGGATTTAATAGCTTATGAGTTGGGTAAAACTTTATAGAACAAACATGCTAATTCTTTGAATTAAAATGGATTAATTCTTTTGGAAGAAGTATTAAAAAGGATGTCTCATGTGGAAAGTGAAAACAAGGGACTAACACCGTTAGTATTAAGGATCGGAAGATAAATTTCAAGTTTGAATTTTAATTTTAAAGGCTAGAGAGTTTTTCAACAAAGAATGGTTTTAAACAAAAAAAAATGGCATCAACTTTGATTTTTCGTAAATTTTGTCATATAACACTGGTTTACAAAATTAAACTTTTTTTTTGTTGCCGGAACCAAAATATACTTTTCTGAAGGTTTTCGCTGTGCTGAACTCGAATCCGAAGTCAAAAAAATTCTAGCAGCTCGCGTTTTTGAAATATTACCGTTAGAAAATGCAAAAAAACGTTTTTTTGACTACTTCGGACGTTGTTTTTTCATGTAAGAAAATTTTTTAAAATTAAAATTGTAACGGTTTCTAAAAGACCTGTTTTTCTTCTTTCAAAATCTGTTTAAATCTTTCCGATATCTTTCGTATAGCCCGAGATATCTTAAGATGAAGTAAGTGTGTTTTGCTCAAAAATCATAGAGGATGTAATAACTTTATAATACATTGGTAAGCCAAGCAGCACATGTGTTGTCGAAAAAATTTTAGCTGTTGCTGACTACATATTTAATACCCTTTTCAAAAATGTAATTAAAAGACTTTCATCAGCTCTAGTTTCTTAGTTTCAGCAAAGTAGATATAAAACAGAAAAAAACATATATTTACTTAGAAAAACTTTATTTAAAAAAATAAATTAACCATTAGTTTCCAAAAAACTTCGTTTTAAGGCTCTCCTCTGGTATGCTGACCTTGGAAAATGACGTATAAGAGACTAACAATAGTCGGACATCATATTCGTATCCCAGAATACATCCTCTATGATTTTTGAGCAAAACACACTTACTTCATCTTAAGATATCTCGACCTATACGAAAGATATCGGAAAGATTTAAACAGATTTTGAAAGAAGAAAAACAGGTCTTTTAGAAACCGTTACAATTTTAATTAATTAAAAAATTAATTAAAAAATTTTCTTACATGAAAAAACAACGTCCGAAGTAGTCAAAAAAACGTTTTTTTTTTGCATTTTCTAACGGTAATATTTCAAAAACGCGAGCTGCTAGAATTTTTTTGACTTCGGATTCGAGTTCAGCACACCGAAAACCTTCAGAAAAGTATATTTTGGTTCCGGCAACAGAACCCTTGTTAACCAGTGTAATTATTAAGATTTTTGCAGAGTTTCCTGAAAGTTAAACAGGTATGTATAAGGTTTTCATATTCATAGTTTTAATACCTATAGGTATAACTTTATATAATTCACGTCTTTACCTTATTGGTTCTTTATGCTTTAGGAGTCGCTTACGGGTCCATCGTGAAATAATTAAGTGTGAATTATATTTTGTCGAATTACAAAATGAATTCCTCATAGATACTCAAAGATGGAACAATAATAGTACCTAGTAATAAGTATCTTATTCTGTTAAATTAAGCTAAAGCTCTTGATTATGGTTACTCAGTTTGTGCCGACGATATGAAATATATTTCCGTTCTCCGAAATCTTGAGAAAATAAAGAGGTTGCCTAAAAATCCGGTTTACGGATGATGATTTTACGTGATAACGTCGTCAGAAAGCAGGTTGTGTGATTTTGTTTAAAATGAGTCAATTGAAGCGTTTACTTTTTTCAAACAATCATAATTTACAAGAAAAAGCTTAAAAAAAAATACCTTTTTGATTTTCTTATTATATTAATTCTTTTATTATGCAATTTAAAAGCCAAGTATTTCTTCTTAAGAATAAAACCATTTTTAAATTTTTACAATGCACAAAAAGTATAAAAATAATTTATTGAGAACAATCATTTTCATCAAAAAAAGCAAAGAAAACATGAATTTTTATCTTCTCACGTCATTAATTCCATTTTTTTTCCGTAACAACCTATAAAAAATTGTAAACCATCTGAAAGCTTATTGTCTTAGCTCAAAATATATCTATATATATCGATCAGGCCTATGAGACATATACAAAAAGAGCTAGAATTTTTGAACCCGATCAAATTTCATTAAAAAAAGCAAAAAAACATTTATTTTTATGTTCTCACGCTATGGAATCAATTTTTTTGTTTGACAACCTATAAAAAAAATTATACCATGTGAAAGCTTATTATTTCACCTTTCATATCATACGTATCAATCTCATTTCAAAGATGCCTACAAGAGAAGTTAGAATTTTTTAAAGTCAACCATGTCGAATTTCCAGACTGAGATTACGGTACTTCCCACACTAGTGGCTGTTCGGGGGGCAACAGATCTCCACTGGTGTTTTAAGGTTTTTCGCAAGTTTCTTGATTTAATATTGTGTAGCTTGTAGTTAGTCTACCGTTATGTGTGATATACCAAATGAAAGGTAATTGTATCAGGATGCTCATAAAAGTTTAATAAAATTTCTATCTGCTCTTGGTCAAGTTATAACCTGTTGAATTCTAAAATTTTATTTTACCGTTTTCTCAAAATTGTGTTTACGAAAATGATTGAAACTTCGCACACATATAGTCGTAGTCATGGTCTATCATTGCTCCTTATACTTTATTCCTGTATATATTAAAGAAAAAAAAGATAAAAATAAAAAACGATGAAAATCGGTTAAAAATGGTCAAAAAACTTGTTTCTTCCGTTATTCAGTCAAAATTCACTAACTAAACTCCAAGTTATTGCACATGTATGCATAAGGCCAAAACCTACATTTCCTATAAGTTTGAGATTTGAACGCTTCAAAAAAAGCTAAAAATAAAAAAAATTACCCAAAAATATCCCTAAGAAAACAAGGTGTTTTTAAAAAAAAATCCGTATCAGACGCCAAATTTTTTTTTCCTCATCTTTCTCCTGGCATCTTTAGGATTGTCAAAAATTGTCCTTTACCCAAAATCATCCTTTTGTTTTAGCCCCAACACGTGTACAACGTTCAAACAAAACGTTATAGCTTAGTTTCAAATTTTTTTAGAATTTTTTCTTAAATGCAGTTATTCTTAAATTAATCTCATCTATCTATAGCAAACAAAATCAATTCTCTACAACTTCGCGTTTAGATTTTAGCCCAATTTTCATCTTTCAAAATACTACGTTTATTATGAAAAACTGTTTTTTGTTGTACCTATATTTTGAAAAAATATTGGAATATAGAAAAAAAGTTGGACTATCTTGGGCTAACTTTGGGCTAACCACAGTGCAAAGCCAATAATTTTTACACTGAAAAAAATGGTTTTGATTTTGATTTTGGAGAAGAAAAAATAACTACCTTTATGCAATCGATCCACGCAGGTGCTAACTTCACATAGCCCACATTCAGCGATAAAAAATCGTATTCGTATTCTAAGAATTACCCCTTTCCGTCTCATCTGTCAACTTCATCGGATTGATTGCCACAACGCACGCAACTTACAATTACATATATCGATATTTTGAAAATAAACGCGAAATCCGCCATGTTTGCCTTCCAATTCACAATGTTTGTCACTTTTTTACTAATGCAACAGTTAAAAAAAAAAAACTTGCACATTTACCACTTGAGCAACTTAGTTAGATAAAATTCATTTCGATCCTGGTTAAAAAACAACCCAAACACATTCCGAATTGTTTAGCGAGGATATTTTAAAATTATTGTCAGAAAAAAAAATGTTCCACTGCCTTCAATTCAAATTTAGTATGCAAAAAGCATTTTAATGCTAAATTAAGAGCCATTTTTAAAGTGACAATATTCACATCGAACCAGATAAAAGCCCAAATACTCATATACAAGAGATAATTTTAAATTCATGTCACGGTGTATTTTAATGCAAAACCATGCATCATCGAAAGTCCCAAAAGCCTGATAAACATTTATACCTTAAAAAAAAAATATCTAAAGCCTTGCAGCAATTCCAGAACACATTTCAATCTCCCACCTGATATTCATGTGGTTAAAAAATAACCTTCCCCCTCCTTCAAAAAAAGAAAAAATCTTGATTCCATCACATATAACCTAATCCTGCAGGACCCCCAAATGCAAACTTCAAAATACACAGAGCCTCGCAAAATTTACATCATTTCTATTATTCTATCTATTTTTCATCCGACTATAGCTACTCCGGAATAAAATGTTGAATTCGAAATTGAAAATGGCAAAGGGCACAATAATAATTCTAGGATTCATGATTCTATATCCCACCACGCGCACCATCCTTTTGACCCACCCCGTTTTCATCGTCGTCACATAGTAAAATACCACTTTATCCCACCAGAGAGAACCCAGAGACCCATTCATATACAAAAACGAAATGTGTTGAATGAATATACAATAAAATGTGTACACCTGGTCTAGAATTGTATATCCTAGCAAAAGTATCTATAGAAATTGTGGACCGTTCGTTTTGGTTTCTTTTATATGTATAAATTCTCTTCAGGCTCGGCTCTAGTATTGCCATTGCCTTAAAAAGGATATACGCATTAATATTATTAAAATTCACCACCTGTTGTCGAGGACATAAATCATACGAGTGTGTATAATAACAGTACAAATGAATAAGCGTATAACGAGTATCATTTTGATAAACCTGCACACATATACTATTTTGTGTTTTCGTCCTGTGTTCAAAAAAGGACGATATCTGTAAGTATAGAATAGATATAGTGAATTTCTTCTGTCCAAGGATATATGAAATTTGTTTGCTGAAGAGAATAATATTTTAATATTCGGTATATTAGATACTGCATATGCAACACAGAGTAACGAAAATGCCAGTTGTAATATCCGTTTTGACACATGAAATACAATACATACATACATATTTCTAGAGAGACCTCTATACAACTTGTACGTGTGTATATTTATAAAAGGGTATTTGGATGGAGTTTGAGGGTGTCCTCCTGTGCCGAATGCAATGTTGTAACTTATTGATCCATTGAATAATTTATGTCACTAATTGAATCGGAAGCGTTGAGAAATTGACAAGGCAGAAAATCGAAACTAAAACATCTACAACCACACAAAAAAGGACACTCGTAGACACTCAGTAAAAATGATGGTGGAGGGAATGGAGTAAAATAAGAGAAGACGACGACACACTTTGTTGAATTATATGGAAATTTTGTTTATAATAATTCCTGTTTTGTTTCTAAAAGTATTGCTTTGAAAGATGGAGATTATTATTCATACATACGAATGTTATTTGAAAAGTCTAATGAAATCAGTCTGGGCTGTAAGTTTGCTTATATTAAAGACTTTAACATTCGTAAGCAATGTAAAATGGATTCATAAGAAATAAGAAGGCATAAAAACATATTCTGACCCTAAATCCTGGATTTTCCACAGACTTTATCTGCTTGGACCAAAATGCAACTTTTTTGTACTTTTGAGTTCGTCCTCACTACCCCAGATGAATTTTTCTCTATTTCGTGTTTTTGAGACCAAATTTTTACCCAAACCACATGTTTTATATATCGTTGGAAAGGTCTTAACGTTTTCTTTCCAAAAAACAAAATAAAATCCAAATTTTAATTGTTGTAATGGTTATTCTTGATTAGATAAACGGATGTGATAAATTTGGTGCAGTCTATTTCCTCAAAAATAAAATAAGCTCAAAAATAATTTCCTGCTAATCCTGGTTGCATTATGTTTACCAGCAGACCTCTTAGAACGAGTCTTTACTGTTTTGTCTCTTGGAAACATACTTTGGAGCCAGACTTTCAGTTAATTAGTTAACGGCCGATTAGAAAACTCTTGATTTCTAATGGAAATTTGTTCTCTTACAACAATTCAAATTTTGTTCATTTTTTGTTTCTTTTTTTATTTTTATTGGAAAGAAAACGTTAAGACCTTTCCAACGATATATAAAACATGTGGTTTGGGCAAAAATTTAGTCTCAAACACACGAAATAGAGAAAAATTCATCTGGGGTCGTGAGGACGAACTCAAAAGTTTAAAAAAGACGTATTTTGGACCAAAAAATACCAGGCGCACAGAATTCTGAAAAAGTAGCAGGTATACCGAAACTAGAAAATCAGATCAGGTGGCTGAGGTCACGAGAACTTGAAAATGAAAAAGAAATGGAGGAGATAAACAACACAAAGAGGAAGTTTAGACCAAAAACTACCAGGCGCACAGAATTCTGAAAAAGTAGCAGGTATACCGAAACTAGAAAATCAGGTCAGGTGGCCGAGGTCACATGAACTTGATAAAGAAATGGAGGACCTGATTTTCTAGTTTCGGTATACCTGCTACTTTTTTAGAATTCTGTGCGCCTGGTATATTTTGGTCCAAAATGGTACTTTTGAGTTCGTCCTCACGACCCCAGATGAATTTTTCTCTATTTCGTGTTTTCGAGACCAAATTTTTGCCCAAACCACATGTTTTATATATCGTTGGAAAGGTCTTAACGTTTTCTTTCCAATAAAAACAAAATAAAATCCAAAATTTAATTGTTGTAATGGTTATTCTTGATTAGATAAACGGATGTGATAAATTTGGTGCAGTCTATTTCCTCAAAAATAAAATAAGCTCAAAAATAATTTCCTGCTAATCCTGGTTGCATTATGTTTACTAGCAGACCTCTTAGAACGAGTCTTTACTGTTTCGTCTCTTGGAAACATACTTTGTAGCCGACTTTCAGTTAATTAGTGAACGGCCGATTAGAAAACTCTTGATTTCTAATGGAAATTTGTTCTCTTACAACAATTCAAATTTTGTTCATTTTTTGTTTCTTTTTTGATTTTTATTGGAAAGAAAACGTTAAGACCTTTCCAACGATATATAAAACATGTGGTTTGGGCAAAAATTTAGTCTCAAACACACGAAATAGAGAAAAATTCATCTGGGGTCGTGAGGACGAACTCAAAAGTACCATTTTGGACCAAAATATACCAGGCGCACAGAATTCTGAAAAAGTAGCAGGTATACCGAAACTAGAAAATCAGATCAGGTGGCTGAGGTCACGAGAACTTGAAAATGAAAAAGAAATGGAGGAGAAAAACAACACAAAGAGGAAGTTTAGACCAAAAACTACCAGGCGCACAGAATTCTGAAAAAGTAGCAGGTATACCGAAACTAGAAAATCAGGTCAGGTGGCCGAGGTCACATGAACTTGATAAAGAAATGGAGGACCTGATTTTCTAGTTTCGGTATACCTGCTACTTTTTTAGAATTCTGTGCGCCTGGTATATTTTGGTCCAAAATGGTACTTTTGAGTTCGTCCTCACGACCCCAGATGAATTTTTCTCTATTTCGTGTTTTTGAGACCAAATTTTTGCCCAAACCACATGTTTTATATATCGTTGGAAAGGTCTTAACGTTTTCTTTCCAATAAAAACAAAATAAAATCCAAATTTTAATTGTTGTAATGGTTATTCTTGATTAGATAAACGGATGTGATAAATTTGGTGCAGTCTATTTCCTCAAAAATAAAATAAGCTCAAAAATAATTTCCTGCTAATCCTGGTTGCATTATGTTTACTAGCAGACCTCTTAGAACGAGTCTTTACTGTTTCGCCTCTTAGAAACATACTTTGGAGCCAGACTTTCAGTTAATTAGTTAACGGCCGATTAGAAAACTCTTGATTTCTAATGGAAATTTGTTCTCTTACAACAATTCAAATTTTGTTAATTTTTTGTTTCTTTTTTGATTTTTATTGGAAAGAAAACGTTAAGACCTTTCCAACGATATATAAAACATGTGGTTTGGGCAAAAATTTAGTCTCAAACACACGAAATAGAGAAAAATTCCTCTGTGGTCGTGAGAACGAACTCAAAAGTTTAAAAAAGACGTATTTTGGACCAAAAAATACCAGGCGCACAGAATTCTGAAAAAGTAGCAGGTATACCGAAACTAGAAAATCAGATCAGGTGGCTGAGGTCACGAGAACTTGAAAATGAAAAAGAAATGGATTAGAAAAACAACACAAAAGGAAGTTTAGACCAAAAACTACCAGGCGCACAGAATTCTGAAAAAGTAGCAGGTATACCGAAACTAGAAAATCAGGTCAGGTGGCCGAGGTCACATGAACTTGATAAAGAAATGGAGGACCTGATTTTCTAGTTTCGGTATACCTTCTACTTTTTTAGAATTCTGTGCGCCTGGTATATTTTGGTCCAAAATGGTACTTTTGAGTTCGTCCTCACGACCCCAGATGAATTTTTCTCTATTTCGTGTTTTTAAGACCAAATTTTTGCCCAAACCACATGTTTTATATATCGTTAGAAAGGTCTTAACGTTTTCTTTCCAATAAAAACAAAATAAAATCCAAAATTTTATTGTTGTAATGGTTATTCTTGATTAGATAAACGGATGTGATAAATTTGGTGCAGTCTATTTCCTCAAAAATAAAATAAGCTCAAAAATAATTTCCTGCTAATCCTGGTTGCATTATGTTTACTAGCAGACCTCTTAGAACGAGTCTTTACTGTTTCGCCTCTTGGAAACATACTTTGTAGCCGACTTTCAGTTAATTAGTGAACGGCCGATTAGAAAACTCTTGATTTCTAATGGAAATTTGTTCTCTTACAACAATTCAAATTTTGTTCATTTTTTGTTTCTTTTTTGATTTTTATTGGAAAGAAAACGTTAAGACCTTTCCAACGATATATAAAACATGTGGTTTGGGCAAAAATTTAGTCTCAAACACACGAAATAGAGAAAAATTCATCTGGGGTCGTGAGGACGAACTCAAAAGTTTAAAAAAGACGTATTTTGGACCAAAAAATACCAGGCGCACAGAATTCTGAAAAAGTAGCAGGTACCGAAACTAGAAAATCAGGTCAGGTGGCCGAGGTCACGAGAACTTGAAAATGAAAAAGAAATGGAGGAGAAAAACAACACAAAGAGGAAGTTTAGACCAAAAACTACCAGGCGCACAGAATTCTGAAAAAGTAGCAGGTATACCGAAACTAGAAAATCAGGTCAGGTGGCCGAGGTCACATGAACTTCATAAAGAAATGGAGGACCTGATTTTCTAGTTTCGGTATAGCTGCTACTTTTTTAAAATTCTGTGCGCCCTCACGACCCCAGATGAATTTTTCTCTATTTCGTGTTTTTGAGACCAAATTTTTGCCCAAACCACATGTTTTATATATCGTTGGAAAGGTCTTAACGTTTTCTTTCCAATAAAAACAAAATAAAATCCAAATTTTAATTGTTGTAATGGTTATTCTTGATTAGATAAACGGATGTGATAAATTTGGTGCAGTCTATTTCCTCAAAAATAAAATAAGCTCAAAAATAATTTCCTGCTAATCCTGGTTGCATTATGTTTACTAGCAGACCTCTTAGAACGAGTCTTTACTGTTTTGTCTCTTAGAAACATACTTTGGAGCCAGACTTTCAGTTAATTAGTTAACGGCCGATTAGAAAACTCTTGATTTCTAATGGAAATTTGTTCTCTTACAACAATTCAAATTTTGTTAATTTTTTGTTTCTTTTTTGATTTTTATTGGAAAGAAAACGTTAAGACCTTTCCAACGATATATAAAACATGTGGTTTGGGCAAAAATTTAGTCTCAAACACACGAAATAGAGAAAAATTCATCTGGGGTCGTGAGGACGAACTCAAAAGTTTAAAAAAGACGTATTTTGGACCAAAAAATACCAGGCGCACAGAATTCTGAAAAAGTAGCAGGTATACCGAAACTAGAAAATCAGATCAGGTGGCTGAGGTCACGAGAACTTGAAAATGAAAAAGAAATGGATTAGAAAAACAACACAAAAGGAAGTTTAGACCAAAAACTACCAGGCGCACAGAATTCTGAAAAAGTAGCAGGTATACCGAAACTAGAAAATCAGGTCAGGTGGCCGAGGTCACATGAACTTGATAAAGAAATGGAGGACCTGATTTTCTAGTTTCGGTATACCTTCTACTTTTTTAGAATTCTGTGCGCCTGGTATATTTTGGTCCAAAATGGTACTTTTGAGTTCGTCCTCACGACCCCAGATGAATTTTTCTCTATTTCGTGTTTTTTAGACCAAATTTTTGCCCAAACCACATGTTTTATATATCGTTGGAAAGGTCTTAACGTTTTCTTTCCAATAAAAACAAAATAAAATCCAAATTTTAATTGTTGTAATGGTTATTCTTGATTAGATAAACGGATGTGATAAATTTGGTGCAGTCTATTTCCTCAAAAATAAAATAAGCTCAAAAATAATTTCCTGCTAATCCTGGTTGCATTATGTTTACTAGCAGACCTCTTAGAACGAGTCTTTACTGTTTTGTCTCTTAGAAACATACTTTGGAGCCAGACTTTCAGTTAATTAGTTAACGGCCGATTAGAAAACTCTTGATTTCTAATGGAAATTTGTTCTCTTACAACAATTCAAATTTTGTTAATTTTTTGTTTCTTTTTTGATTTTTATTGGAAAGAAAACGTTAAGACCTTTCCAACGATATATAAAACATGTGGTTTGGGCAAAAATTTAGTCTCAAACACACGAAATAGAGAAAAATTCATCTGGGGTCGTGAGGACGAACTCAAAAGTTTAAAAAAGACGTATTTTGGACCAAAAAATACCAGGCGCACAGAATTCTGAAAAAGTAGCAGGTATACCGAAACTAGAAAATCAGGTCAGGTGGCCGAGGTCACATGAACTTGATAAAGAAATGGAGGACCTGATTTTCTAGTTTCGGTATACCTTCTACTTTTTTAGAATTCTGTGCGCCTGGTATATTTTGGTCCAAAATGGTACTTTTGAGTTCGTCCTCACGACCCCAGATGAATTTTTCTCTATTTCGTGTTTTTTAGACCAAATTTTTGCCCAAACCACATGTTTTATATATCGTTGGAAAGGTCTTAACGTTTTCTTTCCAATAAAAACAAAATAAAATCCAAATTTTTATTGTTGTAATGGTTATTCTTGATTAGATAAACGGATGTGATAAATTTGGTGCAGTCTCTTTCCTCAAAAATAAAATAAGCTCAAAAATAATTTCCTGCTAATCCTGATTGCATTATGTTTACCAGCAGACCTCTTAGAACGGGTCTTTACTGTTTCGTCTTTTGGAAACATACTTTGGAGCCAGATTTTCAGTAAATTAGTTAACGGCCGCTGAGAGAACTCTTGATTTCTAACCGAAATTTGTTCTCTTACAACAATTCATATTTTGTTCATTTTTTGTTTCTTTTTTGATTTTTATTGGAAAGAAAACGTTAAGGCCTTTCCAACGATATATAAAACATGTGGTTTGGGCAAAAATTTAGTCTCAACCACACGAAATAGAGAATAATTCATCTGGGGTCGTGAGGACGAAACTCAAAAGTTTAAAAAAGACGTATTTTGGACCAAAAAATACCAGGCGCACAGAATTCTGAAAAAGTAGCAGGTATACCGAAACTAGAAAATCAGATCAGGTGGCTGAGGTCACGAGAACTTCAAAATGAAAAAGAAATGGAGGAGAAAAACAACACAAAGAGGAAGTTTAGACCAAAAACTACCAGGCGCACAGAATTCTGAAAAAGTAGCAGGTATACCGAAACTAGAAAATCAGGTCAGGTGGCCGAGGTTACATGAACTTGATATAGAAATATAGGACCTGATTTTCTACTTTCGGTATACCTGCTACTTTTTTAGAATTCTGTGCACCTGGTATATTTTGGTCCAGAATGGTATTTTTGAGATCGTCCTCACGACCCCAGATGAATTTTTCTTTATTTCGTGTTTTTGAGACCAAATTTTTACCCAAACCACATGTTTTATATATCGTTGGAAAGGTCTTAACGTTTTCTTTCCAATAAAAACAAAATAAAATCCAAATTTTAATTGTTGTAATGGTTATTCTTGATTAGATAAACGGATGTGATAAATTTGGTGCAGTCTATTTCCTCAAAAATAAAATAAGCTCAAAAATAATTTCCTGCTAATCCTGGTTGCATTATGTTTACTAGCAGACCTCTTAGAACGAGTCTTTACTGTTTCGTCTCTTGGAAACATACTTTGTAGCCAGACTTTCAGTAAATTAGTTAACGGTCGATGAGAGAACTCTTGATTTCTAATGGAAATTTGTTCTCCTACAACAATTCATATTTTGTTCATTTTTTGTTTCTTTTTTTATTTTTATTGGAAAGAAAACGTTAAGACCTTTCCAACGATATATAAAACATGTGGTTTGGGCAAAAATTTAGTCTCAAACACACGAAATAGAGAAAAATTCATCTGGGGTCGTGAGGACGAACTCAAAAGTTTAAAAAAGACGTATTTTGGACCAAAAAATACCAGGCGCACAGAATTCTGAAAAAGTAGCAGGTATACCGAAACCAAAAAATCAGATCAGGTGGCTGAGGTCACGAGAACTTGAAAATGAAAAACAAATGGGGGAGAAAAACAACACAAAGAGGAAGTTTAGACCAAAAACTACCAGGCGCACAGAATTCTGAAAAAGTAGCAGGTATACCGAAACTAGAAAATCAGGTCAGGTGGCCGAGGCCACATGAACTTGATAAAGAAATGGAGGACCTGATTTTCTAGTATAGTATTTTCGGTATACCTGCTACTTTTTTAGAATTCTGTGCGCCTGGTATATTTTGGTCCAAAATGGTACTTTTGAGTTTGTCCTCACGACCCCAGATGAATTTTTCTCTATTTCGTGTTTTTGAGACCAAATTTTTGCCCAAACCACATGTTTTATATATCGTTGGAAAGGTCTTAACGTTTTCTTTCCAATAAAAACAAAATAAAATCCAAATTTTAATTGCTGTAATGGTTATTCTTGATTAGATAAACGGATGTGATAAATTTGGTGCAGTCTATTTCCTCAAAAATAAAATAAGCTCAAAAATAATTTCCTGCTAATCCTGGTTGCATTATGTTTACTAGCAGACCTCTTAGAACGAGTCTTTACTGTTTCGTCTCTTGGAAACATACTTTGTAGCCAGACTTTCAGTTAATTAGTGAACGGCCGATTAGAAAACTCTTGATTTCTAATGGAAATTTGTTCTCTTACAACAATTCAAATTTTGTTCATTTTTTGTTTCTTTTTTGATTTTTATTGGAAAGAAAACGTTAAGACCTTTCCAACGATATATAAAACATGTGGTTTGGGCAAAAATTTAGTCTCAAACACACGAAATAGAGAAAAATTCATCTGGGGTCGTGAGGACGAACTCAAAAGTACCATTTTGGACCAAAATATACCAGGCGCACAGAATTCTGAAAAAGTAGCAGGTATACCGAAACTAGAAAATCAGATCAGGTGGCTGAGGTCACGAGAACTTGAAAATGAAAAAGAAATGGAGGAGAAAAACAACACAAAGAGGAAGTTTAGACCAAAAACTACCAGGCGCACAGAATTCTGAAAAAGTAGCAGGTATACCGAAACTAGAAAATCAGGTCAGGTGGCCGAGGTCACATGAACTTGATAAAGAAATGGAGGACCTGATTTTCTAGTTTCGGTATACCTGCTACTTTTTTAGAATTCTGTGCGCCTGGTATATTTTGGTCCAAAATGGTACTTTTGAGTTCGTCCTCACGACCCCAGATGAATTTTTCTCTATTTCGTGTTTTTGAGACCAAATTTTTGCCCAAACCACATGTTTTATATATCGTTGGAAAGGTCTTAACGTTTTCTTTCCAATAAAAACAAAATAAAATCCAAATTTTAATTGTTGTAATGGTTATTCTTGATTAGATAAACGGATGTGATAAATTTGGTGCAGTCTATTTCCTCAAAAATAAAATAAGCTCAAAAATAATTTCCTGCTAATCCTGGTTGCATTATGTTTACTAGCAGACCTCTTAGAACGAGTCTTTACTGTTTCGCCTCTTAGAAACATACTTTGGAGCCAGACTTTCAGTTAATTAGTTAACGGCCGATTAGAAAACTCTTGATTTCTAATGGAAATTTGTTCTCTTACAACAATTCAAATTTTGTTAATTTTTTGTTTCTTTTTTGATTTTTATTGGAAAGAAAACGTTAAGACCTTTCCAACGATATATAAAACATGTGGTTTGGGCAAAAATTTAGTCTCAAACACACGAAATAGAGAAAAATTCCTCTGTGGTCGTGAGAACGAACTCAAAAGTTTAAAAAAGACGTATTTTGGACCAAAAAATACCAGGCGCACAGAATTCTGAAAAAGTAGCAGGTATACCGAAACTAGAAAATCAGATCAGGTGGCTGAGGTCACGAGAACTTGAAAATGAAAAAGAAATGGATTAGAAAAACAACACAAAAGGAAGTTTAGACCAAAAACTACCAGGCGCACAGAATTCTGAAAAAGTAGCAGGTATACCGAAACTAGAAAATCAGGTCAGGTGGCCGAGGTCACATGAACTTGATAAAGAAATGGAGGACCTGATTTTCTAGTTTCGGTATACCTTCTACTTTTTTAGAATTCTGTGCGCCTGGTATATTTTGGTCCAAAATGGTACTTTTGAGTTCGTCCTCACGACCCCAGATGAATTTTTCTCTATTTCGTGTTTTTGAGACCAAATTTTTGCCCAAACCACATGTTTTATATATCGTTGGAAAGGTCTTAACGTTTTCTTTCCAATAAAAACAAAATAAAATCCAAATTTTAATTGTTGTAATGGTTATTCTTGATTAGATAAACGGATGTGATAAATTTGGTGCAGTCTCTTTCCTCAAAAATAAAATAAGCTCAAAAATAATTTCCTGCTAATCCTGGTTGCATTATGTTTACTAGCAGACCTTGTTAAATAATCCGTGCCTACCTGCAGGAGAAGCCTCTCAACCAGAGATGAGTATTTACTTCATATGTAGCAGATCTACTTCATTAATTTATTTTGATGTATCTGCTACGTAGCAACCTATTTCTACTTCGTTTAAAAAATTTTTTCTAACGAACAAAATTTCATTTAAGATGTGTCATCTTGTTTCATTTTTTGTTAAAAAAATGCATTGTTAGTGCTCTTTAGGCACTGCAAGAATTTCACATCATATACATCCAAATCAAAGACCCATCCAAGATATCAATTATTTTATGTCACCGCCCATATCCACATAATGGCTGTGGGTCCGGTTATGCATTTTGCATAAAATAAATCAGACATCGGCTTTTAAAAAACAATCTTAGGTTATTATATGGCAGATGGCACATCTTTGCTCATGGAACTAAGACCAAATCAATGAAAATAATTTTGTAATAAAAAACACTTTATAATTTGAAATTACAAATCATTATAGCAATCACGGGGATGGCTTTTTGAGAAAAAAAATCATATTTGTTATTTACGAGTGATGCGCTTTCAAGCCATGCAGGTCTCATTTAAATCGGTGCTGGGTTTTTTTTTTTTAAATATATTTATTTTTGGGCATTCTCCTTTGTTTTATATGTATATTTTTTTTTTCATTATCTGCTACATATTTTCCAAATCTACTTCGTTTTTTTGGGCAGTATGTTTCACTTTTCGGGCTTAGCATTCTCATCCCTGCTCTCAACGCACACAACATCTCAAACGAACAGGCGATCAGCGATCAGCGTGTGTGTATCTCCTTTTTCATTCCTTCCTTCATCCTCAACCAAAACTGTCAGTCGCAACAAGATATCTGAGTAAAGAGGACGCGCAGTCCAATTAAGAACAAAAATAACTTTGTGTTTTATTTATTTATTGAAGATAATATTTTTACAGTCCACTTATGTTAGATTATTGTTCACGGTCCTTCGTAGCCCAATATTGAGCTATGCAACTATTAAAATTACGTGTTTGTAAAGTGAGAGTGCCAAAATTAATAAAAAACACAAACAATCCACGCGAGTACAAAAAAAGATACAAACAGAAAAACAACAATAATAAAACAAAATCGAAATGCCGCCATAAAACAAAGAGGATAACAGAAATTGAAACAAACTATAAAAGAAATACCTACAAGTGTAAAATAAAAAAAAAAAAATAAATAAATAAAAACAAACAAAAAGTATCAACAGATGCATTAATTTATGAATGTGATTCAACTGTGCCAATATATGGATCTTCAAGGACTCCCTGTTTGTTTATGTTCTTTGATCGAAAGTGAAAATCCAGCGGCAGATCTGGCTGTGCGTAGTTTCAACTGGGCAAATTCCTGTGAAAGCATTTCACATATCTACACACTTTTACATTATAAGTAGCTAACAGCTACGAAATAAAAATATATAAGTAAGTCATATGTATCAATTCCAATTTACCATTTTCATATTTTATTATATTCAAACTACATACATACCTATACATAACTTGAGCCATAAAACACAAAACAAAACATTTTGAAATATCAATTCCCAACGATTTATGAAGGTACATAACACCATACTTAAAAACACACTTCAGTATGTACACATTACATTTTGTTATGTACCTACCTACAAATGTCGATCTTACTTCATTTACAAATGTTATGAATATTAAAATTATGAATATTAAAAAATATATATATTTTTACCTTTGCACATTAATACCCACTCTCAAGCTAAAAAATAAAATTAAAAAAAATTATATAAAAATAATTCCATTTTGCAGTAGATACAAATACCTACCTATGTATGTATTATGTAATGCAGAAGATTGAAATTTTTTTAATATTACACTCTAGAACTCAAGCAATTTCGGCGCCAAAATAAATTCAAATCCTATTTACAAATCAGATTCATCATAGGTACTTGAAAGATTTTCCCAATTAGATTTCCAATAAGGAAAACGATCAGTATAAATTCGATTACATTAAAAATACAATTCAACCTCAAACTACAAAACAAGATACATCGGCCAATGGTGTCGCGGTCGCGTACACATACATCAACCACCGAAATGTATAATTCGATTTAGGTAGATGGTAGTATTTTTTGCACTATGTAGGTACGCAAATGATCTATTTTGCTTGAAAATCTATCCCATCTTTTCCTTTCCTATTTGTTATGCGACCAACTTTGTGGTGCAGCTGTTGGAAAAGAAAACCCCGTTAGGTCATCTTCATAGCCCTTTTTTATGTGTGTAGTGAGAATTTTGTTTTCGTCAGTCATTTAGAGGTACATTATTTTTGTTGCTTGTCACTACACATTACCCCTTTTTGTTTTTGTTCGTTCAGATGAGAATTGTTTTTATGCCACAGGTAGCTTTGTGATCCATCCATCCAGCACAGGCGAGGCGCACAGGATCGTTAGGATTTATTTTTTGAAGTCTAGATAATGTTGTTTTGTATTAGGTGCCTATAATCTCGCGCCGTTTTACTTTTTCTTTTTTTTTTTTTTTTTTTTTCCTCTCTTTTTGGGTGGCTATATGTATGTCCAAGTTTTTATTTGTGATGACTGATGATTCTGATGAGTATCTCTGATTCTGGGTGCCTATGCCTATAAAGCAAGGCTAAATTTAATTATGATTGAGCGGACGCATGATTTGGCATTTATGTCTTTAAAAAGGAGACAGTCGATAGGTACATAAAGAAATGAAAATTCATTTTATACGTTACAGACCTATCTATACGTTACTTACCGATTTTATAAAAAAAAAAAAAAAAAAAATATGATGAACGAAAGTATGTATTATGATTCGTGCACCTACATACACATGTACCTATACCTATTACTTTGAAATTAAAAGAACAGAAACCAAATTGCATACCTTAATTTGCTCGTTTAGAAATCGCACAATTTCTAGATATATCATCCACCGAACTTTTTGTATACAGGTACCTACATGGGTCGTATGTATGCACACATCTATTCTTGGAAAATATATCAAAATCTATTTGCATCGATTTGTTGTTGTGATATAATATGTCATTAAGAAAGTAAACCCGTTAGGTCATCCTTATTGCCCTTTTTATTTGTGTAGGTAGCAAAAGAGTTTTGTTTTCGTTTTCATCAGTAATTTAGGGATGCGTTGCTTGTGTCGCGTGTCACTCGAGTACACATTAGGTACCCTTTTTATTTTTATGGCGTTTTTTGTTCAAATCGCGAATTGTTTTTATGGTGCAGGTAGGAAGATTTATTTTCTTTTATTGATGAGTCTGTGTAGGTACCTACATTCCTACATGAACACCAAGTAACAACATTCATCTTCACACACAAAATATGCGATGAGATGATCGCATATACAATAAGTAAAGTAGATATACCTACCTATATATGAATCAAAATATAGTAAATAAAAATATCAACTCCCACGAATAACAAGACCAACGATATATTTACAACTTATTAAAACAGAAGATTATAAAAAAAACATACCTAATAAGAAAAATAAAAAGATTCGTTTTTTGTAAATTTCAATTAATTTAAATTACAATTCTTACATATTAAAATATCATTTTGCGGAGGTATATAGGTATGACCCACCAAACTATTTGCAGAAAATAGAAATAGCGGTCTTACACCAATAGTGTAAGAATGTATCTATTTATTCGAGAATCTACCTACGCGCTACGCATTTATCTATTTGTTTTGCAAAGTAAGTATGTAGTTTTTTGTGCGAACAATTTCTTTTCCTTTGTTTTAGGGTTTGTTGTTGTGAAGAATCTATGCAGCTGTTGAAATAGGAAATTCCGTTAGGTCGTTTATTGTCCTTTTTGTAGAAAAAGAATTTTCATGTCATTTGGTTCAATCAAGTAGGTAGGCAGGCATACATTTGGTTGCACAACACATTTTACTAGACAGTAAGATCATTACCATTTTTTGTCGGCTTAAATTGAGAACTCGTGTTTTATGGTGTAGGAAGGTATTTTTGAGCGAAATTCTTTTATGAGAGATGGAATCATAATCTTAGACAGCCACATCACAGGCAATTAAGAATTATTTTATGATACCTATTGGTATTTTATTTTCGTTCTGATTTAGGTAGGTATCGTGGTGAGTTTGAAGTTCAGATGTGCCAAGGATTAATTGAGTTGTGGTCATAATTCAATTACTTACAAAGCCAATTGAAATACATTTTCCTATGTTATAGCGATTGATAGATAGTGGCTGTTAGCTTTTTCAGTTGTTGTATCTCCTTGGGTAGGATTTGGAAACCTTTAATGTTTTATAGTTTTAGGCTATAAAACTTTATGCAAATGTATTCATTTCGTTGTTTGAAGTAATGCATACAAAACTTGAGCGCTTGTACCTCATTCAAAAGCAAATCAAATAAAAAATAAACAAAAAAAAAAAAAAAAAC
Source organism: Episyrphus balteatus (assembly GCF_945859705.1). NCBI lineage: Eukaryota > Metazoa > Arthropoda > Insecta > Diptera > Syrphidae > Episyrphus > Episyrphus balteatus. The sequence goes on along the minus strand of NC_079134.1, from coordinate 11,078,724 downwards.
AAAAGCAAGCAATAATATTATAAAGACAACTGCCATATTTCACCACCTAAATCGTTTCTTGACCTAACTAAGGGTTTATCACATACTTATGCACTTAATAGGAAGTGTATATGTTAAATTTCTGGGGTTAAGAAGAAAATTGTCTCAGAAGGAAATAAAACAACAAAAACTGCAAAGAGTCCGGAACAAGTAGAAAACCATTATACAATCACAGTTTCATATCATATCAAACGTTTTAATCGATTAATAAAACCTACCTTCTGAATGCATAAACAGTTGAACTCAATTAATTTTTCATTTGAAGGAACTCATATTTTTGTAAAAAAAAGACAAACAATTAGAACATAATAATTCATTTCATAAAAGAGGATTTGCTTATATAGAACTAGGAGTGTGAAAACGCACATTCTTGCAGACAAGTTGTTACAAACGATAACCTTTTAATTCTTATATATTCCAATTTTGAGTGTACGTTCGCAGGTTGAATCATTTGTTAATGAGACAAAATTCATACCAGCGTACATTCTTGCCGAAAAGCAGATCGCCTACATAGGGTGTCCTTTTCACAATTCAATTTTGAGTGTGCGTTCGCGGGATGAATCATTTGTTCAGGAGACAAAATTCATCCCAGCGTACATTCTAACATGAAACTAGGATGAAGCATTTGTTCAAGAGACAATATTCAATCGAAAAACATCCGTTGATATCAAATGTACACCAATTCAAAACACTTTAAACAAACATACATAATAAAAAAAAAAAATGATTATTCCATTAAAACTGCTTAAAAAAAAGGGCAGCTATATCAGATCGATCGCATTTTATATACATAAAAACAAAAAAAAGGTAAAGCAATTAAAAAATAATAAACTGATAAAACCAAAAGTTTTTCATTCACACCTATGCAAAAACCTGTTCAATTGGTTATTTTCAAATAACACAAATTAACATAGGAATTAAATCATTGGAAGCAGAGTCATAAAGCAAGCTCAACTAACAAAATTCAGCAAACCAAGCAAATCAAATCATAAAAAAATTCAAAGACTATCATGCAGAACAAAAATGCTAATACTTTAACATCTATGTACATATGTATCTATATATGTAATATGATGGGTCTATTGCGCAAGAACAATAAATACCTTAAACCAGCAATTGCTTTCTTAAAAGAAAAAAAAAAAAAACAACATATCTTAATTTTTGTATTCGCGAAAACAAATTCAAGTATTTATGTATTTACATCACATACTATACAAAAATAGACATAGTACCTACTCGTAAGTAAGTAATCTCAAATAAGCAGCATATTTTGCGAGATGAGGATTTGACAAAATGTGTGTAACAATTTTGAAGTTGCAGGCCAAATGACTCCCCATTCATATAGTCTGGCAGAGATTCGTAATGGGTCGCACGTGTAGGTATGGATGTAGGTAGGGACCTACATCAGGGACGAAAATTGACTTTTTGCGATAAGGAAAGCAAAACGCAAAACTTTAAAACATTAAAGTCTAAATCATTGTCGCATCATTTTAATATAATTTTAGAACACGAATGCATAGGTATATTCATTTTGGTCGTTCATAGTTTCAGTAAACTTATGTAAAAATTTTTAAATTTGATATGTATGTTGGTATCTACTACCAATAACGTTTTGATCGATTTTAATTTTCTGGTGTCACTATCTCGTTCGGATAAGTGATCGAAAGCAGGTAGCTATGGTTATTTCCTCATGCTACGGAACACCCGCTGTTTCTTTTGAACTGTTTTTGTTTGAGCTTGTTCGTCGCATATTCTTTTGAGTCTAAGTGGGAGACAGTACCTATATTAGGTATAGGTAGGGTGTAGGACTGTCGTGAAAGTATCTTTGTCCGTATGAACTTTTTCAAATTCTCGTTTCTATAGGAATGCTTAACGGTTTTGATTGCAGTCTTAATAGAGACTGAACAAAACATGATCAATACTTTTTAATTTAAGTTATAATGTAAATCGATGAATTTGCGGCGGGCTTATAGTCGTATTTTATGTACATATATACATACCTAATAAATATAAAACTATGACCAAACAAATGTGCAGGATTTCATAAAGAGTTGACGAAAATGTGTGTAAGTTTGTCTTAGAATAATTGCATGGTTTATGCTCAATACCGTTACCTACTTGAAATCAAGGACAAATACATATATACATAAAGTAATAATTTTACTGATGCAAATCAAGTTCAATAATAGTATGTATATATCGATTCAGGTATAAGGCTTTGTTATATCAAAAGTCTATAACAGCAGGATGCAATTACAAGTAAAGATTATAAAACATTGTAATTTGTATGCAAATATATTGATTTAAACAATGAGAAAAAGATTGATATACCAACAATGTAAGAGTCCATATTCATTATAAGCAAATTTAAATTTAACGCAAAACCCGAAGAAATCCGAATAATGCAGTGAACAAAGTTATAAAAAAAATTTTATTTTTAAGTAAACTTTTATATTTTGAGTGTGCTTTCTTAGAAAAAGCACATTCTTGCAGAAAAGTGTTACCATCGCAAGGTAACCTTTAAAATTTGATATTTTGAATGTATACTTCAAAAGCACATTCTTGCAGAAAGGTTACTTAGGACAATGGGTGGTCCTTTAACTTTCTATTTTTGAATGTGATCTTTAAGCCTTTCTATTTGAGTGTGCGTTCTTACAAAACGCACATTCTTGCAGAAAAAGTGTTGCCAATGCAGGGTGACCTTTAAACAATTCAATTTTGAGTGTACGTTCGCAGGATGAATCATTTGTTCTTGAGACAAAATTCATCCCAGCGTACATTCTTCCAAAAAGGAAAGCAGATTGCCTTCGAAGGGCATCCTTTTCACAAATCGATTTTGAGTGTGCGTTCGCAGGTTGAATCATTTGTTCTTGAGACAAAATTCATCCCAGCGTACATTCTTCCAAAAAGGAAAGCAGATTGCCTTCGAAGGGCATCCTTTTCACAAATCGATTTTGAGTGTGCGTTCGCAGGGTGAATCATTTGTTCTTGAGACAAAATTCATCCCAGCGTACATTCTTCCAAAAAGGAAAGCAGATTGCCTTCGAAGGGCATCCTTTTCACAAATCGATTTTGAGTGTGCGTTCGCAGGGTGAATCATTTGTTCTTGAGACAAAATTCATCCCAGCGTACATTCTTCCAAAAAGGAAAGCAGATTGCCTTCGAAGGGCATCCTTTTCACAAATCGATTTTGAGTGTGCGTTCGCAGGGTGAATCATTTGTTCTTGAGACAAAATTCATCCCAGCGTACATTCTTCCAAAAAGGAAAGCAGATTGCCTTCGAAGGGCATCCTTTCCACAAATCGATTTTGAGTGTGCGTTCGCAGGGTGAATCATTTGTTCTTGAGACAAAATTCATCCCAGCGTACATTCTTCCAAAAAGGAAAGCAGATTGCCTTCGAAGGGCATCCTTTTCACAAATCGATTTTGAGTGTGCGTTCGCAGGGTGAATCATTTGTTCTTGAGACAAAATTCATCCCAGCGTACATTCTTCCAAAAAGGAAAGCAGATTGCCTTCGAAGGGCATCCTTTTCACAAATCGATTTTGAGTGTGCGTTCGCAGGGTGAATCATTTGTTCTTGAGACAAAATTCATCCCAGCGTACATTCTTCCAAAAAGGAAAGCAGATTGCCTTCGAAGGGCATCCTTTCCACAAATCGATTTTGAGTGTGCGTTCGCAGGGTGAATCATTTGTTCTTGAGACAAAATTCATCCCAGCGTACATTCTTCCAAAAAGGAAAGCAGATTGCCTTCGAAGGGCATCCTTTTCACAAATCGATTTTGAGTGTGCGTTCGCAGGGTGAATCATTTGTTCTTGAGACAAAATTCATCCCAGCGTACATTCTTCCAAAAAGGAAAGCAGATTGCCTTCGAAGGGCATCCTTTCCACAATCGATTTTGAGTGTGCGTTCGCAGGGTGAATCATTTGTTCTTGAGACAAAATTCATCCCAGCGTACATTCTTCCAAAAAGGAAAGCAGATTGCCTTCGAAGGGCATCCTTTCCACAAATCGATTTTGAGTGTGCGTTCGCAGGGTGAATCATTTGTTCTTGAGACAAAATTCATCCCAGCGTACATTCTTCCAAAAAGGAAAGCAGATTGCCTTCGAAGGGCATCCTTTTCACAAATCGATTTTGAGTGTGCGTTCGCAGGGTGAATCATTTGTTCTTGAGACAAAATTCATCCCAGCGTACATTCTTCCAAAAAGGAAAGCAGATTGCCTTCGAAGGGCATCCTTTTCACAAATCGATTTTGAGTGTGCGTTCGCAGGGTGAATCATTTGTTCTTGAGACAAAATTCATCCCAGCGTACATTCTTCCAAAAAGAAAAGCAGATTGCCTTCGAAGGACATCCTTTTCTCAATTCCATTTTGAGTGTTCGTCCTTACAAAACGTACATTCTTGCACACAAGTTAATACAAAGGAAAAAGGATAACCTTTTATTTCTTATATATTTTCACTTGGAGTGTACGTTCGCAGGATGAATCATTTGTTCTTGAGACAAAATTCATCCCGGCGTACATTCTAACATGAAACCAAGATGAAGCATTCGTTTAATAGACTAAATTCAATCCAAAAACATCAGTTGAAATCAAATGTTCACCAATACAAAACACCTCAAAAACGTTTGTACATAATAAAAAAAAAATGAGTCTTCCATTAAAACTGCTCAAGAAACGGCAGCTATACAGATCGATCACATTTTACATCCAATAAATAAAAAAAAGGGTTTAGCAATTGAATAATAATAAATTGAAAAAAAATACAAAGTTTTTCATTCACTTTCAAAGCAGATTCATAAAACAAGCTCAATAAATAAACTTAAGCAAACCAAACAAAATCAAGTCATAGAAAAATTTTCAGAGAGTATCATGCAGAACAAAACTGCTAGTACATTTACATCTACATAAATGTATGCATCTTTATTCTTTTTTTATTGACTTAAATTTAAATATGATAGATTTATTTTGCAAGAGCAATAAATTTATCTCTATTTTAACTGGGTTTAAAAAAAAAAAAATACCTTTTTTCCAAAATTAGTATATGCAAAAATTGAACAACCAGCAATTGCTTATAAACCTTCTAACCTTTAAACCTTTTATTTTGAGTGTGCGTTCTTACAAAACGCACATTCTTTCAGTAAAGCAGATTGCCTACGAAGGGCATCCTTTTCACAGTTCGATTTTGAGTGTGCGTTCGCAGGGTGAATCATTTGTTCTTGAGACAAAATTCATCCCAGCGTACATTCTTTCATGAAAACAATGAATCATTTGTTCAAGAGACAAAGTTCAATTCGAAACCATCAGTTCATATTATAAAACAAAATATTAAATACTCAAAACATACATTATTTCAAACATTTACATAAGGACATTATAATATACATTCCTTGATGTAGGAAGCATGACTAAAAATTATGTTTATTTTCTTTTCTTTCCGAGAATTTCCAACTAGAGAAGTGTCTGGGAACACCAACATCAATCAATTCTCTTGATTCTGTAGAATCAAAGTGGGCAGGGACATCTGTTCATGCGCAGAAAAAACCAAACACGAATGAAACAGTGCAATTGATCAATGCCAGCAAGTAATCATGTCACAACTGTTAACAACAACAGCAAGAAGCTGGTCTGTCCCAATAGAGCGGCAACTGAAGCATCAGCAAGAGCAGAAAAAACAACAACACCAGCAAAAGCTGCAAGAACTTCAAGAACGAGAGCACAATAGCAACATGAGGGTGTGACATAAAACATAAACAACCATGTGCACAACAATAATAACCATTGACGAATATAGTTTGCAACGAGCTTTTCCCAGCAGCTCACCACCCTTAATCACCAATTCAAATGCATCAATTTTTCATCAATTTTTCAATACCAAAATTTGAAAATTTAAAAATTTTAAACACTCGCTACGCTCACATTGTTTAGCCGACACTACAAGAAAACAACAGAACATCAAACAAAACATTAGAACATCAATCACAAATAAAGGACCACATCAAATCTCCAAGAGAATCAACAGATTTTTGGTCTGCCAACAGTCAACTATAAGGTCTTGCGAGCAAAGATCCCCTCAGTCAATTCTCTACATATGTATTACCCGAATCGACTTGGTTTTTTCCATTGGCATTTACAAACACTCAGGGGCGCCAATGGTTTTCCCAATGTCCTTGAGCAAATGCTATTCGGAAGAAGCCCCCAACACATCGAAGATCAACAATCATCAAATATTAAACCGAAGGTTTAAAGTGGGCAGGATGTTAAATAATCCGTGCCTACCTGCAGGAGAAGCCTCTCAACGCACACAACATCTCAAACGAACAGGCGATCAGCGATCAGCGTGTGTGTATCTCCTTTTTCATTCCTTCCTTCATCCTCAACCAAAACTGTCAGTCGCAACAAGATATCTGAGTAAAGAGGACGCGCAGTCCAATTAAGAACAAAAATAACTTTGTGTTTTATTTATTTATTGAAGATAATATTTTTACAGTCCACTTATGTTAGATTATTGTTCAGACCTCTTAGAACGAGTCTTTACTGTTTTGTCTCTTAGAAACATACTTTGGAGCCAGACTTTCAGTTAATTAGTTAACGGCCGATTAGAAAACTCTTGATTTCTAATGGAAATTTGTTCTCTTACAACAATTCAAATTTTGTTAATTTTTTGTTTCTTTTTTGATTTTTATTGGAAAGAAAACGTTAAAACCTTTCCAACGATATATAAAACATGTGGTTTGGGCAAAAATTTAGTCTCAAACACACGAAATAGAGAAAAATTCCTCTGTGGTCGTGAGGACGAACTCAAAAGTTTAAAAAAGACGTATTTTGGACCAAAAAATACCAGGCGCACAGAATTCTGAAAAAGTAGCAGGTATACCGAAACTAGAAAATCAGATCAGGTGGCTGAGGTCACGAGAACTTGAAAATGAAAAAGAAATGGATTAGAAAAACAACACAAAAGGAAGTTTAGACCAAAAACTACCAGGCGCACAGAATTCTGAAAAAGTAGCAGGTATACCGAAACTAGAAAATCAGGTCAGGTGGCCGAGGTCACATGAACTTGATAAAGAAATGGAGGACCTGATTTTCTAGTTTCGGTATACCTTCTACTTTTTTAGAATTCTGTGCGCCTGGTATATTTTGGTCCAAAATGGTACTTTTGAGTTCGTCCTCACGACCCCAGATGAATTTTTCTCTATTTCGTGTTTTTTAGACCAAATTTTTGCCCAAACCACATGTTTTATATATCGTTGGAAAGGTCTTAACGTTTTCTTTCCAATAAAAACAAAATAAAATCCAAATTTTAATTGTTGTAATGGTTATTCTTGATTAGATAAACGGATGTGATAAATTTGGTGCAGTCTCTTTCCTCAAAAATAAAATAAGCTCAAAAATAATTTCCTGCTAATCCTGGTTGCATTATGTTTACCAGCAGACCTCTTAGAACGGGTCTTTACTGTTTCGTCTTTTGGAAACATACTTTGGAGCCAGATTTTCAGTAAATTAGTTAACGGCCGCTGAGAGAACTCTTGATTTCTAACCGAAATTTGTTCTCTTACAACAATTCATATTTTGTTCATTTTTTGTTTCTTTTTTGATTTTTATTGGAAAGAAAACGTTAAGGCCTTTCCAACGATATATAAAACATGTGGTTTGGGCAAAAATTTAGTCTCAACCACACGAAATAGAGAATAATTCATCTGGGGTCGTGAGGACGAAACTCAAAAGTTTAAAAAAGACGTATTTTGGACCAAAAAATACCAGGCGCACAGAATTCTGAAAAAGTAACAGGTATACCGAAACTAGAAAATCAGATCAGGTGGCTGAGGTCACGAGAACTTGAAAATGAAAAAGAAATCTAGGAGAAAAACAACACAAGGAGGAAGTTTAGACCAAAAACTACCAGGCGCACAGAATTCTGAAAAAGTAGCAGGTATACCGAAACTAGAAAATCAGGCTGTCCATTTCTTTATCAAGTTCATGTGACCTCGGCCACCTGACCTGATTTTCTAGTTTCGGTATACCTGCTACTTTTTCAGAATTCTGTGCGCCTGGTAGTTTTTGGTCTAAACTTCGTGTGGTCGTGAGAACGAACTCAAAAGTTTAAAAAAGACGTATTTTGGACCAAAAAATACCAGGCGCACAGAATTCTCAAGTTTTGATCACCGGCATTACTAATGTTCTTGCGAAAGAAGTAGGTACACGGAAACCTTAGCTTTAATTTGTCCCTTTCTTTGTTAAAAAAAAAAACAATGAAATGTACTTAACCTAGTTAAAATCTTTAATTTTCAAATATATGTTAAGTTGAACATTCTAAATTTATTCATATACGGTGTTAGACTGATTCAAAAGTCTTCAAGGTTTTTGTCTTGTTACCGCATGTAATTACTGCTAAATAAGTATTATGTTTACCAGCACACATACGAAACCTACTTTGGAGACAGCTTTTCAGTAAAATAGTTAACTGCCGATGAAAGAACTCTTGTTTTTTAATGAAATTTTGTTCTCTTACAACAACTCAAATTTCAGGTCAGGTGGCCGAGGTCACATGAACTTGATAAAGAAATGGAGGACCTGATTTTCTAGTTTCGGTATACCTTCTACTTTTTTAGAATTCTGTGCGCCTGGTATATTTTGGTCCAAAATGGTACTTTTGAGTTCGTCCTCACGACCCCAGATGAATTTTTCTTTATTTTGTGTTTTTGAGACCAAATTTTTGCCCAAACCACATGTTTTATATATCGTTGGAAAGGTCTTAACGTTTTCTTTCCAATAAAAACAAAATAAAATCCAAATTTTAATTGTTGTAATGGTTGTTCTTGATTAGATAAACGGATGTGATAAATTTGGTGCAGTCTCTTTACTCAAAAATAAAATAAGCTCAAAAATAATTTCCTGCTAATCCTGGTTGCATTATGTTAACTAGCAGACCATTTAGAACGAGTCTTTACTGTTTTGTCTTTTGGAAACATACTTTGGAGCCAGATTTTCAGTAAATACGTTAACGGCCGCTGAGAGAACTCTTGATTTCTAATGGAAATTTGTTCTCTTACAACAATTCATATTTTGTTCATTTTTTGTTTCTTTTTTGATTTTTATTGGAAAGAAAACGTTAAGGCCTTTCCAACGATTTATAAAACATGTGGTTTGGGCAAAAATTTAGTCTCAAACACACGAAATAGAGAAAAATTCATCTGGGGTCGTGAGGACGAACTCAAAAGTTTAAAAAAGACGTATTTTGGACCAAAAATACCAGGCGCACAGAATTCTGAAAAAGTAGCAGGTATACCGAAACTAGAAAATCAGGTCAGGTGGCCGGGGTCACGTGAACTTGATAAAGAAATGGAGGACCTGATTTTCTAGTTTCGGTATACCTGCTACTTTTTCAGAATTCTCTGCGCCTGGTATTTTTGGTCCAAAATACGTCTTTTTTTAACTTTTGAGTTCGTCCTCACGACCCCAGATGAATTTTTCTCTATTTCGTGTTTTTGAGACTAAATTTTTGCCCAAACCACATGTTTTATATATCGTTGGAAAGATCTTAACGTTTTCTTTCCAATAAAAAACAAAAAATGAACAAAATTTGAGTTGTTGTAAGAGAACAAAATTTCATTAAAAAACAAGAGTTCTTTCATCGGCAGTTAACTATTTTACTGAAAAGCTGTCTCCAAAGTAGGTTTCGTATGTGTGCTGGTAAACATAATACTTATTTAGCAGTAATTACATGCGGTAACAAGACAAAAACCTTGAAGACTTTTGAATCAGTCTAACACCGTATATGAATAAATTTAGAATGTTCAACTTAACATATATTTGAAAATTAAAGATTTTAACTAGGTTAAGTACATTTCATTGTTTTTTTTTTTAACAAAGAAAGGGACAAATTAAAGCTAAGGTTTCCGTGTACCTACTTCTTTCGCAAGAACATTAGTAATGCCGGTGATCAAAACTTGAGCCAAACATCCAAAAGTAACAATACAGAAAGAAAGTCCAAACCCATTTTTTTTATTTAACAGTAGCCTTAAGGATTTTGTGAAATGCAACGATTTCGACTTTAAGTAGGTAAAACGTTTTTTTTTTCTTTTAATTCTCCTCCTGCCAAAATTTTAATCCACCATACTCACAAGTCAACACTTATTATTAAATTATAAACTTTCTTGTACACAAACACAAAAAAAAAATATAACATTAAGTTGATTTATAGTAATTTACTTTATTTTTTGGCCCTCATTCTCTCTCCTTACTCACGTTAAAATGTTTTAATTTCTTTTACAAACAAAAACGCAAGATGGTTCGTCTTTTTATTCATTACCCCAAGGACTTCATAAATTTTCCAACAGACTTCTTATATTTTTACCAATTACCCTTCTTAAATACCCGGAGAGTAGCAGTGCGTAAATAAAACGCGAACAGAATTGCGTTAATTGTTCTTGTACGGTCGAAGATGGTCGGCTTGGCAGCATCTCCTGGAGTGTCCTTGACGTGTGCAAGAATGAGTAAAATGTATTTTAGACTTTTGCGAGCTTATTTTTAAAGAAGTCGACGTCCTTGAAATAGCTTCTTGCTGTTTTATATAAATTTTGGTTCCATCTTATGTACCGTACATCACTGTAGTCATTACCAAGCTAAACATCGGCAGTTGCAGTTGTTTCTTCAAAAGTTAGGAAGTCCGCATTCTGCGAGGACACGTTTTGTATGTTTTCTACAGAATTATTACAGTCTGTGCTACAAAGTGATTTCGGTTTGTAAAATTCCCCAAATAAACCTTCTTCCCCTCTCTGGTTTTGTAACTTTCTCTCAACCTCCATGAAATGCTTTATTTTCCTGTAAGAGTCTTATTTCAGCGTAGGGACATAATGTCCACTTTTTATTTTTGGGGCTTATCACCCACTTGAGTGGGACATAAGGCCCACATTCAATTTAAGGTTCAACTGGGACCCACATATTTGGTTGAATACCTTTTGAAACTAAAAATGTTAGGTGGGGCATAACTCCCAAAATAATAGGACATAATATCCAAAATCGAATTAGGTACTATGTAGTTATGTCCCATCCAAGTGGGATATTATTTTAAAAGTTTGTGATCTCCATGTTAGTAGGTTATAATGTCTTATTCAAGTGGGACATAAGCCCCAAAAATAAAAAGTGGGCCTAATGTCCCTGCGCTTCTCACAATTTCAGCCTCAAAGATTATCGATAACACTTACTTCTTTCTTGCCAATAATACTGTATGTCCACTCGATATTAAAGCAATATCTCAACTTGACTCAAGACTTAGTGCCATCCATAGAAGACTCGAAAAGAGCGGCAATGACAATAAACGGTGTGGACTAATTTTTTTCCTCGCTTATGTCTACAACAGTGTGCTCCTGCTCATTTTAAAGCTGCGCTGCGCTAAGGAACCATCTCGAGCAGAAAATTACTTCAAAGCTTTATGATGCGGAAATATTATGAAAAGTCATGCTTTTGTCTAAGGATTCCAACAAAAAAGGAAAATTCGCAGCCAGCCAAACCACACTATACAGAGAGGTACCCGGTACCGGTACCTTCCACTATGAATGTGAAACCAAATATAATGGAAGCAAAAGTACAGAGAGTAGCTATACTCGTTACAGAAGGCAAAAAGATCAGAAAAGAGAGTTCTATAAAGCACCAAGAAGTACCAGAACCTAGTACCGGTACCAGCAGTAGCAATAGCAATAGCATGATGCGGAGGAATTTTTAGTGCCTTTCCAGCCGTAACCGCAATTTTCGGAGTTTGCTGCCATTTCGTTTATTTTTCTCTTATTATTATACATCTTGGGTTTTTTATGTGAACTTTTGGGAAGAAATATTTGTGCCTGCTCTGGTAAGTAACCTGTCGGAAAACGAAAGACTTCGCATTCAACAGTGAACGTTATTTACATAGACGATATGATGATGGCGTTGTTCGTTGTGCTCGATGTCTATGGCGGTAGTGGTGCTTTATATGTGGCCTGCGGTGTGCCAGGACTATACTATACAGGAGGGGTTTTTTGTACTCGTTGTGGCGCGAGCTAGCTATTTCAAATATAAGGTCTTTTGTACTGTTCAAAATTTGTTGTTGTTTTTTTTTTTTTTTTTTGTTAGATTTTTTTAAAATAAATGGACTATTTTATTACGGTTGGTCGTAAATTTAAACAGGAGCGATGAATTTCCGCTTATGGGTTTGGTGCGTTTGTGTAAATACTTTTTTGCGTGAAACTCCATAAAATGTGCAGTTTGAAACCCTTGTTGTTTTTTTTTTTTTTTTGTTAACTTTTTTTTCTCGGTTGTAAAGTTTGGAGTTTGATTACTTGTTCCCTTTTTTCTATGTTCAAAAGGGAGGATTGTTTTTTTTTTCGGTGGGTTTCAAAGGAAAATCAATAACTAGGTCAGGAAGAATGACGAGGAGGAAGTTTGTTTTTTTAACTGGTGAGCGGGTTTTGATGTTTTACGGTTAAAAGCAACTCATTTTTTTGTGATAGGAAGATTTATTTGAATTTTTTATTGCTAAGCTCATATAAAGGCATAGAATGGGCTATAAAGTTGGGTAAATGGAGTAAACTCTAAAATTTTTGTGACGCAACAAAAAAAGAGCAAGGCTTTTGATAAAATTCATATTTAATGGGTTCATTGAAAAGATCATTCACAAAAGTTATTACCTATAGGCAAAAGTTTAAACTTTAAAGCCACACCCAAATTGTATTAATATGCATTAAAGAGAGTAACTACCAAACTTGCAAAAAGACCACCTAAAATTAAATTAAGCAGATTTCTCCATGTTTTTTTTTTTTTCCAAGATGACTTCCGTCTGAAATTAAGCAAACAAGTCATCTTAATTTCTTGAATGCCCAAATTTAAAAGCAATGCACTTAATTTAAACGGGAAATCATTTTATTTTTATGTGGAAACATTTTAATTAAAAAAAAAAACAGGAAGCCACTGGGGATCAGCCTATCTCACTGTTAGAAATAAATATATAAACTGGAACTAAAGCTAAAGTCTGACTATAATTTAAAATTTTTTTTATTTTTTGTCAGTTTTTAAGTTGAAAAAGTTCACATTAAAATGAAATGAAATTCATTTTAAATTTAACAGAACTTAATCGAATTCCACTTATTTTAATCGGGAATCCTATTGTTTTAAGGTGGCTATTATCTTATTTTAAGGTGCCCTTATTTTCCGTCTAGCAATAGACCAACATTATAAATTCTTCACGAGACATATTTAGTACACCGTTTGCTAAGGACCAAACCATCTGATTTGGTCTAGTGAATAATTTGGAAAAAGCGGAATTTTTCGTTTTATTTCCTTTATTTCGAAATACTTAAATAACTATACTGTTACATACAAAAAGAAAGAACCACTTCTTAAACTTCTTCATTTAAAAAAAATTATTTAGCTAACTTTAAATATCACCACCATTATGGATGGACTCGAAAAAAGAGGTGGCTTTAGCGAGGTTAGAGTCCTGCATATCTATGAGCCCGAGTTTTTCGGTCCTCAAAGAATTTTAGATTTCAACACCTACCCGTCAAAATAAAAGAAAAATGTGTACAAGCGAAATTTGTTCGCCAAGGTTTGACTTTCTGTAAATACTTCTAAAATCCTATTATGCTGGCTGCTGAATCAAAACGAAAATTTTTCTAACTCTCCAAAGTCAAAAAAACTCTTTTGGAACAAGAAAAATAACCTGGACAATTAAATGTGAGTGGAAAATGATTTAAGTATAGTCAACTCCCTCCAAGTCGAACTTTCACGGGACTCAAAATCGGTTCGAGTTAGAGGGAAATTCGAGTTAGAGGGATTTATTTAATATTTTTTTTTTTTTCAAAATTGTTCATTAAAAATGGTGAAAAAGTTCGACTTAGAGGGAAATTCGACTTAGAAGGAGTTCGACTTAGAGGGAGTCGACTGTATCTCCAAATTTTCAAGCATATGTATACGAATTTTGTTGGTCGAGCTGCAAACTGTGGAACGAAAAGTGTAACAAAACTTTCGTTTACGATTCCGTACTAATTTTGTATGAAAATTTTCGTTTCGCTTCAGCAGCATACAGACTTCAAAGTCTGTTCGTTTACGATCGACTTAGAGGGAGTCGACTGTATCTCCAAATTTTCAAGCATATGTATACGAATTTTGTTGGTCAAGCTGCAAACTGTGGAACGAAAAGTGTAACAAAACTTTCGTTTACGATTCCGTACTAATTTTGTATGAAAATTTACGTTTCGCTTCAGCAGCATACAGACTTAAAAGAGAAAGAAGGCAACAAAGTTCCCGAAATTGAATTATTCCAAGTTTTGATATCAAATCAAATTGATAAACTTTATATGCAATATTGTAAACACTTTTAAACTTATAGTTTTAATCCTAACTCCATCTTCCTATTACTATGTACATATCTCTTCGAAATTATTTCGTTTCAAATTAGCTTTTAGTTCAATAAGGGCAGTTCGAGATGGCTGCTCTTTATTTTTATCTTTTTAGAGTAATTTAAATGATTTGAATTTACTTTAAGTCAGTATAAGTCTTTTAACTGCAGTCAATTAACGATAAATCGTTCAAATTATACTTATTTACCACAATATTAAAGTCGTACTACAATAACATTCAGTCTGTCCAGCAAAAATTATGGGGTTTTAGAACTAAAGTTAAAATCCATTCCCAACCTCACATTTTTTTAGTATAAAATCTTCTAATATAAATACTTGGGTCTTTTTGATGTGTTCCTTCGAACTAAAACTAATTTTCTAAAAATGCGGTCAGGCAGAAAATGATCTCTAAAAACCACAAGAAACAAAACTTGTGTCCATTTAAAGAGATATGAAGGATTGTAGATATAAGAACCAACAAAATTAATGTTGTGTAATAAATCAAAGTAATTATTCTGCTTCCTCAAGTATGTTATACAATATTTAGTTCAAAAAATTCAATATTTTCCATCGAATTAAACTCTGACAAATTCTCTTCTAAACTTCTGTCAACTCTATATTATTTGCACTTTCTTACAAGATTGAGATTATATCAATGTTTTCCCTTTGTACACTCTAAAATTTGATTGCAAAACACACCTTCCATCTTGAAATCTCATTTATTATTAATTCATTTTCAACTCTACAGCTTTATACCTAAAGAAATGAGAAGGGTGCAGAAGTAATCATTGCACAACACATTTAGCACTTTTGTTTATTTGTGGCAATAAGCTACCTTCTCAAAAGGACCAAAATACAATGCGACAATTTTGGTCTCATCATCAAAACCGAAACTATTTTCGATAGAAAATACCTCTTCCTCTGACTCTTTACATATAAATCTCCTTAGAAACTAGTCAAATTTATATCGTTAAAACCACATCTCGTAAGCCGAAGAACTTCTATGCCGTCAACCACACCACCTTACATCTCTCCTCAGCTTTCAAGCGAAATAGAGTCCTTCATAAATCTTATACTCCCCAAGGTAGAAATTCCATTTTCCATCTCATGATGCTGCTGCATGCTGCTCCTGTTTATTAAAACTATCAAAACGAAACAATCTTCATTTCATTTTCATATAGCTTCATATCCTTATGGCCCGAGAAACGAGAAAAGTCTGCCTTCGAAACTAACATAAATCTATGATACAAAGTAGAGATGACTATATATGTATGTGGTAGTCACCAGAATCATAGTGGCAACTTGTTGAGGACGAGAAGTTTGTCTCGTTCGCCTCTGAAACAAGTTAACGTAATAAAACTATTAAGCCTTTCATGGCAATTCCATATTCTAGGATGCAACAAGGAGAAACTTACATCAAGCGAAAGGAGGTGTAAGATGTAAGATGTAAGTGTATAGTTACCCCTGGATTGCCTCATTTAAGAATTTCACTTCATCCTTTGAATGTAGTCCTTTGGTTCTGTCAGAACAGGATCATAATCAGCAAATGAAGATGAAATGAAATAAGTTTCTGCATCGCTGGAATAAACCTAAAGGACACCGCCGAAGAAACACACAGTGTGTGACTGTGTACTTATGTTGTTCCAAGCACATACTCAATACTGCACTCTAATGTAGGTATGAACTGAATTTCTAGTTTTGAGAAAAACTTTTGAATGTTGCAATTACAAAGTCGGTGAGTATAAACTGTAACAGTGTATGAAGAAGCTGTAAAACGAACTTTCTATTAGAAAACTACATATTATATCCTATAGAAACTCTCATGAAAGTTTTTCGATTGGGGAAAATTATGATTAAATTTGAAAAGATTCGTGAACAGAGGTTTGAAATATCATGTGTTTTATAGGTATTCACATCTGTTGATTGCTAAATTTGTGTATGTTTGGATTTGATGTTCAAATTTTTGTAGTATCTATATTTTTGTCCAGTTTTTTAAAATTAATACAAAACTATTCAAATAAGGAGCACTTCGACAATTGAGACAAACTCCATTTAATCTAGTGATGCTTACAGTAAAATCAGATATGATGACCCGCTCCTCCAGGTGGCGCTACAATCTATTTTGGATTTGGGCCTCAACCAACAAGCTGCTTCCGGTTCCACGTGCCAAGTTGGTTGAGGTCCTTAATCACATAACCTCAACCACTTAAAACCTTAAGCACCTAAGACATCAACCACATAAGACCGCCACTATCTGACGAGGTCTTGCTCTACTGCCTCCTCTCTCTAAGACCACCTAAGATTTCAACCACCTAAAGCCTGGTCTAGGACCCTGGTTGGGGGCTCCTGCAGTCGAGGTAACTTCTCGGCCAGGAGTAGGAGGAAAGGAAGTTATGGAACGACGACAAACCTCAGATACGGACAGACTTACTAATGACGAACCCTTTAAAACGAAATAAATTCCTTGCATTCAGTCCAACATTTAACATAAAGTTATTTGAACTATCCCGATATCTGTGGGCCCGAGTAAAAATGGAATTCCGCGACACCACCGCCGCACTACGACTGCACCATGACCAAAAATTCTATTCTCGTACTTATACAAAAATGTTTAACTTCAAAGTTATTTTTACTTAAACAACAAATTGCCAGTTCATTGGACTTCTAATTGAAAGTACTCTGGATACTCGGGTTCGAATCTCCTCCTCGTCGGTAGCTTTTTTTTTATTTTTGAATAATCCAAAATTATGTGTCGTGGTGCACCGAATTTTTCATTCAAAATGAAATGGTGTAGCGGTGGTGCACCGAATTTTTCATTCAAAATGAAATGGTGCGGCGGCGGTGATCCGAAATTTTCCGCCAAATGGCGGTGGTGCAGCTGTGGTGCGGCGCGGTCGAGATTTTTTTTATTAGTTTCTTTAAAAAATCAATTTCTAATTTTACTCGGGGGAACAGTTAAAAATATGACGATGAGAGTTTCTGGAGATTTAATCACCAAGTTTTATTTATCGGATGTAGAAAATGGAAAAATAAATCTCACTTAAATTCTTGTGCTTCGTACCTACGTTCTAGCAATTTTCTTCCCTATATCTAGGCCCCATAATTTCAGTTCGCTGTTTAAACCTCCTATCCGATAGCAGTTTTATCAATATAGAATTTTGATTTATGACCCGATTATCTATGACTCCTATACACTTTTATATTACCACGAATCTATAAAATTATATATTTTTTTTTTTTTTTTCAAAGCATTTTCTTCCTCGAAAACCATTTTGTGACTATTACGTGACCACGTGAACATTTTTGCGCATAGATATATACTTTCTTTTATATGCATCCAATTTTCCGCCATCATAGTAAATCCAATCACAAAATAATGGAATGCGATGTGCCGTAAAAGAAGATTTGAATTCGAACACCTTTTCCACTTGACTTCAGTTTTTTTCTTTTTTTTCCTTCTTAAGAATCTTCTTTCGAGAGAATAGCTTTATGAAAAAAAGACAACTCCCCCAACTCTATGCCTGGGTGGAAGCTTATTGTCGAACAATATAAGTGACTTTCACATGTTAAAACATGCAGAAGATGCGATGATGCTGGCATACAGAAGCAGAACGAGTCATCGGTTGTCGTTAAATTGCATGACAATCAAAACCTTGGAGAAGGCCTTTTCTTTAAAACCATCATACATCATCCCTTTTTGACTTGCTTATGCATAGATTTGAAGAAAGGAATCATTTGGGAATTTTCATCGTCTATCCTGAATCAGATGAAACGAGCTTGTGTGTATTGGTGTGGAGGGTTGGGTCTTGTCGATACCTCCTGTTGCACGATTGAAACTTGTGCGACACAATCGAATAGATAATTATTTCATATCGATTTGATATGATTGCGTTGCAAATGTGATTCTTGTGCTGAGATATGATGTTTAAGGCAGAAGGAGTCATCATGATAAGAGAAAAGGTCCTTGATGCAGATTGACAATCATTTCAAAACAAAAATTTGATATTCAGAAAATGTAAAAGCAATCAACATAATCGATATGGGATAATGTTGTGGGACTATGAATAGAGATTTCAAAGGTTAGAGAAATGGATTTTTCTTTGAAAATAAAATTGGAAACGAGCTGAGAATTGAACTTCAAAAAGGTTGCTTGAATCTGAGATTTAATTTAAACTAAATAATTTACATGAAAACATTCTCGTATTATAGGACTATATCGGATGCAGGTGGTAATAGTGTTAGTAATAATTGGGGGCAGAACACTATATTGAATTATTTTCAATGTTATTTGAGTTTTCATTGAAATTTTGTCTACAAAAAAAAATGTTACCCATACGCCACAGTGGCCCACTATATAAATAATAGCTAGAAGTTGACTCTATATTTTATAATACGCATTATCTGTTGTTTTTTTATATTAGCTTTTTAAATTAAAGCAAACATAATAACGAATATTCAAACATATCCCATAAATATAAAAATAGTCGATTTCATTGCATTCTCAAAAGTTGTCCAGTTTACTGCAGTTTAAGAAAACCTTTATGGGTTGTGCTATAGGAATTTACTTTATTCGGTTAGTTTCTTTCGTTCTGTAAAACGCACTAATTTTCTCTGTTCAAGTTGACTTTTTAGCCTTTTGATCATATGAAAAAAAAGACCCCTTAAAAACAAGCGGATTCTGTATTAAATTAAGCAGATTTCTGCATGCCTTTTTACAAGATGACTTCCGTCTTAAATAAAGCTCACAAATCTTCTTAATTTCTTAAATGTATACTTTTTTAAAAGAAATCCACTATTAAACAAATAAAAACTGGTAGGGGCAGCCACTGGGGATTAGAGCTGTAGCAAATCGTATGTATTAGTTACTAAAATGCGGGTATTCACTTCAGTAACGAGTAACGAAACGTTACTTTCTAAACAGTATCGTTACTCGTATGTTTCGTTACTGGGTACTGAAGTAACGAAACAAACGAAACGTACGAGATACGAAACATACGAGTAACGACGCGATTCCAGTTTCAATACTAAATCCGATGTAAGAGATACGAAATGAAGTGATAGACTCCATTTGTCGCATTTCGCATCTCGTGTCGGTATCTTAACCATAGTCAGAATGCTAACTGCAGATAATTATCTGGAGTTTACTTTTGTCTCAATTAAAACTGTAGTGCCAAGGTTCAATAAAATCATTGTGTTATCGATAATTTATACAGAAATATCAAAAGAGACGTTTTTGTATTTTCTCTATTTGGCCGAAATATGGACGCAACCAATCTGTTTATGGCCTTGGTGTAATATTATTGATATTTAGCTTAAGAATGTAGAAAAGTTTTTTGGTTTTTCAAAAAATTTGTTTATTTTCGGTGCAAAATTTTCAACAAAAAAAAAAGCAGAGAAAACGAGGTTTGAAAATCACTCTCAATAGAAAAAATAAATGAAAAATTGTTCGAAATGGTTGTATTGAAGTGTTAATATTTCGAGATCTGCGCGTTTCACTTTTGAAATAAAGGTCTCTAAAGAATTGTGATAAGATTACTGAAAGAATATAAACAAAAAATTACCAAAGTTTTGTCTAAAAATTTGGAAAAAAATCAAAAAAGTTTCCACGTTTGATTAAAAAAAAACGAAAAAAATTCAATATAGCTAACTTTAAACTCTTATTACATGAAAATGCCGCAACTAATTTTAATGTTTATGACCTTAAAATGTAGCTTAGATTATAGAAATTGTTTTTTTTTTCAAAAAAAAAAAATTTTACACCCTCATACCAATGTACGAAACATACTTAAAATACCAAACATACGAAACGTATCAAATACATGAAATATACGAAATGTACGAAACACACGAAGCATGCGAAAGTAACGAAAGTAACGAAACACACGAAACATACGAAATATGCGAAAAATGCGAAACATACGAAAGTAACGAGTAACGATATTATTGATGCGGGTACTAGTATCAAAAGTAACGTATACATGCGGGTACTCATTTTGTCGTTACTTTTACAGCCCTACTGGGGATTGATCCTTCTACTCTAGGGTCACTAGACAAATGCTGAAGTTTCATATAACTTTGAAAATTTTTTTATCACACGATCAGACGATTTCCTTATTAATTTTCATTTTTTTAAGAAAATCTTTTAATATTAAGCCGTATGCACATAGAATCAAAACGGAATCTTTTCATTTTTATTTTTAAGATGAAAATTCTTATTAAAATGTTATGAAGTTCACCTTATTTTCACTCATTTCAAGCGGAAATCCTATTATTTTAAGAGGATGGATTTCATTCTTATTTGGATACAATTGAAAAAAGTTCTTTTATTTTTTCAATAACTTATCCCGAGCTCATAATATATACAGGGGCGTACACTCCCTTGGGGCAAGCGGGGTGGCACCCCGGGGCCCCCGACCGACCCTAGGGCCCCCACTGGAGACAATGCAGAGAAGGAAACTGTTAGCATAAATTGAGTTACGAAGTAAATTAAAATGCATTTGAATCACTTCGGATACAAGGGAGACAAATTATGTCATTCAGTGTAATGTATAATGCATTGGTAGCCGCACAATATATATTCATTTAATAAAAAGGATACCCCAGGGGCCCCAAAAAAGTAAACTGCTTTTTTAAAAGAAAAATTATAATTTTATCTAAGGGCCCCAAAAAATATTACTTGAAAAATCTTTGCAACCACAAATAATACATTAAGGGACCAAAAAAAGCAAAAAACAACTTCAGGCCAGGGGCCCACAAAGCCTTTACTTCAGGGCGTCAAAAAAAAATTAAATTAAAAAAAATTGTTTTTTAAATTAAATTACATTTGTTGATGGATTACTAAATATTTCTTTAAGATCCCCAAAAAATATGACTTCGGCGCTCCAAAAATATTATATGAAGGGTTCCAAATAATTGTGGGGGCCCCAAAACTAATTTTTCAGGGGCCCCAAAATAAAAAAAAATATGTCTGATGATGGAAAATTAAATAGGTATGTACTTATTACTTCAGAACAGAGGCCCCTAGAACTATCAATTCTAAGCTTCAAACATTTTTATTTTAGGGGCCTCTAAATATTTAATTTTGGGACCCCAACATTTTTTTTTCAGGGGCCCCACAATAAAAAAAAATGATGTTTGATGATTGAATATCAAATATGTACATGTACGTACATATTACTTCAGAATAGAGGCCCCAAGAACTTTCAATTCTAAGTTAAAAAAAATTTAATTTTAGGGGTCTCTACAAGTATTTACTACTCATAAAAGTAGAAATTTGTAGTAAGTAGGTATAGCAAAGTGCATTACGAACATATTAAAACATTAAAATAAACCTAAAAATAAATAAGCCATACAAAAAAAATGTATGGCGTATACGTACTTTTTTTTATCTAAGGGGCCCCCAAAATTTAGTCTTGACTCAACGTACGCCACTGAATATATATTAAAGGTAAAACAAATATTCATACGTGCATTTATACCTAAACATCTTCGTTAATAAATACAATATGTCAATAAATACAATATGCACTATATTGGTTAAAATAAAACCATCATGTGCTTCATGAAACACCACTTTACCCACAAATAAAATATTTTTTTTATGAACTCTAGCTCCATCATGTTTAAAAGTTAAACTTTAACTTTTTCAATATGTAAAAAGACTCATTAAAAATAGAATAAGAACCTACTTCTTATTCTATGTCGTATCGTATACCTTATTTACACAACCTGATGATTAACGCATTAAAAGTTATGCTCCAAAGAAATCTTTTCCTAATGAGAGAGACACACAGTATGATTCTAATTACCTCTGGCTCCTTTCTTCGATTCAAATAAGACAAACAACACACACATATTGTTGTAAAATATAAATCAAAACCATTGTTCATGTTCATCCTTTCGACTACAAAATTAATGTCAAAGTATTATTATAGTGTTTTTGTAACTTCCTTCTCTATACTCTTGTCTTTACCTATAGTTGCTGTAATTATACAACCTGTGACTTCGAAAAGGCTTAATTAGCCTCCAACATATTAATTTCAAACGACAACGATAGTTTACTAACAATAACAACAATTCTAACAACAACAACATCAACATGAAAAATAAAAAAAAAAAAAAACATCTGACAAACACAAACGGAACATAAAATACGACTTTGGTGCTTCATTTTAAGTGTCCTAAAGTCGTCTATCTTTATTGCAAAATCTTTCTGCGTACCTACCTATTTATTATTCAGGTTTTCCATTCTCCATTTGCTCCACTTTCCACACAGAGGCTTCTCTCTTTCTGATTAAATGCGCGGATAATAAAATGAGAAATTCCATGACTTCGTCCCTATTATTTGCCAGGACAACACAGTCTTATCAGATGTGTCATAAATTAAATTGAAAAAAAAAAAATGAAAAAAATAAGTTCTTCTTCTTGGTATAGAGGTTATTTTGGGCTTCTGCTTGTCAAAGTAATGGCAAAGTGGGAAGGAAGGAAACAGGTAATCTTCTAAATTCCTGATAGATGTAATAAGGTATGTCCTTTAGGTGATTGTTGTTTGTTTTTTTTTTTTTTTGGGTAAAAAGGAAGTACAGACAATGTTCCATGATGACGTGTATAGGGCATTTCCTTCCACTTTCACTCAACTTGAGGGCTATTTTGAAGTTTTTTTATTTGATAAATTATAAAATCGGATGTTATTCTCTTTAATTTAAGTCTGAAGTCAACTTTGTAGGGAATGTTGAAGGAATTTTTAATTTTAAAAATTAAAATTGAAGGCGGAAAACATCAAACTTAATTTTGAGATCAATGTTTGGGAAAATAAGTTACAAATTAAGATATTCAATCTAATTTGTGCTCATATAGAAATTAAAAAAATATTTTTTAGATACAAATTTTATGCTCTTTTATTGAAATATTTCAAGTATTTACTAACCAGACATTGATGCAAGTAAACGTTGGGCGCCACTTTTTTGTACTCCCCTTTGCCGTGTGCAGGGATATAGAGGAGTTCCTTGGAAGTGTATAGCAGATGAACTAAATAGAATTGAAAACAGAAATACCTGTCTTGACCGAGAAGGCCAACATAGGGTCACAGTAGAGCTGAGGCTGCTATTGTGATATATGCTCTTAAAGATGTCGCTGCTTTTATAACAAAGCTGCTTTCTGTTCTTTATAACTTCACTGCTCTTTTTCAGAGAATATTCTCGGCTCTTTAAAATTTTACTGCTTTTTATTGATTAACAATGAAAGCAAAGATGTAGAGAAAAGTTTAACATGGTGATGAAGAAACAGAGAAGTTCTATTTAAATTAACTTTGTACAGGTAGTCAAATAGTTATTTCTTATTTAAAAAAATCTAAAATAGTAACTTACTTTTCATTTATTTTTTATTTCCTATTTTCAACCATAATTTGCAGCTTTAACTGCTATTTACAGAGTGATTAAGTAGCAGCTATTAATAGCTACTTTTTGTGTATGCAAACTAATCCTGAGTCGGAGTGGCCATATAGCTGACTTGGCGATTGCCACCAGGGCCCTCAGCTATCCCATAGTTACAAAATAAAAATACATAAAGAACATGTAAAAAACAAGCACAAATACAAATTTCAAACAAAGAAAAGGGGCCCGTTTAATAAATGCGGGCCCTTACTCTACTATTTGAAAGTAGTATTTATAATTTGAAAGTAATATTTATAATTATATAAGAATTGAAAAGGTTTGGGGCCCCAGGGGGGTACAATTGTGCATACCCTTGTACCGGATCAGTGTCCCGGGGCCCCAACGTACACATGGTAGGGCCCCTCTCTAGATTGTATTTAGGGAAGAAACAGGATGTAAGAAATAAACAACGAAACCAACAGATACCTATGACGTGCACTCCGTTTCCTTATTTTCACCTAATAAGATATCAATTTTAAAGACTTGAATCAACAGAAACAGAAAAAATACAAATTATAGGGTTTTGTAAATTCCAAATACAAATTAAAATTATTTCAATTCCAAAATCAGAGGCGATCTTTTGAGAACATGTTTGTTTTTTTTCATCAAATATATTTATAAGGAAAATGAGTGAATGACTGCAAACAATCTGAACCAACTTCTAAACTTAAAATTGGATAAGAAACAGTTCACCTGTAACCAAGTCGATTTTAAAATCATAGCGTTTTTAAGATTTCGAAGTGCGATGTATATTTTATTTTTTGTTAAAATAGAGTTATCGCTAAATTCAGGTCTATTACTAAGGGCTATTGCCTATTTGCAGTAGCAAGTTCAAAAATTTGAAAATCATTATACACAAAGTTATTTCGCTTTTTAATAAAATGTTCAACTGTTTGTGAAGAATTTTCAAAGGAGAATGGGCATTTTGGACGTTGAGCGGCCATCAATAAAATTGGTATCAAATGAAAGAATTATAGCCCAGGAAAAATTTTTACTATGGACGTTTCGCTGTATTGCGTTAAGAATGCAAGATAATGCAGTATTAGTATTGTTAATGCATTGTTCAATGTATGAAGGAAAAACTGATTTATAATTTTATATGGAATATAAAATATGATGCTCTATCATTTTCCCTAAACATGAAGACATTAATGTTGAAAATCCGACCAATAGAACTCATAATATAAGATTTTTAAGACAACCATTTCAGACTCGAAAGTTTTCAAACAATTCAAAGTAACAAAAAATTGAACAACAAAACTCTAAAAATAGGCTTGAATTTGTTGTTTTAAAATGCTTATAGTTTGGGTTCTAGTGGTTGGATATTCAAGATAAAGGTCTTCAGACTCAGGGAAAATGACAGAAAATAATATTTTGCACTTAAAATACACAATTGAGTTATAACATTGAGACATATATAAAGTGTTAAATGCAAAAATGCATTTTATCCGTTATTGAAATACGTCACAGGGATAAAACTTCTGCACAATGTATGTAAACCTTAAGTACATCAAAAAATAACAAATTCATTCCTGGCCGCGTAACGTCCACGTTTCATACAAACTTGCCCATTCTCCTTTAAAAAAATTAAAAATAAATAAACTCCATACATTTTCTTAGAAGGAAAAATATAGACAACAAAGACCCGCAACTAAAGTTTTGCCCCGGGCCCACAGCAGCTCAACCTACGCCTCTTGGAACTCTGTTCCCATGCTCTATTTATTTAATTTTAAGATGTAATTATTAAAATAAAAAACGTCAAAAGAATGATGTGTTGGAAGTGGAAAAATTTATGCAAAAATTCGGTTCGTTACATATTCTCTCCATAACCCCCACCCCCGGAATATACACACCAGTCAACCATACCGCCCGGACTATTTACCTGTCCTTTAGCAACTGTACGCCCGGACTATAAAATCCAAGAAACCGTACTGCCCAGACTATAAAGCGTACCAACCATCACCACACCATCAACAGCAACAACAACAACATCTTATATTTAAGAGTTATGATAATGTGTAATTTTGTACCAGAAATATTGTTTAGTTTTTACAATTCACATTTAGTCTAAGCAAAAATATATGTAAGCAGAGGTGAAATTTTCAAAGAAAATCGAGAATCGTCAACCTTCAAACAATAAAGAAGTAGCAAGTAGCTCTCCCGCCGCTACTAAAGTTGAATAGCAACTTGGTTATGGTGCCATAGGTCCAATTTTAATTAATTGTTCCGATTTTTTTAAATAAAAGTTTTTCTTAGTTTTCTTTATATATAACTCTTTCACCCTCGTTAGGACTTAGGAGGCTGTGCACTAGGGACTTAATTAATTCCCACTCACTTTGAGACTGGGCTTTCTCCGAGAGTTATTAGGTAGCGCTCTATTCACCCTCGCTAGGACGTGTGCACCAGAAAATTCCCTCTCAACTTGAGCCTGGGCTAATTCCCACTCAACATGAGACCGTGGCTTTTCTAATCAGAGCATGTTAGGGTATAACATTGTATAAGAAATAAATAATTTATTAATTATAAAAGAAAGTAGTTAGTCTATTGAATGAATAAAGAACATTAATAATTGGAAAGAATTCGGTGTTTTTACTCTAACTGAGTTTTAAGATTGCTTTTCTCAGGACAAACCTTGGATTCCGGTGAGCTTTACCTCAGCCTTTGAAAATTAAGCATCACAAAGTATACTTTCTTTTTCCGAGCCAAAACAAAAACTAAACTTTCATACAACCCACAATAATTACGAAACTAGTTATCGTCAGAAGGCAAACAAAAATTGAAAAAAAAAAGAAGATTGAAAATCCGGTAAGTTTAGATCAACCACGAAGTAAACTCATCACAAACGTTTAAACCATTGATCATTTTATATTGTTACAAAATTTTTTATTCATTTGCTATACAAAATAATTCGAATACGTTGTTTTGCTTGTTTTTTTTTGAAAAAAAAAGGAAATTTCCTAAACAGACTTTGTGGCTAGGTCTTTAAATTTTTCCTCAAATGTTAATATAACCCACAATTCCGACACAGACACACACATATTGACTTTGTCTCGAATTTAACCCTTTCCGCAAAACAACAAAACTAAACAATTATATCCCCAAACACACAAAATGTCCGTCCCTACAACGAACGATCATTGACAAGTTTTCTAATGCATGTAACAATAGTTAAAATTAAGCACACCAACATTCCGACCCATTATAAATGTCCCTTCGCAGGACCTACTTCCGGCAGAGAGCAGAATTGGTGGCAGTAGTCGGGTGAAGCAATGAAGATTATTCATTCCAATGAGATGGGTCTCGGCCTATACCCGTAGTGGCAATTGATTGTGTGGTCAGGCAGAACCCCATTAGGGCTAGATTTCTGGTCAAATAAACAAACGCCATCACTGTGCTTTTGCTCTTGCTCCTGACTCTGTTTCTCGTAACGTAGACAGAGTGCCTATGTATGTTTTCAGTCCGGCTAAACCGTGGATGCGTATAGGGGTTACGGAATGGTAACCCTTACAGTTTTGTAATGCAAAAGTAAAACATTGGCTATAAATGTGAGTGAACGGATCCTATTTTGGTGGCGGTGCGGTGGTGTGCATAATCGATTTTGTATAGTCTAGGAGTATGGGGTTGGTCGTGTACCTACCACCCTGTGAGTAGTATTACCTAAGGGCTAACGAATTGCTATATCACATTTGTTATAGCTGACTCTGAAACACCCGCCCAAACAACGCCCACAAATGCTCCCAACCATCTAAGTAATTAATGAACCAGTGGCAAACAATGCGGTTAGACGCATTTTTTGGTGAAAATCTATTTGCAATTGAACTGCATTTGGTTTTTGGCAATGGCAAGTGTTTGATTAAATTCTCTGCGGGTTTTTATTTTTTACTTGCTGCTGGTATTTTAAATATATATTTTATTTTTTTTTTTTGAGAGAGACAGACATAAAATGGTCATAATACCCATTTTATTTGTGGTTGCGGGGGCTTAATTTGTGTTAGATGAGGTGTTCGTGTGATGTTTTGAGAATTAGTAAAATGTTGTTTGCATAAGACCGGGTTATTTGTCGAATTGTTGTAAAATAAAATGGACCATTGATTTTTATTTGAATTGACTTAAATTGAACACTCAGTTTTCAATTCAAATTACATTTTGGTGGTCGTTTTAGGTCTAATTCATAGAAGCTTGATTTTGTTAGGGTTTTAAATTGGAGCAGATATTTTTTTTTAATCAGGTCCGTTGACCCGAAATTCTTTACGAACTTTTGGCCTTTTTTTTAAAGCCACTTTTAGGCTGTGTACCACAGAAAGTGGTGTTGACTAGGCCAAAAACGTTTTGTAACATTAAAAGTAAAGTTTTTTAGAGTTGACAGTTTTTGTTCAACTTTAATCGAACTTTGAAAAAACAAGTACACGCATGTACATATTTTGACTTGCGATACGCAGGATGTCAAAAAAAAGGGGGAAGAACCATCTCATTGATGAAACATATAAGTTTTCAATTAAATGCAACTTTTGTTAAACATTTTTTTCACCTAAAAAAAAAATCAAAAAATAAAATGCACGACTGGTTCGCACGTATGTACATACATACTTGACCTCGTATTCGAAAGTGTATACCTATACATTATAAATTAGTAATCCATTTAACATCTTAAATTTTAACAGTTCAAAACTTTTTTTTCAGTATTTTTGTCTTTTTTTTAAATACTTGAAAAGCCATATTTCCAATATCCAATTTTTTAAACCGATTTTTTTTTAAGGAATTCGACATTATCATACATAGCTCAAAATTAAATTCGTATGCCAGATAAAATTGATCATACATTTCATAAGTCTCTGGGATCTGGAATAGTAGCTTTGCGTTAAAGTAGAGTCCATTCGTTCCCGTTACATTTTTTCTTTTATTTTAAAATACTCATTAAAATCCTTGTTTTATGTCATTTCAGATCCAACGAACTTCCTGGAAGAGTTCTGAGCAAATTTCTTAACATGCCATCTACGAGTACTATGAACTTACTATATCATTAGGGTGTGTCACAGTGGCGGATCTAGGGGGAAGGGGGGTCTTGAGCGGCGAACTACATTATATTCTAAATTAACACGAACATTTTAGTAAATGGTGAAAATTATGGTTTCTTGTGAAGAAAAATAATATTTTAATATGTCAATTTTTCGAAAAAGGGGCATTTTTTGCAAAGGCAGTGGGTCAAATTCTGGCTTCAAAAAGCGCGCGGTTTCTAACATTTTTCAAACCCTTTTTAAATTGTTTTATGAATTTTGTAAGACAGAATTTTGAAAAGCAGAGTTTTGAAAAACAGAATTTTGAAAAGCAGAATTAATTGATCAGCAGAATTTTGAAAAGAAGAATTCTCACCCCGGCAGAATTTTGACCCCAACCTTAAGTATTTTTTTAGTTGCAAAGCAAAAGAATTAATGGTGTTTAAAACTTTTATAAATATATACCTACAATTTACAAATTTCCACCAAGCGTCCAGAGCAGGGTAAACGTTTGACAGCTGAAAATGTTTGTATTCAAAAATTATTGTCGAAAACTTAGCCTCGGCTAAATATTTAACCCGATTAATACAATTACAGTAAATCACCTACTCACTATATTTTGAATCGTGATTTTTTTAACTTTTTATGTATGTTTCAAAAAACTCTTCATAATAAAATAAATCAAGTTGGCTACTTATATGTATGCAGAGCTTAATTTAAGCTCCGAAACAAAATCCTCTTGAAAATACATTTGATCTAAAATTTTGGATAGAATTTCGTATGTTAATTAGGATATATTTTGAGCACTTGACCATTTTTTTGATTATTTTGGAGGTAAGTTTTTTTAATCCTGTGACAAATATATATTAAATATTTTTAGGCTTTCTCGAGAAAGGTAATTCCAAGAAAAAACTTTTAAGCTTATCTTTGTTGAAATTGAACACTAAGTACAGAAGCTGCGTTATAATAAGCGAAGGAAAGAATATCATTTTTTCATATAACATCGGTTTTTTTCTTAACAACTTCAACCGATTTGAGCGAGCCAAAGACGAACGATATTATAATTTGTTTTACATACTATTAAACCATAGACCCTAATACAACTTTTGACCACTATTACATTGCAAAATTAGAGTACTTTTTTCCGCCATACAAAAGTGACACACCCTACTTACTTATAATATGAACTCAAAGTATGAAAGATAAGCCCCGTTCCATTGGAGGTGGTAGTTTACTCATGAGTAGATCTAGTACTAGAATTAACACATGATCTTCCACCACCTCCAATGGAACAGGGCTATAGAATGCAACGAGTAAAATCACTTTAAACTATTTGGTTGAAATTGCAAATAGGTTACTATAGATGGATTATTTTTGCATACATAAAATGAACAAATTGGACATAAATAAATAGAAATTTTGTAGGTACTAATAAGAATCAGGGAAGAAATACGTTCTCAGCTCACTGTCGGTAAAATAGATACTCCCACAATTCTAAAGGACACCTGGGTCTATTTCACCATCTTACAAATTACAAGTACTTACAAATGCTGTTTCACAAAAAATGTAAAATAATTGACAAATTCTGTTCCACCAACTTTTAAATGTGTATACAAATTTGTTAAAAAAAAAAGTACAAATACAAATTTGTTATTGTAAATTATATTTTTTTTTAACGAAAAATTATCAAATAACTAATATACTATCATATCTTTGTAGTTTGATCCAATACAATTTTTTTTTTTAAATGCCAAACAAAATTCTAAATAATGAGGAAAATTAATAAAGTAATATAATAATATGAGAAATAAAAACACTATTAAAGCTTCTTTGATCAAAAGGGAACGAATTTTTATAGACTTAAGGACAGGTTATAGTGATCGGGAAAAATATTTAAATAGATATTTTGTGATGTTTTCATTCGATTTGAAACACAAATGCTATATCTACCCATTTTTAATGCATTTGTTTTCCATTACAAATTTAAATAAAAATATATATTACAAATTAAAAAATTTGCATTAAAAAAAATTATTGCAACTGAAAAATATTTGTCTTAAAAAAAATATTTATTGCAAATAAAAAAATTTTATTGCAAATTAAAATATTTTGCATAAAAACAAAAAATTATCGCAAATAAAAAATTTTCTCAATAGAAAAAAAAATCAATGCAAAATGTGTGCATAAAATATTTTTTCTTAATATTCGTCGAATTTCTTACAATTTTGACTATTTGACCATACAATCATACATTAGTTATTTTTTCAACTATACTTTTGAACCTTTTTTTATGCAGAAAATTTTTCATTTTCAATACAGTTTTTTTTTGTATTTGCAATAAAAATTTTATTTTTAATGAACATATTTTTCAGTTGCAATAACATTTTTTTTAAAGCAAATTTTGTTTTATTTTGTTTTTAATGCAAATATTTTTCAGTTGCAATAAAAATTTTTTAATGGAATTTTTTTCAGTTGCAATACCAACATATTTTTTTTAATGAAATGTTTTTTACTTGCAATAAATGATTTTTTTTTTAATTTCAAATGCATTTTTGTTAAATTGATGTTTTTACAGCCCTGAATAATAACAATAATTAAACACTATCAAAAATGACATATCGTCGCTGTAGTTCTAATACCTCGTAACCCAGAAAAAGGCGATTTTGGACTAATGATGCAATTATATTGTTGAAAAAAATCCGGATGTAATAGAAAAGACCCTGTTTTCCTAACATCGATACATATTTTCAGAGCTTCGCTTAATCAAAACCAGATCATTTGTTTTTGTATTGATTCTCATACAATTCATACTTAGTTTTTTGCTTCTCCTGAAAAATAGACTTTTCTGGGTTACGAGGTATTAGAACTACAGCGACGATATGTACGTCTTGACTCTTGTAGAAAATTTTCACAAAAAATAGAAACTTGTAATTTGTTTTTGTTTGGTGAAACAGAAACCCACAAGAAACTTGAAAGCTGAAAAATCTTGGTGAAACAGAAAATTGATTTTTTTCACAAATTTAAAATTGTAGATAACTAGTAGGTACAATTTTGTGATCACAAGAAACTGATGAAACAAAATTTCTCGATTTTTTCACAAATAATGTGAAAATTACTTGTAGTAATTACAAACTTGTAAGTTGGTGAAATAGGGCCCTGATGCCTTCTTGATGCCCTGCTTTCCAACTAAATCAAATAAATTCTATCTTATAGAAGATACTTCTTTAGCATTATAAGTAAATTCATCATTCAGATCGGTTAAAAACGCTTTAAATACCAACAAAATTAACTAACTAGTTATATTGTCTCCGCAGGAAGATCAGGGGCCTGATTCCGCAAGAGTGAATTCCTCCTGTGTACACGAAAAAAACGTGTAAATTGCCTTAAAAACAAGGCAGAGAAAAACTCACTCTTGCGAAATGGGGCCCCAGAAATGCTTAAAATCAATAAAGTTCATTTTAAAGTTTCTAAATAGAAAAGAAGAACAAAAACGGTCATTTTTTCCCCCATCGAATATTGTACTATCGGCGACGACTGAATCAAGTACATACTTACGACTGAAACAAAGCAAAAATCAGAACAAGTCTACAATAATTTTTAACTTTTTTTTATTATGTAGGTAATTTTAATCAAATTTGAACAATTATTTGTTTTTTTTTTCCTGTTCTAAGGCAACACATCAATAAAATGCATTTAAATAAAAAATAATACTTTAATCTAGATTTTGTTTATAATAAAATGTTGTCAGTCAACAAGAGAGAGAGAGAGTCTTAAATCAAAACATCGTTGGTAGTGTTTATTGCTATCGGTGGCAGATAAATAGCTCGAATCTGACTTCGTAATCTGGCAATTTCAACATCTTCTCTTTCCATTTCTCTAACTAATTGGGCAAATTGCACCAAACCTTCCCGATTGCCAGGGAATCCATAAGATTTGATAACATCCGTCTGCAATTGCATTACCAATGGAAAAACGTGCTGCATCATGAGGAGCATTTCTTTGCCAGCGGAAGCCTTGGCTTCTGAGAGTTTCTTGGAGTTTTCAGCTTGATTAACTGTGCGGATGATGTCGATGAGAATTTGCTTGGCAGTATCATTGTTGAAATTCACCAAATAGGACATTTTTTTTAACTTTAAAAAAATGTTAAAGAAGTTTTTTCTCAAAAATTGTTTATTTATTTTTAACAATTGTTTAGCTGTCAAAAATTTGACAGATTTGTTTGAATTCTCTTTAACGTATGCAGCGCTACTTGGTGGTGTTTAAATTGAACTATGGACTTTATAGCACTGCCAGATAAAACTTTAATGAAACTTGTTTTTTTTTTCCTAAACTTGTTTTTTTTTTTGTAAAAGATTTTGAGGCATAAAATATCGGGTCTAAAGGCTTGGCCACACCGGAGGGTACGCGGCAGCGGTACGGGTAGCGGCAACGATATTTGTATTAAAAAAATTCCACACCCGAACATTGATGTGTCAGTTTGGAATTTTTTCCATACAAATACCCGTACCGTTACCTGTACCTCTACCGCGTACCCTCCGGTGTGGCCAAGCCTTAATCCGGTGATTTTTCAAGAGCGGCTGACATAGTTTAACATATGTAACTCACAGCAGTAAAGCCTAGTATGCTGCTGAAGCGAAACGAAAAATTTTGAAGTCTCCAAAGTCAACAGCGAACATCAAAGTAAAAATAATAAAAATACATATACAAAATTTCGTTTCGCATCAGGAGCGTACTAGACTTTAAAATAAAAAAAAAAAAAAAACAATTAAAAAAGAAAATTCTTTTTTGTTTTTGTAGTTTTTTTTAAATTTCGATAACCCGACAAACAATTTTGGTTCTATAAAGCTTTACAGATGCAATTGTTGCTTCTGTAAAGCATTATAAAAGCAAAATTGTTAGTAGGGAAGACATGTATTAAAGAGCTATTAAGTTCTTCCAAAGCTATCTGTCAAATCTCAAAGCTTCGGTAGAGCTTCTGTAAAACTTCGCGTAAGCTTCTCCTTTGCCCAACAACCTTACTCAAGTTGAAAAGGAGCTGAAATGTAGCTTCTGTAATACCTTTACCAAAGCTGAAATGTTAGTTGGGTTAGTTAATATATGTTAAAATAGCTTAATTTATGCTTGAACCGAAGTTTAGCTGTGACCTAAAACGAAAAGAAATTTTCCATACAAAATTTCGTTAACGAAATCCTGAACGGAAAATTTCGAAAAATTGGAGAGTTTTCACTCATTTGTCACTTACTTCTTATTGTCCTGTGCATTTTTCTTGACTCCAAGAGCAGTGTTGAAGGTGTTTTCACTTTGAATTCATTTATTTCTTATTTTAAAAATTATTTTCTGTTGATTTTTCTTGGTTTTAAATTAATTTTGAATTTTTTTATTTTGACTTTGACAGAATACTCGATGATATGTTTTCGTTTGCATTTTCGTTGTCGACTTTGGAGACTTGAAAATTTTTCGTTTCGCATCAGCACCGTACTAGGCTTAAGCAGTAGATATAATGTTCCCAAAGTAACACAGCTATTTTGAATCAGATCAGCTGTTTACACAAAGAGACAAGAATCGCCTAGTATAAACAAGGACTTGCAATTTAACGAAAAAAAAAACACCCACCTGGCAGTGATTTCCATCTCTCCATCCCAAAAACTCAACGAAAATATCAAGAAAAATCACTCAAAATGTCAAAAAAGTCTACAAAGAAAAAAACGAACAAAAAGAAAGAAACTTTTTTTTACACTACACCACACAGTTCTGAAAGAAAAATATAACTTTTTTCTCTTCACTTACCTACTTTTTTTGATATAAAAATTTACTACCAAAAAAATATAAAAATCTTGTATATATTTTCCTTTTCACATTCAAATTAGAAAGCAATATCTTATCAATTCGATTAGGCTCTAAAATATGTTATAGAAAATCGAGAAAAAAACACCCGCTTCTTGGTTGATTTGCAAGAGATTTCCAATTTCTAATTTTTTTATTTGACAAAACAGGCACAACATTTTTTATGTTTAGTCGTCATATATGTATTTTGCGGCAGCAGTGATATTGCAAAAAAACAGTAGAAACCCCAAAGAAAAAAAATTGTGGAAAATCCAATCCACTTGGAATATCAAACAAAAATACACAATTTCCAAGTCAATGAGTGTGTAAAATGAAATTTCCCTTTTTTGTAAATTCACACCTTGAATATCTTTTATTTTACAGAAAAATAACCAAAAGATTTAGATAGGGTCGTCACCCGTTTTGAAGTCAGTCAAAATCTACAAAAAAAGAGCTGAGAATTCGTCGGTCTTAAAAAACCCTTAAAAAACGTATTTTTTTTGGTAACAATGGATTCCGTTGATGAACTATCCGACGAACAAACCGAAAAGGTTCTTCAATTCCAAGATATTACCGGAATTGATGACATGTATGTTTGTCGTGATATCCTAATTAGACATCAATGGGATTTGGAAGTTGCATTCCAAGAACAAATGAACATCCGCGAAGGTCGACCGTCCATGTATGCCGCATCGACAGAATTGCGCGCTCCCAATGTTGTCAATGATCGCTTCCTGCAGCAAGTTTTCTCGGCAAGTATGCCGGGCGGACGGACTGGCAGTGGACCGCCAATGCCTGGCAGTTTCACGGGGATTCTTGGATACGTGATAAATTTTGTGTTCCAATATTGTTATTCGACGCTGTCGTCAATTGTTAGCACATTGCTCAGTTTGATGCGGACTGATGAGAGGAGTGAGTATTTTATATTGATCAAATTTCACCACAAAAATAATAAACTTTGAGGTTTATCTTTGGATATTTTTGATTTTGATTCACTAATTTTTGTATATATAACTTATTTGTTTATTACTTATTGGGCCTTATCCATTAGTGGAGTAACTAAAGCTCAAAAATTGGCAAAAACCGGCAATTTTTAATCTATAGACTTTAAAGTATTTTTAATTACCTACGTTTGAAAAAAAAAATCGTCAAAATCAGAGCTGTTCGGCCGGGTTCCCTAATAATTTGCTTTAGTTACTCTACTACATGAGAATGAGAGCATTCATACATATTTGTGCCCTTAATTATGATAGTGGAATAAAAATGCTGTCAAATCTAGCCTAAAAATAATTATTATTTATTTAATTATTTAATAATTATTTATTATTTAATAATTATTATTTATTAAAGTTTAATTGCAAGCGAAACTGCTGTAAATAAATTTCTTTATTGCTCCTTTCATTTTAGTGATTTCATAAAAAAAATACAATTAAGTAAATCGTTATAAGAAAGTTATTATATATAAGTTTTTCTTTAACCAATGCAAAAAGTGAGTTAGTCCACTTTCATAATCAAGGGCACGTTTCAGTGTTCTTGTATATAAAACAGATTTGAAGCAGGTACTAGGGTTAAGGTTTGTTTAAAGAACGACTAGTAAAACTATTCCAACATCCCTCTCCTTTAAAGAGCTGGAATTAAACCAAAATGCGTAGATGTTTTGGACATTATATATTATGTTATATTATATTATATGCCACATAACAAAATTATACAAATTTGTATTTGAGAAATATTTAGTAGCACCACGCCTGCCATACAAGCATGCATATAACTTATATAGCGCTGCTAAAAACATTCCGGATTATTTTGTCAAATTCATCAATTGAAATTTTAAAACTTAAAACTGGAACCAAATATTGTTTGAATATTTTTTCTAGGTCGTAAGTAGGTATATCAGTTAAGGAATTCCAACAGAAAATAATGATCTTTAATACATACAAAAATTTTAAAAATTGAAAAATTAATTAGAGTCAGAATTTCGGCTGTGAAAAATTAACCGGATTTTTTAATGTTAGTGTTAAAAATTAATATTTTGTTCAGTAACCTTTGTTTTTAAAGACTGCTCGGCACCAACGGGACTTGGAGTCGGCCAAATTAAATAAAATAGGCAAGGAATATGCACCCAGTAATTTTTCAAAGCCACAAGTACGTTAGTTTCTGAGGTGTGCTTTCTTTTCACTTCACTTAAAGATAGCCCACAAATTTTCAATCGTGTTCAAGTCGGATAATTGTTACTGCTATTCTAAACCAGGAGTATTGTCTGCCCCAAACTACTGTTTTACGAGCTTTTAAGAATTTTTGGCATCATAACTTGCAGGAAGAGCCAATATAAAGACATTTCTTTCTGCTTTTATGGAGTCATTATCGACTCCAACATCTCTCTATTCTTTAAATGTTCCATTATTCCGTTGATTTGGTGTACGGCCAGAGCCTGCAGTTGAAAAAAAGACCCAAACCATCACTGATCCTCCGCTGTGTTCATGGTAGGGAGTATATTTTTTTGGTTTTAAACATGTGCATGTTTGAGCGCCTGGCTTCTATTTCACACTCGGAATAAAACAATTAAAAATTGCTTTTATGTTTTTCCGTTTTGTTATCGAGCAATTCAGATGATTTCTTGTAAATACAATCAGATGAAGTATTTTCATTTTAATATTTAAAGTGTTTCTTAAGATCCTTTCATTGCCTCCCTTTTTAGGCAATGCTTACTATTATGGAATGGTTTTTTTCCGAACCGAATGACATAAAGATCACAATTTCTCACACCCTTTCTTACTGTAATTGATGATCAAGTACAGATTAAGGCAGATTAAGCTCCTCACCAATCGTTTAAGAAGTCGCACTAGGATCTTTTATCAAAAAACTCTTTATTTGCCTATGGGCAATTCCATGGTAACTCACGTTACATTCACAAAAATTTCCTATACATAAATAATTTTTTTTTGTTAATTTTAATATAAATTGATACGAAATTACTATCCATGAATGGAGCATAACTATTACTTTCATAATTAACAAAAAAAAATTTCTTTATTTTTAGCATTTGCTTGGGAGAAATAAAAGTATGATGGTAACTCACGTTACAAAAATCGGACAAGAGTTTTAAGAGTCCGACAGTATGAAGTTTTTCTGCGAAATTAAGAACCTTTATTTGTTTTTAATGAAGATTCCATACATACAAAATTACAAGCTTTTAATATTAGTGACAAAACCAAACATTTGTTCAATATTTCGAGGAAAAATTTTAAAATATTTAGGTAACTCACGCTACATTATTTTGGTAACTCATGTTACCTGCGATTTGTGGTTGCAAAAGTAAAGAAAAGATGCATTTTCACTCAAGTTTTTTTTAAATCGAATATTGTGTAACGAAGCTTGCTTAATTTATAATTTATTTTAGCAATAACCAGGGGATATTGTCATCGTCACTATTAGATTCATCTAGTTTTCTGTGGGCTTGTTTTTCCGTCATTTTCATGTGAAATTCTTCTGTAGTTGACAGCTTATGCTTTAAAAATGCTTTAAGATTATTTATACTCCCTGAATTTAATTTCTATCCATAAGGGAACACAACAAAGAATCTTTTCTTGCAACTTGCATTAAGTGTTACCGTTTGTAAATAATAATTTGCTATTACAAAAAGTAAAAAAAACGGCATAATTTGTTCAAAATTCGTGTCCACTTTTTCATGGAATTACCCCTATCAGTTTTTAGGGCTATTTTGTGATGGGACCCACCAAAGTGATCTGATTTAACTGATTTTTTGCCTTTTACTGTTTGTTGATATAATACTCACTTGACGTTGCAATTTGCAACATCCCAAATGGATAAAATTTTGTTTTATTTCGACTTGAAAGTGTTTTAAGACTTCGTAAAGAATTGGATATCTATAACGCGTTATTTTTCGTATTACATTTAAAATTTTATACAATTCACAAAGCTAACAACTTTGTTTTTCTTTGCAAACAAAAATTTTAATGCAGTGATACTTAAAACCGTTATCTCAATACTGAGGATCGAAATCCTTGAAAAATCCGGTTAGTTTTTCACAGCCGAAATTCTAACTCTACTTCATTATTCAATTTTTAAAATTTTTGTATGTAGGTATTAAAGATCATTATTTTTTGTTGAAATTGCGTAACTGATATATAAACGACCTAGAAAAAATATTAAAACAGTATTTGGTTCCAGTTTTGAGTTATGAAATTTCCATTGATGAAAATGAAAAAAAAAATCCGGAATGTTTTTAGCAGCACTGTATATGTTTATTGTTTTATATCGCTGACTATATCGCATTTTTCTTTGGATTATTTTTGTCAGTTTAATCATTTGTGTGTACGTAAACAATAACAAACTTGAATAAACATTCCCCTCTTTTCCTTCAAAATAACTAACACGCATGCAGGATGGTTGAAAGTTCTAAAACCTTGGTTCTTTATGGGTTCGTTGTGCCACAAATGTATTCATTATTTTTATTACAAATTCGCAAGAAAAAATAACTTTGATGGCCATATTAATGACAAATTTTAAAACTTATTTTATATAAAACTTTTTTTGTGAGTTTTATATAGTGTCGGTAAACATCGACCAAAATAAGACGTCTTAGTAAGGGTACGACAGATTTAACTGATGAGCCCACTGTCGAACTTGGACGAAACGCTTTATAAATTTTTGGAGTTGAGGTCACTTGAACTTATAAATTGAATTTTCTTGTGAATATTTAAATTTAGGATATTTGACAAAACCATCAGCAAACTGGTAAGAACATACGAAAAACGATTTTTGTTGGTAGAGCATTCGAATTGATTTAAATTCGAAAGAAATTTTCAGTTATTAAAAATAAAATTAAAAAAAAAAATAAATTTTGGATTTCAATTCAATTCGTTATTGTTAACAGATAACTCTATGCGTTCTTAAAAACAAAGCATCCGAATTCATTTTCAGACCTCATTCATAAGTCACTCGTGGGAATGAATGTATATCAGCAACGGTACCTATTGATTAAGAAAATCATTCAAACAGTTAGATAACGAAAAACAAATTGTAACTTAAACTCTAATATCAAATTCGGAAATGATTACGATGCTTCTTTTTTGTACGGACGCATAGAATTATATGTGGTAGATAAAAAATATTTACGTACATAAAGGACCTTAAAGAACAATTTTGCGTACTGATTACATAAATTAAATGCACCGTTTTCTTTTAATCCAACGTAGCAATTGTTCCCACACTCTAAAAGCCTTTTGCACTGTCTTCAAGTGACCCAACTTAACACTCTATACCGACTAGCTTGGTTTTTCTCTTTTAACCCGTAGAGTATATACCAGTACACGGATAAGTGCGATTTAAAAACGGGTACAGTAAAGAATTCCAAAAACCTCTGTACAATATACGAAAACTACTACATACCAAGTTTAAATTAAATCGACCCATCCGTTTAGACAGAGGAACTTTGAGAACCCACTTTTTTCGCATTATTTATCTTTTTTTGTTAACAAATGCATCATACATATGTATATGTACGTACATATGTGTAATGGTGTAAGTCCATTTTTCAAATAATAGTTTTTTTTTTACTTAACGTTATCAAATTTTATAATATAATAACATAAAAAGGAATCAACTCCAATTATAATACCTATACATTTTTGAAAATTGGGATGTCGTCTTTTAAAGCAATTTTTGGTTTTTTTGTGTTTTTTTTTGTATGGTAAATTTCTACACTTCATTTTTTTAGAAGACACCAAAATTTCAATATTCTAATAATGGACCTTCTCACGAATTCCATTCGTATAAGAAACTTGCTAGAAATCTTGAAAAAAAAAAACAACCACAAAATTCGTTCGTAAGTATCATAAAATTGTCATTACGAACGAACATTTTCCGGTAGATTTCCGATACAAATGAAATTCTTTAAAGCCGAATGGATCTAGCTATAGCTAATATGAAAAAATAATAACAGCAAT
Organism: Episyrphus balteatus; assembly: GCF_945859705.1. Taxonomy (NCBI): domain Eukaryota; kingdom Metazoa; phylum Arthropoda; class Insecta; order Diptera; family Syrphidae; genus Episyrphus; species Episyrphus balteatus. The sequence continues at coordinate 11,038,098 of NC_079134.1, read as the reverse complement.
AATATTTTTTTACCGTGTCATACTCTCAAACATCAGATCAGAATATCTTAACCAAGGATGAAAAATAAATGCAAAGTAAAATACATGCGCAAATATTTTCTCTGACTTAATTCTGATCGCAAATGACTGCAATTTTTCATATACAATAAAAACTTAGTCAAACATTTTAAAGTGCGTAGGCAAATAAGTGAAAATCTCGCTAAAAATTGAGATACTAAAAATTGGTCATGGCAAATAAATTTGAGATACAACTATTTCCCATAATTCAGTTCATTGCTTAATTTTGAACTTACAACCATAAATGTCGTTAAAAGTCTTTATAATCAGACTATAAGTAAAATTGTAACATTACTGATAATCTTGTTTTCGATTATATCGATGGTAGTAAAATTTAGTTTATTATGCAAAGTCTTAAGTCGAAAACGAAAATCCATCTGTGTATGAATTGTGTTAATCATTTTAATATCTGGCATTAATTTTCAGTTGTCACCGATCCACTGGGAGATGTTATGAAATTTATCCAAACATACAACGAAAAGTATCCCAGACATCCGGTCTTCTATCAGGGCACCTATGCCCAAGCTTTGAACGATGCCAAGAATGAACTGCGATTCCTGTTGGTCTATCTACATAAAGATGTACCAAAAAGCACCGATGTGCAATCATTTTGCAGCCAAACGCTGGCCGATCAGAGCGTCATCGATTATATTAATCGCAATGTTCTACTTTGGGGTTGCGATGTCGCTACTCCCGAAGGTTATCGAGTCTCACACTCGGTTCATGCACGAATCTATCCAATGATGGTGTTGATTGGTCTTCGAAATCATAAAATGATTATTATGGGTCGTTTCGAGGGCGATTGTACACCCGAAGAGCTTGTGAGGCGATTACAAACGGTTATCTCTGCAAATGAGGTATGGCTAAGCCAGGCTCGTGCTGACCGTTTGGAACGAAGCTTCACACAATCTTTGCGTCAGCAACAAGATGAAGCCTACGAGCAGAGTTTAAGGGCAGACGAGGAGAAGGAACGAAGGCGACAAGAGCAATTAGAAGAAGTTCGAAAAGCACAAGAGGCTGAAGAAAATGAACGCAAAGCAGAAGAACGAAGAAAGGAGGTTAGTTTTTAAAAAGTCTTTATATTTTGTAAATGACATGAATGATGTTGTGGTTTTTGAAATAGGAAATAGCGCAGCTAAAAATCGACCTAGCCGATCGTGTGCCTTCTGAACCCCCACCAGATTCACCAAATGCCGTCAGCGTTGTCTTCAAGCTACCAAACGGAGCACGCATTGAACGTCGATTCCTAAGCACTGACTCATTACAGGCAAGCTTAAAAAAATTAAAGGCTTTTACTCACTTATCTAATTTAAATGCATTTTTCTATTTAGGATGTCTACAACTATCTATTTTGTCATCCATCGTCACCTGATGAATTTGAAATAACTACGAATTTCCCTAAGCGTGTTCTCTATGCCAGAGACCGAGCGGAAGATACAAAAACTCTCAGCGAAGTTGGCCTCAAAAACCGCGAAGTTCTTTTTGTCAATGATCTGGATGCGTAAAACGGGCTAAGTGCAACTAATCTAGTTTCAAACAACAACGTACCATCCTTCTAATATTGATTCCTATTGGAGTATTTTTTTTAAGTTTTCTTACTTTTCCTCTAATATTTACTTGCACTCGCTTTATCCTCTCTCAAAGAGATACAAAAAGTATAGCAATGTGAGGTTATATTGTTGGTTGTGATTTTATTTTGTTGAAAAGTTGTAAAAAAATAAAAGAAAAGAAATCACAATTATCAATTAAACCTGATCGTAGAATTTTACTTTAATTTTTTTTGTAAATTTTTAAATTTCTATTAATTTCTTGATTTATTACCTAATTATTTTTTTTTTTCTTTAACATAAAGCATTTTGCGGAATAGAGAAAGTATTGATTTTCAATAAAAATATAAGTTTTTCCATTCCGTTTGTTAAGTAATAAATCTTTTTTCGTACTTATTTTTTTAATTTAATCAAAAAAACAAAAGAAACAAACAAAAAGAAACTGTGTTTGAAGTAAAAGCACCTTATTTATCTTATTTGTCTCACACAACTACTATCAACACAAAAAACTAAAAACAAAAAAAAAATTAAAAATGAAATGAAAAGAAAGAAAAAAAACAACCGCCAATAATAGAAAATGATACAACAACAACATAAACAACAGCAATAACTGTCTCTAAACAATATTGTTTTGTTATCAGTTTATTGATATAGGATGATAAAAATATAAAGAAAAAAAAAAAAGAAATCAAAATATAAAATTTATTAATATATTATGTAAGAAATCTAAAAATTTGTTTTAATTTTTTTTGTTAAGAAATCAAAAAGTGGTAAGAATAAATATTAAAAAAAAAATGATAATTAAATTATGAATTAGTATTCAAGAAATATTTATTTTTGAACTGTCTTGGATGTGATCGATATTGGTTTAATTAAATTTTTTCTAAATTTTAAGACTGCAAATTAAGTAAAACCCATTTTTTAACATGAGTATGAGACTTTTATTGCGAGTGTCGTTCGACTTTCGATGCGATAAAAGTCGAAAAAATCGATAAATATCTGTTTTGGTACTGTGTATCTCTTTCGATAAAGATATTTGCTCAAGTGAATTATGAACTTGATTTGAGTTGATAGCAAAATTGTAAACAAAAAGATCGAACGATAAATAAAAAAAACACATCGTTCATAATAGAGATTCACATTACCAAAATTCATTTTCGATAATCGACAAAAGTTGTATATCGATAGACAAACGACACTCGCAATAAAGGCCTAAGCTAGCGAAACACTCATCACCGATCAGAAAGTAACTAGCGGGATAATTGTTTAGCTAATTTAGAGGAGGATATCTTGAATACAGATTTTCATGGGAATGTTTCCCTTATTTCAAACTAACCAAACAAATTTCACAAAACTTTTTCCCATTTTGGGAACTTGGTTATCACGTTTCATCTTCGAAATTGGGAAAAAAATCCCTACTGAAAATTTGTTTGTTTAAATTTAACGGTACATTACAATAAAATATTTGAAATCCAATGCATACAAAATTAAATTATTCCACCTCGTCAAGTTTATACGGGGTAACAGTTTGTTGGTATCTAAGGGTTTGGACCTATGTGAGCTGCGAAAAGAATTAAAATATTTTTGTATGTTAGTGTGACTTTTTCAGAGAGGAAAATGAAGTACGTGAGAGATTCGCGATTGGAAAATTATCTTCACAAATGTTTATCACCTATGTGATTATTGGTTACAGAACAAGGATATTGGAGTCGGTTGAAATAGAGGTGGTAATAACACAGTAAAAATAAAACTCTCGAGAACCTTTCAACAAGACTAAATGGTGAGAAAGTCGAAAGCTCCATGATGGCGCAGCCAGAAGAAGTCAACAATCTGATGACAAAATGAGATCAAGAGCTGGGGTGTACTAAATGCAATGAATACGTGAAAGCCAGCCAGAAGAATACGTGAAAATAAAAACGGTTATCATAAAAAGTATTCGTATTTTAACGACAGTGATAAATTAAAAATGAACACTCGGGTGTATACGTACTTTTTATGATCAATACGGTCAATAAATTCATCGCGTAAGGAAACGGAGGATGAAGTGAAGGGAAGGTTGGGTATTTCGTGGGTCTAATGTTTGTGTAAATGATTTATAGCATCTTTACTTTACATATTTTAATGTATTTGCTCCCAACTACTTTCACCTATTAAATACAAATATTAATGTTTCTTAACGTTATATCATTAATTCTCAATTGAAGACATCAAATTGAATCTCAGCACAAGCTCTTCGGTCTGTCGATTCGTCGCTCTTCTTGTGAAACAAGAGAATCATCCTATACCTTGAGTTCAATTCTACTCCAGTCAAATGTTTCATAAAATAATCATGATTTATTCGTGGCAATTCAAAATCAAAAAGACCCTAAAATAGAAACAGAAAATTAGTTAGAAATTTACAGCTATATTTGCAATTTTCATTTTTACCATCTCATGACCACACGTTGATCCACTCATAGCTTGTGATACCATATGCCATATTCCCGAGGCATCATTTCGAAATTTGTCACAATGTAGTTCAGTAATAACATGTTCTATTTTATGTTCACATGGTGGTGGATCATCAATTGAGCATTTATAAACCATGATTGTTAACTAAGAGGAATATATCACACAGATGAATTTTATTTAAACTCAATTTCAATCACAGAGCACACCTCCTTATCGCGTGTATCAATTGATCGCACAAGATACTTCCCATAAATGTGATCAATGTATCCATCATCATTGAAATCATAATGAACTTCTTGAATTTCTATAGGCCATTCTTCACCAATCGGAGAGTATTCAAAACAATTGTCGAATTTTGTGATATTTATATCCTTTATTTAAAAAAAATAGTCTTAGTATCCGATTAACCATAAATTCAAGTCAACTCACCAATTCAATAGATAGTTGCACTAACCCAAAAATTAACCACAATATTAAACGCATTTTTCAGTTGGATCTATAAACAGATTTAACGTAACTGAAGTATCTTGGGAATATGTCTCATTTTAATAGAAACATTCAGTTTTAAATGTAATTTGTCAGATATAAAATATCAATTATGCACACGGAAATTATGGTTCATATGTGCAATTAATTGTATCTATTGTGCACAATTTGCGGTTAAACTTAAACCACAAAATTGTATATTTCATAAAATAATGAATGATTTGACCAGAGAAAAAAAATGTTGAAAATTATATATTTAATCACTTTTCGATATTAGTGACTTAGTTAACAAGAGCGTAATAGTGAATCTATAGGTCAATAGAACATTATTATTTGTTTAAAAATGCTTGTAGGTAGGTACCTCGTATAAGCCCTTTTAAAGGTAAGCATTTATTTAAATAAATTTTACTTTCGTGGTAAATTCACACTCGCACTTAAATGTTGATATATAAATGTCAGGAATAGTTCTGTGTGGTCAAAAATTTGCGCTTCCTTCCAAAACGTTCACCCACTTATAAACACTCTTGGCAAGCGTATTCAGGGGCCCTATTTTGTAAAACGATTATCGTTGAAACTACTTCGTTTTCGTTGAAATGCGACTACGTATTAAGATAATCGTTTTACTTCAACGATACTCGTTTATCTTTACGACTGCCATTTACCTATCGTTTAGTTTTCGTTTATCTGTCATAATATTATTGCGTTTGCTGGTAGAATTCATGTGAGCCTCAAAAAAATACATTGTTCGGTTAAGTTTGGCCAAACGACTTCCTCGTTTTACATAATCGCTCTTTGTCGTCACTATCCTTTACTTCAGCATCGTTGACTTGACGCTCGTTTCGTATTACGACCCCCAGGATCGTCATCATAACTGTTTGTAGTGGTCTCACGTCCGCCACTTTACATTCAACTAGATTTGTTCTATTTTTCAAATAGTAAACAAAGATACGTATACGCCCGAGTGACCATTCAATCAATAAAAAAGAAAACTTAAAAGACGTGAATCTGAGCATACAAAAAGTTAATCTAGGACTACAAGTTCAACTTAGTTCAACGCGTTGACGTTCTGACCCTCTGAATACAATGGTGTAGCTGTAGCTTGTAGCGCAAGTTGAAGAATTCTCAAGTTTAACCTCAGCTGTAGCCTACTTTTTTATGGTTTTCCCTCAACAAAATGATAGTACTACAAGCTACAGCTACATTTGCTCCATTGTATTCAGCCATGTAAAATGACGTCAAAATCATTCCCAAGTGTCCACAAAATATGCTGTCAACGCATTGACACTATCACACTTGCGCTGACACAAAATTTTAGGATTCGACTTAACAGCGCAATGACCATAATTTTTTTGGTGACGTCAGTGATGCGTTCTTTTATTCGACGATGTTAACTATTGTTAACAATAGTTAACTTTCATCGTTCCTAAATGAGAAAAAAGTTACAAAGTGTAACATCGTGACGTCACAACATCGTTCCTAAATCCAGTGTTGAAGTGTCAAATAGTTACATTTTGTTACTTTTTCCAACTCAGCTTCTGGACTTGAGTTTCAATGTTAATCTGTCAAACACAACTAAATGGGGAAGAGAGGGGATGATGTGAGAAGAGAATTTCTTGTTTGTTTCCATATTTGAAATTATTGAATGCATATTTTTGTTTCAATTTGCTTAGAATTCAATTAAAAAGAATTATTTCAGTACCAAATTAATTTTTTCTTGTTTATTCATTCATAAAATTAATCTCAAAAATTTTTCTTTTGACAGATCAACAAAATGTAACATTTAGTCGTTCCTAAATCAAAGTTAACATTTTGTAACAAAATGTAACAAAAACAAATACAACGATTTTTTTGACATAACAACAATAGTTAACATTATTCAATAAAAGAACGGACCACAGGCGTCGCTATTTATACACTTTAAGCGAATCTTTATGATTGGGAATACTTCGCTCAGCGAATTCAGCGAGTTCGCTTTTAAGTTCAACTCTCTAAGTTGACACTCCCAAGTTGTGACAGCCTACAAAAAGAAATTCGAACCGCTTCGAGCGCTGGCTAGTACCAAATTCTCAAACACAATTAGATGCTTTTTACTCGGAGAAACGAAACATAAAATGTCTGATAAATACTCTAATCGAAAAGTTATTTTGTACTTCTAAAATATATTTTTTTTAATAAGAAATAGCGACCATCTAAACAAAAGACAAAGAACCCACATTTACACAAAGAAAGAAAAATAAAACGTAATTTTTTTGGGGCTTTTAATATTGTAGGCAGTTCGTTTTTTTTATTTGTTTTTATTTAAATTTTTAAATTTTGTCTTTAGGTCTTAACAAACAAAAAAAGTTCCCTTCTCTCCGTTCAAGGTGATCCCTTTCCCGCATATCTCACACAATTTAAATTCTCTCTTTATACTGATTTTTCTGTCTTTTCTGTTTTATTTAGTTTTAACATTATAGTTTTTATTTTTCTTTGTTTATTAATTTTCTTGTTTGTTTTTATTTTATTACTGCTAGAGACTGTTTTATTCTTTGATGTTATGTTGATTTTTTTGTTGTGAGCATTTTTAGGCTTCCAACTCTAGAGCAACACCGATCTTGTGACCGCCAGCATTAAAGTTCTTGCCATCGATCAAAGTGGAAAGAGTAAGAGTGATGCCATCACGAAGTTTTTGTTGGTAGCCGAGACCAACTTGGCTATTGTTGTTAACCTTGGCGCGGACGGCGGCATCCTTGTCCAATTGGTATTTAGCGCCGAGACCGAATTTGGTGGCGTTGGAGCCCGAAGTCCAGGACAATTGTACACCGCAGTCCAATTTGTCGGAGCACTTCTGGAACACTGAGCCACTGAATTCTTGGCCATCGTTCCTATAAAACGATCGATAAAAGAAAAATATGTTAAAATAGATCATTTACAAAGTTATAATTGAAAAAAAAAAAACTTACACAGCTGTGTGGAGGACAAAATCGTTGGTGGTGTAGCCCAAGGCAAAGTTGTTGGTGGTGATCTTTGATTTTTGGGTATCGAAGGCGGTTTGGTAACCAGCCAACCATCCCTGGTAGCCGAATACGGCAGCAGCATTAACCAATGGACCAGCCAAGTCAACGTTGACATCGGAATCAACCTTGACATTCTCTTGGCCATAGGCGACCTTGAATTTGCCGTTCTTGTTGCTATAAAACGAAAAAATGCAACAGTCATAAATTGATAATTTGAATTTTAATAAATCTTAGCTCAAAACTTACCCAGATTGTGGAGCAAAGGTACCTTCGAAAGAGATTTTCAATCCCTTTGCGCCTTGATCTTGCATGGCAACCTCAGTGAACAAGGTGTTGTCTGTGTTCCATTTCTCGGTCAATGTTAAACCATAATCACTGATTTTGTACTTGGTTTCCAGGGAACCGAAAACTTTTCCAGAATCCTGATTTGAGTGACCGGATGTGTTGAATTCAATACCAGATGATGTCTTGGTCTTGCAGTCCAATTTCCACAAGCCAAAATGATAACCCTTGCCGAAGACATCGCGGGCTTGTTTGCCAAGATCTGAGTATGATGGAGGAGCCATCTAAAAATACAATAAAATATAATTTATTAATAAAAAGAAGCAATTAATAAGGAAATGCAAAAAAATATCAAACTTGGAGTGAATAAAATAAAAAAAATTGATTATTTTTGTCAGAAACAAACCAGGTGCCGAATAAATCTAAAATGAGCTCAATGAGGAAAAAAAAATACACACCTACGAGCTTCAACTAAATTCTTTTTTATATTTATATGATGAACTAGCTAAAATAAGCTTGATATAAAGACAAAATATTATACAAAAAAAAAAAAAATACAATATAAAAAAAAATAATTGGAAGAATTTTGAGCAAAATTTAAAAGGACACTTAAAATTGAAACACGAACCAGTGCTTTGGCTCGACGTTCCTCCTGTTTGCGCTCATAGTCAGGGTCTGGGTCGGGCGATATGTGATGCCATATTATTTTATACAATGTGACCATTTTGCAATGTGCTTTGAGTTGTGTGAGTGTTTTAATAGATTAGAGAAAACAATAATAATAATAAGCTTATGTTAGAAGATAGCTCATTAAATTACCAGACTTGAATAAAAACAAAAGCTTCTATAGTAATGACATAATTACAAACTATATTACATACATAGCTACTTTCAGCAAATATTCATACATCCAACTCGTTTGATTTAAAATGTTTTATGACTTAATTGAATGATCCAACAATAAATTTTAAGACAATGTCCACCTTTAGAAAACATTTTCCCCATTAAAAATCAGTAAAATTTGAAGTCGTATAATTTAAAAATTTCCCTTTTTAAATGGCGACTATAAGTCTAATGGATCGTGAATAAATTGGGCCTAAGTTCTACAAAAATTTTTACGTGACAGCTTACACAAAAAAATGGTTTATGTTCATCTTGAATATTTAAGTTTCGTTTCGGGAAATCGTCACGTGAGTTCTTCTTTGTCCTATAAGCCAAAAACTTAACTTTTCAGGAGAGCTTCAAAGTGGTGGTGAGCCTAATCACAGTGATTTGTGTGTTTTTTGAAAGATTAGATATTTACCCAGCAAGCAATTTGCATGTTATGGTTTTTCAATATTGATTTAATTGAGTTTAAAAAAAAGTAGTAAAATAGACTAGGACACATGTCCATACAGTTACAGACACATGAAAAACCAAAGCTAAAAATTTTTTCTCCAACGGAATTTGTATTGAATATAGGACGCATAGACGCACGGACGGAATTGCGAGACCCACTTTTTCGGAATTCTCCATTATCGTAATGTTGGTTTTGATTAAAACCTCAAATTTTTTTTTCGACACGAAACCAATACTTGCCCTATAGAGCAAGTAAAAATTAGGAATTATTGAAATCGAAACTCAATACATTCTTTATAAGAGTTTACAAAAAAAATGTATAATTAGGTAACGTGTTTATAAAGTTAAAAATAAATGAAAGGTTATAAAATTGGACATCTTTGCTGTTATGCATGCAGAAAGTACATGGATCATGTCCTTTTTTTTCATTAAAGATTGTTACATTAGTATTAAGCAACGATACTTTTGGCAATGGCTTCAAAATTTGAATATTTCGCCTCTTCCTAAGAGGAGCTAATATGATAATATTTTGTGTGAAAAATATAACTTCATTGGATAGAGGACATTTAAGCACAAATTTTGCATAATTATAAAGCCAGTATTTGTCCTACTGCATACAAAAATGTATATAGGACAAATAAACATAAAATTGACATCTTCAACCTTCACCACTTCATTAAAAGCTCCAAATGGTTTAATTAGTGAGGAATTTCCTTGCAAAATCATATTATCACAACGGACCAATAAGTGGGCTAAGTGTGTAGGTCGTTTTCCTGACAGCCATTTCTACCTAACCTAACCTGAGCATAAAATTCACCGAAAAAATTTGGTCTATAGAATAAAATCATTTTTTTGTGGGACAAATTACTCACGTGACGAAATTACCATGAATGGCTTTCAAAGAATTTTAATTGGTTCTCATTTTCGACAAAAAGTTTTGAAAGTTTTAACGAAAATCCAGCTAGATTCAAATTATTACCCCACATCGTTCCTAACATAGTGAGGTTTTAAAAACTCTGTTCACTTAGAATGAAGAGTTTTAAGCCAGAAGAAGGTTAATTTTTGTTGGACTCATTTAGTTATCATTATGATGTAGATACGGATTGACTTAAAATAAAATGCACGACTGGGTCGCACGAACTTGCTCTTAGAGTTAAAGTTGCTTAAATTTTTAAGACTTTTTATATAGAAATTTGGAAAAAAAAATAAAATTCGTTTAAAAAAAAAAATAAAATAAAATCTGAAATTGTATTGCCTGCCAAAACAAGTATGCAGTTTTGATTGATATATTAACATGCATTTTTAGAAAAAAAAATTTCAAAATCGTTAGAGCCGTTTTTTAAAAAACTAGTTTTTTATAAATATTTTTTTGGAAAAAAAGTTTTAAAATAAAATTGGTATGCCATTTTGTAGAAATCACTAACCAACATCTAAAAACAAAATTTCAAAAAAATTCAATGTCCCGTTTTCGAAAATTTGATTTTTCAAAAAAAAATTTTCAAAATTTTTTAAAAATCCAAAACTTATTTTTTTGAAAATTTTATTTTTGGTTTATATTTAAATTGTATAAATGCTTCTTCACAAAAAGTTTCGTTGAAATCGAATATGCAGTTTCGGAGATAATCGGATTTGAAAAAAACGGTTCTATGGCAGGTACCGTTAATAATGATTTTCGAAAAAAAAATTTTCCATAAAACGATAGACCTTAGCTTAAAACTAACATTTGAATTTTTTAAACAAAATCGTTGGAGCCGTTTTCAAGATATTTCAATTTTACTAAAATCGGTATATGACAAGTACCGTTATTTTTGGTCCAAAAAAATTAATTCCAAAAACCCCTCTGGAGAGTCGCCAAATAACGCTACATACCAAGTTTGGCATCAATCGGCCCATCCGTTTAGGCTGTAGCTTCGTTTACAGACAGACAGACTGACAGACTGACAGACAGACAGACGGACTTCCGGGACCCACTTTTTTGGCATTGTCTACCATCGTAATGTCATGGAAAAATGTTATCTCAACTTTTTTTTTTTGTACGAATGCATAACTTGATATATAGTACCTATATCGCAAGTAAAAATAAGTAGATAGATAGATAAGTTCTTTATTTTTTCAATTTTCTTATAAGTACAATATTTCATATTAAAGGAAATACAAAGCATGGCTTTATAAGCCGTCTGCCGAAAAAAAAACTAATTAAACAAAAAAAAAAAAAAAAAAAAAAAAAAAACAATATTTGAGTAAAAAGAGAGAATATTTTCATAGTTAAAAATATGTAAATATAAATATTAAAGAAAATAAAAAAATGTAAAAAAAACCATAAATTTTGATAGCAACTGACATACAAAAGGGGAAACCACCTTTTTTTGGAATTTATACATATGTGTTCGTTTTGCATTCATTCTTCAGGGAATGGTTGTTAATCATGATTTTAAAAGTTGCTTTTTATTACTCTGTCACTAAGCATAAAACTTTTACAGCAGCTAATTTTGGAATTTAATAAGGTTTATAGTAACCATTTGTTAACTGAGACCTGTGGACTCTTCATCACATAGAAGAGACGATTATGTATCTAAATTGATCTAAAAACTGTTACTGCATTTAAAATCGATTGCAAACATCACAACCAATGTAGGTTCAGCTACGTTATGATGGAACGCTCCTTCTAACGTTTCTTTTTGGATCTTTTCAGAAAGCCAAGCTGCTTTCAAATCTATTGCATTTGCCTCTACAAAATACATCACCGTCCAACGCTCTTTGAGGTAGTTCAATTCAACATTCATTTCTCGCGGTTGCCGGTTCAGAGATATTTCAGGTAATTGTAAGAGTCGCAGCACACCACAGACTTTCTTTTAATCAATACGAAAATTTATGAAAATCCGCACTATCGATCGATTGAAAAGTTTGTTGTGATACACAATTTTCTACAAACATAAATATATTTTAAGTATAAGTATGTATTTTGTAACTTAGGCGACTATTTCGTCAGCCGAGGTTGCGCAAATTAGCAGCCTTACACGACCTAACTATCGGTCGATAAAAGTATGTAGTATGCGAAGGTTTTAAGGCGCAAGAACTTGCCAACAAAGTATAAACAGAGCGGCAGAAATGTATCTCCCTTTTTGGAATTTGGAACATTGTTTGAAAATAGCGACACAAAATTGACAGACAGAATAAGTAGTATGTCTCGACCATAAAGTGAGATAATTGGCACGTTCAGGAAATATTAGGCACTAAATATTTAGGCAACGTCATTTTCTGAACGGAAATTTGAGTAAATTGACTAAATTAGTTTGGATATGATGTTATTGTCAAATTTCGAAATTTAATTAAGACCGCATGGGGCAGACACCGAATTTAACTTTACTTTAATAAATAAATATATTAATTATAACCGATAATGCACTTTTAACTCGTTTTTCACACAAATAAATTCAATTTTGCTAACGAAATTCTGTAATTAAAAACAATCAGCTGTCATGTTGACAAAAAAAACTTTCCTAGATTTTTAGGTAAAATTTTCTTGCCTAATTTTCCAGTTAGCTTTCCAATAAAATTACCTAAATTGGAAGGATTTTTTTTTGACAGTTGACCAATCAGAGGCCGAGAAATTACCTAAATATTTAGCCCCTAATGTTTCTGAACCTGCCCATTTTCATTCTTCTTCTGTTTTAGTAACCTAATTTATAACAAATTATAACAAATGGGGTTGAAAAGTGTCATATGATAATCAATTTTGTTTGATTTGACAGTCAACTCATTATGTTTGACAACAAGTCATAATGTTCTCTTCGCCATGAATGCCTGAAAGCCGTGCGTACTTTGGGACGGCGAACTTAAGCCCTCATCAGACAATATTTTGTTTACTTTTATGGCGTTTTTAATTGGCAATCCGGAATTGTTCTTCGATTCGGAATCCCAATTGAACAGTTTTTTTTTATTCCAAAGAATCTGAAGTTTGGTTTGAATGTATTGGTTGAGTTTAACATGTGCCACATATATGTGTATTCGCTCCAAACTTCATTTGTTTTTGTGCTGCAAACATTTTGTACTGCTGACATTTAAATCTATGAATGTGTGAGTGATTCTGCTTCTGATTCTGTTTTTAAAACCAGAAGAGAAATTCTCTTTTTTTCAGAATCAGAACTGTCAGTTTTGCCCAATTGAACGCATTCAGATTGCTTATTTTTGCTTCCAGATTGCCAATTAAAAACGCCATTAGTTTCAACCGAAATAGAAACATTTTTACAATTGTTTGACAGTCGAATGAGTATGTGTATGCTTTTGAGTAAAAACCAAAGGTGCCTTTATGTACTTTGAAATCGTTTCTAACAACCTGCACGCATTATAAACAAACAGCACAAAAAAAAAAATGTCAGTTTAAATGTTCTATGGAATAGGTACAAATTTCATGATAAGATTAGAGTTCATTGTTACTACCTTAAAAACAAAAATTATCAGTTTTCGTGACTTAGTCATTATGATTTTAAATTACAATTAATTATATCCTATCTACTATAATCTTATCAAAGTCAAACCTATTGTGATTTATTTTCAAACCTAACAAAAAATTTCATCATACAAAAACGAAACACTATTTGAATGAAAAATAAAACAGGAAAGCTTTTTTTTTTTGATAATCAATTCACAATCTAATCGCTTAATAGCTCAATAGCAATCTGATGCCAACTAGAAAATGCTAGAAAATGAAATCGAAATCTCAGTCAGCAATATTCAATGTCATTTAAATGATGGTCAAGGTCTAAGAGAAACAAATGAGTTAAGTCTACAGTCACATTAATCTCAATGGGTCATTGACCAGACAATCGTTCACATACCTACATACAAATTCTATCGGCACTGATCATAATGTTTACATACATACGCATATCGAATCGGTGACGACGTAACAACAAAAAACAAGAAAATGCATCGAAATCGACGCAGACAGAATTATAAGTTTTTCCCCTTTTTCTATTAAGATACAATAAATGTATCTCAATTCTCAACCCATGCGGCGAAACGATCGGTATATCAATGTATGTTTTGATCAATTCTTTTAATGTGCCTCACGCGTCGTTAACGGCAATACAAGTTTATAAATAAAATTAATTACCCGTTGGTGACGTTTAATACATAGCGTTTTGTTTTCTTTTTTTTTTTATTTTTGCTAAATTATTTTTTCTAGTCGAATTCACACAGCATATCATTGGTTGGTTTTATTTTTCTCGTAGATTCTTCAAAATAAAACATGAGAAAGGAAAAACTTTTATTATTGGCAAAAGAATTTAGCAAATTTGTTTGCACTGCAGACAATCGGGAAATTTTTGTTTGTTTAAAATAAGAGATCTTTTAAACATTCCCAAGGTTAAATTATATTAGATTAGATATTTATTTTCATTTTCTTTTTTATTTATTTGAGAATATGTTTACAAGAGGTGTTAATTAGGTGTTAAATGCAAAAAAATTAATTTTACACTCGTATTTTCAAAATTGTGAGCAAATTAACAAATTGTTAAGCTACGAGACTATCAATAAACTTTGATATAAGAATTTGTTGCAACCTGGTTGCTTCAGGCGAACAAAATTTCCTAAAGAGGCACTTGTTAGCCTGCTTCGTAATAAATGGTATTTTTAAATTAATAAAAATGTGCCACTACCTTTAAAGTAGTAGTGACATAAAAACTGGACAAGTTTATGTACATTTTCAGTTTGATAAAAAATAGTTTTCCTTAATCCAACTGTTCAACTTGATAGGTACATAAATTATGGATTACCAAAAAGAGGTAGAAAGCAATTAAAGTGCTGAAGATGGTGCTAACGGAAATAAATTTCAATTTCGATCCACCCTAAATAATGTAACCCCTGAATGTCGTCAATATTAGACAATCGTGCCTGAACATTAGTATTACATATATCGCTCCACGATATTTAATAAAAAATTTTATACATAACTACTTCTAATGTGTTTGTTCTCTTTTGCAAAGTATTTTTTATTAGTTTTTGTATTAGCTTTTCAGAAAAAGCAATTTTAGTTATTGATTTAACCCACTTCAGATGAAAATCGAAGTGATTCACTGATTTTCGTTTAAATAATAGATGTTACTGCCGCCAAACAGTCTACAATTTCGTCGCATAGAACACATTCGAAATGAAAATATTGAAAATGGAGAAAACCTTAACCTACTTATTTTTACGCAATAAAAATTAATATGTTACGAATACTTCAAAAGAGTTAAGCATAAAACACATGCAAGTACAAAAAAATATTTCACATCTAGTTTTCGATTTCGGTGATATTTTCCCTTTCTGTGATATTTTCAAATAAGAAGAAATTTCACAGCCTCACGCTTTCGATTCTTGTCATTAAATAAATGACAAAATCTTTTCACATGATGAATTTTTTATCACAGTCAATTGCCTTGGTTATCTCGGTATCATTCTCTTTACTCGAATGATTAGAACTAAAAAATACTAGTTTCACTGTTGGTTTGTATGGTTTCAAAGATAACTATGTTATATCACAAATAGATAACGGTAGACACAGGTAATGAACAAAATATCACGATGCGGTAAAACCTAACATAAAATTGTTGAATGAAAAAAGAATCAATACATAACATTAGAAGATAATTTCCACAATCAATTTTACTTTGGGCATCAATGGATTATGTCGAATTCCTTTCAATTTTTTGAATCGCCTCAAAAAAATCGAATTTTTGGTGTTAAAAAGGAACATGAAAACAGACTGAATTCTTTTTGCGATTGTATGTGTGTCATTTGACAACAATCTTTACACGAACGTCTAGCTGAAACCAAAACAATTTCTGCAAAATAAAACCAGAGATTCCTTTGATCAATAATTTTGTTTATTTTCTTCGGTAATATATATTTATTTTAATCAGAATCAAAGGGAAATTGCAGTTATTATTAAGATCTGAGTGAATATGAAGTAGAAGGTTATTATTTTGGCCGTATGCTGTGGTTTTACAGAGAAAAAATTTTCTGACGACAATTACGAGAAGAAAAGTCACAGTAATTTGACTTTTTGACAAGAGCTATGCCAGAAAAAAATATATTTTGATCGCACATTGTTTTTTTTTTATTTATTTCATATTTTTCCGCAATAAAAATACGATATTCAATTAAAATTTACTCTTTATTTGAAGTTGGTGTTCTCAAATAAACAAACAACACGAAGAAAACTTTCAGCTTGACGTTTGAGAAATGTCAAATGTTCCAAGTGTGTGTGCAAATCCGTGTAAATCTCTCAAAAAAGAGGGATTAAAAAAAATTCGAATTCTGCTTCGTTTGAGGCGAATTTTTTTTCTATGGAACATGATTTTCAGAAAAAATTCGCTTCGAGATCGCCGAAAATTCGATTTTTCAATTGAAAGGAATTCGACATTAGATTGACCTTGACCCACCATTTGCTTGATTGTAAGCTTATCTATTACGTAGAGAATCTCACACCTTTTTATTTTTACAATTTATTTGTTTATGAATGAAAATATTCTACATATTTGTTGGTAAATCAGATGTTAAAAATATTTTTGATGGAATATACATATCATACACCGTAATTTTAATGCATCAGATGAATTAGCCTTAATTGACTTTTTATTTTCTCTAATCTAAAAGTTGAGCTCAGAGCAGAGGACAAAAGTTTTCGTTATAAAGAAATAATATAACTTTCAATAATGGTTATTTTGCAAATAAAGATCTGGAGTACTTTTTGGACAGATCTTAAAAATGTGTGAACTTAACCAGAAAAAAATTATAAAATGACGTGGACCAGGGGCCGAATTACAGCATACGTTCGTTAACTATCCCTATCTTTTTCTACTAATTAAATAGAGACAGAAGTATTCAAAAGGTTAACGTATGATCGTAATCGTGTGCCGTGTTTCAACCCCAGGAGAATTGTTTCATTTTTTTTTTCAAAAAAAAGTTCTCACTATCCAGATCATGACGAAAAAAAACCCAATCTATTTTAATTAGTGGAACCCATTAAGTATCTGATACCATTCAAAGCAGAAAAAAAAAGTTTTTTTTAGAAGCATTGAAAGGACACAGCATTGAGAAGATATTTGAGGATTCCAATATTCCTAGCGTGGTTATAAATTAAAACATGGGCTTTGATTGGGCTGGCAAAATCGATCGGTCTATAAGGGCCATTTGCTGAATCGGAACTTAAATAATTTATGTTGAACATAGACTCTTATTCCCTACTTTTTCCCCTGCGTAAACTGTCACATACCTAAGGATTTATGTAGAACTTTAATGCTTAAGTTTCGATTCACCAAACGGGTCTAAATCTTGAATACATACATACATAGGAATAAACGGAAAAAATTGTCATTGGTCATCTTTAATTGCTTTTAAGACTTGTTAGTTTCAAAACAAAAACAGCAAGTATTTTGTTTGAATTTGTTTTGTTTTAAAAATAAATTCAAAAAATGAATAGATACTGAGTTGTAGAAAAAACACGGCTATAATTTAATATTTGTTTGTCATAAAATGTTATTGAAAAAAAGTGATTGAGTAACTTTTGAGGCTAGCCTTTTTTTTTCTTGAAAACGGTTAGTAAAATTTGGATTCCCAACGCTATATTAAACAAGAAAATAAAACAAATGTGATTTTATAACTAACACACAATTTGTTTTATGTTTGCTCAAGAGGAAGTATAAACTCACAATCTTTATGATATGATGTATTGCTAAGCTTTAATTAGTGCCCCAAATTGAATTGTGCAATCGAAAAGATAATTCTCTTAAATGAAGTTCTCTATAGCAACTGGGGCTGTCATGATTCATATGATTTTATTTTTTTTTTCTAGCAACACTTTTCAATGACACTACCTGATATGTACCTCCCTTTCTATATTCTTTCTACAAATATTGAATAACTTTTTAAAATTGTTACAAGGTCTATCAAGAGTATAATAGAAAAAATATTAAATAGAATTAAAAATAAGTGTTTACATTTTGTGTACCTACTTGGGTAGCTACTTAATTTCGTTGCCTTTTTTTATAATAGCTTGACATGCAATAAGTTACACAAACTTCCTTCAAACAAAACTTGCACATTTTGTAACAAAAACGTTCTTTTTGGATGTCAAAGTGAAAAAACAACTGTCGTCACCCTAAAAAATTTGTGTTGCATTTCCCTATAAACAAAAGAAGTCCTTGTCTAGGTTGTTGGCACATTTCATTCAATAATAATTTTAAAACTCGTGTCTTACATAAGAGCAGAACAGAAAACACAACCACCCCGCCCACACCCACAAAAATCAGCTGCGCACATCCCCAATGTATACTACATACTCGTCAAACATGAGAAGAACAATATTTGTGTCTTAGTAACACCTTTTATATCTATTCCATTTCCTCCGAATTATCATTTCATAATAGAAGAGCAGGCAGCAGCTAGCTTTAAAAGCTTGCTGTAACTGCACCCGAGAAGACTTTAGCTAAATAAATAGCAAATGAATCACAATAAAAATGGGGAATCATTTTTAATTTAATATAGCTTTTTACGGCCTTTAATCCAAACAAAAATTTGGCGTCTCGTCCCGGTGTACTTGGACACTTGGACTCATTACTTGACTTATCGTGAGACACCTTGTCAATACGCAAGAATAATTTTTATAAATGTAACCACTTGTAAAGCAAATATTAAATTTGGCCAGGGCTAATGGTACAATTGCAACAGAAAAGCAAGACAACCTTCTTCCCAACATACCTCCTTTTTGTATATTGATTTGCTGACGTCATTAACTGACTGACAGTCCAATCCAAATGAATTTCACAAAAATATATACAAGCCCCACTAAGCTCGCTCCATGGCGCGATTTCTCTTCGGCGAATTGGAAGAAATAAAAAAAAGAATTACATATTCCATCGACAAAGTCAAACGATTTTTTTTTACAGAAGATTAGAAAGAAGTCTCCATGTGACTAGTCGGAAGCAGAATTAGACGTTAGACCCTCATGAGGGACTTAAACTAGTTGTCCCACTTGCAATCATCAATTTTAAAGTACAAAATGGAATAGGTAATTTTTTTTTTTTGATATATCGAATGGAGAAGAGGCAATTCAACGAAGCAGAGAATAAAAAATTTGTTACGTAACAACACATTTACTGGCTCTTATGATTAATGTTGGAGATTTCTTTTTTAATAAATCTTATCACAATCTTATAAGAAAAGCCGGTTCATTAGGAAAAGACAATTAGGCTATTAGAAATTTTGATTACAATTCGATAAAGTTTCATTTGGTTACATGATAAAAATTGATTTTTCTCTCCAAGACTTTTTTTGTATTAATTTTTCTCTACACGATGGTTGTTAATAAAATTTTAAGTGAATTTTACTTTCATAAACTAGAGGCAAAAAAAATAAAAGCAGTATTTTTGAATTAAAGCGAATAAATTTTTATTTAAATTTACTTACTTTTTGAATTAGTTTTTTTAAATTAATTTGCAAAGAGAGGAACACGAGACTGTTATTCGAGCAAACACCGACAGCACAATTAGCACGAACGATTTCGTTCTTCTCTACTAGATTTTTTTGCGAATAAAATTAAATCTACTCCTCTCATGCTCGATTAAATTTGCGAGTGTTAGAATGAGATGAAAGGTGTGTCTGTTTGTCAGGAAATATACTGTGCAAAAGGTGCGAGTGAAATTGGTTCATTGCAGTCAAATAATGGTGGTATCTCTTTTTGGAGCATAGAGAATAAACGTGTTTTGGTGAATGGTGAAAGGAGATGCACGCACAAAAATGGCTGCCAGAAACTACATTATCGACTGATTTGTTATATATTTCTCAACTGCAACTAACTTCATTGTAGAAGTTGTCTTAAAAGTATGCAGTTGAAATTAAAACATTTGAATTAAATAGTTGGCAGTTATTTTTAAAATGTTTAAACAGTTTCCGGTTTGTAGAACCGTTTCTGTCTTGTGTTCCATTAGTTTTGTTCGTTATTTTCCCGCTCCAGGGCTCTCTGTCATGTCAATTAATTTTAAAAAAAAATCAGAGTTTCTCGGGTTTTACAACGAACACCTCAGAGCCTTATGGTGTTTTCGTTTGGTAAAAAAATCAATTTATTTTTTGATCTAAATCTGTCAAAAAAACAATTTTTGGTCTGTTAAACTACAATTAAGTAGTCGCAACAACAGTTTTTTGACAGATTTAGATCAACAAATTAATTGATTTTTTTACCAAACGAAAACACGATTAGTTTCATCAGCTGATTTCTGTTTTGACATTTTTTTCTTTATTTAGTTTCTTATTTCATGAATTTCGTGAAAAATCTCATATTTACGACACAAATTTTGTATCCACAAACGACAAATCACTTTTCGCACTCCAAACAATTTTTTTTTTCTTAAATGACAGCAGCTGATTTGATTTTGATAACTCTGAATTCCGCGCTCTGACAAAGTCTTCTAATACCTAGTTGATGTTTTGGTTAATTTAGTACTATCATCTCATCTACTCATGCTCTTCTTCCCAAGTAGATACGATTTGTATTGAATTCGTTGAAAGTGCGTTGTATTGAAAATCGCTAGTAAACTAATATAAGTACTTTGCCACCTCCCAAAGGAACAGGGCTATTGTAGTTAAAGTTAATAGTCTGTTTTCACTACAGAGCAAATGAGATAATTTCTTCGGAAATTGGGTCAGTTCAAACTTAATTTTTTTCCATGTAGGTATACGATTTGACATTCGAAATGGGATAATTTGCGAAATTATCTCATTTTGGCTCTAGCCTCTAGTGAACACAGGATAAGTAACAACATGTAGTGTCATTTATTTTTATTTAGATATGACATATCGTCGTAAATCAATCCAGTCGACAATGAATTTAAAATTTATGTGTACCTATCACAATAATGGTAAAATCACAATCAAAAATTTATTTATGAAATGTTCGTTATTATTAGGTAATTTATAAAAATGATCTCTTGTATGCGTCTCTGAAAGAACGTTTTTATGTATATTCAAAATGTTTTTCGTGATTTCATATAAGAGTATTTAGCACTTATTTCGTTGGTTGAGAAATTTGTATCGTCATGCTAAGTCAAAACGCCGCTGAATCTTTTCAACAACTAGATTTACCATGCACATTTGTATTGTAAGTTCCGTGCAAATTATGAAGTTTAAAAAAAAATCTCATATAAGAGACCGACTAAATTATCCGCCGATAGGAAGTCTGTAGTTTGCAGGGGCTCTAAGACGGACATAAAATATTTGGCTTTGGAGTTTGGATTATAGTAGGAAATTGGCTATAAAGCTAAGTCTATTTCGATTAGGCCAACTGAAAAAAATACCCCTCTACAAATTACAAATGAGATAATTTCGAACTCATATGTTCCAATTTAGCCCCGAAATGAAGTGACTAAAATGATTTTATCTATTCACAAAAGAGTAGGTTCTGGGTGCGTTAGTTGATATAAATTTCATAGCTCATTTCTTGCAAATCATGTGGTAATTATCTTATTTTGAAATATAATTTGTATTGATAAATTATCCATTCGAAAATTTAAGAAACAATTTTCCTATTTTTTTAAAAGATTTTTATTTGATTTGATTTCATGTTAAATTTAAATTAAATTTTTATATTTTCATGTTAAACATTTCCATTGATTTGTATATAGCTGAAATAAGTCCACAAAAAATACAGAATATTTTTTTCGCTATTTAGAACCCCAATTATCCATTCACCGTGGAATTTCAGATAAAAACAATATAAGGACAGGAGCGTACACTCCCTTGGGGCAAGCGGGGCGTTGCCCCGGGGCCCCCGACCGACCCCAGAGCCCCCACTGGAGACAATGCAGAGAAGAAAACTGTTAGCATAAATTGAGTTACGAAGTAACCAGGGAGACAAATTATGTCATTCAGTGTAATGTATAATGCATTGGTAGCCACACAATATATGTATATTGATTTTAAAAAAAGTTTACCCCAGGGGCTCCAAAAAAATAAACTGCTTATTTAAAAGAAAAATTATAATTTTATCTTAGGGCCCCAAAAAATATTACTTGAAAAATCTTTGCCACCACAAATAATACAAAAATATTATTTGAGGATCCTCAAAAGTGGTTCAAAACAATCAAATGGAAAATTAAATATAAATTCAGGGGCCCCAACATAAATACATCAGGGCCCAAAATAAAAACATTACGTTATTGGTGGCATTCCGAATATTACTTCAGAACAAAGGCCCCAATACCCATTAATTCTTGGCTCCAAAAAAATGATATTATATTTAAGGGGCCTCTAAGCACTTAATTTTGAGGCTCTAAAAATAATTTTTCAGAGGCCCAAAAATAAAAAAAAATATGTGCGATGATGGAAAATAAAATATGTATTTATTACTTCAGAACAGAGGCCCCAAGAACTATCAATTCTTAGCTAAAAAATTTTTATTTTAGGGGTCTCTAAATATTTAATTTTGGGGGCCCCTAGTACAAGTGCTTACTACTTTTATGAGAGACATTTTAAGTAAGTATGGCAAAGTACATTACGAACATATTAAAACATTAAAATAAACCTAAAAATAAATAAGCCATACAAAAAAAAACGTATGGCGTATACGTAATTTTTTTTTGTAATTAAGGGGCCCCCAAATATCAAAGGGGCCCCAAAATTTAGTCTTACCCCGGGGCCCCGGCGACTCAACGTACGCCACTGTATAAGGACCATCTTAATGTACATAATGTAGTTATACCTACATAATTTCAAGAATAATTTTTTTTATATATATTTTTTAAATCTTAGGACGGAAACGCAATGTAAATTCGGCATGTTCGATATTATTTATACTAGGTAATACAGTGCTTCAAAACAAATTAGATACACACTTTTTGCTTTGAAGAACCATCATGATGTTACATCTACGTATTTTTCAAAACATTATAAATTTAGACCAACTAATCTTGTCACTATATTGGATCTCTTCCGCCCGATCAGCATTATAGCATCTCTTTGCGCATACACATTCTTAGATATATCTCGGATATCGTGCTCGACACACGACAAAGAGCGAGCTATTGAACACTTTTTATTCGTCGCAATTAATCACCTTGATCGTTTGGCTTGATCCTTTCGCGATCGTTTCGTTCGTTCGTTTTATTTTTATTACCTACGCAATAATTGGTAAAAAATAATAATTACGCAAAAATTATGAACAAAATTCACGTGGAAGTCGATGCCCAATTCGGTCGGATTATCGTTCTCTCGGACGATGTCAAAAAGGGTGAAGTTGTTGTCGACGAACTTCCATTTGCTGTCGGTCCGAAACAGCATAGTGGAATAGTTTGCCTCGGATGCTACATGTATTTGCAATTTGACGAAGATGGTGATTCGATTGATCGATGCGAGAAATGCGATTGGCCATTATGTGGTATGTGTATAGAATCGGTGGATCATAATTTGGAGTGTGAGGTTTTCCAGAAGGCAAATGTAAAATTTGCTGGCAATGTGAGTGCAGATGGCGTATGCACTCAATTGGATTGCATAACTCCTTTAAGGTTAGTTTATAGCGCTCGAAGAAGTAAGCAGTATGTGCTCTGTGCATTTTGTGTTTATTTTAGTTTTATTGATCATGTTTTTTTTTTTATACTCACACAAAAAAGTTTGTTGTTGTTTATTTTAAGAAATTTTTAATTTATGTTGTATGGGATAAGAAACATGTTGCTATGATTTGAGTCTAAAAAGAAAAAAGACAACAAACTATGAAAAATATCAATAAAAAATGATGCTTTATGAATGTTGATAGCCGTTTTTATAATATTTTTCGCAAATAAAACAGTTGCGAAAGTATGGAAATAAAAAATAAAATGCTTCGAAACTAAACAGTCAATTCAAAATCTTTCTTTTTTCGTCTATATTTGCCAAGAAATACTTGAATTTTTTGCGGTTAAGGGAAATTAAATAAGCAACCTTGCATATTTTGGCCATGATTTTTTTTTTCGCAAAGTTATAGGTACTGAACAAATTTTGTATTACAATGGCGGGTTCAACGCAGACCTGAACTCAAGTTCTGAATTTTTAGAAGCTTTGATTGGTCAGGTGTCATAAAAAATAATGCAAAATTTAGGTGACATTTGGTTCTGACCAATCTGATGCCCTTTTTTAATAATAGCTGGGTTTAATTTTCACAGTGATCCATATCTGATCTATATATATTTGCGTTACAACAAAAGCACACTCAGAGTAAAAATAGTCATAATAGGGACTATTTTAAAAAGTTAAAAATGGTTATTTGTGAATATTTTAATTGTCAACCGAAGTAATCTCCAAGTTAGCTATTAAGTAGTCAATTTCAACTATTAAAACAGTTATTTAGTTAATTTGGAGAATACTTTAACTGACTATTAAAATAGTCACATGTCACAAACTGTTATTTTCTCTGTGTGCAGGATTATGCTTTGTTGTTGCAACGCAAATAAATATAATGATTTCATTTGGATTGAGGTGAAAATAAAACACGGCTAATGTTAACTATAAAAGATCAGAAATTATGTCCAGTCGATGCGCTGAACTGTTTTTACTTTAACTTATATACCAATCAACTGTCAACACTTGAAAATAATTTCGCAACATTTTTTGATCTTTAACGATCTCAATTGGGTTGCGATCAGGTCAGAAAAAGTTGAGCAGCGTTATTGATCAAAATATCCACATTTATTTAACTTTGTTGACCATCACAAATAAACGTATTATTGTGTGTAACAAGTATTGGTTGCTTTTACAATCATTTGAAGTTTAAGCCCAGTATGCAGCTCTCGCTAAATTTTAGCTGACATTTTTTCGGTTTTCTTCATTTCTATCCCCAGTGCTAAATTGTGACAGATAACAAAAATACAGTTTCGAACAAAATGTATTTTTCCAGCTAGAGCTAACGCATATAACTTGGCCAAAGTGTTTGAATACATTTTAGGTGGGATAAATTTTGGAGAGAATTTTGTATGGAAGCTAAAATTTATGCATAATTCAACAATTTCAACGCTTAGCTTGGTATCCTAAAATAGCTCTATTTCCTGCCAAGGTTGAGTGCTTATTACCAATTAAAAAACCGAATTACTGTTAGTATGCAGACTTGTATGTCTTTATTATGAACTTTGAATTCGTCTTACAATCTTCCTCAATGCTGTTGGTGAAATTTGGACCTAATTCAAAATAAGTTCAAGTGACCTCAACTCCAAAAATTTATAAAGCGTTTCGCCCAGGTACGCTTTATAAATTTTTGGAGTTGAGGTCACTTGAACTTATTTTGAATTATATTCAATCACTCCACTTAAAATAAAAATAATTTTAATAATTTTTATTATTTTTGTTATTTTTTTCTTCGTTATGAAATTTGGACCTTTCGTATGTTGCTTCTATAAAAGCATTGTGCTTATCTTTGACACTCTTCCACCGGAAATCATACCCGTGTTAACGTTATCAAATGCCCTCTAGAATGCTATATATATTAGATCAAGTGGTGGTCGGAATTCAACGCACTGCTCAGTTATGATCCTCAGGGTAGTGAAACGGACCTGTACATGATATCTAGAGTAATATCGAAAACTACAAAATATAACTGCTACCGATTGGAAACAGGTTGTCCAAATTTAAGTCAAACCTGTGAGACAGCCGATAAAATCAACCGAACGAGGAAATCGATTTCTAAAGACAAGGTGCTATACATAATTTTTGTTTGTGCATGTGCATTATATAGCACAAAAAATTTGCTTTTGAAAGCCATTTTTTTGGTAGCAGTAGTAAATATTATAACACGAGGCGTTCAGAATAATAAATGAGTCCTAATAAAATTTGTGCATTATTTTGAACTTTGAAAAGCTTTTTCTCAGGAACTAAAGAAACTTTTGAAATATGAATGCGCAAATTAAAAAAAAGAACTGGCAGCCACTGGGGACCGTGCTATCTCACTGTTGGAAATAAGTACGATAAACTGCAACTAAATCTAAGGTGTGACTGTAATTTTGAAATTTAAATTTTTGGTCTGTTTCTTTTTTTTTTGTTTTTTGTTTTTTAATGAACATTCACATTAAAATAAGATGAAGTTAACATTAAATTTAACTGAGTTTAAGTGGATCAACTTATTTTAACCTTGTGAAATTTAATATGAGCATCATCTTATTTTAAGGTGCCCTTTTTTCTCTCTGTGTACCATTTAATATAAAAAGAAACCCTTAATCTGTCGGACCTTAAAACATCCAACCTATAGATAAGTGGACTTGACACATTATTATTCTGAAATCACATAAACATTATGAGCTGAATTTATTCAGCTATACTAAATTCAACTTTATTATGTTTTGCATGGTTCAATGACATTTTATCAAAAAAAAATTAATGTGTCTCTAACACAAACGAAACTTTTGTGGCACACTATATTCGAATTGCTTTTTTCTTATTCAAATACCAGAACCAAGACAATGATGAAAAGAACTAAATAATAAATCTGCTATATTTATTTATTTTTAAATGCCTAGATATAATAATATTGTGTTTTGTGAATTTTTTGCACATAATATGATACTCATTGCCAAAAAATATTTACCCAGCGAGCGACTCATCTTGTGTGTTGTCAAAAATTATCCTACCAAAACAAACTTATACCCAGACGATCAAAAGTACTACACCCAATCGGTCGTGCAAATGTCTCTTACAAAAAATCTCACTGAAATCGAATATAGCCCGGTGCTAGGGAGATATCTTGTCGCAAGTGAATTAACATCCGCGTCAGATATTCTTATAGAAGAATATCCTTTCGCATATGGACCGAAGCTCAGTTCGTCTGTTGTTTGTTTGGGTTGTTTTGTACCGGTAAATTGTTATTTGGATGAATCTCAATGTCCTGAGTGCAAATGGCCTTTGTGCAAAGATTGCATAATAAGTGGAGTTGAAGCTCATCAACATGAGTGTGAAGTATTTCGATCAGCTAATGCCAAGTTTTATGTCATTAAAGATGATGATGAATATCATAAAAAAAGTGTATGTCTTCAGTTAGATTGCATTATGCCTCTAAGGTATTTAAAATAATTTGGAAATTATCATCATCTTTTATTCGTACACAATAAAGGTACGATTTTTAAATGTTGTGCTGAAGCTATATCTCTCTTGTTTTCTTTTCATGCAATCAAAATATTCTAGCTTAAATAAATTGGGTGATCACAATTTAAGAAATGGGCAAAAAATATAAAATAATTAATAAATTTTGATAAAAAAAAGTTACGCATACACCCCGGTGTACCTATTTTTTTTTTTTATTTGAACATCAATTGTGTATGATACATATATCGCTAAAATTGGTCGAAAAATAAGTTTAAAAAATGTATTTGTTCTGGTATCGAGGTGATATGTATGTATATAAAAAACAAGTCGAAGCAGGATATTAGTCTTTAAATTCGCCACAAATTAAAAGTGGTAAACGAAAACGTTGAACCTGGATATAAAAAATCAATCTTGCTAGTGAAATCACTTAGCTTGATAAGGAGTAATTACTGGGCTGCTATTTCAGTAACCATGTGAAACTGAGATGCATTTTTACCCTTCCAGTGTAAATTCCTCGTATTAAAATGAGAAAAATGATATAGCATCAGTTTTTATATTGAGAATATGAATTGAAGTGAATTTTTTATCTTGTGACTGTAATTGAACTGTAAATGAATTGAAGTGAATTTTGTTCTTGTAACTGTAGTAGGAAAACTCGCGTTTTTAGTTCCAAGAAAACCATATATCGTCGGCTAAGAGTGTAAACCTGCTAACTGGAGAGTACAATTTTCTAAAAAATTGACTTAATTTGGAAAATAAATTATTAAAAATCAGCGGTTGCACCTACTATAACGTGATGTACCTTTTTGTAAATCTAAAAACCTTGTCTATTTCTTATTTAAAGCTGTTTTATGATAAAAAAATTACAAAAAAATTAGTGGACAAAAATGTTAATTCCTTTCGAGTAAAACTTGCAATAGCTTCTATAATTCCGAAAGAACAAAAATTTTCCGGGTGGAAAATTGTCCGTGTAAAACTCACAATAGGGCAATTTAACACGTATCAGTGTCAAAAACAGTATGCAACTGGGTACATAATACGTTTTTTTCATCATCTCTCTCAGCCTCATGTTAACTTCAGGTGATTTGAAGGCCAACTATATAATCAAGAATGCAGTTGTTCTAAAATATTAAGAGAATATGTAGGTACTCTTTTTTTTTTTATTTATTAATAAGATAACTGTTGATTTAAAAAGTTTTGATGGAGTGAACAGGTATTCTTTGGGAATAATGGAGTAAGCTGTTTTAATCATCACTCAATTTGGGTAACTTATAAGTGGAATTGAACGAAAATTTTGATGTCAGACGATGCGCCTTCCTTAGACCTTTCAAACTGCATACCTAACTCAAATCCGTTCAAAAGTGGAGTAAGCAGGTTTACACTCTAAGCAGACGATATGGATACCTCCATTCCCGAGTTTGCTGTGGGGTCTTAGACAAAACTTAAAAGCAGGTTTTCCGACATCCCATTTGGGTAAAATGCAACATGTCATTGACATTTAGTTTTAAAAGCTACAAAATGTGGTTATATAGTCAAAATCTGCATGTGAAAAAATTCAGATTTTCAAAATTCCATTATTCATAGTTCTGTCTTATAAAAAAAAACTGTTCCGAGGAGAAACATCATTGCTTTTTTGAAATATTTATGTTTTGCCAATTTGGCCAGTGCTAAACCCTTCATTTAAAGCAGGCAACATGAACTTAAGTTCTGAAATCTTAGAGACTCTGATTTGTCAGGTGGGGGTGGCACACAAAGTAAGGTGACATTCAGTAACGTTTCTTGGCATTTAGTTACAATTTGTATGTGTACATTTTTTGTCTCTGAAAATTCAGATGGGTATTTTTGTGTAAGTGAATTATGTTAAATGTTATAAGTATCAAATGTGAAAACACTCGAGAAACCATAAACAAGAGTGTTTATATTTTATTCGAAATTTGTTTCCAATATCCACATAAAAGGATAGCAGAAAGAGATATGATGCATAATAATCAATACAAATATTAGTTAATAATTCTTTTTTTACATTCACTCTTTATTAATCTAAAAAACAAATATTCTTTTTTAAAGTCAATCCAAGAAAATAGGAAATGTCAACTGAAATTCAAATGATTTCTTGCGTTAAGGCTAGACCACACCGGAAGGTATATGCGGTAGCGGTACGGGTACTTGCATAAAAAAAATTCTAAACTCGAACATTAATGTTTAGGTGTGGAATTTTTTCCGGTGTGGTCTAGTCTTTTAAATTATAATAAAACAAAATCTGATCTAAAGTTCAGTTGGTGGTGTTGAACCCAGCCAATTTTATTTCTAAACAGAACCTTGCCTGGCATGTTTCGCAAGTACTCAGAATTTAAATGAATCAAAAAGTTGCATTCATACCCTCCTTTCTATTCATCACTGAAAATAAAACTCTTGTATGACAAATTTTCCAAAATAAGGCAGTTGTTTAAAGTTGAAAAACGTTATTAAATAATAGCCATTGTTTTAAGGTAGTACTATTTTTCTCTGTGAGCGGGTTAATTTCCAAACCAAAATGAAATAACACCCACTTTAAAAGGGAAAACGAACTTCTTCCCACCAACAACAAAAAATACCCGTGTAGGTGTTATTGCCACTCTGAATAAAGGTAATCGCAGTATTATCAGTGATGGGTATAAGACTTGGTGTAGATCGCCCAAGTAACAATTTTACTTGCATAAGGTCCATTTTGTTCGATTCGACAAGCTATATTTTGTATACGTTTAGTTTAAGGCTTACTTACTCAAGTGTCAAGTCATCCATTTTGGAAGGAAAGGAGGTCTCCTAGAAGTGTTAAGAAGAAGCCTTGTAAATATCAGTTGAATAAGACCTTTATAAGACCTGTTTGAACCGTTCTAAAGAAGCCTTGTATTTTCAAGTGACAGAAGGCCTCTATAAGACCTGTTCCAAGAGGTTCTTGTAAGTATGCAAAGTTTTTATCCTGCAGATATGCAATGTTTGTAACGCATTAGAAAAAAACATTGCATAAAATAATATTCTCATCATTTCACAATTTCCAAAAAAGGAAAAGAAACAGAATAGGAAAAAATTAAAATAAATAAAATAAAATGTAGAAAATGCAAAACAGAAAAAATCAAAAGAAAATAAAAAAAATTAAATAAAATTCAATAAATTCGTTTTTTTTTTATGCATAAATTCAACATTTTCTACAACACCTACAACAACTTCTATAAGGCCTTATGATAACATCCTACGCAAGTAATCCGGTTTGTGCATTAGATAAACCCTCTGCAGGAAGACCTCCGTAAGGCCATTTTAAGCTGTTTGTCACAAGCTACTAGATGGTGGATTACCTGAGAAGGAAAGTCCTATGCAATTTCGGTTAAATGCGCCAAAATGATTTGCATAAGACCTGTCCTTCTTATGAAAACTAAATTGTTACTTGGGCGGTGGATATGGATGAGCATAATGAACCCGACTATACGCACACTATACATAGGACTTCAAAGTATCCCTACTAACAATTTTGCTTCTATAATGCTTCACAGAAGCAACAATTGCATCTGTAAAGCTTTATAGAACCAAAATTGTTTGTCGGGATGTCCAAAGTTGGCTATACGCAAAGATTATTTTGCATTCAAAGAATCATAGGATTTACACAAACTTTGTTTTTAACCTAACTTTGGACATACCCCTCTGCATTGAGCCCAAGAAAGAATAGGTCTGTTCGGGTACTGCCTAAAACAGAAATATCTCTTTTTTTTTGACAAAAATAATGTACAAAACCACACCATTCCAGAGTACCCAAACAGGAATTGGGCTAAAAATGTTGAAAAAAGTAGAAATATTTCTGTTTAAGGCAGTACCCAAACAGACCTAATGTTGAACGGAGGCAGCCCCACAATACATCAGTATTTATTGTGTTTATACTTTGCAATGTCTTTGTTTTTAGAGTAAGGCTTATTTACATTTATAAAACAAAAGGTCTAATAACCCACGGGTCGTGGGGGTTATCTGTTTTTAGATGGAGAAATTACGCCCATGGGGGTTATTACTGTACTATTTTTAACTTTGAACCAGCGTATATTCCTTAAAAAATTCTCAAAAACTGTTCACACGATTTTGATTAAATTTGAGATAGATTCATTTTAATTAAAGTTTAAAGAAAAAACATGTTTGATTTTTTTTTCCAAAGTTAACATTTAACTAAATTATTCTCTTTTTAGAGTCCTAATTAACAAGGAGCTCGATCCAGAACGATGGGAAAGAGAAGTAGCTCCAATGGAATATCATGATCAGTCACGCCGTCAAATGAAAGATATCTGGAATGCCGATCTTGTCAATGTGGCTCAATATTTACGAGGACCATGTAAATTGGAGCGATTCTCTGAGGAATTAATAATGAGAGTTGTTGGTATACTAGAAGTCAATGCTTTTGAAGGTCGGACAACTCACGGTCATACAATCAGATGTTTGTACCCTACGACTGGAATACTAGCCCATAACTGTGTACCAAATACAGCTCGAAGTATTTATCCAAGTGATCGATTCCGGTAAGATTTTTACTGTTAAACTAATTCTCATATTTTGATCAACCTTTTATTCTAGAATTCGTTTAAGAGCCATGAAAGATCTCAGAGCTGGTCAACAGCTTCACCATTCATACACCTTTACTCTCAACGGAACAGCAGCTCGACAAGAACATATTAGAAATGGAAAGTTTTTCACTTGTCGATGTGAAAGATGCACTGATCCTACGGAGCTTGGAACATATTTCAGCTCATTCAAGTGCATTACATGCGAACTTGGTTTTCTTTCAACGATTGATCCATTTGGTAAAAATAGTCTAGTGATTAGTCCAAATTTTCGAAAGTTCGAAAGAATCATATTTTTGTTTGTTTCGCTTTAGATTCCACGGCTGATTGGCGATGCAACCACTGCAAGTTCACGACACCTGCTGAGGGCATTCACACGAGCGTATCCACCATGCAAGCTGAAGTAGCCGATGTCCAAGCAATGGATATGAGTCCAGAACGTCTTCAAGAATGCGAAGCTCTGCTCCGCAAATATCGCTTGATCTTACATCCAGCTCACTTCATTCAAACAAGCCTTAGGCAAAGCCTTATTGAAATGTATGGCCGGGTTCATGGTTATGAAATGGTTGAGCTACCAGATATCTTGCTTGAACGGAAAGAGGAACTATGTCGTCAAGTTTTAGGAGTTTTAAATATTTTTGAGCCTGGACTAAGTAGAGCACGAGCTATGCTATTATACGAATTGCATGTGCCATTGGTGCTTCTAGCCAAGAGTGGCTTTATTGCGAAAGTCTTAAGTATAACCAATCTAAAGGAGAGAATCCAAGAAGCTGTGAATATTCTTGAAGAATGTGTAAGTATACTAAAGTACGAAGACACTGCATCGCAAGAAGGAATGTTGGGAAGGGTAGCCAATAAAGCATTGGAATCACTTAGGTTAAGTATTGAAGGAATGTAAATTTAAAGTATTATAATATGCAATAACAAGAACGGATAAAAAATAAAGATTAATTTGCAGAATTATCGGAAGAAGTTAATTTTTTATTTTTATTTATTTATTTATTTTTTTTTTTTAAGACCAAATTCAGACATATTGGCTGGATATTATCGTCTCTTAAAGTTTTATCTCGGTCTGGTTGTAATAGCTGGCAGTTCTCTGCGAAAAAACAAAAACAGCGAAAATTTTGTTTTACAGCTTTAAGCCTAGTACGCTGCTGATGCGAAACGAAAAATGTTCAAGTCTGCAAAGTCGACAACGAAAATGCTAACAAAAAATATCATCGAGTAGGGTCAATGCAAATATGAAATGATGGCAATTCTTTTTTATAAATATAAACAAATATTAACCAAATTGTTTAAATTGCTGTCAAATATGGCATGTTTACAAATACCCCACCATGTTTGTGTTTTTTTACAAATTCGGGGTAAATGTAAACGGTGGTTTAAAATTTAGAATTTCCTCTTTATCATATAGATAACGACTTGAAAAACGTTCAAGAAGGTATTTGAAAAAAAAAACTTTTTCAAATTCCAATAAAAGTTTTTGTTTCCTTCCTTTGATTCTTTATATAGGCACCCAATATGCATCCTGAGCAGCTCTGAACGTCATATTTTTATTTTTTTTACGTCAATGACCGATTTTTCAACATCATTCACTGAAAACGATGTGTTGGCTACTTTAAAGTGTGACTCCGTGGCACTTTAGCAGTAGTAATTGACTAAAACTACTTTATTTTTATTAAAACCAATAATTTCAGCAAAAATATATGTTTACATTTACCCACAGAATACGTTTTTTACATTTTTCCATCATGAAAAATATTCTGGGGTAAATGTAAACACATGCAAATCGACATAAATGTCCTGTATTTTAAAATTTGTTTATTTCACATAGAATCTACATCAAAATTCGAAACTAAAAAGTATTTGCAAATTGTACTGACTTAAGGCTTGGCCACACCGAAGGGTACATACCGTCGCCTCAATAAAATATTGTCGTATGTGCAAAATTGAGGTTTTGAGATTTGAATGCAGTTTTGCTAATTGATTTTTTCTCTTTCATTCTGTGAAATCCGTTTTTCGATATCTGTCTTCGTTTCCAAGATAATCAGTATGCATTTTGTCGTATGTGTAGGTTTACAAACATTTTCAGTATCTATTTGTCGTAAGTGCACTGAAAACGTGCACATACGACAAAAATTATCACATACTACAATTTTTTCATACAAAATCTATGTTTTTCTTCGTTCGGTAAATAATTGTAGTATGTGCTATTTTTGCTATACATACGACAATATTTTACTGGAATTTCGGTAAACGTTTGTCGTATGTCCCATAAGGAAATACACAGACGAGTGTATTTCAGTCGCAATCAAGATGTCGAGCAGGGCGAACGAGTCACCTGCGCCAAGTTTATCGGAGGAGCTTTATGCATAATATGATAATGCATACTAAATGCTTAAAAAGTGGTTTTATGATTTTACTTTATTTAGCATGAGCAACGAAATATTGGATGATGAATTCCTCGATGTCGATCCATTAGGTTCGCCCAATGAGTGTTCTGAATCCAGTGACAAGGACTTTTCAGCAGACGATGAAGATAACGATCCCACGTACCAGTTAGAAAATCAAAATGAAAACTCCGAAATTTTTATGAAGCTGCATGATATTGTTATGTCTATACTCCATCCACATCTACAAATAATCAACCCAACGATCGGAATCTACCATTCTAATTCTAAAAATTGTTCAAAAATACAATAAAAATGTTTTATTTTTTCTATGAATTTAATGTGATTTTAAATTTTTTTTCTGTTTAGACAAGAAAAAGTAGATATAGGTATTTTAAGAACGGCCATTCCACACGGAGAAGACCCAAACATTGACTTTGTTTTCAGTCTATCTCGTTGAATAAGCAACCTTTTTTCTTGAAACTTGGTAGGTGTTAAACTTAATTAACTTAATAAAGTTGATGTTCTAGAAGTTTCACGAAAAACTAATTTAACGTAGCCAAATTATTTTTTTAAACTTCTAGAACTTCAACTTTATAATGTGCCCTTAAGACCTACCAAGTTTCAAGAAAAAAGGTTGCTTCTTCAACGAGATAGACTGGATAATAAGCGTGAAAATGTCCTAAAAATGCGAATGGAATGGCCGAGAATTAAAAGTTCATCTCATGAATTCTAAAAATTGTTGAAAAATAACATAAAAATATTATTTTTTCTGTGAATTAAATTTTATTTATTGTTTAAACAAAAAAAATATATTTTAAGAATTAAGAGTTGTTCTACTTTAAAATAATAAATTAACGTAAACCGTTTAAAAAGAAAAAACCCTGTTCTATGTTTTTTTTCGCATCGAACTTGATTTCTATTTAATGTCGTATGTCGTAAACAAGTGTAGGATTAAACTTTGTTTATTTTTTGTCGTATGTGTCATCAATTTGTCGTATGTGTTTGACTAACAAATTTCTTCTGTGAAAACGTTACATACGACAACGGCATATTGGACAAAATTGACTATTATTTGTTTCTGGATTGGAATATTGAAATAATTCTAACGCAATTCAATAGGCAAATGTTTTCTGTATATACCATGATATTTTAAAAAAATTCACCGTACAGTTTTCGAAAAAAAAAATTCTGAACTTTGATTGCGTTTTCCCAAAAGTAGCCGAATGTAACATACGACATTATTTTATTGAGGCGACGATACGTTAGCGGTACGGGTACTTGTATGAAAAAAATTCCAAACTGACATATCAACGTTCAGATGTGGAATTTTTTTCATACAAATATCGTTACTGCTACCCGTACCTCTACCGCATACCCACCGTTGATATGTCAGTTTGGAATTTTGTCCATACAAGTACCGTTACCTCTACCCGTACCGCTACCGCATACCCTTCGGTGTGGCCAAGCATTAAGGGTACTTATATGAAAAAAATTCCAAACTGACACATCAACGTTCGGGTGTGGAATTTTTTTAGTACAAATATCGCTACCGCTATACCGCATACCCTCCGGTGTGGCCAAGCCTTGAATCTTCAAAAATTTTTAATATTTCTGAAAGACTAACGACTTGTTTGACACTTTAAAAAATTATCTTTCACGGAAAATACGCTCGTCGAATGAATTCTCTCTTGACAGCAATGAGTTTGACGTATAAGTTAAAAGATACATGCGTCCGCGATTTGTACTTATGTATGCGTCAAAGAGATTTAACTGAAGCTTGTTATGAGCCATGTTCTCATTTACCCCTGTTTACATTTACCCACATTGACCCTATTCTGTCAAAGTCAAAATAAAAAAATTCAAAATTATTTTAAAATCAAGTAAAATCTACAGAAAATAATTTTTAAAGCAAGAAATAAATGAATTAAAAGTGAAAAAACCGTCAACACTGCTCTTGGAGTCAAGAAAAATGCACAGGATAGTAAAAAGTAAGTCACAAATGAGTGAAAACTCTCCAATTTTTCGCTAGAGCTGCGTACTGAAAAACGAAAAGCAAAACGAAATTTTCCGTTCAGGATTTCGTTAACGAAATTTTGTAAGGAACATTTTTTTCGCTTCAGCAGCGTACCAAGCTTAATCAGCGTACTAGGCTTAGTTTTTATTTAAAATAGTTATCCCGATTTTAACTATAAAAATAGTTTAAAAAATAGTTAAAAATTACTATTTTTCTCTGTGTGCACTAGTTGAAGGTCTATATTAGCCCTGTTCCATTGTAGGTGGTAGTCTACTAATAGTACCTAGATGTTTTGGTTAATCTAGTACTATCATCTACTCAGGCTCTTCTTCCCGAGTAGATACGATTTGTATTGAATTCGTTGAAAGTGCGTTCCATTGAAAATCACTATAGTAAACTACTAGTAGTAGGTACTTGGCCACCTCCCAAAGGAACAGGGCTATTGTGTTAAAATAGCAAAATTATGCTTGAACCAAAGTTGAAATACAGGCAATTCACATAAATCGGCAAGTTAAATTCCTGAACCAAGGTAGAATCACGTTTGTACAACTGCTCCTTATTCTTTGTCCGTAATGCCGACTTTTCACGAGTCGATTTTTAGCCGCACGATATGTCGGTCGACTAGGATTTTTCTATGGGGAATGTCACTTTAGTCGCCTGCGACTTACGTTCATACGAGTCGAAAAGCTTCGCCACACGGCAAAAATCGACCCGTGAAAAGTCCCCATAATTATGACACATAAAAAAAGTACAATCCGGAAAACTAATGTGTGATTTTCTAGCTGAATCATCTTTGCATAATTCGGCTGAGATTCTTATTCAAATTTAAGCTCGGCTAAATTACAGTCAATTTTCTGGTAAATATTTTTAAAGATTTAATAAAGTCGTTACTCTAAAGTCCTTATAAAAGCAGACTTACCAACTCCTAATAACAAAACAAAAACAGTCGCAAACAAAAATACGAACACGTCTAATAACAATTTTGTAACACCATGGAACGCCATCTGACTCAACCACGTGAAATGTTTGACAGCAGCTGTCAACACAATTTTTTTTATTTTGACCCTTCTTCATGTTTAATTTTTGATCAAAAGTATTTTTCCAATTTTAAGCTGTCTTCATTTAAAAAAATATTGGATAATAATATGACTAGAAAAAACCGAGGCGGAAGTGGAGGTGGAGGCGGACAGCCCAAATCTTATCCGTTAGATAAAAATGAAAGAAGAGAACACTTTAAAAAGATCCAAATGGAAAAGAATATGAGAAGAAATCAAGATAGAGACCATGGCCGGAATTCTGATGAACGAAGGCATCGAAGCCGCGATAATGGTCCTCCTCCTCCTCGAAATAGAATGACTAGTTTTCGTGGTTTTTCCAACAACGATAACAATCATGGCAATAATCATAACCATTCCCATGGTTACATTGATAATAGAGGGCATCATCAATTTGGTTCTTCAAATTACAATGCAAATATAGGACCAAATGAAATTGGTTACAGATATGAAGATATAAACCAAGCAGATAATAGAGGACCTGTACCTTTAATGTCAGTTCCTTTGCAGACTCCTCCTCTTATACAACAACAACAGCAACAACCTGTTCCTAATGTAAAAGCTGAGAAAGCTACACCTCAGCAACAAATTGAGTCTCCGAAACCAAGCACAAGTTTGCCAAAGGCAGTG
The DNA here is from genome assembly GCF_945859705.1 of Episyrphus balteatus. Classification (NCBI taxonomy): domain Eukaryota; kingdom Metazoa; phylum Arthropoda; class Insecta; order Diptera; family Syrphidae; genus Episyrphus; species Episyrphus balteatus. Next base: position 11,000,200 of record NC_079134.1, on the reverse strand, counting down.
CCAACAACACCGGTGTCATCTAAAAAATCCAATGAACCAATGATTGATGTTAAATCAATAAAAAAGGAGAAGCCAGATCCTATTCCAACTCCAACTGAACCCAAGAAAGTGGTTAAGAAAAAAGCACCTTCTTCTTCGTCATCATCATCCTCTTCTTCATCGAGCTCAGATTCTAGTTCAAGTGACGAAGAAGCACCTCCAATGCCTAAACCTATGAAAACTAATAACGTCAAAAAGAAGGAACCAGAAAATGATGTTGTTTGTTTGGGGAAACAAAGCAATTTTGAAAGTCTAGTCGATGATGATGATGATGAAAAGGTGTGTGTGGTTTGCAAGTCCCAGGTAAGTTTGGTTTGTTTTCATGACTGATTTCTTGACAAAGTTTAAGATTCAAAAACTTGGTTTAAGGACAAATTGGAACTTTATTTCATTTCACCCAGTTGTAACGTCTTAGGACTTGAATTTAGAACTTTGTTTGAGTTAGAACTATGTTTTTTTTTAAACTCTCAATATTGGGAGTCTAGCTCGTTAGAACTCAGTTTAACTATAATTTCTCAATCGAATAAAATTGTTTATTTTGCATTTCAAACTGAACCGGCAGAAAAATAATTTCCAGATCTATATTCCCTCCAGAACTGTATGGGAGGACCGTAGCATTCTGACTTTTTTTACACTTCTATACCAGTGGTTCAAAAACCAATGAAGGTGTAAGAAGTGGTATATTCTCGGAAGAACTGAATCTCAGTCTTTTCTTTCACCTGTCACACGAATGTAGTGTATTCCAAACGTAAATTCTGGCGATTAAGGAAGTTCTATCTTTGCTCAGAGAAAACGTTATATCCAATACGGATATTCAGATCTTCTCGGACAGCCAAGCGGCTATTAAATCTCTTGCCTCTTTCACTATAAATTCACAAAGAGACATTCCGGGCGGACAAACTAGCCATACAGGGAACAATCACTCCTCTACAACCAGAAAGGAACAATATAGGAATACCTATCGCTACATGCAAACTTATGCTAAAGCAGGACGCTTTAAAGAAACCCAACCTTAGATGGACTCAGAGTAATACTTGTCTAGCTACTAAACAAATGTGGCTTTGTATCGACTTGAAAAGTTTAAAGGGTTTGTTGAATTTACATCGAGTGCATATAATTATCTCCACCATAGGTGTTCTTACAGAACACTGTCTAATAGGTAGACACGCAAAAAGAATGGGCGTGTTCTCTCATGATTTCTGCAAAAAAAAAGGAAGAAGAGGAAACTGGTTTTATTTTTTACATTTTTCATTTTTATTTTTTATCATCTTCAAACTATCTTAAAGCTAGACAAAAATTCATAAAAACTAGCCTACTTATCAAATACTTACAACTAACTTACTGGTCCTATGGAAACCCTTCAACATCTTCTGTGCACCTGCCCTGCTCTGTATTAAAAAAATACTCCATTTAGAAGAATTATTCTTCGAGCGATCTAGTGAAAACGGACGTTAAAAGTCTATCCTTATTCATAAGAAGCTCCTAGTGGTTCGGCTAGTGAGTTCTTAACTTGCTAGTCTTCTGTGGTATCACAGGTCTAAGTGTGTCGAGTAATTTTCCCGACAACCACTATAACCTTATCTAACCTGAACCGGCATGGCAATCGTAGTCTTGCCCCTTCTGGTGAATAGCAATATGATATTGTTTTCTAGCCTTTATTTCAAATTCAGAGTGAGAATAGTATAATTTAAAATAGTCGTTAATTTATATTTGAAATGAGGCGTAAGTAGGCATTGTTTATTACACAAAATTGATGCATCAAACAACGATTTTCATAAATCTTTGTTTTGTACCTAAGTGCTAATGTTCAGCATTCACAACTCCATTTCGTCTTTGGCCCAAATCTAATTCCCATATGGAGGGCTAAGCTAAAAGGTAAAGTGATTTTGGCAGTAGATTTGATTTTTTTTTTTGCCTTGTTCCGTTTGCATAAAACGCAAATTTTCATATGCTACAAATTTTAAATTATGACTTTCCATTAAAATTTAATTTTTGCACACTTTGCAATTTGTGTTAAAAATTATAGACACAAAATGTGAAGGAATACTATAGGATGAGCATTTAATTTTGAAATTTTTTGCTGAAAAAATTGGTAGTTCACTGTGATTTCTGTGGTTTATAATCATAATTTGCAATACTTACTTGCTGAACACGGCCATTACTGATGAACGGCAATTGGAACTCTTACGCTGAATGAACGCTTCAGCATCCTTTTTGCAACTTGGCTACTGGCTAGTATCTTAGATTAATGCACACAACATAAAAACCTTCCTTGAAACTACACATACTAATATTTTAGAGAAAATATTGTTATTTCATGTAAGTTGCATTTTGTTGTACTACGTTTTATGTCACGTCCCATGTTTTTAAGCTACATTTCCATCAAATTAAGCCAAATCGGTTCAGCCGTTCTTGAGTTAAGAATTGTGTAACTAACACGACTTTCTTTTTATAAAAAATAAAAATTGCTGGGCAAGGAAAGTCCTGATTTTGTTTTTTTTTTTGTATGTTGAATGAGTTGCAATGATGACCCGTTCCTCTTTAAAGGTCAAAAATGGTGAAAAGTCACATTGACTTTGAAAAGAACCTAAAAGTTCTTATGCCATAGCCCTCAGTTTTGATTTTACATAAGTATTGTACGCCTTAGTTCAAAGTGCTGAATTTCGAGATTTTTTTAGGCCTACAGAGCTGCAGTTATGAAGTTATAGCTAATTCTGACTTTGTAACCTGCTATGTTAAGATCACATTGAGCAAAAAGCTGTTAAAATTCCTAGAGTTTTGAGGGTTCTTTGCACACCAGTCAGTTAGTACTTTTTAGCTTAGGTAACTTACAAATAATTAAAGATGGAGTTCTAAGATTTTAGAATTTTGTCAAGAAATCGGCTTTAATTTCCTAAATCTCATTAATTTCTATTTTAATTTTTCTTTAAATTTTAAGGACCATTCATCTGAAAAGTGCACAACAAAGTGCACAAAATGCAGCCATTCTTCATACTCAACACAAATTGTGTGCAACGGTTGCGGTGAGGCATATCCTCCAAAGCCCAATGTACCCCAGCCACCAAATCCGTTTGTTATGTTTATGCAGTTTATGCAATTTTGCATGAGTCAATACACTGATTTCAATAATCCCGAAATGTTCCAACCAATTCCCGGGCCAGCTCCAGTACAAGGATGTACCAAATCGGTTGAAATTACCAGGCAAGATATTGCTGAAAGCACTAAACGCCAACGCAAAAAGTCTAAATCGAAGGCAAAAAATAAAAAGAAGAGGAAATCCGAAAAGAGTAGTGATTCTGATTCAGATTCTGATTCCAGTGCGAAAGAACAGGTTTCAGTTAAGAAACGCAAAGAAATGGATACTCAATCGATGACATCACAACCGCAGCAACAACAACAACCCATGCCACATTTTCCAATGGGAATGTTCCCGAGTAATGTACCATTTGGTAGTGGATTCAATAGTCCTGGATATAATCCTATGTTGGCATTCACCCAGATGATGAGCGGCATGAATTCGTCAGCGATGAATTTTCAACGATAGACTTTTTTTTAAATTTTGATTAAGAATGTGTTTTGCCTGTAAATAAAAGATTTTCAACTATTTTCAAACAAAAACAAAACAGTTGGAAAAATTATTACACAGAATTTCATAATTCATCCTTATTCCGAAAGGTATTTGTTCTAAAAAGCTCAGAGAGCGCCTTGTTCTAGAAGTGGCAATTGACATTAAAATAAAGATTTAACTTCAGCTCCTTCTCGTTTGGTACAAATATTCCTAATACATCGTGGTCGGTTAAATTTGAGGTCACTTTTTATTTCTAGAGCTTGTTGATTTTGTGCGTTTTAGTACAAAATCTTTTCGGAATAAGGCTGATTATCTTTTTGTTGAGTAGATTGTAAGAAGCCCTTTTTATTTTTTAAGATAAGATAAAAAAAAAATACTTGAACTATTGTTTAAAAAAAAATTTAAACAAATGTTTTTTCTTTCCTTGATTATATTATCATGCACATTGATTTATATTTGGTGTGCATGATGTACTGCGATCTATATGATTTAAGGTACCTTCCTTTTTAGCTGGCTAAGTTGGTTCCTTATATTCCTTATATTTTCACGTGAACAAGATTCCACCCTGAAAAATTGAATTTCACTTTTCCCCTATTGTGAGTTCCGGGCGAAAAGTTGTGCACGTTCGGACATCTTGTATTTTCAACTTTTTTTTCAGGTAGTCTAGCGGAAAATTCCCTTCGGATGAAACTCATCATAGCTTTTTTAAATTCCGGGCGAACAAAAATGTTCCGGGCGGAAAACATTCCACATGAATAGAACTGATTATAGTTTCTCCTCTAACTTAATTTTTTCTCAGGAAATTGAGTATTTGGGGTATAATATAGTTGAAACTTTTTTGTTATCGTTCAAAATTACGATAATAGTTTTATTTCAACGATATTCGTTAATATTTACCACTGTAATTTCCATATCGTTTGTTTTTGGTTATCTTCAAATCGTCAAAATATTGTTGCTCCTGCCGGTTGAAGGCATGTGAGTTTCAAAAAAAAAAATTTCAGTTTAGTTTGGCCTTGGGACTTTCTCGTTTTACATAATCGCTCTTTGTGGTTACTATCTATGTATTTACTTCAGTACCGTTTACTTGCAGCTCGTTTCGTATTACTAATAGAATCTCTAAATCTGATATCGAACGTGTTGTCGAGTGTTCTTCCAAAAATATTTTCTCTTCCTATCTTGGCAGGACAATTATTTTAATATTGTAGGTTTTTTCGAGGAGCTCGTAGAAACTATGTTTTTTGGTATATCGTCTTTTCTTGCGAGGGCGCAAATAAGGTAGACTTATGTATATTTTGGCTTGATGTAGATCGTGGTAGGTTAAGTTGAAACTGAAAACTTTTCGCCTGAGTCTGCATAATACGATGAATCCGCATTCAAATAAGCGCAGTTGCCGGTAGAAGTCACCGTAGTAGATGTCTAGCTTTTTAACTTGCTTTTGTCCAGCCCTTCCGATCGTGCTTCTTGAATGGCAGTATCACAGCAGCGATCTAGGGCCTTCGCTATTTTATCGGCTGCACGTGGTCTGTAAAAGGATCTAATATTGTGCGTACAGATCCGACATGCATTGTCTTAATTTCGTTTGAAGGTTTCGTCATCATTTCATTATATCCGTCCGTATTCGATGCTTTTTATCATTTCATTCCTGGTCGGGAAATTACCAAGACGGCAGGAGCCTCCAACCTGGAGAACCTGGTCATTTAAATAACTCCAACAACGGGAGACCGGTAGAGCCGGAACATTGAAAAAGGCCAATTCTTCCTCAAAAAAAAGGCAACTTAACATATTTACCTAATTATTAGATCAATTCATTTCACTAAGATGTAACATTAATAATTTCTCTTCTTATTTGTTGATGTTTTTCAATATTATATCAGTGGTTTTCACTCCTTGAATTTAACAACCGTTAAGTATTTTCGGTTGCCATAAACATGACGCAGCACTTGCAAAAACCGAAATTATTGCGCAATACAGCCCTTAAAATATCAGTACTACTGTAAATAAAAATAAAATAAATAGAAATAAAAAAATATAATAAATTTAATATTATATTCTTACTATACTATCTTTCTTGGGACAATTTGGTGCAATGTGCCCAAACTCATTACAAGAGAAACACCTTGCACCCTTATTTTTATTTGGACATGCTTGTTGTTGGTGAGAAAAGGAACCACAATTTGTACACCGTCTTTGATTTGAAAAATTTTTAGAACTACTTGATGTTGAGGGCGTTATAGATTGAAAATTATTTTGCCCTTGATTTCTATAACTTGAGCTTTGCGATTTTATAGTTTCATACACTAAGAATTTTTTCTTAAGTTCATCTAATGTAGTTGCTTCATATAACACGGTTTTATTAGATGGACTGTCCATAATTCCCTGAATGATATACGCGATCAACGAAACATCATCGAAATTTCCTTGCATTGAAATTTGTTTCATTGAGTACATATACTCCAAGAAAGATTCATTGGGCTTTTTTCTTCGAGATTGTAAAGCTTTGTGTATGCTTATACTGGATTGGCGATCTTCAAACTCAGAACTCAAAAATTCCTTAAGTTTATCCCAACTACAAATTCCTGTTTTGGACTCGACTGCCAGTTTTGCAGCACCTTTCAATAAACGTCTACCATAGAGATACTTCTGAATATCATTCCATTTACAAACTGTAGCGATATCTTCAAAATCCTTCAACCAAATTTTAATACTTTTCCCTGACTCGCCCGTGAATTGGTCTAGAGAATCTTCTATGTCCTTAAAAACGAAATTATTTGTTTCAGCCATCTCTTCTTCACGTTCCTCCCTAACAACAACAACAACAACAACTTCTTCGGGAACTGGTTTCTTATCTTCAGCACTATCGTCAACTTCACCTATTCCAGCTTCACCTCCTACAACTTCACCTTTTTCGTTATTTTTATCTTTAATAATTTCTCCTACACTTCCCTCTCCTTGTATCTTTTCTCTTATCTTTGATCTTTCATCAACAATAGCCTGATATAACCTTTCCACTAATTCCTTTTTTAAGTTATATCGATACGATAATTTTTTTGCTTTTAAGAGTGTTTGCAATTCTTTTGTACTTAATTTATTTAATTCTTCCATTCAAATTAAATGTGCTTTTCTCATATAAAAAATCGATCATGCAAAATAATATAAATTAGTGCATGCAAAATTAAAGTAAAAAAAATCAGTAGAGCTTTTTGAGAATAAATCGATCTTTACAAATCATGCATTAATTTCACTCAAATGAAACTTTTACTCAATTGTCTGTGTGTGATTTTTGTGTTTAAGTATTCATGACATGCAATACAAAAAAAAATGATACGATCTCACCGCTTTCTGGAATATCCCGTACTTTTACTGTAAAGAGAACTTTTTTTTTTTTTTAACAGTATGGAGCATGAATTTTTAACTATTTTTTCTGAGATTTTTCACTTTTAGACTTTTTTTTGCTCATTTATTTTTTAAACACTTCTTTTTTTCTCTTAAATATTTTAGCTCTCTTTTCACATATTTTTTATTTCTTTATAGCACATGGACGATTATGTTTTAGGGATTTCACATTTGCACTCTTATAGATTTTAAATTAATTAATTTTTTAATTATCTAGGTTTCGTCTTAATCGTTTATTTTACTATTACTTTATTATGTTTTTTTATTGTCAAACACACGGCACTGTAGTTCATTAAATCACTTCTGACACCAATTGTGGGAGAGGGAAGAAATTAAAACGTTTCTAGTCTTTTATTTTGTAAAGTTTATAATTAAATTTTATTGAAATTAAATTTAAATTCAAAATAGTAGTTCAAAATAGTAGGTCAAATAATATTTAATTTAATATTAAATTAATCATAAAAATAACATAAAGGTTAATACAAAAAAAATTAACTTGGCGGGAAATTTAAACTTTTCTCTTTTACTTTGCTTAGCTTGACTGATTAACTTTTCTCTATTAATGCTTAACCACGAATGCTCTAAATCAATATCATTAATCTTAAAAGAAATTATATAAACCAAAAATGGGAATGGAACATTCATAGGGCAAATTAGTTATATTTGGTATTTTATAATTTTGTTTAAAAATGACATAGTTTTATAAAAGTAGAAATGATAATGAATGATGTAATCCTACATTTATTATTTTAACAAGTTCATTTTAGTATAAAAGGGCAACACCAAACAAGAAAATTCTTTAGTTCATCCTTGGTCGTCGACCAGTACACATCGGAAAAGAGCTCCTGGAAATTGGTGAGTAGTATAGACACAACGCGACACAACGCGGCACAACGCGACACAACGCGACACATTGCGACACATTGCGACACAATGCGACACAACGCGACACAATGCGACACAACGCGACACAATGCGACACATTGCGACACAATGCGACACAATGCGACACAATGCGACACATTGCGACACAATGCGACACAACGCGACACAATGCGACACATTGCGACACAACGCGACACAATGCGACACAATGCGACACAACGCGACACAATGCGACACAATGCGACACATTGCGACACAATGCGACACATTGCGACACAATGCGACACAACGCGACACAATGCGACACATTGCGACACAATCCCAACTAACAATTTGATTTCCAATAGTGTCAATACAGGCTAGTTTTTGATTTGTAAAGTAACAACAGCAAATCTTATACAAACCATTTTGGCGTAAATTACCGAGGTTATTTAGTTGCCTTAAGACTTTCTTTAACAAGTGCTATGAAATTAATAAGCTTTTTTAACAACATTTTAACAAGGTCTTTCAAAAGTTAGCAAAGACACATAAATGTGTTCGGAAAACGCTATTTAGTTTCTTAAAGAACATCATAAAACAGTATGAATAAGGCTTTCATAAAATGTTAAAAAAAAAAATTACATGTGAATTTATTTATTTTATTTCTTTCTTTTATAATTTGTATTTTTCCCTTTTTAGGACTTCTTCTGCATTTTTTTCTTTTTCCTGAAATGAAATAAATTTATTTTAATTGAAAAAACATTACTTTACTTACATGTCCCAGGTAGGAATTGAACCCACGTGTCCCGCATACCAGCCCAGAACGCATCCACCAGACCAAACTCAATATAAAAGAGAAGTGGAAAATTGTGAATATATTGATTTCGTAATTTGTCCTTTACTATATTCTCCAGAATTGAGGTAGCTAATACTTTGCAAAATTATTTTTCAAATAAGCTGAATATATATTTCATATCTTTGTTGGCATTTTTGCTCAATAAAAATAAAATTGGGTAGGTTTATTATTTATAACTTTTTTTATTCAGATTTACCACTGTTATAGTTCGTATACATATGTATGTAATTCATTAAAAATATCCGACTTTCTTCTTAAGTTGAGTTTGGTGATGGAGCTATCCGACTGCAAATATCAGCGAAAGCGATTAATATTTTGCTAATTACAATTTTATCATTTCATGATACCTAGCCACAAAACCAATCAAAAGTGCTAAAAAGAGATTTAATTCACTAACAAAAAATATTAAAGTAAATCCAATTGGACACCATTATGTTTACTCACAAATTGGAAATGTCACAAATAAAACAAGCAAACATTTCTATCAAACGTTTACTTACAACAGCAAATAGCTTTATTAACAAGGCGTTGATAAAATGGGTTGTGTATTGGGTGAACCTCTTTAAACAGGTCTTAATGACGCTTAAACAAACAGGTCTTTTTGTAAGTATCTTTAAGTTGTTCTTAAGAAGACCTTTTGTAATTTAAATATACAAGTGTTGTTCAGAACTCTATGAAAAGGCTTTAAAGAGATCTTTTTTTACTTCCAAATGGTTGAACTGCATAATAAAACTTTAAATAAACTTTTTATTAGCTATACCTTGCCGAATTGAAAAAATCGAACCTAATGAAAGCTAAATTGTTAGTTGGGATGCGACACATTGCGACACAATGCGACACAATGCGACACAATGCGACACAATGCGACACAATGCGACACATTGCGACACAATGCGACACATTGCGACACAATGCGACACATTGCGACACAATGCGACACAATGCGACACAATGCGACACATTGCGACACAATGCGACACATTGCGACACAATGCGACACAACGCGACACATTGCGACACAATGCGACACATTGCGACACAATACGACACAACGCGACACAATGCGACACAACGCAACACAATGCGACACATTGCGACACAATGCGACACATTGCGACACAATGCGACACAATGCGACACAATGCGACACAATGCGACACATTGCGACACAATGCGACACATTGCGACACAATGCGACACAATGCGACACAATGCAACACAATGCGACACAATGCGACACAATGCGACACATTGCGACACAATGCGACACATTGCGACACAATGCGACACAATGCGACACAACGCGACACAATGCGACACATTGCGACACAATGCGACACATTGCGACACAATGCGACACAATGCGACACAACGCGACACATTGCGACAGAATGCGACACAATGCGACACATTGCGACACAATGCGACACAATGCGACACAATGCGACACAACGCGACACAATGCGACACATTGCGACACAATGCGACACAATGCGACACAATACGACACAATGCGACACATTGCGACACAATGCGACACAATGCGACACAATGCGACACATTGCGACACAATGCGACACAATGCGACACATTGCGACACAATGCGACACAATGCGACACAATGCGACACAACGCGACACAATGCGACACATTGCGACACAATGCGACACAATGCGACAAATTGCGACACAATACGACACAATGCGACACATTGCGACACAATACGACACAACGCGACACAATGCGACACAATGCGACACATTGCGACACAATGCGACACATTGCGACACAATGCGACACATTGCGACACAATGCGACACAATGCGACACAACGCGACACATTGCGACACAATGCGACACATTGCGACACAATGCGACACAATGCGACACAACGCGACACATTGCGACACAATGCGACACAATGCGACACAATGCGACACAATGCGACACATTGCGACACAATACGACACAACGCGACACAATGCGACACAACGCAACACAATGCGACACATTGCGACACAATGCGACACAATGCGACACAATGCGACACATTGCGACACAATGCGACACAATGCGACACAATGCGACACAATGCGACACATTGCGACACAATGCGACACATTGCGACACAATGCGACACAATGCGACACAACGCGACACAATGCGACACATTGCGACACAATGCGACACATTGCGACACAACGCGACACAACGCAACACATTGCGACACAACGCGACACAATGCGACACAATGCGACACAACGCGACACAACGCGACACAATGCGACACAATGCGACACAACGCGACACATTGCGACACAATGCGACACATTGCGACACAATGCGACACATTGCGACACAATGCGACACAATGCGACACATTGCGACACAACGCGACACAACGCGACACAACGCGACACAACGCTACACAACGCGACACAATGCGTCGAAATCAACAAACAACAACACGGCTCAGAGTCATTCACACATATTGCGACTGTCAACTATCAATTGATTGTTGATACACATATACTTAAATTTGGTATTTTAAAACCTATTTTCCAATTAACAACGTTTACCTCATTCTCTGTAGTCTGGCTCTTGATTAGTATAAAAATATGTGACAGTCCGAACTCTAGATGGATTAAATATCGGCCGAGATAAAAATTTGTTTTGCAACTCGATTGTTTACAACTAAATAATCGGCAAACTACTTAATCGATTTAGGGCTTTACCAACCGTTTATTTATTCGTTTTGTAATCTCGATGTCGCGTTAAGGGGGTCATAACTGTCCAACGTATCTGTTTCAACCTAGAGATCCGCCCGTTGGATTCGCCGGGTTAACCTCAGAAATCGGTGGAAAGCCTCCCCATATTGTACTATTACAGTTCTGAGGCCAACTGAATGATGGTGGAATGTTTTCTACTTACTTTGCTCTCCAATTGGGACGTTGTATGGTTTGTATTTTTGACGGGGTTCTCAGGATTTTTCCTTTCAACATGGCAACACCACATTGTTACTGTTCTATTTTTTGGGAAATATCTTCGTACTTCTAATTCGATCAAGCTCCACATTTTGAAATACAACATCAGCAGTAGCGTTGATGACATGATTGGACATTTACATTTACAAACAATTATATCCCATATTATTGATAAAAAATTGCAAGCGAATCGTTGTTTCACTTGTGGTATTCTCTGTGTTGATTATGCGAAAGATGTAAAGAAATTTAATAACATAGGTATTTCTCTTCAATAAATAAAAATTAAAGAGTGTTTATATTTACATACGGTTCAAGAAGCATAAACAAAAAAAAAAAACAAATTTAATCAACACAACTATGTGTTTTCGAATTTAAGAATTCTCGATGTTAAATCATAGAATCCAAAAAATATTGCACCACCCAAAGTTATCCACATCACTCTTGGTACTATTCCCGAAATCAACCTGTTAATAAAACAAAAGATACAATTTTAAAACTTGTTTCATATAGTTTTTTTTTTTAACATTAACATTTAAGATGTTATCACAAAATTAAAAAAAAATTATTTATTTGTATCTTTACATACGGTGACCATCGGTTTTTTTTTTTTGTTTTGTTTTAGAGAGGACAGTCATCTTTTTCTTAACTGTATCCTCTTTATTATAAAATATGTATTTATTTATTTATAAAATATGTACTAAAAGAAAACAGTAAATTGTCCTCTTTTTTTAATGTAATTCTTATATTTTCAATAATATTCGTTATTAAAGAAAAACGTAAAAAACTTTTAAAAATATGTAGCAGAACTCTATTTTTGAGACACTCGTAGGTTGCATGTAATTTTTTTTAAACAATATGCCGAGCATGTTTTACTGAACAAAAAATCGATTTCAAATCGATTCTTTTTTTTGAAAGGAATTCGACATATGGAGGTCTCAAAGCTGAAGTGAACCAAGCCACAAAAAGTGAATTTGGAGATATAACGAGTTAAAGCAAATATGCTACCATTGAGTCTTATGGTGAATATTTTTTTCGAATAAATAAAAATTTAAATCGAAACACTTTTGGATCAAACTAATGACAGACCTAAGTAGAGTCTAATTTTGTGCAGATTTTGGCACTAGATTTGGATTTTTTTTTCTTTTTTGACTTGGTCCGTTTCAGCTGTGAGACCTCCATATAATTGTCAGTAACAACGCTATTAATCAGTGGTGCTTTATACGGTTAAAATCAAAATTGATCTTGTTTTTTAACGGATCTATTTGTATCGATTTTAAAATCGGATTTACTTAATTTACTACGAGCAAACAACTTTGTTCTTCGGTAACCAATTCCGAAACTAGCCAATGTAATGAACCTATAGGGTGACTTAGAATTCTGTAACTTTTAAAAGAAAATACTTACCCTCCAAAACCTTTTTCTTTGTAAACGAGTTTCAAAACCCTTGTCATTCCAAGTTTTCGCCCACTTGCCTCATCAGCAAGCATTATTCTAGTTTTAGCTACATCTAATGGTGTTGTAGCTGCAGCCGATATGCCTCCAGCAATAGCTCCGCATATTGCAACTGATACCGGTGTTAATGGTAGACCCGTGAAACTGGACCAATTCAATTTAAGAAACTCCCACAATGGAAATTGTATAAGTGAGAAAGGTATTTCACGACAAATTGTCGTACCGAATCCTCGATAAAGACCTCTTCGTACTCCTTCAGTTTTATAAGCTGTCCAAAGGATTTGTAAAGCAGTCTTGTCGACTTTGTGGACAAGTGCCTGACGGCGTTGCTTAGCTATTTCGACAGGTACTCTAATTATACATGCAACCTTAAAAATAAAATTGATTTATGATGTAATACCGGTGTCCCATTGAACATACCACTTCGGCAAACGAAGCAGACACCATATGAACATATGGTGAATTTGTTTGGCCAGTTACTGAGCTAAGATATTTCTTACAACCTTCGTAGGTACAAAAGAATAAAGCAGCAGTTGGAGCACTTCCTGCTGCTGCTGGAGCAAGTCCCTTATAAATACCCTTAAAACCGCCGGACCTCCAAAATCCATTCTCACTCTGAAGTCGTGTTTTGACAGTGTCTATTGGAAATAGAGCAACATCAACTATGGCTCCAGCTACAGCACCTGACTTGCAGAATATATTAAATCTTATTAATTGAATTGATAGAAAGAGGTTTTAACTCACAATTAGAGTACTGAAGAAATGGAAGTTTACATCAGTTGACAACAGGGTTGGACTTTCAGTTTCCATTATTTAATAAGTTTGGCTAGAAATTCCAAACAAAAAACACTTGAAATCGATAGTGTCAGTGGGGAAACAGTATGAAATTAATATGGGGACTTTGTCATTTTTGTGTGTTTTAAAGTTTAATGCAATTTTCTTGTTATTTTTTAAATGAAGTAGCTTTTTTTGGTGAAAATTGTATTGTTTTGGTAGAATGATTTGGGTGGAAAAAAGGCAGATTTGAGATGGGGCTGAAAATAGGTCTGTTCAGATTGTTGCGTTCAATTTTTTGACATATCCGAAGATTTTACTTTTTCGGAGTTCAGATAGAAAAAATAGGTCCGTTTAGGTTCTTCCTGGGCTAAATATGAGAACTGTCAATTTTTTAGATTGTAAATGAAATCCATAATACAACTACTAAAGATATGGCGTTGCGCATGTTTAGTGTTGGTGGTCAACATTTTGTGGGGTCCGGGATGCCACTGAGTTGAGGCAAGTAAAGCCTGGTACGCTGCTCGCGCTAAATTTTAGCTCCCATACAAATTATCGAAAATTTTTATCTGAGCTAAAATGGATCCCATACAAATTATCGATAACTTGTATGGGAGTTTTATCTCGGCTAAAATTTAGCGCGAGCAGCGTACCAGGCTTAAGCATTTTTGGCGCGATTTCACTCTAATTCCTATTGTCATTGCATTTCGTATTTATTTTAGAGTGTCATTTATTGATAAAAACAGCTCAAAATTGCTTTAATCGACAAGAACAAACAATTTTTTTAACTTTTCAAATGCATTTTTATGAAAAAATAAATGCATATTAGGGGTATGCAACCTGGAAAACTTTACCACAGCACAAGATGGAAGTTTACCAAATACGTTTCATGTACGCCTCTAAAATCAAAATACGGTAAATGCAGTTGACAGCAATTTATTTGAAGTCTATTTGGAGCTAGAAAGTGAAAAAAATATTTATAGTTATTTTTTTCTTTTTTATCGTGAACGCCCCTTTTCTTATCTATAGTAAATATTGAAGCATGAATGAAATCCATGATGTTTTTTTTTTAACAGGGTTATTCCTCCACTGTTGCTTCTTCTTTTTTTCCATTTTTTATAATTTAATTCTTTGTTTTGTTCGGATTAATTAATTTTCACAAATTATTTTACATCAAAAGAAACTAAATTACGGGACATGAGTACCGACAACCATAATAAACGGAATAAAAAAGACAAACTGTTTATTATGGGCGACGCGACGGTGAGCTGCCATCTGTCAAAAATAATTTTACTCCATTGTATTTTTATTTTGCAATAGGTCTAGGGTATAGCAAAAGTGCAAGACTGTTGTAAAATTTTAATCCGTATATTTTGTTGTTGTAGTGTTGTAAGATTTTACACTATTGCACTTTTGCAATGATACAAGACCAGTTGCATCGGATCGTGAATACCCCTATTATATTTTTTGTAAATATATTTCCACCTCTTGCACCTAATTGCATTGCATGTAATCTGAAATTCTCACATTCAGAAATGTGGTGGAGAAAAATTCTGAATTAAAACGACATTAGTTTTTTTTAGCTTCATTTCGATTGAAATTTTGTTTCTCAACTTTTCTCCTTTTTCTTGATGTACTGATTACAGAACACAGGTACCGGATCAAGATAGCTTCAAATCTTTTTTTACCAGAAAACGAAAAAAGTTTATTTTTTCGGAGTTGTATGAACATCCCTCTTATTTTGTAGGTATTATTTTAATTTAAAGTGGCATCACTTTCAATTTTTACTACCTATTTGACACCTGTCAATTTCTTATCAAATGCATGCACACGTTTTTTTACAGTAACCAAAAGTATAAACAAATTCATTTTTTGTTTAAAAAATAGGTAAATTTTAAAAATACTACATCTAAATAAATGGATAAAAGAAACACAAACAATCCATTTCGACGAGGAAATGATGGCAATCAACAGCAAGCCAAAACCAAAAAAGAATCCGAATGGGGTAAAGTAAAATTTAATCCAATTGCTAGAAATGTTATTACAGAACAATCAACACCTTGGTCACAAATGAAGAATGATCTAATTAGGCAACAACAAGATTCCGAACACGAATCAAAGATGACTCAAAATTCAAATGCTGCTGAAATCCTTAAAAAACGAGAGGAAACTTATCGAAGAAATCTAATTACAAGTAAAAGAAATCAACCAACGCAATGGGAAGAATTCGACGACGACGACGAACTTGCACCAAGTTCTTCCAAGAAAACAAAAAAACATAAACAAAAAGAACAGATTGGAACTTTTGATAAAATAAAAAGTAATATTAAAGATATTAGGTCAATGAAAAAGGAAGATTTCGATTCAAAATTGTTGACAAAAGATCAAAATAATTTTCTTAAGAAATTTATAACAAAAAATGCTTGTACCGTAAAAGGAAATGCTTCTCTGGAAGCGATTGTGGAAGATATGAAACTAAATGGAGTTATTAAAACAGAAAGAGTAGAAATTCCTAGGAATAGTAACAAGAATAAGAGGTTTAAGAAAAAAGGAAAGAAAAATAAATCGATCATTTAAAGGTGAAATATTTTGGTTATTTTATTGTAATTTTATATTTTTGTATTGCTTGCGGTTTTTTATGTCGTTTTCCAAAATTACGGGAGTGAATCACTCCTTTTTCGTGCAATTTTGGAATTTGTTCACGAAGAATTTCACAAGTGGAGTGATTTGACGTTTGCTTTGCATGTGTTTGTAATACGAAATAATGAATAAAATAATAACACAATCTTTTAAATTCACTTTTAGTGATTTTTTACAATACTTTATTGATTTTTTTTGTAAATAAATATAATTTCCTTCACAAAAAAAAGTTAAAACAACCACCCAACAATTTGGCAAGCAGTACATGAAGTCAAATGTAGAAGTATTGGTAATCACTCCGTCACTCCCTCAAAATTTTGGGAGTGAAGAATTCACTCCAAAAATTCACTCCTTTTTCAATTTTGGAATTTGAAATTACTCCTTTTGGAGTGATTATATAGCTAGGAGTGTCACTCCTTGAATTTTGGAAAACGACATTAGAGAAATTCTTCTAATGCATCTGGACTACGTTGTTTTTCATAGAGTTGATAGTTACTCTGAAATTGTCAAACTTCTCTTATTTGCTTTTTGTCTAGAATCTTGGTTCAAAATCTGATGAACAATTTTGTTACAAAGCAAAGACTACCTACATACTAAATTTAGTAAAAACAAAATCAATAAATAGGAAAATCTATAACGGACTCATCTGATAAATAGTCTTCCTTCGTATTGTTTTCTTTAGGATAAGTTAAAACAACAGGTTTCTGTTATTAGTATTAATTTATTTTTTATTTATTCGAATCTCTTGCAAGACTTAACACTTATATTTTATCTTAATTCTTATTCTACCAGCAATTATAATATTTTGCAATGTGTGCAAGATATTATATTGCTTTCCTTTTGCTTGTGTCTGACGACACCGATGGTATGAACGACTTCGTTTATAGAAGTCGTCGTGTCAGTATAAAATGTTGCTGTTGTCTGTTGACGATGATGTTGAGGACGCACGCGGCAACGACATATACGACCGTCGCGTCCGGTGACGACCTAGGAGATCATGTTCTCTTATATTAATATTTGTCAACAGAACTTTGACATCACTTCCGCATGTTCAAATAACCTTTCAGCTGGTAAACCTCTTTTTTCATTTTCGGTCCTAGTTGATTTTTTTTTGTTTTCTTAATGAATCAATAGGTCTGTTTAATGAAGAAAAACTAGAACAGAACAGATTAACCTCACAAGTCACAAAACCCTTGTGAGGTGATCATAACTCGATTTTGTTTTGTGATACGAAAATCTCACAAAATCAAATTCAGCTCACCTTGTGAGGTTCTCATAACTCGTGAGGTTTGGCAGAATAGGGCTGTAAAACAGCAAAAATGTGTAAAAAAAAATGTCCTTAAACAGACCTAATTTCAACTGAACTTCACTTAATCAAAATTTTCAAATGAATTCCTAATGTTTATTAATTTTTCATAATTTTAAAATTACCTATTTAGAGTGAACCCAATTTCTTGTTTTTTTGACGCTTTATAATTTTTGTAAAATTCCGTTCTTTGCAAACAAAACTGGTAAAATAAATACCTTCAATCTTTTATTTATTTCTTAAATTTAGTTTCTTCTTAGGAATCGTAATTATTGCATTTAAAACATACTGGTTACTTTTTTTTTTAATTATTTACTAATAGTGTGTAATTTTTAGAGAAACATTTTTTAACGTTCAATTTAAAAAAAAAAAATATATTTCATTATTTTTTCTTCGTCATTTTTTTAAAGTTATTAGAAAAAATTCTTAGTATAATTAAGAGAAACTATGATTTAAAAAAAAAAATTAACTTAACCACTTTTTTCGAAAAAAAGGATAAAGTAGTATAAGACTACTCCAAGTCATCGCAGTGGTTAAAAAAGTTGGAAATAAATACAGACAAAATTTTCTCCAAGTTTCAAATCTCTAGCTCAATTCGAACCCTTTTCTTTTTTATTCTATCCATATGAGTCTTTGGGAGTTTACAAATTCCATTTTCTTGAAATAAGAACTGTTTAAAGGGTATAACATGAACTAAAAAAAAAACAGTCCCCCAAGCTCCCCTCCCCCTGGCTACGTGCCTTTCCAACGTAGGAAGATTATGTGAACTGAATAGTACCTTACATCGTATTTCGAAGGCCCAAGAGGTTTTATGACTCCTACTTAATATAAAAAACCTTAACCTTAAGTCTCAACGGGTCACAGAAGTATCCACATTGTTTCTCAGCAACTTTGCCACTACATTTCTGTGGTGTTTGGTATAAACATGATAACTGCATTCAACGAAAACTGAACTTATGCATATACGTTCAGAGGTGACTGTAAATATTTACGTTAGAAATTGTTTTAGAATATTTTGATAAACGTTTGAGAACCAAAATGAAAAATACTCAATTTGGTAGATGTCATTTTTGTCCATCGAAAAAGAAAATGGTACCGCCCCTCTGTTAAGCTGGGTGCTTTTTTTCTTAAAAATTGACCTAATTTGAATAAATATATTAAAAATCAATTATTATACTCACAATGACGTGTTACGTGACTCCCCAGACATAATAAGAAAATTTCAAACGTCAGTTTTCAGGCTTCATAAGTGAAAAAGGATTAATTCAGGCCTTATCCACTTTCCTAACACATCTCTAAATGTCTAAAAAATAATATAATTCCAAAAAAAAATTAACCGAATTTATTCACTCTCCATTATATTAATTTAACGTGCCCATTAAAAATTAGAAATTTGACAAATCGCATAAAAATTTTTAAATTTCTCTTTTTAATGGCTTCATTAAATTTAATGGAGTGTTCTGGTTTTTAGCTTATTCATAGACAATTTAGACTCATCTCTAAACCATTTTTCTATAGAAAGAGGAGCACCTTCTAACCTGTGTAATAAGTTTAGGCGGTTTTAAAATACGACTATGAATAAGGCGCAATATATTTGTAACCCTTATTAACGGTACCTGTCAATGGACCGTTTTATATTTTTCTAAACTATGTACTCGTAAGCGATGCAATCGCTTTAAAAGAAAATATTTGTGCGCAAGCGTTTAAGTAAACGTAAAATGGCATACTTCTTTTTGTGGTATGTATTGATTTTCATACATTTCTTATGCAATTCTTTAAGAAATCAAATTATAAGTACTCTAAAAGGCTCTTACATTAAACAGTGTACTGTGCTAACATTTGAGCTACATAATTTTTCTAAGTGAAGTTTGCGTATGACGATGTCATCTCTACAATTTCTACTATTTTATATTTAAAATAGCAGACAACATTTAAGAAATCCAAACTTGTCTTTATTACAGCTTATTATCAATTTTCAATGTTTAAACTTAATCGGTCACTGTGGCGTATGCGTAACATTTTCTTTTTTTTTTTTTGTTTAGCTTTACCACTAGTAATGTGACGTATGTATGTACCAGATACGTGGTACTTATATCAATACATATGTAGCATAATTCAATGCATACTTTGGACTTTACAGAGAAATAGGTCCATGCACTTATGAAATTAAACCGAATTCCATGCCAATTCAAATATTTTGAATTTAATTTTGACGGGACCGAAAATGCATTTGACAAACTGCATGTGCAAGCATTGAATTCTTCTCATTTGTATATGCCAAATGCAACGTGAAATCTTTGAATGCACTTTCAATAAAAATAAACAAAAATAAAACTTCAAACTGACACCACCCATCTACACCCACCAAAACAACCGAGAAAGAGAAACCAAAAGATAGATTTTATCGTGTGTTTTGGTTATGGTTATCCCAAAAAAAAAAGTAGGACAAAAGCTGTTGTTCTTCTCTTGGTGTCATTCATTTAAGTGACCTTTCTCAACAAAGTCTGCATTCCAACGTGTTACGTGTGTTCTTTTACTTCTTTTCTCCTACTTATTTATCATTTTCTCGCAACTAAACAAAATCTAAAATTAAGTTATGTCCGAACAAAATTCAGCTCCAAATTCATCGTCTTCAGCGTCAGCACCTTCTTCCAATTCAACAAAGAACAAAAGATTCATATGTGATGTCCATGCGAGGCATATTTCGAAAAGATTACAAAACTTTTACGATAAAAAAGAATTTTTCGACATAATTCTTATTGCGGGAATTGACAATGTTCGAGCTCACGCTCATCGAATTGTACTCTCTGCATCCAGTGACTACTTTTTGGCCATGTTTCGAAGTAATCTCAAGGAATCGGAATCCGATGAGATACAACTTGAAACTTTAGACGGAGCAACAATGAAGGCTATCCTCGGTTTTATGTACACTGCTACAATTGATCTGTCCTCGGATAATGTAGAAAGTGTTCTGAGAGCAGCCGATTTCTTTCGAATGGACAGTTTGATAGTAGCGTGTTGTGACTTTATGGGTGACCAATTGGATGCTTGCAATTGCTTGGGTGTTGCTTTATTTGCCGAACAACACAGCTACACAGGACTCTCGGTGAAAGCATTTGCATTTGTGTCGACATACTTTGAGAGGGTTACCACTGAAATGGAATTCTATCAATTGAGTGACGAGCAAGTTAGTCAATTCCTTTCCAGTGACAATCTGTGTGTAGCTTCAGAGGAAAAGGTATTTCTCAGTCTTGTAGCATGGGTTGACCATGACAAGGTTAATCGGGAGCAACTTTTGTTCAGTCTTCTGCCGCACATTCGATTTACCTTCCTAAAACCAAAATTCATCATTGAGAATAGTGATGCTGTGTGTCAGACTATCGAGTGCAACGAACTTATTAGATCGTGGCTGAAATGGCATCTATCCCCTGAGTCACGGTCACTTTTTCCCATCGAATATACCACCCCAAGAAAATCTCTCATTGATCTCGTGCTCTTGAGTGGCTATGAGACTGATGAGTTCGAATTTCAAACATTCAATTTAGCCTTGAACCAATGGTCTCGAGCAGATTGGCCTCGTCCACCGAAATTGATAGCCGGTTGTGGAGCAATCATTGTGAATAAGAAACTTATTCTAGCTGGAGGAGAAATCGATGGTCATCCAGCTGATGGAGTTGATTGTCTAGATTTGCAAACAATGGAATGGAGTGAAATGCCGAAAATGAATGAACCAAGAAGATGGCCAGATATGTGTGTAATTAACGGTCATTTGTATGTTGTTGGTGGAACTCAATGGTGTTCAATGGAGAGATATAATTTTGCGACACGGCAATGGGAAGATTTGGCTCCATTGCCTATTACATCTGACACTGGACTCGAGATTGCAACACTTAACGGTCTATTGTATGTGGCAATGAGTGGAAATTGTCGTTTACATTGCTATGATCCAGCAACCGATGAATGGACTCTGAAAGCTTCCAAGTATGTTAAATTGAAAAATATTGGAATGACAGCTGTTAAAGGGTATATATATGTCGTTGGAGGATTGTATCATGAAGAGAAAACAGCTCTTGTAGAGCGTTATGATCCAACAACCAATACATGGACAGTGGCCAGTTCATTGAGAGTAGAACGTTCGCATATAAAATGTGCAGCTTATAATGATCGACTTATTGCTTGTGGTGGATTTGATGGGAATGAAGGTTTAAATTTGGTTGAGGAATATAATCCAGAGACAAATGAATGGAAGACATTGGGTTCGACACTACCCCACGATTTGTATAATATTCTGATGGTAATGTAACGCTTTGGGATCAGAAGTTATACGAGTGTATAAAAAATTTAAATTGGTGATTTGTTAGCCGAAAGAAAAATGCTGTGTTAAATATTTTGCATGATTTTATGTAGTTATAAAAAAAGTAGTTAATTTTTTTGAATAATCTACTTGAATATTTTGTGTTCAGAAGAATAAGTGGTTCCCACTTGAGATCTTGTAAATTGAGAACATAATAAATTTAATTCTCCAAAGATAACGAACGTCCTACGTTTTTGTTTATTTGCGTTCTTATAAGGGGACGAATAAAGGGTATTTGAGCAAGATTGAGTCAGCTGAAGACATATTGGGCATATCCGGAAGCGGTCAATAGAATGGATGTGATAGAGCATTTTATGTAGAATTGGCAGATTTTTCCGGAAATGGAAAATTTAATTTGTTTTCGTAATTTTAGAGGATTTTTTTCCTTCTACAGCAAATTTTTGGAGTTGAGGTATTACCAAAATGTGAGTATGCAGTTTTATAGCCTTATACCTTTGAATAACGAATTCAAAAGCCGGGCATCTTTCAATCGCGGCTTTATATTGTTTTCAAGGGGTTATAAAACGTGAGTTTTCAAAATCATATAAGAAAGCTAAATGCACACTTTTTCATATTCTTTATGCAGAAATAGTTGCTCTGTTATTTTTAAAAGCCCTAAAGACTTCAATCTTGACCATGCGATCAATAGAAGTCAAGATACAAGCTGTTTAGGCGGCTTTGTTTTGGAGACTTCTATTTAATTTTTTTTTTGTTTAAATTTAAAACTCTCCAAAAATAGAGCCAATAGGATAGCTAAAAAGCTTATATCTTGAGTTCTATCTGTCGCATCGGCGAGATTGAGGTTTTCAAATGTGAATTTGTGTGAATTTAGCCAAATCATATTAATTAGAAAACTTGCCTTCCTTAACCCCCGAAAACCATATAAAGTCGCGAATAAAGCTTTCAGGGGGCTTATTACGTAAAACGATTATCGTTTAAATCGGCTCGTTATCGTTGAAGAGCGACTCCGTAAAACGATTATCGTTAAAATTGGCTCGTTAACGATGACACGCGACTACGTAAAACGATAATCGTTTTAGGCTGAACGATACTCGTTTTTTCAATACGACTGACATTTTGCTATCGTTTGACTTTCGTTTTGGTTTTGTTGTGCTAAAATTTTGTGTCTTCGTGACGTTTCTCTTAGAAGATGTAAATAAATTCATTTTTTTCGTAGTTTAGCTTTATGGCGTTTTTAATTGGCAATCTGGAAGCAAAAAAAAGCAATCTGAATTCGTTCAATTGGGCAAAACTGACAGTTCTGATTCTGAAAAAAAAGAGAATTTCTCTTCTGGTTTTAAAAACAGAATCAGAAGCAGAATCACTCACACATTTATAAATGTCAGATGTCACACATGTTTGCAGCCATAAACAAAAAATACCAAGACTGGAAACTCGGCGGTCAACTGACGTTTGCCTACAAGCTGCGCGGTGTGGTGAATGTCGTGAACCTATCGTTGTGTTCGTGTCCGATGTGTGGTGAATGTCGTGAATCTATAAATGTGTGCGTGTTAACGTCATTTATCAACGTGGTGGCTTTCACATATATTCACAGACAGCACTGTCCACAAAAGGGTTTTGGGCATAAACAAAAAATACCAAGACTGGAAAATTTCGTACGTCTTTCCCCCCAAAACCCTTTTGTGTACAGTGCTGTCTGTGGATATATGTGAAAGCCACCACGTTGGTAAATGACGTTAACACGCACACATTTATAGATTCACGACATTCACCACACATCCAACACGAACACAACGATAGGTTCACGACATTCACCACACCTCGCAGCTTGTAGGCAAACGTCAGTTGACCGCCGAGTTTCCAGTCTTGGTATTTTTTGTTTATGGTTTTGGGGGGAAAGACGTACGAAATTTTCCAGTCTTGGTATTTTTTGTTTATGGTTTGCAGCACAAAAACAAATGAAATTTGGTGCGAATACAAATATATGTTACAATACATTCACACCAAACTTCAGATTCTTCGGAATAAAAAAAAAACTGTTCAATTGGGATTTCGAATCGAAGAACAATTCCGGATTGCCAATTAAAAACGCCATTAGTTTCTGGTTTTTGTTTATTATCAAAAAAATAAAAAATGTGAGTACCTATTTGGAAATGAGGAATGAAAATAATAAATGAAAAAATAATTTAGCCAATTTTGACAGTCACAAATAGGAGTTGGTTGCGCTTGAAAAAAGAATTTTTTTCCTTGTTTGATCTGGCAACATTTTCATGCATGCATTATCGTTTTATGTAGTCGCACTTTCAAGCATACCGCAGTATTTGACATTTATGTGAAAATTTGTTATTGTAAATTTTGTACCCATGATAAAATTGCTTATACATAAATAAATAAATAAAAATAAATCCCTCGGCAATATCTATTCGGCACAAAAGATTCTTTTATTTAGTACAAAAATCTATGTTCCAAATGGAAATCGATATGGGACTTTTCTTCGCCCCTCTTTTAAGGCTTGGCCACACCGGAGGGTATGCGGTAGCGGTACGGGTAGAGGTAACGGTACTTGTATGAAAAAAATTCCAAACTGACATATCAACGTTCAGATGTGGAATTTTTTTCATATAAATATCGTTACCGCTACCCGTACCTTTACCGCATACCCTCCGGTGTGGCCAAGCCTTTAGCTGCCAACTCCGAACTGGAAAATGGAAGACGACATTAGGCTATAAGGCGTGTTCAAATAAGAATTCTCTCAAAACACTACTATTCTCTCTGGGTCCGGATTTTTGTTTACCGGGTTAATTTGTTTTGGTTCAAATTTTGTTGCAGTTTCTTTTTAAGGCTTGGCCACACCGGAGGGTACATGCGGTAGCGGTACGGGTAATTGTATGAAAAAAATTCCACATCTGAACGTTGATGTGTCAGTTTGAAATTTTTTTCATACAATTACCCGTACCGCTCCCGCATGTACCCTCCGGTGTGGCCAAGCCTTTAATCTTCCGATAGAAACACATTTTATATGCAACCTAGGACTTAATGAAAAAAAAAAAAAACAATAGGTGAGAAAGCCTAGTAGTAGCTGGAGCGAAACGAAAAGTTTTCCAGTCGCCTTGATTGGAGGTGGTAGTTTACTACTAGTAGTAGATGTTTTGGTTAATCTAGTACTATCATCTACTCATGCTCTTCTTCCCGAGTAGATACGATTTGTATTGAATTCGTTGAAAGTGCTTTCCATTGAAAATCGCTAGTAAACTACTAGTAGTACTTTGCCACCTCCCAATGGAACAGGGCTAATTTAGTGGTTGATAGAGAAGAATAGATTTGGAGAGAAAAAATTGATGCAAAAAAAAATCGTTCAATGTAAATAGATTTTTATAAATCACTCCGAAAAGTGACTGGAATTATAGAAGTCCATAGTCTGAATTTACTAATCTGTGTCAAAATTTGACAACACCGCGATTTGACACTTCAACTTCAAAGTATTTTTGTAATAAATATTTTTTGTTGATTTTCAACAAGAATTAATAAAATACAAAAATATCGCAAATAAATGGAAGAAGTCGATTTAAAAAACTTTCAAATAGTCAAGAACGAAAGGGGAGTTTTATTTGTTAATAAAAACAATGTAATGCTTCAAAATTCTGCAAGTATGTTTGATTCTAAGCAAATCTAAATATAAGGTGCTTCCCTAACAAATAATTGTATTCTTCCGTAGCGGGCGAAGTGCTCACAACCGCCTATAGTAATGTTTCTTCATTTTATGGTCTTGACAATCATTCGTCAGATGCAAATATAATCACAGAAGATAACTATCATGAATCTTCACCAGAAATCAGTATGAAAGAGGATCCAGCCGATGATGATTCTAGTTCAGAAGAAGTACCAGTGGAAGAAGAAAAACCAAGTAAGATTTCATTTATTTCTATCTTCGTGACCTTGTTTTCTTAATATTTTAAATCCTTAGCGGGCTTTAGGTTAGTATTAAATGATCTTTAATCTTCGTCAACCTTTCAAACGTGTTTACGTTCTTCGTGAGGAAAAACTTCTTTAAAAAAATCTAACAAATACCAAAATCTAATACTTACAGTATATTACTATCTATTTAATTTTAAGAGTTTTCTTAAAATTGCCGGTTTTAGTTTTGGATGCTTTATTTAAATTTCAAATATTGCAAAATTCTTAATTCAAAGTCTTGAAAAAGTCGTTTTAAATCTTCGAAATTTCAAACTATAAAAATATTATTCACATTTCGTAAAATACGAAACAATACATGTTTTAGTTAAAACTTGTTTTATTAAGGGCCAATTTTTCATTCCTCAGATAAAGTCAGTTAGTTTTTATTCTTTTGATAAAGCAAAAATCAATTTTTCAATAATCAGAGATAGAGCTTATTCTGAAAAATAAATTTTTTATTAGGACAATAAAGTTACCTGCTCAAATTAGATAAGAATAACGACCCAACCATTTTTTGGAATAGCAAAATGAAGAATTTAGAAGAAGATTTAGGCTTAAGAATTGTTTATTTTGATGTGGTATTTGAATTTAAATACCTGTAACCTCATCGCTTTCATTTCGAGATTCCAAACCCCCGATGTTAGAGGACATATTCCCAGAATTGTCTCTTCTTCTATTGGGGTATAAAGGATTTGGTCTTCTGCTCCTCCACCAATTTTGTAAAGTTGTTGACGGTTAAAGCTATTTTCGTTTAGTTGATTTTTTTAGCCCTTCATATTTTAAATTCAGAGCTGTTTTATTTCTTGCTGAAGTGCCACTTATTGCATTGATTTACAGAAAAATGCATAAGGCAATATTTGTAGATAATTTTATGACGAACAGATTTTCCATAGACCCCTATTGACCTCCGAGCAACAGGTCACGAGATATATGCGAAAAACTGATTTTCGTGACCTTTTGACCTCTATAACTTCTAACGCGGACGCGATATCAATGTCGATTTTTCGCATCTTCATAACAACGCCGTAACGAAGGTCTATACCAAAATCGAGCCCAGTAGGAATTTTTCCGCAGATTGGGGTAAAAAATGCCTAAATTTACTGGGCTAAAATAATTTCATATTATTCACTTTTAAAAACAAAACAAGTTTGCGTTTTCAAAAGCGTTTCGTGTTCTGGAAAACTAAACATGTTTTGAAAATTTTCAATCTTAAAAATTGAAAAAAATCAAATTTTTAGAGATTGGATTTATAGTACTTTTGAAAAACGGCACCAAATCAACTTTTTGGGTCGAAGTGATAATCACACGAGTGATACATCAAAAAATTCTCCTGATTGTAAAAATGTGTATCAAAGATATTTTCTTTTCAGCCTTCTGATTGCCAGACGAATTTTAACATTTTTTTAAATGCGTTTTTCAACTTAATTCCTTAATAACTTGATTCCTATCATCTATAACCAGAAGACCCTGAAAAAAGTGTGCACAAAAACAAGCAAAAAAACTATGGAATAAAATAACAAAATAGATGATGGGACAAATATTATTAATAGACCGAGAGCCGGCAGCATATTTTGGCAATTTTTGTATAACCCAAATTCGAGTATGTAGGTACATATCTAGATATGCACCACAGTATGTCAACACAAAAAGTATGTCAACTGAAAAAGATCATTGCCAGGATCTTTTTCAGCCATGGCCGTAGGCGGAGGTTCAAAAATGGTCATTTTTCAGGTTGTTGCGGTTTTGGTATAACCACTTCAAATCCTATAAAAAAAATAGAAAACCAGTTTTTAAGCCAGTTTCTTTTCAGCCTTTCCCCTGCCAGATGCCATCAAAGGTATCTCAAACATGTTTTCTCATTCAATATGACCAGATTGTATGAGAGATAATTACTGACATTCAATATCCTTTTAACAAAAATTTAGGCCGTATTAATAATAACATGTTTAGGTTGTTTGGAATTAAAATTTATAAGACGACGAGTGATACATCAAAAAATTCTCCTGATTGTAAAAATGTGTATCAAAGATATTTTCTTTTCAGCCTTCTGATTGCCAGACGAATTTTAACATTTTTTTAAATGCGTTTTTCAACTTAATTCCTTAATAACTTGATTCCTATCATCTATAACCAGAAGACCCTGAAAAAAGTGTGCACAAAAACAAGCAAAAAAACTATGGAATAAAATAACAAAATAGATGATGGGACAAATATTATTAATAGACCGAGAGCCGGCAGCATATTTTGGCAATTTTTGTATAACCCAAATTCGAGTATGTAGGTACATATCTAGATATGCACCACAGTATGTCAACACAAAAAGTATGTCAACTGAAAAAGATCATTGCCAGGATCTTTTTCAGCCATGGCCGTAGGCGGAGGTTCAAAAATGGTCATTTTTCAGGTTGTTGCGGTTTTGGTATAACCACTTCAAATCCTATAAAAAAAATAGAAAACCAGTTTTTAAGCCAGTTTCTTTTCAGCCTTTCCCCTGCCAGATGCCATCAAAGGTATCTCAAACATGTTTTCTCATTCAATATGACCAGATTGTATGAGAGATAATTACTGACATTCAATATCCTTTTAACAAAAATTTAGGCCGTATTAATAATAACATGTTTAGGTTGTTTGGAATTAAAATTTATAAGACGACCTAAAGATGTTGGTTTTTTATACCAACCAAACATCAATCGATTATTTTTTCTTATAACCAGAACATCAAGATATGGAATGTGCTCCATTATTTTCAAAACTAAATTTTCGGATGAGTAAGAATAATAAAAATGTCATCGACATATTTTGTTATAATTTTTGGATTGTTTGGAATTTTTTTCCAATTTTTAGAGTCCTGACGAATAACGTAAACACTTTTGAAACGTTGACGAAGATTAAAGATAATTCAATACGGAGCTTTAAAGCTCGCTAGGGATTAGATTTCTTTTGTTTACTCTCTATAAATTATAATTCATAACAATGTTTTTTTTTCGTGTTAGGACCAGCTCTTAAATGGGAAAGAGAAGAGACCAAATACATGTTGAATTTATACGCAAAGTATATCGATTCAATTGGACCAGAAAGACGGTTCCGTACCAAAAAATTGATGTGGGCTCACATAGCCACACTACTTTCAAATAAATTTAAAATGAGTCCCAATGGAACGCAAGTAGAAAGTCGATACAAATGCGTTGCTAAACGCAACAAGAAACTAAATAAAGCTGCAGAGCAAGTTGCTCCTCCGCAACGAAACTATGCTTTTGCTAATTTCGAACAAGATGATCCCATCGATATTGATAGGGTTATGGCGCCAAAACAAATTATCATGATACCTCGAAGAACGGTTACAGTCCCACCGCCTGATCCAGCTACCTTGATTAAAATGATACCAACCTCTACTGAACCAGATGAAGAAGTTCTCGTTGAAGGAGATGCATCTGGTTCGAAAAGATACAGGAAAACGCCTCAGATTGTTATGTTTGAAAAATATTTGGGACAAAAAGCCAAGTTTTATGAACAACGTGAAGCTAAATATGATGAACGAGCCAGACAAAAAGCTGAAAGAGAAAGGCTAAGGGATAGAATAAAACAAAAGAGAGAAGAAGAGAAAAAAGAAAGAGAAAATAAAAAGGAAATAATGAAGCAACAGAGGCATTTGGACAAAATTATGTTGTTGAGACAGATTTTAAATAAAGATAAAACAAATACAATTTAAAACGAAATAAAATTAAATTATTTTATTTTTTAAAAACTTTACTTTTTTACATAGTTGCTGTTATATTGTTTCGTTTTATTTGTCCTTTATGTAGCAAAACGCTGTCAAGTACTGTCTGTTGGTCTTTACAGGGTTCAGGTTCATTTAGATTTTCTTCAAATGTATTATTTTCCGCAGGTTTGTCGTTTTCAATTTCCTCAATCAAAAGATCTCCATTTTCCAAACACAAATTGTGTAGGACACAGCATCCTAAAACAAACTTGGACATCCTTGACACAGTAAAGAAATCCAAATGGCTTAGCTGTCTGAATCGTGCTTTAAGCAAACTAAAAGAAT
Source organism: Episyrphus balteatus (assembly GCF_945859705.1). Classification (NCBI taxonomy): domain Eukaryota; kingdom Metazoa; phylum Arthropoda; class Insecta; order Diptera; family Syrphidae; genus Episyrphus; species Episyrphus balteatus. Next base: position 10,970,010 of record NC_079134.1, on the reverse strand, counting down.
CTTTAATTTTCAGTCTTGTCTGATGGTGTGCTTCGTTAAATAATCTCTGTTGAAAAGATAATTCGCCATATTCCAATTCTCGATATGGGGTAAGTAAAAATTCTCTTAATGGATAAGCTCCATCGCCTAGGATGTGATATTGCTGTGAACATATTCTTGGTATTTCTTTGGAAACTTCAGACATTTCATAAATTTGAGAATTGTGAAGTTTACTCGAAGCACCAACAAATACATCTAGGAATTTTTTATCTGCATCACATATAGATTGGAGGGTTATTGAAAAATCTCCTTGGGCATTTTGAAAAGTTGATTTATCATTTCGCGCTGGTGTTCGAATATATATACAGCAGCCATCGATGCAGCCTAAGACATTGGGCATTCCTGCAATCTTTGTATAATTGATAGTGTTAAAGTAGGCAATACAAAACTTATAAAATATACTACTAAAAATACTATACTATACTATACTATACTATACTATACTATACTATACTATACTATACTATACTATACTATACTATACTATACTATACTATACTATACTATACTATACTATACTATACTATACTATACTATACTATACTATACTATACTATACTATACTATACTATACTATACTATACTATACTACACTATACTATACTATACTATACTATACTATACTATACTATACTATACTATACTATACTATACTATACTATACTATACTATACTATACTATACTATACTATATACTAATTATAGACATAGAGGGTTACCAATAATCAAATTTAAAGCTCATTTCATTGGATAACTTGCGGCCGCATAGCCCAAGTGCAAGTGTAAAAAGCACATAGTGCTCTTTTTATTCTTGTCCCAGTATTTCGTTTCCATGGATGCTTCTAGTCAAGGAAAGTTTATCAATAATATCATTGAGTTAGGAGGATTAAAGTCCTCTAGCTTTCTTTTCTTCTTGAACAGAACTAGCTTTGTTTTAGTCTGAGAATCAGAAGTACTTCTTAGGTTTTAGTACGTTTAGTCCCGAGATCGCACTGTGAACTAGAACGTTATTTTAGCTAGAATTAATTATAGAAATTCTCCAAAAAATCTTAAAATATAATTAAAGGTATTAAGATGTTGTCGAATTATATAATAATGACAACTTTATGGACTCTAATGTTAAGAACAAGAACAAAAATAAACGAAATATTATACAAAATAAGGTTTTCAAATTTACAACAGATAATACATAGATATACAGTGGCGACAAAATAAATAGCACATGTACCCTAAAATTTCTAAAATGAAAGTTTTTCGCACTTTTTTAACTTAAAAGAGCTGTTTTATTAATGAGGAAGTAAGAACACAGATATATTTGATTAATTAAAAAAGAAATTAAGTACATTGAATTCTTTAAACAAAAAATAACAACAAAATCATTAATACAGCTCAAGTTTTTTAGGACAAAATAAATAGCACACTTCCTAAAAACAAAAACAAATTAACAAAAATTTTAACACAGTTAAAAGAAAATAACTAGTATTTGGTAGGGTAACCCTTATTATTTATCACAGAATAAAACCAGCGGTTAATAGACGTAAAAAGACTCCGAAATCGTTCAAAAGGTACTGAGTACCAAGCTCGTCGAAATTCCTGCCAAAGTTTGTCCAAATTTCAGGTATTCGACCTATTAATCGCTTTTCCCACGTCACTCTACAAGTCCTCAATAGGATTCAGATCTGGGGACTGGCTTGGCAATACCATAACACCGATTTTTTGGACGGATAGCAATTGTTTCACAGACTTAGTCTTATGTTTTGGATCGTTATCCTGTAGAAATGTCCACTTTAAAGGCATTTCCTTCTCTTATGCCCCATGGCCATAGGGGACATTTCCAAATGCTCCATACGGAAATTCCCCGCGTAAGGGCAGTTGAAATGTGACCCGCAGTATAAAATATAGACTGTTAAGGATGGTGGGGCTAGTATTCTTGTTTGGTGATGTTTTTCTTGGCATGGTGTGGTGCCATTTCATCGGATAGAGGGTATTATGGACCACCTTAAATACAAAGAAATCCTAAGGGACACTATTCTACCTTTTACTGAGATAGCAATTGTTAATTGCTATCCGTCCAAAAAATCGGTGTTATGGAATTGCCAAGCCAGTCCCCAGATCTGAATCCTATTGAGGACTTGTAGAGTGACGTGGGAAAAGCGATTAATAGGTCGAATACCTGAAATTTGGACAAACTTTGGCAGGAATTTCGACGAGCTTGGTACTCAGTACCTTTTGAACGATTTCGGAGTCTTTTTACGTCTATTAACCGCTGGTTTTATTCTGTGATAAATAATAAGGGTTACCCTACCAAATACTAGTTATTTTCTTTTAACTGTGTTAAAATTTTTGTTAATTTGTTTTTGTTTTTAGGAAGTGTGCTATTTATTTTGTCCTAAAAAACTTGAGCTGTATTAATGATTTTGTTGTTATTTTTTGTTTAAAGAATTCAATGTACTTAATTTCTTTTTTAATAAATCAAATATATCTGTGTTCTTACTTCTTCATTAATAAAACAACTCTTTTAAGTTAAAAAAGTGCGAAAAACTTTCATTTTAGAAATTTTAGGGTACATGTGCTATTTATTTTGTCGCCACTGTAGGCTTATTACAAAAGTTTTTTTTTTTTTTTTTTTTTTAAGCTATATTATTTAAATTTTGTTATTAAAGTTTGTAGGAGCCACCATATTTAATACATTATACAGGGTGTCCCACAGTCACCGCCCCAAATGAAAACCATAGATTCCTGAGGTCATTTTAAGTCGAAAAACTTAAGAGGTAATTTTCTTGTTTTCGCCCGTTTTCGAGTTACCACGGTTTTTATGATTTTTGCTCTCTTGTCCTTTAACTGGCCTTATCTTTTCCAAACTACGTTTGATTTGAAAGATTTTTTTTACAACCAATCAAGAATTTATTACAGTTTAAGTTTGTCTCAAAACTTTTTTTTTCTGCGGACAATCGTTTCTCCACAATTTTTCATCAAACACAATTTTCTTCGTTTTTAAGTTGTTTTTTACACTTTCATATCATATAAGTCAAACAAACACGTTAATGAGTATTATTTTTTTGTGCTTTTTATTAAAGCCCAGTTTATTTTCATAAAAAAAATAAGTTTTTTTTCATAGAAAAGGCTACTGAAAGTAAATAAAAAAAATAAACAAACTGAATGAATTAAAAAAAAAATAATTTTTAAATGCAAAATTAATTTAAATGAATTAAAACTTTTTCTGAGCTTTATCTATTTGTTCTTTTCTTAACCACAATAGCTCAGAAAAAGTTTTAAATTCAATTAAATTAATTTTTTATTTAAATATTTTTTATTTAAATTTTTTATTTAAATATTATTTTTTTTAATTCACTCAGTTTGTTTATTTTTTTAAAATTACTTTCAGTAGCCTTTTTTATGAAATAAAACTTATTTTTTTTATGAAAATAAACTGGGCTTTAATAAAAAGCACAAAAAAATAATACTCATTAACGTGTTTTTTTGACTTAAATGATATGAAAGTGTAAAAAACAACTTAAAAACGAAGAAAATTGTGTTTGATGAAAAATTGTGGAGAAACGATTGTCCGCAGAAAAAAAGTTTTGAGACAAACTTAAACTGTAATAAATTCTTGATTGGTTGTAAAAAAAATCTTTCAAATCAAACGTAGTTTGGCAAAGATAAGGCCAGTTAAAGGACAAGAGAGCAAAAATCATAAAAACCGTGGTAACTCGAAAACGGGACGAAAACAAGAAAATTACCTCTTAAGTTTTTCGACTTAAAATGACCGTAGGAATTGATGGTTTTCTTTTGGGGCGGTGACTGTGGGACACCCTGTATAAAAAAGTGGCGACCAAATGCGTTGATTCGATTGGTCTAAAAAAAAATGTGTTCCTTGAAGTTTAAACGCATCAAATTTGTTGTTATTTGGATACATCACTCATTGTTTAACTAGCAAAATTTTGACAATCGATCCATTAAAACAAACTCAGTAAACGAATATTTGTATATAGGAAAAAGTAGCCTTTTTTGTTTTTTTTTTGAATACTTGCATTTCGATTGTGTTTTTTATGTAGCCAGTGAATGTTTTGGCTTCAATTTTATATCCACAATAATTATAGCTATTCTATTTATCTATCGATTGAGACTAAAATTAGCAATATTGGAAGAAGTTGACTCCTTTAATTAATTGCAGCTAAAATAGCGTTCTAGCCCACATTCGATCGTTTTAAGCTGTTCGCGGAGATATCTCCTTCGTTATTTTAAAATTCTGCTAGGGTATACATATGTTCTTTGTGCAAAACTACTTTGTTCAATGCAGTCTCCACTGACCTACCATTAAGGCAAGCGTTTTGGTAATTGTACAAGTTTATAGATTTAAAAAGTTCCTATTATGCAGATCAATGATTCTCACCAGTATCTTAAGAGACTTATTAGTATGATCTTTTGCAGTCGAGTGTATCGTTTACCTAACATTAAAGATAAAGACTACTTTTACCTTTCTCCAACTAACTTTTGAAGACTACCTTAAGCCATGGGGTTATTACTTTAGAGCATTTAAAGAAAAGCCGGAATGACCCCGCCTGAACGGTTTTTTGCTATTTAATTCCAAGTCTGTTACTAGTTATACCCTTCACTTCAAAACTATAAATCTTAAAGTGGGACAGCTACCGGTTTGCCGCCGGTACTTTTTTAAGTTTTTCGAATACCGCATTTTTATAAATGATTATATATTTGCCTATTTTAAACATACTTTTTAAACACTCAAGTTTTTGAATTTTACCTGTGCAAATTTATAACTAATTGCTTCTTTTTCTTCATTTGTTTCTGGCATTTTAATGTGTTGTTTTGAAATTCCCATTAAAAACTCCAAAAATGATGTTTGATGTCTGTACGCGCTTGAGAGTGATAAATTAAATAATTGTGCAACTTCTCGATAAGTGTATTTGTTTCCTGCAAACCTAAATTAAGTAAACTAACATGTTTAACATATTATTATAATTGTTTTAAATACTTACCATAAAAATGATAAACATTGAATTTTAGCGCTAATTGGTTTCCGTCCACCACATTTAATTCTTTGTCTCAAGTGTTTTGATTTGGCAAATTCTTCAGTTAAATATTTAGCAGTTTTTCTTGAAACTCGAAAATGTTGTAGGAACTAAAAATCATAATAAAAAGGTTTTCTTTTTTTATATATAAAATAAACAAAATTTTATACCTCTTCATCTGTGTAATCATCAACAACATCATCAACAAAATTTTTAACTGATTGTCTTTCATTTTTCTCAAACAATTGATGAAGCTGGAAGAAATCATCATCGGAAAATGTATCCGAGAAACTTTTGTCAGAAGAAAAACTTGATGAAGAAGACGAGGAAGATGAGGAGGATGTTGATGAGGATGAAGATGATGACGAAGATGTTACTAATTCTTGAATTAGCACTAAATCCACTAAATCTACGTCCATTTTTGAGATTTTATTTTGAAAAATTTATCAACAAATTGAAAAACTAGATGTAAACATCAACATAACATAAATGACAGTGGACACGTTCAATGGGTATTTCAATTTTCAGAAAAAGTCGATTTTGTTTAGAAAAAGATTGATCTTTTTTGTCAAAAGAAATTCGGAAAAATTTGATTTACCGTTCTGCTAGATGGGCAAGTTTAGGCAAGCAAGGAGCCGTATTTATTAAAAATTCTTATAAATTTGATAAGACTCACGTGATAGACCATTTACCAGACAAATTTCAGTCAAATGTAGATGTAACAATTAACCATTGATCTACTATATATGGACTGCTAGTCGTTTGAATTTTCCATAGAAAAATTGAAAAAAAAAAATTGATTCCACATCTTTCTAGCTCTACTAGCGGTATAACCTTAGACGGCGAAAAGAGGAAACTTTTAGTGAATGACATCTGTCGTTAAAAGGTTGTGCTTTCTCTGTTTTTCTATATTTGTTCCTTTCGCACTTCGTCAAAAATGTTGCACTTATTCTCCGCTTTTTTTTAGAGCGCTAGTATCGCGAAGAAACAAGTGGAACCTACCTGAATATGCTTCTAGCAGTCCATATATATTAAGTCAATGCAATTGACAGGGGACATATTCAATGAATATTTTAGTTTTCAGATGTCTTTAGCAAAACGAAAAACCGATTTTGTTAAGAAAAAAATCGATTGTTTTGTCAAAACCGATTCTGAAGAATTTGTATTACCCTTCTGCTACATGGGCAAGTTTAGACAAGCAACGCACATGATAGACCATTTAAGTTAGGTATGCAGTTTGAAAGGTCTAAAGAAGGCGCATCGTCTGACATCAAAATTTTCGTTCAATTCCACTTATAAGTTAGCTAAAATGCGTGATGAGTAAAACAGCTAACAGAATTCCTGCTAACTCCAACAAAACTTCTTAAATCAACAGTTATTTCATTAATAAATAAGAAATAAGAGTAGCTATTCTCTTAACATGTATGAACAACTTCATTCTTGATTACATCATTGTCCTTCAAATCACGTTAAGTTAACATGAGGCATGAGGTGATAAAAAAACCTAATAAAAGTCAGTCTGAATATGAACCGTATTATGTACCCAGTTGCATTCTGTATTTGACACTGATACGTGTTAGATTGAACTACACATTAGTATTTTACAATCTTCTGGTGTCAATCAGCTCTATTGTGGGTTTTAAATAGACGATTTTCCAACCGGAATATTTTTATTCTTTCGTAATTATAAAAGCTGATGCAAGTTTCATCCGAAGGGAATTAACATTTTCCACTAACTATTTTCCAAAAACTATTTCATAAAACAGCTTTAAACGAGAAAATAGACGAGGTTTGTGGATTTACAAAAAGGCAAATCACGTTATAGTAGGTGTAACCGCTGATTTGTAATATTTTTTTTCCAAATTAAGTTAATTTTTTAGAAAATTGCCCGTCCTGTCTAAATAGGGGGGGGGGCTACTTACAATTTTGCTTCTATAATGCTTTACAGAAGCAACAATTGCATCTCTAAAGCTTTATAGAACTAAAATTGTTTGTTGGGGGGGGGGGGGGGCTTTCCCCTTGAAGTGAAACGAAATTTTCCATACAAAATTTCGTTAACGAAATCTTGAACGAAAAATTTCGTTTTGCTTGTCGTTTTTCAGTACGCAGCTCTAGCGAAAAATTGGAGAGTTTTCTCTCATTTGTCATTTACTTTTTACTGTCCTGTGCATTTTTCTTGACTCCAAGAGCAGTGTTGATGGTTTTTTAATTCATTTATTTCTTGCTTTAAAAATTTTTTTCTGTTGATTTTTCTTGATTTTAAATTAACTTTGAATTTTTTTCATTTTGACTTTGACAGTATTCTCGATGATATTTTTTCGTTAGCATTTTTGTAGTCGACTTTGGAGACTTGAACATTTTTCGTTTTGCATCAGCAGCGACTAGGCTTTACAGTTGATGCCCAGTAGCTTCTCATCGAAGAAGAGATTTCAATTAATAGGAAACACAAATTCAATGTTCTGGCGATTTGTTTATTTCGAATGATAACCTATATAACTTGTTTAAAAAGTTCAACAAAATACATCATTTCTTAATAAATAAATAATCCTACAGCTACTATTATAATGTTCTCTGTTATATGAAAATGGATACAATTTACAAAAGAATTAATAAAAATGATTAAATGGAAAGCAACAAAAAAAAAAAACACAACTCTAGAAATCGATATCACTTTGGAAGGAAATTTGCATTGCAAATGTTGCAAGATGTTTCTGCTCATTTTGTCTAACTGAAAAAGTAGACTGATTTCAAAACATTACTTAAATCAAAGTCTCCTTTTGCGGGTAGTTGTTTCAAAACCCTATTTAAGTTTAACTTTGCCATGTCTTCTGAGGAACCATTGTTGCTGATTTCTCTGTAAAATTTAATAAAAAAATAATAATGAAATCAAACTAAGTAAATATGAATATGAATTTTTTGTAAACTTACTTTTCACTAAAGCTAAATTTTTCCAACAGTAATTTCGATAAATCTTCTAGAATTGGCTGTGAATGCAAGGCCACAAATTGTTCACGGCATATCTGAAAATATAACGGTTTTCTGTTAATAAAATTCTCGAAAAATTGATATTGAACTACCAACCTTATTCATATCGGGCACTGTGCATGCATGTGTCCAAAAACAATCATGCACCGATATGAATGTCAATCCTTTCCGTTCACAGTGTAATGAAGTTAGCATCATATGGCTTGAATCGAGGGAGTGGATAAAATTTGGAGGGAAGGCATTTTTTTGTTTCATGATGTTTGGTTTCTCGTACATGTCCATGGACATATTCGAAGAAACTTTGTTGCTTTTCGGAACGTTCTTATGATCTATACGGTTATAATGCTGTACCACTGGTAGACCCAATGGAGTCACCCATTCGACATTTTGATTACAAACGCCTGATATCAGTCGCGAACACTCTGTAAACCAGTCCTGGATTTCTTTTGTCGATGTAAACATTTCTCGGAGACTTTCGAATGTCTTTGTCGTTAGATATGTAGATGCTGGCCACACCCATTCTTTGGGGAAATTGTCAATGTCCTTAAGCTGGCGAGCAATTTGAAGACGAGCTCCGTAGCGTGTAACACCGTAGACTGTAGTCATTACAGTTTGTTTTATCACCTTTCGGCGGACAAAACCATCAAGCACCTGGGCAACATGAAGTCCATTGTCAGAGTCGGTTTTTCGCATTTTCTCCACCAGAGTCGCAATTGCACTGTATACATCTTGAGGAATTGGTGATGGTGCTAGATTAACACTTATCGCACCAGCTTCATCACGACCAAGGGCAGCATAATGTTGTAAACCGTTACACGAGCCATCTTGATGGATTGGGAAACGACTCATGTATTCTTAAAAGAGAAAATATACCGTTTATCATTTAAAATCGAATTAAATTGAATGACAAAAATCTTACTGGCAGGATCTGGGCAACGATAGACTTTGGCAATCTCCTGACAACAGGACAATGTTTGCCATGGTTCATCGGATTTCGCCCACCACATTCGACCAGTGAGTGGATTATCTGCAGAATCAAGAATATCATCCATGACTTCTTCGGCAAATAGAAGTCTTTCGCGAACCGAGTCTCGTTTTTTCATTCCAGTCAAATTAATACAATGCAACTTAAGCCAACTAAAACCATCTTCGCCCATTGGTTGAGCTTGGTCGAAAATTAACATCGATCGAGCTAAATCAGAACCCAGATGATTCAAATGTGGTGGGAGCGGATACACACGACCACGGAAATCCATGTTATGAGGTAGCCAGAAAACTTTGTCACGGTACTAATGGACAAAAAATATAACCAATTACAAATAAAATCTTTTTAGAACAAATATCTGTCTACTAACGTGATTGGCTAGAGATAACCGGTAGAGTGTGTCACACCATAAACTATACATTTCGCTTTGTTTTCGTCGATGTAACATTTTCTCTTTAAATAACTTCGCTCTTTCGACATTCGATATGCCAGAATCACGATCTGGTACTTTGGGTAAGGATGGCAGGGAATTTGGTGGTTGTGGGACATCAAGTTTATTGTTGCCACCATTTTGAAAAACTTCAATTATAACATCGAGGATCTGTTAAAGTATTAAGTTACTAATTTATTTTAATCATATTTTGTGAGATAATTTCTTACGTCTGTGTTCACTCTCCATGGAATACTCGCTAACTGATTAAGAGAGTCCAACGCTGGATAGAGATCTCGTGGATTAGCATCTTTGATTCGCTGCCACTGTTGTACTGCCTTTAAGTGGAAGTGAAAAAATAAAATTAAAGTATTGAAAAGATTTTTAAAGAATTAAATTTTACCTGGTGAGGAAGGCGGATGAGTTCAGACTTATTTAACAGGTATCCACCGTTATATGGCGTACTCCAAGGCTGCGGAGGGCATAACATTGGCACGAGATTTGAGTCAAATGTCAAAGTTTGCTGCCGCGATGCACGTAGTAATCTAAAATACAATACAGGTGGAATTTAAAATTTAAAAATACTTTGAAATGAAAAAAAAAATTAAATACATTGTTTTGAGTAGTCTTTTGGATCTTAAGCTACCAACTAAGATTAGTGCGAAAAGAATAAAAATTTCGAAAATGACCTAAAACTTGAACTTAACAACGCCACAATGTATGTTTATTGCGCGATTGGATGGAGAAAATTGAAATCAAACGACAATGCATTGTCGAAATTGTCGCTGAAAATGTTAACCCTCTCCTATCCTATTCAAGTTAACACTTTCAGTCACACTTTTAAGTGAAAGATAAAATTTACAAATTTTGTTTATAATTATATTTGTTATGGTTACTTGATTAAAAAAATAAATATAATTTTTTTAGAACCGTTATATTTTTCAAGATAAATGGTATTTAAAACCTGTATTTATAACCGTTATAATTTGACTTGAAAATCAAACAAATCATGTTAAATTTTTTTTATTTTTATACATTTCTAAGCTTAAAAATGAATTTTATGACAGGATATAAATAAAAATAGTTATTGGTTTTGTGCAATAGTTCAAAGAAGGTCATTCCCATTAGCAAAACCAATTGAAATTTTTAACATTTTCATGATCAAATAAAGCGAACTGCTATCTCTTTTAGTATTGCATGTACAAAAAAAAATTATAATTAATATGATCTATGTTGATAAGTACCTATACTAACGGGATATGCAAAAAAAAGAATCCGCCAGATGGCATTGAAAAAACATAAAACATTTTGAAAAGGTGATTTGATAACTTAGCACCAAGACTGAAAGAGTTAAAGGTCTTAAATAAGAAGTGTTTGAATCGCGATCAAAATTTAGTTCAAAAAAATAATTTTTTTCAAAACTTCAAAAGCAAATAGAAGTAAAACTTTTCATTCAGATCGGAAGAAGAATTTTTTTCGAAAACTTCTATACCTACACCTTATACAAATTTCCAAAAATACGGAACTTAATGCCTTACAAGTGATTATTTTCCTTAATAAGAATCTAGGAATTTTTTTCTGATAAAATGATTATTATTGTTTTCTAAAGCTTGGCAAACGACATTAGTGTAAAAATCAAATATAACTAATCGGTGGTTAAAAGGCAGTTTAGCAATTATTGAAGCATTCAGTTTAAGAACAGAAAAACTTCATTTTATTGAAAGTTGAGAAAATCGAAACAAAAAACTGTTCCTGAAATTACATACCTAGTCATTTAATAAAATTTGATTCATTATGGAAATTTAGCCAAAAAATCTCTCTAAGTCGATTATCGTCTACCTAAATTTCAACGTCATTTTCTGAACGGAAATTTAGGTAGAGGAGTATTTCGAGTTTCTAGTCAACTTTTCAATAAAATTGCCTGAATTGAAAGGATTTTTTTTTTGCAGCTAACTAATCAGAGACGCGAAACTTTCCTAAATATTTAGTCTGAAACATTTCTGAACCTGTTAAATGACGTTGACTAAATATTTAGTCCCTAACGTTTCCTGAACGTGCCCATTATCAAATATTTCAAATTTTGAGAATATTGTCTATAGTGCAAGAACCGAATAACTCCACTACAAAATAGCGTGGGTCTTAGAGTTTTTTGTAGATTCTGCATACAAAAAAAAAACAATTCCTAACACATAAGAAGTTAAAATGACGCTTTAAGCGGTAAATGCTTTGTTTTAATTAAAGTTTTGGATTGGAACAGAGTTTGGAATAAAGAAACATGTAAAATCGCAAAAAGTACAATTCAAGCCTGATTCACAATATTGCGAGACGAGAGCGTTGCGTTTTTTCTGAACGTTTTTTATTTTGAAAAAATCGTTTTAAAATCGTTTGGCAGTTCACAATACTGCGATTTTTTATTCTATAAAGTAAAAAAAAAAAATAGTATTTTTTGAGAATCGAACTCCGGGCGGTGAGATTAGGAGGCAATCATCTTCTCACCTAGGCTAACTCGAATTTCTATATTGAGAAAACTTTTATCCATATAAGCTATGTAGGATATCTTAATATTAAAATTTCATTTTCGAAAAATAGTCGTCTCATGCGTCCTTTTTCAAAGTTTTTGAAATTTCAAGTCAACGAGAATCACAAAATTGTGAATCAGGCATCAATTTGGTTGTTTTAACCATTAAACCATTTTTTATCAACAAATTTTAATAGTTCATTTTTTATAGGGGCTTTTTGATTATACTTATAGCACATTAACAATTCAGATACAGGTTGGTTTGAACATTTTTTACAACTCCTAAACTTACAAACATCAATTTATAATCTTACCTTGCCAAAACTGGATGTGGTTTGACTTCCTCCTTCATAAGTCTCCCTTGATTTCTAAACAATGTATAAAATGCTGGCATCAAATTTGATTGCTTATTTTTGTTTTTCGCTCTCAATATGTACGAATCGATTTTTATATCTCGCATCAGAATGTTGTAAAGAAAACGTCCAACACCAGCTAGAACATTTTTTGGCCATTGTGCTTCGATTATATCCATGCTTGGTCCACTCGGACGTTTCTCATGAACTAAACGTTGCCAAATTTGTCTCGGATTATCATTGGTTGTACCTTCTTCCCATTTGTCACAGTAGGTACCGTAGATTTCGCCAACTTTTTCTAAAATTCCATTTCGTTTTTTCTGTTCGATTTGATATCTTTATAAAATAAAATACCAATTAATAAAAATTTGTTCAAAAAATAAGCAAAAAGAGTATAAACCTTTGTTGAACTTTCATTCCAAGATTCTTATACAATTGTCCAACAGTTGGACTGTAGGTTTCGGAGCCTTCAGCTAGCATTCGAATTTCTTTCAAAAGAATATCCACATACTGGCTACTGTCAAGAATCTTCAAATACGTGTAATAAGTCATATTGCCTTGAGAATTATAACGAATCTGTGCCCGAAGGGTATTTAAATCTCGATTCACGGCTGTGTTTATTTGGGTTTTCCAGATTGTGTATAGTTCTTCCATTTTCTCACGCTAAGTAAATAAACAAAATTTTAATTCAATTTGAATACACTTTTAACTTAAACAACTTACACAAAAATCAGCATTGGCAAACTCTTTAGTATTTTCAATACTCTTTATTGTTATCGAACCATCTAGTTCAATTTTTAACTGATCTCTAGCCATTTGTTGAAGTTGTTCTTTTGTGAAGCCTTCTTTTGATTGCATTATAAGACTTCTTGTTGCAGTATTCTTTGATTCTTCGACATCATGGTTATTCAATTCGTTCAAGAGAACATTATTGTAATCGTAATTTGGTGGTTTATATTGAGGCACAAAGTCGGGATGAATTCGCCGTATCGCATCTAATGCAATGTCTTTTTGATCAAATTCAAATTTGCTTTTATCCATAACAAAATCAAGAGACATTCCCTGGAAATATTCAAAACCGACTTAATTTGTAAGAATAACTAAACTTAAACTTTAATCAATGAAATCTATAAAGCATTTGCGTACTGTTTTTGTTTTGGTCATTTGAATCCATTGAAAAAGAGAAAAACTTTCTTTCAAAAAACTAAAGAAACTTTACTTAACCCTCTACTGCATGAATTAATATTAGCGGACGAAAAAATTAAAAAATGCTTTACATGGGTTCTTTTGGTTGTTTCAAAAAAAAATTTGTTTAAATTAATTTGTTTAAAAAATTTGTTTATAAGCCAAATTTGGCTTCGTATGCATTAAGGGGTAAGAAATTTTACTAATTCTATTTATTCAGATTATGTAAAGAATAAAATGAAAAATATCAAGAGATAAATATTTATCATTTAAAAACAAAATAAAGTAAAATAAATACATTGCATTACAAAAGGTTAAGAATTAATTCAAATTTGGCTCATTTTAAGCCATGAAACCGAGAAAAGCAATTTGTTTTTTCCGTTATATATATTTTTTCTGATTCACATTCTTTCCACTGTCGAAGTAAGTCTTGCTCCAACATTTTCACCCACTCCTAGATCTTAAAAAAACTTAAAAGTAATAAAATGATTGAAAAATATTATAGGTGAGACTCCCTCCCACCTTAATTTTATGTGGTTACGCCCCTGGAAATGGGGTTAACATAAAAAAAATATCTCTAAAAGTGAAGGGGCTCCATTTCTGAAGTAAAACATAGCTTCCAAGCAAAATAAAAATGTAAAGGAACAAAATTTTTCAACAAAAAAATTTAACAAATTGTGTAGATTTAAAACCCCTTAATGCATACGAAGCCAAGTATGGCTTCCGTACTTTTTGCCCCCTCAAGACCAGGCCAATAATTTTTTTTTCAATAAAAATTGGTTCATAGCATACATAATAAGACAATCGATCAAAAATAAATTTTTAATTCCACTTTTCTTTCCAAACAAACGCAGTAATTAACACTTAAAGTATGAATATATTCTACACTTTCGATTTCAATGCACACGACTGATCGACTCACCTGTGATCATAAAATACACCTTTATTTTGTGTCGGACACACGAAAAAACTATCTCTATGGGTTCTCAGAAACACAAAGAAGAGGATTGTATTTAATTTTTACCATTTTTTTGTGACAGAGAAGAGAAAAGTGCATACAAACAAACAAAACCATATTTGGCTTCGTATGCAGTAGAGGGTTAAGACCTTAATAATTAGTGTGTCTTACCATTTCCTCTGCTTTCTTGATATATTTTCGTATGAGATGTATATTCTGTTCCGATGATTCTGTTCTTCCCAGGCATTCGAAAATCGCCGCAAATGTTTGTTCGTTAAATACTACCCCATCCTCTTCCAACACAGCAAATATTTCTTTAAATCTTTCGAAGCTTCCCTTCTCTGCATATCCATGCAAAAGAATATTGTAAAGATCAATTGTGAAAAATGGTGCTTGTTTACGTTTTTTAGCTCGCTGACGATATGACAAAATCGTAGTTAGACCACGATTAACCATTCCCGATGAGACACAAGCTTTCAAATATGAATTCAAATTTATTATTAATGCCTGCTCTCTGGCTATGCGTTCCTGATCTTCATTAATGTGATATTTTGATTTGTAGCGTGATTGTTTTGCTTTGCTATCCAATACTTTCTTTTTTGTGCTTCGGCTTTCGAGTTGAGGATTAACGTAAGGTTCTATTGGTTCGGCAATATCAACAATATCTGGGATAGCTTCTTCAAGTTTTTCATCATGGAAGCTGTAAAAGTGAAATGAAGCAAAAAAAAAAGTTACAAGGGATGATTCAATTTAAAAACAATTTATTTTTTAGTATGGTGTACAATTAAGACTAAGCCTTTTATAGTACCTTTAAGGTGGACTTGAAAAATTTATAACTTAAGTTTAATTTTTACTTATTGACAATAACATAAGATACAATTTTAAATTAAATAAAATTTAATTGAATATATTCGTTTTACTGTTTGTGTTCTAAAATGAATTAAGATAGTTAATCAATGTTTTTTGAATTCTAACATTCATTTTACTCTTGTCTTAAAGACAATGGTAAGGAGTTCCATAGTTTGGTGGCATAAACATAAAATAATCTCGATGAATTAAGATAGGTGTCTACATAAAGGGGTTTATTATTTTATGCAAGAAAATATAAAATCTTGCTTCAAGTAAATGCTGAAAATTGCTTTTTAAGACAAATTGATGGTATTGCGAAACATGGTTAGGTCAAACCTTTGCAGACCAAAATTATAGCGAGTTATTCTGTTAAAAGCAACAAGCAATTTATGCAAAGCGAGGAAGCATAATATACAATAATTATAGGAACGAGCAATGATTTGCTGATTCTCAATTTCGCATCGACTGGTGTTAATCTGGCAAACATATTTAGCTTTCGAAGAACACCATAAATACGACCAACAGCAAGTTTAACATGGTCGTTGGCTGAAAGAGAACGATTTAATTTAAAAATAAGGCTAGTGACCGTTGACGGTGACGCTAACTCAAGGTTGAGTTGTGATAGTATAATAAGTGGAAGATCGACTGTATTAAATTTCTGTCTAGAAATTACGATTATTTGAGATTAGGCTTGGTTTAGTATTAGGCCATTACAAATAGTCCATTCATAAAGACTAAAGAAGTCCTCTAATAGATTAAACGGACGAGAAAGGTAAATTTGGACATTTTCAGCATAGAGATGAAACATCCCTACTAACAATTTTGCTTCTATAAAGCTTTACAGAAGCAACAATTGCATCTGTAAAGCTTTATAGAACCAAAATTGTTTGTCGGAATGACATTTTTGCACACTAATATGGTAGATCGTTAATAAATATACAGAATAAGATTGGGCCCAAAATCGAACCCTGTGGAACTCCAGCAATCAGATTAATAGAGTTAGAAAATGTGTCACCAACTTTAAATCTCTGACTCCGTTTTCCAAGTAGTCTTGAGTTAGATGTACGACCGATCTTTTACTCAAACCAAAATATAAATTAAGTTTTCTACATAGATTATCATGATTACTTATTTACATATTTTGTCAAGCAGAGTTATGAATCTCTTATTGATAGAATACAATGAGAAATATACAATAAATAAATTTTACCCACCAGAGAATAAAAAAGATATAATATTTTTCTTAAATAAATCTTTGCTTTAAAACATATTGAAATCGATAACTTTACAAACAGAGTTAGCCGGCCTTAAACAACGGGTAACCATAATTCACCTTGTGAAAAGGGATCTCAAGTAGCAATCGAGAACGAAGATTACGCTCTGGAGCATACCAACATATTAAAGAAATCAAGAAAGGGCAATTAATTTTAAAGTTAACAATATCTCTTATGAACATAATTTCAAAATATATTGTTCTAGATTCAAGAGATTGAGTTCCCAATAACAAACACCTCGAGTTATATCAATATTCCAATGAAGAGT
Source organism: Episyrphus balteatus (assembly GCF_945859705.1). Classification (NCBI taxonomy): domain Eukaryota; kingdom Metazoa; phylum Arthropoda; class Insecta; order Diptera; family Syrphidae; genus Episyrphus; species Episyrphus balteatus. Next base: position 10,953,136 of record NC_079134.1, on the reverse strand, counting down.
TTTGATAGTGAAACGCTTTTGAATCCTTTCAATTCTAATGGATTAGTTTTATACATAGGGTTTCATACAATGCAGCAGTATTCTAAAATATTCTAAAAATTCTAAGACGAAGCTAAAATATAGTGAATGATCTGAGAAATCTTTTACGTTACGGTAAATAAAACTAAGCATTGAGCTAGCTTTAGAAACAATAAAGTCAATGTGATCGTAAAAGTTTAATTCAAAATAGAATAACACCCAAATCTATTTTTTTTTCAATAATTCTGGTTAAAGTTCTTTCATCTAGGCGGAACGCCAGAAGTTACATTTACAGAATCTGAAAAAAATCGAGGAGAAAAAAACAATTTTTTTCAATTTTGATAGCAGTATTGAATGATTTACGCTATCAAAAGCCTTTGAAAAATCCGTATAAACTACGTCACATTGAGAGCTACATTCAAGGGAGCTAACTAATTAGTTATTAAAGACTACAAAGTTGGCAGTCGTAGTGGAGAAATAACTTCTTTCAAAAGAAATACTAATTTATTATAAAAGATTTTTCGAAAAGTTTAGGTGTTACAGGAATTTTACAGATCGGGCGATAGTTACATATTACATTTTTACAATCTGATTTAAAAAAATTGATGAATCTAGGATAATTTTCAAGCATCAAAGAAAATACCTTCATGGAGGGAACGGTTAAAAATGAGAGTGGACAAGCCAGAGCCTTTGTACAATTTTTTAAGACTCAATTCATCTTCAACTTTTTTAGAAGATATTTGTAATTCACCGATACTTACTAAATTTAAGTAAGAATCGGAGCTCTCAATGGTTGCCGATACAGAGGGTTTGTACTGATCGGAAAAAGTTTCCGAACAAATTACACATTTTAAAGGGGTCCCTAGATGTTTCATCTTTCAAATGAGCTATGTTTGGAATAATAATAGCTGAACTTTTCTTTTCATTGATGAATAAAGACGATCGAAGATTTTGTGAAATCCAGCGAAGAGAGAAGGGTTAAGAAACCCTTATCATATTCAATTCGAATATCATCTAGAACTTTAACCATAGTCGTAGAGCAGCTGTGCTTAGCCCGAAGTCATGACTGTACCGGACAAAATAAGTTATGAAATCTGGTTAGTTAGGACTTTTACTTACTTGTAAGCCATCATCTCTTCATGTCGTTCGCTATTCATTGCTTCAACAATTTCTCGAAAGTTATTGAAGCTCGTTGTGATATTTTTAATATCTTCCGGATCTTTCTTTGCATGTTTGCCGAGAAAGATTAATGGTTTCTCATCAAAAACTCCGGGTTCATTGATTGAGTTATTTAAAACTTCCAAATCGAATTTTTGATATTCCAATGGTTGTTGTATTTTTGAGCCTTTGGTTGGTATTGACGATGAACTTGTGCTGAAAGCAGCCGCCGAACTGCCAGCTGAATTAATACTTTTTTTACTCGAGGAGGAACTCTTTTCAGATTTGGCGCGCTTTTCCAGAATCTTTTGCTGTGTTTTGAAGATGAAATCTTGAAGCTTCTCAGCTTTCAAACGTTTAAGTTTGGCCTTGCGTTCTTTAGGCACAGAATTGGTCACTAAAATGGCATCATTTTAGATTAATGCAAAATCAATTTCGAAATAAAGAATACCTTCAAGAAATTCAACATATTTTGTGAATTTTGGTTTGCCTTTACGTTTCTTCTTCACTTCAGAAGTTTGGGTACTGGCAGAACTGTGTGTTGATTGATGACGATCCCCCACAGGTTGAAGTGATACCCTCACTAAAAAAATTTTAATAAAAATTAACTTTTCTCTTCCAAAAAACAAAAATAAACTAAAATCTCAAATTTACACTTATCAGATGGCTGTAGGATTGTATTATCTGATGAAATAGGTAGAAAATTAGGTTGGAGAGTTCGTTGCGCAGCAATTAAATCGAATTTGGGAGCACATTGTCCAACAATTAGCCGAACATTTTGTAATGTTGAACTTTTTATTGATAACATTCGATACATTTTAACAATAATAATGTTTCATTCAATTACTTTTTAAATTCAATAAATTTTGTTTTTCGATTTTTATTAAGAATTAAAGTTTTAATAATTAACATTTTATTCTTGCATAACGCAATTTATTTTCATTTTTTTGGGACTGACCGACAGAACAAACTAGTCAGATGAATGGGGGTTTAAAAAAGAAGAGAACAAAAACAAGTCAAATTTTGACGTTTCTAGAAAAATATATGAGAAGAAGACAAAAGAAAAAAAAACATGTGTCGGTGTAATGAGAACGTGAAGTTGGCTGTGGTTTAAAAATTATTAGTTCACAATAGCAAATTAAAATGGTTTGAAAATATTTTTAACAGTTTTATTTTGGAGAGTTTTTTATTCCAACAAAAAAATTCATAAAAACTGTTTATAAATATTTTAATAATTAATTTAAAATTTGGAAGTTTCGAGTAGATCACAAATGTTTTATTTACAAAATTACCCAAAAACTATTTTCGTTGGAAATTATATCATTTTGTTTGACAGCCTATTTCAACTATAGCCCTGTTTCTTTTTGAGGTGGCAAACTAGTAGTTTACTAGCAATAGAATTCAGTTTCAGTGAAATTCAATGCAATTCATATCTACTCGGGAAGAAGAGCATGAGTAGTAATAGTAGTAAATGTACTATAATGTACTCATAATGTGTATGTTTATTTTCCTTCCCTCCTATAAAGCCTACTGACTATGCCTAGTACGCAGCTGAAACGAAAGAAAATTTCGTATTGAAAATTTCGTTTCGCTTCAGCTGCGTATTAAAGCCTGGTACGTTGCTGAAGCGAAAAGAAATTTTCCATACAAAATTTCGTTAACGAAATCCTGAACGAAAAATTTTGTTTTGCTTTTCGTTTTTCAGTACGCAGTTCTAGCGAAAAGTTGGAGAGTTTTCACTAATTTGTCACTTACTTTTTACTGTCCTGTGTATTTCTCTTGACGGTTTTTTAATTCATTTATTTGTTGCTTTAAAAATTATTTGCTGTTGATTTTTCTTGATATTAAATTAGTTTTGAATTTTTTATTTTGACTTTGACAGAATACTTGAAGATTTTTTTTCGTTAGCATTTTCGTTGTTAACTTTGGAGACTTGAAAATTTTTCGTTTCGCATCAGCAGCGTACTAGGCTTTAGCTTGATGTGGGGCTAAACGTCGATGTTCATTAAGTGTTCGTTCCTCTGCCATTCGAAACGTTTTATGCGGAGCTTTTTGACATGTGATACGTTATTGAACAGTTCGTACAGATGCGCCTTTTGGTGCACTAAGTGCCAGTTATACAAACGTAGGTCACCCTCTTTTCAGGAATTTAGCTCTCCGATTTCGGGGGATTAGCTGTGGATCAAGTATCAGTTTAGTCCAAGTAGACTTTAGCACTGTATATTGAATGTTCCGAAAACAGCAGACACAACAAACATTTAAAGTTGTCATATTTTTCGCTTTCGTCCTTTTCTTGTATTTTTCATGTATATTTTACAAAGAGATACAAAAATGTATGCTAGCAAAACTATTTTAATACATTTTGTCCTTCCAAACGTCAGTTTTCACGTTTTTAAACAAATTCTAAACAATTTATGAAAAAATTAGTTTGGGTAGCACAGATTTAAAACTCTTCAAAAAGTTAAGCCCAGAGAAATCTCCGGGCTAAACAACTAAGCCCAAGGTGCTAAGGTGTTATTGTAATTAACATGTAAATTGCTTAGCCCGGACTGCGTTTTTTTTTGTCTAGTTAAGACCGGTTGTAATAAAAAACACACCTAATGATAAGTGTGAAGGTAACTCAATCAATTGCTATCCTATTTTCCAAAATTTGTATGGAATCATGGCTCCCATGAGCCCTTTCCTCTGGAGGGTCCACCCGGGAGACTGTGAAGCTTTCATGCAAAAATTGACTACAACTGGAAACTATTACTATAACCACGTTGCCTCATCTATCTACATAATTATACCGACTATTTGTATGCAGAAGTGTTGTTGCTTGAATAAAATTTGAATTAAGAGTAAAAAATAATCTATTCTGATAAAATGATGACATGAACATTGAACAAATCACTCATCATTAATTTTAATTTGTTTGCAAACTGTCATTTTTGTATTTTGCTTGAATCAATTCAAATAAACACTAGTGAACTGAGAACTTTTTGTGCTTAAACAAATAAAATCCGCATTTGTCTAAAATAATCCTATACCTAACTGAATTTTGAGTTTGCATTATAGACTCATAACTACTTGTAATTTTTTGTAACAGTACCATGAACTTCTAGAATCATATTAATTTCATAAATTATGGAGAACGTGTAACTGTTGTTAACGTTATCGGTTATCATAATAACACTGACCTAGGAAAGATGACACTCACTTGATTAAAATAACAAAAAGTAAAAAAGAAACACACAAAAAAAAATGCATAACATACAGTATTTCACTTGTCTGAACTTATAAACCCATGTCAATCAGCACATTTAAATCTATGCGTCTGTCGGTAAATTATCTCCCCAAAGAATCAATGCATCACTCTCTTTATTTGTTCCAAGTAATCATCATAGAAAAAACATGAATTCTTTCATTGAACTACAGTAGGGTGCAACATTTTTGTATCGATATTGTTTTTGACCATTTGTGAAGTAAAGATCGAATTCTCTTATAACATTTAATCTTCTAATAGGCCTTACAGAAGCTTACAGAAGCTACTGTAAAGTAACGCGTTACAGAAAGTAAATTGTTAGTTGGGCTATTATATTGTTTGAAAATGGATTTTTCTAACATCTTGTAAGATTCACAACTTGTAAGATTCACAAAAATCCCCAAATTTGAGATATCCTAAAGAGCAGGTAACAACTAACAACAATTTTAATAAGAGATAAATTCCTTTTATGACTTTCATAAGTTTTGATGAGGGGATAGAATCGGAGTGTATCTTTTTAATCTATTTGATGATTAATGATGACTATAATTTAAAGATACATTTGTTTTAATTTGAGCCAAAAAACACTATAGGTCGGTATCAAACACAAAATGCTTTTTTTTCATTAAAAACATCATTTCAGTTTTATTTCATTGAGTTTTTATATTTTAGGGACATTTTTGAGCTCATCAAAATATTTCCACAAAATCAAAAAAATAGTATTTAAAAAACCAGAACATTTTTTACACAACTCTATAACGTTTAAACCAAATACACCACCATTCTAGTGTTTAATTCAAAAGCAGATGAAACATTTCTTACAAGAACAGAAAAAACATATCTTCCCGACTAAATACCGAACAAAAAATATCTATTTCTGGATGATGAAAATCCGTGCAATGGAGTTTCCAATTTTTCATATACGAATATCGCGCCGCTGAGCTCTCTCAATGATCATCGACAAATCGTTCATTCATTCAGCTGCTGTCTGAGGAGGTATTCTGGTTATCTCTGTCTGGTTACGTCGAATAATTTAAAACAAAACATCGACAACACCACTAAGAACACAGCATCAGCTAGCTGATCACTTTTCGACTATATCCCCAGAAGCTAAGTTCTGTACATCGCAAACATCTATTTAATGTGGAACCTTTGCTTGGCATGGTCAGAGGCATTGGTTCGATAGCGCCGATACTGATAGAGTGGAGATCAAAGTGAATATAAAATAGTGAAATAACTTTCGAACTTTTTTACCAAAAATAAACCTAAGATTTAAACGATTCGTTTTTTTTTTTTTTTTTTTATTATGAAGAGTGTTTAACAGTGATTTATTAGCACATTAATACAATACATATTTTCAAACCTGGATAAACTATTTGATCGAGAGGTATGTACAAAAAAATTAAATTAAAAAAAAATCACCGTGTTCTAAACCAATCGTTTGCTTTGAATTATTGAAATTTAAACTTTTGACCCATAAATACTAGACTCTCTGATAACAGAATTCAATAAAAAAAATATCAATGAGATTGTCATGTGTATAAACAAAACTATAAAAAAAAGATGTAACCTTTTGTTTATTTTTCATTAAAAATAAACCTATCGTTATATTTTTAACTACCTATTTTAGAGTAAGGACATATTCTAGTAATGAAAATTAAATAAACTTGATTTAACTGTGCTTTTTGGAAGGGCTAAATCCTTAGAAAATGGTAAAAATTGGAAAAACTATATTTAGATGAAACCCATTGAAAATGGAAGAGAATATAACAAAAATTAAAGGACATAATTTATGGGTGATTTGAGGTGTGTAATTTGGAGGAGATTAGTTTTAAAGGATAAAAAGCAGTTTAACTCGATTTCCGGTAAAACTGCAAGTCCTATGAAAAAAGTTAATCGCAAAGTTGTAAGTAATATTTCTACAACTTTTTTAATAACATTTTTTTCACATAATTTTAAAATTTATTTGATTAATTCAAGTAAGCAAGGTTTTATTGGCCGTTTTTTGCCACTTGATAAATATAGATCATTAATTAACACGTATTACAACAACTACATGATATCTTGCTTTTCATCAGGATCATGAATCGTGAGTTGCTTTTCATCAGGATCACGAATCGTGATCTTGCTTTTCATCGTGATCCTGATGAGCAGGATCTCATGTAGTTGTTGTAATAGTGTTAATTAATCTATATGGATCAAGTGGAATAATAAAAAACGGCTATTATTACATTTTACAAAAAAAAAAAAAAAAACAAAAATTACGAAATTTGGTGAAAACTTACCTTTTTGTGTCAATTTAAAATATTATTTTATTCACCTTATTTTGAATTCATATTGAAAAAGCAGCCTAATTTTCAATCGAAAAATATAACGTCAAAACATCTGCTTGGAAGAAAAGGCGTTTCGTTGAAGTGTTTGAAATATGAACAAAATAATAAAATAATAATTTTATCTTTTAATTACCTACAACTTTTGCCAGAAATCGATAGAAACTATTTTTTAATCCTGAAAAACTCAAGCTGCTTCCAATTCTCGACCTCAAATTACCAGTAAATAATAATTCCTTTAATTTTCGGTATTACGCTCTTTTTTATGCAATAAGTTTCATCATATTATTATTTTGTTTTGGTTCCAAAAACTTTCTATTTAGTTTTTGTTGTTTCATAAATTCAAAAACTTTACTTATTTTATTTCAAACTATCCAGAATCATTAAGAATTCAAAGGAACTCTATGGATTTGGGTTCACCTACCTTAAATCCGAGGTTTTTGACTACCCTCAATCCAAGATTTAGAATAAATCTCGAGATTTCTTCTAAATCTACTTAGCTAAATCTCGGAAGTGGGGGCAAGACCACCTATGGGGGCAAGACCGTTTTTGTACCAAGTTGTATGAAAAAAAATTAAATTGGCAGGACTTGTAATATAAAATAAATGTCTTCTAGTAAGATAGATTATGTCTGTAAGTATGAGCAAGTTTCGTTGAAATCCCGAAAAGTTATAGTAAATTTTGTGATTTTTCGTCAAATCGTCATGTTTCATGTGAAATTTGTACTTTTTTAAATGAATTATTTGAAAGTTTTAACTTTTCCTTTCATTGTAATTAAAGTTGGGAACAGATGAAAACATATAGCTTACGTTTGTGATTATTGCAAAAAGATTCCATATTTTAAGATAGAAACGGTTTTATTATCAACAGAAGTTGATATAGCGGTCTCGCCCCCATGTGGGGAACAAGACCGTTTTTTGTTAGATGTTTTTACAAAACGTATTATCTTTTGTTCAGTATTTTTTTATTTTTTTTTTAATGATGAGATTTCCTACAAAAAAACATTAAAATTAATGAATAAACACTTTATTTTTAAGACGGTTAAATACTTAAGGGGCGGTCTTGCCCCCACTTCCCCTATAACTATTCAAAGTTTATGTAAGTGAGATATGAAAGTTCACTTGAAAGTGAACCTGTAGCAGGGAAATCAATATTCTTCCAATACAAAACTCGTGTTAACAGAGTTTTTTTTTTTTAATAAATGTTCTCGAAAATGAGTTCTGTCGGAATTTTAAATAAAAGTTCTTTGGAACTATTATTGAGTTTAAACTTAAACAATTGTATAACGAAAAATTACCATCGAGTATCTTAAACAAAAAAAATTAAATTTCGATCAAAATTTCTTTGAGCTATTTTTGTATGGAAAATTTCGTTTCGCTTCAGCTGCATACTAGGTTTTAACGTTGAAGCCTCTTATACCTATAAACCTTAGTGAAATTGTAACATTGAGTAGCTGAGAAATTAAAAATTTAAATCAAAACCAAGGACAATCTATTAGATTAGTATTTTGTGTTGCCCTCTAGTTTTTTTTTTTTTTATTAAAGGTTTAATATCGATACCTTTTTGTGAGAATGTACCTATATGAGTGCAAATTTCCAAAATCTGTTTATTTCAGTAAGCCCTGATTTTTCAATCGTCAGTTAGACTATCAGAAGAATAAATGTCAGTATAAAAAAAACTTTTAATTATTGTAATAAGCTCTATCTGAAATCTGAGGTTTATTTGACTATTGAAAAATTGTCCCTAAATAAACAAAGAAATTCCTGTAAATTTTATGAATTGTCACTTAAGGTATCGATATGTTACGTTTATAGCTATAGGTACATATGTGTTGAAACGTTGAACGAACTGGAAAAATTTTCAATAAGCTTCCGAATTTGATTATTATACGATGTCGCCGTAATTACAGATAAGCTTAATAAGTTGATAAGAATATTTGTTTATTTTTTTTTTTAATTAAATTTATTTTAAATAAATACTCAACTTAATTTACACATATAATCTTTGTACCAGTAGCGCTTTTTTCGTGATAAGTATTTTCATATTCTCTATACAATATTAAAAAAAAAAAATAATAAATAGTCCAAGACTGTAGTATCTAGAGAGCGCCATAATCAATTCCATGCAACGTCGCATAGTGTATACCAAACAAAACGCTTCCAAAAATGTCTCATTTGTAAAATTACAAGAAGTATTTTAGAAACTATGATCCCACAGATGAACATACATACACAGTGTGTATTACACACATACCGGTCAAACAAATTACAATCCTCTTGGATTTTCAGGCCAAAATATAAAAGGTTGAAGATTGATCAAATTAGCTGTAAGCTTTTAGCAACAAAATAGCAAACTATTCCAAATTCAATTAGTCGGAAAGTAATCCCACATAGAAAATACCAAGTAGTGTTAACTGAAGCTACCACTTTTTCCAAGGCTTCTTTTAATTGATTTATTTCCTCTTGCCACCATTATTTATAAAAAAAATAATTACATCCAATTTAAAATTAAATTTTTTTCATATTTAAATCAATTAGAAAATAAATCACCTCACAGCACAGCGGTAGTCTTAATAAATATTCATCTCTACTACCTTCCAGTCAGTTTATCTAAATATTTACATCATTTAACAAAAAACAAAAACTAAATATAAATTTTTAAATATTTGTTTTTCATAAACAAAAGAACAAAAACTCAAAAGAGGTAAACTTTTGCGTTTGTTCATAATTCATAATGAATTTTCCTTGCTCAAGCTTTTAACTAAATAACAAAAGAAATTAAAACAAAAATATATTTTAAAAATGCAAAATTTTATGAACTTATTTTTGAGCAAGGTGCATTGCATTTTCATTATGGTTTGATGGCTAACCGGATGTGGTGCAGGCTTTAAGGATAATTATTGCTATATTTTCTCGTGTGCTTTCAACTACGTCAATCGTTAATATAAACAAGACAAAAATCAAACAAAGCAAAAGCAAATTAACAAAACAAACAATTTATTTGCACAATTTTGATTTTCTGTTCTGTTTTACAAAGTAAAGTGCAACTGAGAACAGACAAAGTTGGCGCCGTGACAAAGCAATGAACTAGATTTTCCGCGTTTTTAGAAAATTTCTATCCGATGAATAAGTCTCTATGCACTTTACTTGCAACTTGGAATTAGTGTCGATGTCGATTGATTTAGGCAGCAAAATCTAAAAATGTTTGTTTGGGTTTTCCACTTGAAATACACACACAATTATTTTATAATTTACTTGCTGAATGCTCAAATCGTAGAGAATAATTTAATGGTGATGATTAAAATACGGCGTGTACAAATTACTAACAAATGTTAATAAATATCAAAAAATTTTGTTGAAAATTTTAACTCTGTGTAGATGTATTTAGATATTGAATAGGTAGATAGCCTTTCTACCAAGGCGGATATTTTCCTATAGCTAATTAGCATTAATTTTTCATTTTAAACGCGAAAACTGAAAATAAATGGATTTTTGTATGTTCATGAAATAGTGCAAAACTTTGTATATAAACATTAAATGCTTTAGTTTTTTTGTTTTAGAAAGAAACATTTTAATCGATTAGGTTTTTTTTTTAGTAAGGAATCTTTCTATTTTCGGAGCTAAATCAGAATCAAATCCTGCTGTTATTGTTTAAATTGATAATTGTTAGAGCCGCATTTCCAAAATCAGCTAAAACAAAGTGAGTTAACTATGGAGATCCTCCTTTCATATTTTACAATATTTATATGAGCTTTATACAACTTCCTTGAAGTTTCGACAATATTTACCAATTTCATCGAGGGATTATTATTTACAAAAATCAAAAACTGCAGTTTTTCGAAACATGACAAAAATATTTCTTAATCAATTAAAACAAAAAAGGTCACCTATCCAAGCATTTCCACCGAGATTTTGGGACTTGGAAGACTTAAAATATTTTGTAGAGGATATAATAAAATTGTTTTTCTAATGACACGTTTCAACCGTTTGAACATCCTAGTTTTCAAACAAACTTATAAAGGAGATGGGGCGTTTTTGGGCCATGAGCGTACATTAATGAGACTAGTCTCAAAATGAAGCTGGAGGTTAGTATATTCAATCTATGAATTTTTTTTCAAATCGTAAGTCAGGTTCTTGAGATACAAGGCTCCAAAGTTCGTTCTTGAAACCCTTATTTGACACTTTTATATGCAAATATCATGAGAACTACAAGAGGTATATGGATGTTTTTGATGTCAAATGAAAGGTGGTTTTAGTGCCTTTTTAACAATATAAAATACATATTACACAAAACAAAGAAACGGCGAACAAATAAAAAAATTAAAATATTATTTTAAAAAATCGATTTTTGTTGCGGTATAGCACTGGTTCAACCTTGTACCTTGAACCACATATGTAAAAATACGTAAAAATAGCCACATCCATGCATGAACCGAAACTGACCCGTAGCTAATCCGCCAAAATCGGTGGGTTAAATTACTGATCCGAGGCTGAACCACGTTTGTACAACTGGTCCTTTTTTGTCCAAATTATGTTAGAGAGACACAAAAACTGTAATTTCTTGTGATGAACTCTGGGCTACACTTTGTTTACATAAACTAGATTACAAAATACGTACTAAAGAAGATTTCCGATAAATCCACTTTTATCTCTGTTTTAGTTTAAAATATAGTTCTTGGAGCTTTTTGAAACTATAATAAACTGATAAGTTCTTTGAAATTAATGAAAATGGAATTAAATACAATAAACCAATGCTCTATTAAAATTGTTCTTTAAAATAACAACATCTTATCCGTTCCTTTTCTATAAGTGATCTCCCAAGTTTTTTTTTGAAAAGTGTATTAAACAATTGGTTTTCCCCACATAACATAACACAAATAAACAAGCTTCTAAACCGGTTCTAACCGCATTCTAAAAAATTAAAACAATTTTATAACTACACATGCGTACAAGCATATTTAATTTGAAAATAAATGCCATTAATGTCGACATGAATCGATTTTTTCAAATTAATATTCTACTTTTATTTATTTTTTCGCCGTTTCTTTGTTTTGTGTAATATGTATTTTATATTGTTTAAAAGGTTAGTACCTTTACTAGTACTTAACAACCTTTCATTTGACATCAAAAACATCAATATACCTCTTGTAGTTCTCATGATATTTGCATATAAAAGGGACAAATAAGGGTTATCAGAACGAACTTTGGAGCCTTGTATCTCAAGAACCTGACTTACGATTTGAAAAAAAAATTCATAGATTGAATATACTAACCTCCAGCTTCATTTTGAGACTAGTCTCATTAATGTACGCTCATGGCCCAAGTCCCATATAATTTTGCCCCATCTCCTTTTTTATAAAAAACATGCTTAAAATTCTCAATTGAAAATGAAAACAAAAAAACAATGTTATCAATCGATTTCTTCTATCTACAAGTTCTAAGTGTCCCCGATTAAAATAAATCCATCCCATTTTAAAATGCATACAACAAGATAATTTCAGTTGAAAGAATGATTTCCTTGAAAGGAATTCTTTGATTAAACAAAATTCCATGTAGAACAAGTGTATAGCTACTTGTAAAAATTCCAATTGTAAAGATATAATACGTATACAAAAACGAACAAAGATAAATCCTCCCATTCAAAGTTGTTGAAAGCGTACCGTGGCCTTAATTTGCGTATACAACTACACATCAATTTCATTTTATTCTTATAAATTTTGTTCTTTCTTTTGCAGATTATACTATATAGTCACCATTTTCACAAATAAAAGGCTCCACTGTATACGCTTTAAAACTGAAGACTGAACTTTTTGATCCCGACGCATACGCACAATAAATTTCTATCATGAGGAAATCAATTGGAATCTTATTCGTTACACTAATTGGATTTGGATTAATAGATCTGGCTCCAGCCAAAGATGTCATGTAAGTATAAAAAATTAAGTGATCTTTCATGGAATGATTGCTATTTTTTGATGTATTTATGCACAAGAATGAATATACCTATTTTTCTTAATGTCAAAAACGTATTTCGACTTACATAAATATGTATAATTCTTGCTTTTTAAAAATCTGAGAGTCTAGAAGTGATTTCTAAAAACAAGATATTTAAGTATCAGTTTGACAGTTCAGAAACCAATAATTTAAAGGATCGTAATGAAGTTAACATTTTGACACAAGAAGTTTATAAGTTTTGTAAAATTGGTCACTTAAATTCCACTTGCTTAGCCTCACAAAAACTTTAAATAGTAATAGTGTCAGCGTAAATTTGTAATAGTGTCAGGTGACTAATCAATCAGAAATTTTTTTTAAAACAAGTTTACAATTCTGCGGCCTAGGTGGCGCTCATGTCACTTTTTTACATTAATTCAGACTAATTTAAAAGTTATTCGTAATTTGACAGATTGCAGAGAGATTATTTGACAGCCAGCGTTACCACCCTTCCAAAATATCTGCAAGCGAATAAAACTCTTGATCGATGGCCATATTTTTAATTATACTCACTTTTAGTATTTTTTTTTTCTGGAAAAGATCAACCGGCGGCGTCTAATTGTTATGTTCTTATTAGAAGACTTCCGCGCTCTATGTCCCCAAAAAACTATCGTCGCCACTTTGCAGAAGAATAACCTAAACAATTACAAAAATTCACAACATAATTCCCAATGTTGTTCCAAAATTGGAGCACTGAGCACATGTTAATATTAAGCCGGCGGCAAATGCAATTAAAAAATTTTTCATACGCATCACAAGAGTGTGGACAATTACATAATTATCCATAATTATGCTGCAAGTGCTATTATTTGGCAGACAGAATTATGAAGTCCAAAGAGTACATTGACATGTCGCACATATGTTTTTTATGTTCTGTCAGAATAAAGTTATTCTTGTAAAAATTCAAAACTTCTTTCTCATAATGCGTTTTCGAAACACATTTTTTTCTCAGCATTTGCCAATAAATAACTGTATCTACCGTAATGAATCACACAAAATGTCACATAAAAAGATATATGCACGACTCTTCTTTCTGGGTTACCACATTTATGCGGTGCGTGTAGACGACATACACATGTTGCACCAAGTTGACTTTCTGCGTCACCATAATATCTCGAATCGAAAAATTACTTAACTTTGTTTCCGAATTTAGGTTTTCGATATATTTATGGCCGAGTTGCCCTTACGCGTAAAACAAAACGCTATACAAAAAAAATAATCTATTTCTGGAATGCATCGTTCATCGTTTGTTGTATAGAGGCCTCGACAAACCGGCAAGAATGAATCTTGCAGGGTCAGATCAGTATACAGATCACACAAAAGGAATAAACAAAAACAACTTAATTTCGACTAAAAATAAAAATTTAAAAAAACTGAAATTTCTCATTATTAAGAGTGCAAAGGCCTACGCACAGTGTAAAGCACAGTTGGCCTTAACTCGATTAATGATCTTGCTAATGATGAAGAGATGATCTTTTTAACTCGATGCATACGCGCATTTGGAGTGTGTATAGGAATGAGTTTGAGATTAGTATTGGAAGAGATTTTCTAAATGAACATTTCTATTTTCGAAAATAATTTATTTCGAAATTCTGTTTAATTTTGACAAAGAATCTACTAATGGTTTTATGCCATTTGATGTATCATTTATTTAGAGATTTATCATGCAGAGCAAAATTATGACGAAATATGTTACTTTTCATAGAATTCGTGTGCACTAAATGAAGATTCGAATTTTTTTAGAATAATTCAATTATTTTATCATAAGAGACGACTAAGCCGATAAAATAATTGGAAATATTTTGTCATCAGCGGTTAAGGAATCGCAATGCCATAAACTAAAACTTTTTATTTAATTAAAACTACGAAGAGCAGAATGTAAACATAGCCTCAATTTAAGAAAGGGATTTTGCAATGGTTTCCAAATTTCTTAACAAAAAAATTGACAGCTTATCCATAACCATGGTATAAAAAGACAAGGTATGATCATTAGAGCCGCCATCTTACAAAATGGGGTAATAAGGTTTTGACGTTTAAATTTGTCAAAGTCAAAAGCAACAACAATTTTCAAGACAAATTTGTTTACAACAACAATTTCAATGGGCAGCTGTCAAAACCTTAAGTAGCCATTTTTAAGTTTTGACAGTTCTCGATACAGAGTTTTTTCTAATGATCATACCATAAACAAAAAATACCAAGACTGGAAACTCGGCGGTCAACTGACGTTTGCCTACAAGCTGCGAGGTATGGTGAATGTCGTGAACCTATCGTTGTGTTCGTGTCCGCTGTGTGGTGAATGTCGTGAATCTATAAATGTGTGCGTGTTAACGTCATTTACCAACGTGGTGGCTTTCACATATATTCACAGACAGCACTGTACACAAAAGGGTTTTTCGGGGAAAGACGTACGAAATTTTCCAGTCTTGGTATTTTTTGTTTATGGATCATACCTTCTCTTTTTATACCATGATCCATAACAAAATATTAATGCAAGGGATTACGAAAAATAAGTGCACAGAGAAAAAGATCACCTTAAATTAAGCGGATTTCTGCATGGTTTTTTGCCCAGATGTCTTCCGCCTTAAAATAAGTGGAAATCTACTTAATTTTAGATGGAAATCTTTTTATTTTTATGATAATAAGAAGATTTGCATCTTATATTTAGTGGATTTCCGCTTAATTTAAGAAGGTAGGCATCTTGACAAAAAACCATGCAGAAATCCGCTTAATTTTATGTGGTCCTTTTCTTTGTGTGATCACGAAGGCCTATATTCTTCGAAGGCTCATAGCTTAAGAACGCTTATATATAAGTAAGGTTTTCGGAATTTTTCGGACGATCATAAGAGCCGATACAGAGAAAATCCTGTTTCTTTTCTTGGAAATAGGATCATTTAAGTTGGAGTTTTTTTCCTTCTTTGGAAAAAAGTCCTAGAAACCACTGAGCTTAACTTAGCAAATCTTTCACAGCATCATAGTTTAAGTCACCATAGTTTTTTGATCTAATTATATAATTTTTAGGATTTTTATTTCCAATTGGTTTCTCAGTCTTCCTCAGGGAACTTTGTTTCCAAGTTAATGTAGGTTGAGTAGGCTTTAAAATAATAAGTTTTAACAGTTGTATACCATTTCGTGAGTTCGGTGCATAACCTCAATAAGTCCGTTTTTAGCCTGAAAGGCACTGTTTCAACTTGAAATTTTATTACGAAGCTTACTTCCGATTGAAAGATAGCTTGTTGTTCACCTTCTGACTCTTTATTAAACCAATCGTTAGTATTTAGATTCAATGAAATATCCAAAGACTGTGGAAGACCTTGAGTCTCAAAAACAAAACATCTCTTATTTTTCAGGAACGATCAGCTGCTATCGTTGGTGCGGTCATACAATCAGTTGGAGAACAAACTCGAGCGCCATGAATATCGAGAACGAGCTTTGGGTGAACTTCTCAAAAAAGGCATCATGTCCTTGCAAATTGGACAAAAATCTATGGAACCTATGAAGGGAATCTTCAGTCGACTGGATGAACGTGTTAGCCAAATTGAAACTCTCTTAATGGCTGTAAGTTAATACATAAATACTGTTTTGTTAAAAATACATTACAAGGATATTTTATTTTAGCAAGAACAAAAGTACAGCTTACAATCTGAAAAGATCGATGAAGTTATTAAGCTCATAAAATGGATGGATGAAAATAGCAAAAAGAACTCGGGTGGTTCTAGTGTCGTTATTAAGGAACCAGTTGTTGTTGAGGCTCCAATGAACTTGGAAATGCTTAAAGAAGTCCGTACCTTATCGGGCAGTGTTCAAAAACTTTTGGATATGTCAAGCTCTTTGATGAAACAAACTGAAGAAATGGCCAAACAGAGTCCCAAAACTGAACAGCTTATTGATCGTATGGAGAACAAATTGGTCAGCCTTTATGTTCCACCTCCATCTACAACTCAAGCTCCCATTATAATTGATAATTCCGAGTTTGAGAGCAAAGTTATGGATTCATTCAAGAGTATTGCATCAAATATTAATGAATTGAAGTCTTATACTCCAACCACTCAAGGACCAGCTGGTTTAGTTCAAGCCGATAAGGAGTTCATTCAGGCTCTGACAAATGAAACCTTAAATGCTCTGGAAAATCTTAAGATTGATACCTTGAGTGCAACAGACAAAGGTAAGATATCAAACAAATTTGTGTGAAGTATTTTGTTTTTAATCATGCATTTTTTATTCTTTAAGTTTTGGCTAAGGCTTCATCACGCATTAAGGACTCTGAAGCCAATGTCGATAGTAGTATCAAAAAGGTGAACGAAAACATAGAAAACACTACTGAAATTCTGGAGAAATTCTATGTGGAACTAAACGCAACCCACAACGCTCTAACAGACGGTCTAGATAACTTCAACAAGATTCTCCTATCAAACTCTGATGAAATTTTGAAAACTCAACGAAAGATTGAATTTGGAACACATCAAATTGGCCAGAAAATATCTGATGTTGTAGGAGAAGAACAATTGAAACTTCAACAAGAGATAAAGAAACGCTTTGATGATGTTGATGAATCGATCAGCACCAATCATGTTCAATCTCTTCAAAATATCAGTTCTGCTATGGAAACGGAGATTAGTCAAGTTTGGCATCAAATTGAGATCATGCACAGTGAAATGTCGGATAGTAAAGACGCAATGAACAAACTCACTGGTCAAACTGAAGTCTACGTAAATGGTACATTTGCTACTATGGACGGTATGGAAGGAAAGGTTTCTCAGATTACAAGTCGTATGATGGAAGTTGATTCAAATTTGAACTATCTACTTGGACGTTTGTCTTTGATCACACAAGAATTTAATCAAATAAAAACTGGATTAGGCGATGCTTTGGAACAAATTCGTGGCAGTTTTCATGAAATCAGTGAGAAAGTAGTTAATCCAGGTCCAGGACCTCATAACATCCCAAGAAATGAATATGAAACTGATTTCAATTTACTTTCGAAAAGGAATGCTTCATAATTTCGATATTCGAACAACAAGATGGTAGAGTTTTAAGTATAAATACATACAAACACACACAATAGAGTATTTGAGGTTATTCATGCCTAAGCAAAGCCGCGTCATGGTGGTTTTCTATATCATTATAACGGAATTATCTTGAAGTTTAACAGAATTGATTAATTTGAACTATTTTTTAAGTTTTTTATAAATGCATTATGTAAGAAACTTTTATTTGAGTGTGCCATAACCAATAATTAAAAATATTTTATAATTTATTTTATAATATTTTGTAGAAAGAATAAAGAAAAAATGCCACAAGAAAGTGATTGGAATAAAAATAAAAGAGTTTATTAATTTCTTTGTGATATTTCAAATTAAGGTTGTGATATTACAAACAAAACTTAAAATAAAGCAAGTGATTCCTATATTTTGCTAACACATATTAAAAATATCAGAAATAAAGCAACAACTCTACTTACAATTTGCTTCTATAAAGCTTTACAGAAACAAAACTGTTCGTTGGGAAGTTAGTTCTTATACTTACTTCATCGGTATTAATTTTTTGAAGAAACAATGGTTTAAATGAAGTGATGAACTTCTATTGAATCTAAAATGTCAAATCTAATGGCACAACCATTTCATTAGTAGCCCTGTTCCATTGGGAGGTGGCAAAGTACTACTAGTAGTTTACTAGCGATTTTCAATGGAACGCACTTTCAACGAATTCAATACAAATCGTATCTACTCGGGAAGAAGAGCATGAGTAGATGATAGTACTAGATTAACCAAAACATGTACTAGTAGTAAACTCCAATGGAACAGGGCTAGTGACATATAATGGTGATGTGCGTAACTCCATTTTACCAAATCTTACAGAAGAGTAAAAATAAACTTTCTAGCCGTGTAATTTTCATGAGATTTTAAATATCTAGTATGCAGCTGAAGCGAAATGAAATTTTCCATACAAAAATAGAACAAAGAAATCTTAAACGAAATTTATTTTTTTGTTTTTTGTGAAATTTTTTATTTTTAATTTTTTTATTTTTAAGCCTAGTACGCTGCTGAAGCGAAACGAAAAATTTTGAAGTCTCCAAAGTCAACAGCAAACATGTTAATGAAAAAATATCATCGGGCATCACCTATAGCAAAGTAAAAATAATAAAAATACAAATCAAAAAATTCAAGAAAAAACATCAGAAAATAAGTTTAAGATTTCGTTCAAGATTTCGTTAGCAAAATGTTGTTTGGAAAATTAACACAATTCATGTCCCCGGCTTGTGTACAGCGTACTGCAGAACGGAAAGTTGAACGAAATTTTTTCGTTTATAATAATTTCGATGTGTCATTTTTGCATGAGATTTTTCCGTTCGTATCAGCAGGGTACTAGGCTTTAATGCGATTTCGTTTTCAATCTTTTTCCAAAATACATTTTTCAAGTCCGAACCCTTTGACTTGGCTATTATATGACCTAATCACAATAAAAGCTAAACCAAGCAAACGTGAACGCTTTTTTCTCATTAAAGTCACTGAATGCATTCATTTATTTGTTTTCGTTTCAAAACGTCAAAATTAATGCGACCGTGTTTAAAAAAATGTAAACAAGTTTATTTTCCAATTATTCGAAAAACTTTAAATTAAACTAATAAAATGGAACAATTACAAGTTCAACATTTAATTAATTTAACCATTGATTCCACCTGCAGAACATGCCTTGAAAATTTAAATGAATTCCATCATAATATCTTCGAAATAGAAGATTTTCCAAAGAAATTTACTTCATGCACCACCTTGTCCATAAAGCCAAATGATGGCTTCCCAACAAATTTATGTGAATCATGTTTTACAAAAATTGATGATTTCTATAATTTCCAATTAATGTGCATATCTGCAGAAATTAGATTTAAAGAATATATAAATTTAGAACAGAAGCCTTCCACATCGAAATTTGATCAAATTATTGAAGGTAAAGATGACAATAAAAATGATTACTTTAACAGGGATTGGTTAACATTTATTGACAAAAAAGCATTAGGTCTGAAAATGGCAAATGAGTTGTCTTCCGAAGATGATAACCAAGAAATCATCAAATGCCTTAAAATCATTAAAGAAAGCTTCACAAATGATAGTAGCGGATTTCCTTAACTTTGCCTTTTTTTCTTCGGTATCGTAAGAAAGTATAGACTTTATACAAACACAATGCATGTCGCCCTGATTTCAAATATATATGCTTTTAATTGTGCCTTTTTTAACCGTTAGTTCCTTTTTATGCCTTTTTTACTCATCAGTGCCTTTTTGTCTATTTTGGGCAATTCTGTGTTTTGTATAAAACGTCTAAAAACTAAAGTAAAAACGTTCAATTTGTCATCGAAACCAAACATAAAATGAATCGTTCGGTTTTTGGGACTAATTACAGATTTTAATAATAATAGAGTTTCCGCATACCATCCTGGCTAAAGCCAAGAGTACCCATCTTATAAATAAGATTGGACTCTATTAGTCCTTAGCACTAGAAGAGGTAATTAAAAACGAGATTAGTTAAAAGGCTTTTAAATATACTATTAATTGTTAATATTTCATATACTTATGATCTTACGTGTATTACTAGTAACGAAGAAAAAATAATATAAAATTACTAAAATTATTGTTATTTTAAGTGGAGCGATGAGCCCACCGTCGTACCTGGGCGAAACGCTTTATAATTTTGGAGTTGAGGGCACTTAAACTTTAAAATTGAATTATTTGTACTAGTTTATATCAATTTTTTTGAATGTATTTAAATTATATTCACTCTTCACTCCACTTGGTAAATTATTAAAATAGTTAATGCCATCATAGAAGATTGAACTTTGTCTGATGTTGGTAGCATTTCTCAAACTATAAGGCTGAACTGCTGACCTTTCCACTAATCCATCCAATAAATAATCTGGTAACATACCATTTCGTATTTTAAAAATAAAAATCATAGCGTCAAACGTCAATTATTAAAAAAATAAAGATTTTACTGTCTCTTCGAAAAAAAAAACACTCTTTCATTTAAATTTATTTTATAAAATCTCTTTATTCTTGCTTTCTATCCCAAATTCAACGTTTTTACAAAATTTCCTTAGGGTGACCCATCATTTTTATTTTCACTAAAAAAAAAAAACACCCTTTTAACCATGATATTCTTATAGACACTTTTGATTCTTGTTTCTAATCTCAAAAGTAACATAACTTCTGCACACTTATTGTATTCGTAATTCCCATGGAAAAGACAGAATTTTTAATAAATTTCGTAAGCGTAACATGTATACCATTGATTTTATAGGACTAATTGCGGGTTTTCCGTATTTACAAAAAAAAAAAAAAACACCCATTCTTCGTTTCTGTTATAAATGAAACATATGTAACGATTTTCGTTGGTGTAACATTTTTGTCCCAGTTTTTGTGGTATCCTAGTTCCGAATTTTATCATTTCTTAAAAAAAACGCCCTTTCACTAAAGATAATTTTGTAGACTTTTTAGATTCTTAACGGCCAATTTCTTCACAGAGTCCTAGCGCTAGTACCGGTCCTAGTCCTAAAGTTAGTACTCAAATCGGTATCAACTCATTTCTTCACCCAAGTACTAAGCCCTAGAACTGTCAGTTTAGGACCGAGTACTACTTAGGACTCGGTACTAGCTAGCTCCTCAAAATAAGCTAGGACCTGGTTATTATACCAATCGTTAGTACTCAAATCGGTAGCAACTGATTTCTTCACACAAGTTCTAAGTCGTAGTACTGTCAAATTGGTACCGAGTTTTACTTAGGACTTCGTAAAAGTTAGAACCTAAAAATCGACAGTCTAGCGACGATAATACTCAATTCTTATTGAGTTTTTGCATTTATTTTAAAATTTTATGAGCATTTTTGAGCTTTGGTGTCTTTTGAAATGTGTAGTTTTTGAGTTTATTGAATTTTATTCTAATTTTGGCATTTTGTAATTTGTATTTTTTTTTAAAAGATTATCGCAATAGCAATGCAGTCTTTGAATAAATTATTATGGAACAAAATCGTTGGCACTGCACAAGATTATCCATTTCTAATAAGAAAACCACAGTTTATGAAAGTATAATTGAAGCCACCTGCATACAATTTTCACTCAAAATATATTCTATTTTACGGGCATCAGTGATGGCCGTCCGATATCTATCTAACAATTTCCAACACAAAATGTCTTTGCAAGAAGATTCTATTTACAAATAGTATTGCAGACTATGATCAAAATTATCTTCATTCAATGACTGCTAAAAAACAAAACTGCACCAAGACAATAAAGATTCAGTTTTCAAAAATGTTATTTTTATTGAGATATACATATATGAACTGTCTTTTTTATTAATAAAATAAACTGGTTTATCTGTGGCTTTTCCAGGTTTTCCAGAGTCGTTAGTGAACTAGCTATCAGGCTTGCCGGCACTTATGCACAAAATCGTCACATTCTCGTCATTCTTGATAGTGAAGGTTCTTGATATAATTTATCTTCTTTTCTTGTTGTCTTTGTTCTCAATCATCACAATATTTTTTAAATTATTTTAATGTTAATTTCATGAATGGACTGTTTTTTGTCTGTTAATATTTTGTAAAATCTGTTGAAATATTAAAATAAAATATTGACAGTTATACCATTTTTATACGATTTATTTCTTAGGACCGCGTTGTGAACTTAGATCAGGTCCTATAAATGTGAAGAAATGCTTAGGTACTAACTTTTCCTTAGGACCGAGTACTAGTGCTAGGACCTGACCTAGCTAGACCGGGTACTAAGCTGACTTAGGACTTATGTGAAGAAATTGGCCGTAACTCTTATAAAAAACAAAACTTTTTTACCCAGTTTAAAAAATTAATAAAATTTATGTGAGTTGTTATGATACCTTTCTCACATTTAACTCAACCCATTAAAAAAACACCCTTTCACCAAAAATATTTTTAGAAATTTTATGAATCCTTTGTGCCTGCTTTATCTTAAACCTTCATCCCGAATTTCATCAATGTATCTTGTTTTTCACATGGGTTTCCATAATATTTACTTGTTGAAGTAAAAAAAACAAGCACCCTTGTTTTTAATTGGCAATAGCTTTTCTTAGAGCAATCATATTGACTTTATTTTTATGATTCAGCATCCCTCTTGTCCGCGAAAAATCACCTTTCCACCCCCCACCCCCACCCCTTTTTTTATATAGACTTTTTGATCCTTGGTTCTTATCCCAAAAGCAAACTTTTTGCCAAGTCTCATGAGTGTAACAATAATTTTTTTATTTGTAGATTTTATTTACTATTTTACCTAGTACTAAATCTAAATTTCTATAAACCATAATAGCGTGCGGTTTCGTTCATTTAAGTTGAGATTATTTCGCTTAAAAATATAGTATAGTTAGTCGTAACATAATCTTAAGAAAACAAATTTGCTTGTACTGAACACACTAGAAAAAGAAAATAGGAAAATTGAGTAGGTACTTTTCTTTTCTCAAGCATTAAAAAAAATTGAATTTTGTTCTACCGTTAAGCCTAGTACAGTACATACATACTTGTGAAGCAAGTCGTGAAGTGAATTCATACAATTTTTGTTTGTATTAAATTTTCAAATTAATTTTTTTCGAAAAATACATATATACATAGGTAGGGAGAGTAGATTCACGAGTGAAAGAGCTTCAAATACATTTTGCACGTGAACTACTTCACGTCGTGAAGCAAATCTCCAATTTTTTTTTCACCACGAAAGTTCACAGGAATGTTCACGGGTGACCAAAAAAAAAAGTATGGACCACATAGCTATTTATTTTTATTTTTAAATCTTTTTTTTTTTCAAAGGACACCGATTGGGCAAGTGTTCCCCTTTTTAAAGAATAACAACGAAAATCAATTATTGAAAATTCACAAAGTACTGTTTTGAACTACAATCAGGACCTAAAAATAGTTGAACAAATAAATTCTGTAATTAATGGCTACAATGCTACATCAACTCCTGACTTCCCAAAAACATTGAAGTGAATAACTTCGATAGTTTTAAATTGGATATACTCGTTTCTACTCAAGTAGAGAGTTCTTTCAGCTCATTTAAGACGCATCTTAGAGACAATCTCAGGAGGTTGTTTCCTGAAAACTTTAAAAAGCTTTTGGTAGTTCAATACTTTCATAATTGAATATCAAGCTTTTATTTTTCTTTTTACATTATTTAACAAATGCATTTTTTCCTTTTATATGATTTAAATTTGACTCTTTTGAATTTTTTAGGTAGTAAAAATGCTTTCCCTGCTGATAATGAACCTACGAAAAACGAATGTAGTTCCTTATATCAGAATGAATCTTTAGTATCCTTTGAAGTTGAACTATCAACTCTGGAAAACCAACCTGAGTCCCAGGTGGAGGAAGAAGATTCACCAGCTTTTAAATATGAAATCGATGAAGACAATGATTGTAGTCTAAAAAGCTACGAAGGAATTGATTCAAACAGTCCAGATTCGATTGTATTTACAGAAGCTAAACATGAAAACGAAGATTTATTCGACAATGAATGTCTTGAATCTATCCAAGCTGAGTCCTCATTGGAAGGGAAAGCTATAGAATCGGACATTCATTTAAGCGACGAAGACTCCGACGAATCCTCAAAACCTAAACCAAAAGAACTCGATAAAGCCAAGCACTTAAAAGTACCTGAAAAAAATATCTCCTGCACTGAGTCGGGATGCGACAAAACTACGTCCTCCAAACGAAATCTCCGAAAACACATCACAGAAGCACACAACCCAAAATACTTTGTATGCGAGGAGTGTGGAAAAGTTCTGAAAGGCTCAGAAAATCTTAAGAATCACCGCTTCCTACACAGTGGAAAACCACGTCCGCACAAATGTCCGCAATGTCCCAAAAGGTTTATGACTAAATACCGACTAACTGACCATATGAACAGACACAATGGCATCAAGAATTTCGAATGCCCAGAATGCGGTGTTAAAAAAACCTCTCGAATTGAATTGAGGTCACACATCAACTATCACACTTTAACAAAAACTTATCCTTGTGACATTTGTGAAAGGGTCTTCTTTACTCCCTTAAATTTGAAACGACACAACAATGTTGTTCATGATGGATTACGAAAGTATCCTTGTTCATATTGTGATAAATCCTTTGGCACATTAACCTCCAGAAATAATCACGAAAGAATTCACACTGGCGAACGACCACACGAATGCAATATATGCAACATTAAATTCATTACTAAAGGCAAACTTAAGCAACATATAAAGGAACAACATCTCAATGAAGGTGTCATGTATCCATGTGATCAATGTGGTAAAGAATTTAATAATTTAGTCAATTTGAAACGACATCAGAAAGTCGTTCATGATGGTATTAAAGAATATTTATGTTCGCATTGTGATAGATCATTTGGAACAGCAGTGACAAGAAATAATCACGAAAAAATTCACACTGATGATAGGCCTTACGAGTGTAAGACGTGTGGTAAGAGATTTATTACATACGCTTTACTTGCCACACACAAATTGATGCATATAGGTAAGAAGCCACACGAGTGTGATGTATGTCATAATGTTTATGTTTCAGTTAGTTCACTTAATCGACATAAAAAAAATTCACACTTGAAAGAGTGACGATTTTATTATTTTGGTTTAAGTCCTTTTAAATATATTTAAAAGACTATGTCCGTGTACCTACATTTTATTGCCAACAATAAGTCACGGTATATGAAATATATTCCGAAATATCACAAACAAAACGTTATACAAAATTTTAATAATAAAACAAACATTCTGAAAGGACAAAATTAAACCTTTGTAAAAGTAAAAAGAAAGAAAGGTACCTACTTTATGTAAAAAAGTTATTTATAGTTGTAAATATGTATTTTTTAAGTGATAATGAATTTAATACAATAAAACAAACAAAAGAATGTTTTATTTTTCTGTTTTCCTGAAGACATGACCCGAATTTTTTAATTTTTTTTTTTTGCTCAAACTTTTATGAAAATAATTTTTGAATTGAAGGAGTTGCTTTTTGACAATACACTTCGACCATATTAAAAATTAGTTGGCTTTTCTAAACAAAAATAACGGCTCTTGAGAAAGCGTCCGAAAATAATAGTCTAAATGGAATATGGTGAAAAATCATCTTATGTGCCTCCAGAATTAACAAACCTGATCACGCCAAATCTTCAAGATTTTTTACTAAATGCAGTTCGAGTAACTTATACTTTGAAACAGTATTTTACTTCCCGTATCTATGCTTTTAAAACAATTTTTTCTCTTAATAGTTAGTTAGAAGAAAAAAAAAAAACAATTTTTTGAATTATTTTGTATTGGGTACAACAAATTGATAGAATTTTTAACAAAATTTAACTTCCAACAAAAAAATTTTAGAACAATGTCTTCGAAATCGATATATTGGAGGCATGCGTTCTTAAAAAGATAAAAAAAAGAAAGTTAAAACAAGCTTGGAAATAACAATAAAATCATATATGTATGTAATGCATACTAAATTTGAACCAAATCGGTTTACTTGTTTTGGCTCTGAATCGTTGTGAGGAATACTACTTTTTGGGACTTTTGATTGATCGAATTGTTTTCGAATTGTTGATCGAATTGTTTTCATACGAAAAAAACTACTTCCCCTAAAGGGGCCAAGAAGTAAAAACATCTTTTTAAATGCATTGATTTAAAAAAAGTGTGCCAACTCTTTTATTGAAATGCATTTTTCGAGAAAAAAAAAATATGGAATCGTTATAGTCGTTTGAAAAAAGAACATCACAAGGACTGTTATTTTATTATTATTTTTTTTATTATTATTTTTTCCAATTACAAAGTCGTCATGTTATGTTTGATTTTTATATCAAGTTCAATTTTGTTAACTATTAAAATACAAAAAGGAATGATTTCACCTAACATCGGAAAAGACGGAATCAGGAGATGGTCAGTTAAAAGCATAAATCCGGCTTATAAAAACCGGTTTCTTAACACTTTTATAGAGTGAAACCGAAGTATTTACTAATTTTACTCCGATGTAAAGTAATTTTAACACTGTACCTACCCATTTTACACTTTTGATTTTTTTCACTAATAATAACAAATTTTATTCCATGTTTCTGACAATGGCGATTACATTTGCCATTAACCCTGTCGAACGCAAGCTATGAAAATCAATATTGAAAAATGTTTTTTTCAGTATTATCGTGTCAAAACATCACAATAAATAGCAAAACTAATGTGTTATTCTCGTTTACATGTAAGTAACACTGCCTATGACCACCAAAAAAATTCGGACAACTGAGAAAATAACTTTTTATAGAACAATAATGTATGCTACTTCTTCTAAGCCAAAACACTTTCTGGATTAACATTTTTATATCTTTTTTTCAAAATTATGACAATATATAAAAAATTTTTTTTGCAAAAAAAAAAATGTGGATTTCAGTCCCTTTTTCGATAAAAAAAATTAAAAGTATGATATTTGACTAACTTTTTGTACTAATCCAGTTACTAGGTATTATTATCTTTCAATTAAGCCGTTGAAACCTAAAAAATTATTTAATGGAAAATTTTTTAACAAATTTATTAAGATGTGTTACATGAGAGTAACGCTGCTACCAAAAGGGTTAATAAAAAAAAAAAAACAAAAGTGAAGACAAATTTTGTTTTTATTTCGAAATATTTTCGAGTTGAGTCCACTGGGCGAAACGCATATGGAGTTGAGGTCAATTGAAGTTTCAAATTGAATAAGTTAAGTTATTACAAAAAAAAAAACAAAATTATTCTAAACTTATGATTCACATAAGTTCTTTATCAACAAACATCAAGATTATTTCTTCAATCTTTGAACTTTGTACTAAGAACAATTATTACACGTTTCTTCATTTTGAGGTAAGTAACAAAAAATTATTATTTGTCGAAAATATTCTTACTTCGGCACCTTTTTAACCATGACTTTACATGGTCACTAGATTAACTATAACATTTTTTACTGTACAGCATTCTTTCTACCCGTTGATTATAGGCTGAAGCATTTCGGGCGTATTTATTCATATCTAATCATTTATTTTGTGATCCCGCTATCCTATATGAAATTTCTTATTCTTTTTTTATTATATAAAAACGGATTGTATGTCTTTTCAAATTTGTTTACTTATTTAATATATTACAAATGTCTTAATTTATTTTTTCTATGAACAAGGACAAAAAAAATAGCATCTAAATTAATACAATAATTAAGACCTAATGACCAAATCGCTGTTCGCATTTGGAAAACCGATACAAAACTCTCGCAAATGTTCCAACATTAAAGTAACTACCAGTCTTAATTAGATGAAACTCTGTAAATCCCGTATGCCAGGGCAATAATCCAAATGTGCACATGTGTTTACTAAATATTATGGCACAATCTGGATCGGGCATATTATTTAGTTTCTTTTGAAGTGACTTTGAGATTTTACTTGTTAGACTTGGTCGATCTTTTAGGGCTTCTTGAATCTCTGTCGAGTCACGTTTTTCAAACAGCTCTCTGCAGACTTCAGCAATTAAAGGTTTTCCTTCATTTTTACTTAGTACAACAACCTGAAATGAATTTCAATGTAAATTTCTTAAGGAAATAAGTTTCTTATAGTGGAGTACCTTAAAGACTTAAAGCATAAAATTTGTAAATTCTAGGAATTCAGGGAAAGTCAATGAATCTGTATAACGCTTGTTTAAAAAAACAACTAAAAAGCCAAAAACACTAGAAAAGCCAAATAAAACCCTATTTAAAGTTATGATTTGACTATATTTTGAATGAGAAAGAAACATGAAATTTCTATTGTATTTAGTTCATATTCTAAGCTTTAAGTCTTGAAATTTTCGTTTTTTTTATTCACATATTTTCTAAGTCTACAGCTTGTTTATATACAACAAAAACTTTTAAAACGCAAAAGGTATCTAGTTTTTGATGTATTCTTTGGATATTAATTAATTTTATTTATAAAAACAACATTATCGATATTAAAATCTTTTTTATAAGCATTTTCTTTTCAAAAACATGTTTCAAAGAATTTGAAAGGAAAATAGTTCTTTTAGAAATTGAAAGGATTTGTGTTTAAACAAAATTTTCTTCATGGCCTCAAAAGTAGACCAATTTTTTTTTTAATTTTTTTACGGCAATATTTTGGATTCGAGTTCAACACACCGAAAATATTTTGAAAAGTATGGGTCAAAATCATGGAGGTGGGAAATTTTGACAACCGAATTCTTAAAAAATCAACTTTGTTTTATGTTGAAAATGTTCGCTATAGCCATAATTCGTCGGTTCATGAACGGGCAATGCACAAAAATGTATATTTTTCAATTTACCGCAAAAACCCTAAAAATTTGTACTAGAAAAACGCTCCTCGAAATAGTGGTTATGTCTTCAAAACGACTTAAGGAGGTCTAGAAATAGTATTGATGCAAATGATGTATCATTATATTAAGAAAGTAGGTCTTAAATAAATCAAATATAACTTTTTTTCTTGGTTCAGAGACCAATTTCTACAAAAAATGCATTTTATGCATGTCCGAAATAGTTTGGTCACAAGTAATTTTCCTTTTGTTTTTTTTGTAACTTTTTTGTGTACAGTCATACTTAGATAGGATACTGATTAAAAATACCCAAAAAATGCAGAATTATGTTTGTGAGATACATTATTTATTCAGATTCTAAGAGCGTTTCCAGAAATGATGTCCCCGAATTTTTTATGTCACAAGGTTAAACAAAATATTTTTGAGACTATATTGTAGTGGCCTTGATTTTTTATCACCTACAAAAAATTTTAATCTATAAATACCCCAAAACAAACGTTCCCCGAATCACGGTTAATTGATGTACGCTACTTATAAGTGAAACTAAAACTAACTAACTAACTAACGATTCTGAAACTGTTTGTTTGGCACTCAATGACAGTTTTAATTGTGAAAAGAAGAGAAAATCGATTCCAAATTTCGAGGCAGAATCAAAACGAAAATCACGCACACATGTTCACATTTAAGACTTCATAGTAATGGAATGTTATTAAGTCTGTTTAATGAATCTGATCCGCACAGAAAAGAACAGAAAAGATTCAAAAATTACAAGTTTTTGTGTTTCATGGGAAAAAACTCGCCCAACTTGTTCTACAATCTGTAATTGTATGTTCCATGAAGTTTTTCAGCACAGAAAAGTTCAAGTTTTTCTGCTCCTACTTTTGATTTTGAGGTAGAGCAAGAAAGTGAAAAGTGTCAATTGTCAGCCTTTTTGTTTGATTGTGATAAAAATAAGATAAACAAAAGTGAATTTCAAGAGTTTTTGAAAAATAACAAAAAAAAAAATTACGGGAATCTTAAAAGTGCTAGTAAATCATTTATTTTAGTATAAGGTCTGTTTAATGAAAAAAATCTAGGACAGAACAGACCAGAGCAGCACAAGTTTGTAAATATTGTCAAACCATTTCTTGAAATGATCTTTTACCAAAATATATGATTTACTTGTATTTTTTTTTTTGTAATTAATCAAAAATTCTTGAGAAATTTACTTTTTAAATTCTTATTTTCTCTTATATTTATCACAATCCAACAAACAGATGACACTTGACACTTTTCACTCACTTGCTCTACCCCAAAAGTAGGAGCAGAAAAACTTGAAAAACTGAATAACTTCATGCAACATAAAATGACAGATTGTTTGGGGCGAGATTTTTTTCATGAAACACAAAAACTTGTACTTTTCGAATCTTTTCTGTACCGATCAGATTCATTAAACAGACCTATAGTTATTTTAAGAAATGATTTTTGAATTTAAATTTTGCAAAAGGTATAGACAGTTGTCAATCTTTTTAAATACGAAGCTGAACTTTTCTGTTCTTTCTTGTTCTGACACTATTTACAAACTTCTGCTGCTCTCATCTAATCTGTCCTAGATTTGTTTTAATAAACAAACCTATTGCTATTAGCTGCGTTCCTTTGGAAATATTTATCTACTTTTTAGTACTTAAAGCTGCTTTGAACTACTTTTTCAGTATAGCAAAGTAGATCAAAGTAGTTTTAAGTACTAAAAAGTAGATAAATATTTCCAAAGGAACGCAGCTATTGTTTGTTCTTCATTTCAGAATATTGAGATATTTTACTATTCCAAACTTTTAATTATATTGAAATAAAGTAAAGGAAACAAAAAAACGATAACTTTTTATGGAATTAAACAAAATAAAACTTTCATCAGGCGTTCGCATTATTTGGCGTTTCACAAATACAAAGAAACCCAAACTTCAGAATCAAAAAGAAGTATCCAAGTTTTTGCGTTTGGAATTCCGGATCGGACAGTCCCGGACCATTCTAAGAATTACCAAACGAAAAGGCTACTAGTTTAATAAGTCCATTCTAATAAAAATTAGTTGTTTATTGTATCTCAGTCAAAACAACAATTGGATTTTGTTGGTGAAATGACATTACGGAGAAATTCCCAATACGATGAACTAAATTGAACTAAATATGTGAACTAAGTTCACTGTAATGAACCAGCCTACTTTGAGACCAAAGGTCAAGTTTGTTACAGTTGTTCTCCTTTTAAAAAAGTAACTTTAAACTAAACATATAAATAAAGAAAAAAACCGAAAAATAATAATTATGCATAAAAAATATTAAAAATTCAGAGCGGACAAAAATTTTTGTTCTAACATTTTTCTTAAACTATTAAAAACACAATTCCAAAGTTAATAAAACGATTCATTGACTTTCCTTTGATTCCGAGATATAAATCTTACGACAGTCCACTATTAAGTAAATAAGTGTATTAATCAAATGCTTACTTCAATTGCTTTCTCCATTCCATTCTTATATTTTAACTGAGCCGTTTTGTTGCTCCGATCACCTGGCATTGACCACAAAAAGTGTCCATTTTGCATCTTTTTACTCGAAATAAATTTGGGAACTTGTACATTTTCCAAAGTAACTTTCTCCTTGACATCGAAAAAGCTGATGTAATCGATGTCCATGACCAAAGCAAAGGCTGCAATTTTAGACAATACCTCTGCTTCAGTGTCATTGTCTGGGCCAACAATAATACTGAGATGTTTTGGAATTTTTGTTAGGTCTGGCTTACAACGTTCCAGATAATCAATCTCATAAGAATTGTGACGATGACTGAGCGAGTCATATGACCGCAGCAAGAATGATTTTATCTTGCGAATGCACAAGTCCAAAAGATCAAAGAATGTTATGATGATGGTGACAATCATCCAGAGTGCTTTGTGGATTCCACATGACATGATTTTAATTTATTTAAATAATTTTAGAAAAAAATGTTGTTTCAACGAAACGATGGAAAAGTTTTACATCGATTTTAGTTGAAAATTGAATAGAACAGTATGGATGAATGCAATGCCCCTATTGGGCAAGATTGCATTTATTATTATTTATTAAATCGGTTTGAATTTAAATTAAATTTATTGCACTCTCATGTTTAAAATTTACAACACATTTTTTTTTGTTATCAAAAAAATTACAAGTGTGTATTATTTGACAAATTTCTTGTAAATGTCATATGGATACAGCACACGCACACGTCAGTCCGCCAAATGTCAAATTTGGTGGGATGCGTTCGTGAGTTTTGGTTTATTTTAAAGTCCGTGTTCGGAAATAGAACTACTGTGTTCATGTAGGAAGTATCACTTTGGATTCGCTTTTAGTTCTTTAGGTGAATATTTTTTTAAGAAGTTAGGCCGTGTGCGAATTGAGTTAAAATGTTGGTTAAAATTTGACGTTTGATTAAATTTTGATACTAGCGTGGTGAATAAAATGGGTTTAAATCCACCCAATTGTGGAGCAGGGTAAAATTTGACACAAGTGGTTAAAATTTGACGTTTCTCAAGATATAAAGATCAAGATATACTACGTTTCCACCTACCCTTAATCCGAGATTCAGCTAATAAGATTTAGAATAAATCTCGAGATTTATTGAGATTTATTTTAAATCTTCTTCGCAAAATCTTGCATTTAAGGTAAGTGAACCCAAATCCGTTATTTAGCGAAGTAGATTTAGAATAAATCTCGAGATTAATTCTAAATCTACTTAGCTAAATCTCGTATTTAGGCTAGGTGGAAACATAGCAATAGATTTGAAATTATTTTTGTTATAATGCGTTGCTATTTTAAGAAATGTAAAAGTATTAATACAAAGTACTTCCTCAAATTATTATTCCATTTGAAAAATTGAAAATCTATAATTTGTTTGTTTGTTTTTTATATTTCTATTTTGTTGGCAGCTGGTGAACTATGAATAAGTGTTCGAAGACTGAATTAAATATTTCTTTTTGATCGTAATGAAGTATCGATAAAATAAAAAAAGTTTGTGAAATTCAGAATTTCTTACATTTTCATACTAGAATATTTGACTTTATACATTTTCAACTGGGTTTTGTAAAAAAAAAATAATTAATTGAATATAAGAAAAACCATTTTTCAGAAACCCAATTTTGTTTTATCTTGAGGGAATTTTAAACAAATTAGTACCAAGAAAAAAGTCCCATTTAATACATATTAACCCAATTCGCACAGAGTAAAAATAAATTTGATCGCTTTTTTAACCAAACGTCAAAATTTAATAGTGGTAGAAATTTTAACCTACATTTTAACGCAATTCGCACACAGCCTTAATTTATATTTATTTTCGTATCACAATCATTCATTTTTTGTTATTCATTTATTTATTAACAAAGTTGTGGTTTGAAAATAAGTCTTTTTTGTTTTTTTTTTTAGCTTCCATACAAAATTCTATAGAAAATTTACAGGTGAGCTGAATTTGAATTTTTTGAGGTTTTCGTATCACAAAAACTTTCGAGTTTGTGATCTGTTGTGAAGGAGGTCACAACCCAACTAACATTTCAGCTTCGATAAAGGTATTCTAGAAGCTACATTTCAGCTTCTGTGAAACCTTTAAGGCTTGGCCACACTGGAGGGTATGCGGTAGCGGTACGGGTAGCGGTGAGGGTACTTGTATGAAAAAAATTCCAAACTGACACATCAACGTTCAGGTGTGGAATTTTTTTAGTACAAATATCGTTACCGCTATACCGCATACCCTCCGGTGTGGCCAAGCCTTTAGTAAGGTTGTTGGGCATGGAAAAAAGCGAACCTTAAACAAGTTAGACCCTTTATAATAATGTACTTATAAAGTCTATTAGAAGCTTAAACGAAGATTTACCGCATATCTACCGAAGCTTTTAGATTTGACAGATAGTTTCAGAGGAGCTTGTATAGCTCTTTAATACAAGTCTTATCGAAACTATACAAAACAAAAATAAAAAAAAAGAATTTTCTTTTTCAATTTTATCCTGAATTGTATCTTTTAATCTAAAATCATACATAACATTCTAGTTATTTTTTAGTACTTATATGTATAAATAATAATTTTAAAGGCATATCATTTTTTACCCCAACCAGGGCCACTGTGCTGTTACTTTATCACTGGCGATAAACCTTTTTCAACGTCCATTTTCTCCCATAAACAAACCAAAATTTCTTTCAAATTCAGAGTTTATGAATCATGGCACACGTACGTTAACGTACTGACGCTGTATGTCTCTATATTTTTCTTATGAATAAATAGAGACAGCAATAGTTGAAACGTTAACGTATGATCATAATCGTATGCCGTAATTCGACCACTGATTTGGAATGAAATTTTGTTTTCATTGATAAAAGTTACAGATCATATAGGCACAGGAATCGAACTTCGTATCTACTTGGTGGTAAGTCCCCGACTCTACCCACTCGGCCATCCTAGTATGTTCATTAATGAAATCAAAAACTTTATCAGTTCAAATAGAGCAGAAATGTTAAAACAAAAAAAATGTCCAAGCTAAATAATTCTTCAATGCCAAAACCAAAAAGTGTCCGATCTAGATTATTCAATATCAAAACCAAAAATCAAATGCAAAACTTAGTAATTTCTGTAAAGCTTCTATAAATTCATTAACCAAGCTTATCCGACAAACAAGCTTTCTTCGGTTAAGTTTTATTTAATAGTATTTAAACAACTTATTAGAAGTTTTTTAACAAGTTGGAACTTCTATAAGCAAATTAATTCTGAAGCAAGCTCAACACAAGCTGTATTAAAAGTAGTTCCTGTGAGACTTCAATTTACAGAAGCTATTGTGTTAGTTGAGTTCAACTTTCGTTCAACATTTAACACATATGGACATTGAACTAGTGCTTAGCCTCAGCTTTATCAGAGATTTCAGAATATAAGAGTTGTTGAAACACGGATTAAATATTTATACAACATGGTGCTTAGTTAAAATTATTTTTATACAAACTCTAAAATAGTCAATTTAAAGAAATACTTTTACATAACATATTGAAGGAAAGACCACACCGGAAAGGTATGCGGTATCGGTACGGGTACTTGTATGAAAAAAATTGTCCATATAAGGATGTTTCTCCAAAGTTACGCATCAAAGTTCAGATGTGAAATTTTTTAATTCATGTACCGTTTCCGCTATCCGCATACCTTCCAGTGTGGCCAAGCATGGAAAGGACCGAAAATGCTCAACAAAAGCCAAATATTCGGATTTACTGATCAAGAATGGAAGAATTAACATTAAGATAAATTTCCATTAAGAACTTACACATACACCACAGTGACCATCTTTTTCTTTTTTTATTTGGGGCTGTTATGAAAGGATTTTTCTCAAAGCATTTTGTGAAGGTATGTTGACGTAGCTTTTTCCAAAACTGCACTGTTTCAATGAAGATAATTTTGCTATGAAATTGGCTATTACCTTCTGAGTAAGCTACACGTAGATATTAAATTAGTACACCTGGGTGTATACGTAATCAAGTCTGTTTGCTTTGTTTATAACTGCTTTTTGAGACTAGAAATTTATAAGGGCGGAATTCCAATACCTGAAAAAAGATCTTTTTTAGTCAAGACATTCGTAGAGAAATAACAAGTTTGACAACATATTTCTCAATGTTTCAAACATCTTAAATTCCTATAAATATACTTACGATAAAATAATTCCAAAACTTTAATACCGTCCAATTTTAATTTTCAAATAAAACATCAAAAATATTTAACTGATTTTGATTTTTTTTTTATTTCTATAATTATTTTTGTTTTTCTTGTTTTTATTATATTTTTTTCTTGTATCTACTACTTTTTCACATTATTTATTAATATTTTTTTCATTTTCTTTCTTTTTTTTATGCATACTTTTTTTCTGTCAATCCTCTATCAATAATTATATTTCAATAATTAAAAAAAAATATTACAAACAAAAACATTCTACTATTTTATTATTAATTATTATTTTCTGTTACAAAAGAAATACTCGCTCTCTCTTGGATCTCTGCAAAATGACAACAACAAAATTAATTAAATTAAAAAAAAACTGTGTCTGTACAAATATGATTTTTTTTTCAAAATAAAAACAAACAAAAATTTCTACAATATTAATTTTAATTTTAATTATTTTCTTTATTTTGTTTTATATAATGTATGTAGCTTTTTTTATTTTATTGTTTATATAAGCAACTGGAAAAAATCAGTTGATGTTATTTTATTTATATTTGTTGTATTATTAATATTTTTTTTTCACAACAAATTTTAAAAGATTACAAAAAAAAGAACAGAAAAAAAAACTATTTTCGCTTTGCTGGTAATATTAATTATATATAATATTTTTAATATGTACCTGATAATAATATATGTATATATATATTTAGATTTGTATTTTGCTTTATATATAATATAAACATTTTTGTGTGTTTTGTTTTTTTTTTGTTTTTAATGAAATATTTTTTGTATGTTTTTATATATATATTTTTTTATCGTTTATTTTGTTTTGCTACTATAAGAACTATTAACGATACAAAATGTTATTAAACATTTTTTTTTGTTTTGTTTTGCTTCGAAAAAAGAAAGAAAGCTATTTTTTTTTTGTTTGTTTTGTTTTTAATGTTTTAATATTTTGACAAGACGAACATTATTTTTATTGTGTGTACATTTAATACATAACTGATTTTTTTCTTGTATATATCTGTCGATATATATTTTGTTTAAGTGAATTTTGTATTTTTTTTTGTTATATTAATTATAATTTTGTAGAATTTTTTTTAAAGAATGAATTCCATAAATTTACAAAAAGACAAATTTTAAACAAATTTACTGCGTAATTGGTGTATTTTTTTTTTGTGTTTTGTATGTGTTTTATATTTGTTTTTCTTGTTCATTTGATTATATATCATTAGTTTTTTTGTTTTATAATTTAATTGTAATGTTTTATTTATAAGAAATATTTTTTAAATGTCTTTGTTTGTTTTTATTTTTATTTGCAAGTTTGTGTTTTTTTTTTATATTTTATAAGAAAGAAAGAAAAAACATGTTTATTTTTATTTTGAAAGCAAAAAGGCATTTAAATTCTTTTTAGTTTTGTTTATTTTAATTTATAAACTAAATTCTAATTTTTGTTTTTACTTTACATTTGAAGTTGAAGTTTCTTAAATAAAAAAAAAAATATTATAAAAGCCGTCACTTTGTGACATATATCTCAAACGAAGTTCCATTTTTATTTCATAATAACCTTTCTTTTTTTATTTTTAATAATAAATTGAAGATATTTAAAAAGTGAGTGTCAATATAATTATATATATATATTTATATGTATATACCTTAAGCATTTTTTTGTTTGTTTTTTTTAGATAAATTTACAAATGTTTACACTATAGTTAAAGTTTTTTAAACTCGCCACATTTATGTGGCATTATTTTTTTTTTTTTGTTTTTGTATATTTTTAAGTATTTTTTGTATTAAGAACTTTAAGATTTTATCTTGTATTTTTAAATATATATATTTACAACTTAAATTAAAGAGAAAAATAAAAACAGAAAATAAATTAAATAATTTCTTTTCTGTTTCTGGTGGGTCTTTATTTAAACAAACAAAACAAAAAAATTGCATCTTGCTAAACATTTTTGTTTATTATGTTTTCTTTTTTTATGAAGATTTTAAGCCTCATATATCTATTTTTTTTAATTTTTTTAATTTTTAAAACTGGTATTATGCATTTGTTTTTTTTTTTTTTTGTTTTTAGAAAAAAACACTAAACTAATATATTTTAACTTAAATTATATAAAATAAATCTTAAGATTCAGATTTTTTTAAAGCTTTGGTTTCATTGTAAAAAAATAATCTTAAAACTAAAAAATAATAATTCAAAAAAAAAATTGATTAAATCGATAACAAGATGCAAGTGTAAGGTAGAAAAATTAATTAAAAATTCTGGGGCTAAAGAAGCGATGGATTATTTATATTTTTTTTTGTTTTGTTTTAACAATAGAGAATTATACATTGGCACATATTTTTTATGTTTTAATTTAATAAAGTCTTATTTGATATAATATTATATGAAAAAACCCCATGGTGTTTTAAAAAAAATTATATATTTAAGACAAATGAATTGTACTGACTTATTTCCTTTTTTTCTTTAAAAAAAAACCAACAATGTTTTTATATGTTTTGATTGGTTTTATAATTTAAATTTAAATTTAAATTTTTTTGTTTAATTGTTTTTTTATTTATAATTTAAATATGAAAGCCAAAATCCCTGAGGTGGTCAACTTTTGAATAAAAAAAAGAATACGAACAGAAAATACAAATTGGATTTGAAAATAAAAATTATAATATTGTGTGTTAAGTTTAATATAGTTAATATTTATATTTTGCTTTAAGCTTTTAATTTGGTATATAGGCTTGGTCAATAGTTAATTAATTTTTGTTTGGTTTCCAAGAGAAGAAAAAAAAAATAATAAATATATAATTTATTTTAATCCAAAATTGACTATAGATAGTTCAAAAATCTTGTACATGAGAAACCGATTTGTTATTTGGATGTAAATAGGTAAGATTAAAAAATTAAAATTTTGAAGAAAATGTTTAAGCTCAAATATCAGGACATGCGGAATTGAAAATGACGAATTAAAAGAGTTGTTTATATGTCAAATATGTTCGGTAGTTTTGACGTTTCGAATTCAATAAAATTGCAATGAAACATTTTTTGTTCTTATTCTACTGAGATCTCAGGGCCCTCAACTCTACTTTGACTGCATGAAAGGAATTTTTTTTGACAGCTAACAAAACAGATACACGAAATTTACCTAATTCACGAATCTACCAACACTTTTAGTGTTGGTAGATTCGTGAATTTCCAAAGACCTTGAACTTACTCATAAAACTTATTTGGACATCCTTATGTGAGCCTTACACGACTCTTTTCACGCAACCGGACAGACCAGCTGTCATTTGGAACGACTACTAGTTTGATACTGAGAGAACTCAATGACGACACGATCTGTCTTATTTCCATTTCTGCCAGCCTTTCGTTTTGTCTGCTCGGTAAGTTAGCAGTTAGTTTTTTTTTTCACTGGCGTGGTAAAAAGAAGACAGAATTTTGTCTCTGGATTTTTTGACGTTTACTGCTTTGACATTATTCTTTTCTGTTCCAGTCGCAGTTCAGAGTTGGAAAAAAATTCAAACGTATGAGAATGAAACAGGTGCGTCTCACAAAAGGATATCTGTGAGAGCTCACAGAGTTTAGGGGGGCTTAAAACATACATCAAACTGTCAAATGGAACTGTCAAACGCACCACAATGTTGGAATATTTAAACTTATGCTTTGTGTTCAGTTCATCTTACGTTGCAATGTTGATTTGTGAGCAATTTTACTTTGACATAATTATAATAAAAGTTTTCGAGGCACGGAAGAAAAGCTGTTTGCTTTCATTCGCCTTTTCAGTTAACCTTATCTAAATTGTTCAATATTTTTAATATCTACTTATGTAGGTATACCTTACAAAGTATACAATAAATTTGACTAGAAGTTTTTAAATAAAGCGAAAATCATTAATTTGAAAACATTATTTGAACATAGTTCATTCTTAAGTTTCTTAAGATGCATCATCGTATTATCAAATCACCGACGCGACGCGCCGTTTTAAAAATGTCAAAGGACAACACCATCAGTGACATTCCAGTGAAATGACTCAAAACTAAATAAAAAAAAGCTGCTGTCAATCACTTTTGAAATTTTAAGGTTCTCTATGTCAGATCAAGAAAAGTGTATTTGGATTTTTCTTCGAAAAAACTTTATTTTGAAATGCTTTGAAGCAAAGCAAAGGCGCTATTAATAAACAATGTTCTGTATACAACAGTCAGAATATGGAAAAATATATAAAGCTGCGTTAACACTTTCGTTCTCCACATATTTCGCCAAACAACATGGCGTTAACTCCAAAAGGTCTACATAAATGCATTTTAACATTGCTTGTTT
The DNA here is from genome assembly GCF_945859705.1 of Episyrphus balteatus. Classification (NCBI taxonomy): domain Eukaryota; kingdom Metazoa; phylum Arthropoda; class Insecta; order Diptera; family Syrphidae; genus Episyrphus; species Episyrphus balteatus. The sequence goes on along the minus strand of NC_079134.1, from coordinate 10,913,086 downwards.
TTGGGTTGCTATTGTTAAAGTTATTTGAGTAAACCTTATCCATTGTAACCCGAAATATAATCTTATCAGAAATTTAGCTCCTCTCTTGTATTACCCTACTAACAATTTTGCTTCTATAATGCTTTACTGAAGCAACAATTGCATCTGTAAAGCTTTATAGAACCAAAATTGTTTGTCGGGTAGTAACATAAATTACCTATTCCCAATTTTTTTTTTGCCTGAACATTGACATTTAATGTCACTTACAAGCTGTCAAAAAGATAGAAAAAAAATCGTCATTCCTTTTCATTCCGCGAAGAAATTTAAAAAAATTAAGGTTGGAAACACAATGCTTAAACCAAAACATATGCATTTAATTTATACAATGGCCTAGCTCTGAATTTTGTTTCAAAACATCGTTTTAATAACGAACAATAAACTCTCTTTTTTTTTGTTTAAATATTATATAAGACATATTTACAACTTATATGATTATGTACTTTAAATAGCTTTTTTTTGTCTAATACTCTTATTAAAAAAAAATAATAAAAAACAAACTAAAATAATTTAATGTCCTACAATTTAAATCTCACAGTTGACTATCTTTATGTTAATTTTTTGTTTTTGTTTAACATTTTTTGTTTTACTGCTGATTTTTAAAATCTAAGCAAATTCTAACGATAGATATATAACCTACACGAAGGGGGATGAGAGAAGGAGGGTTTTTCTTCATTTTTCTTATTTTTTTTTTTGTTAAATGAGTTAGTGTAACAATACAAAAAATTATTGTGATTGATTAATCAGTTGGCCTATGTTTGTATGTTTAACATAAACTTTTAAATTTAAGGGCTATTTCTCCATTTTAATCGTTGCAGGTGTAAACCCGCTAGATGGCGTTAATGTGGCGGTTGATAACGACGACGATGATGATGATGTTGATGAAGAGGATAGAGCCGGTGACGCCACCATTGGCTTTGTATCCTTTTGTGATTCATCATCACACGAATCCATCGGAGATGTTGACGTTGGTGCTGTAGATGATGTCGCTGAGGCGGTAAGCGGTGAATTGGATGTAGGTGGCGCTTCACCGTTCGTTGTATTCACTGAATTTGGCATTTGTTTTGATTCGCTTTTGACCTCATTGGCAACAGATTGAACAGGCGACGTCACCATCGAATCATCAGCATTGCCAATATTCTGATTCAACACAACAACTGTTTCCTCAGGACTGCGACGCACTGACTTCTTTAAGGGCACCTTAATCTTATCGTTTTCGTTTTTAGTTTGCTGTGACTCTTGGTGATAAAGTAACGCTGATGCTGCTGATGTTGGAGTTGGCGTTGATGCTGACATTTCGTTTTGACTGCTGCAGCTGTCAATTTTGGCAATCACACTGCCATTGCTGCTACTGCTGCTGCCATTGCTGCTTGTACTGCTATTGCTGCAACTGCTGTTGATTTTCTGATGAACAATTGCGGGCGATAGAAGTGCAACCTGTCGCCGATAATGCTGCAGTTCCTGCTGCAGATCACAGATTTGTTCGTCCCGCTTTCGTACCTCTTCTATTAATTGCAGGTTATCAAAGCGTATTTGGTTGTTATCGTGGATAAGTTTCTGCAGGAGTTGCAGTATTTTCTCTCGATCTTTGGGACGGGTGTCTTTTAGAGCATCAGCGGCTTGTTCCCACGGCGCCAGCATGTTGCTTTGACTGTCGGGTTCACCATTTAAGCTGTCGTCGTCAGTGTCCGTCGAGAGTTCGAACTCCGAGTTGCCAATGATACCGGGTGTTCCCACAACTCCACCGTTGAGGTGTGGATGGGGTTTGACTAATACCCCTGGAGCTACAGCGTTAGTGGCTCCACCTCCGGTAACCAGATTGACAGCAGCAGCTACCGCTGCACCTGTCGCTTGCGCCGACAACGAATTGGAAGACAATGATGCGGAAGATTGCGATGGCGATTGCTGTTGGATTTGATGGTGTTGCCGTTTGTTACTATTATATTGCTCATGATTGGCAGCAGATGGCGCAAGTGGTGGCGGTGTTGGTGACCGAACTATGTTCGATTGATTTATTAAATTCTTACTAATGCGAATACGACTCGGTAAACATAAAACGTTATTGTTGTCGGCAGTTGTTAGTAGTTTAGTATGTTGATTGATTGTTGCGATTATTGATTGCGATTGGTGCGGATGGTGAGGGCTTTGTTGTTGGTGTTGTTGATGGTGTTGGTGAATTCGATGTTGCTGGTGCGCGGCAACGTGGTGTTGGTGGAGGGTTTGTTGCAGCTGCAGATGCTGCAAGTGCTGTTGAATGCTGTTCGGTGAAGTATTACTCAACGGACCGTTATTGTTGGTGTTGTTGTTGTTGTTATTGGGTATTGGTGATGTCGATGAGGTGATTTCATTCGAACCGGAAAACTCTTCGGGACTTATTGGTTGCGGCGGGGTGTGGTGCAAATGGCGTGAATGAAGTTGCGCTGATGGCGGTGGTGGTTGTTGAGGTGAGTGCATCGAATGACGTCGATTGTTGAGGTTGGTGTTATTGCTTTTGTTGGTGTTGTTGGTGAGAGGCGTTGGCGATGGCATTCGCATCTCTTCAGGCGATTGTGCTATATCATCGGGCGAACTAGGTCGCTCTTGTTTGATGTGAAGCTCAGCTTCGCAGAGATTTGTTATGGCGGCGTGTTGCGTTTGTTGTCGTTCAAGTTCTCGTTCTCGCTCTCGTTCTCTTTCCCTCTCACGTTCTCTTTCTTTTTCTCTTTCTTTCGAGAGTATGCTCTTTCGAGGCGCCAGCGCCACGTTCGGCTGATAAGTACGTTCGAATCGTTCACTCTCGGTATTACGCACTACTCGTTCGGGATTTTGCAATACCGGCGGTTCTTGACTCAAATATGGCAAGGCTGCTACAGAATTATATGGCAATGGGAGAAACGCCTTCGGCGCCCACGGACGAAACGCTGACATTTGGCCACGCTGTTGTTGTTGCTGTTGTTGTTGCTGCTGCTGCTGCTGCTGCTGTTGCTGTTGATGGGCACAATGGTATATGAGTGCCTGCTGGTATCGCTGATAGTCGAGTTGATATGCTGACGTTTCATCGAGACTCTTGACTTTTTTCGATGGAATGTCTATGGGTTCTCGTTTGCATGGGGGTGCAGCGATTATCGTTTCGTCAAGTTCAGCCTGAAAAGAGAAAGTCAAATAAATTGATCAGAGGAGGTAATGCAGTCAGGTTAATGGAATTTCTAACAACATTCAAGTTTTCTACAAAACTCTCCACTATTTGATACTCCTAAGAAAGTCCGGTTAAGTTTTCTAGAAAACTGTCAATTTATTGCTTACAAATTAGTTCAAAAGCGAATTCAAGTTTTCTAGAAAAATCTCCATTATTTGATATTCCTAAAAAGTTCCGTTAAATTTTCTAGAAAACTCTCCACTAATTGCTAAAAAATCTTATTCAATAGGGAACTAAAGTTTCTGGAAAACTCTCCACTAATTATTTCATACTCCTTAGAAATTTCCGTTTTTTTAGAAAACTTTCCACTAATTTTTAAAAAGTTAATCAAAGATCGAATTTAAGCTTCCTATAAAAACTCTCCAATAATTGCTAGTTTTAAGAATTTTCTATTAACCAAATTGTGAAACTACTCGTTACCAGTAGCTTGCAATTGTCGAACTCATTAAGCTTAAACTTCAAGAAATGAATTTCTCAGGGTAGCGTATACAGACATCAATACCTACATAGCTTCATGTATCCTGCGAACTCATTTCGGTTCGACTCCCAATGATAAGCCTTGGATTTTTCCATATAGAATATTCAAATTAAATCATGCCACAACAATCCACGGTTATTGGACTCAGAGCCTAGCAGTAGCACAAGACCGCTCTTTATTATTATCTTCATCTGCCTTTATTATTTTCTCCGCCCTGTCCATAGTCAGTTTTGATAATATATTTGCGTTTAAATCCAAACGACACTAAACGAAGCGAATAATAATAATAAGTCTGCATCTCTTGTGGATCTGGCATTTCGCGCATTCATGCTCATAAGCCACTTAATCGCGATTAATTATATTTTGCATTCGCATACAAAAATAATAACGGACGGACGCTGCCAACGCTGCCGCCGCTGCTACCGTCATTTATAAATGGCTGCCGTTTAATTGTATATGGGTTTGTTTGTTTGTTTTTTTTTTTGTCTATATGTCAGCGGTCTAGGCATTTCGTTGAATATTGTTCCATTTTCAAAGTGAATTTTTAATTAACGCATAAAATATTGTATAGCCTGAGTGTTTTCGAGCTTTGTGAAAACAATAGAGAAAAAGAATAATTGCGTTGGTGAAAATGTTAAGGGAAGGGGGTCTTTCAAAAAAAAAAAAAAAATACAAAATACAAAATATAAACAGAACTATGTGGTTCTTAACGCCCCCTAGCGGGTGTATATTTTTCTTGTTTAATGGATGATGAAGTTTCTCGCGTGTTTGTTTTTTTCACGACTCATTTGCTTTCAATAGTTGAGGATTTTTTTGCAGTTTTCTGTAAACTTTTTCAGGATTTGAACATGAAATCGTTTTTTTTTTTTATTTCTTTTGAATTTGTTTTAAAGTTTTGTTTTTTTTTGCAATTTGGATGAATTCAAAAGAGTAGTAGAGAGGGCTTTTTAATTGATAAAAACAATCAACAATTATTGCATTTCGTTGAGACTTTTCACTCTACGGACTGAATTTTTTTAAATAAACAAACATTTTGTTTCATTGATATATGTTGTTTATTGTGTTAATTTATTGAATATAAGAGATAAGTGGTGATAGAACGTACACACCACAGTGCTGATACTGATGACGGGTCAGGGATTTTAATAACGTAATTGGTCAGTTTTTTTTTTTTGTTTTGATAAGCTTCATGGAGTTATTTATTTTATACTTTAGGTAGTTTATTTTAAATCGAGTGTCAATAAATATGAATAGAATCTATATGTTGTTTGATTCCAATACAGTTTTGACAGTTTTTAAAGTGTTATTTGGAGAGTTTTTCGGTAAAGTTTGACATTAGGAAATCTGTCAAGTTTGACCCGATGATACCCGAGGACATGAAGTAAATGATAAACGACCATATACGACGTTTTTGACATTTACATCCTTGTTAGTTGATGAGTAGTTCACATACCCAAATAATTTGAAAAGAAAAAAAAAATCCAAATTGGAATTTGTACGTTCAGGTGTGGAATTTTTAGTCGGTGGCGTTTTTTGTCGTCGGTTGCTGTTGGTGTGGGACAGCCTTAAAACTGATCTCCACACCTGAACGTCGACGTTCCCGTTTGTAATTTTTTTCATACAAAAACGCTGTCGGTGGAGTTAAAGTGATCCTAATGAGATGAGATGCAAAATTGGAGGCAGTTCGCTAGATACGCAGAAGTTAATGGCGTCCATTCAGAGCTATAACCTTCATTTCATTTATTATAAGTCAGTTTGTGAAACTGAAATTGAAACGTTTATTTAAAATTAAATTTTTTACGATTCAATAGTTTCCATTATGAATTTTGTGAGATTTTATAAGCAACTTCCATTTAATACCTTTAGCACAATAAAACCACTTAGGAGAGGCTTACAATTTTCGGTTTGCTGTTATTATCTCTTTTACAATTTTCGTTTTTTTTTTTTTGTTTCTTCTCATCTCAAACCAATTTTATATATTCTGCACCCATAAAGTCCCGCGCACATTCATACACATACAAAAGTAGTTTATATACGAGTATAAGACCGGTATAATAAAATCCAGTAAAATACCAAAAACGGAGAGAAAATTTATTTAAATTGTCCCTTTTATTTATCGGGGATATCACATGACCATTCTAAGACATGCCATAATCTTAAAATTTAATGTGTCCAATAAATGTTGCCGGCAACGACCAAAAATCAACAAAATCAACAACCAAACACAGGCAATAGCAGCATCCGTATAAGTTGGTTAGCGCTGGTATAGCCGACCGCAGCAGTATGGATTTGCGCACTTCTAACAGTTTTTAAACGTACACCCAGAGAACAAACGCATAGTAATTTTTAATCCGTTCTACATTGAATCAATGGTGAAAAATATATTCAATAATTTTCTAAAAAGTCGTCCTATGCTTAACTTACAGTTTGTCACATCAATTTTTATAAGTGAGATGGCACAGTGGTAAAGCACAAGCTTGTCAATCCAGGTATAGCAGGTTCGATCCCCAGCGGATGCCAGTTTTACTTTTTTTATTTTTTTAATGTGTGAACAACTTTGATTTAATGTGTGAACAACTTTGATTTAATGTGTGAACAACTTTGATTTAAAGTGTGCTACTTTGATTCAATCATTTTCCACTTTAGGCTAAAAATGTAGTGATTTTCCATTGATTCAAAGTGGTTTAGATTGATTTTACGTTGTTTTTTGGCTCAGTGTATCTTATAGAAGCAAAAGAAGAAGAAGGTAAACATTGCCAGCCGTTTTAGAGCCAAAACAGGTTAAAAAAGAATCGCTCAACACCAATTATATACTATATCGAAGCAGCACAGTTTTTGGAGGGACATCACAGAGGACGAGTCATATTCTTCCAGACTCTTAAAAAGTGTAGAAAAGTTCGTAGAGGATGCTTGGCGTTGTCGAAGCGAGCTGAGAGAGACGATCGACGACAACCATGATGACGGTGACGACGACCGAGACAGTAACTACTAACTGCAGGAGCAACAAACAACCAACGACAACAAGCATCCTTCCGCATTGCCCGCCATTAGTTGGGATTTTATGGGCATTGCTGTAAGGATGGATGATGGTAGGAGGAAACTACAATACAACGACAACCAAGGGAAAAACGCTATAGAACCCAAATTGAATATTATCCAACATTAGAATTAATATTAAATGAAATCAATTTTAATTCAAAACCTGTGATATCCAATCAAACTAATAACCCCTCACAGTCATCTCGTGTAAACACAACCACAACTCGTGAAATGGGACTGGATGCAGGCACCAGATATAAAGGTACCAGCAGAGGCAGGCACATCGAAATGGGGTTAGCGAATATTATATTATGACCGCGCGGATAAGAACAGCAGAGGAGCCGAGACCGAGACCCATCCTGTCATCTTTTGTTGTGGATACCATTTAAATATATAGGCAACGACAATCGCCAAGTCGTTGGACCATTAAAGTAAGACAAGCGATCTTAAGTCTTCGCTGTCATCGCGTCTATCCGCTGCCTGCCATGGCTGCTGATACGAGTCGATCGAGCCATGGCTAGACCATGAGCGTGAGTTTGCTCTGGTTGCTGGTGATCAATGCCATATGGCCGTGGAACGTAGTCATTTTCGTAATCATCATTTGTGCGCATATATCGCCGCGTCCTGAATTCGCCCCCCCTTTGCAGTTTGCTGTTCTGTCTATAGTTTTATTGCCGGCATGCGGTTTTCTTTTTGCGGTCTGTCATTAGTCAACCGATGTACATATAGATACTATTGAGCCTAGTCTCGGTGTTTATATTCTATGGTTATTTTTTGTCTGTCTATATAGCTGGCTGTATGAGCCTTCAGCTTGCGGCTTTGACTAAAAAGATTTTGTCCCATAGAATTCTCTTTTCGAGTCATAGATAAATGTCACTGATAAAACATTGAATTGGATAGTGTAAGAAACGGAATGACTTGGAAATGATGATATTGTTTGAAGAGCAACAACGACGACGACGATGAAGCCGACGTTTGATTCATTCTTTTAATGCATCTCTTGCTTAGTTAGGCTTAACTCAGCTCAGCGTACCTACATTGATGAACAGTTTGAAGAGTTAGATGACAGATGTCAACGTGTATATAAAAGGTGCGAATAGTACTCAAGAGTTTTCGTATTGCATTTCCTTGATGGACTTGATAGATGTAATCATTATTTTTTTTTGTTTGTATTGTGTATTAAAATCTTGTGTTGGTTGTATGTTGCACACGATTATGTAGTGTCAATATTATTTTGAAAGCCGTGAACAAATTACTTTTGACAGGTGTCAACGAACGTAAGATGAGTTCATTATCGTATATCAGATGTGGTTTGTAATAGTAGAACATTTATTTTATTCTTGTTCTTGGTGTCTTCTGCGTGATTTTTATTTTATTTGCAATAAAGAAATAATGAGGTATAATTTTGCAAAGTGAACGATACATAGAAGGTGAACGGTTTTTGAAAGGAGGTAGAACTAATGTGGCAAACAAAATTACTTATGGACTTTACTTATTTATATTTTGGAGAATTTTATGTTTGTTAATTGAACGTAATTAATCGGCCTCGTTTCGCTATTAGGTTGAACACCACCGATAAATTTATTTTTATCAAGATCTGTTGCAAGGTTGTGCAGCACTGAAAAGTTCTATTTTGAGGCAAATGTGTGCTTGGGTTGGACGCCTCTGACAAATTCTATTTCACTTCAGATCTGTTTGATTCGAATATTTTAAGCGTACGCCTGTCCCAAATGTTTGCAATAAATGCTAAAACAGATAGATTTAACCTTTTTGCATGTCATTAAATCATTTATGGTAATTTATCTTCCACGTTCCACAGAAATATTTAATGGGTGCGTTTCATGTAAGGAACGACTTCTGAAGGTCATATTCAAATGACAGTTTCTCTGTATAAAGGTGGCGCTAAAAGCGTTTAAAAGTACTTAAATTTACTTGAGAATTGGGAAAACCTTTGGTAGAATAATATAATTCACTTATTGAATCAAGTCCCAAAATGATTTTTGAAGTTATACATATTTCTAAATCAGAATGAAAATCCAATTTTTGACAAATGCCAAAATGAATATGAGCCTTCTTATCGTTAAAGGCATTTTCAGGTTCACATTAGTACGAAAAAAAATTTTTTAATAAAAGCTAATTTCTGTGAGTGGCAAGTATAACTTCAATCGTGTGTATGCATTGCATATGTGCACAGACACTCTTTTTTTATGCATGGGAATCTTAAGTAAATAATTTAAGAAGTGTCAAAAGTGTACAAATTTGACAGCAAATAAATAGATATCTTTCAAAATACATCATGTCTTTCTTTAAAACTGACCAAGTTCTATAAACAAATTCTTCATGTCTATTTTTATTTGTAGCTAGCAAAGAGATACAATCAATAATTATACCAATTAATTACCAAGCATCTTCATTTAAATGTCAGAATAAATTAATTTCATACCCCATGAAAGAACCTCATTCTCTCAACTCTGAATGCTACCTTATTTATTGAATACGCAGATAAAACATAAAAGAATCTCTCTCGTTCTTACATTTAGTTTTGTAGCTACTTGATACGAATTAATTACATTCCCTAACACTATCCGAGAAACGCAGTTTAAGAAAAATCTTCTACATATCAGCAACAGTCATCTATTAATTTTACACGTAGTCTACAAATGTCATTCTCCTCTGCAAACCTATAAATTATTCCAACTTGTATAAGTTTGCACTCGTCAATCGCGACTGCGACTAGCCATGCAATTCTTAAGTTTTCTTTATACGAGTACTTATAGAGACAACCATGAAAATGCAATGAAAAACTGGTTTAAAAAATAAAACGTTGTACGGGACACAATCGTAGATTTAATTAGTCAAAAACTTCATGTTTGACACTTAAACGTCATAGACTCTGTTCTTTATACACAATTCTAAATGCCGTAATATTCCAACTGCATTATTATAATGATGATCATTTATAACCGCCAGAGCAATAAGTCCATCCAGCCAACTCTACACCTGAAAGCGATCCATCAATGTTGAGTACCAGAACCGTCAAATACATAAACGTCAGTATTAGAGGCAAGGCCATATGAAACTTCTTCGTTGGTGTCTGTCTGACTCTGTGATGTGTCTTTGGTTTGTTGGACAAGAGATTGGTACATAGTATAATGGCAGTAATTTCTACAGGTCGGTCGAGGAGATTTGATATCTCATAAAAAAACCAAGTGCAAAAACTCATGCCTATACTCGACTAAGTCCAAGTGAAGTGTTTAACAAATGTCTATTTCATATTTTACTGGCTGACAGCTGCCACTGTACTTTTCTGAACGCACTTTGATCAAAAGCAAAGCACTATACTGGCCAGCAGTGTTGTGTGTTGTCTGTGGTGTGTTTGTTTCGAATGAGATGAAGAATCAGAACTGAGGGGGTAATTCAGCGTGCCAATTTTTTTTCTCTATCTCTATTATAGACTCTTCAAATTGGCTTTGGTTGGATGAATGCGCGTTATGCTGGATCTTACACGGTTAAAAGTGCTCTGGCTTACTATAAAATGATATCTTATACACTTTGTGATAGTAATTTAATATTATTGTCTTCGTTAGACATTGTTTTTGGATCTACTACATTTTCTCCTAATTGAATCATGTTTTTACACAATGTTGTCATTTGTGTGAATTTTTGACATTTCTAGGTTGTCATCGCGAGGTGGTGGTTTGGTGTTGTCAGTTTGGTAAAGTTGCAACTTGCTACTTAAAAAAAAAAAATATGTGTTTGTTGACAAATACTTACACTTGTTGGTTAGTGCGGCTCTCGATTCGTATTGAATTTCTAACAAATGTAGGTAGAGAGGTATAATAGTTAGTTAGATGAAATATAAGAAGATACTCAATTAGATCAACTTGCTACTGTTTGTTTGACACTAGCTATACATCGCGCAACATTGTGTGTGAAGAAAATGTATTCAATTTGTTAACATATTTATTGTTTCTCTTATTAATATACGTAGGGAGATATCTAATAAAATTTTATTGCATGCGGTAGAAATGAATTAAACATAATATTTGAACAGTGAATGGACATTGCAATAGATTTAGTCTGACAACATTTGAGTATCTAATCAAGTGGAATAGTTACGCTGTCAGTTTTGTGATGAGATGCGAAATTTAATTGTGTGCAAGAGGTGATTTTGCAATTTTATTTCAAGTTCGTTTTGAAATGATTATGAATGGAACTTAGCTTAATAGTAACCAAATGTCAAAGAGGTTTGAAACGTCAAAAATTACTTTAAAGCAGTTAAAGTATTTAAAAACGTCAAAAGGTTCTATTTAAGCAGGTTGTCAAAACGTCATTGTTTTGACGTTTGGTTGTGCCGACTATTTTTTTTATGAAAATTATGTCAATCTATCATTTTCAATTGCAGTGTTAAGCCTTTTTCGCTGCTGAAGCGAAACAAAAAATTTTGAAGTCTCCAAAGTCAACAGCGCTCATGTTAACAAAAAAATACCATCGGGAATTAGAGCAAAGTAAAAATTATGAAAATACATCAGAAAATAAGTTTAAAAGCAAAAACAAAACAAATTTAATTTCGTTCAAGATTTCGTTAACGAAATTTTGTATTGAAAATTTCGTTTCGCTTCAGCGGTACATAGTTTTTTAACTGACTACACACTACATGGAAGGGATCATCGGTTGTCAAAATGTCTATTTTAAGTAATTTAAAGTCTGTTCGACTTGGCACTTCCAGTTGCCAAAATATTTATTATTGTGACATTCCTGTTCTCAGTAGGTGTTCTTTGTTTTTTTTTTTATTCCTGAGTGATTTCAGTTCAGATTACAAATCTGAAGAAGTGACTGACTTTGAACAAAATTTATTATAAAATGTCACAGCTATGGAGCAATAAATAAAACTAAAAAAAATAGTAATTGGCTCTGAATGTATTCATTGATATAAACTTAAGGTGTCAACAACAGTGATTGTTTCTCTGTTTTGCTATGTCAAATTTCATGAATAAATATAAGGTGTGTTCAATGACATGCTACTCTTGAGAATGCAAAACATACTTTATTCCTTACAAGCTGGGAAAATATCAAAAAATACTTCTAGTAATTTCAATGAATATTGATCTGATGTCAAAACAAAGAGAATCTTTTAAATTGGGGTATGAAATTTTAATATCTCAATCATAATGTACCTTCTCTTGAATCCATAAAAATAATTTAAAAAACGTGTCGTATGCATGTTTGATTTTTCATTACAACTTTGTCTGAATAAAATCTGTCAAATAAAATTTAACTGTCCCATTGAAAAGGGAATGACTGAAAATTAAGTAACAAAACAATATTGACAAGTACTTCGAGAATACATTTTTACATGCTTTGTACTTTCTATTTCGTTAGAAATATATAACGAGAAAAAATTAAAGAAGTGTCAAAGGTTTTCTTTGTTTTTACTGAAAACGCAACTTTTGGATACTTTTATTGAAGTGAGCTCTTAAATATTTGATTGAAGGCAAAGTGTCAAAATCTAATTCAATGATGTGTCACACAGAAGCTGTCATTTGCTGAATGATTTCTTCAAGTTTGCTGACAAAGCGCACTATGGCCAAAAGAAATTTTGTGTCACAAAAAGCTTAAATTCGAGGTCTTAAAGCTTGGTTCTGTTTGATTGCTGTTAATACAAATCAGATGCAAGTTATTCAATGAATATGAAAAACATTTAATTTTGCTGTCATTTTGACAGATATTTATACGTTGTGGTATAATCTGATGTGGCTTTTATGAATATGGCATAAAGGGATAACTTCCTTCAACGAGAAAGATCTGTTGAATTTGGATCACAAATTCATCTTATTCAATTTTTTTTTAGAAAAAAAAAAAAAAAAACAATTTCAACTGACATCTACTTGAAGAAGAATAACCACCTGTTTTAGATACTAAAGATTTAAATCAAAGCAAGACCTTAAGTATTACCCATATGCCATTAGTTACTCTTCGATTCAAATGCCGACTTGAAATGTCAGGTGCACACTGTAGTTGTTGTGTGTCTTCAACATCCCTTGAGCCTTTTAAGATCCTGTAATACATGTAATTTCGACTTTTGTTGCCAGCAAATATAATAAATTATTTCCCCTCTACAGATTGATTTGTGTCAGTCAAAGTCACAATGTCGTCTTTAGTTTTCTCCATAGTATTACCCTATGAAGATGCGACTATTTTAAAAACACTAGATGTTGTATAATGTAGATGCAGAGGTTCCTGTCGCTGTCGCCATTTGAATCTGGAATCTCTTATTCTTTTCTATATAACTCGGCATGCGTCGTCGGTTGTTGTTGTGGTCGTCGTCATCATCATCAAAACCGGCAGATGCGGATGAAAATGTATATTATGATGTGATCCTATGATAAAAATGAAAAAAAAAAAAAAACCAAATCTCAAGGAAGACAACGACCACGATGACGACAACGACTACGAAGAACAACCGAAGCTAAAGGATTCACTCATTCAAGATATCTCTCTGGTTTGTAACCCAGTTGGAGAGTTTTTGGTTGTTGTGCGGCGAGCGCCGCCAGTCGGACATGCCCCATCTTCACCCAATGGACAGATATCCAATGACAACAACGACTATACGGACAACGACGACGATATCCAGATGAAGGCACCCTGAATAGATGATGGAAGATAGAATGACTGATAGAAATGCAGATGAATAGCTGGTAGAGAAGAACGCGTTTCCATCGGATCGGGTAGAGAGACAGGCCTATAATGAATGCCAGCCAGTTCGTTATTAGTTCAACCCAAGTGACCATTGGCCAATGGTTTTCTTGTTGTTGTTGTTGTTGGCTGCTGTTGTTGCTGCTGCTGCTGCTTGCTGTGGCAAGAAAGGTGTTGCAGTTGTCAATTTCACAGCGGGATGCATGTGGCAACTTGGTCAGCCTATGATATTATTAAAAGCAACCAAAGCAGAAGAGAGATTCTTCTTCCTGCTTTGCGTTTAGTAATTACATGTGTGGTGTGTGTGCTGCCTCATTGGTTTCTGCCTATAGGACACTCTCTAGACACATCATGGTTAGAAGAGATCTTTCATTAGAGTGAGAATTATTATTATCTTCTTCTTTAGTTTTCTTTAGGGTTGTGGTGAAGAAGAGGGAAGAAGGGGGCAAATTCATAGAAGAACATCATCGTTGTCCGGGGGCTTGTGTCATTTTTAATTGTAGATATCCGCTATTAAAATCGGTTATTAGAATTTGTGCAATTTATCTTCTGGCATCTAGTAAAAACATCTTTCTCTGTCTCTCTTTTGGTTCTGTTCGTTTTATATGTGAAATTGTGTCTTTGGAGATTTTAATGAAAGTCTGTTTTCGTCCTTTGGGGCTATAATTGGATTGGGCGGCGCTTAGAGCCGCTAGAATTGCATGATGATGAAAAAGAGGATTTGTTTTCTTTATTTCGAGATTAGGTGGCAATGTCTAGTACGATGAATCAAAACGGTAGATGAATGTGGTCCAGGTAATATGTTAAGATTTATAGATTAGTTACATGCATCTTATAGCTAAATAGTGAAGCAAAATGAGAAAGAAACCGTTGATGATTAGAAGAAGAAGTTGATCAAGTTAGAAGAACAAGACGTAGAGTAGAGTTGAGTACAAGAAACAGTGGAATTGAAATAAACAAAAATGCATCTGGAGAAATTGTCAACTAGGAACAGAATTTCTTTTGACAGTAGGAGATTTAGAGGTCAGGTAAAACTTTTTTTTTTACTCACTAGTTCACAGAGAAAAATGTCTGACATTATCTACCACAAATGTCAGTTCCTATTCGAAACTAGGTACATTTCTTTTGACAGGTATAATTTCTCCTTCGAAACTATTTTTTTTCTTTTTCTCAAATATTTTCTTGTTTCCTTCTCTCGTATACGGAGCTAATTTGTGCTCTGTTGAAAATGGAATTTTGGGTATGTTCGTAAAGTTTTTCGTGTCATTTGTAGCTATCGCAGAAAAATTTGTCATAAAAGCGTTTTGGTACTTTTGCACAGTTTTTCTTTCTCTGAGAAGATTTTATACCCATTCCTGAAAATTTGACAGATTTAATATCTGTTTGTGTTGTTTATCAAAAATAAAGAGTACCCTTCAAGCAAAAAAAATCCGACCTCGGTCCGAATCCGCTCCGTCTCAGGCGGAGCTGAGTCCGACTTCGGCTCAGAAACGGGTCCGAAGGCGACTCAAATTAGTATGGAAATTATAATCACCGCGGAGCCGATTTTATATGTATTGGTTTTTTCACCACGATTTCTCCTTCGACTTTGTGTTCATACACAAAAGTTGCAAGTGTGTGAGTGCAATCCCGTTTTTCTAGGTCAGAGTGTCTTTTCTGAACTCCGTTTTCTTGCTTGAAGGGTAGGGTTCAATTAAGTTTTGTTTGCATTGTTAAATAAAACTTAAGAATAGGGTTCATTTTGTATTGAATACAACATTTTGTGTTCCATAAGAGCAAGAATTTCGATTTCAACATTGTCTTGTTTTTATTAAATTTGTGTATTTAATGTTTAAATTTAAATACGTACTACTTTTCGTTTGTTTAAAGTCTAGGGGCCAATTTGCTCTTCCCTTGATCCACACGTGCGTTTTGATGAAAAAGTTTTTTTTTTTTATTTTAAAACATTTGTTTTAGGTATAATAAATCTTCAATTAAACTTAGGATTGAAAACTTCATCTGACAAATATGTCACAAGAAAAAAGACAAGTTTAGTAATGATTTGCCAAAATCCCCATGGTGTCATATACACTCCTTGTAGATATACTTCAATATTCCCCCCGGAAACATATTTATCAAACATGATTGCCATTAAAAAAAAAAAAAAAAAATTTAAAAAAAAAAAAATAAGAACCAACACAAACTAAATCAAGGAAAAACTTTTCTTTATGCGAAAAGGTCAACAAACCAAACCATCACAATGCTCTTTAAAAATATTTAAACAAAAAAAAAAATGGTATAAAAAAGGAGAACGATAAAAGTTCATGATTATAACTTTTCTCCGCACCCACTTGAAATAACATGCCTCGATAACTCGGCATTTGAATAACCTAGCAAACAATTTATTAAAAAAAATTTTTAAGGACATCTAAAAAAAAAAACAAATATACTTACTAAATACAAAAATATATGTATATAAAAATTTTCCAAGTGCATTCCCATTTCCAAGCAGAAAAAGGTGGCCAGGCCAGTTCCAGACCCGTCCACCATCCCACACAACCACCGGAATCCAATTGGTTTAATTCATATGCACGATTCCCACTCAATTATAATTTTTTTTATTTTTCTACAACTGCAAAAAAAAAAAAAAGAAAATTCCTATCCCATCCTGAATATACAGGAATATTTTCCAGGACTACGTCGAATGTTTTAAAGGATTCTGAGAACGAAGTGTGCAAGGGACAGAGTGAAAGAGAAGAGAGAGAGAGATGAGAATGAAATTGAGATGCGAGGATATGGTAGGTGGATTTGAAAACGAGTGCAGGTGCACAGAAAAAAGGATTCTAGTGGAAAATTGTACTCTTGTGTTGTAGTTCAATGACATCCAGAGGAAGGACAAATGTGATTACCATACCGTATACGGTTGTGAACTGAAAAAAAAAAAAAAAAAAAAAAAAAAAAAACAGAACAAAACAAAACACAACGGCAACGATGTCGACGATGACAACACAAAATATACAAAAAGGATTAATTACGTTAAATTAAGCACGAAACGATGTGTACAAGGGGAGCTATATAGCCATCCCCATCATCATCATCATCATCCATTGGCTTGGCGCATTAATGCGGCTGCAGCAGAGATGGGAATAAGGATCCAACCCGACCGCATATATTCATTATATTGATTCAGATGAAGTTATTTTATTTTTTGTATTTTTTTTTTCATTTCGTTTCTACATAAAAAGGATTTTTAGTTTTATTTGAATCTACTTTCTCTCATTCTTGGTTGGGGTTTGGGGTCTCTCTTCCTGTAAAGAGTTTAATGAAACTTGAAAATATTTCTTTTTCCTCTTTAAAATGGATGAATGGGTGATGTACCCTATACAACAACTAAATTACGTTTGACGTTTGAGGTTAAAAAGAGAATTTTTGTTTTTACATTTTCTTTCTGTAAAAAGACCCAAAATTTTATAATTATACAAAATTAATATAATTGGCGGTATGAAAAGTGTTGAAATATTATGATGAAATTTTCTAGGGGAGCTTTTTGTCGTTAAAAAGACACAAAAGAATGCTTTAGAATTCAAAGTAGTTAAATACCCCTTTATGAAAATAAATGAAAAAAGATTCAATAGTTCTTTTAACCCTTTCATAGGGAAAGAGAACCAAACGACATTGATTGCCCTTAACAGGGTTCAGAAAATAAGCGTTAACTTCTTTCAACAACTTTTTAAAAGGGTGAAATCGAAAGGCCAATGTACAGAGCTTTTGAACCTCATATTCCTCCCATCTGACGTTTGATCCTAGTCCCTGGTAAAGAACCGCAGAATTGTAATAAGTTTTTGTGAAAAGATGGAGGAGATTCATAGTTAAAAGTTAATGTTTTACACTACAGCCATTTTAACTTTACGTATTCTTTTCCACTAAAATGTTTACTATCCCAAAAAAGCGCACTTCCTTTCTGTTTTTCCTTCTTATCAGTTGATGTTTATGTGATTTATTCAAAGCGAATATAGAATTAAACACACTTTTATTACAAGTGTTCCTTTGAAGGTGGCAAAGTGTTCTAGTACTAGCATATGAACACGGCTATTCAATTGCCAATTTGTATACACCCTCAGAGAATGACGTTTAAGATGAGTGTGTCTAGCGCAAAAAGGTTTGTTTGATAAAAAATCTTTAAATTTCTCTTGGTCGTCAGTAATTATGATTTAATTTTAGTGAAAAAAGTCTTGATTTTATGTGAATTATTCCTACAGAAGTCTCTTTTCAGAAAATTTTACGAATTGTTAGTTCACGTTTTAAACTCACCAAAATTGTTTGATCTTCATTAAGAAGTTTTTCATTTACCTGAAATTAAAGAAAATATTTACGTTATTTTTTAATTAAAAACAAAATATTTACTTCAAAAAATGTTATTTTTGTCTGCCTACT
Organism: Episyrphus balteatus; assembly: GCF_945859705.1. Lineage (NCBI taxonomy): Eukaryota > Metazoa > Arthropoda > Insecta > Diptera > Syrphidae > Episyrphus > Episyrphus balteatus. The sequence continues at coordinate 10,895,249 of NC_079134.1, read as the reverse complement.
TTTGAAAGAATAAATCATAAACACTAGAAACACTAATTTAATTCCTCTCTGAAGTGTATCAAATGAGCTAAATCAAATTTAAAGTGTACAATTTAAAAACAGTTGACATTTTATATATGTAGGTATGTATAATACTCCCTCAACTTATTTTAACAGTTTTAAGTTTGACGGTGTTCACATGGGCCTCACTGTCTCAATACCTTTCTGTGTTGCAATCTCATTGCAATTCATGGTGAGATCTCTTTCTCTAAAATAGGCAGGAGATTTTAAATTCATTTTATATCTTTGGACTTACAGAAATGTCAAAAAAATTCAGTGGAATTAGGCTATTGTCTGCGCTGTCAAAACAGGTGACGTTTGACATACTGCCATAACTTATTTTGACATTTTTGTGTTTGATCTCATTCTGATTCGGTGAGCTCATACAACTTGTCTGAATTGAACGTTCGTCAAAATACCTCGGTACTCGGTTGTATGAGTCCAGTGTCAATGCCGTTAAAGATTTTCATAAGAGACTGGTGACTGTTCAAATTAATGCGTTAGACAAAACGTTTCTCTCAAAGTATCAGCGTTACATACTTAAAAACATCCATGATCACCTTCCAACAACTGCATATTTGTTTGTTCATTGACTCCATTTAGTATGTTTCTATTTTAATATTACCCTTCACAATTTGCTTCTTTAAAACTTTACAGATTCTACTTTAGCTCCTATAATGCTTTATAGAAGTAAAGTTGTTACTTGAGTTTATGAGTTAAAATTTGTTTAAAGCCTAATAAAAAAGAACTACATTCTGCAACATGTTTGCAAAAGATAATAAAACCTTTTGACTGCTCTTTCAGAGAAAAACAGAAGCGTCTATCATCAAAACCACCAAGTATAACTACCTAAATCTATTCTACTTATTCACCCCAACTTGTTTAACTTGGCACTTTATAGTAAGCTTTTTATTTAAATTTAATGCATATCACATCTAGATTACACAATTTCATGCAGTTAAATGCCATAACAGTCCTATAGAAAATGACGACTAACTGCTCCTGCGCTGCCACCACAGCACAACCAACAACGACCGTTACAATTAGTACAAAGATATATAGGACGACTGACGACTGGCGCGCGAAGTGCGCAGGGCAAAACTTCTTAAAAAAAAAAAAATTGCTACTACTATACTCCAATATGCTGTGTAGTAATTGGGTGCCCTCGAGCTACATCAGGCAAACAACATACCAAACAACCAACTTACAAACGACGACGAAAGGAATGAACCAACGAATGGATCATTAGAATATTACAACTTCCCGGAGATGTTCGAGGCGGTTTTACGATCGCGCCACCGCTCCAAGCTGTTACAATTCGTCTTCGCCTAAGCGTCCAGCAGCCATCTATGTAGCTAGTCAGCCAGTACAGTAGTATATCATTGCCCCATCTAGCGACGCAGCGGAGATTTACGACTGAGCGAAAACCATCTAATTATTACTTCGCGAATGATGAAGCGATTTTTATGTCCACCACTTGCGCCGCGCCGCTGGGCAATTCAATTGCAGCAGATAATAACAAATGAGTGGCGAGAGAGAAAAGAGAGCTGGGTGATGGGAGCGGAGAGGACAAGGGAGAAACATGGCTGGAATGAATTCAGAGGGCGCCTTTTATGATTGGTTTACTGCTGGCTGGTTGGTATATCCAGCTCCCGTGTGGTGGCACTCGAAGCAATTTTTCATTTGCGCTACTTAACATGTTCGATGCAGAAATTTAAATCACCAAAGATGTGTAATTATGTCAGACCATTAGGGGCTGTATAGAATCTATGAACGGGGCATCATGCTGCTGCATGCTGTTTCATTATTCGTCATCGTCATTCTACTATTTATTCGGGATCAAAATGATTGCACAAAGGGGCAAAGCAAACTATCTGAAGAAGAAGAAGAATATTGTATATCCGGCTTGAATGGCAATTCTGTGTAGATGATTGTTTGTTGGAACCCAAATTACAGGTCCAAGCTGGATGGGAGCGTAGAGCGCAGCAAAACGTGCTACTCTACTGACATGCGTGCTGCTATTGCAGAGTGCGCGAAGTGAACACCTTTCGGATGAACGGACTCGAATTCCGTTCACCACTAGAAGCATCAGAAACAGCAACACAGTTGCAGGCGTTTCTTCTAATTGCATCTCGAGCTGTCAGGAATGGAATTGCTTTGTCCTAAGGCGTGATTTTCATTTGTGTCTTATTCGAAGAATATAAAAACAAAACAAAAAAAAAATCTGGTATTATATATCTTTGACTGATGGTGAAAAAGCTAATCAAGAAAACTCATTTTTTTTTTTGTTGTTGTTGATGAAATATAAAAGAGTAGTTTGCGTCTTTGTTTGCATGCCAAGAGATAGATATAGTTGGTATATTCAGTTTAATGAACACAAAAGTGGGGTCGTTTCTAATAAAGCTATTAGAACTCAAGAGATAATGACTACGAGATGGTGATTAATAAACAAAAAGAAAGAAAAAAATCAAAGAAGAATTACTGTGAAAGCATTAAAATGTAATCCATGTTACATTGCATGTGCAACAAATGTTTTTTTTTTTTCTATTCTGACAAATTGATGAACATTCTTGCAGCTATACATGTGCAGTTTGATTGTTGTTGTTAGTTGTTGCCACCAGAGTTGTACGTGTGCCAAAGGTGTTGAGAATTTCTTTTTGCTTTGTTTTGTTTTCAAAGAAAAACGAATTCCGGGAAGAAGAGAATTGATGCAATTATTATTATTTATTAGCCAAATAATGTGTGGAAAATAAGGTGCAACATGAAAAAGTATCAAAGATATACAGAATATTATATATCGAATTTGAACACCGCCTTACAGATAAAATGTAGTCACCGTTGGATGTCTTATCTATGGAAAAAAAAAAAATAGACAAAGCCAGTTCTGAAATCGGTGGTTAAGCTTAGGTTTATCACTGGTTCAATAAAATGCATGCGTGAATCAAAGTTTAACCACAGCTAATCCACTTCTTTAGTTGAGAGGGAATCAGAAAAAAAAATTGAAAGGTTTCCAGCCAACAATTCTCGCAATCTCTTAAATTTTGAGGAAGTAATTGAAGCCGTACTTAAAGTTAGATACTTCAAAGTGAATTTCTATAAAACAAAATGGCTTCAGTAAAAACTTCAAACGGCCCTCGCATCAGTCATTCTATTTATCTAATGGAATCTGAGATTTAAAGAAACTTTTCCACTATGACTCAAAGAAAAAACTTATTTCCTTTGAAGACAGATGTGAACAAAAGGTGCAGGTATGATTAAATGGATAAGCTCCCCCTTTAGTCAAAAAGAAGTAACTAAATCCGTCTTCAAAGACACTCTCATATAAGAAACTTATATCCCTTTTAAAACAATCAATCAAAAAATCGAGCAACAAACATAACATTTGTCGCTTTAGTTAAAATTAAAAAGAAAAACAACAAAAAATTTTTTTCAAAAGTTTTTGAACGCACCCTTTAACAAATTAGGTGTTCCCTACATCAAAGAACTTGTGCTTAAACATCAAAGAGCCGCAAAGGCTTTTGCATATATATGAAGGTATACCACCTACCTTTCGTAATCCTTCATTTGCCCATCCAGTGTATTATAGAGACTTCTATTTGAACCCCGCTTTGACATTGCATAACCCATATAGTAGTTAAACTCTGAAGACTTTTTGAAACAAAGACGTTTTATAGTATTTGCACCTCTTTCTCTCTTTTACACATGACTGCTAACACTGCTGTTGTCGTTGTCGTCGGTCGTCATAGTATAGTCGTCGTCATTGAGTGTAGGTTATATATGCGGATGGATCCCCCAAAGGATTTTATTTTTTTTTTTTTTTTCTTATTTTATTTTATATTCTGGCACTTAAGCAAAGCTGCTTCTTTGCTGGCTGCCAGGCACAATGGATATATGTGGTCAGTAACCCCATACGGGCCGGGGGTATAAAAAAATGAAAATTAAAATAAGGAATTTCTTCAAAAAGAAAAGAAAAAAAAAAAACAGGGGACAAATGCTAGCGGTATACTGCAGCAGAAAACAGCTCAGAGTTTATTTGAAGTGGGTACTTTGGAAAATTACTCTTGTCAGAGAAATAAAATATCCCAAAGGATATCGCTGCTCGTGTATACGATACTATACTCTATGTCGTAGGGTACTCGTATTCTACTATTTCGGACGACAACGCTAGAGGAGTCAAACCATCATCCTCGTCCTATGTCATCCACATATACAACCTTTGCTCTTCAATCAGCTTTATTTTTTTTTTTTTTTGTTCTATCGTGTTTCGTCGTCTTTGAGGGCTTGAGTCGCTTTGTGTCGTGTGTCGTATCGTTCTTAAGCTAAAGTTGGGAGTTATAGAGAGCCAAGATATCACACAAGGAAATCATTATGCGTTGCACTTATGCAATCAAAAAATTGTACTTTGTCCTTTACGTAAAAATAAAGAAAAAAAATAAAATTTTCTACAGAATATTGAGCATCTATTCAAGGGGAATTCATTTATATATAAAAAATATTTCTACTTCCCGTTCCTCTAGGGAATGTCATCGACATTCACAATTGAAAAATGGCAAAAATGAAAACAACAATGTCATACCGTAGTATACCTACAAAGTTTTAAAGAAACTTGTATTTGGCATCATTTGATATAGTTGAATTGAGAATTGCAATGCACGTGAGGGATTTGCATTTAAAATTGTCAATTCAAATAAGAAAGGACAGAAGTTAGTGCTTTGAAACGGAGCATTTTGAATAAAAATTTACCCTAGGTTACCCTAACCTAACATTCAGAGACCATTCAAAGTGGATTAATTGATTTAAGATCTTATGCATTCCATTTGTTTACTTTTCAATGGTTCAAAGAATGTTAAGGTAACGTAATCTTATAAAAAAAAACCTAAAGAACTTAATCTTTTGTCTAGAAAAATAATCTTTTTTTTATAAATGTTTCTCTACTCGCAGCTTTTATCTTATGAACAACTACGTTACCAACACTGTATTTCTAAGTATGGTTCTTGCATGTCCTTCCGAATGTCACAGTACGTCGTGTCGGTTTGTAGAATTGTCGACGTGCATGGAGAAGTGAGTTTGAATTTGACAAGCTATTCAAATTGCTAATAAATGACAAAAGTAGCAACTGACAGTTGTTTCTTATGATTAACTGCACTACCTACACAAGAACGTATATTTCGGAATTAGTGAAATTATGTCATTTGGGCTCTAGTGATTAAAACAGGCTATTATTTCACTCATGTTAAACCCTGTTCACATTGGCCTCACTCCGCCGACTCATTTTGACGTTTATGTGTTGCTTTCTCACTTGCACTTCATGGTGAGACAGAGATGTTAAAAAGAGGCAGGAAATTTAAAACTCATTTAAAATTTTTGGACTCACATAGCTGTCAAAAGAGTGGGCGACACGTGAGGCCAATGTGAACACTGTCCTACGATTCATTTTGACATCTTTGTGAGTGCCTCTTTTGACTATCTCATTCTAACCATGAAGTGCAAGTGAGAAAGAAACACAGAAATGTCAAAATGAGTCGTTGAAATGAGTCTTATGTGAACGTCAGTGTGACGTTTGCTTAAATCGAGAAGATCTGTTCGTTTAATGCATTTGAAACGTACGTTCACCATGTTCTGAGTCTTTTCAAATGAGATTTGAAGCTCCTCCTGTTTTGAGCTAAGAACAAAGTAAATAAAAAATAAATTCAAAGAATTCGTCATAATGAGTAATTTTTTTTTTACAAAAATATTCTTAATCTTACTTTGATCTTAAAAAAACACCTATTTTACCAAGAATTATCCATTTGAAAGCTTACACGTTTTTTTAAATTTCTTGGCTCCAAAATCATTTCTAAGAAAATATTATTCAAAAACTATAAAAAATTTTAAATTGCTCTTCCGGAAATAGTGAATCCATGTTATTCCCCCACTTGAACGAATTAAATAAATTGCCTTTTGGATCAGAAGTTGACGACCCTTCAGTCAATTTAGACCCCAAAAAAAATTTTTTACTAGGAAACGTATAAAAGTCATTCACAATGGTAACAACAAAATTAATAACAATTTTATCGACCTATACCCCACCTACCTTCTTGGAGTATCTACTATAATATCACGAATTATGTTTATGCGGCGGTGATTCGCACCATGTCGCCGCCATTCGATATATTTTTGGGTTTAACGGTCGCTTGGTGGGTTTTGTGATCCCAAATTGAATCTCATATTCAGGTTTATCGGGTATAAATGAGTTCAAGTTCAACGTTTTTTTATGTTCTTTTATTTTCTGATAGCTCTCATCAACTACCTACATCTGGTACCTAAGTTTTTTCGGTATCATGATACCTGCGAATTTGTTTACCATGATGGTGGAATTTCCGATTAAACCAAAAAACCCCTAAACTGGGATTCATGTAAAGTTTGGATATTTTAAGAATTCACATTACAATTTTACCACATATCCTTCAGTTTTTTTTTGTTTGTTTTTAAATTAAGAAAAAGAATGTTTCTTGTCCCATAAAAAAATAAAGGATCTCCAGGTATGCTATGCGATTCCAAAACAACAAATGGCTGGCATTGTCTGTCAGCAGTGGTTGTTTTTTCGTAAGTTTGCTCTGTCCATTTTGGGACTTCACTCTTGCTGTCACTGCGACGACAACAAAAACAACGACTTCAATGTCGACGAAGAAAAACAATTCCTGGAATGAATTCATGGGATTAGGAGAAGTTTGAGAAGAGTGAATCCCACAACAAAGTTTGTTTCCTAGAAAAAGGAGCAACTCACAAAAACAAAGCAAAAACAACACAACAGAACAAAAAATATTTAAACCAAGAAACCCCAAGAAATAAGAGCAACCAAAAAAAAAAGCGTTTCTTCAAAACAACACACATCACGGTTCATGGAACCGAGAAGGATGTTATTGTGAATGGATTCAAGATTCTAGGCTAGGTTGAGTTTTTTTTTTTTTTTGACTGTCTCCTTTTCTTATTATAGTTTGAAGATTGTTTAGAGACGAAGTTGAGTTTAAGAAGACGGTGATAGTGGAGACGAAGTCGACGACAGACCAAACGAACGAACGGAACAACGGACTATACGATGAGAAGACGCTTTTTTGATGTTGTTTTGAAATACGAGATTTTGGTAAACAAAATTCCATTCACACAAGCTGGTGAGGTTTAGTTTTTTTTTAGGAGACAGTTTTTTTTTTTCTTATTCCTGAAGTAATAGTTCGTTGGTCTCCACATATGAATAGAAAAGAGACCTTGAGAATGTTATTTTGACGCTTGTTTGTAGGTAGGTATCTAGAGTTTGCAAGTTTTATAAATATCTACGGATGGCGACTGTTTTGCTGTTCGCATATTTTGATGTTAAAAAAGTTCTTAATTGATTTTAGAAAGAAACATGTCAACTTTTGGTTTGGTAGTTAGTGGTTTTTGTTGTTGATCCATCAAGTTTGCAAATTTGGGTGGTCTTTATCGTAGAAGATTGATAGTTGTTTGGCTTGGTTATTTGGCAGATGAGAACCTGATTACATACAATATATTCACTCTGACCAAACAATTCGTTGTATCTTTCACTAAAATGTACCTACTTATTTATGGAGCAATTGGGCTTTTAAGCAAAACGCAATTCATCTCCCTTTTAAACGTCAAACCGTTAACTAAGAATCTGACCTTTGGTAGAAAGTTGGCAACTTTTTGGTTAATACAGCAACGAGAAAATTGATTTAAACCCGTCTTTTAACTTAACTTCTGTCTGTCAATTTAAACAAAGTAATAATTGTTATTTTTACTTTTACCGATTCTGAAAATTCAATATTCTGTAAATCACATGAATCTGAACACACCTATTAAATTCTTGAACTTAGCTGTGTTTGCTCTTACGGCTTGTTCAAACGCAATTACAACGTTTCCATGCATCTTTGAAGAGAACATTAACTTCCCTTCAATACTGTTGTAAGCCTAGGTCTAGTTCAAATGGGTATTATATACATTCGAGTATTCGACTCATCCCACTCGCTCAGTGGAGCCGAGTCCAAATCTTGCTGGTTCCTATCTCTGTTTTTGTCAAAATCCAACTCGATCCCTCGATTCTGTATGAAACCTCTTGAGGCAATCAAATGCTGAGTTAAATTGCGGTAAATTCTGTTCGTTTACTTTATTAAAATAGAACAAAAGGCTTTTTCAATAAGATAAGCTTACTTTTTAAACACCCACATTCACTGGCTGTAGCTTGTAGTACTGTCAAAATTTTACTGAGGGAAACAACAACAAAAGTTGGCGGCAGCTGAGCAAAAAGTTGAGATTTCTTCAACTTGCGCTACAAGCTATAGCTACAGCTACACCATTGTATTCAGGGGGTAAGTCTGATTTAGGTATCTAAACGTTTCGCAGCAAGCATGACATTTACTCTCATTTTTCATAACACAATCAATGACGATGCAAAAATATCTTATTTAATTATTATAAACGGATATTGCTGTCATTCACTTTGTCAAAACGAGTTAAATCAAAAGTCTAACTTCATCAACTGTCATAATTCCGAAAATGTATGATATTTTTTTTGCAGCGTATTTGAAACCACTCATTCAAACACCGAAGCTTGTAAAAGTGTCAATTTTTTTTCTTATTGGCTGCGTTCACACAAATGATCCAATTTAAATCAAAAATTATTAACACTTGCAAAAATTTATCACTTAAATAATTTTTTTTTTTTAAATGCGTAAATAAATTTTGCGCTTAAGTGTAACGTTGAAAATTTATTTTGCGTAAAGGCGCATATCAGATACCTCGTATGAAAAAAGCGCAAACACGCATGCAAGAAAGAAGAAAGAACCATGTTCTTTTATATTCATCACGGTATTTTGATCGTAAAGTTAAAATTTTTATTAGCGTTTCATATTTTTTCTTTACTTTGTATCCATCACACTCGATTAACCCAACGCGCTTAAGAGGGTATATTTTTTAGACAAAAGGATTCAACACCTTTCGGGTTGGGATAAGTTAAGGCTTTCTTTTGTGATTTTTTTATATGCCGCATGAATTGCAAATGAACCGAAAAAGGATCTCGTCTGTTTTTTTTTTTTGAGACATTCACATCTACTCTGTGAGTGTGTGTGTTTAACACCCCTTTTTGTGGCGTGTTTATGTAAGTGATCTTCTTGAGTGAAGGGCAAGCAGCAGCAGGATATGCGGAATGAAATTTATTACCGTTTTGACAGTTATTACACGCAGTTTTACATATTATTTTTCACCCAAAAAAAAAAACCTCATTTGACGTATGCTTGTAATTGACAAACTTGTTTTTTTACTTTACTTTTTATTGTGCTGGTTGATGGAATTTGCTTGAATCAAATGGACACATAACCCGTTTGACAGTAAAATTGCACTGCGAGAGTATATTGACATTAGGTTTTTTTTTTGTTGGTGTATGACATTTAAATTTAGAATCACAAAGGTGCATGATGGAATGACAAGTTTTGCGCAGTTTTATTTTTTTTCAGAGAGAACTGGTTTATTGACAGCTGCAAGAGTAGTAGATTCATTTTTTATCATCTGAAAAATAAATAAAAATCAAATGCACTTTTATTTTTTAAGTAAAAACCAGATGTTTGGCTTGTGGACATAACAGATTTTAAGGGTGTTTTAGGTAGTTTTTTTTTTTTTATTATTTCGCGGGGTGGAGATATGTAATTTGCATTTTTTGAGTAAGGTTGACATTTTTTTTATGTGGCGGTCTTTTATTACTTCAGTTTTTTTTAAAGGTGAAAAAACTTTCGTTTGTAACGGATAACATGATAGCGGGAAATGAAACTTTGTTTTTTTTTTTTTTGTTTCTTTGAGAGGAGCTATTTCGGTGTTGTAGTTTTAAAATGTTGATTGTCCAAACAATTTTGTTTTTTAAATATCATCTGTCAATTTTTTATGTAGTGATGGGAACACGTTATTTCATTTTGACATTACAATTTTGATTTGTAAACATTACTGTTAGAAAAGTTCAGATCAAAATCGTTAATTCAATACTCATTTGATAACGAAATAGACTTTGACTGATATGTGTCATTTTCAATATTAATCAATTTGATATGAATCTGAACAGGCCTAAAACAGCCATACGCTTTGCCGTGTTTCCACCCTAATGGCTTGTTCAAACTCTTGTTCTAACTCATTGCGGCTTGACCAAACGGTCAATTTTAATTTCATTAGGTCCCATAACCCAATGTGTTATGGAAAACACTTAAAATGTCAAAACAACAAATGTAAAGAACATTTAGTGCTATGCTGTTAATGCCAGCCTTACAAGTAAAAATAAAGTCAATGAACGGTAAGGCAGTGCACGTTTTTTCAAAGGAAATTTCGTATAAGTTTCCAATATTGGTCTTTTATGTGTCAAAATGGCCAATAAAGTCGGAAAATACATCCGCACTACGTTACCGACAAACATACGAAGTTCATAAAATTCGTTTATTCTCACAGAAAGTCATATTCTATCAAAGTCTTCTGATAAATTGTAGTTAATGCCTTTCGATCTGAACAAAAACTATCATCGTAAAAGCTCAGAAAACGAATATGTATAATCCCTTTCAAGTCCAAGATTTCCCTTCAAAACCATTATTAAATATCAGATTTAAATAACCATTACTCATAACGTCATAAGAAAAAAGAAAAAGGCAAAAAAAAATAAAAAATTTTGAAACATAAATCCGCCTAACAGACCATCAGCGCAAAAACAACAACAACAACTAACTATAAAAAAATAACCCTAAACAACAACACTGTGTGTGGTCTGTATGCTTGCTATCTTAACCCATGTCCCCATCCATCCATAGAATGTATACCTACAATTTCCTGAATGCAAACGATCCATACCAGCAGAATCACCTTAATCACTGCATCAGCTTATAAAACATCCAATCATTAGCCGCATGATTCGTCGTTGTTATCGTCGTCGGTCGTGTCTCTCACCTTACTATATAGCTCGAACCCCAGCATGCCTCTTCACCTGGTGATTTACTATTTTATATTTCTTCGGCTTTCAGTAGGTAGGTTTACTATGATGCATCAGTTCGTTCCTATAATGTTTCTATAGCCCCTCACTTCTCTCCGGTTTGTATATATATATTCCTCCGTGGTATAAACATAAACGACAGCAGCAGTGTCAGCAGCATCATCACCTTCACAGCAGTCTACTTGCCCCATATAGGACCGAGCGTCATAAATAATCTCCACTCTCTCGTCTTCTGGTGTTGTATCTCTCTCTAGCTATTCGCACGACGACGACGATAACTACGACGCGACTCTAGAACCAGACAGTCTGTCTATGGGGTCATCTTGGAATGGTGTTCATTTAATCACCTGCGCCTCGTCCCAGTGCCCACCTTAACGACTGCTCCACGAAAAGCGCATTCAAATGTGATTCACCCTTTCCGTCGACGACGACGTAGTCATCGTCGTCGTCATTTACGTCGTTTGGTTATTCCACCATGGTTGATGGTGGCGGATGCGAGGATGCAGATGAGGAGGTGCCCAGCTTTCACCAACTCCTCGCCAAAGCAGTGGCGAGTTGCAGAGTGTTGAGAGATGGTGGCGCGATGATACCCTTTAAGTCCCTGCAGACATCTGTGGGTGCATTAACTGCAACAACGGTGGTGCGCATTAATGCCAACATGTCTATATTTTGGTGGGGTGGTGGTGAAGCTATAAATTAGAAAAACATCCATCTGGAAATTACTTCAGTCTTTTTTTTTTAAATACTGTCTCTACTGTTGATAGTTCTTCCGTTGCGAGAATGTTTTTTTTTTGTTTTTGGAGGAAAGAACCGTGGGAGACATTTTTGTGTCTGACAGATTTGGAAAATAAAAAGGGGGCTGAATGAGGCGAAAAGGCATATAATATTCTCAAAACCAAATGGAGACTAATGTTAATGTCCCCGAATAATGGCCGGCAATAAAGTAAGCTGTCTAATGTAGGAGCACAAAATAATTGTGACACTTTAGTCGGCAACCGTTACAATCAAATGACATTTAAGATGCCGAATACAAACTATTTTCAGTTTATGGGTTATCGACGTGTTCTTTCAAAAAAAAAAAACAATCATGGATGCCGCATGTGGGGGTGAATTTAATAAGTTTAGAAAAATTTAGGACACTCCTTGGACCCGATGACAGGCAGAGCCATAAACAAAATTCCAAACAATTTTTCTGTTAGTTGAGTGTCAAAGGGGAATTTTTAGACGTGACACATTAGAGTTGATGTTAAAATGATCGTAAATAGCATATGGTGTTCTAAAACATTAATTTTTTCCTATAAAATGGAGACATTTAGAAAAGCTCATTTTTGAACTTAGAATGTTTTAAGGAACTTGTAGTAGTTTTGCTTGAATTGTTAAATGGCAAATGGAAAAATGACTTAACTAAAAATGATTGAACGAAAAAGAACAAATAGCTTGACTGTCAAATATAACATTTCTTTGAGCGAATCTACAACATTTATTTTTGTTAAAAGTACCTATCAATTAATCAAAAACTTGACACTTTTCTCTTTACTTTACGTTTTTTTTAAACAAAGAATTCTCAAAATTCTTGACGCACGAAATAACGTGAGTTTTCAGAAACATGAACGTGGCTAGTTGTTGTGAAGGAAAGTATGTAAGATCTCATAAACCTGAACATGGCTATTTCTTAATAATGCACCTGTCAAATCATTATAAAAATTTTAAGCTTAAAACACAATTAAAATGAAAGTTACATATCATTTATTAAAAATCTATGTAAGCGCTTAGTTAACTAGAAGTTAAAATGATATTTCCATTTTTTTTTTAAATAATTAGCCACGTTCAGATTTTTCAAATCTTTCATATTTACGTGCGTCATGGATAGCGCATTCGTTGACATCTTTATTTAGCTGATTTGACAACTTCATCATAGATAATAATAAGCCACGTTCAAATTTCAGAGTTTTGAAAATTTTGTTTGCGTCATGGACATTGAAAACATTGACATTTGCATCATCGACAGCAAATCACGTTCATGTTTCACGATTTTTTTTACGTCACGGAATATAGATGGAACACTATTTTACAGAAAAAAATGACAACTTTATTTAAAAAAATAATTATCTATGCTGTGACGGAAAGCAAATCCACCAATAAAGTTTTAATTTCAGTTTTTTTTTCTGGCGAATTTTTATTCACATTTTTAGGTAGGTAAAAAGGGTGCCCAAACAAAAACACTGACGATCGATAACAAAAAACGCATTCACCAGCGTATTTGTATGAAAAAAATTCAACACCAAAACGTCGACGTTCAGATGTAGAATATTTTTCATACAAAAACACTGTCAAGGGCTTTTTTCCTCGATCGTAGTTGATGTGGGTGCCTGAACAAAAAAACTTCGATCATAAAATCTGTTATATTTGCTCTCAAAATGTACACTACATTGCCGACGGTGCAATAAAAAATGCCATCTATTTTTAAAAATATGTGGCTGACAGATCGTGGGGCTGTCAGGGCTGTCCAAACTTTTTCTTAAAAAACCCTGAAAAAAATTATACTAACCCTGAAAGTTAAAAATGTTGTCCCCATCGTTCCTAAGGCTTCCCTTCCTGTCAACATCTAAGAAAATTTCTCAAAAACAAACCATATCGATGTTTTTAAGTCCATTGACTAATAAAAAAACAAAAAAATGAAGTTAATTCCTTTTGACATCTCCGAGGTCATTGACAGAAAGACATCCACGAGCAGCAGGTACAATAATATAATTATTGTAGGCAGGGATAAGTAGGTTCTCGGATTACAATTTTTATTGTTCTTGGTGCTTGTGCTTATGGACTCTAAACTATTCCTTGAAAGAAGGAACGTGTGTTATTATTAAAAACAATCGAACTCAAATGACCCTTTTCTGAGAGTCCTCGTCGGTCGTATGTGTTGTAGTATGTTCCCGAAAGTTCCCACAATACCGATTGTTTCTGAAGTATATGTTTTTTTTTGTAATTTTTTTTTTTTTGTTGAAGGTACTTCGGCTTGCAACCACGGCTTCTTTGTTCCTTGCTCGAATGAACGATGACGCGGATATCGAAAATATAGGATTACACAATTTGTTTTATCCTTTTATACATTTTTTTGTTATGTTTTTGTTTTATTTCAAACTGAACGTGTGTAAATATAATTTTTTGTATATGTATATACGATTTGCTGAAAGCAAAAGACAAAAATACCGCCGCCCTGTGTTGTATAGAGCTGGTAGTCGATGAACCCAAACATGTTCCAGTTAAAGGGTCGTCCTCGGGAGGAACATGTTCCTGTGGTTTGGTTTGGTTGGTGGAGAATCTCTCTTCTTTTGGTATAGAAAAAAATAACAACAGCGGAATAAAAAAAAAAAAAAAACTGCCATTATTTTATCCTTCGCAGGCCTTTTCAAGCACAGGCTATTGTTTGCTTGTTTTTGATTTGGTTTTTTGTTGTTTTTTTTCGGTTTTGTTCGGTTCAAAGAGGACCAACGGATTTCGCGGACAACAAAATGCACATCCGAAGAAGAATTTTTCAACGTAAACATCTCATTTTTTTTTTTTTTATTTTTTTTGATTCTACAAAAAGGCTATTGACCTAAGGGGATTTTATGTTGTTTTCATAGAAATTCATTCACATGCACGTGAACCGGAATTCCATGAAAATAAAATTCAATTAAACTTCCGGTCACGTTGCAAAATATGGCAACACAGAATTTGCGTGTTTTTTTCGTACGTAAGGTAAACTAAAATTGAAAGTTCATCCCACCCAAACCAACGCAATATTCGAAAAATTTTATTTTCGTAATGTTTATATATTTTTCGAAATAAGGAATCCTCAGTTTAAGTTTTTTTTTGTTCGTTTTTTTTCAGGCGAATTCCTTGTATCTTTTGTGGCAGACGTAAACATGGCGTTAATGCTCGACTTGTGTTTGGGTTTTGCAATATAAATGTCTGGGTTGTTCCTTCTTGTTTTTTTCGTGTGTTTAAATGATATTTGCGTAATCATGTCTGGATTATTTAATTTCAATGTTCGTTTGATTGGAAAATTGGAGAATTTATACTCGCGCCTGGTTGAAAAGTTATTTTTAGAAAAAAAAAAATAATTTTTCGATTGATTTGGTTTTTGAATTTTTTTGATTTGGTTTTGTGGGGCATGTTTTTTTCGATTTTATTTTGTTTCAATGTAAACAAGGTCAATGTAAATTATAGAATAATGACGTCAATCTTAAAATTAAGATTCTAGCTGTTTTCGCTAATAAAGAGGTGATTCCCAGGAACCTTGTGATCAAATGCTTAAATAAGAGTTTTGTAATAAAACGTTAAAAACCCTTTTCAATTAAGCTGTTGCTTTGACAGAAATAAATCTCTGAGATCCCATCGAAATGAACACTTCTTTTACGGAAATAACTCACTGAGATTTCATCAACATAAACACTTCTAAAAAATGTCATGTTTGCTGCAGAGCACATTTGACGTGTTCATGTTCTGTTGAGTTCACTGAAAAAAAGAAATTTCTTTTAGGTATGTTTGATTCCTTTTTTTTATTTGATGTTCTATTCCTTCTAAAAAAATCGTAAATTGTTCCGAAAGTTTGTTCGACAACAGCGTCAACTCAAAGATTTGGAATGCCATTGCTTAAATTCTCAAATGTACCTACATCAAAAGATTTAATTTTCTATGAAACCCACTTAAGTCAATTTGTATTCACAAATAATAAACGATCTTAGAAATACAAAAAAACGATCACCTTTTCAACCACAAAAGCCATTAGACAGTGTTATTAGCTTGCCTATTTATAAAACCCTATAATTATCTCCTTGTCGTTAAAGAACCAACCGCCCATAATCTCATAAAACTGTGTCATAAAAATTACAACAGCAACAACAACAAAAAATAAGCCTCCCAATTTTCTGAATGAATATTATAGAATCTAATCAAATAAACACCCGCTGAGTCTATATAACCGCCACCCCCACCTTCACCACCGTATGATCATTAATTATCGATAGACAAAAAAAAAAAAAAACTGGCAAAAACACGACAGTTAATAAGTGTAATTACGTTTCTCTCTATACGATCGACTGTGTGGCGCTGGGAGCGTGCAATAATTACGCGATAATTGCAAATCGAAATCCATGGCGTATATACAAGAGTGCGTAGTGTATGCGCCACCCAATATATGACTACCTATATAATCTTTTTCTCTTGCATTCAAGGTTAATGCACTTTGGGTCTTTTAGTTGTATTGTGGGGGTGGTATATGTCTTGAGTGAGCGTATAAGATAGATTAGCGATAGCCAAAATAAGACTCTTGTATAAAAGTGGGGGACAAGCCCACTTTTTCGAGTTTTTCACAGTGGCATTAAAGTCGTTAGATTAAGGTTGTGTTCTAATATGTTAGCAATTGTGTTTTACAAGATGACTTATACCAAATTATATTCTGACAACCACAACGACGACGATAGAGACGGTGGCGATGGCAAGTCCCCCACGTTGTAATTTTTCTTTGGCTTGACTTTAATTAACAAATTATAAATTGAATTGCATTTGAGAGGTAGAAAGAATGATAAAACAACAAAAACGTAGAATGCCAAGCCAATATCGTCGATAGTCAATTAAAAAGAAGCAATTTACTCGTGTAATTTCAAGTGGTTGTTGAACAAGCAAATGTCTATGACAAATTATTGATTTGTCACTGAAACTGATCACAAGGGAAAACAATGCAATTTGAAGGTTTCGTTAAGTGGATGAAACTAGACTTTGCTTGATGGAGAATGGTTTAAAACTTATCTTTTTGCAGAGAGGTTAACCGAAAGATCTGTCAATGTCAGATGGAAATGTCAAACACCATCAAATACAGGTATCTGGCATGAAAATAAAAAAACTTAACGAAAATTGACGAACCTTTAATTTTGTTTCCCGAATATCTTCAAAATTCGTGGGAAAGATTAAATTTTGTGTTCTACTTTGAGATAGTTTCTTTGTGGAATGCTTAAGATAAGTAGTAATCTTGTAGTAGTATACGAGCGCATTCGCAAACCGTTACTTCCTTTTCTTAAAACACTAAGCAGGTGCGAATTTGTGCAAGCTTTCAGCTAAATGAACACACCTATTTTGGGAAATTTCTCAAAAACAATGTTTAGTTAGGCGAGTTCACGTTATTGATTACAGATATTCAACCATCCAATCTTAATGATACCATATCTGTCCGTACCAAAAATTAAAAAAATGATCTTAAATAAGGTTTGTTTGATTTGACGTAAAATAAATGTCAAGTTTATTTGTTCTTCATTAGAAAATTTAATAGAAAATAAATTTTTTGAATGTAGATACTCAAATTTGCAGCTCTAAATAAGTAAATCTCTTTATATTTTAGATAAAAGTCTCCATAAATCAAATCGCAAAACTTTATTTTCTCTACAACAGGTGTGGCTATGAATATAAAATTCATTTTTCGCCCACTTAAGTAATAATCCATCTTTAAAATACTTGTGTAAAACATAAAGGATGCATTATAATGAGAATTCAATAAGAAAAAAAAAAAAATATACACAATAACCGTATGTACTTGTAAGTAGGCGGATGAAAAAAGTCTGTTCAGACATGATGGCCCCCTCCTCTAAAAATAAAACAAACAAAAAAAAAAAAAAAATATATTGAAACCACTAAATTCTATATTTATTGTTGCAAAATCTCAAGAGAGGACAGAGTCAATAAACAAAAAGGTCTTTATCTTTTTCTATATCCGATCAGCTTGTTTTGCTAGTAGTTTGGCCAGGCGCGGGTACAGAATTTGAAAACGGACAAGGGGCCTTATATTTCTTCACTGAATTTCTAAAGTTTAACTCGGACCCAGAATTCATTTGACTTATATTTTAACCACTTTATCTTGGTAAACAAAAAAATATTGAGTCAAACAGAACTTAACCCTAGTTTACATCCCCAAAAAACTTACTACTTTTCTTGCCTGGGGTGTGTTACACCCCAACAGTTTTAAAGCGCATATATTTGTTTAAATTAATGTTCTGGTGCCTTGTTTACGTTATTTTTCAATCGAGTTGACATTAAAATTGTTGTTTAATGGACACGTATATTATCGGCAAAATTTTAATCGATTTTGTAGAGAAGTGCAAAAAGCTTTGGAATTTACTAAAATTAAGTATGAAAATATTGTTTTCTAAAATAAATGTTAAAAGTTAAATATCTTTGTAAATGTATTTTTTGTTTTAGTGTGTAATTTATATAAGTTATTGAAAAAATATAATGACTGTGATGAAAAAGAAAGGGCAACACCGTTGAAAGTAATGCTAGACTTTGGTTCCAAAACCCAGGAAACAAGATGTGCTGCTTTCAACACAGCACTTTTTTTTAGGGTGACCAGCGCCGTAAGGCGGCTACAATCCGCTGTGGATTTGGGCCTTAACCAACAAGCTTCTTCAACACAGCTCATTGTCATAAACCTGTCATAATATTGGGCTATAACCTATAACGGAACAAAAGGAGTCGACGTGTTTGACCAAATGGTATCTTTATATTCATGTTCTCATCAAGCCAATCGGTGGCCCATGGTTGTAGGTATTTTACAATTTGTTGGATTTTTCAGCCTTGATTTTAACCCTCATTCAAGTAATTTAAAGTTATTTAGAAACGAAAAGCTTATCCAGCTTGCAGAAGAACTAATGAAAATGGAGTTGGATGATCGTTCGCATCCTTCTATAGAAAAAAGGTTATCCAAAGCTAGTCAAGTCTCACCGCACTATGAGAAGATAGTCGCAGGTTTTTTTGTTCAGTTGATAAGAAGCTTCCACGAAAACAGGCATTGCTTATTATAAAAAAAAAACGTTAGTAAAAATGCCACCTTTGTCCCAGAGCAGGCGTCAGGAAATCGAGATGCGATGTTTGTGAAAAAAAAAACACTTGTCATCGCCACATCAATACGGTTTGTACTAAATTTCTCCCAGAACTTTGATCTATACCAGAATAAGTTTACGCATCGAAATGTTAATTATAATTTACTTATAATTCATGAAAAATAAAATAAACACTAAAAAATTGATTTATTTCACATTTTGATCATTGGGGTGCAACACACCCCAGGCAAGTGTGGACGACCTTTTTTCACACGAAATTTCCAAAAAACCAAGTTGAAGCTCTTTCATAAAATAAAGAAGAAAAGTATTCAGAAAAAATAATTTTGTTCACTGATTTTTTATCCCAAGTCGAAAAACTGATTTTCAAAAAAGTTACAAGCATTTAAAAGTCGTCTGGGGTGTATCACACCCCAGGATGTAAACTAGGGTTAATAATGGAATTGACCTTCTTTTCCACCATTAGAAGGTGTTCACATTGCCCTCACTCCGCCGACTCGTTTTGACGTTTCTCTCTTGCGTAGGCAAAAGAGACAGGACATTTTAAACTTATTTAAAATCTTTGAACTCACGAAATGTCAATATGAGTCAGAAAAGTGAGTCTGAGGCTAATGTGAACACCGTCTTGGAATCACTGAACCCATACATTTTGACGTTTATGGAAAGTTAGATAAATTTAGAATTTTGACATTTGCAGTTCTGTCAAGGTATGTTCACACTTTTTTTTTTAAATTCTGATGAAATCTTTAGAAAGTTAATCCAATGTTCCCTAAATAATATTCTTAGGGGTGACAAAACCCCCAAATGCCCTCCTGGAAGATTGCCTGTCTTGACTTTGGTTCAAAAGAGCATCGTTACGGGTGAAGACGAAAATTGAAATAAATAAAAAAAACATACAATGATGCAGCGGGTAATTAATAAATCAAAAAACCGCTTTGCAACAAAGTCTCATGAAGGATTTATTTAGCTCGCTTTTCTCTTATTTTAATTTTAATTTGTATTTTTGATTTTATTGCGTTTGGTGATTTTTTGAAATTTTATTTTCTTGTTCATCTTGCATGTGTGCAGAGAGAAGACAAGATCACAATCTCTGCGAACTGCAATGGCGACGCGTTGTGCGGTAGCTGGCGGCAGTCAGCGGCCGGTACGGCCTAAGTGGCATAATAGTGTATAGAGTGACTCAACCTAACCGACAACAGCTCCATCTGTTTTATTTTTATTTTTTGTCAACTTCTTTTTTATTCAAAGAAGAAATACAAAAAAAAGTCACTTTAACATTTCGACTTGTTTGACTTTTTCTTCTTAAGCTGAGAAAAAAGAGACCAAGACGCGCGAGACCACACCAAAGAGCGCTCGTCGTCCCGCGCTTTACAAACAGGAAAGCGAACAAACAAAGGCACAGAAAGTGGAACCACACCACTCTGAAGCAGTCCACCAGTTCGAAGCAGCATCATCATCCCAGCCACCAGCAGAAGAGGGTAACTTTAAGAAGTGAAGGAAAAGAAGAGGAACTATGGTGGCTGCAGGGATAAGAGCGATGACCTTCTACGCGCCTGCCGCCGCCTCTATGTTTACCTTGCCGTTTTAGTGGTATAGAGTGCTTCCTTAAGTTTTGTATTATTTTTTGTTTTGCTTTGCAGTCCTTTTAGCGAGGATCTTCCCCGACCCCCTTCATTCCCTTGCTGGAGACCAGTTTTTGTGTCTCCATATAGTCCGCCACATGAGTATACAACAGACACGGGCTCGTCTTGTTTGCCTTGGTTTTCCTGTTTTTTTTCTGTCTTGTTTTTTTTGGGTTTAGCTTTATTTTTGTCCCTGAAGTGCTTCTCCCGCGCGTCAGTGTCGACGACAGTACTGCATAAAAGTGCTCTTATGGTTTCTTTTTTATTTTTGGGTTTACCTGTTTTTTGTATAGTTTTTTTTTGTGGGCCCGCTGGAGTGTGTGTTTGTTTCGTGAAATTTTAGCGCGCGTTTCGTCTTCTTGATGCTGGATGAGATGAGGCTATATAACAGCTACGAGAAATCGGGTTTCAAAAGTTCTTTATACGATTTGGATTTTTTTCTGTTTTTGGTATAAAATAAAGTCTCTGATGTTGGTGATGTCTACAAGACGTGACTTTGTAATCGCATTACGCTGATGCACTGTTCAGCTTTGTAGGTTTTGGTTTCTTTTGGAGGTAGTTAATGGGTGGTGGATGTGGTTTCTTCCGTGTTTGTTTATTTTTTGTATTTTCATTTTTATATCCCAAAGCTAAAGCACGTGCCAAAAATGAAGAAGGAATTTTTTAAGGATTGAACCACAGTTTAAACACTGGTTGGGAATTTTCTTTAAATGTTTTCTCTTTTGCAACTTTGTAGTCTTTGCATGAGGCACAATAGTGATTTTATTTTTGTGACATTTTTTTGTATTTCAAAGTTAAATGGTTTCGGCGAGGAGCAATTTGTTTTGCAGTGGTTGAAGGTTTACTCTATTACATTCGGGAAATAAAGTATCAACCTAATGTTTAACAAGACAATCAAATATTTGAACATGCTTAAAAAAATTAAATGACAAGCCGAAGAACTTTTAACACAACTAAATTGGTAGAAAGTTACAAATCAGTTACGATTGGAAGAAAAGTTGTAAGAAAAAACCGTTTGCGATTGGAGTTCCAATTGGACATCAAAAGAAACTTACTGTTGTCACATGATGTTGATAACATTGCTAGGAATTTGCTATAAACGTCATTTAATTTTTAAAGAAGCAAATTAAGGGTACAAAGTAGCGATCTGAACAAGTGCAAGTGCATATTCTTCATAGCCTCGAGATATTTACGTCGGTATATTCAACTTTTTTCATCAAAGAACGATAGAAATTAAAAATTACTAACATCGGATAAAAAAGAACTCACTTACGAGATCCGACTTTATCCAATCCACAATAAGAGAGAAAAATCGAACAAACCTTAAAGTTGGAAGTTGTCAAAAACTATACGTCAAAAACAAATCTGTCAACGCTATTTTTAGGTGGTCCTTTAACCAAATGGACGCATTAATTCATAATCAACGTCAGCGTATCTGTTGATGCAATGAATTTGACGGATTGTGTGGTTTGTCAGTAAATGTCAAGTGATTCGATTGTACTATCTCTCTGGAATCCAGAAATGACAACCAGTTGAAATGATAAAATAAATGATGAATTTAACATCGAATGACAACACCGCTTAAAAGATTAAAGGGCAGCCTTTAATCTGTTATGCGGTATTGTATCATGGTATAAAAAGACAAGGTATGATCATTAGAGCCGCCATCTTACAAAATGGGGTAATAAGTTTTTGACGTTTAATTTGGCAAAGTCAAAAGCAACAACAATTTAAAAGACAAATTTGTTTACAACAACAATTTCAATGGGCAGCTGTCAAAACCTTTAGTAGCCATTTTTAAGTTTTGACAGTTCTCGATACAGAGTTTTTTCTAATGATCATACATTCTCTTTTTATACCATGGTATTGTATATCCTTGTATATTATATCTAGTGAAATTCAAAGTTGTTTTTACAGAGCAAAAAATACTTAATGTGTACTTGCAAACTTGACCTAACTTAAGAGATAATTGTATATCAGATTCGTCAAAGTAGAAATTATGACGTTTGTGAATCTCTGACAATAAGAGTTTTTGGAATTAATTTACGAGTACTTCTGGTCCCTCCGCAATCACTGTCCAGTCCAGTCCATCCGAAACCGAAAATAAAAACTTGTATAAATTCCTTTTACACTGCATCGAACAGACACGATATAATTGAAATATTTAATTTTACGAGAATTTCAACTTCTTTCTCCATTATTTTCCTTTGTCCTCGATTTAAAATTTATCAGTTCTCAAACGATATACGAAATATAAAAAAAAAACAAGAAATGTTAAAATAACCAGCCGTTACCCCAAAGGCTAATTAAATTATTTACGATTCGAATAAAAAATTCTCTTTAATTGAATTTGTAACAAACTATATACTTTACTGGCTCGTCAAAAGCTGAGTTGAGAGTTAATAAAATTCGTTCATATTATACAGTAGGTATCGAGTTCGATTACTTTACTATCATGGTTAATAAAGGAAAAAGATACAAGAGATGGGCACTTTAATAAAGAGAAGGTTGAATAGGGTATTTTTTTTTTTTTTTTTTGGAAAAAGGACTGAAATTTGGCTATAATAGTTTATGAAACATGTTTATGAAACATGGGAATTGAATATGGATGAAGAACTGTCACCACTGTCAGAAATTATTAAACAATTTATGGTGGACAATAGCCACGTAATGAAACGTCAAAAAAATAAAGAAAATCCTAAAAATCTCCTTACCATCTGTCAAAGTGACATTTATCATCGTCAATTCTATAAGAACCATCCTTTATAACAACAAATTTATATCTTTCATCTTTTATTTTACATCTTCTTCTTCTTCTACACACAAATTATATAAAAACAAGGCTCCGCTTACATCGTTTATTGCAATTTAATCACTTCTTATATATCTGCAGAATGGTTAAGATGTCCCCACAGAGAGATATAAACACAATGACGATGATGATAATGATGATGATGATGGAAAAATAATGCAAACCTAATGAACATTTATTTTAATGCTATGTTGTTGTGTTGTGTCTGTGATGCACTGGGATTTCCAACCATCCAAGAACCAAAGACGATGTCCAAGACTACTGCGCGTCGCGACGTTAAGAGTTGTAGTAGATTTTCAAGAGTTAGAAAACGGGAACGGGTCGTAATTCTGTATTCCAAAATTCTGTATGACCAAAATTCTGTATCTGAAGAAAAAATTCTGTATGAACATAATTCTGTATTCCATTATTCTGCTTTTCTATTATTCTGTATTTCAAAATTCAGTAAATCCAAAATTCTGTTTTTCAAAATTCTGCAAATCCATTATTCTGCTTTTAAAAATTCTGTAATTTTAAATCTCTACATTAAAACATGTCCCTCAAGTAAGCAGAGCAAGTAACCAAAAATTATATCAAGTGCTCCCCTACTTTTGGAAAAACTTAATGTTCTGCTAACTCGATTTAAAGTTAGCAGAGCAATTACCAGAAAATGCCTTAAACTGTTAGTAAAAAATTCGGGTTTGGTTTAATATTTAGGTGCCAAACAAAAATTCAAAAAAAAAATTTTTTTTTACAAAAATGATTTTTTTTTCTGTGATTTTCGAAAAAAAATTGTTTTTTGAAATTATCTTGAATAATTAAGTGCTTTGAGTTAAGTACCAAATTTTCGAAAAAACTTCCGAGATTTTCCATTAAAAAAAAAATATTTTCATTTTCCATATAAATTCATGTTCTACTAACTTGAATTTGTTTTTTTTTTTCAAAAAATTCCACTTTTTCGAAAAAAATTGGACATAAATCATTGAATGTTCGACTTATTTGAATTAAGCGCTCCATTTTCAGATAAGTTTTCCGAGATTTTCATGTTCTGCTGGCTTGAATTTCATTTTTCTCAAAAAATTCAATTTTTTTCGACAAAATTCGAATGGAGTTATTAAGTGCATGACTAATTTGAGTTAAGTACCCTATTTTCCAAAAATTTTTTCTTCGTTATTAAACATAAAACCATCGACACACAATTTATCCTTTCCTTTATTAGGTTTTAATAATTTAATATTTTCCATTTTTCTGAATTCATTTTATATCACGATTAACTCATAACACTTAACTTAAGTTGGCGAACGCAAACAGCTTCAAGGTTCTGCATAGAAAATATCAAAATTCTGTACTCCAAAATTCTGTAAATGATAAAAGAAAAATTGTTTTGATATTGAAAAAAGTGCGCACTTTTTTCATTATCAAAACAATTTTTCTTTTATCATTTACAGAATTTTGGAGTACAGAATTTTGGAATACAGAATTTTGAAATCCATAATTTTGTGTTTACAGAATTTTAGAATACAGAATTTTGAATTTACAGAATTTTAAAATACAGAATTTTGAATTTACAGAATTTTAAAATACAGAATTTTGGAATACAGAATTTTGGAATCCGAATTTTGGCCCATACAGAATTTCGACCCCAACCCGTTAGAAAACATCTTCGTAACATTTAGTTTAATTAGAAAAAAAAAAATATTACAAAATTAGTTTTGATAGGGATCTTGTACAAGTAAAAATATAAAGGTCGCTAATAACCTATACATACAAACACTATAAACACATCTATAAAAGTAGGTATTAAAAATTAAACTCATCGTTAGCCATGCGAAGGAAAAGAATATTTTCTGCATAGCTAATGAAATTAAAGATAAAATTAATCAACAGATGGCTCTTGTGTAGAAAAAAAATTATTCATTTTGACATTTACGATAGCTTAACACGCTCGTTTATGAAAAAATAATCGCTGGGTTTTAAGAAAACAACACAGCGAATGTTTGATACTAAAGTGGTAAGTATTTAGTACTTACACTACGAGGAATTTCTATCAAAATAATCTCCATCTCAATCTGATTGATGAAACATACCTGAAAAGAAACGAAAAAAAAAAAAAAATAATTAGAAATTAATTCATCTGTAAATATGTTGGAGTAGCTTATAAATTAGTTGAAGTGTAAATTTAATTGTAAGTATTTTGTCTCTCTTTAAATTAAGAGGCTTTAATTAAGAACCTAATAGAGATGAAGGGGAAACATACACGACTGGGGTGCGCATACATGCCCTTAAGATGCGTCTAGATTATGTTGATCAGCACTGTTTTTGTTTTAATGTTGACCAGCATTCTACTCTTCCATACTCTCATTATTATTATTATCATAATTATTTACGTGTCATTGTTTATGTATAATACATTGTATAACGTCAGTGAAATGTCATTTTTAGTTGTTAAAATCGTTTTAATATCGGTGTGTATAGCAATATGCCAATTTATAACAGTTATAAGTTATAACAGTTTATAGAACAAAACATCCAAAGAAAATAATGTATAAACTGTGCTAACTTTTATACAACAACGTCAACGGATTAAAATAATCCGTTGACGTTGCGGATTCTGTGGGTTGGTTCCTTCATTTCGCTTTTTGTAAAAAAAAACACTCCCTTTACAAATAATAGATTCTATCAACTTTAAGAAGCCTATGCACAATGGAATCCTGCTCTGTATGAAAAGGAGAGAAATTACCACAATAACACTGTTATACTGTTATACAACAGAATACATAGTTTTGGAACATTAATTGTGATAGAAACAATGTGTCATGTGTAAAACAACTTGTTGGACATTGAAAACGTTCCCGAACATCATCCTTTTATAACTGTTTTGCCTTTCTTATATGTTTGTATAACACTATGTAATATACAGTTCATTTTTAAATCAGTTGTCAACTAAGATCTAGTGATCTTACCTCATGGACTTTTAGAAACTATGGTATGTTTTATCAAAACAAGCATCCAAAAGATCTCTCTTCCAACTATGTTAAATTAGAAATTATTCCAACACATTTTACTTCAAGTTCCAACTTCTGTCAACAGCTAGTTTTTTTTTGTGTATAACAAACAAAAAAAGAAATATACAAACATATTTATTTTGTTTTTTTTTTTTTTTAATTTTTTTTTATATCAAAAATAAAACATCGCCTAACATATCCGCATCAAAGCGTGAGCAAAAGCCCGAACGACATTTGTTGGGGAATGTCTGTCAGTTGTACTGACACCATGACATTTTCTACTGCCATAGAGAAGTCATCGCCTGTAAACATCTGCTTGTCTTCTTCTATGAACACTTTGCGCGAGAAGACACCATGTCATTTGGTGTAGTTGTATTTTCCGCTTGTCTCCCGTTTGCTGCTTGATCGAGATGGATGAATGGTCGGATCATTTATCTTCGCTTGGGCTACCACTACTTCTCTTAGAGGTAGGTGGTGGTGGTGGTGGAAGTAAGGAAAGACCAACACAATTCGAACACTGACCTCTGGTGAGTAAAAAAAAAGATACAAAAATAGTTTAGCTGTCAAACTGAAAGTATAAACTGTTCTGTCAACTGTCAGATTTCTGAAGTTTTTAATCCAAAGTATCGCGTTGTACATAGTTGTTGGTTGTTGTTGTTGTAGTTGTCATTGTGGTACAACGACGACAAAACATCTTAAGAGAAAACCTTGTACAACTTCCGTTCCAATTTGATTCACAAAAAGAATATACGAATATGTATAAAAATAAATCTAAGCCTTACCTGGTTTGGTGGTGCTGTTGGTGCCTGGCCTGGGTTATAGAGGTAGGTGCAGTTGCATTAAGGCGTAAAAATGCCTCTAGCGCAACTTTTAATTGGGTTCCTTGAACGAGACCAACAGAGCCGTGAAAGCTTCCAAGCGGCAATATACAAAATTTTACCGCGCAACTATATGGTCTATACAAAACATAACACAAAACAAAACAAAAAAAAGATTTTGATATGTGATAGATTTGCAGTGAAGGAAATCCGCTGAGGCGAAACGTTCTCAGAGCTTTTGTGTTTTTTTTTTAATTTCAGAAGAAAAAAAAAAAAGTGGTTCAGGGTTGAATTTGTAAACATACATCGAAGAAGTCAAATACTCGTCAATATTGTGTCGATGGCGTTTGGCCTCGAGGCTTGTTAGTTGGTTGGTTTGGTTGTGTTCTCGTGCCATACAAATTGACTTCGATTTTAATTGATGAATAATAATTTGTTTGGAAAATATTGGAGGGTGCCGCCACACTTATGTCAGTGTCGCGCCTTCTTGTCTGATTGGTGAAACTTGTTTGAAGCGTGCCAACAACTTTAAGAGTAGGTGACTTATAATTATTGTTTGTTTGGAAATGATTCAGACTCGAACTGTCAAAATAGCTTTCTCATAGGTTTGAAAATAACAACGGTTGACAGTATAAATGGTCATTAAAGATCATCGTTTGACAGTTGAGTCGGTTGCGCGCGATTGACATGGTGAATACTGTATTGATTTTGAATTTAAAGGAAGCATAATGAAAGAGAATTTGACATTTTCTGTGGTGAAATTGAGACTTATGAACTAATTTATTACATTGTCTAATCTATGGTGTGGAATCAGCCAAATTTGATCATTAGCGGTAATCGGTTGACAGTTGATGCAGTAGAAATTCAGGATTTCAAACTACTGCTATTGAATTTAAAGGAAGTAAAATGGAAGACAATTTGACATTTACTGTGGTAAAAGTGGTAAACTATTTAATTATGGTTTCCGACTCTGTGGAATCAGCCAAATTTGATTAATAGCGATCAGGGTTTGACAGTAAATCGGTTGACATCTACCACAATAAATTAATGATTTTGATTTAGTATAAACACAATGTGAGTAAAATTGACATTTTCTGTGGTGAAATTGGTGAGCTAAATTAAATTTGATGATGACGAGTAAATGTCAATTAGTTATTAGAGTAAACGTCACTTTATACAGTTTGATGTTAAATTAAAAACCACAAACCAAAAATTATTCGGAACTGGAAGTATATACAGTTTTGTGGTGAGAGATTCACTGAGATCATTAAAAATTAGCAGTTCTTCCTGGGAAACTATAAAAATCTTCGAGTGAACAAAAAAATAGAATACAAAAACTCGTTCGCAAGAGACTTTAGTGTATTATGAACTTTGTCTAAATTTAAATCTTTAACACGAACTCTCATCGAGCAGAACAATCAGTCATTTTGCGTTGTGAAAAAGTAAAAACTTCCGCATTTTGTATTCGTAGAAATGTAAACATTAGCGCAAATCATGTTTACGCTATTCGTCCAACTCTTCATGCGTTTTGCGCTAACAGCTCGTCCTGTTCTTTTGCTGCTGCTTCTGTTCTTTGCTGCCATCGAATTCAACTACCGCACTCTACAACCGCCGAAAATAATGCGCGAAAACATAAAATTCCAGGTTAATGACATTCTCAAGCTCTCTAGCCTCAAAGAGCTCAGAATATCTCTCACCCGCCCTCTCTATACCACACTCTAAGGTAGACCTAAAACCCGCTGGCACATGATTTATTGTGAGTAGATCTTTAAACGCGTTCCGTATCTTTTGGCACCACAAACGTGCTGTGGTAAATGTGTATGCCTACTACAACTCCTTGGTGAGATGATGGCCATTTCTATTGCTCCTGCTGCAGCACAGTTGTTGATTATCGCATGATGACGATGATCAATGATCTATTAACAGAGAGAACGACATACAACACTAGCGTGGCAACAGCCAGCAGCAGCAGCAACAGAAGAAGCTCGACAGTCCTATTCAGTCACTATAGGAAGGGACGAATTTACTACTCTTACCCATCTCCCTCTCTCTCTATCTCCCACCATGTTCCCCCATCCTTTTGACAAGTTCTATGGTGTATAGAATGTTTTCATATGTCAAAAAATTTACGAAATTGTAATTGCTCTCGCTGATCATGATGTGTGTCTTGGATATATTTTTGGATAAGAAAAAAAAAAAAAAAAGTAATAGAAAACTATAAAGCAGAGAGATAGAGTCAAAGTGGCCTATGTTTGCAAACTAATTGCGCATTCTGCTGCATTGACAAGGCGAGCGCATCTTGGTTTTTTGTGTTGGATTACCGTGAACTGTCATGATGATCAATTAATATAGAGAATGTGAGCGTGAAATATTCACTTGAGGAATTTGGTTTTTTTTTTAACGTTTGATCAGTCACGATAGATGGATTGACTTGGATTGTTGCCAATTGTGAGAAAGATGAGAATACGTTTTGTGGGAATGGGTGGGGGTTGTGATATTAGTAAGAAAAAAATGCATTACCAGGGGCCAATGATTCATTTAATTATGTTAAAAACTGATGTTTAAATAACGCAGAGAGTGTGTGAAAGTTCAAAGTAGTATTGTTTTAACTAAAATTTAAGCTCGATGGTGTAGACACACTTAAAACTCTTGACAAAAGAAAGCTCTTTATGTCATTTCTCGCTTTGCAATCCATCTACTTTCAAAAGTAAAATGGCGGAAGAAGAATAATAAGAAGGAATGACAGCTGTCAAATATAATTTTCTTATGTTGTTTTCTATTAACGAATCTCAGAATGAGATTTGTGAATTTGAGAGCTGAAAGGGGGGGTGAAGAGGGGAAATAGTGGACAAATCTCAGATTTCATGATCTATTTGCGTCTTGAGATTCGAAAAAATGACAAAAAAATGAATCTGAGATTCAAGAATCTGATTCTGGATTTTTATCAAGATTCACGCATACAAACTTTCACACACACTCCTCTGTTTGACATTTGTCTGAACATTTGTTGTTGTTTTATTTTTTTTATATGCACAGATTTCGCACACAATTACAAAACTAGATTTCATATTCTATTTGCTGTGGAAAATCTGAGAATTTTACACAAAAATCTCAAAAGTCAATAGAAAACGACATTATAAAGCACATTAAATGGTTCTGTATAGATAAGCAGTAGAATGACAGCTGTCAAATCTGTCAACGAAAAACACTGATACCGTAACCGGTTGATCAGCAGCCAAATATTGAATAAAACATATCCAGAAACTCTTGACAGAGACCGACTATAAATCAGTTCTGAATAATGAACAATCAATCAGTACTGAGAATATTTTGCTTCTAGACATTTCCGGTAGATGTCGTTTTTTTTCCTGTTTAATGCGAAGTGATAAGTTTTGGCAAAACTGATCAGGGAACTGCACGTGCACAGCTTTGAACAGAGCGGTGTACAGATTCGGAGATTTGAATAGATATACACTGCATAACCGACTACCAGGAAAGTTTGACAGCAAGTGCATTGATTTTGATGTCAGTTTTGCAATCAAGTAGGTGGTGTTTTATCGACTTATATTGGAAACTTCGCAGACTTTTTTTTTATGTAAGAATGCGCACTGCCTTACCATTCATAAGCTTAAGTTTTTACTTAGGAACTGGCTCTTAGGGGTAAATATATTTTCTCCAAAATGAACCATCAAATCAAATTCTTGTCAAACTCCAACTACCTTATCATTTTTGTTGGAAGCAAACAACTGTCATTCAGTGAATTCTTATCTGTTGTCAGAAAAAAGGATAAGGTAGTTCTTAACACTAAAACGCTTTTCGCAATATCTTTGCTCTTTTATTACGTTTCTATACAATCAGATTGAGAGGTATATATGCATTGCCTTCGTCTAACTCTATCATTAGACTGACTATCCGGGCCTTAATTCAATTTGCATTCAAATTAAACTTAAAAACCTGCACCACAACAATACATATAATTGCTACTCTACAACGCAGTAAAGCAAAAATAAAAATGAACAGAACCTAACTTTATGCATTGAATTTTCCAATTAACAATTTTTTCTCTGCAAGATGCATCTTCATCAAAATAAAAACCTAGGAAAACTTTTGTCGGTTTAGCAGAAAAACTCAAACCCCGAACCGCAAAAATTAATCACTTCTTCACTCTTATCCAAGAAGGACTTGACGCCGTTCATTGTCTATATGATTGCTATTCCAACTATACGACTATGTTATTCCAGAAAAGAACTACCGCATTTGAGATATAGGGTTCATGTGCGCGCAGTGCATACACATTATACCCCAGATAATGATTTCCAATGCCTTCAAGGGTTTTTTTCTTGCTTTTTGAAGAAAAACGCAATCTTAAATGAAAAAAAAAAAAAAACAAAATTAATCAGAAGCGCCGCCACCGCCATCTCACCACCACAATTATCATTCTATTTACGCTGGATTGGCGCACTAGTCGTAGCCTAGAGAGACTCTTCTCCAACTCACTCTTAGTTCCTAGATGGATCCACCTTCCCCCTCACTTAGAGTGAAGCACAATGCACTTTTTCTCTCGCTCTCTCGATGAAAACCGCTCCTAATGTATGACATTAAAGGTGTTCACTGATGTCTCCCCTTTAGTGGTTTTCCTTGGGCAAATGAAATTGCACCCTGGCGATGTCGATGACGACGATGCGACGCCAGAGAACGCAACCTTAAAGAAAGAAACCTTGCTACAGCCAACTACACCATCACCAGCACCACCTATAGTGTTGGCATGTCGCGCGATTATGCGTTTGTTATTCGTGCGCCACTTAAGTTCATTACGCGACGAAGTAGAAAACTGCCGCACCAACAACAACAACAGAATCCACAGCAATATTCTTCTGCTTTTCCTTGGCTTCGTTGTCTTGATTAGATTTGAAATAACAAAAAATCTCAGGGTGCAGCAGCATGCTGGAGATTTAAGATGAGGTAAAGGTGATAGTGCCGTGACTTCCGTTTGGTGTTTTCAACATCACAAACATCCTAAGCAGTCAACATATTATTATACCAACTATTCCCAACTACTCTACTCTTCTATCT
Organism: Episyrphus balteatus; assembly: GCF_945859705.1. Classification (NCBI taxonomy): domain Eukaryota; kingdom Metazoa; phylum Arthropoda; class Insecta; order Diptera; family Syrphidae; genus Episyrphus; species Episyrphus balteatus. Next base: position 10,863,043 of record NC_079134.1, on the reverse strand, counting down.
ATGTCGTTCCTATAAGCTATATCTATATGAATCTTTGCGAATCTTTTCTCAATATTGTCTTGAGAATGATGATGGGTACTCCTGTTGGTTGGCAAGTGACAACGACGACCAAAGACGCGACGCGTAATTCGATGCAATTTTAATTGGGGACAAGTCAATTAGTTGGTGTGATAACATGAGTTCTATATAAGGTTGTTGTTATGTGTTTGAACTACACTACCGACATTGTCAATCTAGAGTGGTGATTATCGTAGCTTAAAATTCAATTTTGTTTACTCTTATTCCATATTTGGCAATGCATTCTTTTATCAAACATCATCATTGTGAACTTCACCTTAATTTTCAAAACAAATCAACTTTATTGACAGAAATGTCAAGGTTTAGCTTTGAGAATTGGAGACTCAAGAAGTGTCACTTCTTTTAATAAAGTCTCAATAAAAAAGAAAACCCGTTATTTATCATTATAGTTTTTAAGGTATGACTGTATACCATTTTATACAAGTTTATACCATTCAGCGGACTTATTTGGCATTGGTACTTGCCGATATGTTTGATTTAATGACCCGTCGAAGAATTAAAATAACTCAAGAAGTATGTCTCAATGTGGGAAATTAGTGAAACTTGGGAACTTTATCAATTAGACCAAATTTATACCATTCAGTTAATCTATTTGCATTTACACTTTTGCTTACTTGATTCGCGACTGAGAAATAAGGGTAGTAAATGAGTCACTGATTGGTTTCTATTCTTTATAATCCTTGAAAATTAGACCAGTTTATACCAATAACCAGATATATTTGATACACGTTCTGGACTTGAAATTTTTTCGACGCTTGCCATGGAAAACATTGGTGTTTTAGTGCTGAGTTCTGTTTGAGACACAAAATTCGGTCAGCGAACTCCCAGGAGCTGTATTTCGCATAGCCGATTCTTCAAATCTAGTTCTGTGTACTTTAACAACGCTATAAAATGCAAATGATAATAGGAATTAGACTAATTTATACCAATCAGCAGGTTTCGATATAAAAAATATTTCTTCTAGTATTCTCATATCGGGTGAATATAAATACTTAAAACACGTAATTAATACAAAAACTTTAATATATTAAAATTATACCAGTTTATACCAATCGCATAGAAAGTATCAGATTCTTATTTAAAGGGCTACTTTGTGACATAAATCACCACATAAATGATTAAAATAGACAACCTCTCTTTGAGTCATTAGCTTATTAGAAGCAAAAATAAAAATTAAAAGAATTCCAACAAGTGCAGCTATAGCTTTCCAATACCCCACCCAACCTTATAATCAGCAATTCGAATTACCTATCAGAAAGCAAAGCAGAAAAAAACTATATTAAAATGCATTACAATACCTCCTTTACCTAATTGGCAAAACCCATAAAAGGGTGTTCAAGTATATGATTACCTAAATAATAATATCTAATAATGCTTGTGGGTGCACCTTCGTTAATTATTTAGTTTGTTTTGTTTGTCCGTTTGTCCCCAGACACTTAGGCGCGCAATAAACTTTTGCAAATTATAATACCGCCCGAGTAGATATTTGTACGTAAATACATAGTGAAATAGTGATGTCCAAGTGACTGAAAATAAAATCAACTAAATCCCTTGTTCCAGTCAGCTTAGAGAAAAGAAAACCGAAGACTGTCCGGTGTGGCAAGGTTGTCGGGCTGTCATTATACAATCTTTCGTGGTATGTCTTTACAAAAGCTGGTGATGTCTTTGATTTTTCATATCTTAATTTGAAAGAAGAAGTCATGAAATAAACTATCAATCGGCTTCTTATAGCTTGATGACATTTATAGACAAATTTAGTTGTATAGGAGCTCTATAGGAGCCATATAGAAGGTGTTGAATAAAATAAGGTCACAATAGCGACCAAACAAAAGAATACAAACTAAAATAAAGCCGCCAGCCGCTGCATGTCTTGGACGAAGCCAATGAATCCATATAAAAGAGCACCCGGCAACCTTCTCATTTTGCATAGCTAAGGCATATACAAAGCTATTTTCACCCATAAGATGGCCAAAGTGGAAGAAATTATGCAACGCCAACCATGTGAGTGCGGTTTTGGCTGTGTCTGCTTTCAAAGGCGGCAATAAAACGGCTTCAATAATGCAACAAAGAGGTAGACTATTTCCTTTTTGTCTCACCGCAGTAAAGTATGAGGAGGGAGTGGGGTTTTGGTGTGCTCTGCTGATGGGCAGGACGGAAGAACGATGACAACAACAAAGGAAATCGGTAATGGCGGCGGCGGCGCGCAGCTAAATAACGTCATTGAATTACACCGCTGGTGCTGCTCATAGAGGGCGGTCTGTGGCAATGGCAACGGGTTTAAAGTAATTTCTATAACAGCACTACACCATCATCAACCACCACTACAAAAAGACGATGTGAGGAATACCAGACACAGACAAGGCGTTGAATAAAATTTTAAGGAGAATGAATACAAAAAAGTCTAAATAACTGAAAAATAAATGAATCTGTTTAAACATGTGAAGAAGACGGAATCAGTGCTGTCGTTTTATAAAATTGAGTTAAGAACAATTTATACCAATCAGAAAATACAAAGTTTGAACAAAATTATCGCTAGATGGCGCCATTTGCCTTCGCTTCTTCTTGAAAGAAATCGAAAGATAAGATGTAGCAAACTGTTATACAACAAAATTTAACGGCATCTTAGCTTTACGTTTTAAAAAATAAACACGATTTATATTATCGTTAGACTGCTATACAACTATATTGTTAAACTGTTATACAAGGTAGAATGATCATAAAGTTGACAAGAATTTTAATATAGAATTAGTAAGTTTACATCAGAGACAGGATAAAACCGCAATTTCAACTGTTATACTGTTATACAACAGAATCATAAAGCGTCTCGCTTTGTGTTTAAAAAGACAAATACGATTAATAGAACCGTTAAACTGTTATACAATAGACTGATTATAAAATTTGTTTAGAACCTAACTGTCAAAGTTCATTTCAAACCAATGTCAGAAAAACACTACGCTAAAAGTTGTTTTGACAGCACTGTAAAAACTGTACAAAAAAAATAAAAGACATGACCAGAGAGTCGAGTCAGCCGCCAGCTCAGGGCAGTCAATAACAACAAGAATAATAACAGCAACAACAACGGGAATGAGTGAGGAAGTTATTTGCACCGAGTGACAGCTAGTGTCTTGTTTGGAGCCGCTCTTTTCATCGCCGCGACGCTGCCGAGTGCAATGTCATCGTGGGGATTCTTGTGCTGCCCCTGCCACACTATTTGACATTTGATATCCGAGGCGAAACAAAACAAAAAAAAAAAACAGTATTTAGTGCGCCTCGTGCGTTTCTTTTTTTGTTTGATTTTGTTTAGCAAAGAATTAGTTTGAAATTTTTTTTTCTTTATTTGCATTTTTCTATTTAAGAGCGGGGAACTCTTCAAAGTATACATATATTTTGCAATCTTCGTTTGCATGGGTGACCGACTAACCATCAAAGAATAAAAAGAGCTTGGAGTTTGTGACAATTTGTTGTTGTATAGGAATTGGAGCCGAACTTCAAGTACCTACTCACGACGGATGAGATTGGTTTTGTGATTTGTGCATACATGCATGGAACTTAAAATACTAAATTCTTATTGTTATATTTTTAAACTTACATAAGTGTGCAAATATAAATTTTGCATATTTTGGATTCAGTGTTAGAATGTCATCTTTCCTTCGCTAATAAAGAATGTTTATCTAAACGAACGAATAAGCCGCTGCAGCGCGCTATAAAGGTACTGAATCAGAAAATTAAATTTAATGCGTATGGCGTTGAAAGAGTCGAAATCTGTCAAAGTCAAAAGTCAGTTTCACTTTGACGAAACTGACAGACATAAAGTTGTCAGGGGGTTTTAGGGATACAGGCTTAAGATCTTATAGTTTTTTGTTTGCAAATGGGGTCTTATGACACTTTTTTAAATCTGCATCTGACATTTCTGAAATGTGCTCTTTTTAATGAAAAATCTTCGTATCAAATTCATCTTGATGTGTTTTCTTTTTCAAGCAATATGACATTTTATAGATTGCAAAAATTGGTTTCTAGTTATAAAAAAGAAATTGAATCCTTATTAGAAAATATCCAGTCTCAATTATAATAAAAAAAAAGAAATCCATAAAAGAAACTACTTAGGAGCTTTTATTCAGCCTATAATACTATAAACTTTTATTTCTCTATTTATTAGTTAATTTTATTGGCTCATATATAAATCTATCTAACACGGAAATTTCAAATTATAATAATAAAAAAAAAACAAGAAATTTTATTATTTGGCTAATTAACAAGTATAAAAACATTTACAACCCAGTAACAAGCTACTACTTAATTGGTTAACAAGAATTAAGTGCTTTGAGTGCAGTGACATTACGGTGAAATGGTTCTGATGAAAATTATTTTGAGAAGTTTTTTTTTTTTTATCTTCCTATCAAGGTAGTTGGAAGATGCAGATGTCAATCGAACTTGGATGTAAAACTTTTATTCAAATTTTAAGCTGTTCACTTTTTTTTTATTTTTTGAGGAACAGAATACCCATTAAATAAACAGGGCAAAAATGACAGTGAGTTCTGACGTTTACGAGTCAAAGATTGAAAACACGAAAAAGTACAAACAGTAATTCCACAGCTTTGACATTTAGAACACAGGAACTGAGTGACAAACGAACTGTCAGCACTATTCTTGGCAGTGTTCAACTGTTAATGGCACCCAATTCGAGTTGAGTGCGTTTATAAGTATACCTGACCCAATGTAAATTCCGCTACCAAGTTTAAAATGTTTATAAAACTTAAATGGCGCCCAATGCAAGACTGAAAGTATACCATACACTGTCTTAGGTCTTCAATTATATTCTAGCCACGACAGTGAGATATTCATTTTCTGTGTAAAATAAATCTTGAGAGAAATTGTTGAAGTTTTGCTGTATATCTGCGCACCTTTTATGCTTAGGTTCATAAATACTCTAAGCAAACTAACAAACACAACGTACATTTTCAAATTCTCAAACTAACTGTCATCACTGTCAAATCTTGCGTTGGTCGCGTCTTGTTATCGACCCAACGGCATCTGAAAGCGGCGTCATTGACCGTCCCATTTAAATTCTGTAAAAAAACCTAACAAAGTCCATTAAGAGATAGTTCCTAAGAAAAAAAAACCGCTCTTGTCCACAATCTGTCATGATTTCATCAATTCCGACACTTAATCACATCCAAAAGCCAAACCCTTTTGCAAAGACTTTTACAAGCCACAACCCATAACATAATACAACACAATACCAACAGTCAATCGTCGTTGAAGTTCAAAGAAAATTCGCCGCTCTGACTAGACCGTGACCATTGTGTCGGCGGCGGCGGCGGCCAAATGTGCTCCAATAAATTCCGCCCCAACCAACCGCGACATACAACGAAGACGACCACGACAATGGTTTTTTTTTTTTGTTGAAAGAAGACAAACAAATCCCAGGGCTCATATCATCATCTTCATCAGCAGAACACATCACATCATCGCAGAAATAAAAGTCAACCAAAATTATATAACAAAAAAAGAAAAAATTAACAATAACATTCCCCATATCTCAAGTTTAATGCCTACTCATGAAACACGATGGAGGCGCTGCAGTCGTATGACAGAAGCTACCGCACTGTCATTGCGAATTTTTGTACGTTCACTGAGGAAAAACTTTCAGGCAAAAAAAAAGTAAGTAACGTTTTGGTGGTGTGCCTGGGGGATTTAAAATGGCGTTGGACTGAGTTAAGTCTCTTTTCTGTCTCTTAACTGATTGAAGTCGGCTAATTGCGCAGCATGTAAATACGCGTTGGCGGCTGCAGCAGCAGTGGTGGCAATGGTAGCAGCAATACAAGCCGCCACCGCTGCAACCACTGTCACCAAATGGCCGCCATTATACACATCGAAATACATTCATATCTCTTAGATACAATTTAAAGCATATCCATGTATTTTAGTTCTGTTTGTTTTTTTTTTTACTTGCTGCAGTGGTTTTGAGTCTTTATGTTTTGTTTATTGAGTTTATGCTATGTCCTTCGCCGCCGTTGTCGTTTGTACCACCACAAAATCCGCCCTCGCTCTCTCTCACCGAGCGAGGGGGCTTTTATTTATTATTGGTGGACATTTTATTGCCACAGTGCAACATGGCATCACACTGCTGCAGCACACGGTCCGTTTGATGATTGTCAACTCTGTGCTGAAAAGTCTCCAGTATTTTTTTTTAATACTCTGTGTACAGTGGCTCCCACTAATTAGACAGATAGGCAGCAACAGCAGCAGGCGGCAGGCATTCTTTTAGAGTTGGTGTGTTGTGTGTGTTTTATTCGATATTTTATGACTTTAAGACGTGACTTGTGAAGGACTAGCATTTTTATTACTCAGCAAGTGTAGAAATGGGGGTATATCTTGTTACAATCACATCGCAACTGTCACAACTCAGCTTAAGGAATTTAAATCGAGACTTACATTTTCTTTAGCAATTTCGGTATTTTATCAATTTTGGTATTTCTATAACTAAAATGTAATTAGTCGGAGGTAATACCTATTCTCCAGCAACATGAGTTGAGAATTACAAAAATTAGTGGAGAGTTGTATTTGACATTTCTGATAGATTGTTGCTAATAAAATCCAATTAATGAAACTCAAAATCAAAATCAATAAGGTGTTGAACGCAGTCAGAAGTATTACATACAAATGAACACGCCTTTTCTTTGCCTTACGACATTTTTCTTTAACGGAAGATTGTATCTTCTATGTTTAGGAAGTTCCATTCCCTGGTAAAACCAATAATATTACTTCAGGAATACTTCAATCTCCACTTAATCACCTTTTCTCCAAATAGAAAAGAAGGTGTTGAATGCAAGCAGAAATAGTACATACAAATGAACACATACTTGACTAACATAGATATTTTTCTTTGAGAGCTATTTTGACGTGCTGCTTTTTCTGATTAAACTAATAATAATGGTGGACGAAGTACACTTAAATGAACAGACCTATTTTTGACTTTTAGATTACAAGAATATTTTTCTTTGACAGCAGATTATGGATGTCATGTTTGGGGTTGTGCGTTCCCTGGTGAAACCAATCATAATACTCTGAAGCAAGTTTTTCAAATGACACAATCGTATTTTTCATTTGAATTTCAGTTATGTATACCAGCCCAATAAACCCCATAGTCCCGTAACTTTCTCTTCCCAACCAAAAATTGTATGATTGCTTTATTATTTCTAGAACTACAAATTTATAACGAAATTATTCTGCTCCCAAATAAGATACCTAACTGCTTTTGAAAATTACCAATTCACGAAAGATATAAAATGATATTCCACAGGAGTCCATCCAGAGGCCAGTACTTTTTTTTTTTCGTTCAACTTAATTATAATACCAATTCACGCGCAATTGCAATCAAACTGCCAATTTATTGTTTTAAGCATTTCTAATACAGCAAAAACGACAAAGATAAATGTTGCAGCAAATGGATATTGATCATGCGGCATGGGGCACAGCCTAAAAAACGATAACCACCTGAATTTTTAACCTCCTAAAGGCGCCATTTGTTTTCTATTCAAAAAAGAACAAAAAGAAGTAAAAATGAACTAGGTATAAAGTGCAACTTCCTTTTGTTGAACGTGGTCGTTCGTCGTCGTCATCATCATCGTAGTCGTTGTTGTGTCCATTTATTATACTAATCTTTACAATGTGGATTCTTCTTCCTTTTAGATGAGAGAGATGCTGGAGCTGGGGCTTTTCAAATGCTAACAGCACCAGATGCACATTACTCTGCTGCACTGCCTCTTCCTACTCTGTGCTGGCAAATATAACCACCGCCATTGCTCCAGTTCTTCTTCGGCCTCGGCTTTGGCTTTTGTGCAAAACCATATAATTATCATTATTATTGTATAGACGCGGTTCAATAGTGGAATAATGCCACCGGCTACTCAAAGGAGGTTATTATGATGTTGCGTTCGCGTTTTGAAAATTGTAAAAATCCATCACAGCTGGAGAGCTGCAACAGCAGCAGCAACAACCACAGAAGTATACACATAGCTCAAGCAGAGCACCAAAACCAAACCAACAACACAGTGGCAGTAAATGGCGAATAGATTTATAAGCTTAGATAGAGACAGAGAGAAAGAGACAGGGGAGATGAGCCAGAAGAATATAGCCCCACACCGCAACAACAAGGAAGTGAATCCATTTAGAATAGGAAGACCAACCAGAGAGACGACCAAAACCACTGTTCTTTTTTTTTTTTTCTTTGCGTTTGCCTGGTTAATGGGCACTTAGTTGCCCTAGCTACCCCCAGAATTAACAACACGCCAGAAGAAAGAGTGCGAGAGTGCTGCTTGGTTTGCTGCTTTGTACCTGGGCAACACAAACGGCGAGCTAGATAGATAAGTGTAATCATTAGTTTCGTAATGCAATAATAAAGTGAAGTGGTCGTTTGTCTTGATTTCGCCAGGTTGATACCTTAACAACTTTTTGTTGGTTATAAAAGGTGCCAGGTGCTATGGTGGTTTTATAACCTTTTTATCACAAAAAAGAACTTTCATAAAATACATAAACTGCGAAGGAGGTACCCGATAGAATTTTAAGTATTGTAAAATTTTTGATGAACTTTTGTTATCAGGTGATAAGGGTAAAATGATTTATGTTTTGAATTGGTTTAAAATTGGTCACATTAAATATCTGAAATATCACAAGTTTGTAATTTTAATTTATATTTTCTTACATTTTCATTTGTATTTGGGGAGTCCGAGGAATTGATTTTGCTTACCTGAAACGAAAAGAAAAATAATAATCACATTAGAGGAAGATTTAACACAAAAAATCTAAGAAATATCACAAAATATATATGTATCACAAGAAATTATGTTAAAAATAGTAGTTGTTATTGGGTTGTTGAGACATTTATTTAAATTTTGCAACTGACGAGTAAGTTTCTTTGACAAAAATTGTATGAAAATTTCGATGTATCACGAAATATCACAAACTTTCTTTTTATTTTTTGTTGGAAAATAATTTCTAAGCTTATAATTTCAAAAATGTTTGGATATACACATATGTATATCGCTTCAGAAGAATTCAGGGTAAACAAATAAAAACTCTTCGATAATGTATCACAAAGTCTTATTTATTAAGATGGACTTAATACTTCTTCATTAAAAATGAATATGTCGAATGATTGTAAGTATTACAGAAATGAATCAAATGTGTGATAAGTTCATACGTATCATAAATATGTGGACTCCGAAATTAGGATATTGTAGGTGTTCTTAGTATCATTTAAACATTGAACTCGAAAACTTAAACTAAAAAAAATTGCCTGAAACTTGGAGAAAAACTAGCAATCAAGTGTCTTGATTTGAAAAGTTTTTGTGATACAACTTTATTGGACATGGACAAATCTTAACTGAAACGTATCATAGCAAAAATGTTAGTGTAGGTTGTATGTTTGTTCTAAAAATTAGTAAAAAGTACTAATTACATTCAGAATTTATTGTATAATAGCGAACAGTTCAAGAATATCGCAGAAAATTTTATTTAATGAAGAAAAAGTGAGGTATTTTAATGCATTTCAGAACCGACTTCCTATGATTTTTCAGGGAGATGGAAGTTTGCTTTGCATTGAAATGAAAAAGATTTGGTAGTTTTTCGAGAGTGTGATAATGTATCGGTAACTTTGTAATATCACATTTTTTCAATTAAAAAAGTTTGTTACATAAATGAATCGAAGAATCACAAAACCTAGAAAATATAAGTGACTGTGATTCATTTTTAACATTTTTATAGAGCATGTATCACAAGTTTTTATTTTTGAGTGCACAATAATCTGCTTTATGGCAACTAAGCTAAAGCTTGTGATATTTGTGTTTACTTCAAAGACGTATCATAAACTTTTAATAGATTTTAGATGAGTGAGTTTTTTCGTAACCATTTACGTAAAAATTTTACTGAAAATAAAAAACTTTTTGTCATTTTGAATAAAAGAAAAGCTTACTCTGTGATATTTTTTGTTTTACATATAAGGAAGCATCACAAAAATTATTTTTGGTTTACTGCTCTGTGAAATAACTGTTCAATGAAGCAAACTAAGTATTGTCTGATGTGTGATACTTTTTACGGTTCTTAATCTATCATTAATTTAGAGGACCTGCATCATTGGGTAAAATTTCATTTGTTAGGGGATTAAATCACTAGAGAGCTATTTCAACGAGGTTAATATAACTATCTGATTTCTAATTAATATTTGATGAACAATTTTTTCGAAAGTTTTCTCATGCATCACGAGTAGGACGATGTATCACAAGATCACAAACATCAGTATTTGACCAAAATCAGCTTTAATTTATAAAATATCCGTGTTATTCGACATTCTTATGAGACTTTCTTAGTCAAAATATCACAATGTAAAAGAACTTCATTAGTTTTAGGTGTCTCAGACTGGCTGCATGATATTTTTTGACACTAGATCACATAAAATGAATTTTTAGTTGATAAAAGAATACCTACCTTTTTTTATAATGATAGTCGTCTTTTGTGTTAGCATTTGACTAAATAAATGTTTTGTTTTTGATAAATACGGCAGAACGAAATATCACAAGATTGTATTCTATGCATTTGGCGAAAAAGTATATTAACTATGGCACCGACTTTCGATTTTTACCAAATCTGCTTTCAAATAGATTTTCTTGTATGTTGTACGATACAAATTTCGAATCTAACGATGTATCACAATACAATATCACAATATTTTGTTGAAATATTATTGATTAAAAAGAATAGTGACGACTTAAAACACGCTGTTGAAACATCAGATTAAAAAATAAAATAAAGTGTTCATAACTGTGATACATATTTTGTATGATAATTCGACATATCACAAAGCCCAGTTTTTTACTAAACTATTGATCATTCTTATTTTGTTTCTCAAAAGATTTTTCTTAAGTGTGCTAAAATATAAGCATACAAAAATTTACAATATCACATATTTTTCTCAATTTGTTAAAAAAAAAACGATATAACACAAACTCAAAACTAAATGCACTTGGTGAGAGTATGATTAATAAATGATCCTGATGCCCTTCAAATGTAAGCATCTCCTTAACTACATTAGTACGATGGATTAACTTAAGGATATCACAAAAATGAAGGATATCACAAATCACGAAATTATGATTCATAACTTACTGCGAAATATAAACATGATTCTATAAGGATACAAACATTTTAAAATGTTATGAGACAAGTTCATTAACACAACTGTCAAATATCTTATTTAACAAAGTCAGCTTTAAAGGCCAAAAACGCACATGGAAAAAACATCCCTTTTAAAAATAAATAAGCAGGTGGCCATGGCACAGAGGAATAGATGGATGACTTCAGAGCCAGACATCGTGGGTTCAAACCCAGCGGTCGGCTCAGAAGTTTTTTCTAAATCGCCAGCTTAACTGAAGCCACCTGTGCGATAACATGAGACAATTTTCAACTATGTCTCCTCCTCTGTGCCACGTAGTTCAGTGTTGTATGTTCTTCTCTCGTTCTTTCTCTCTTTGTCTTTCTGTGTTGTATTAATGTCTTGTGTTGTATCAGCAAAATGGACCTAGATTCCGAAGCTGCAGTGTTTCTAGTCCGGAGATTTATCTTCAGACTAGTTTAATATGTAATGTAATGTAATGTAAAAATAAATAAATAAACTGTCTGCTCAACTTCAAGTGAAAAAAAAACATTGAAAAACCACCATAAAGTAAAATAAAATACATACATATACGAAGATATAAACTTACAAAATTTTTTTTTCGTTTTTTTTTTTTAATCCCAACGAGAGGATGAGTGAAAATCCTTTTTAAAGAAATCCTCTTGGCAAGGATGTGCACAAAAAAAAAATAAAGTGAAATAAGTTTTTGCTGCCTTTGATATCATAAGCTTTCATTTATATCCTACATACATGTCCATCCCATGGGCTAAAGTAAATGAAGGATTTCGTACTAATAGTACCAACTTTACCAAAATATATAAAAAAAAAGAATCTTCCAAAGTGGATAAAGGAAAAACTATTAACAAAAAAAACTTATTCTTGGACATGCAGACAAAATTAAGCAAAAAAACAAAAGATTCCTTTGAATAAAGATGGCTCTTCTCTAAAGATGAACAAATAGATAGTCCTGATGGAATGCGAAAGAAGACTTTAAGATAAAAAAATGGCGCCCAACCATTTTGAAAAAGCAGGATGAAAAACTCTCCCTACTTATAGAAACAAACTTAAACTAAGAAACTTTTTTTTGTGTTCTAATTTTCTAGAATGTCCCTTTTAAACTTTTTTTCTGTTGATTTTTGTTGTCTACTTAAAAACAAATTCCAGAAAAAAAATGCATTAAAAAAGTCAAAGGACAGAAAAACGAAAGGAAGAATGAATCTTCTTTTGGGGCAGCAAATAAAAATAAAAACTTGAAGAGTGAAGACATAAACATGGCGGTGGTTGTAAATCAATAAATAAAACCTAGACTAAGGACCTACAAAAATATCCTTACACCCACTTTTCGAATCGAAAACGATGGTGTTAGGTCACTTCTTCAAGTTATATTGAGGGCTGTCTATTTGAAGGACACTTATTTTTTTTATTTAATTTGAACAACTTTTCCTGGCAATGAAAGAAGTTTAATTATATATTTTTGTTTAATTAAGTTCCAGTAAAAAAAAATGTTACAATCATCACAATCGAGTCCATAAAAAAGTTCCATACAATTGAATAAAATTAAGTTTTTGTTTTTGTAAATAGAAATTTGCTAATTAAATTAAAAACTTTTTAGAAATTCAATGATTTGTTATCGAAAATGTGGGAGGTCTGTTGTCTTTTTTTACAGAGTTTAATTTAACGAATTAAAAAAAAAAAAAAAAAACAACATGCAATGGGCGTCGGAAGACTACAATCGCACGGAGAAAAAAAGGTCACCTTATAATAAGATAATGCATATCTTAAATCCCACCCTCTTAAAGCAATACGATTTCCACTTAAAATAAGTGGAATCCGCTTAAATTCTTTTAATTTCAAAGTTAACTTCATTTCATTTTTATGTGAATGTTCAAATAAAAAAACCGACAGAAATAAAAATTTAAAAATTTTAGCCAGACTATAGCCTTGCTATTTATCATACTTATTTCTAACAGTGAGATAGGCTGATGGTAAAGCTTAAAATGTTTCCACATAAAAATAGTATGATTTTCCGCTTAAATTAAGTGGATTTCTTTTAAATTTGCTCATTCAAGAAATTAAGTAGATCCGTCTGCTTAATTTAAGACCGAAGTCATCTTGCCATAAAACCATGCAGAATTCCGCTGAATTTTACATGGAATCCGCTTGTTTTAAGGTGTTTTTTTTTTCTTTGAATGAGCTCTACAAACGAGGAAAAGAGACAACACTAGACCGAGTGTTGCTGGAGTTGACGGGCTTCCTGCCGAGCTATCTGCCGAAAATGGTCGCAAGAAAACACGCCATCCGAACCGAACATCAGCGAATACAGAGACGAGCTGTATAAAACCATATCTAGTTTTAGCTCATCTACCTGTGCAGGTTGACGATGGAGAATGCACGCTGCTGCGTCTGGTTCGGCAAAGGCCCAATAACACTTCCGGCGACAAGTACGACAGTATCAAGATAAATAGGCATCAAAATTAGGTTACAGGAAAAGTTAAAATCTTTTTAGTTCGTAGCAAGACCTGCTCACGGTTAGGGGTGTGCTGAAGAGCGATTTTCAAAGAGCAGTGATAGCAGTGAGCAACATAAAAAAGATCAGATACTAATAACTGCTATTTAATAACTCTTAAAATATCAGTTAATGCAAAAAACTATTCTTTAAATTTCTTCAGTGAAATTTTAAAGATCTAAGAGCAGAGTGCAGTTTTGCTCAAAAAATTTACTGTTCACTTGCTCGATTCATGTTAATTATTGTATAAGGGAAAAAGAACACAGTAAATTGGATTGGGTTGGGTTTATTCTAGGACTGAGTAGGTACTTAGCAGTGAGCACCTATATTGAAGAGCTATCGCAACTGTTCTCTGCTCAGTTGAAGAGTAGAGTGATTGAAAGCACTATCGCAAAAGCACCCTCAACTCTAGTTAGTTACTGATGTATTTTAAATCTAAAATTTTTACCAGAAGTTCAAAACAAAAAAAAAACTTAAAATTACTATTTTGCTGTTTTTATTGTTTTTGGCAAGAAAGCCGTTCCTGAAAGACAATTAATTTAAACTAGGTTAAGGTCTATCAGCATTTGCGGGACTGTAAACTAAACTTGTAGAAAACAGGTTTTAAATTGATCAATTAGCGAAAAAATCAAATAATATTTTAATACCTTTATTCATTTGGCAACGAAGGGTGTTAGCTTGGAAGAAGTGTCAGGTCTATCAAAGTAAACATTTTTAAATACATTTCAACTATTAATTTAAGTTGCTTACATATCTACCAGCGACTGCAGGTAGAATTTTGTCAGTGGTAGCAACGAAATAGCGAAGATATCGAAAAAGAAAAATTGACGGAGAGAAATCGAAAATTTGGAATATTTTTTGTAAATTGACCCTTCAAAACTTTGTAGTAAATAACGTCCGAAGTAAAAACAAAGTACTTACAAATAAAAATCCACAACTTTCAATTTTTGTTCTGCACAAAATTCTTCAGATCATAATTTTGTTTACAACATTGAACACAGCTTAGAAGGAAAAATTATAGTTTTTTGCCCAATAAACTTGCCGACATTGCTATACACTCTCGTACAAAAATATAAAAATCAATATTTCAGCTCATTTATATGTGTGAGACGCATAAGCTTCACACACAAAAAAAAAATATACAACCCACTCGTCGGAGACGTTAAGCTTCAGAAACATTCTCAGCCGCATCTACTCATCGTTTTTGCCAAAAGGAAGTTAATCCACATAGGCTCTTCAAGCACGTCACTCCTTCAGTTTTTTTCATACTTCTCTCAAAAAAAAAAAAAAAATAAACCCCCCCAAAATAAAGTCCTTACATCCCACACCAACTTTATCCCCCAAGAAGCCCTCTCAAACCCTCTCAAACCCTCATACCTACTAACTCGTGCTCTTTCACTTTCTACTTTATACATTTTTGCTGAATTTCGCTTTTGCCATCGAAACAGCAGCAATCGAAGAGGAAAGAAGATAAGCTTAAGCTTATACAAAAGAGAAAAGACGTCGTCGTCGTTTCTTTTACCATATTTTGTGATATAGTGGAAAGGGGTGTCATAATACCGTCGTATACTGGATGTCGGTAAAAGAATTTACGATGCCATTTCAGGCTCTGCAGAGAATAAAAACGAACAAGCAAGTAAGAAAAAAAATAAATAAATATGCGATCCTGAATCGACAGTGCAGAATAATGATGACGACTATATGACGACGACTACGGAAGCATATCCCCCAAAAAAAAACCCAAACCAACAAGGACGACGACAGCTAGGATGATGAGATGATGATGATGACGCTGACTAAAAAGCTTTAACACACAAAAAAAAAGAAAGAAATCGACACAAAAAAGTAAAAAATCATATCAAGACTGGAATAATTTTACTCAAAAAAAAAGAAAGTAAAAATATGTGTGTAGGTAGGATTGTATCCTTTAAGACCAAAAAAAAAAAGGACGAAATATGCAAAAACGACAAGAAAAGAAATTTAAAGGAACAGAATAAAAAAAGTCCCTCTAGCAGGCGCGCCAACAGCAGTAGCAGCTGAAGCACTTGAGCGAGGACAACGAGAATGAAAATAAACAGCATGGATCGAGGACCCAACAAAAAAAAAAAAGGAGGAGAATAGGGGCTGGATTGTACAAGAAGTATAAGTACACATAAATATAAGGAATTTTGTCCTTCGGGGCGTGAATAAAAAGTACTTGTACTAACAACGACGAGAAAATAAATTTTTTTTTCAAAAAAAAAAAACTATGAACATGAAAAATAGTAAGTTTAAAGCAGAAAATACAAAAAAAAAAGACAGTACTCCCTCGACGTTCAACTTGTTTAAAAACCTACAACTTGAATTGTGAGCCTTCTTGGTATAAAAACAGAAGATGCTTTTTAATGCGGGAGTCAGGACTTTTAATTGTTTGGAGTTGAAAAAAAAAAAAAAAAAATTCAGAAGAATTTTTTTTTTTTATGTTACGTATACGCCAGAGTGTATGAGTAGTATTTGGCATTCGACTTGGTTGGAAGTTGATTTTTTCATTTTTTTTAATTTTATATGAATATATGTACGAGTAATTTTTTTCATTCTTCATGAAAAGGAAGAGGATATTGAAGGATAATAATGGTACGTTGCCAAGGGAATTGAATATGTATTTTAATTCTTTAAATACTTTTTATTTTATTCTATTTTTGAGGTTTTTATGATGCTATTTTGTTTGGAATATTTTATTTAAAAGGATTTTCAGCCAGATTATTGCATCATGGCAAAGAAATATTATAACATTTTTGACCACATAGGTTTATCGCAATGGAATTCGAAAATATCGGGTTGAATTCTAAGCTTTATGAAAGGCATAGCTTCTTTTTTGTAAAAAAAAAATGTTTAAAATTTTTTCCCAAAACTATAAGATTATTCTGCCTCTTTTTTCATATTTTAATCTATTTAAAGTATGTATGTGGAACGAATGTGGAACGTGTTCATTAAAATTAACAAGGGATAAGAATGTTAGATAGTAGACAACACTTGACTACATTCGCAATTAGAAGACATCATGAAATTACAGTTGTAGAAAGCAGACAATACTTAATTACAGTCCCAAATATAAGAGATCACTAAATTACAGTCTGGTGTAGAAGATGGCACGAAAATACAGTTTGATATAGCAGGTATCAGGGATTTTAAATCTAAGCTATCAGATATCATAAAATAACATCTGCAGAAAGCATTGAACACTCAATTACAGTCCTAGATAGAAGAGAACACTAGATTACAGCCTTATGTAGCAGGTGGCATGTAATTACAGTCTGGTGTAGTAGGAGATACAAAAATACCGTCTAAGATAACAGGTATCAAGAAATTAAGACTTAGTTATCAGATATCCTGAAATTATAGATATAGAAAGCGAACAACAATCAATTACAGTCCTAGATATCTGAAAACACTAAATTACAGCTTGATGCATCTAGGTGACATGTAATTACAGTTTGGTGTAGCAGAAGGTACGAAATTTCAGTCACAGATAGCAGACATCATGAAATTACAGCTGTAGAAAGCAGCCAACACTTAATTACAGTCCCACATAGAAGACAACACTAAATTACTAAAGAAAGTGACATGAAATTACAGTCCAATGTAGTGCGTGGTAGAAAATCAGAGTTTGAGACAACAGATTCTTGAATTCTGGTAATTTAAGATCTCCACAAATAAACTTATAAAAAAAAAACAACTTCGCTCTATAAAGTAAATACTGGCGCCCACAAGTTTGTAATTATTCTTAATTAAAAGAATTGTTCTTCTTTTTGACACCCCTCGGAAGGTAAGTAAATTATCCCTTTCCATCTCAAACAACACGGAGAAGAGTGAACTGTAAGAATATTAATTTATCTCCATTTAGACTTTTTCACTTGACATTTCAATTTCTTGAAACAGAAGTTCGCAAAAATCCTATTAGTTTTGGCCTCATTGTGTTGACTATGTGCATTTGGCATTGATTGATTAATATCAAATTTTCTCTCCAAGTCTTAAAAAAAATGTTAAATCACAACAATCTTCACGCATTTTTATATGGATTCGCGAACACATCATTTAAATACAATGGCGGCAAAATTCGCTTTGATATAAAAAACCAGAAAAAGAAAAAAACACTATTTGGTACTCAAAATTCTGCACACACCCATCTTCTCTATCAAAATGTGTTGACATGCATTTCAAAATGTCACCCACGTATGTATATAATGGCGTCGTGTTCAGTATGGTTGTCAATCGTTTAACAAATCACTTTGTTTGCTGATCCATTGTGATAAACCGCCAAATGACAGTTGTGGCGGCGCTGTCGGCGTTTATTGTGTCTAGTCTGAATCCGCAAAGACGACAAAAAATCGTAAGTTTCTGCACAACCATCTTCTAGCCCAACCCATAAGAAAAAAAAGACAGCCAAATGTGTTCAATGAAAAATCACAGTTAGTCGGACATTTTATTTAGACGACCAAATGTCAAAAAAAAGGATCCCTCATTTTGAAAACTTTATTACACAGATGTGTCCCCACATAATTTAGTAAAAGGACTTTCCCTTCGTATCATGTAGCTCATCAAAATTCAGGAACTTCTAACTAGCGGCTATTCTGGTGAAAAGGATACAGGATGTATACACAGTGATGGTCGTCGGTCATGGCAGTTACAGTTACAATAAAATCGAAAATGGCTACCTACTCTATAGGAAAGAAAATGTTTGTTTTAACTTTTTTCTGTCCCTTTTTTTTTTTGTTCTAGTTCCCTTCAGCTCTTAACTCTGTGTACTCTCTGTGTGGTGTGGTTTTGGGTGGTTATAGGGTTATAGAACAGACAAAATCAAACAAAACTAAATAGAAGAAAAAAAAAAAAAGAAAAACCCTTGGAAAATGTATCACAAGAGAAAATAAAGGCGGATACGGACCGCAAAAGAGAGATACCATGGCCAAATTGGGTGGCCTAAGCAAACCCAATGTGGCTTAAAGGTTTTAAATTTCTTTCTCATTGATGTTGAAACGTCGTCGGTTGTCGTAGTTGGGTCGGTCGTTCGTTGTGTTGTTTTAATTTTCTTCTTCTTTTGTCTTTATTCGAGTCCTTAGCAAATAAATTTTCTGCTTCTATTGAGACTATGATGGCGGATGTAGACATAAGAACAAAACAAATTGGAACGATACAGAAGCATTAAAGTTGCACACACAAGAGAGTATAGTCGAATATTTGAGTCCTTGGAGTTTTTTTTTTCTTGTGTCTTTTTCTTTTATTCTTCCTCGTTTTTTTTGTATGTTTACACAAATCGAAAGTAGGATAAAACTGAAAGTATACTCTCTGCTGGGTTCTTCTTGGATCGTATTCAATTTTTTTTTATTCCGCATCAAATAAAAAAGAAGAAGATATTTTTTGTGTAAAAAATAAATAGAACGAGAAAAAAATGGGAACAATGCATTCCACCAAACAAAAAAAAAAGTGTCAAACGGATGTGATATGATTTCAAGCATTTTAATCTGACAAGGATATGAAAGGACTCTTTTCTCGATTTTTCAATTGTATTATTGAGCGAGATGACTAAGTTGGCAAAAGTTTGGGATTCTTTTGTTTTTTTTTTTATTTCAAGTCCTGAAACATCAAAAATGATTTTCTGTGTTAAAATTTTTCAGAAAATTGTTTCTAGAATTTTAAAATTAAATTTTTGCTATATTTAATCCAATAAAGAACTTCCTTATCCCCTCTTTTGGGAGCCATTTTAAAAATATGAAAAATAAATTACTCGGCAACCCTACTCAAATGCCAAAAACACTTATTTTTCGACCCAAATGTATGATATTTGATGGTGTTGAAAGCTGAAATAAGCATCAGATTTTATCCGAGACACTCTTCTGTCTAAAAGAATGCTGGGTGCAATATCTTAAATATGAACAAGTACTCGGCAACCCTACGCAAATGATAAAAACACCAAAAACACTTATTTTTTGACCGAAATGTATGATATTTGATGGTGTTGAAAGCTAAAAAAGACATGATCTTATCTTAGAACCTTTTCTGTCTAAAAAAAAATTTTGGTTGCAATCCCTTAAATATGAACAGGTTCTCGGCAACTCTTCCCGAATGATAAAAACACTAAAAACACTTATTTTTTTGACCGGTATGTAGTATTCTTTGGTGTTGAAAACTAAAACAGACATCAGATTTTATCTGAGATCCTCTTATGTCTAAGAAAATATTGGATGCAATCTCTTAAATATGAACAAGTACTCGGCAACATTGTCCAAATGCTATAAATACCAAAAACACTTATTTTTCGACAGAAAAGTATGATTTTTGTTGGTGTTGAAGGGTAAAATAGATACAAGATTTAACTGAAAGCTTCTTTTATATAAAAATTTGTCAGGTCTCATCTCTAAAATACGAACAAGTAAATGGCAACCCTACTTCAATGCTAAAAAACACACAAAAACACTTATTTTTCACCCAAAATGTATATCATTTGATAGTGTTAAAGGCTTAAATAGACATTCGATTTTAACTAAGGCCTTCTTTTATCTTAAAACTGTAAGGTTTCATTTCAAAATTTGAAAAAGAACATTGCAACCATACCTGAAACTCTAAAAAACACAAAAAAACACTTATTTTTTAGCCAATATGTAAATCACTTCATGGTGTTAAAAACTTTAATAGACATCAGATTTTAACTGCGGCCTTCATTTATCTAAAAACTGTGAGGTCTCATTTCTAAAATACGAATAAAAACACGGCAACCCTGCTCAAACGCTAAAAAATACCAAAAACACTTATTTTTCAGCCAAAATGAGTTAAAAACACCTAA
Source organism: Episyrphus balteatus (assembly GCF_945859705.1). Taxonomy (NCBI): domain Eukaryota; kingdom Metazoa; phylum Arthropoda; class Insecta; order Diptera; family Syrphidae; genus Episyrphus; species Episyrphus balteatus. The sequence goes on along the minus strand of NC_079134.1, from coordinate 10,842,472 downwards.
AACCCTTATTTTTTGACCGAAATCTACTATATTTGACGGAAATAATCATCAAAAACCAGTGCCTACGTTCTGTAACTTAGTCGAGAACTTCTCGCATCGAAAAATTGTGAAACAAAAATTCCATACGTTTCTCTATTTGGAAAAATAACCTGTGTCTGTATCTCGATGTGAGAAGCAACCCTATAAATTTTTTATTTTATTGGAATTATTGGAAACTGTCAAAAAAAGGGAAAATATTTTTACCTTTGGCCATCAAAGGTCATACACATAGTTTTACAAAAAAATATCCCAACGCTCGGTAGTCCGAAGGTAGGGCAGTCGGTCAGCGAGTGGAAGGTACCGAGTTCAAGTCACGGTTAGGGCATGAAATTTTTTCTTTTTTTTTTTCTTTAATATTCTTTATTTTTATTTTAAAAATTTAAGTGATACAAAAATAAATAACCGTGAACACTTTTTCAGAACTAACATCTCACATTTAATACAAGATTATCAATTTGTTTTCAAATATCTTACTTTCTCGCATCCTTTTTGCTTGTGAGTAATTTTGGCAGTTCAATCGAGAAATTATTTCGATAATTTTCTTACAGACACAGTTTTATTCACATTTTTCCAGTCTTTCAAGCATTTTTATTCCGAAATGTTTCAAGTCGAGAAAATTTTGTTTATAGAAACAAGCGAATGTGAGAAAATGATTTTTGTGTCGATTCACATTATTTTTGTTCCGATTTGGGTGTTTCATGCGAGAAATTTCTCCATGCGAGAGTTACAGAACGTATTCACAGACTAACATAAAGAGGACGTAAATTTTACTCGGTTTGAACTACCTCCCAACTTCTTTAGAATACACCTATCTGACCACCATTAACCTTTTCCATTCAAATTAATTCATCCAAAAAATTAACTCAATCTAATTCAAATCACACCTTAATTCAATTTTGCCTTGTTCATTTAATCTTTTTTTACCTCCATCATGACACAAAGACTCGAAAAAAACATTTTTTGGACTTCCAACCACCATAAACATCTCGAATGACATTCGAAATTGAATTCAAAGCTTGCAAAAGTCAAACCAAATAAACTTTCCTCTTATTTTTGGGAATTTATTTATTTTATTTTTTTTCAATACAAAAATTCCCATTCCAAAAAAGAGAGGTTTTATGGTTTTGGTACTAAGTATATCCTTTGAAGAGAAAAAAAAACTTCGAATTACCATAAAACAGAAACAGAACATGTGCATAAAAACCACTCCACCATAAAATCATTCCGCATATACATATAACCCTCACCATTCGCCCCAACCTTTTATTCTTTTTGAATTGCTTCTCAAATCCAAAAAAACCTGCATAAAAACCCCAAAGAAATTATCGACAAAAACCAGTGTGCGAGGAGTAGTCGGTCCTGCAGAGAGCAAACCAGCAGCGCCGCACACACTAACAAATGCCAGTGGCATAATAAAGTATGATGCAAAAAGGCATCTCCCCCCTTCATCCTTCTTATAAAAACACAACACGACCAAGACAAAAAAAAAAAAAAAAATTCTACAAAAAAATTCTCTAAAAAAAAAAAAAAAAAAATTGACTATAGCGGGAGGACGAAAAAGACCAAAATACTTTTCATTTTCATCTCGCGTTTGCTGATGCTGATGCCTGGTCTATACGCAACGCAAAAAAATAGATATAAATAAAAATGGCCCCACTGTACAACACAAAACACAACATGAAACGAAAAATCCAATTCACAAAAAAGGACCTAAAATATACGTATGAACACAGCCATATACACAATTTCCATATAAAACTAATACACAGGCTTCCAAAAAAACCAATAGAAAAAAAATGAAAATGGTAGAACCGGCACGAGGAGGATGATAGAGATACAAACAAACATTCGTCCTTCAACTCTTAGTGGCGAAATTGCTATAGTTATAGCCAAAGATATAGATATCCTTGGCAAGCACGTTTCTGTAGACGTATTTCGAGGAAATTGTAGGTATATATCGTTGTGTATACACACGGGCCAGGATAATTGCATACATAAAAGATATCGTCCCGACGACGACAACGCCAACAACGACGACGCCGTTGTCTGGGATTATGTCGTTTTTTTTTTGATTCGTCCTTTTTCGTTGATTTTCCTTTATTTTTGGGTGGGTCTGTGTCTGTGTTGACGTTGTTTTTTTTTTTCGTCGTTCGTTATTCACTACAACCACCACCAAAAAAGCTCAATTACTCTTCACCCTCGTTGTCGTCGTCATCTTCGTTCATTTCGTCCTTACTTGTCGTCCTTGTTCTCTTCGTCGTCTTTCGTCCTGATATTGACGTCGTTGTCGGGGGTAGTATACAGACCATTTGCCACAGACGAACATAAATTTTGAAACTTTACGGCAGGCAAAGGAAATAAGGACCCGGCAGAGCAGCAGTTTTCTTTCAACCTACCCCTCCACCTCTCCTACTTTCTCTTGTTTCTCTAACATCCTCTCAACCCACACCCCCACCACCCATATCTTCTCCATCCCAGTCACTGTGTTTTTTCGTTTGCCTTTAATGGCAAATGTCTGCGATAAGGAGTTTGAGTGGATCCTGTTTTCATCGTAATGAACCTTTCGCACAAATCAGCACAGGCTGATTCATATATACCAACCAACCTACCTATAGAATAAGGGCGCGGAAGCACTGAGGCGTAATGTGAAGGCAGGCAACAAAAAAAAAAAAGGACTCGTTTCGTTGTCGTTTCGGGCTAGTTCTCTTTCTGTCCTCTGATGTAGAAAGTTGAAAGATATAGAAGAAATTGTACAAAAAACTAAACGAAAAACGTTGTTTTCCTTATGGAATCCTATATTTTTTTTCACCTCCTCCTCCCATGTTTCCTTTTTGTACCTATCATCCACATCCTCACACTCCTGGCAAAAATCGAGAGAGGCAAAAAAAAAAAGACGACAAAAATTGAGGAAAAAAGCAAAATCAGTAGCAATTGTATAAATGCTTCGGAGGTAGAATTGGAACTTCAGAAGATTTTTTTCATTACTTTTGGTTTACAGGAAAAGAAAGGACACCAGTATTTGAATTGCTGAAAAAATGAACCCTCTATCGCAATATAAAGACTGTTTCACAAGTTCTTCTTCTTTATGCATTTTTACGTCCAAAATTGGTCAATTAACAAGAAGGACCAAAGAACAGGAGTTCCACAAGGAACCAAACGAGGACCATTACTTTTTAACATCTTTACGTCGCACCAATCTTCCCAGAGAACACAGCTGCAGCTACAACTTCCAAATTTAGTTAGCGACATGCATGAAGAAGCTGGCTATCTTCGAAATGAAGATTTTGAGAATCCGATTCAGCAGGAAGCGAAGGAAATATCTACCCTAGCGACAAGGGGCTTTAAGACGAAGCGCAAAATCTACAAAATGACAGATTAGTAAATCCCTTTTAATCCGGTAAAAGATGCCTCCAGAATTAAAAAAAAACATCCTAATAATAACAGAAATTTCTTAAGATGATTCGCAGACATGAACGTCAACGCTATGTCAACTATAACATTGAGCCTAATGTATGGTCAAATAGTCAAAATTGTAAGAAATTCAACGAATATTAAAAAAAAAATTTATGCACGCATTTTCCACTGAATTTTTTTTTTTTAATGCAGAAAATTTTGTTATTTGCAATAAAAATTTTGTTTAATGCAAAATGTTAAAAATTTTTTTTTAATGCAAATATTTTTCAGTTGCAATCAAAAATTTTTTTAATGCAAATTTTGTTTGGTTGCAATAAATTTTTTTTTAGTTTCAAATGCATTTTTTTTTTCAATTGATATTTTTACATCCCTGCATGTAACACAATGATTTCTTGATGGAGAACTGAACTTAACATTTTTTTACCTCTTCTTTTTTCTGAGAAGCAGCTAAGAATGAGACAGCACGAATCATTTGAATTATAATTTTGTCAGTGCAAAATGAAAATACAAAAAAATTACGTATTCGCCCGAGTGACCAAAACTACTTTTTTTTCTTTTGTTCAAAATTAAACTCTCTATATTAATATTGTTTTTTACGCATATAAATTTACATAAGGGTGGGTCAAAAATATCGAATATCTTTTTTTTTTTGATTTTATGCTCCGAAAAATTAGGGCATTAGGGTTTGGATATATATCTTCTGAACGGTTAAAGCAATCGATTTAACATCAATGAGCTTTTTTTGTAGAACGTTTAAGCCTTTACAAGAATACATCTTACTGATTTGATAATAATGACTTTTCAGTGAATAAGAAAATTTTGAAAAAGTTAAAAAATGCTTTTATGTATAAACTTTTTTACCTTTGACCTCGAATATCTTTCAAATGGTTAGATTTATGAAAAATAAATATAACACCTTTTCTGTAGAACAATCTGTTTCTTATAAGAATATGTCTTGCCCGTTTGATTATTATATTTTTTCAATTTGTGACAAAATTAAGAAAATAAGTGAATTTTTAATGATTTTAGGTTAGATAAATGAAAAAAGTGTGTAAATCCTTTTTTGTAGAGCTTTTAAATTCCTAAAAGAATATGTAAAGAAATTTGCGAAAAAGTCGAGTTTTAAATATGATATGGATAAAAAATGGAAAACTGCGAAGCGGAGGATCTTCCCATTAATAATAAGAGCTCATATTGCATGATTATGCAATCGATTTTTAGGAGTATAAGATCAAAAAAAGATATTGGATTTTTTTGACCCACCCTAATATACATATTTGTTGGTTATTAACATAATGTCTTGTTAAAGACTTAACCGATGTTATTGAAAATTTATCGTTTTTAAGTATAGTAGCTATGTTTTTGTATAAAAACCTTTGTTTTTTTTTTTAATAATTTTGTATCTGATATTTTCTTGAATTTTCTGAGAATAACTCAACCGAAAGCTTTAATATCCAATGGCAAGCTAATATTAATGTACTTTGTACTTCAAGAGCAAACAGGTGCAACCCAGTCTTGCATTTTATTTAATTCTTGTTAAGCAAATGAAATACAAGAAAAAAGTACGTATACGCCCGAGTGTCCGCAAAAGAGACAGTATATTTATACTATATTATACAAGGTTTCTGCAATTGAGTACCCTAGTTAACAGCTAGTAGTGTACATTTTTGGACTTGCAAACATACGGGGTACCACTACAGTTGTGTGTTGACTAAAAAAATGAATCAAAAATTCCCAAACTAATATTTATTTGATTAGGGTTTCCTTAATAATGAGCAACTTCCTGCAACTCCAAGTCACCTTTATTTCCATTTAATTCAACAAAAAAGATATGGTTTTTGGCAGCAACGATCATGACGACACTCAACTTTTAAGGAAACGGAGAAGAAGACAAAAAAAAAATAGACAATTTTCATCCTAACAGTTGTTGTAGTTTGGTGTTGGTGGTGATGGCGGTGATGGTAGTGGTAAATGGAATGACTTCAACAGTGTTACATATATGTATGTATTAAGTATAGTGTAGTCGGCCCCCAAAAATACAGTAAAAACGCCCCAGACATGGGTTTATGGGAGGCTTCATCAGCACAAAATGATATATAAGAAGAAGACTACGACGACGACAACGAACGACAAAGAAGACGAAGAAGAACAAGATGAAAATGGTTAAAACGTGCCAGACCATTATAATTCGACGAGGGTTGTCATTGCCGCCACAGCCAGCCGCCTGCCTGCCTCCTTTTTCGTCCTTTTTCTCTAAAAATTTTCTGAATCCTGTTTTATGTTATTTTTTTTTTTTTTTTTGTTGGAAATGTCTATCTATGAAATGTAAGCTTGGCTGGGTTTTTTGGCAAAAGTTAGAGAATTTAGATCGAAGGCACGTGGGAAGCAAAAGTTAAGAATTCTATATTATAAAGAAGCTACATAAGTATACCAACATCAAGCTACCTATTCAGGGTGTTTGAAAAACTTTTCGTGACTCGTGAGTTTTTTGAAAGAAAGGGTTTTATTTATTTTTTTTTTTTTTTTGAGAAACTTGAGGTGGTTTTTGTAGAGAGTATAAGTTGTTGAAAGGTAGTTATGGTAGTAAAGTAGGTACGTTAGTTAGTTAAAATATATGTATACAGTGAAGGTAGGGAATTTTTGGGGTATCCCAGATTGATCCACCTTTTGATGAGATGAAGGTTGGTTATAGGAGGAAATTTTGGGGAAATATGTACATACTACATAACTATTATTCAAATTTAAGTGATTATAAAAGTGAGGGTTTTTAAAATACAGAAAAGTAAGGGGAGAATATTCATTTTAAAATTATACAGGCATTACACCAGACAACTTTCCTATGTGATGTGATTCTTGTGTCTTTTGTCAAAAAAAGTTTAGTTAAAGGTGTACTCAGAGACAGAGAGTTGAAGATACGAAAAGAGAATATTAAAATTAAAATTTTTGCTGATTACATCAGATCAGAATCTGTAATCAGAATTTTCACTAAGACAGAAACTTAAGAATCGGATTTGAGAGAGTTTTTTTTTTTAAACTTATGCATTCCCATTAGACAAAGATAGAGAGAGGGATTCAAAGAGCTTTAGAATTTAGAAATAAGGTATACTTAGTTAAATTTTAAGGATGGGACTGTGGAACATTTGAAGACTAAACAAAGAAGTTTAAATTGGTAGTGATTAACTTCCAAGGATTAGAGTTAAGATATAAGAATTCAACATGAAAGTTCTCAAAAACTTTAAGAGTAAACTTATTTTTGAAATCCTTTTTTTGTATTTAATTAACGCATGAAAGCTTGAATCGTATGAAAGAAGAGGAAATTAAAAAAAGAAAGAAAAAACAGCTGTCAAAGAAAGGGGAGAGCCTTAAAAACATGGAAAACATTATCATAAGGGTTTCCGGGACTAAAATAATATCATTTAGTACTTACATAGTTCATCGTTTCAAATCTAGTTCTATGAAATAAAAATTTTGAAAGTTAGTTGAGAAAATTGAAAAATAGAAAAACTTCTTTTTTATCAGACCTACTCGAGATAGTACTTCTGGTTCCACGAAATTTTATTTTAAAAACTATCCATATTTGAAAACTAACTATATGATGCAGCGCCTTATAATATTGGATATCGGATAAGTTATTTAATGGTGTCGAAAACATCGAAAACACCCAAAAAAATTATAATTTTATTAAAAGAAGTTTTTCTATTTTTCAATTTTCTCAAAAACTAGAAAGAATTAAAGCATATGAATTTCAGTATTTGATAAGCAATCAATTGTGACAGTTTATTTTATCACCCATTTTTGTATTGTGTTTCCACAATCTTGACAAAAATATTATTTAATGTGTTTTTTAAACTTTTTTTTTCCTAATTTTTTACTTTTAAATCGATTACTTCAAAAACAATTGATTGAAATAACTTTATTTAAAAATTAGAATTAAGTGTACAGTTCTAGCTTTCGAAAAAGGTATCATTCATAACTGTAAGTATTGCCGTTGTTTTTTAAATATTTTTTTTAATATCTTAAGTCATTTTTTAGAAATTTGAGATAGACTACTCCTCTCATAGTAAAAAATGATTGTATTTAACTCCTCTACAAAATACCGTTATTAAAAGTCTGCGCCCAAGATGTAGTACCCTAACCCCGTTTTTCTTTCACTTGTTTTGGTGCTTTCTTTTTTTTAAATTATTTTACTTTTATCAATTTAAGAAGAATTGAGCAATATAAAAGCTCGGTTTTTTTAGTAAATTGAATGACGAATATGAATAATTTTAAACCGTTATAAAAAACAGTAAAACACAGTTTTAAGGCTTTTTTCTAGCATTTATCACTAATTTCGAGTTCTAACGCCAGGGAATCAGTCAAAAATATTTTTTTCGAAAAAAGAAAAATTGAGGTAAGTGGGTAAATTGATACGCAATACTTTTTACTCAAAGAGCTTTTCGATTAAAAAATTATTTAAGCTTTAAAAAAATTAAAAACTAAATAAAGGGGTGCGCGCAATCGGCAAATGGCATAAGTCCAAAAAAACTACCGAAATAAAATGCACGACTGGGGTCGCATGTACTTGCTCTTGCAGTTCAAAGCACTTTTATGTTAGTCTACTTATAGATTTTAAAAGCTGGCTCTAAATTTAAAAAAAAAATTGATATTGGGGAAGAGCCGACATTTAGGGTAAAATTTTGTTAAATGAAAAAATTTTTTTTTGTTATTTGACTTTTTTGAGAAAAAATAAAAATGCAGTTTTATTGCCAATGCTTTAAATGTTACGTATACAAAGTTTAATCAAAATCGTTAGAGCCGTTTTCGAGAAATTAGCAATATCGTATTTTTTGAATGGGAGGTATACGTTCTAAACGAGATATAAAAAAAAAACAAAAAAAAACAACTTTTAGAATTCCATAAAAATCATCTGTACCAAATTTGAAGAAAATCCATCCACCCGTTTAGGCTGTGGAAATGTGTACAGATGGACGCACAGACGCACAGACGGACGGACGGAATTGCGAGATCCACTTTTTCGGAATTCTCCATCATCGTAATGTTGGTTTTGATAAAAACCTCAATTTTTTTTTTCGACACGAAACCAATACTTGCCCTATAGAGCAAGTAAAAATTGTCAACTCAAGCACAGCCACATGTCTTTTTGAGAGCCAAACTACAGCTGAAGCACCATTGCACCATGATCCAAATTTTCAAAAACCAAACTTTTGGACTTTTAAAAAATATTAAAATTTTTTTTTTTTTTTTGGAAAATCAATTTTTTGAAAACTGCTAAATGAAATATTTTGCAATTTCGTTTTTAAATGTAAATCAATTATTTCTTCAAAATGACAATTTTTTTTTTGAAAAATTATGGAAAATTTTTATACATAAAAAATAATTTTTTTAAAAAACGATTCTAATGATTTAAATTTTTTTTTTTCTAAAAATTCCTATTCATACAAGAAATCAGACAGCATTCTTCTTTTTGTGATTGAAACCATTAAAAACCGTATTTTAAGTATTTATTATAAAAACAGATTTTATGTATTTTTTACATTATCAGATAAATGTTTAATAAAATTATAATTTTCCCTATTTTTCATAAGAATGTATAAGATAAGAGCTACTTTTACCATAAGAGCAATAAGAGCAAGTACGTGCGACCCAGTCGTGTACTTTAATTTTTAGGGTTCTAGTTTAGCAAACGAAACTACTATACAAAAAAGTACGCATACACCCGGGTGACCCAAATCTCTAAATCGGTAGCAGCACTGCTCACTTAATTTTCTTTGTTCTTGAGATATTTGTACACTAGAGTGACCGCAAGAAATCGATTTTCGAAATTTGGTCGGGGGAACCCCATAAAATGTTCCGCCTTTGCAGATTTTTAGATAGCCAAAATTTCAGCTCGATTGGATAACTCTAAATGGTGCCGACACTCGCTCAAAGTATCAAAAATCTTTGTTTTTTCACTGTTTTTCGAAGAAAATTAGCTCTAGCTCCCAAACAGATCGGGTTATTTTCACTTTTTATATATTAAATTAAAGGTAGTGTTGCTACACATAATTCAGATGCTTAATTTGTTTAGTTTTACTTAAAAAGAAAAATTTTGTCATCAATTTAAATTTTCAGTACTTACCTCAAAAAGAGCTGAAGTGCAAACTCAATTTAAAATTAAACTTTTTTTAAACTGTTTTATTTAAAAAAAACGAAACATTTAACAGAATTCTAATGCTGTGTGTGAATTGCGTTAAATAGTTAACACCGTGTAAAATTTTTGACACTATTGAGGTGAACAAAAAAATTTCAGCTGTATGGCTTATTGTTTAATATTTTTCTCTGCTTCTTTTCTGCTATGAAACTCCTTTTTAATAAAAAACAAAAAAAAACCAAAACCATCTGCAAAAAAAATTTAACTCAAATTTAACTAGGTCCCAGAGCCCAATAAATTTTTAAAAGCTGAAAAATTTGTATTCACCTCAATAGTGTCAAAAATTTTACACTATGTCAACTATTTTACGCAATTCACACACGTCCTAAAAAACAAAAAAAATAACATCGTGTTACATTTCTTATACATAATTAATGAAGTAAATACTAAAAAAAATTAATCAAGAGATTTACAAAGTAGTTTTGGAAGCATCAGGATACAATTTTCGGCACTCACTGACTACTTGAAGTACATATTGTTTTTGTTCCTCATCTTTAGTTAAAAGGTTATTAAAATCGGTTATTAATTTGACTCCTCTTTCTGTCATGTCATTTACGACTTTAAGTGGTTGCACTTTTTTAAAGCCTTCTTTAAAATGCGGGTTTTCCGGCCAAGGATTAGGAGGTTCTTTGAGAAAACTTGTGTCTATTTTCAATCGGCTGAAAAAGATCAATGTTTCTTTGTTCACAATATTTTTTAACCCTGCTGTGACAAATTGTTCATCTTCATGTGTCTTTAGCTTTGGATTTACTTTTCTGTTGGTTTCCGTTTCACTGGTTTTCAAAATTATGTTGGCCGTTTCTAATTTTTCGCCATCTCGTAAAGTTAGGTCAAAGAACGCCAGACCTGCCAGCTCTGAACTCAAATACCATAAATGGTTTGAGAATTTAGCAAAAGCCTTCTCTGAAATATATTTGTCTATCTTGCGGTATTCAATGCGATTACGCAAAAGATCAAGATCTTGTTTAGGAGCCAGATAAGCTCTTGGGGCATTAAACCAAGCAAACGTTTTTTCTTGTTGAATGTAAGTTTGATTTTGAAACTACAAAGTCAATTGGATTTTGCCCTAGTGCTTCTATTGTAGCTATAATTATGCCAGAAGCATTTCTATCAGATGCCTTACATTGGTCCAATAACATAGAAAGTTTCATTGTTAATAGCTCTTTCACCCCACGACTATACCTCATACTTTTGCTACCCGAGGGCCCAGAGATAGAGAAACATCCATTCTATCCCTATCCGCAGAATAAAACAGTTAAAAAAAAGTTTAATTTTAAATCGAGTTTGCACTTCAGCTCTTTTTGTGGTAAGTACTGAAAATTTAAATTGATGACAATATTTTTCTTTTTTAGTAAAACTAAACAAATTTAGCATCTGAATTATGTGTTACAACACTACCTTTAATTTAATATATAAAAAGTGAAAATAACTCGATCTGTCTGGGAGCTAGAGCTAATTTTCTTCGAAAAACAGTGAAAAAACAGAGATTTTTGATACTTTGAGCGAGTGTCGGCACCATTTAGAGTTATCCAATCGAGCTGAAATTTTGGCTATCTAAAAATCTGCAAAGGCGGAACATTTTATGGGGTTCCCCCGAAAAAAATTCGACAAAAATTTTTTTCTATGGGAGTTGCGGTCACTCTATTGTACACATATACATAGTATCTCAATAAAAAGCTTGACCAAAAGTAGTCATCTGTTTGTAAGAGTGGAAAAACGAAATAAATTACTAGAGCTCTTAGGAACTGAATTCCTAAGATTAATCTCGAGACTTGTAGTCCACAAAGCACGTGATAGCTTGTTATGTTGAAAATCTAATCAATTTTTTAAACAAACATAAGTTTTAAACGCCCCCTGTCCAACTTACAAGCGAAGCTGTATTAACTTTCGTTATATTTGCCATTTCATCTTTCGGTTCATGTATCTTTTTATAGGCTTTTTGTAATAGATTTTTAAAGTTTCATGTTACGCGAAGTTTCAAACTAATATTTCTATTTTCCAAAGATTTATACTCATCAATAAAATAAATATAATTCTAATTAAAAAAAGCCTTGAAGCATTTTTGTATTTTAATTTATTCACCTGAAAGAATTACAAAACCTCCAATGTCCAAAATGTATGTCATCAGTTTATTGACCGAAAATGAGATTCCATCATCAATGAATTAATGAATTGAATGCATCATTAGGTTTTGCCAATTATAAGTAACCACTTCTTAACGAATATTATAAATTATTAAAAACCGAACCAGGACACATAGCACGTAATATTGCTCAATTAAAACTCGTTTAATCGAAAATGAAGCAATTAATTTCATAAAAAAAAAAAAAAAATGTAATCCTCCTCAAAGAGAGGAAAAAAAAAAACAAACTAACATAAAAATGAAATCCATTACACTTAAGGGTACCTTAATAATCATCGCGCACAGTAGTTCCAACATTACGCCGCAAAAAGTGTGTTTCAGTCATTTCATTACATTATCACTCAGACAGACAAAAAATAGACAACCCAAATAAGATTCTATATAGATGAAAATGAAGAAAAGAAACAAAATAGATACAAAGAGCAAGCAATTAAATCCTTATTGCTGGTTGTAATGTAATAAATTATTATACCAGCAAACTGCTGTCCTGTTCTGTTCTGGTGGGCTGTTATTTGTAAATAAATGAGGACAAATTACCTTTTCCACTTGGGACATTAGCAAATTACAAATGCATTAACCCCAAAGAAATATGTACATAAACGGTGGAAGGCACTTGAGTCGTGTTAACAGTTTTTTGTGTCCTTACCTGAAAATAGAAGAAAAAAATGGATACAAATTAAAACGATTACTTTATCAAAATCTCTGAATAAAAATTAGGAACATTGAATTTTATTTTTTTTCTCAACTTATTATATTAAAAGGACATCATGTGCCACCATCACAGGTCATAAGGGATATTAAATAACTAAATGGAAAAAAAAAATACACTGCCCAAAAAAAGAATTAATGTGAACATAGTTTAAAAATATTGCAGATACTTTCTGAACACAGCCTAACGATATTAACTCAAAAAGGTTTGTTCGAGTTTTTCATAAACCAGAGCTTTCTGAGACTGAAAGTTTTTAACTCAAGTTTAGTTGGCTCTTTGAAAAGTCTTTTGACATTGATGAGTTTTTCCTTACCTCAATAAAAATTGTTATTGAACTTTATCTCTAATTGGCATCCGAGGGCTTTCAGAACTCAATGAAAACCGGCTCTTCCGAAAGATCCATAGAACTTTCTTATATCCTAATAACGATCAACCATAACCATGGAAGATTTGGTGACGTATCCTCAAATTAATCAATCACCCTGTTTGTTTCACAAGTTTGTCCACTTAACTCATAAAACCAGACCTAGCCTCAACTTGAACACCGCTTGTAGCCGAAAGACCTTCAATTTTCGATTACCAGCCTGTAATACGATTACATTGTCTGGAAACTTACGAATGCTGATTAGCTGCGGTTGCTACTTTGAATCAAAAGACATTTCACGGCAAACGAATTCCGAACTCTGTGTTTGCACCATTTTTACCAGTATTGTTCTTCTTTCACCACTATAAGAAATTTTCCGAAAAGGACAAAAAGTTCATCGGAGCAAGCTAAGCAGATTAAACTGAATGTTCAGAATTTAAGAAGAGTAAAAATTATAAGTCATTATTTTCATTCACAGGGGTAACTGTGATTTTAAATTCACTGTGATTTATAACTGTGATTTTTAATGGTCATTTCTAAATAATTGTATGAATATCTAAAAAAACAACGCTTACAAATTTAAAACAATTACACGTAACAAACCATTCTTTAATGATAGTGTTTTCAAATATTCACCTTGCTTGGGGCTTTTCCCATGAGAGAAGAACTATGGAAGCAATTGATGTGATTTTACTGGGGTTATACGTGATTTAATGGAGAAAATGTCACTTTGTCTAAGCGGCTCTGGATTTCTCTGGGAAAATCTGTTCTTTGACAGCGAAACCCTTTGATATTACTTGGAAACCAGTATTTTTTTTTTTTTAGAGGCAACCCTTGATTTTTCCGAGCAGTTCGTATTTTACCGGAGTAATCCAAGGTTACAAAGTTAAGATATGAGATATAACCGATATGAGATTTAACCAAAACCTGTCATTATTTTATATAGGCGGAAAACTGTGATTTTACCCAAGTAATTCGTGGTTAAACAGGTAAAACTCGTGATTTTACCAAATCAACCTGTGGTTTTATATAAGATTTTTGTGATTTAAGAAACAAACCTCTGGTTAAACGGAAGCACGCGACGTAAAACTGTGGTAACTACTGGGATCGACAGTTGGGGAGTGCCTTTAACGTTATTTGTTTTGAGCACAATTGACGCAAATGCTTAGAAATCGACTTTTAACCTATGAATTCACTTTCAGTTCAGTGAAAAGTGAATTTTCATCAAAAACTATTTACATTATCTTCTATAGATTACAAGAGAGGAGTACGATGTACGAACCCGCAGTGGTATCTCATCAGTCATATAATAATACACGGCCGTGGATTTTATAAAAAAAATATAACAGTTTTCTTGACTCCAATTAGTTTTGAAAGTAGGTTCAAAGCATTTAAATTTTTTGGTTTATATAAAAAAAAATGTGACAGGCACTGACGTTTTACTAGCTATAATACCTAGATAGAATTGTACCACCACAGTTATAACAGTTAGACATTTTGCTATAATTCACTATGTAGTGTATTATAGGGATAAAATTGATAAGAATTAGATTAATTGAACTGTTATACTCATATACTGTTATACTGTTATACACACTGTTATACGCTTCACAGAAACAGACTAATTATAACAGTTCTTAAACTGAAGTCAATTTTTGTATGAAGCTCCTATCGATTGTATTGGAGAGATAAGAGACTTACATGGTAAATAATGTGAGATAGTAAATTAAATCAACCTAAAGTGTCAACTGTCAAAATTTTTAGATTTTGCAATATCTTAATCTTTCAACTTTCAATATTGTAGTAATCCAACTGCATGTCTGATTTTTAAGAGTAAACTATTCACTAATAAAACCCTATCATCACATGCTCCATTTAAAGTCGAAATGTGTTTATCACAGTTTATAGATTTTTTTGTTAAATATTTAGTTTTTTTTATTAGTTCAGTGTAGAATTTGAACGTGTTGCTAAGACATCCTGAAAAAAGGACGAATTACATTGATAAGGTTTTTTTCTTTAAACAACTTAAATCCCCAAGGCTGTAATAACGTAAAAAGGCTGAAATGGCCATATATACAAGGCCATTATAATCCTTCCCATTACGGTACGGACTTTTCCTTCTATGCAAAAAGTCTTACACAAATATCCAGGAAAAGGTTTTCCCTTATATGTACCCAATTTCATCTCCGCATTTATCCACCCCAACCCATCTGTATATATACTCATCATTTGCAACAACTTTATCAATAGAAAATTTCTAGCCATTGAACCAACCATTATACTCTGGTATCACACCGTCATCATCAACATCTCATCCCTTTGTCCGGAACACACACGTCCTAAATTAACACTGTAAAGAAGATTTAGGTCTTTTAAGAAACGTGTCTGACATTTGGACACAAGGCATCGCATACCTACCACACACGTCCTACTTTTTACATACAAATATAGACAAATCTACAAACACACACACATTTACAAGCACAGACAATTTCTATATCAAAGGACATCCTCTACAACCTACATAAAGAAATATTGATCGGTCTGATGTGTTGTGTATATAGAATAATGTTTCTGTCTGTCTGTCGTGTCTGTTTGTTTATTTGTCTGTCTGACGGTTCTGTTTCATTTCTCTTTTCTTTCGACTGACTGATGATTTGACTCACTCACTTACTCACTCACTGACAATGTGAATTAGAAAAGCAATTTTGCTTGAGGATGAGGATTTCGAAAAATATTCTCGTCGTCGTAATCTTTTGGCTGACATATAGAGTCGACCTCAAAATTTATTATTCCGCTTGCATGAGGACGTATTGAGTGTCTAGCAAATAACAGTTTCGAGTTTATATTAAAATGTGTGTCTATGTATGTATATGATTGTATTTGGGTATTAGAAATGTCATGAGTGTTGCCAATGCCTTAATTTAAAAGAACGTTCTCAGTGTTTTTAAACATATGTTATTGCTAAGTCTCATAATTTATAAAACCAGAGAAGAGTGCAGATAACTTGCAGTTTTACTCCTATAATCATCATTTAAGGCAACATAATTTTACTTCTGTTGATTCTTAAAGAATTTTCTCTGAAAATTATTCTTCACATACAATAATAGAAAGCTTATAGGAGTATATATACATATTGCGTTTTTAACAATGGTATTATTGAAATCTTCCAAAAATTGCCTATAACGTTCATATAACAAACTAACAAACAAATGAGAAAAGAAGCTTTATATGAGCATTATAGAAGTGTTATAGAAGCATTATAGAAGCTTTATAGGAACAATTATAAAAAAATCGAATTTTTTGAAATAAATAAAAGGTCGGGTCTAGGGAATACTGGAAAGATTTTTAGAAAATTATTATGTGACTCTGGGTGGGAAAAATGCAGTACACTTCTTAGATTGTGAGTGAAGGGTGGGATATGAACGCAGACCTATCGCTTCGTAGTCCAACGCAATAACTCTGAGGATTCAGAAGCAATTAAAAAGCACTCTGGTAGCACAGGAAACAGCAGTGAAACACTTTGGTAAATCCCCGGAAGCTAATACGCCACATGGCGGCATAGAAAAAGTAAACAGAAATCTGGAAAACAGGAGATAAACGCTCTGCTTGATCAATAACAATCAGCAGACTACAACAAAAAAGCATTATGGTCAATGGCAGCATAAATTAAGTTTGGTGTTAGTTCTTGTGAACCAGTGACCTCGAGTTGAATGGCCAAAAAATAATACGCCCCCTGGCGGTACGGAAAACTTTTTTGTGGAACGAAGCATAAGGTTGACCTCTTGCAATAGTTTTAATAAATCAGCCACTGGTTGCAAAGAATTCAACAAAAAAATTGATTAATAGCATACAACACCCGTGCCGTGGTGAATCCTTAGGAATTAATATGGTTACTGGCAACGAGGGAAGAGTAGACAAGATCTGAAAAAAACAGGTGGCAACTTTCTTGTTTCGTTCCGAAAGTAATCAATGTAGTCGCAGAAAGGTAATTAGGAAAGTAACTTTCGAGAACAAACACGGGAAAACATGCAATAGATGTAAAAAATCAGAAAAAACTATGACTGCTTCTGGTAACTCTTGGTTCCACAACTATTAACTTCTTTGCTTCTATAAGGCTTTATAAAAGCTATAGAAACACCTGTAAAGTTTTTAAAAGCCAAATTGATTGTTCAGCGATAATTTTATTTTAAAAGCTGAAACGGCTAGGCTCTGAAAGTTATCTTTTTTTAAAACAGATCGACACTGCTAAGTTCAGCAAAAATATGTAAGTACAGGAAAAATGTGTAAATCGCAGCATGAACTGGTAAATCCAGCGATGATTGAGAAACCTCAGTAGGAATTAGTAAATTCAGTAGAAACTGGTACATTTCAGACAATACTGATAAGTGCAGTAAAGGCTGATAAATCACAACCGGTACTGGCAAATTAAGCAGAATTTTCCAGTTTATAAGTTCAGCAGAAATAACAGCTGATAATAATTAGTTCAGCAGAAACTGATATATCGAATAGAAATTACTCTTTCCTAGTCAAAACTGATATACCCCCTGTTCTTTGTTCCTTAAAACTCGTTGGTTAACGATTCGAAGAAGAAGAGGAGTAGTTGGAATGCCTTCTCACACATTTTATTTTTTGTTTAAAGCTCATTTTCAGTTTAAAAAACAAAGATAGTACATCCTGCAGTTCCCTGAGGTACCCCACCTTTGAATGTCTTTCTTGCCTCCGGTTGTGAATTTTTTACATAAATAAAAATAAGAAACAAGAACCTTCTCTTTTCCAAAAAAAGTGACAATAACTAAGAAAAATGACACCAAATCACAAACAAAAACAAAAACTTTTCACATTAAATTACACAGCACTCACCACCTTTTTTTTTTGTTGTCTCCTCCTGATGGCAACTCTACACCTGCTCTATATTCCAATTTCCCATCTATTACATATTATTTTATATTTGTATATGTGTATGTCTGTGTTTACTTTGAAACGAACGAACACACAAAAAATCTCTCCCAAGTGTATAAATAATTCAAACATAAAAAAAAGGAAGAACCAAAGAAAAAAAACGAAACCTAACCAAAACAACAAAACCCAAGGACCAAAAATGGGTCGTCGGTCGTCGCAACATTTTTATGGGTGGTGTCGGAAGGAAGACTATAATTTGAGCGTCTCATGTACACACACATACATAAAGTGTTAGCTGACAACAAAAACAACTACACGACGAGTTAGAAAGGACACAAAAGGTAGAAAGAAGGAAGAAGAAGCAAAAACCAAACAACCGCCATCACACTAACATATATTCAGGAGCGAGGACTCTTACATCCGGCAAAATCACAGCACACATAAGCACATACACAAAGACAAAGTTAACAAGCATTTCGAACGCCGCCACCCAATTTTTACATAACATGTCGTCGTCGTCGTCGGGGCGAGGTGTGGCAGCGGCGGGCTTTAACAAACTTTTCTCATGTCTTCCTCATCTCCGTTCTCGTCGTGTTCAAAATTCCAACCCTCAGGCGCGACTTTTACCACTGCCACTACCTCTCCTCCACCTCATCACCCATTAAAACCACCCGACGGCGGCGTCGTTGTCGGCAGAATCATGCGGCACCAACTCTGACACACATCCGGGGGTATACTATATAATATACGTAAACGTAATTGTCAGGCCGCCATATGCCACCACCATGGACTCGCTCCCAAACCTGCATCAACATTATTTCCCATGGCGTGGGGCGCGAGCGAAATTACTGCGAATATAACGTTGTTGCCACAAAAACCACCCCATTTCGCTCCAGGGCGGCTTTTGTTATTGTCGTTGATCGATGGCGGTCACGCAAACTACTGTTTCTCTTTATATATTATATGTATGTCTCTCCATGTCTGTATGTGCTGCGAGTATACATTTTTGGAGCGTCTGCGGACTGCTTCAGCTTCACATAGATATACACAACATTACCACCACCCTATGGGCTCATCCAGCCAGCACCAAAAACCAAGCCAAGCAGAGCCCGAGTTCGAACCGGTCTGACGGTCGGTCTGTTAGTCGGACTGACTCGAATGTATGATGGTTTGTGTGCTTTCTACGCATTGACTGGAGGAGAGCCAGGCGAAATGGAAACCATGTCGGACTGATATAATGGAATTTGTGTCCCGTCATCTGTCGGTCTGCCATCAGAGTTGGGGTTGGCCTCGGGGGGTGGTTGGTAGACCGATAGACCAACGACGCCATTGGCACATCGTCGTTTTTCATGACGACGCACGATGGCGACGTTAAGTCGCGTCCGACAGACGGGACGGACACCTTTTTGGGTATATAGGTTGGTTGGTTAGCATTTTCGGAGGCGAACTTTAATTTCATTGTCTGCAATTTTAACGAGAGACGACATACATATAAGGTAGACAAAGAGATATAGACAATTCAAAGAGAGAAAGAGAGAGAGCAACGAAAGAGAGATAGAGAGAGGTATTGAAGGATTTTTTTTTAGGAGTGGCAGTAGGTCGTGCCTCGTAGTAGTTGAACTGACTGCTGTGCCAGTGGCACTGTTCAGTGATACAACTACAACATGCTACTGCCGCATATTGTTAGATTACATTTTAGACAGAAGTGATTTTCAACGGAATTCCAGATGAGCACCATTAACAGCACTATAGAAGCATTATAGGAGCAGAGCAGGAGCAAGAGAATTTCTCATGTGTATCTATCCAAAATCTATGACTTAACTATGTAGTTTATACAAATTTATATGTGTGTTTGTGTGTATGTTTGCTGCTGCTGTCACTTTGTCACTGCTTCTTCATGCTACTGCTGCTGCATGCATTTAAAATTATTGCTCTAATTGAAGTGTAAAGTTTGTCAAATTATAATTCATTAAATATTCAAAAGTGAAAATGTTGACGTTTTACGGAAGTTAAGCAAAAAGCAAAGTCAGTTTGAGTATAAGTGACGAGGGATTGAATATCCTTTGGGCATTTTGTTGTTAGAGGTAGTAGTTGGTAGATTTTCTCTTCTATTTTATATAGACAACAAAATATAATACACAACATTCATTTAAAATTTATGTTTTTAAAATTTTAAAGGTAAATGCTGATGAGTGACAAACACAAAAAGCCCGGCAACTATGTACCTTTTTTTTTAGTATAGGTATAAAAAGAGTTAAATATTTGAATAAATATTTAATTGCTTTGAAATGTGTATTATTTTTAAATATTTAATATTATATAAAATTTAAAACATTTATTTCAACAACATATCATAGAGAGAAAAGGATATAGGTAGTTAGAGATAGTTTTGGAATTGAGTAGGTACTTTGTAGCAACATGTTGCCAAGAGCTAAAGAATATTTAAAAAGTTGGCATGAATGATGCGTTTTTTAGTTTTCTTTTTGAATTTTAACTTCTATTATAAGTTATTTAGAGTATATTATGTCGGATAGCCCCGGAGCTTCCAAAACTGCATTTAAAAGGCTATTTAAATATTTATTAGAATGAAAGGAGAAGAAAAGTTTAACAACTAGGTGTTAATAACTCTTTTTGTAAGCAACAAGATATTGGATAATATTTTTTGTCATTACAAGTGTACCTATTTATTCTTGAGAAGAAGTTTCTGTAATCGATATGGTAGAAAAGTTATTGCTGTCTCTTTCGGAAGTCAACCTAGTAATAGTATTAATTGATCCAAGATATTAAAGTTGTTAAAAACTCTGCACCCCGGAAAATATGATAGTCGTCTTTGTAATACATAAGCTCAAGCCTAAACGGATGAACCGATTGATGTCAAACCTGGTATGTAGCGTTATTTGGTGACTCTCCAGAGTTTTTGGAATTAATTTTTTTGGACCAAAAATAACGGTACTTGTCCACGGTGGTCTTGAAAACGCGACAGGTTTTATAAAAATGGATCCCAAAAGTAATGATGCAGATTTGTGAGAAATGATCTCAGGATTCCAAATTTGTAAGTTTCAAAATCGTACCTGATCCCTTTTTTGAGTTACAGGCATTATACATATATACATTTGACTTGCAATGGAAAAAAAAAATTAAACAAAACAAAAGCACATTATAATGTCCTATAACTTTTTGGAAAGCTTGAATATACTCTTTGAATTTGATGTTTATTTGATGTTTATTGAGTAAATAGTTTTTGAGAAATTTAATTTCAAAGTCAAAATTTAAAAAAAATAATAATTTTTGTATTTATGTTAATTTTTTTAACCTTTGAATTACAAGGTACAAGTTTTTTTTCAAAATTGAATATTCTATTTAGTTCTTAGTCAAATCCTTAAAAATAGATGCAAGAAACTATTCTAGTTTTTCAAAAATGGAAAGAAAAGATAAACACTTTTATATTTGATTTATTTGTTCCTAAGGAAAAATTTGTATAATGGTTATTTAATCAACAGATTTGTAAGTTCGAATCACACTTAGTGTGACTCAGAATCAACCCCAAGAACGAAGTGGTATTTTGGCTCCTTTTTTGAGATTTTTTGTTCATTTTTGGTGTTTTTTTTTTTAAATTGTTTTTTTTTTTGCCATTTTCAGAGTTTTGTATTTTTTTTTTTTTAATTTTTATACATTTGAAAGTTATTTTTATTACGTTCTGAATATTTCAGAACTATTTTTGAAATGTAAGAGTTATAATGTTACGTATAACAGAAAAATATCCCACATTACATAGATTTCAGGACAGCTAAGGTCCTCAGGGACCACAAAACCTCTTCTCGATGTTCATCGTGAGAGCCATTTTTCATGAATCCACGTTGACTTTTCGCGTTAATTTAAAAAAAAAGAAGACGTCCTGATCAGCAGCGTGTTACAGTGACCTTTTTTCCATTTTATTGAGGCTAAATTTTTTTTATTTGAAACAAAAATTTAAAAAAAGCTAAAAAAAATGGAGAAAAGATACATTTTTCTTAAATCTCAAAAACTAGGATACTTTTAAACATGCGATTTTTTGTTTTTGACTTAAAATCAATGAGAGCATTGATTTGTGTAAAAAAATTTCACCCTTTATTAAAAACAATAGAATAAAATAAACTAAAAGAAAAAAAAATTATTTTTTTCCTAAAATAATAACTTTAAAATTAAATTTCTCAAAAACTATTAACTTAATCAACTTCAACTAAACATCATATTCAAGGAGTACATTTAAGCTTTCCAAAAAGGTATAGGACAATATAATGTGCTTTTGTTTAATTTTTTTTCCATTGCAAGTCAAATGTATATATATGTATAATGCCTGTAACTCAAAAAAGGGATCAGGTACGATTTTGAAACTTACAAATTTGGAATCCTGAGGTCATTTCGAACAAATCTGCATCATTACTTTTGAGATCCATTTTCATAAAACCTGCCGCGTTTTTAAGACCACCGTGTGTCATATACCGATTTTAGTAAAGTTTAAATTTCTCGAAAATGGCTCCAACGATCTTGTTTAAAAAATTCAAATGTAAGTTTAAAGACAAGGTCTATCTTTTAATGAAAAAATTTTTTTTTTGAAAATCATTATTAAAAGTACCTGCCAAAACTGCTTATTCGATTTCAAAGAAACTTTTTGTGAATATAAGCCAAAAATAAAATTTCGAAAAAAATAAGTTTTGGATCTTTAAACAAATTTTGAAAATTTTTCTAGTTTTTATCAGAGTTTTTAATTATGTAGTATATAAGTTATTCTTTTTTAAAGGGATCAATACTTGTTGTGAACAAATTAGCAGAAAGTTTGTAAGCATTATTTTTCCACTGTATTTTGTACCTACTACGAAAATTTCATTGTATTACAAAAAATGTTGCGTATACGCCATACATTTGTGTTTGAATATTCTGTATCAGAATAATAAAACTGTGTAACGCTTCTCAAATTTGGAAAAATTTGTAACAATTTAAATCTTTTACTTTAAGAAAGAATTTCCAAAATACTATTTTAATAATAACAGAAGATAACGCCATAAAACGACTTATCCTCATCGTTATATCAGTTGTGAGTTATGTATGTATATTAGACTGATTCAAAAAAAATTTTTTTTTTTTTGTTCAAAGCATTGTTGAAAATATTGTTGGAAATGACGAAAAAAAAATACTGTAAAAGTTTCAGCCCTTAATGTTAACATTTAGTACCGCCGCATCGCAATTTTCTATTTCCCATACGATTTGTATGGGAAAGATTGTGTATTTGTGTTTAGAATTTTGTATCTTTTTAATGGTTCATCCAAAAGGCTTGACAAAATCATTTTCTTTTATAAAATTGTCCGCTCTACAAAAAAGCTCTTATTAATTTTTTTGATTTACCCCCGCGTTTCGAAGTTATTCAACTTTAAAATATAAAAAGTACTTTTTTCTCATTTTTTTTCCGATTTTTTGACGAAATTATTATGTTTTTCAAAAAATTTTTCAACATTTTCGAATATTTGTATTCTATGTTGTGTTTTGGTTTCACAGATCCTTTTATATAACTCACAAACCCCTAAAACTATCATATTAGATTTCTTCAATAAATTCGAATTATTCATTTTTTCAACTAAAAATTATTTTAATTAAATTTTCGCGTCCGTTTTTTTTTAATTTCATAAATGCAATCTTGTAGAGCGTTCAATTTTTTACAAGAAAATGATTAAATCTAGCCTTTTTGATGAACCATTAAAAAGATACAAAATTCTAAACACAAATACACAATCTTTCCCATACAAATCGTATGGGAAATAGAAAATTGCGATGCGGCGGTACTAAATGTTAACATTAAGGGCTGAAACTTTTACAGTATTTTTTTGTCGTCATTTCCAACAATATTTTCAACAATGCTTTGAACAAAAGAAAAAAAAAATTTTTTTGAATCAGTCTAATGTATATGTATATTTTCCTAAAGGTTGTACCTAAGGTAAAAGTTTGCACTAGGCTAATTAGCGATACCCTATCAAGGCATAGGGTTGCTTAAAAATTTAAAAGTAAAAAATATAAAAAAAAAAAAATAATTTCAAACAACTCTTCTAACTGCTTAAAGAATCCAAAGATACTAGAAAAATATCGTATACCAAATTTCATTAATGAAATTCTGTATAATGAATTATTTATACCTACCGAATTTATTTAAATCTCAATTTTTATGATAGTCTTTATAATAGATTAATCATAGAAAAGTGAGATTTAAAAACTCCTGAAGAATCCATATGGTTGAAGGATATTTCTTTCAGGGGGAACGTATGAGTAATTTTTTATAATCAAACAATTGCCGGTCAGTGAACTACAATAACCGTTTTAATTGACGCTATTTTGATACCCTTAACCCTAACCTTAACAAAAAAAGTTGGAACTTATTATTACCAAGGTTTTCATATTGCATTATTGAAATTCTAAATTATCTATATAAAGTAATGGGCTCAAAATACTGTTTTTATTTTTTTATTTTGGTGAAATTAAGTTGTTGTCATTAAACGGTAGAACGATTAAATAAACCATTAAAATAAGAAATCCTTATAGGTATATTCAGCAAATCCGCAAAAATCCACAGCTATAAAAAAGACAAAAAAAAACCACTAAAATAAAAATATAATAGTCAAGACTTCTTACGTTGCGTGTCGCTTCTACTTTAATATCACTTCTTAAAAGCCTCTAATAATATATTTCCTTATTTTTTTTTTCCCCAAAAGCTCATAATATTAGGTAGGTAGTTATTCTACTGTTAGAATAATAACTTTCATATCCAACACAAATATGATGATGAACTCAACATATCCTTGAATTTTCACAACAAAAAAAAAACCTAATTAATTCATTAATCTTAATTCTAATCAAATATCCAACATAAAAGTAAAAGACTCACCAAATTGGAGTGTATGTAGTATAATCAAAAAGAAAACACACATCACGAATAAAGAAAGAAAAACCTCGCCCACTTTATAAGCCTTGTTTTTATTTTCTATTTTTTTTTTTTCATTTTGTTTGTTTCTTCCTTCCTCGTAATCATCATCGTCATATGTAATTTTCTAAAAATTGTTCTCTAACAAACCCTACAAATTTATGCCAAAAGTTAACAAGCTAACAAGGACAAGATGGTTTGCTTGGTGAGTGTATATGTAACAACACACGATACAACACGATACTCACGTTACAACACCTCAAACCTAATTTTAATCAAATAATACAAAACACCAAAAAAAAACATTATACAAAAAAAAAAATTATACCATGGTGACATGTGTGGATCAGAATCAAAACCCATTATATCCACTTTTCAAAAAAAATGACTTAGGTATGAGGTTTTGTTCTTATTATTCAAATGCATACGTGGGCCAAATTTGAATCCCAAATTGTATTTTATGGCTAAGATATCAGACCACAAAATATGTAGAAAATAGCAAAATCCATACATTTTTTGATTTTCTAATTTTGTTTTTCTCGATTTACTCGAAATCTCTGAAAGTGGATAAAATGGGTTTTGATTCTAATCCTCACACATGTTGTTGTAGGTTTGTAGGATAAAACCTGCAAAAATATATGCTAGCCGCCACCGGACAGACGACACATACGACAACGACGACATTCGTGATGATGTTGACAACAACGACATGTGGTCCCAGTGGGGTTTTTTTTGGTGTTGAGTTGTCCTGGGTTGAGTTGAGAAGAAAGAAAAGCAATGACGACTATGCTTTTCGCATACATAACAACCAACCAACGAACTTGTTGACGTAATCAATTTTTCTCTCCATGTGTCTAGGTTTTGGAAAAATAAATTTACCCCCATCTCCCATCTCATCCCCCTTTTTTGCCTCATTCCAATTTGCCATTTTCAACTTAATCCGGCAACAGACAATGAAGAATGCAGCAGCAAACTTTCGACTGCAGTAAAATTTTATTCCCAAACCCTCTCTGAGTGCAACTTGCCATAATAAATCATCGTTCAACCCAAATTCGATGGAAACGAACGTGTAAGGGTGCCATATAGATTACATATCGAGGACATCGATTTCAGTAGAAAGCAGTAGCCCCCCCAAACATAGCAGCAGCAGAAAAACTTCACTCACTCCCTCTGTTTGTGGAAAAAGAAAACCAACAAAAATGAGGAAAAAAAAACAACAACCCTTAGTGAGGGCTACCCAAACTCAAAACCCCATCCCTCTCCCCTCCTCACACCACTTCAAAAACCCATGTCCATTATGTTGCCCACCCTCACTTCATGTTGACCTGATTTTTTGAAGGTCGTCCATCGAAAACTATGTTCTCTCTTCTCTCGCTCTGCTGCTCTTCATCATCGTCGTAGTCGTCGTCTATTGTGTGTTGTGATGGTAATGGTTGCGTTCCACTTATCCACACACAAATACACTCTCAAAACACACCCCATCATCATGTATTTATTATAAATTTGGAGAGAGAATAAGAGGTTGAGGAGGGGGTTGGAGCGGAGGAAGTGAAGTTGATTATTTCAACTCAATTTTGCATAGTGTAAGGCATGGTGGCACGATATATCTCGTGTACTATGAGACTATGACTACCGAGTAGGTAGCTATGCTACAACGAGTATACAGTCAAAGTCAGAGATACTTTATACTCTTAGATTGGATATGTGTCTAGCAACAACAAAGGGAACTTCTAACTGTGCGATGCCAGTAGTCTCGAGGTGTATTGTATTTCATTCCCCAGTCCTAAGTCTAGGCACGAATAGATGCCATTTAAGTCGACGTACATATTTATAGATAACAATGGAGAGCGAGAGCTCTGGCGTACAGAAGTAAAGCAGGCAGCAGTGCCACAGATGAAACAAGGGTTCATCACTTGGGTAATGGGTTGGGAGGGGTTTGAGATTAGAAAGAAGAAGAATTGATATGGGGATGAGTTGGACTGAGTTGGGTTAAGGGGGTTTTTTTGGTTGGCATTTCAAAAAGTGTATATAGCATGACTTGAATTCTTTGAAATCTCTCTGATAGTCGGAGAGTAAGAAAAAAAAAATAAACATTTTTTCCACTTCGCCACCCTTTATCATCATTCTACTCTAATGCATCCCATTCTTCATTCAAAAAAAGTGGGTGGCTTTGAGGAGTGGAGGAAGAAGCATGACCCAGCTGTATGTATGGATTTTTTTTTTATTATTTCTACTGACGACGACCGACGACGAGTTGCTAGGTTAGGAAAAAAGCTATAGAAATATATACACGTGTAGGCGGTTAGGGTGGTAAAAACAAAACACACAAAAAAAAAATGAAGACAATTTTCTGAGAATCAAGCTGTGTGTGTTTGTAATAAGGGATGGGATAAGTGTTGCCATAGGGTGTGGTTTGTGAAAATTGAGAACATTTTATAAGAATTTTCATATAGATTGGGGTTTTTGTTTTTATGTTGTGTTTTACAAAAAAAAAACACAAATTTGCACACATGTGTTTGTTTTTTATCTAGAGTAGGTCTTTTAAAAATGTGGTGAATCAACAGAAAATAGGAGGAAGATTGGTTGGTTGGTTGGTGTTTGTTGAAGAAATTTACTCATTATTACGATAAAAGCAATCACACTGAAACGGAAGAAATAACATCACATTGGATCAATTGAATTGCGTCATAAAATCTAGTGTGACCGGTGTATATGGAATTATGTTACAGAAACTACTATAAAGTATGATCAGTTGATTAAAGTTTATCCCAACAAGGTTTTTTGTTCATTTTATTTTCAGATTAAATACAGAAAAAAAGGCTTTCACAAATGAATCGTTTATTTCAGAAATTCCCAAAATTTTTTTTTAAATTTCTCATTTATATATAGTTATTCATCTTCTGGAAAAAAATTAAGTACGTCAGACCCCCCAAAAAAACTAAAATTGAAAGGATTCAAAATATATGGAAATTCTTCACCCGGTGACAAAATTTTTGACTGTTAAATACATGACTTTTTACCAGTTTAAAATTATTTTGGTAGCAATCTTGACACGCACATCCTTTTGTTATACATCTATAAAAAGGTAAGGAATTACTCTATCTATATCTATATCAATTTATTAAAATTGAACGCAAGGTTCAAAAGTTATAACCAGATTTCTAGCGGTGGCAGCTTTTTTTGAATGTTGAATTATGTGACATTTTAACAGTTTTAAATTATTTTGGCAGCCATCATGACACGCAAGCTTTAAAATTATATATCAATGAAGAGGTTAATATTTACTCTTTCTACTGCTATTTTGTTCATTAAAATCATAAGCAGGGTTTGAAAGCTATAGCTAGATGAAAACAAAAGTTTTACCAACAAAAATTCGTTTTGAGCAGAAACGACATAAGTCCAGCGACTTTAAAATCTTAAAAACCCGCTTAGACTTGAAAAAAATTTATATTTTTAAGGTTTTTAAATGCGTCTTTAGCTAGATTATAACTCGGCTTACTCTAAATTTGAAGTGTTGCGGAGTTTTAACATAAAAACAGTTTTTTTTTTGCTCCTGAAAAGTTAGTGCTCATTGACTTATGCTGTTTCTGAAATAAACGATTCAAATGGCCCCAATAAAAGCCATGAGTTAAGAAAATTGAAGCCGAAAGCACCAAAAAATCCGACTTGACCTAGGTACCTGTGTGACGTAACCTATTTTCACAACCTCTAATGTTGCTAATATAAAAGTCCTTAACGCCTGGCAGCTTCCTGGGAGGATTATACGTACTACCGGTTGAGAAGAAATATGAAGAATAAGGTAGTAGAAAAGGTTGAGGTGAAAATAATGAAGCAAAGAAAAGAAGTGAGGACCAAATTGAAGAAGGATGAAATTGACATCCAGAATTCAACATTACATTTCAAAAAGTGTCATCGGCACAGCTTATATAACCAGTTATCAATAAAGAACAGCGTTACCTTCCCTGATCGAAAACTTTAGTGGAGAATTACTCCAGGTTCTTGGCGATATTGCAGGGAAGAAAAAGTTATCTTCCCGAAATCGCTATTATTGCATCTAGATTATCTACCAGATTTTTCCCGCACAGTACATTGGCCGATAAAAGAACATGCGGCGAAGCTGGGTGTACCACTGTCGTATAGTTGTTTGGACCAGCGCAGGAACAAGAGCAGTTCTCGCACTTTCTATGCCAATGTCCTTCCCTGGCTAGGAATAGAGCACTTTTTCTGTGTAGTGAATTTTTCAGGGGCATAGATAAGCTCTGAAATTTAAAGATCAAAGACTTGACCTCATTCTTCATAGGAAAAAAAAGGATAGAAGACATTCTCCGGGCACCACCCATTTTGCTAGTACTTTTAAGTAGCAGGCTTTCGTCGAGAGCTTACTAAAAGTATCATAAGCTCAGTTAAATTGCATTTGGTAGATGAGTTATACCATCAAAATGAACCAAGTAAATCGCGCTAAATCAAGCGAGAAGTAAAATTAGGTGAAATTACATCCTACTTCTGCCCAATGTAATAAAAGATTATTCAATAGAATTTTACTATTTTCACTATAACAAATTTATTTATTTAAGAACGTTTTGCAGAATTTTTGGCAATTTTAATAATAACCTGGCATCTCTGAAATTTGAAATGGTTTCCAATTTATTGGGGCATAAGAAAAACAAAAAAGAAGACAAAGATAAAACACACCCAACAGACACAAAATTTAATGGCTGTCAGAAAAGAAAAGTAAGGGTAGACGCGAACACAGACACAAAATACAAACATATATCTTTATACGTAGACGTAAAAGTTTTCAAAATATTAAGGTACATATACAAAAGTTTGGGGTAGCGACGGGCGTTTAAAAGGAAGAGAGTGAGTAACTCCACACTCATTTTACTGAATTGGGAAATTTCCATTGAAATTGTCTGTCTGGTTAGAACATTTTAACACACAAATCCAATATGCTCTTTAGATATATTCTGACACACATATACTTTCATACATATATTTGCTTAGATTTATGTATTATATATAAATTATATATATACAGCCCCAAAAAGTAAATGTCTGTCTAAAGCAAAGAAAATGCCGACGAATGCCACCACTGCCGCTGGTCTGTGCTGAGTCGAATAACAATCATCCAAAGGAAAAAGAGAAGAAATTTCTTGTGAATTTGAGCACAAAAAGTGCTTAGTGTGATTTTGTTTTCTTCTCTCTCTCCAAAGAACGAAGAATAAGAACAAAAAAGGAGAATAAAACGAAGAAGAACAAGAAGCAAAATTAATGGACGGCTTTTGTGTGTTAAAGTTGCCAAGGAGGTTAAAGTTGGAGGGTCATTTTCAATCAATTATACTTTATTTTTTTTTTTGTCTTCTTAACTTCTTTTTCTTTTTGTTTTTATTCTGGTTAAGAAAATGAAAGAAAAATCTCGATATATAACGGTTTATGTATAATCAAGGATAAATTTTGTATATTTTTGTGTTGTTCTGGTTCAGATTTTGTTGGATTCTCCGAAATGAAAACAACAAATAGAGACACCTCTCATTGCAAGAAACTCATTACTCATTTGTCAGGATATCCGACAACGATTTATATGTAAGTCAGAAGAGAGAGAGAGAGAGAGAAATAAATAAATTGTATTTTGTGTTTTTAAAATTACTTAATAGCTTAAAAAGGCAGAAGTGCACAGAAAACGAATGAAACATTACAACAGTTTGATTCAATGACACTTTTGTAAAATATTTTTCACATGACCTACCACTTCTCATCTAGATCTCTTCTAGATAATTCTTCAACGTCTAGAAACAACAGCTTAAACGAGCATTCCAATTTTGACTGTGTTTGTAGCTATTTTAAAAATGCATCCCACTTCTGAGCCAGGTATAATACAAAAAGTTTTAACGCTTTTACTGATCAAACAATCTTGAGCCCTGAAAATTTGATATTCACTTGAACACTTGAAAATTTGATTTTCACTCGAAAATATGATTTTTACTAGAAAATATCATTTTCACTTGAAAATATCATTTTCACTTGAAAATATCATTTTCACTTGAAAATAATATTTTCACTTGAAAATAAGATTTTCACTTGAAAATAAGATTTTCACTTGAAAATAAGATTTTCACTTGAAAATAAGATTTTCAGATGAAATTATGATTTTCACTTGAAATTATGATTTTCACTTGAAAATTTGATTTTCACTTAAAAATATGATTTTCACAGAAAATATGATTTTCAATTGGAAATTTGATTTTCACTTGAAAATATCATTTTCACTTGAAAATATGATTTTCACTTGAAAATAATATTTTCACTTGAAAATAAGATTTTCACTTGAAAATAAGATTTTCACTTGAAAATAAGATTTTCAGATGAAATTATGATTTTCACTTGAAATTATGATTTTCACTTGAAAATTTGATTTTCACTTAAAAATATGATTTTCACAGAAAATATGATTTTCAATTGGAAATTTGATTTTCACTTGAAAATATCATTTTCACTTGAAAATATGATTTTCACTTGAAAAAGTGATTTTCACTTAAAAATATGATTTTCACTTGTATATAAGATTTTCACCTGAAAATAAGATTTTCACTTAAAAATATGATTTTCACTTGAAAATATGATTTTCACTCAAAAATATGATTTTCACTTGAAAATATGATTTTCACTAGAAAATATGATTTTCACTTGAATATATGATTTTCACTTGAAAATATGATTTTCACTTGAAAATTTGATTTTCACTTGAATATACATGATGTATGATTTTCACTTGAAAATTTGATTTCCACTGGAAAATATGATTTTCACTTGAAAATTTGATTTTCACTTGAAAATATGATTTTCACTTGAAAATATGATTTTCACTAGAAAATATGATTTTCACTTGAATACATGATTTTCACTTGAAAATATGATTTTCACTAGAAAATATGATTTTCACTTGAAAAATTGATTTTCACTTGAAAATATGGTTTTCACTTGAAAATTTGTTTTTTACTTGCAAACTTAATTTTCACTTAAAAATTTGATTTTCACTTGAAAATATGATTTTCACTTAAAAATTTCATTTTCACATGAAAATTTGATTTCCACTTGAAAATCATATGATTTTCACTTGAAAAAGTGATTTTCACTTGAAAATTTGATTTTCACTTAAAAATATGATTTTCATTGTATATAAGATTTTCACTTGAAAATATGATTTTCACCTGAAAATATGATTTTCAGTTGAAAATTTGATTTTCACTTGAAAATAAGATTTTCATTTAATATGATTTTCACTGGAAAATGTGTGAATTTCATGAATTTGTATTCGGTTTTATTTGATACAATTTAACTCGAAGCAACTTCACAATCCTTTAACCAACTTCAGGGTCACAATACAAAGTCAACAACCAAGCCATTGTTTTTCGTTCGATTCCTAAATCGTACAAAAGTCTCTTTTGTTTAAACCTAAACCAACAACAAAAGGTAACACCCGGTAAGTCTGCTTAGCGTTCGCTGGCAAATACAATAAAGATTCAATCTAAAAGCCTCAAGTTCGCAGACTTCCGCGACTTAACAGGTATCGTTGCACCAAAATGCTGCGCCCGCAGTTGGTGCAGCACCAACTTCTTTATAACAAAACCATAAGCTGGCTGGCGGTGGTGGTTGTAGTGATAGTGAGCGCGCGCACAGAGTCAATGTCGTCATTATGTTGCCATTGATTTTGTTTCGCGAACAAAAGTATAGCTGGCGGGCCCTGAAAATATCAGACAATATTTATCAGCAGACTTTTATCACAGTTAATGACCGAAATCAATTCAGGTTCAGTTTAAGGGGAGCAGCTTGCTTTGGCACACACATAGAGAGAAAGGAACAAACAAACAAAACTAAACCACAACCATTGGTACTGACCGTCGAAGACTGTCGATGACGGCCAAGTAAGACGATGGTGTACCGCAGGGCACGGCCATGGAACCGCATTGGACACAATTTTCTGTTTGCTATTTGATTAGCTTGCGGTCAGATAAATAAGATATTTTTATACGGGCGCGTTACAAGTTGTGTGCTGGCTGAAGACAAACCTAGGTCTAGCCTTGGCGACGACGAGCATACTATGAAGACGGGACGCTACGGCGACGCACGCGGTAATGATGATGGTGACGCTCGATGGAACAGAAAATTGCAATATTCTTCCGTGTAATCAATTTGATGTTCTTTGGGCTTTCACAAAGGATGCATTCTTCTCTCTCGTCCTCTCTTTTCTATCAGTCAGGGGCAATTTTCCGCAGCGAGTCTTTTCTAAATGGATTGCAGAGAGCTGTCCATCTAAAGTGCGCTGGAACCTCCTTTAATGTACTTGCTTGTCGATCATGTACTAAATTACTTTTCTTCGTTATTTTAATTTTTTTTTTACGTACGTTGTTGGCTGGCTGGGTGCATCAACAGTGATTTTGCCTCATTTACTCCTCCTACTGGAAAGCGACCGACCATCACTGGCACAGCACACCAAACAACGGATGGACATCATCTCGAATGGCAGCGGCTCATCATTATGGTCATCGACAAAATGACGACCGAACCCAACAACAACCAACAACAGCAGCCAACATCCGCAGATATGTTAATGAAAAGATTGAAGGTGGATTATCTGCACTGCACACTTCCTACTCCACCTTCATCAAAAGACTTCTCTCCTCTCGTTTCCAAAGTGTCCCGTCAGTCTTTGTGTCCTCTCTGAGCTGAGCTTTCCCCCGCTCTTTATAACCACTCAATAGAATTGAAATTGGATTTTCCACGAGATTGGTATTAGATACAGATACTGTCCGATGCGAGCGATGGTGGGTGCGATGCGGAAGACGAGAGGACTCTCCCAGAGCTATAACACTGCACAGCCGGTAGTTGTTTTCTTGAATAGACGTTATAAATGTAATTTCTTAACATGGATAAGAATTTTATCGACAACAAGTCGGACAACGGCTACCGCCGCTACTGACTGCTCTCTCTCTGACGACCGACAACCAATTCGATGAGGTTGAAAATTGCATTCATTAACGTCTACTGCAGGCCAATTTGGGTGCTGCCCCGCCTGCCACCACCCAGCACCACATCACCATCGGTCGAACTCGTCCAATTCGACAATGATGGTTATAGGGTTAATGAGTTTTCTGGTATCACGCTGGCGCTGGCTGGCTGCTGTTGTTGGATGATGATGAATTCTGTTAAGCAATGTGGAGATTCGATACGGTAGTGTTGATAAGATGATGATAGCCCAGTAGGAGATAAATTGAAAAATTGTGCAGCTGGATAGTTTGGTGGAGCTTTTTTTTTTTAAATTGATGGTTCAGAACCCTATCAACTATTTAAGAGCAGGCTATTTGAAAAGCGATTAAATTATATTTTGTTGAGGTCAGTCATTGGGGTCAGATTTTTATCGAATTGATACAAAGTTTGATCAAAGGAAAATATTTATCGGAAACAAATTGTTTGGGAATTGAAGATATTAAAGGCTGCCGAAATTAACTGATGAATGTGGGTAATCGTAAATAACTCAATTCTTTCAACATTGGCTCTTTTTACATTGGCTCATGATAAGAGTCAGTTCCAAAACTGAACAAAGAGAGGAATTTGGATTTTATAGAAGGAAATGGATTGTAGAAGACAGAGTGGATTCCAGAGGACGATGTGGATTCCAGGAGACGATTTGGATTTTAGAAGACTTTGTGGATTCTGGAACACAATGTGGATTCCAGTTAGCGATATGGATTCTAGGAGACTATGTGGATTCCAGATGACGATGTGGATTCCAGTAGACGATGTGGATTCCAGAAGACGATTTGGGCTCCAGAACAGAATGTGGATTGTAGAAGTGGATTCTAGAAGACAAAATCGATTTTGGAAGGCAGAGTGAATTCTAGAAGTCAAAGTTAATTCTAGGAGATGATGTGAACTCTAGAAGACCAAGTTGATTAAAGTAGAAAATGTGGATTTTAGGAGAAGATGTAGGTCGTAGATATTCAAATGAAAATCTTTATCACATTTTCAAGTGAAAATCATATTTTCAAGTGAAAATAATATTTTCAAGTGAAAATCATATTTTCTAGTGAAAATCATATTTTCTAGTGAAAATCATATTTTCAAGTGAAAATCATATTTTCTAGTGAAAATCATATTATCAAGTGAAAATCATATTTTCAAGTGAAAATCATATTTTCAAGTGAAAATCATATTTTCAAGTGAAAATCATATTTTCAAGTGAAAATCATATTTTCAAGTGAAAATCATATTTTCAAGTGAAAATCATATTTTCAAGTGAAAATCATATTTTCTAGTGAAAATCATATTTTCAAGTGAAAATCATATTTTCAAGTGAAAATCATATTTTCAGTAAAAATCATATTCTCAGGAAAAATTCATCAATAAAAAACTAACTCAACCATCACTTGAAGACTATGAAAATATCCAAATTAATGTACAGACCATCAACTTTAATGTTGCACATAAAATAAAAAAAACTTACAAGACATTCGCATGTTGGCATGACTAAGAACTTTTACTCAAATAAAATTCATATTTTTAAAAATAGCATGCGTGACAATATTCACTATAACATTTTTATGGAAGATTCATTTAAGAATATCAATAGCTATTTTGTCATCACTCATTTCAAAGAAGAAAAGAAGGAGATTTATTTTGGGAAATAATGTTTTCTTCTATATTTGGTTGATTAGAAAGAATAAAACAAAAACACAGACAACCAAAATGTTACCAAAAAATCAAATTCTTTGGTGTTTTCAAAATATCAAAACAATTTGTTTTGAACAATTTGAAATATGAAAATGTTGTTGGTGTCAAGAAAATATCAAAATAATTCGGTCACAGTTGCATTAATTGAGAAAATAAATCGAGGTTCCTCAGGGCTCTGTCTTAGGTCCCCTATTATTTAATATAAATTAGAAAATATGTTTTCTTTTTATATCAAAAGCAGTTTCAAACTCAAACCATATCGATTATTATTAATTAAACACATCGAGTGTAAACGTGAAAGAAATATAACAAATAAGTTCCTGAGAAAACCCACACATCCATCCATCACAACACAAACATCTCTTGTCAAATATTTGTTACAGAAAAAAAAGACGAATTGATATCAATCCACATAGGACTTGTTTTCATGCAGCTTATATAGTACATAAATACATGTCCTGTTTTTATAGAAAAAAAAAAAAAAAGGAAATGAGAAAAAAAATATTATTTTCCTTTTTTTTTAGCTTGAAGGATATACAATAAAATCGAACAAAAAAAAAGTCTGTACAAGACGAGAATGACGACGCCCAACTTCTTTTCACCAGAATCGATGTTCACAGCACACATCCAATATATTTATGTGAGAATGATGGCAACGGACGCGACAACAGGAAGGACGAACGGAAATAAAAATACGTAGGTACACGTGCCCTGTCCACGAAAAAAATCCTATAACCAGGCGGAACTCACCCAAAAAAAAAAGTCTGTCGTTGACGTTGTCTTCCCATTTTTTTGGTCATTCCCACACGACGACTTAGGGTATAAGAACCTCATTGCTCCACTCCCTTACTCTGTACTTGACAGTCCCTACACACTATGACAAAGCACAAAGCAAAATGTTCTTTACAACATCAAAGCTTCCCCAAACCCCTAATCTATCCAGTAGCAGTAGAAATATACCTTCCTACCTAACCTTATAGCAGGGATCAACGCTTTGCGTCGCCTGTCATCATTATGCGGGGTGTTATTAGGGTACATTGGGTTATACCCATGGGGACGGAGACTCTATTGCCATCCCTATATTGTTGCTGATTGTGGCACATATCAAAAATAAGTACTATATGTTTGGGGATTTGCTGGATGGACATGACGACTTTTTCCCCGAGGTAGTGTGTTGGAGACGTGGTAGGCCAAATTGGGGGTCAAGATAAAAAAAAAAAAAAAATCAAGCCATTTGTCCGTCCATCCACCCATATCGTACATCTGAGTATACTAGAGTTTTTCATTTATTTTTTTTTTACTGTGAATAGGTCAGAGGCTAAGGCGCTTGAGTGGTTTCATTTCGTTGGATCTTTTTTTTTTTGGGATTATTTTATGTATATTTTTAGGGAATTTTTTTGTTGACTACTTTTTTATGTTTTTTAATTGATCGGCGGTCATGCATGCGAATTTAGAACAAGCTATAACACTTACCAACCAACACCGAAGTATTAGCGAGAGAGCAGAAATTTCTAATTGGCTGTAAAAGTAGCAAGAATATTGCTCTCATGCTGAAGAGACTGGTGTTGTAATATTATGAGCTGGAGTTGGTGGGTGCTCATCAAGTGGAACAAGTGTGTTCGACCATTTTATGAGTATAAAAGCAACCAATTTACGATCCAGAGAATCAATTTTCGAATTTGAAGTGTTTTTAAGCTTGAACACCAATGAGAAACTATTGATTTGGATATGTTGTGCTGAGTGGTTGTGATTTTTTAGGTCGAATGTACACAGTTTTTTTTTAGGTTTTATGTCCTCAAAAAATTAGGAACAATGTGAAACTTAAAAAAAAACTTAATAATAGAACGTTTTAAAATCAAATCAGATGTTAAATAAGTATCTTTAAAAGGTAAGGGCCTAGAAGCTTTGTTAAGGCTCAAAATTGAAAGAGTTTAATTGGTTTTTCACTGTTCCTCTCTTAAGTTCACATGCTGATGATTAACTTTAGTTGATATCCTGTAAAAGAAAAGAAGGCTTTCAACTAGTAAAATCACGAGTCGACTCGGTATTAAATCACAGGTATTCCCGGTTAAATCACGGATTGTTCAGGTGGAAATAACAGCTTTCCCTGGTAAATTCATAAAATCGGTTACGGTTGGCACCGTAAAATCAAGGGTTTTCTATCGAAAAACCACTGATCACAGGATTTCTTGCTTAAATCAGGATCGCCTATGAGAAATCATCGGTTTCCCTGCTAAAATCACGGGTTAACCCTGTATAATCCCAGACTGCTCCGATAATATCAGGGGGTTTCCTCGGTAATACCATTAGTCGCCTCCATGAAATACCAGTTTGCCTTGATAAAATCACTAATTATGGGTTGCTCCGGTAGAATCACGCATTGCTCCAGAAAAACACGGATCATTCGGGGTTTTATTGTCCCCGGTAAAATCAACGGTCGCTTCGTTAAAATCACAGGTTACCTTGGTAAAATCGCAACTTTCTCTATTAAAATCATGAGTCACCTTGATAAAATCACCAACTGCCCCGGTTAAAGTGTCGACGTTTATCTCAACATAGTTCAGACTAGGTTTGTCAGTTCGATCGGATTTGGATTATTATCGATACCTAGCTGAGTGTGACCATGCTTAGTGAGCAACTAATCCAGTAAGAATAAACGAAAAATTGTCAAAGAAAGGAGAAAAAATGTAACAGGCTGAAGTTTACTCTGTCCGCTAGTCCCATTATAAGGGGTCAAAGGTCAAAACATTTTTTTTATTTTTAAAATGGTAGACAAAAATTATGTTCTACAAAATTGTAGCTGAGGTTTTTTCTACAAAAAATTGTAATACAAAGTTTTCTTGTATCACTCACGGCTTAGAAATTATATCACTTCGAACTCGCCAATGTTTTTCATGATATTTTTATATTTGTTATTTTAATCAAATTATATGGAATAGTTTGAAATGTTGTATAATTTTTGTCTCAAACCTAGCGTTTTAAAAATAAAAACTGTTGTGACCTTTGACCCCTTATAATGGGCCTAGCGGACAAAGGAAACTTCAGGTCTTTTCACAGATTGTAAACCACCCTTACACCAAGCTGCATACCAAAAATTAGCCTGTTACAATTTTTTTCCTTGAAAAAATCTATTTTTCCTGGGATAAAAGGTGTAATCATCAAAGTTTAAAAAGTTTTAAAGTTTATGAAAAAGTTATTATCAACACAAAATGTTGCTGAAAACAAATACAACCGTCTGATACAAAAGATAGTGACATCTTGCAGCAAAAGTTCCCATCAACAAAGATCTCCCCAATCAAAAGCCTCCTAGCAACAGTTTTGCCAATAGTTAATCATCATTCCCTGTGTTGTTGTCAAATTTTTCTAGCAACATAAAGTACCTGCCATCAAAACTGAATAAGTGACAAAATGTTGACAACAGAAAGTTATTAGGTTTAAAAACACAACCAATAAGTATTAGAAGTAAGGAAGTCGCTCACAGAAACTACCATTAAACATTGACATGCAGCGCAAATTACTGACTGTAAAATGTTGCTTGCAGTTTTAAGTCTTAATTGTGAAAGGCCAAATTGAACAATAGCTTATTTATGCTATATACATATTAGGGTGGGTCAAAAAAAATCGAAATTCTTTTTTTTTGATTTGGTACTCCGAAAAATCGATTGCTAGACACCTCTAGAATATACACATCAAATATGAGCTCTTTATATTAATGGGAAGGTCCTCCGCTTTTAAATTTTCCATTTTTGCATCAAGCTTCTACAAAAAAAATTATTTTTTTTTATAAATCAACTTTTTTGCAAATTTCTTTGCTTATTCTTGTAGGAAATTAAACGCTCTACAAAAAAGACTCAATACTCTTTTTTCGTTTATCTAACCATTTAGTAGATATTTGAGGTCCAAAAAACGAGAAAATCTTTAAAAATTCGTTTTTTGTTCTTAATTTTGTAACAAATTGAAAAATCATAATAATCAAACTCGCATAACATATTCTTGTAGGAAACAGATTGCTCCACAAAAAAGGTCTTAATAATTTTTTTCAATAATCTAACCATTCTAAAGATATTCGAGGTCAAAGTTAAAAAAAAAATATGAAAACATTTTTTACTTTTCAAAATTTTCTAATTCACTGAAAATTCAATATTTTCAAATTAGCAAGATGTTTTCTTGTAGGGACTTAAACGTTCTATAAAAAGTTCCTTGGCAGCAAATTAATTGCTTTAACCGTTAAGAAGATATTCGTATCCAAACCAATGCCCACTGATTTCAATAGTTTTCTTATGACAAGTATGCATTGCGATTTGAATACGATTATCTTCTAAACGGTTGAAGCAATTAATTTGCTGCCAAGGAACTTTTTATAGAACGTTTAAGCCCCTACAAGAAAACATCTTGCTAATATGAAAATATTGAATTTTCAGTAAATTGGAAAATTTGAAAAAGTAAAAAATGTTTTCATATTTTTTTTTTAACTTTGACCTCGAATATCTTTAGAATGGTTAGATAATTGAAAAAAATTATTAAGACCTTTTTTGTGGACCAATCTGTTTCCTACAAGAATATGTCATGCGAGTTTGATTATTATGATTTTTCAATTTGTTACAAAATTAAGAACAAAAAACGAATTTTTAAAGATTTTCTCGATTTTTGGACCTCAAATATCAATTAAACGGTTAGATAATTCAAAAAAGTGTATTTAACCTTTTTTGTAGAGCGTTCAATTTTCTATAAGAGTATGTAAAAAAATTGGCTAAAAAGTCAATTAATAAAAAAAATTATTTTTTTTTGGTAGAAGCTTGATGTAAAAATGGAAAATTGAAAAGCGGAGGACCTTCCCATTAAGATAAAGAGCTCATATTTGGTGAGTATATTCTAGAGGTGTCTAGCAATCGAGTTTTCGAAGTACCAAATCAAAAAAACGAATTTCCATTTTTTTGACCCACCCTAATACATACATATATGATGTTAAAATTGAGAACTAAAAAAAAAAAAAATGAAAAATGTCAACTAAGAAAATAGGGCAATTTGTCTAAGGACAGTAGGTAATTTGTAAGTCATGTAATCAGCCTCAAAAATTTGCAATTGTACCAAAAAATAATAAAAAACTAAAAACTAATAAACCTCCTTGGGAAAACCAACAAAATCACATACAAAACAAATTCTAAAAAAAAAACAATAGCCCTTAGTAGAAAATCTAGTCTAACTTACGACACTTTTACTCTGACGTTACTCTAGGGTGCTAGATGATTCTTCTCATACTCACAAAAAAAAAATTAACTCCTTGAAATTCATCCTCCTCTCCTTTTAACTATATCTCTGCAGTATTGTAAGGCTTATATTCAACAAAAAAAAAAATTAGAAAAAAAAGAAGAATCCTCCTTCCGTATGTTGGTTTAAAAAAGAGACAGAAAGAGAAAGCTATAATATGGATTTTCTAATGCCGGCTGCTTTTATGCAAACAAAAAACCCCTTCGGCCCGCTTGGTTGCATGACCGCGTTGCATCTGCATCAGCAGCATCAACAGCAGTGCCGTATATACTCTTTTTTAA
Source organism: Episyrphus balteatus (assembly GCF_945859705.1). Taxonomy (NCBI): domain Eukaryota; kingdom Metazoa; phylum Arthropoda; class Insecta; order Diptera; family Syrphidae; genus Episyrphus; species Episyrphus balteatus. Next base: position 10,801,488 of record NC_079134.1, on the reverse strand, counting down.
TTACAAAAATATTAAAGCGTCCGACAAGGACTCCTCCACATACACAAAACGACAAACATATACAAAAAAAAAACAAGCACAGAGACTATGTGGGGGGATGCTGGCTGGATGCATGGTATACTGATGCATGGTATAGAGAAGAAGTGCATTCATCAGACCTACTTCATCACCCTTGTTTTTGGGGGGATGCTCTGCTCTGCCTCTTCCGCTCCCTTTCTTCCTCCTCGTGCTCTGTATGTTTTTCTGTTTTAATATTATGAAACTACAGTCGTAGTTTTTTTTTTTTTTTTTTGGTTTTGTTTTTCAATCAAATTTCCAGTGCAGAAGAACGAAACTAGGTCAGGTAGCAACATTTTTATATCTAGACGCCGACTATCATCATGATGATGTTGATGATGATAATGTTGATGAAGATGATCATGATGATGATGACTCTGGTGACGATGACGATGTCGGAGGAGCTCACTCTTCTGTCCAATGCATGCGATGTGTCTGCATTGAATAGAGTGGTTGGGGGTTGCATTTCAAATAGAAAAAACAGAACGAACAAAAAAAAAATAGAGAGAAATATCATTGTGCAGTACGCTTCCGACCTCCTCCGCCCGTGTCGTCGCTGTCGTCGTCAACATTCTCGTTGCCGTTGTCGTGCCAATTTAAGTGCACTGTGCTGCTCCCTGCTGGTTTCAGCTTCAGCCTCTCTGTGCTTTGGAGAGCTTGGAAATGATGACGACGACACGTTGATAGTTTTTTTTTTCTCTTTTTTTTTTTACTTTTCCTCAATTTGTTGGTTGTTGAAAATATATACTATGTACCAGCAAAAGAGGATTCCCCATCCTTTTTAGAGTCGAACTGGGTGCAACATAGAGAAGCTTCCAAACCATGTCTAGAGGCTTATAGAACCACTGCACCGAACGAAACGAAAAGAGATGGGCAGGAATATAGTCAGAATTATCATCATCAGCATCCTCTATCGTCGTCGTCAACTTTGTTGTTGGTCTGGTTGTCGTATAGTCGATTCTTTTTATTTAAGTGTACGTGGGGGCTAAAGAGTTGTGTTGTGAGTAGGGTGTTTTTTTGCATGCAGCTGAAATAAAAAAAAAAGTAGTTTCTTTTGTCTTAGTTGGAGCATCATCATCGTCCTCAGTCCGCCCTTAGGGGCTTTTTCCACTAAACCAAAGTACAATTGTGAATAGAGAGCTCTGTGCGCTGTTGTGGTGATGGCTCCTCTTATTCCCACCTTTTCTGTCTATCTCTCTTTTTCTCTCTTTCACTCTGGTGAAGGGAGATCAGAGCATCATCATCATTTGTATATTTATTTTTATCTGTTGGTGCCCAAGTCTTGTTTTTTTTTTTTATATTTTTGTTTTTTGAAATTCTAGGACACCACCATTTTTGTTTTCACTGGTTATTCCTGAGTAATGAAAATTGTGTTCATCCCTTTTCACTTCTCTTCTTTTTATACCCAATTCTATATCCATCCAGTACACTATTCAAGGGTTTTTGTATTGGGATATATGATAGATATAGAGATATAGCGAGAGAGACCCGAGATAGATATCCTTTTTTATCTCTCGTGATATTTTGATGACTACATTCAGGTTTTCAGGTTTTTTTTTTCTGTATTTTAGTTGTTCTTTTATGTTTGCTGAACTTTGCCGGAAATTATACAAAAAAACATAGACAAATGGAAGTACAATTATTATTTTTGTTTATATACAGGGTGGGGCAAAACCGAAAAACATGCGGATGAAAACATAAAATACATAAAACTTTTTTTTTTTTGTTTTTTGAAATTTTTATTTGGATGTTCTCGTTTATATTGTCTATGGTCGTAAAAACTGAAACTGAAAAACTAATAAAAGGGTTTTTTTTTTTTTTTTTGAACTTTCTATTTTTTCGAGGAGGAAGGTAAATTTAATAATTCTGTTTGAGGTAGGTATATTTTTGTTATAACGGGTTTTGTTTTTCAGGTTTTAGGTTTAGTTGGAGGCATGCAAATTTGACTCACATATCAGGGATTGTATAAAATGCATTTTTAGGCTGAAAATAGTTTTTTTCAGCTTTTTATTGAAAGGGTAAGTTTTTTTTTTTTATTAGAAAACACTTTTTAAGGGGTACAGTCCTTAATAATACTGAAACACACATAAATCTGCCTATCTAAATGATTTTAAATCTGTAGTTTTAAAGAAGTTTCCCTAATATTCGAAAACTGGGTTGGGGTCAAAATTCTGCCGGGGTCAAAATTCTTTTTTCAAAATTCTGCTTTCAAAATTCTGCTTTACAAAATTCTGTTTTTTAAAATCCTGTTTTTCATAATTCTGTTTTTCAAAATTCTGCAAAAAAATTAAAATAGGGTTTGGAAAATGTTAAAAAGCGCGCACTTTTTAACAGAATTGGCAGAATTTTTTTGTTCAAGTATAATGCTAGCAGAATTTTGAAAAGCAGAATTTTAAAAAGCAGAATTTTCAAAAGCAGTATAGAAAAAAAGCAGAATTTTGAAAAACAGAATTTTCGTTAAATAAGCAGAATTTTGACCCGATCCCTCGAAAACTGTTAATCTTCTGAAAAAAAATTTTTTAAGAACCTTTCGAGAATGATTTGAGGGAAATATTTCAAGAGAAACAAAAAAAATCATCAGCAAATAATTTTAGAAAAAAGTGAATGTGAACTGTAAAAGTCAAAATATAAAATTGTATGATAATATTTAATATTCGTATAAAATAAAACTAATTTTTTTTTTAAAGTAAGTTCTTCTTCGTCAAACTTCTTAATGCCTAAAAGGATTTTCTGGAAGCACATTTGGTTTTTCAAAAATGTCTTTTTAAGCTCAAAATTATTCTATTGGCAAAATTTGTACGCAACAAATGGGTGCAAGTAATATATTTTTAAGGATTTGGTTACTGGAAATATTTTGATATCGCTATCGGCAAATTTTGGTTATCGAAAGATTGTCCTGCTTAGTTACCAGCAACTTTTTGATGCTAGAAACTTTTGCTCGGAAATATTGGCATCCGCTTCTAAAAAGTGCTTTAAAATTTGTATGGCAACAATTATTTATCACCTGCATTTTTTTGTAGTTGACATTTTTGATTCCAAGAATTATTTGCTAAAGATGATATTTTTTTGATGCAATAGTTAAAGATTTAAAATGAAGTTTTATAGGTTTGCTGTCACATTAACTCTTTGATAATCATATGATTTAATGGTCAATTTTGCCTGTCTGTACGTGACGTTTCTTTTTATAAGTAAAATTCAAGATACAGGAATTACTTCAAACGAGACAATCTAAAAATATTTACAGTAATAAAGCCGACTTTTTTGTATATGACTGAAGTATAAACGTGACGCAAAGGTAAATGGAAAGCTGCTCAGTTTCTTCCATGCAAGTATCATTCATGGACAGTTTCATGAGAGTCAGGTTACGCTTTAATGATAGTTAGTAATATTGCATTTTTGAAGCATTAAAGTCTACTCGGTTCAAGAGTAGCATTAATAACAGACTCAGGAAACGAATATGAAAAACTGAGGGTACTATCATCAGTAAAACAGTTGAGAAATGCACATTCTCATCCAGAAGAACACCATTTATAAAAATGAGGAAAAGAATCGGAGACAAAACGGAGCCTTGGGGCACCCCAGCATTAATTTTGTGGGTTTCAAACTTAAATCCATCCAACACGACGGATATAAAGGTAGTTTCTAATCTATTGAAGAAGTGACTTATAAGCACGTTTGTATTTGCCAAACTCTATCAAATGCCCTTAAAAAATCGAGTGGAACAATCTTGCTTTCTCCAAAACGATGTTAAGATTTGTTCCACTAATCGGTGGGATAAACTATCAGATCACCAGTGGAAGTATTGCTGCACATATCTTCTTCAATACCTTCTATAAATTTTGGAAACAAAAAGGCTTTTTTTTCAATTTAGAAGGCTTCATAAAATATTATAGTTTAGGCTATTTTTGATCTAAGATTCCTCCTAACTAACCATTCATGAATATTATAACAAAATAAAAAAAATATACAAATTAATGGCATATTTCTACTTCACAAAGCATGCTCCAAATAAAATATCTAAATTTGTATCGCGTATCAACTCAAATATACTTAATATAAAAGGCCAAAAAAATAAAAAAAAATATAAAATAAAAAAAAGAGAGATAAATAAATCCATCAAGATGTCAACTAACCAGGCGCCCGAAAAACCCAACTCGAATACGAAAAAAAAAAGCACAAAGCAAGAACGATAAAAAAAATCGCAATCCAATTTCATTCGTTGAAATTTACGATGATGGAATTATTCATCCCCCATACTCCTCCTTTTGCTTTCTCTTCTTCAGTCGCCGTCGTAGTCGTCGTTGTCGGTTGTCCTTGTACAAGGCTCTGACCTCCCACCCACCTCCAAATCCAATATTGCCCTGTGTGTATTTTATACCGTCGTCGTATATGTCCTTCCTCTCATGCGTTAAGTCTTATTTTCTGTTTTCGTCATTTTAGGTTTTTCTTTGTATTTTTATATGTATATATTTGTGTAAATTGTTTTGTATGTATTTGTGTATTTTAAGGGAATCAACTATAAACGAACCATCAAGGACGTTTCGAACTTTGCCTTTTATAACTTAAAGTCTAGAATTTTCAAACATAAAGTGTTTTGTTTGTTGTTGTTTTTAAGGCGAAATTTATTTAACTGACATTTTCAACATCCTTTCGACCGCATTGCCGTCGTTGCCGCCGCCGCTGTCACTCAATTTCACCCGACCAAACGAACGTCGCCTGACATCTCTGTTTCAAAATAACAAGGAACTACCACCACCACCAGCATATAACAACAAAAAATTTGCATGGAAACACACCCAATCCTTCGGCATGGCATTTGCATCAATCAAAAGGATTCCAAGACACTTTTCTTACCCAAACGAAACTTGCTTTTTACTTAAATACAATATATTTCAGAGACCAAACGAAGCGGAATGTGGAAAAGGGTGCACAGCAGTCTTGAGTCATGCATATTTCATGTAGAGCGCCCCAGACGATATAAGAAAACGTCAGTAAAACGCGCGTCATTCTTATACCAAAACGACGACGACGACGAAAACGACCACCACGCCAATTCGGGGCACGGTAAAAACAAGGGTGTATATTATTTATATACGGAAAATACTACTAAAAGCTTGTGGGGTGGTTGTGTAGATGGGGGATGGAAAGAGGGTGAAGCACACAAAAAAAACCTACAGCAACAACGATTCAATGGAGCCACAAAAGCCTTTTGTCTCTTTGGCTCTTTGTAAATTAGGAAAAGGGCGATGGTAATGGATGGTGGAAGATGTGAATTTGTGGTTTCGGTATTCTTGCCACAATTACAAGAATTTCCTTTTTTCTCTACTGGCTCCTTGCAGCAAAACACAAAAACAAGCACACAACACACAGCATAAAATATGGGGAGTTTTTGTTTCCTCGTTTGAATATATGAGAGAGAGAGAGAGATAGAGTGAAGAAGAGAAAGAGAGAAGGAAACCTTCTTTTGCGAATGATGTTAGGAGTTTGACCTAAATAATTGTTGTTCGACACGTGAAGCATATATTCCCAACAAAAAAAAAAAAATCGAAGAAAAATTAAGACATAAAGATTAAATGGCAATCACCAGGCACCATTTGTTTTTTTTTCTGTAAAAATGAATGCGTTTTAGGTTATGTTTTTTATGATCAAAAAATAAGCTTCGTGTCATGATTCAGTTTTTTATGGTAAACATAAGCGAAAATATATTTCTTAAACTGTTATAAAAAGTTCAAGGAAAAAAATTACGTATACGCCACAGTGTATCAAAAAGTGAAAAAAGATATGATGTAAATGTAAATATGGCAACAAATTTTTGTTGTGGAAGGTAAAATATACGCAAAAATAAAAAAAAATAAGCAATTTTATTTTCTGCTAATTTGATAAGAGTTCTCATATATATTGATAGGGTTGCCAGGGTCAATCACTAAAGAACAACAAAGCGGCAACACTTTTTTTGTATATAAATAATTGTTGCATGTCAAAAAGATCAAAATTGTATAATTTGTCTATACAATATTTCATTCAGAAAAATGGTTATAGTTGTTATATTTGCGAAATTTACTCATAAAAGAAAAAATATTTCCTACATTTGCATTTAATATAACTGTCTTCGTAAAAAATTTAGTTCATCAAACACCGCAAAAACCACAACGAATTTTTAATTAATAACATCAGTTATGTAAATTTTTTGCAAGAAAAAGCGAACATTGTTTATTATTACCTTGATAGTTTTTTTTTTTAATTTTCAAATTTCCATTTTTATGTTTTGGTTATTTGTATAGTTTTGTGTTCCACATAATAAAATTCACTTTCCAAAGTTTTTGCTTACCTAAAAATATAAAAAAAAATAAAAAAAATTATGTTAGTGACGTCAAAATTTTATATTCATTAATAAAAATAAAAAAAAATAAATAAAAGTTAACAAACAATAGTTTGTGGTCAAGTCATAAATTAATGACGTTTAAATGTTTATATAAATAGACATCTGAGCCATTAGTTCACCTTCATAACACTATTTTCATTATAAACTAATATAATATCCAATACGGGCGCTGTCCTAACTGAATTTGACAAATTTACTTAAAATAAATTTGTTTTTAAAAGTGTGCCCTACTACACTTTTCATTTAAAAAAATCTGAAGGTAGGTATAATTTTCTTGTTTTCACATAATGGTTCGTTCTTGTTGATTCTCATCAAATAGTGTGACTGAAATGAATACATTAATCATTTATTTTGTTGCAGTTCGTATGACAAATCATATCTTAAATTATTAATTTTAAGGTTAATGGCACAAAAATATTTATTTTACAAAAATTAAGAACCTAGCTAGTTATTGATTGAACGATAAGATCGATTCATCAAGTATTCGCAGGTTTTGAAGCAACGGGTGGCATTGTAAACGCATATGGTACCTTAAAAAGAGTAATACACTAGCCCAAAAAATTAAGGGAACAAAAAAAATCGTGATTTTTTTAGTGATTTTTGATAGGCTGTATCTCAGTAAAAAATGATCGCATCATGACAAAATAAAAAGCATGTGAAAGCTCTATTCTTCAAGTTTCAGGATTAAATGTTAAAATATTTTCTTTCTAACGGTAAAATAGCTAAATTGTTGGAACTGTTCAAAAACCAAAATTTTCCAATTTTTTTTCGTTTTTACTGTTCCCCTAAGAAAGTGGGAAAATTTTGTCTGATAAAATGATTATTATTTTTAGAAAGGCTATTTATTTGGCTTTAAGATTCATTTTGTTTCATGATTAATTTAGAAAAGCTATCAAAATAAGCACTTTTACGGTTTTTTTTTAGACAATTTACCTCAATTTTATTTCTATGGGTGATAAGATTAAACTGAGGCTTAATTATTGAAGCTTCATATACCTGTAATTAGTATGCAAAGTTTCAGACTTATTCATTGAGCAGTTTTTCTGTTGTGAGGGTTTGAACTTTTGAGATGAAATAGAACACCATATTTCTGCAGGTCTAAATGACTTACTTCTTGTAACTTTTTTATGAGCAAAATCAAATTCTTTTGAGTTTATTTGATAATTTTATTGAAAAATATCGTCTAAATTTACCAAGGAAAAATTAAAAGTTGAAAAAAAAAAATTAAATTTTGAAAAAAGGCTTTTTATACCATTTTTGGTTACTTTTTCTAATTTTGAAATTTTTTTGTTTTTCCTTGGGTTATCTTAAATTTAGACGATATTTTTCAATAAAATTATCAAATAAACTCAAAAGTTCACATGCTTTTTATTTTGTCATGATGCGATCATTTTTTACTGAGATACAGCCTATCAAAAATCACTTAAAAAAAATCGAGATTTTTTTTTGTTCCCTTAATTTTTTGGGCTAGTGTATTTAGTCAAAATTCGTTTAAGTTAAATTTATTTCAACAGAGACAGGGTATTTTTTGTCACGGGTGGGATTAACAGAAGAAATGCAGGGAATATTTCGAGTTTAATTGTATGTTGTAACACAAAACGTATTTACAAAAAAAAATGTATTGCATATGAAACGGATGAGACAACGTTTTGTCACGGGTTGGATATTTAAAACATAATCCCAAATCTAATCCCAAACTAAAGATTTTTAATTAAACTTAACTTTTGGAGATAAAGCTGTCTTCAAATTAGAAATGGGAAAAAGTGAGAAAGGTGATGTTGCAATCTTTTTATAATATGAGGTTGGATAAGTTTGGCTAAGAAACTTGTGATTGCATAAACTGCCAAAAAGTATGCAGTGATCATTAAAAATTCCGTAATTTCAGTCGAAATGCTGACCAAAAATTGTTTTCAAGAACTACCAAAAAAAGGCTTTGAAGCTTAAGGGGTACATATGATATATACTCTCAAATTTGATCTTTTTGGTTTTTATTAAAATTGTCTGTAAAAAATCTTCAAAGCTCCGCAATTGTGCTGATTGAAAAAATAATGACCAAAAAATGAAACAACCAAGTTAAGGTAACAGCAAACAAAATGTTTTCAATCTCCGGATATCGATTTACAAGTCACGAGTCACGACACACGAGACACGTTCTTCGAATCCAGAATATACAAAAACGCTTAAAAATGCTGACAGAATTCTATAAAAACACGCATGTCTTCACAAAATATTAAAAAAAAAAAAAAAAATCATAAAAAATCGATGACGGACAGGCACATTGTCATTAATAATAATGCAAATTATAAATAATCGCTTGTCTTGCAATAGCACCGAAGTCATTGTTCTTTAAAGGTAATTTGTCAAAAGGCTTCTTCTTACTTTATTTTTTTTTTTTTTTTTTAATTTTTTTGCAAAGTTGTAAGTTTAAAATTATTTTTTTTTTGTTTGCTTTACCATGCGTGTACAATTCCTGTCTGTCTGGCTGACTGGTGGCTGACTACAAAAAAAAATATATATTAAACAACTCGTGTGTGTTAGCTGGAAGAAGTCACAAGTCGTTGTTCTTTGTGTATTTATTGTTGTTGGTACGTTTTTTTTTTTTCTTGGAATTGTCGGGAAGTGTTAAGTGAAAGGGAAAATATGTTGTGCGTTGCGATGTTTATATGAAATGTGTGTGTGTTAGGTTTTTTAATGGGAATTGTAGAAAATACCAGGAATATCTCTGCAGACATAATTCAGAATGGAATATAAAGAGTTCATTCACTGAAGTTTTATGTTATCGTTTAAGGATACAGATTATAGTCTCCAGTGAAAGTTGTTTTCCTTGTTTGGGACACTTTGGGACACCATTTAGTTTAATTATTTCGTACTTAGAAACACATTTTTTTTAAACTGTATGTGATTGCATTTCTTTTTCAGTTCATAAATCTTTTACAAACGCTTTTAAAGACACTATTTTATACCAATATCTTTGTATTTTTTAAATAGATTTTAAAATTATTCAAAGGATAATTCCTTAAAGTATGCAATATTCATAACCATTGAATATTTATATAACACAACTTAATTCATATCGAAATGATATTTTAAGGATAGAAAGTAATAGAAAAAGCCAAAAATTCTTATGAAGTTTTAACAGTTAAGCCTTTAGTGTGTCATCGTTGACCTACATACATGGAACACCTAGAAATATGCAATGTTAAGTTATTCTTTATTTTAATATTTTAAAACCATGTTACAGGCAAGAACCAGAACTGCTAAGAGAGCAGTCATTGAGCTCTCCATTCAAAAAAAGAGGGGAAATAATAATTTTCTTTCTATGCCACGCCTCTTTCTTGAGTTTTTTTTGTTTCAAAACTCATAATAGAAGAACAGTGAGAAAACTTTTGTATAGAATATTGAAATGTGTTTCTGTTCTTAAAAACTGATTCAAGTAATAACATTCTAGCCAAAACCGCCCCCAAAAAGTGGGCGTAACAAAAAAAAAAAGTATTAGAAAACTGATGGAAAACTCTGTTTGAAAAATGTTATATGTAATTTATATCAAATTTGGCATTAGGACAACTAAAAGTGGGTGTGGCAGTAGACGCTGATTTTATAAGATGATATCTGAGGTAATTTTTTTTTTCTCGCGTGTGGAAAATTCATAAAACTCAGTTCAATTGTTGAAATTGTATACATTTAAGGACACTGTTAATGTGGTTCATGTATTGGCTTATCTTAGACTCTCCGAAAGTAGGTATATTTTTTTTTTCAGAATTCTTAGAATTGTGATCTGCAAAACTAAAGGTTTAACGTAAGGAATAAAAAAAAGTACCTATATTTTAAAAAACCAAAAATTCATTTTAATCAGAATTATATGTTTAATTGTACCACTGTGCGTCGTTGTCTATCAATAATTCAATTGATGTGTGTGCAAAAAAAAGTATACAAAAAAAAAAAAAAAACTTAAACAAAACAAAATAAGCTCTGACGAAACATCAAAAGTTATTTATCGAAGCTAACTAGACGACCGACAGTCAACGAATTTTTTTTTTTTTTTTTTTGTTTTCATTTATCTCCACATAGATACACACTTGAATATATAGTTTTATTTTATTTTTTTTCTGAATGACCACGACTATAACAAGCAAAGTTATATAGCGATCCACTATACCACCCCCGTCGCTCATGACCTAACCACCCTAAGCTCATTTAGATTGGCGATAGTTTCCTTTGTTTGTGCACACACATTCTCCGCTCCGTCCAGAGAGTATATCGTTTTACGTCTCTCTGTTGTATACCTTCATCAAGACTTCTAATGTTATATATGGCATGGCTATCATTAGAATGTGCTTAGAAGCACAAGGGTAGGTAAGTAGTTAGGTGTGGTGAGGATTGAGGAGGGCGGAATGGCGTTTGGGGATCTATATGTATATAGTTTTTTTTTGTACTTATAGCACGAAAGCGAGGCCCCACGGCTAGACGTGAAGTTTTTTTTCTTTCAGCTTTTTTTTTGTGTCTTGACTAAGTTTTCTATTTTTTTTTTTATTATTCATTGATTTTTTTTCTAATTCTCTTTTGCACTCTCTCGAGAGGGTGAGTAAAGTATATGATAGTGAAACATAGACTCTTTTCATGCATATAACGAAAACGATAGCTCAGAGAGAGAAGCAGAATATGGGTTTGCCTGTGACTGAATGACTGCAATGTCGGAAAAGGTGCGATAACATTTTCAAGGTCTCGATTTGGTAATTAAGTTTAAATTAAACAATATAACGAGAAGTGAAGAAAGTGGAATGAAAAAAATAAAGAATGAGATAGACTTAATTCTGGATTGATATAATTTATTTGAATAAAAAATGGAATGAATGAATTTATTTAAACAAAAAATAAATGTATACAGATGCGTCTAGTTATTTGCAATCAATTTGATATTTTTAAGTGTCTAGGTTTTCAAATTATTACACTCAGGGAACACTATTTCTTTTACACAATGCACAATGCAAATTCATGTTACATCAGCAAACAGAAACATAAAAAAAAAAATAAGTGCCAAATAATATTTAAGCACATTTATTTAGTTGTTCTGATGTTTTAAGAAAATGTTCGATTCGTATTATAATAAAATGAAGATCATTTTGATTTGAACAGATTTTAAATGAATTCCATTTATTTTTATTAGAAATCTTATTACTTGTATTTTATGTACCTATGATTTTTAAGACGTGTATCATTTTGATTACAACTACCAACAACTTAACTTAGTGTCATGTAGATTACACAGGTGAATGTTTTCAATTTGATAGTGGATCATGTTAATTTATTGTAAATTTCATGTAACTTTAACATGAACATAAATATTAATTTGGCAAAGGGTCATGTATATTTCACAGGACAGCATTTTTAATTTTACAGTGGTTTATGTTGATTTATAATAATGATAATTTCGTGTTTTTTAACTTAGTCGGTAGTTTTAATCGAACTATGTATCCATGTAAACTTAGCATTTTCTAAAATTCATATTTTTAAAATTAATATCGTGTAAAAAACTTTTAACTGCGGTTAAAACTTTAACCTGTTTGAAAAATATCAACCTGATAATGAGTTAATTTAACAGGATTTATTTCTCTAACGGCCAGTTTTTCAGAGCTGGGTAAATTAACTCCAGAAGCGGTTTTTCAGTAGAAAATAAATGAATCAAAGCTCACCAAAGACATTTAATTAAATTTCAAATAACTTTTTTGTCAGTTAATTCAGAGTTAACTCGTCAAAATTAAAAACTGGGCTTCAATGTTTTGTATAATAAAAAAATTGTGCTAAGTCAATAACACTACCTAGATCTTCTGAAAAAAAAAAAACGATATTAAAACCTTCAGCCATTGTAAAAATTCTAGATTTTCAACTGCATTTAGTGTTTCTGGGTATTTTGGAAAGAAATTGGTTGGAAATAGAAACGATTTTAACCCAATAGATTTTTACCGAATAGATCAGAACGATCCCAATGTAAAATAAGTTTTTTTCAGATTAATACAATTGTACCATTGAATAATTACCTATGTTTTCAAGTGACAGCGGGAAAAAACACTATGAATGAGAGTTAGCGCTATAGTCGCTTTACAAGATGCTGTATTCGATAGCCAAAAACTCCCTAATAAGGACTTTTTGGTTACTAAGTTACTACAACTATAACAAAAAATGCTATTTATATTTATTAATTTGAATTGATATAGTTTTGTATTCAGGTATGTATGTATTTATTTTTTTTTATATTTTTTCAAAAATAGGCAGAATTTAAGAGGTTGAAGAAATATTCTCTGTTTATTTATTAGCACTGACGAAAAGATGATGAAGATTTTGTTCAATTATTAAGTACTGATGCTCATTTAATTTCTATTGGAATGTGTTAGCATCCAGGCTAAAGTTTTAATTCACATGCACTATGGCGTATACGTACTATTTTTTTTTTTTTAATTTGTGCATTCAAGAAATTAATGTGACTTGTCACCTTAATTTAAGGTGATGTCACTTTAATTTAAGGTGAAAGTCATCTTAGCAAAAAACCATGCAGAAATCCGCTTAAATTAAGGTGCGATCCGCTTAATTCTATGTGGTCTGTTTTCTCCGTGTATGTGATCAAATATTTCGTTCATTTTAATATAATTTATTCCAAAATTAAAAAAAAAATTAAATGGTACTATTACTACTTAAATTCATCTTTTATGGAATTTTTATATGAGTCATAAACCAATTATGCCAAAAAAATGTTACGGGTCTAAAATTCGCCTACTTATTGCCTTAAAAAAGCAAATATATTCCATTCCTCACATTCAATTTGACTTTTTCGCACTAATTCGGAATAAAATCTTGAGACATTTATCAATCAAAATCAAACCCCATCATACTAACGTCTAGAGTCTAGACTCTCAAGTCTAGACAAATTTCTAGAAGAAAAAAACTAAAAGAAATTTTTCTATCTAAAAAAAAAACAAAAATAAATAAATAAAAAACCATTTGCGTGTAGGTTAATTTCAATTGTTTGCCGTTGCGAGACTGTATAGATATATACCTACAGCTGGATTACTACTTTTTTTTATATACATATATATTTTTTAATGTTATTCCTATAGAAGATCGTGATAATTGTTTCCAACTGAAGTGAGGGAGACCCCATGGCTAGACAAAAAGCTACCGCTTTCGCGTGTGATGTAGCTAGTGCTTAAGCTTAAGTCATGTTTTAGTAGGTACTCATACCTTTAAAGACGGATGTCGGATTAATGTTAAGTAGAAGTACAAAAAAAATAAATCAAACACTCATAGGTCTAAATATACGATATTTATACGCGCTGCTAAAGTATCTTTACATTGTCGCATGTTTTGTTTTGTTTTATTTATTTATTTTTTTTTTTTTACAAAATTTCCGGTCATGCTTTGCTGGTTGTCAGAAATGCGTAAATAAGTGGCGGATTCGCATTAATCGCTTTTGCTTCTACATAATAAAGCGTTCATTCACAAAGACACGGTACAAGAACAAAAAAAAAAAAAACGAAAAATAAACCAAATAAAAGAATGTGGAGGTACATTAATTGTAGGGGAGAATAGGGCTTATTCGGTTCAATAACATTTGGAAGTTGTTATACAAGGGTTTTCTAAAAAACTAATTTTGAACAACAAAACAATATAAAGTTGCTATGACTAAGCAATAAAAAAATCCTTCAAAAGGGGAATAAGGTGATCCCCTAAAGGGTATTAAACAATTTTAAAACTTAGCTGACAAACTTCTTCTTAGTTCTTGGAATGATTCTTAAAACTACTTAAGTACTCCTTACTTTGAAAAAAAAAATCAATTTTTACCCTAAGTGCCCCATTTCCCCCTACAAATAAGGTGTTCTTATTTCTATACGAATATGAACTCTTAAATTGCAAACGCATGAATTCAAACAAGCTAAATAAATTCTCGCAACTCTTGAAAAAAATATTGTTAAGATTTTCGCACTATTCTTTAAAAAAAAATTCACTGTTTCCCCTCACCCTAAACAAACATTTATTTTTATTAAAAAATTATCTACTTGCAATCAAAAAAAAAAAAAAAACCTGGAAGAGCACAATTAAAAAAAAAAAAAACAAGAAATAAAATAAAATAAATGATTATGCTGTCTGTACAAATTGCGTGTAGGTATAAATAAAATTAAATTCATAGATAGACAAAAGCAGATAATGAAGCTTAATATAAAATTAATTAGATTACGAATTCGGCTGGAGCCACTGGATATAAAAAAAAAAACAAATAAAAAAAAAAATTAATCATAAAAAAAAAACCAGTGGCCTTAAACTTTTGCCAAATATTATGCTAGTTAGTCAATTATATGATGATATATTTTTTTGTTGTTGTTTGGTTTAATTCAAAATGGGGGCTAATGACCTGCTGAGGGAAAAATAGTTGGATTTTTTTTTTTTTTTTTTGTATATATTTTGTTTGCACAATGATGATGGATTTTTTGCAAACGAAAAATAGAAGCTTATTTGTTTTTTTTTAGTTGATTTTTATTTTGTTTTATTTGAATAATAAAGTCAATATACAATGTATAATAGCTACTGGGTATAGTTTTAAATGAGTCTAATTATTACAATTGATTAGTTTGGGTATCATTTTTTAGTGGAACCGATAAGTACCTACGTTTTTTAATTTTTTTTAAATTTTTTTTTTTGTTTTTTTTTTTTTGTTAATTAGATTTAAATTTGTATCATTATTAGCTTAAAGAAAAAAATGTTAGGCTTATTTTTGTACGTTTTTCTACACATTTTAGATAAGCGTGTAATATTTAATGGCGCCCAACAAGAATGTTACACATATGTATGTTAACACTTTCATTAACGTGACTCAGTAAATTCTAACATATGTATATCCATTGTTTTGATAATTTAATAATAAGTATACCTACTTTCCAATCGAACTTTTGTTTTTTTTGGGCCTTATTTCCTGGGGCCTAATTTCGCGCAGCCTTTTTGTTTTACATATTTCTAAAAAAAAAGGAAAGGAATTTTCCAAAATTTTTCATATTCTCATTACAGCTCGGTTCCTAAACTCAACTAGGTTCCATCTCTCGAACTTGGAAAAGCTAATGTTACTTAATTGCACAGAAATTGGGTTAAAAATGTTGAAAAAAGTAGAAAAGTACCTACTACGATTTTTTTTTTATGAACCCTATTTGCCTTTAGAACTGAAAATAGTTTGCGGATGTAGGTACCCCTTGACTTTTCAAGATCAACTTTAGTTGGGCACGAAAATGTAGAGAATGGGAGTGTTGTCCGATTGATATGTTGAAATCTCTGAATTTTGTACAGAAATGGTCCAAGTTTTGAGCCTGCAGGAACTCCAGCGCTTTTTAATCTTCTATAAATTGATGAAGTGCTCCTGGAATACTTGATACTTAACTGCAACGCTCATTGTCAGAACGGAATATCAAAAATGTAGACTCAAATTAGATTACTGCACATTTCTTATCAACTGCGTCGAGATGTACAATAAATGTTTTTTACGAGATTAAAAAATCTTAAATAATGCTTTTTCAAAAAATTCATCCGATAACCGTCCTATAAACTAGTTAAATACCTTTAATTCGAGCATAAAGTCATCAAAGCTTAACTACCAAAAAAAAAGTAAAAACCTTTTACATCTGTTAGTTACTCTAATACCACACAAAACATGACTGGTAATAAAACTTATCCAATTGGTATTTATTTGCATTAAATCTTTAACATTTCGGACATCCACCTCTAATTGTTTGTCACAAAAACAAAATAATTCACCAGGCGAAAACAGCTGGAGAAGAGCGTTAAAAAACACATGCTATGTTGTTTTTTGTGCCTACTCCACCAACAACATGTCTATTTTTCCAATCGCCAATTGTGTTTACGCGCCAAAATATATAGTGAGATGCACTTTGTGGCATAGCCATAATGGCCGCGACTGAGTTTTCACGATGTTCTATGTCGACTCATGACTGTGACTGTTGTGATGGTGGCACATAACCCGCCGCCGCCGCTGCCGCGCCGTTTTCGAAATAAATTGGACTGATTTATGTTTATTTTATCCTAAAAACCGTGATTCCACAAAATGTGCAGTACCGCAACTAGCACTCCACCCTTAAAACAACACAAAAAATCATGGCATTAGAAGCAGCAGTTGCATTTGCGGGGCAGCTAGAGAGCATGAAATATCCTTTCACTCAACATTGAGCATTAGTCTATAGTTTGTGTGTTTTTGTTTGGAAGTCCTCTCATTCGCTTTTGTTTTGTTTGTGCAGCACACGCATCATGGTTGTAAAGTACCTACGCGCGGCGCGCAATGTGTGTGCAATTTTATGCACGATTTGAAATTGCATGCAAAATCCAATAGAATACACAAAAAAATTAAAATCAACAAAAAAACATTTGAAACATAAATTTTGTTGAAAAGTAAATGCATCCTGTAAAATATCAGACATATTTTTTCTCGTTCTTTTATAATCATAAATTTAATTGAAAAAAAAAAAATAAAAACAAATGAGATAGAAAAATAAAAGTGAGATTAAACTTTGAGCGGATTTTCATTAAAATTTAGTGGATTTTCCGGGTATTTTTTGTTTTTTTTTTTTTGTTTTATTCATCGTCGTGTTAAGTGGCGCGAATTTTTTCCTTTTTCTAAATAACCATATCCCCAAGCCTATCAGAGTTCGGGCGAGCATAGAAATATCTTTTGAAACTACGCGACGACACAAATATATAGCTCAACAGCAGACAGCAGCAAACGGACCAAAAAGATCACTTGAATATTTTCACAACTAAATGACTTTTATTGACATATTAATTGCGGCCATTAACATATCAAATGTTGTTGTATTTGCTTTTGGGTTTTTGCTGATTCGTCTCTGCATACTTCTGGTTGTATTTCATACATTCTAAGAGTCCATAGAGTGATGAAGAAATAGGAGATTGAGGGGAGGGGGAGAGAGGGGGGCACTTGTGCCAAGAAAGAATCTCTAATCGATCTTTGAGGAATTTAACGGATTTAGAGAGAAAATAGAATTTTGGCAAGATTTTTAATTTTTAGCAAAAAATAAAAAAATATTTCAAAATTATAACCTAGAAACAACTAACATCCGTTTATGGTAGTCTTAGTTTTAAACGAGTCTTACTACAGTAGAAATGTAAGCTTTTTTAAATCAAAAGCAATAAGACAGTAAAATAGAAAAAAAAAACATTTTTGGAGTACCTCAAGGTTCCATTTTTAGACCTTTTCTTTTTATTAATTGACAGAACTAATATTTTTATAATATAATATAATAAAAAGCATTTTTTCATGCTCAAATATAAATTGAATGCAAATTTGATTGCCGATTGACTGACAATACCAAAAGTTAAACTAGCTTATCATAAGCTGCCATCTTTGATTTAAATGTGAAATTAAAGTAGTATTTGCAAAAGATTTAATTCTTATCCCACTTTGACAGGTAATTATCTATTTTAATGCATACCATTATGTGAACTTCTCTAGAAGTTAATTTTATTGTAAAATGTAAAATCTTAATCTGTAATCAATAAATATCATCATCATTATAATACGAGTAGCTTATCAAAAAAAAAAAAAAACTACTTGCTCGTGATTTAATTTTTAAATATTTTTTTTTTTATTACTTAGTATATTGGTTAATTATTATCACTTTCACGTTATGTTATTCAATATTTCATGCACCATCGATTTATCTGATTTAATATATAAATATATGTAAACATTTTACGTATCTCCTATAATCTCTACACTCACTCACACGAGCAATGTCGAGTTTTGCAATAATAATAAATTCATTGTCAGGGAAAAACACTTAACTCTCAAATATGTGAAGTATAAAAGTGTTTAGTTTTTTTTTTTTTTTTGTAGAATGTTTGCGCGCGAGAGAGATATTTATCCTCAGTGATTTATGATATCAATTCCATACTCGGTATGTTAATTCCCAGGCTTTGAAATAGAAAAAAAAAAAAAATAAACTAAATAAAAACAAAAAAAAAAAAAAAAAACTTAGAAAAAACTTGGATTGACGCCCGACCCGTTGATATGCAAATTCATCAATCATAGTGTGAAAATAATTTACGATGACACAATGTCACAAAGTTATTTTTGTTTTTTTTTTGTTGTTATCGTTTAGATTTTCAAATAGTTCCGGGTGGTAGAGTTGTATTTAAGTACATAATGCAGTTATATATTTAAGACGAATCAACAACTTAATACATATTTAATAAAAACAATTTTTGATCTTCCTAAAAGTTTTCAAAAATTACCACGAAACGTGAAATGACGTTTGCTGGTATTAGACCGAGAGCTGGCAGGTATTTAAGGCCTTTTATTTTAGCTCCGTGAAGTTAGAACTGCTATTTCAAAGTTTTTGAACAAAACTAGTTCTAATTTAAAAAAAAGTCACTGTGGCGTATGCGTAACTTTTTTGTATATAATAATTTTAACGCACTTGAACAAAATAAATCTGGTCATTTTCTGGTTATATTCAGTTATATGACTCGAGGCACGTTATATGTTGAGGCACGTTCCAGGAAAGGATAGAAATAGGCTTTAAATGAAACTAAAATATGAAAACATACAATATTTTGAATTCTTCCATAATTAGAGACTTATTTTTGAATGAATTCCAATTTCTTGTGAAGTGAAAACTTTTTTAGTATCGTAGTGATTTGAAACAAGATGAAACAAAAAAGCGACACGAAAAATCAATTGATCATAACTTTTTTGTTTTAATAGATAGATGAATGAAATTTATACAGTAGATAGGTAATTAAATAAATTATGATTGTGCAAAATTTCAATTAATTTCATATTCAAAATTCTCAGATGAAAAGATATTCTTTTTCTAAACACGTTAGATCTTTTGATCTAGAGCACATAACAAATTTATTTAACTTTAATACGCATGCTGGTAATATTACCTTTCATTTAATATATAACACATAACGGTACGTGTTCTACAAGTTATATAATCTTTAATTGAAAAACTTGAAAAATACCTCAAAACACCTGTGAAGATACCGTAATCTCAGTTTGAAATTTCGACATGGTTGGCTTTAAAATAATCTTACTTTTTTTGTAGTCATGGTAGAAATATGATTGAAGCGTCATATAATAGGTGAAATAATAGTGATATAAAATGTATTATAGGTTGTCTTTTAAAAAATGGTTTTAGTGGCGTTAGAAGAGAAAAAAAGGTTGATTGCTTTTTTTATGAAAACTAATTGGGTTAAAAATATTCTAGCTCTTTTTGTAGATTTTGTATAGACATGGTCGATATAAATATTTTGAGCTGAAACAATAAGCTTTCAGATGGTATAAAATTTATTGTAGGTTGTCATATAAAAAAAAGTGATGGAATAAAAAATAGTTATATTTTTTCGATTTTTTTAAAATGATTTTTACGGTTTCACTTCAACCACGTGTGAATTGCACACATGGTTTTTTTTTCAACAGTATCACTCAAACTATTCACCCATCCTAAGCTTATTTAATAATTTTTCGGTTATTTGGGTAAAATATAACATAAAGAAATAAATATATAAAAATAAAATTTCGATTTGTTGTTGTTGTTTCTATATTTTTTGAATAAAAATGTACTTTCATGCGAAAATTGTCCCTAAATAGATCCGTGATTTACGAACATCATTTATGAATTTTTTCTTTTCGCTCTATAAATAAAAATTCTATGATGAGTACACTCTCAACAAAATACATATGAGAATTTTATTACGCTCCAGTGGCAAAGCATTCATCAAAATCATCATAAAAATAAAAAAAAAAATTTTTTTTTTTTCTTCATTCTTTTCGTTTGGCGATCTCGTCCCTTTCACTTTTCAACTATAAATCTGCCATAAATGTTGTATCTATTTTGCTAAAAAAGAGATACATAAAAAAAATGATTCTCTTCGGTGACAAACAAAAAGGCAGACAAAAAAAAAAAATTGTCAACACCGTCAAAAAAAAAGGGGGGCTACAACAACAACAATAACAACGACGATGATGACAACGACTGTATAGAATAATGTACGGCGAATTCATCTGAAACTATAAACGAGGCTGCATCTCTCTGAATCAAATGGAGACATAGACGTAGACAATGATGTTGCTGACGATGATGCTGAATTGCTTGCTGATGCTGCAAAACAATGGAGAAGATAGATGGATGATGGCGGTGTACAATTTTGTTGTTGTTGTTGGATTGTGTTGATGCTGATTACGTTTATACAGGGTGTCCCAAAAGTAATGGATCAAACGAAATATGCTGATAGGCCAACTTAAGGGCTCTCAGAATTTGGTAACTTGTTCATCCCAAATCCTTACGGTTTTCGATTTAATGCAGTTTTTGTGAAATTTCGAAAAATCCCGACTTCATCAGTATTTTGCTTCCTCCGCTCATAATTGATTTTTGTTTTTTACAATTCTTCCACTAAAACATTGCCTAATAATAGGGAATAATTAATTAATGAAAATATTTTTTATTTCATACGCCATTTTGCTGCAAATTAATTAACAGTTTCATGTTTAAAAAAAACTCAATTTCTTACTTTTATTTCAGAGCAGCATCCCGAAAAAAATTTGTATGGTGTTATACTGGTTTATTATTTTAAAAACTTGCCGTGTTATTGCGGTTTTCAAAAATGTATACAAATTTCCAAAGTTGAAATTAGAACGAAAGATATTACAATTTAAATGCAACAAAACAGGGCTTTTCAGAGAAAAATAAAAAAAAAAAATAAACATATTTTCTCGACTGTTGTTTGTTTATTTCTTTTTGAATAAAAGTCTCGATTTTTGTTTGTTATTTTGCTCTGAAAAGCCCTGTTTTGTTGCATTTAAATTGTAATATCTTTCGTTCTAATTTCAACTTTGGAAATTTTTATACATTTTTGAAAACTGCAATAACACGGCAAGTTTTTAAAATAATAAACCAGTATAACACCATACAAATTTTTTTCGGGATGCTGCTCTGAAATAAAAGTAAAAAATTGAGTTTTTATAAAACATAAAACTGTTAATTAATTTGCAGCAAAATAGCGTATGAAATAAAAAATATTTTGATTAATTAATTATTTCCTATTATTAGGCAATGTTTTAGTGAAAGAATTGTAAAAAAAAAAAATCAATTATGAGCGGAGGAAGCAAAATACTGATGCAAAGTCGGGATTTTTCGAAATTTCACAAAAACTGCATTAAATCAAAAACCGTAAGGATTTGGGATGAACAAGTTACCAAATTCTGAGAGCCCTTAAGTTGGCCTATCAGCATATTTCATTTGATCCATTACTTTTGGGACACCCTGTATAAAGAGAAGAAGAAAGAGGACAGAAATACAAATAAAAAAACAAATAAACAACACAAAAAACAAACTGACCTTGCTACAATTTATTGCAAAAAAAAGACAGAAAATATAAAACAAGAGGAGCAATATCTATAAGCTTTAGCAGCAACTGTGGGGTGGATCTCGTTTGTTCGTCGTTATAATATATTCAATTTGTTTTTTTTTTTTTTTTTTTTTGTTATTATTATTTTGCTGTTTTTTGTCTAAAGTTGACGTTTGTATTTGGAAAAAGAGAACAGTTGATGAGTTTTTAAGATTTGTTTTTTTTTTTTTTTTATTTTATTTTTTTTTTTTTATTATAAAGTGACAGCTCATCACCGACCCTTGGGTGCGATGTAACGTGACATGGTTATATGAACAATGAAAGTGGAACAATTAACTTCCTGTTCCTGAACAAAAACAATAAAGAAAAAAAAACATTTATGCGCATTTTCTTTGGATTTGTTGATGCAGATTTTGAAAAAATGGATGCAAGACGCTAGAAATAAGAGTTTACATAAGTTTTTGAATTGACAATATTTGATCAAAACTGAGTAAAGTTTAATCTAGGTGGCAATTGAATTATGTCACAGTTAATTCGTTATCCACTTTGAATTGGCGAATTGAATTTAAAGTGGCTATAACAATGATAATGGGAACACTTTAGGGTATAAGGGTAGATTTGAAGTGCCTTGATGGCGTGACCATAACGTTCTGTAATTCAGATTACCTATTTAAGTGTTATCGTATTAAGAGTTACTTTAGAAGTGGGTTATGTGGTGAAAACCGTTGGGACATGGTCAGAGAATCCAACACAGAGAAAAATATGACCCGCTAAAAACTAACAGATTGCCATATTGTTTTACCGTCCATACATTTCATAAGGAAATCTTATTAAAATCAACGATTAATAAGGTTTTTTTAAGGAGATTTCTTATTATTTTTATAGAGAAAATCTTATTAAAATTTGACTGAAAAGTTGATTTTTTTTGCAACTTAGCACTAGAACAAAATTCGCGATCAATATTTTCATGGCAGGTTGGTTCAGGTGGTAAGGTGGGCGACTAAAGATTTGAAGTCTCCAGTTCGATTCCCAGCCTGGTCATCTTTTTTTTTATTTTTTTGCAGATTTTAAAACAATAAGGAAAACCCGATTGTTTTAATAAGGTTTCCTTCTTGGATGAAAACCATAGAGAAATCTTATTGTTTTTGTTCTATTTTATGTGGTCTATTTTTCTCTGTGAACCGGATTAGGAATAAGTTAATACTGTAGTTCCTTAACCATCGTTTGAGCTTGCCTTACACGCAGAAAAATAATGGACCTACCGAGAGGTGGGTTAAAAAAAATGTGTTAAAATAACGTAGTCTTCGTTAAAACTACGTAGTTCCCGTTGCTAAAATCAACGTAGTCGCCTCGGTTAAGTTAAATTGTTTAAAATTACTATTTTAGAAGGTTATTTAAACCGATCAACTGGTTTATATTGATCAAGAAACTCGGTTAAAATTTGAGATTATAGTAAAATTTAATCGAGAAAGTGAGTAAGACAAACAAAAATTATAAAAAAAAGAAATAAATAAAATTCATTAATTCGTGGTTGCAGTGAACGAAAACATAAGATGATAAAATTTAAAATACACTGAACGAAAAAAAGCCAATATTTTATGAACTGGTTGCGATAGAACTTTTTTCTATCTGTTTTTAGAACAGTCATAATTGTAGCTATCAGCCGTTTTAGGGTTGCCCATTCTCTATCGGACACTTTGTATTATATTCGGACCTATTCTAAACAAAAATTACCAGCGAAATGGTTTCGGGAGAAGGGCCCCAATACGAAAAATGGTGAAAATTTCCATTTTTTTTTTTGCTTTCCCCATATTCTTAACCATTGAAGAACGAAATTCAAGCTAAAAAAATAATGAAATTTCAAGAACTTTTCAGTTGGGAGTTTTTTTTTTTTCAGAATAGGCCTGATTATGACGATTACAACTCAACTTCAACTTTTTGAATCGTTATACCTAAGAAACGGTGGGTCCTAGGAAAAAAAGTGTCTACACTTTTTATATATAATAATCAGGTCTACAATTCTTGCATTGAACATTTTTTGATAGCACTTACCGTTTTGCTGAAAATCGTGAAAAACCAGTTTTTGTGACCTTTGACCCCAAGTAATTTTTTTTCCAGGTCTCGGATCGATGAGGACTTTTTAGATTTAATTTATGATGGTGTTTCCAATAATCCTACCAATTTTCAGCTTGCTGGGAATTAATGTAACCTCGGATGTCTAAATTGAACGGACTATAACATTATTCACATTTTTTAAGAGTTTGAATCCCAAAATTTGGATCGAATTGTTTACAAATCACGGTAACATTGTGATTTATCATGGTAACGCAGTGATATTTAAAGTTATTTTGGTAATAAACTTTTAAGAATATTTAATTGAAATTAATTTTTCTGTGATTTAACTTCATAGGAGACTTATGTTGTTCTTTTAGTTTAAAATAGGAATATCAGAGAGCTTAATTATATGATTTTACAAATAGAACTGAAATTTGCAGTATAGTAACGCAGTTGTTTGGTTTTGATCACTTTGTGTTTAAACTGTCATAAAATATAAAAATATCATTCAAAACATCGGTGAAAATGTTATTTTACAATTGATTAAATTATAACCATTCTATGTCAACTAAAATATATATAAAAAAAACATATTGTTAAAAATGTCCATATTATTTTTTTAAATTCACTGTATAAAGGGACAACTTTTTAGACACTAAATAGTATTTTTGCCCTAATATGAAATCTGACTGCATGTTTAACTCTATCTGTCCATTTGACAGATAGAAAAGAAACGCTTCGTTAAATTTTGACATAAGCATACATCTGGTTCCGTTATTACAGTTTATGGGCATTAGCCAATTGAGCTAAAAAGCTGATATGTCACGTATTCAATACAAAATATAGTATAACACGTTATTTAGTGGGAACAACAAAAATGTGAACTCAAAAAAATTGTACCACCCTGCTGACCACTGACTTCTTACCACTTGCCATATTGAACTCATAACTTCAAACAAAATTCAACACCTGAAAGTCGACGTTCCAGGTTAGAATTTTTGTTTAATATAAAAACGATTTCGAAAGCGTTTTATATTGTCCGTCGTCGTTGGTTTGAGAGTGCCTTAAACCTATAATTTTCGTGGGAAACTTCTGAGCAATAAACGTTTGCAAATGAAATGTTAAGCTTTTTAAGCGTCACTTTCCTTTACCTACGTATTTCTTTACTTTGTCAAATTAGGGTAAAATCTAGTACAATATGAGTGAGTAACTTTAGAAGGTGACCTAATTTTTCTAATTACACTAAGCTACTTTGAAACTATTTTCTCATTAGAATATTGCATGTCGCTAATGTGTCAACTTCACAAAAAAACAAAAAAAAACCAACAATATCCAGACAGCCAGCTAGCAGCAACTTGCACGCCATGTCAAAATTTAAATAGGTCTCCATAATAACCTAACCGCGCCATGACCTCCACATCAAAAACATTGCATGCAATTTCTAATCAGATAAAAATAAATAGGAAAGAAAATAAAAAAAAAAAAAACAACAGCTGATGAGATAATAGCGCCGCCACTAATTGAAACCGTCTAACTTGTTCTGTCCAAGTCTGTTATGATAGCTCCATAACATCGTCGCACATTAAAACAGAGAAAGAAAAAAATATGTCCAGTGCAATATAGTCGCGCCACTTTG
This sequence comes from Episyrphus balteatus, assembly GCF_945859705.1. NCBI lineage: Eukaryota > Metazoa > Arthropoda > Insecta > Diptera > Syrphidae > Episyrphus > Episyrphus balteatus. The sequence continues at coordinate 10,775,941 of NC_079134.1, read as the reverse complement.
TGTTACAATAAGGGAAGATTATTATACCACGACAAATTAAAAGGTCAACTCCATCATTGCTTTAGAGATGATATGATACCATCACGTTTCTGTGCTGGCTCTTCCAAGTATGGTCGTTCGTTAGTTCATTTTGTCTCTGGGAACACTCCTTAATCATGTGTCTGTTCATCTGTCAGTTCACTTTCATTACTTTTGTTTTTCTTTCTGACAGTTTTTTTGCTTTTTGCGCTGTGCAACTTTTTTTTTGTTATTAGAACGCCATTTATACAAACTCTTTTATGATGAAGTCAGTCTCTATGATGGTTGATGGTGATGAGAAGAGTCTTTGGCGCAAAATGTGGACTAGAATGACCACACACAGCGATTAAAGTCAAGACATCTTCTTCTTCACTAAGTCAGTTTTTTTTTTGTTTTTTCTCACTCTTCTTCTTTTTACAATTTATCGACTGATTCTTCTCTAAGCTATATGGTTCTTTTTTTCTCTGCCATCAAAGACATTAGATGGAAGAGTGAGTGACAGGAAAAAGTGTTGTTTATCTTCCTGGGTGGCTTTGTTGGCTATCACGGAAAAAAACAACATATGGAGCAGAAGAGCATTGCTAATAGGAAAGCAAAAGAAATTGCAATGACAGTGAAAATAGTTCGCGCGTGAAAAAAAACCCTACCGCGAACCACTTTTTGTGTCATTAAAAATGGAAGAAAAAAAGAGGTAAAGGCAATTTTATAAATCACAACAAAGTTACTTCTTTTTTTTTGCCTAACAAGTGCTGTTATATTGAAAAGTAAAGCTTTACGATAGATACAATCAATATTGCTGCAGTGCTTGAATACAATAGCAATACATTTTGACGACGGAAATTGCCGGCATCTCTCGTTCAATATTGGTTTTTGGGGGTTTCTTTTGACCCTGACTTATTGACTTGGACATTTTTTTTGGTATTTTGATTTTTACTTCTTCGTTTAGGCCCGGTGCAATGCATACATGCGTATGCATTTAGCAGCCATTCGATTCTACAGGAATGCTACGAAAGTGCGGTGACGTTCCGGTGACGCTACGGTGTTTTGGAAACCTGGGAGTCATGTTTCCTGCAGCGTTACCACAGCGTAACGCACTTGTGTTTATTTCTTATAGAAGCAAATGGACGCGTCATGGTCAAAAGCACATGAATGGTTTGAGGCTTTTTTTTTACTCTGACTTATTGACTTGGAGAATTTTTTGATATTTTGATTTTTACTTTTTCGTTTAGGCCCGGTGTACAAATGCCATTTGATTCTAGGGGAATTATGCACAAATGCGGTGACGTTCCAGAGACCCAACGGTGATGTTTTGGAAACCTGGGAGACTTTTTTCCCGCAGCGTTACCACAGCGTCACCGTACTTGTGTATGATTCCTTTAGAATAAAATGCTTACGTCATGCGTCAAAAAACCTTTGTCGCGGGTTATTGTATCTAGTATTCTTGCCTCTGTAGCGGTCTGTTGAAAAAAAGTTCGGTGCAAACTTTCAGAAACCCCCATAAACTATTATACACATGAAATGAATAATGACAGCTAAAAGTAACGCATCAAACTGACATTCTTATCTCACTACTTTCAAGACTTTTAAAACTCTTAAATCAAGACTTTGTTAAAAGAACAATTTTTAATAAAAATAAAAAATAAACTTTTGCAAAATTGCCTCAAGTTTAAATCATTTGTAACTTTAAAAATTAAAACACACAAATTCTATTTACCTCACAATAAATCACCAAGAAATCCCTTTTCATCAATCCTTTTCTAGATTCCTAACTGCTATACCTTACCTACCTCCTACTCGTTTTATTGCCTTTAAAAGCAAGCAATTTCCATTTCGCACGTTAATGGTTGATTTACAGCAGTCGTCCCTCAACAACAACATTAACTTGGGTCCTTTTTTCACAGGAACTGTCACCCAATCTCCGGGTTGAGCTGTCAATTGTTATAAAACATTCGACAAGTCCGCATATATAATTCAGCTTCAAGGCAATAACCAACCACCTCCACCATCGCAGACCAACAACAACAACCACGCCACAAGCTCTTTTACCCTATCTCAACTATACCATTGTCACTGCTGTTGTTAGTGCTTCTTTGCCACTTGAAATTAATTTGAATAACTTGAAAATGCGTTGCACATAACGCACCCCCTTAATGCTTGATGGTCGTCGTGATGACAACCGGCAAAGGCGATCCATGCATAATACAAAACCTCTGTTGAGTAGCTTCAATAACCTGCGATGACAGACCAAACCGACCAACCAACCAACCAACCAACAAAACGCAACGTAACGTCATCTCTCAACCAAACAACACAATGTCACTTGCCCATTTGCAGTAATTACATGCAATAAAGCGAACGTTAAGTAAAATCACTCTTGGCTACTGCAATGCAATGTGCAACCTGCGACCCGACAACTGACTTAGCAACAGCATGCCGCCCGCATCGCATCGTGTAAACGTACAAATGAAAAAAATAATAATGAAAAAAAAAGAAGAAAAATGAACGAAACAACACCAGTAGCCGTAGCCATGTTGAGCATTGAACTAAAGAGTGTATTCCGCATTTCCCACTTGAAGCATTTCGTGCATAACAATCAGCTCGTCCCTCTTCGTATACTCGTCATCATCATCATCATTATCATCATCATAATCGTCACTTCTACTCTTGATGAACAAGGGAAAGAATTGAAGTGGAACGTTGTCGTCTATGACAAATAAAATAAAAGAATATACAAGAACTGTCAAACGCATTGTCTGACAGTTTGTCTATTTGCAATACAATTAAACACGCACTCAACAGAATAATAAACGCATAAAAAAAAAAAAAGTTTTCTCTCTCTCAGAAAGTGCGTGAACCTTCCTTCCAGATCGATGAACTATCAACGTTTTTAGCCCAAGTCAGGTCTTCAATGAAAAATTTGTGAATCCCCGGTTTGACAGTTTTTTTGTCTTATTCCGTTCATGTAATGACTTTTTAGTCACGTAAAATTAATCAAACTATAGAGCTTTATGTACTCTCTGTAATGGGGGGAAGTCGTCTTCATTTCCTTCCCATATTTACAATAGAATGTTTCATCATTCTTTTGTTAAAGGTAAGACGCACATTTGACAGATTGGGAGAGGGAAAGAGAGAGGGAGAGAGATTTAGACGGTGTGGAGTTGTCTAGAACACGTCTCGTACGTTCAAAAAAAAAAAAAAAAAAACAATTCGTGACTGGAATTTCGCGGTTGAAGTTCTCCAACTCTCTGTTACAACAACTAAATTCTCACATTAGGAAGCACAAAATCATCGTTATTCAGAGGTTCGTTTTTTTTGTTTGATGATGGTTTTTCGGACATCAAAACAAATTCTATACAAAATTTCTTCTTTTGTTTTGTTTTTTCGTTTGGTAATAATATGATATTGAGAAGGTTTTTTTTTTTTTTGTTTCTTTGTCGTCTTTTGTTTGATAGATAAAACGATGTAATAAAATTCTCATTCAGTAATCGAATCACAATTTTCATGGCAGCAGGTGTCAGAAATGGTCAGTTAATACAAATGAGCAAATGATAAAAAAATGACTAAATTGATACTTAGTTTAATGGGTTTGGCGTATTGACTGAGGTTTGAAGAGAGATGATTGAAAATAGTTTTACTAAGGTATTTTTGTTTACTTTGATTATACATATGAGGAGAATAATATAATAAAATCCAAGGGTTTAAGGTGCTTTCTGAAGAAAGACAATCGATTAATGTTAACTTTTTAAGACTTGCAATTGCTGGTATTGAAAATTTTGTATGGCATTTAGATTCAGCAGAAAAGTAAAGGTTCCCGCGTTATCTTCCGACTAACAAAAAATGAATTCAATAGCGTGGGTCACTAGGCCCTGGTCTTAACCGACTTCCAAAAAGGAGAAGGTATTCAATTCGTCTGTGTTTTTTTTATTTATTTTTTGTGTTTGTTACCTCATAACTTTGGTGGCTGCAATTTGGTCCCGTTTCAATTTCGTTCAGTTCTGGCCAAATTAACTATTAGAAAAACCATAAAACCCAGTTTTATCCATGAAAGTCGGTTTTTGTTTTTTGATAAAAATGATTATCAAAGAACTTTTTTACCATATTACTTATAGTTTTTTGATACAATTTTTATTTTGTGATAATTTACCAAATCAAATTGGTAACTTATCAAAACACATTATTAGATACTATCAAAACAAATTGATAACTTATCAAATCAAATTTATAACTTAACAAAATAAATTGATTACTTATTAAAATAAATTGATAACTCATCACAACAAATTTATAACTTATCAAAACAAATTGATTACTTATAAAAACAAACTGATAAATTGTATCAAAACAAATTAATAACTTTTCAAAACAAATTGATAACTTATGAAAACAAATTAATAACTTATTAAAACAAATTGATAACTTATTAAAACAGATTGTTAACTTATCAAAACTAAGTAATTACTTTTCCAACCAATCTTATAGCTTATCAAATCAAATTGACAACTTATCAAAACAAATTGATAACTTATCAAAACAAATTGATAACTTATCAAAACAAATTGATAACTTAAAAAAAAACTTGTCAACATGAATTGATGACTTATCAAAACTAATTGATAACTTATCAAATCAAATTCATAAATTATCAAAAGAAACTGATAACTTAACTAAACGAATTGATAACTTATCAAAACAAATTGATAACTTAAAAAAAAACTTGTCAACATGAATTGATGACTTATCAAAACTAATTGATAACTTATCAAATCAAATTCATAAATTATCAAAAGAAACTGATAACTTAACTAAACGAATTGATAACTTATCAAAACAAATTGATAGTGTTTCTGTTTATAAACAAATTAAAGACTTTTCAAAACATTTTCTTTTTTGTTTCTTCATTAAAAAAGAAATGAATTCTTGAATCGAAACAAAATGAATTCATCTGTTTACCGAAAAATTCCGATCTTATCCTCTATTTTCAATCTAGAACACCCTATAAAATAAATTCCTATGGTAAGCTACCATTGAACTGAAAACTCTTTTCTGTTTTTTTAATATTTTTTGCCTTTCAGACACAATCTCATAAAGCAAACAAAATAAAATAAAAGAAAATTAATAACGAAAATCCAAAAAAAAAAAAAAACAAAAAAGATATACAAAATCTTTGAGCTTAAAACAAACAAAGAATCTCATAGTTCGCAGTCTATACATGCGAACTTTGATCAAAACAAAAAAAAAAATACAACAAAAAAACCAAAAAAATAATAAAGAAGCCTACATTAGATATCTTCGCAACCAATTTAAATTCTCTGCCACCATAACATAGAAAATTATTAAAACGAAAAAGATAACTTTTTGTATCTCAAAAATTGATTCAAAGGCTAACATCAGGGGACCGCAAAAAAAAAATCTCAAAAAGTAGAAAAAAAGATAAAAATTGTCTAGGAACCCACCACACACAGAGTTCTTGAGTCTGGCTGGGTGCTCCTTCGATGTGCCTCCTAGAGTCATCTCTTGGTTGTCTCCATCATCATCATCATCAGCATCATCATCATGAATATCATCGTCCCACAGTCACCGTCGCGTCGCGTTGCTTCGGTCGCTGTTGTATAGTCAACGTCTCTTTCGTTTCTTCAATAGACGGTTGTCTAATAAAAATCTTTTGATCAATTGCGCGATTCTTTGTGCATCAGTTGGAGAGTGGATAAACAAATTAAAAACACTTTGATATCGAGTGTTGTCTTGGCCTTTCGGCAAAAATTATTATTATTGCTCTATGCGAGGGTACGAGTATGAGTATGCGATAGAGTGTATTCATAACCTCCTCGTAGAATGCTAAGTTCCCGTCTTTCCTCCCGGAAGAGATGAAGTCTTGACTTTGTTTTTTTTTTTTTTTGTCATAACAAACATTTAATTAGCCATCTTTTGGCGAAGAAAAAGAATCAAGAGGACGACTCACGCACATACTTTGATGTCGGTGAGCCAAGTAATTAGGAATATATAGAAACAGGGTACCTCTACATAAGCACAAGTCTACATAATATATTTTATATTAGAATTGTTTATTGAAAATAGAGTTGTGTAATATTTTTTTTTTTTTTGTAAGTTTTTCTTTTTAATAAAAGTTTTTTTTTTCTACTTCAATGCGATGACCTAGTTTAGATTTGAGAGTACCTCAATATTCGTATAGAAGAACGACACGCCTTTATAATAATGTGCGATATGTGTAATGGTGATGTCGTTTTTCTTTATAGGTACCCTTTTAGAAGTCGCGCGAATTTTGTTTTGTTGGTCACCATCATCGCCACACACAGGCACACATATATTGCACTTATATCCATCGACTTCACCTACATTAATGTTGTTGGATTGTCATATAGTTGGAGGAGGGTGGTTTTTTGATCGAGGGTGGTTGGTTTGGTAGTGTTCCATAAAAGGTCTCTTAAGAAATTCATATAAAATATATAGTCGTCGAGGCAGCAACAGCAGCATAGTTAACATGTTATGAGCTTGGCGGTAAGTGATGGAAAATATTTTTATTTACAGTCAAGTCTCTCATTGGGAACAGTCTAACAGGGCCTAATTGAACATTTAAACAGTTTCCACAATATTAAAATTCACAAAATTTAAACTTATCAATATGAAATGGTAACTTATCAAAATGAATATGAAAATAAAATGATTATCTATCGAAATGAAATGAAAACTTGTCAAAATGTAATGACAACTTATCACAATGAAATGATAACTTATCAAAAAGGAATGATAACTTATCAAAATGAAATGATATAATATAACTTATCAAAAAGCAATGACATCTTATCCAAATGAAATGATAACTTATTAAAATGAAATGATAACTAATCAAAAAGAAATGATAACTTATCAAAATGAAATGATAACTTATCAAAAAGAAATGATAACTTATCAAAATGAAATGATAACTTATCAAAAAGAAATGATAACTTATTAAAATGAAATGATAAAAAATCAAAATGAAATGATAACTTATTAAAAAGAAATGATAACTTATTAAAATGAAATGATAACTAATCAAAAAGAAATGAAATGATAACTTATCAAAAAGAAATGATAACTTATTAAAATGAAATGATAAAAAATCAAAATGAAATGATAACTAATCAAAAAGAAATGATAACTTAATAAAATGAAATGATAAAAAATCAAAATGAAATGATAACTTATTAAAATGAAATGATAAAAAATCAAAATGAAATGATAACTTATTAAAATGAAATGATAACTTATCAAAAAGAATGATTTGGTACTTATCAAAACTTATCATAAATGGTATTCATATATCTATCGCCCGTTCATTCCCAAGATAGGTTGAAGAGGGCACGATTCCGCGAGGTATCGTTCGATCAGCCTTAAATTTTTCTTTTTCAAAGCTTTTCAAGTGAATCATAGAAACTCATAGAGGAGGAGTTTTCAACAGATGTGTCCCCTGGAAAGTTCGCAACAGCTCTATATAAAATTTTTTGGTTAACAAAAGTTCCACTAACAAGTTCAACGGGTATTGGGTCATACAATCTTAAACTTTGTTTTCTTCTTTGGATAGAGTGTGAATCGAAAGGAAACGAATGTTAAAAATTTGTTATAATCAGGGTTGTAAAAAAATTAATTTAAAAAAAATGTATTTAAAAATAAAAAAAAAATTATTGCTTCGTCCACAAAATATTTATTGGAAATGAAAAAAATTTGCATTAAAAAAAATTATTATTGCAACTGAAAAAATATTTCAATTGAAAATAAAATTTTTATTGCAAATAAAAATATTTTGCATAAAAAAAAAATGTTATTACAAATAAAAAATTTTATATAAGAAAACAAAAAAATTTTAATGTAAATTTTTTTAATTGCAATAAATATTTTTTTTAAATTTGTAATGCAAAATAAATGCATTGAAAAAAAAAAGATCTTTTACAACCCTCATGGAAATGTCTTAAACATTTACAAATAAATTAATTTAAGTTTTTTTTTTGAAAGAACTATAGGTAGTTCAATTTTCGAGATACAAAATGTGTTTTTGATTCTTGTCGAATCCCATTCGCCAATTGGAGTTTAAACTGTATGCAAATTATTGTTCACAAACGGTCGACCTAAAGTGCTTTATAACACATCAGCAGCAGCAGCATTAATGTTTTCCATGTGCCATGTCCTTTTGTGTCACTTGCCTTTTAAAAATCCATATAGCGTTATGCTTTTTATTTTATATTTAGCTTTATCTATGTGTTCGAATGCTTGTGACTTTTTTGTGTTCACCAAATTTAACACAAAACAACCTACATACACATACCACTTATATGTTGCAATTGAAATGTTTTTTAGCTCTCGCGCTATTGACACTAAAGTGATTGGGGCTTCGAGATTTGTTATCGAGAGCGCAGCGCAAAGTGTCAATTAATTGGGATTTATGTGCCACAGGCAAACAAAAACATGCAAATGATGTGCGAGAAAACCTCTGCAACTAAATTGTATATATAAATCGCCTTTGGGATACTTTATCATTTTGTATATATACATAAATAATAGACAATATAGCAACATGTTTATTAAATTTTGGTTAAACGATTTGCAAGTTAGTTTCAATTGTTACTTTAAGATTAACAGAAAATAAGTTATCATACAGCTAACAATAGGTAGACCGGTCTTGTCGTTAAGGCAAACCTTGATTTATTAAGTTCAGTTTTATAAAATTTGATCAATTGAACGAAGAATTCTTTTCTACAACTGTGGGCATAGCATTAATTCGAAATATGGAGAAATATGCATTTTTTTTTTCATATATTCCTTCATATCTTTTCAACAGCTTATAACAATTTGACGAATGAGGTATCGTTGTAAACCTTTAACCTGCCCGCTGGTTATAGGGTATAGGACGTCACATCGAATTTACTATCGTGCCCTCTAGATGCAAAAATCATGAACCATGAAAAAAAATATTTTTTTTTTATACTTAAAATGGAAATATTGTGACTTAGCCTTCATTAATTGTGATGTTAACCTCAATTGTGATCTATCCTTGAAAACCAAAATGTTTGAAAGGAAACACATTTTTTTCAATAGATTCTTTTTTGACCTCAATTTGCCCATTAAATTAAGTATTTTTTCAAATTCTTATAAAAAAATCCAAACAAAGCATTTTTTTTTCTAATTCTTCTAAATCCTTAAACAAGACTGACAGATTTTCTCCAAAAAGAAAAAAAAAAAAGCACTTACTTAATATTATACCCTTCTCAAGTAACGTCTCTACAATTTCTACTGGTGTATTCAATTTTTCAAAGCTTTTCATCTTTCAATACCAATCTTAACAACTTTTCATCCTGTCAATGAATACAGCAGCAGCGTGTCAATGATCCTTTGTCCTGCTAACCCAAACATCACATTCTTTTTTTTAATCGTTTTTTTTTTCCAGTATTCTTCTTCTTTCATTACTTTTTTTTCTATTTCTCATACGACACCGACTGAACCGCAAAAGTATAATGAAAACACTCAAGACAATGTGCCACTAGACAGCATTTCACACTGTCAACTGTCAGATGAATGAAATAGACGGGAGACTTATATATTCTCCACTTCCTCTCTTTCCCTGTAAAGTCCCTCCCGTCTATCATTTTCTAGTTTTTTTTTACTGTGTACTCTCCTCTGCTGCTGCTCTAGAAAGTAATTACTAAAAAAAAAAAATTCCTACCCCAGGACAAACACTTTTTATTGTTGTATGTAGTTTGAAAAAAAAAAATTGTAAAAAAAAAAAATAATTTTCAACCCAGTAACCATCCTTCCGAAGGAACTTCCTTACCCCGTTCCGGTTCTTTTATGTGATGCTATGGCGCACACCTTAAATGTAGGCCACCGACTTTGTGTAACCGCAGCAGAAGAGTATAGAGTACAACCCAAACCGAACCGAACCCAGGCGGACATAGGACACTCCTGTGCTTACTTATAGTTTTTATCCTGAGATATGAGAAAAATCCTCAGCTCTCCTCGTCCTCGTATATGAATCAATCCTGTTCCAGTTTTCTTTCATTTCTTTTTTATATTTTGTATTTTTTTTTTTCTGTTGAATCCTTTTTTTTTCTATTGCGCGTCGCGTTTGATATCGTTTTGTATTGCTCTCTCTGGCAAAACGAAATATAGGACACCACATCAGGAACAGAGATGCCAGCCTCAGTGGTATATGTGGTTTGGGTTACAAACTCAATATATCACTATAACTGTAACATTCCAGGAGGAGGATTTAATAGTTTTTTAAGGCGCTGCGCTGTCAGAAATTGAGAATGGGGCAGAATACTTAAAAAAAAACGTCTTAAGAGATTATATAAATGAGTGGAGACTTTTTCAAAAGTCTTTGGAATAGAAGAAATGATTTTGAGCTTCGTAGGAATGTGTGGTCAAGGTTTGTCAAACAATAAAACACAGACATTTTGTATGGAGAGTTTGATTTGGTACTCTACACAACAGAATACATAATGATGGAATATGACTTTCAAGAATGATATAGGAATAATTATAGGAGAGTTTTTGTTTTAATGATTTTCACAGAGAAATGAGATTTTTACTAGTGGAGAGTTTGCTTAAATACTCTGAGACTGAAGAGAACTTATTGCAAGATTCATCAACGTCTCTAACAATTCTTATGGAGCATAGACTGATTTTTACAGAAAAAAATTTAAATTTTTATAGTGGACAGTTTGTTAAAGTGATTTGGATAACACAACAAAATTTAAACTACATTTATAACACAATCTAAAACACATCAAACATTTATTACATACATTTGATTCAAGTGGAGAGTTCATAAAAATGACGGAAATGAATTAAGAATTCAACAGAAGTAACAGTAAAAATTAAACATAAAATAAAACCGAGTGGAGAGTTTGTTAAAATGCATTTCAGTTCACAAGTGCTCATTAAAATCCTTTCCGATTGATATTGTATTGCATACTTATGTAAATAAATTGAAAAGATCTTCAAAGTAATAGAAAGTTGTTATAAGGGTGAGTGGAGAGTTGGTAGTTTAAAGCTGAATAAATGTCGATGAATCAAGAGCTTGAACATCAGGTAGATTAGAGTGGAGAATTAAAATATTGATTTTTGGACCCAATAGAGAGTTTGTTAAAGCGCTTCAAAATTGCTTAAAAATGCTTAAACAAATTTAAAAGAGAAAAATGTGTGTCAAAAACAGGGAAAAATGCAGTGGAGAGTTTTTTAAAAATCTTTTTATTTTATAACAAAATGGCGAAATTTTGATGAAACACACTGGAATGAATTTAAAAAAAATGTATAATCAATTGGAGAGTATTACATTTCTGTCAACAGAAAAAATTAGTTTAATAGAACGTGAAGTTATAAAACAGAAAGAAGCAAGTTGAGAGTTCGATAAAATGCTTAAGAATTGCTTTCTTGTAATATTATCAAAGAAAATTTAATTTCAAGGTGTGTTAAAATAAGGAAAAGAAGGAATACATTTTAGTGGAGAGTGTGTAAACATGCTTTGAAGTGTTCAAAATAATAAAAATATCTACATATAATGAACACCCATAACCGTGAAACATTTTAAATAGATAATATATTGGTGGAGAGTTCAATAAAATCTTTCTGGATTGTATTTTTAATATATTTTGATAAAAAAAAGAATCCATGTGTTTGACTTTTGCATATTCATAAGTTGAAAACTGACTACCTGTCATGTCCAGGATAAAGAAACAAGGACATCTTTTTGTGGAGAGATTGTAAAAGTGATCTAAGATTGTTCAAAATAGTTAAGACATCTTTAAAACATGAAAAGCAATTACCATCAAACAGGAGAACAAAAAAATTCTTTAGTGGAGACTTTGTTAGAATATTTTTGGATTATACTCTTCTATACAAAAAAAGCATATCAAGGGTAAAACATAAAAGGGTTCTACCAAAAAAACTCGGGCTCTTAGAAAAAATCAAATCTGACCATTTCTCCACAGGGTTTCAGTTGCAATCCATCTCTGGCAAATTGTTGTCGATATAAAATACACAAAAACTTGTACATGTATATGTATGTATATAGCTTGGCGAACTCAAATAATCCGCCATCGTCCTGTTTTTGTTGTATTTGATAATATTCTGTTTTTTCTTCTTTGGTCCTTCTATGGCAGCTGGTGCTGCTGTTTCTGCTGCTTCTACGGGTATTGCTGTTGAAAATGATGGTGGTTCTTCTGGTGCAATAGTACTGCAACAGCAAATATCTCCTCCCTCCATCCACTCCCCAACCAAACCGACGACCGCACCATGTTGTGGTGTATATTTTGTGAACCCATTTAAAATATTTTTTTTTTTTTTCGTTTCCCTTAGATCTCTGGATTTTAGCTTTGAATGTGTTGGTTCTGGAAGGGGGGTTTGTGATTTTTTTTGTACCAAAAAAGGACCGAAACGAAAAATATTTTGCAGCTAACAAAAAAAAAATAATCCACATGTGGATTGTGTATATGGCGGTGATGATGATGATGATGATGATAATGATGAAGGAAAATGTAGAGCACCAGGACACACATTTGTTTTTTGTTGTTGTTGACGTTAAAGTTGTTTTGTTTATATATTGTTTTTGCAGCTCCCATTCCAGGTCTTTTTTTTTACTCCTTGAATGTAGGCGGTCGGTGATGGTTGTTGTGATGCTGATGATGATGATGATGTTGCTGCCGCTTCTGATGATGATGATGATGACGCTGAACTACATAAATAATTCAGCCTTTAACTGGAACATTGTAAGTTCTGCTATATAAACATAGGCTAGGCTAGGCAGTAGTTATATGATGCAATGCAGCATGGAGTTTGCTTTTCAATATAAAAAAAAGCCATTATATGCACACTATACAACATCACCATTTTACCGTCGTCATCATCGTCATCATCATCGCTTGTCATCGTTATATCCTTTTCATAGAAGTTTTTTCTTTTTATTTTTTCAAAAATTTTGATGTGATCCTTTTGATTCATATATACTCGATATTATTGATGTAGGTGGTAGCGAAATCTTTTAAGTGAGCAAAAGAATCCTTTTTAGAAAAAAAAGACTATCGCTTTTCCCTTTTAGTTCAAAATGACGATGACGGCTTTTCTTGTGTGTGCATTTTGTTAATGCTATGTTTATATTACTTGAATCCCTTTTATGCTGGCACAAAAACACACAAGCGCCATCTATACTTGTATGCATATATTATTCACTAAAGCATTCAGGGAGCAAAATAAAAGGTTCTTTATTTTTTTTTTGTTTCTTCTCAAAAAGGCACACATATTGCTTCGGTAAAAAAGTGGAAATCCTTTGACAAGCTATGTTGGCAAAAAGGAACTGTGTTTCTGTGACAACGTTAAATTTAATGCAAAGAGTGCTTGGCAAGTAAATACCTACCTACGCAAAATTCTTGGATTTTTGTATCCTACTTACTGGTGAATGCAGAATATTTATTTAATGCAATTTCACGGTGAAATTTATTGCGTTTGGTTTAATTAAAGCAAAACGGATCTTAAATGTTTGAGTTCATTAATATGCACTGGCCACTGACTCATAAGAGATGCATGCAAGAAGAATCTTTGTATAACACTTACTTTTGTATACATATGACTCCAATAATTCTCATGCCAGGACAAGGGTCATTAAAGGTTTCGAAATCAAAATCAAAACTTGATCTCTATATTAAATACAACAAAGTGTTTAAAACTGTTTGTTTAAAACTGTCTATTTAGCTTCAATTTTTGAGTTCAGTGAATGGCCAGGTGACCATTTAATTCATAAATACTTGCTAATGTTTCCAATTACTTGGCAATAAAGCAATGTCATAATTTGAATAAGCTACCATTTTGATTGATAACATTTAGACTTATGCATTTTTTATGGCTGATCCTGAGAAAAGTGTTATACTGTTATACTCATAGGAATAACAACTCGTATCCAAAAAGTTTCACCGCACGGCAAAAATCGACTCTTGAAAAATCTGCATAACTTTGTAATTCTCAAAACTCATTTTTCGGGTGATTAAAGTTATTCTATGGATCTATTTAACCACACTTTGAATTTAAAATATGCGCTTTCATAGTGCATGGAAAAAAAACCAAACATGTGAGAACGTTTTTTTTTTTACTATCCAAAACCACTGAATTGTTAATACGCTTGAATTTACCCACTAGTAACTAGTTTGCAAGAAATTTTCATCTTTACATCTAATTCAAACTCTTAATCAAGGACCAAATATTGTATGTTATCATTCACATACACTTAATTACTGTTTGTTAAAAGTCTACCATTTTTATTACACCAAAAAATATTTTCAAATTTTGATTGGTTGGTCACTGTGGCGTATGCGTAACACTTTTTTCAGTTTTTCCTCTAATTGACAGAATTACTAAAAAATTAACATTATCTTTAAAAGTCATGGTCATGGTCATGAAATATTGAAGACATTGAGTACTAGAACTAGGAAATCAGTATATAATATTGCATCAGAAAAAGTAAATATCATTCCAAAGATAAATGTATGGGAAATGTTAAAAACGACATTTCACAATCTCTTAAATACATTTTTTTTTTTTTTAATTTCAAAAAATTGTATCACTCCAATATAGTTTGACTTTTACATCAAATTCTCTCATTGAAAAAAATTACAATGTACGACAGGGTCAGAAGTACTTTATCCTAGATACTAATGGGAAATAACAGCTTTTGGTTAAATTATCAGTAGAAAAAGAAAAAAAATTGAGATGTACAAGTTTTAATTTAAAAATGACAACCCTATTTCTATCAATTTTATGACAAAGTATTATTTGACACCAGTTTCCTATGAGACACCTTTATCCTATGATAAAAACCAACTCGATCGCTGCTTCAATTTCGTTTTTTTCAACTTTTCACGCCTGCTATTGTTTCGCAGTAAAATTAAATTGTCATTCCAACTTCCAAATTCAACAGAAACATTACACTCTTTGATTCCAGTTTACAGTTTACAACATTATAACGCAATTTCAAAAATATTGATTGTAGTTTTGGGTGCATTCGTAAATAATTACATCACATCCTAGTTCTTTTCTTCCAAATATTGAAGTAAAAATAATCCCATTCCACATATATGAAATTTTTATGGAAAATTATCTCAAAAAAGCTATGAAACAAATTTTGCAAAAATTTCCGACCAACTGAAAATGTTTCGAAAATTTTTGAAATTTTTGAACTTTTCTTTTTCAAAAATATTTCTTTAAATTTCTGTTTTAAAAAAAATTATTTGTCACTTACTTCCTGCATGTGGACGAACATGACCTTGCAAAAATTGTCACAATGACTTACCTGTAAAGAAAAATAAAAATAAAAAAAAAATTATTATAATTTTACTTAACCTACACATATTATATTTTTTTTTTCTAAATTTAAAATTCATAAGAATCAAATGAATCATAAAAATTTTATAAAAATAAATTTAAAATTTATTTGTAAACGTAAAAAGATAAAAGTTAATCCCTTCTTTTACAATTCCCTTGGCAAAATATCTTAAAAAAATGTCCATTCAAGAACAAATCACCCAATCCCATTTGACAGATGCACTTATTTTGATCATGACAATCACAAATGACATACATGCTCTTCTCTATCCTCCGATCATTTGAAAAAAAAAAAAAACTATATCCAAATTAATGTTCCTTAAATAAAATAATATTTGAGTCATCATCATCATCATCAACTATGTAGCTGATAAATGCTTCAAAAACACTGATGAATTTGAAAAAGAGAACAAAAAACGAAAAAAAACAAAAAAGAAATCTGAATCAGCGCCTAAATTTATTGCAAAGACCAGAAAACCGATTTTGAATAATTCGCAATTAGCTTTGGGGTGAACCATGTTGGCAACATTTTTTTTGTTGGTTTATTTTTAAAAATAACACAAAATTTTGTGTACAGAAAAAATATGTCTCGCTTATGGCCAAAGGAATTCCTGGAGCTGCGACACACAAAAAAAACAACACAGAAGGTGCCCCCCGCGCCCACACTAGCAACAGCAGGCGCGTCACTGCTGCGTAATTACATTTGACAAGCTAATGTTGCTATTTTGATTTGTTGCAGAACCAGGCAGTAATGGAAACAGTGGCAGCAGCTATATGGCTATAAAACAGCACCAGCAGCATAGACACGGACGGGACCCGGCAAATTCCGTCACATGTGTATGTATGGAGGCGACCGCAGCAACACAACGCGGCTGCCGGTTGGTTCGTTGGGTTTTTTTGTTTGTCGCCAAAGAAGTCAACATCGAGTATTTATTTAATTTTATTATCATTTTTTTTTTTTTTTTGTATTAGAGTTTTAGGTTTGGGGAAAATGTCTTAACGCGACCAAGAGTGACAGCACATTAATAAATTGAGCATGTAGCGTGGCAACGTTACGTTCGTTCGTTCGCCCGCTTGTCAAGGATTTATTGTGCACTTAAAGATTTTTGTTCAACGCAACGACAACGGCGAGAGAACTCCTTTATTATGCGAGCGAAACATTATTTGGAGGATGGTGTAGAGATGTGTGTGATGGTGGTGTATAGTTTGTACCTTACATGTGATTTTGAGCGATCCCATAGATCTCAATATAATAAAAATAGGGAACTCTATGGGATAAAGTGCCTAATTAAAGAAGGTGTTATAAATTGGCTGTTGGTTTGGCGATTTGTACATATTAAAGGCAGTCTGCAGAGTTAGGTTGCCTTGGGTGGTCTACATTTTTGTTTTGTGTGTGATGTGTTTTTTTTTTTTTTGTTCAAAGAAGTCTGTTTGTTAGATTTATGTTTTGATTAAAAGTTAGACTAAATAATGACTTGAAATTAAAGATCCGGGGTCAAGAAACTAGTAATTATAGTTTTAAAGTACTTCTAGGTCTAAAATCAATGAGTATTCCTTAAAAGTCAAGACATAAAATGCTTAACTGTATCACACTAGCTATAAGCTAGTTTAAGAACTTTAGATAGGTTCGTCTACAGTGTCTTAGAGAAAAATGACAATGCCTGAAAATTAATAAAAAAGATATTCTCCGACTGTAGAGCACTGTAGAGCATAAAGAAATGTTACGTTACGTTTTGTTACGTCACGCTATGTTTTGTCACGTTACGTAACGTAACGTTATTTTAAGTCATTTCGCCTTAATAACATTACATAAGATTAATTTTCATTCTATTCTATGAATTTTCGAGAGAGTCCTTAAATGTATGTTGTGGTTTTAGGTTATTTCTGTTTTACTTAAAGTAGTTATAAAGTGGAAAAGTGCATTAGTTAGTACATAATACCCTTATAGGCTTTTGCAAAAGCTACAGGTTTCAAGATTCAAATGGATAATTTTTTAATAATTCCAGCTGTTTAAATGAAAATTCTTCCCTTCTTCTGATTTTTTTTTTTTCCTAACTTTTTGACTTTTGGTTGATTTGCCAGTCAAGAAATTAAAGGTGGTATAAGCCGGATTTGAACACAGGCGCTCCAGCGTTATTTTTGACGTTGATTGTAAGTGCTTACTTGCTCTAATAGCCAATACCTCTCAACAAACAATTTTGCTTCTGTAACGCTTTAGTACTTCTTAATCTTCTGTAAAGCTTTATAGAAACAAAATTGTTAGTTGAGAGCTGGAATTTTAAATCTTGTTTCCATTTGACTAGCGGTCTTTTTTAATCCATAAAAATTTATCCAAATACGTTATTTGGACTCGTTTGACTTTCGTTATGATACATTACGTTGCGTTACGTCGTCATATTTACTGGTTAGATTTGACCTGGAAGCTGGAACCTATTTTTAAGACTTTAAGCCATACATCTACACACATATCTCTTTTCCTTGAATCCTTGTCACATTGTAATGACAAATGACCATTGAGAAGACCATCCACATTCCACACGTGGCAAGTTTGAAAAAATCCCTCAACAAGTTTTAAACAAAAATTGATAAATTAGCACAAGCAATATATGCCACTTAAGTCGTTTTCGTCGTCTTCTTCCAAAGAATCACTCTAAATATAGAACTACTCAATCTCACGATAATGTAACTATACCACTGATTATGTCAACATCTCTTATTATGACCATACATGTATTTTAATAGTGTATAGTGCTCCATTCAGAACCGTAAATAAGTTCTTTAACGAACCAATTAACGGCTGCCTCTTACAAATATTATACTGACTGACTGCATTTATAGTAGAGAGGATTGCAAAAATCAGAGACAAACCTCAAAATAGGTCTTACAAGCACGTTTTTTAAGTGCCATGACATGCATCACAAATTGCGCCAATTTCCAGTTACAGCCAGCGTCTAGCCATGCTATGGAAATCATGTAAAACAAGATACCGCCATACTTCGTCAGAGGCAAAAAGCAGAGTGCCTCTGCTCTAACCAGACCATCATCCTCTCTAGATACATGTATGTAACAGAGGGAATTCAGACATAGTTTAAATGCAACAACAAATGAACAGAAAAAAAAATAAATAAATATTTTTCTTTCCCATTAGTCATCGTCTCTTTCAAAAGCAACGTCATTCTGTCAAAAGTTTTCTGATTTTTTTTTTTTGTTTTGTTCTTTTTGTTTGTGTCTCTTATTTAAAGCCTCTTCTTCAGAGAATCTTTCTAGCTTTGAGACGACGACGGCTGACGACGTCTGCCGCTATCGCTGTTTTGCGAATTAGCAACAATGTATTTTCTGTAAATAAAAATAGTAAAACACTTAAAGAACCAACTGCATTTTCATGTCTGCCCCCTGGCGGTCGCCGCCGCCGTCATCATAAAATAGAAAGAAATTAAGAAACGAATGAAATTTACTATGCGCAACATGTTTCTGCAACAAAGTATGTAACTTGGTGTGAAAATAGATGAAATGTTCTTCGTACTAAAAACAGATTGGAAAGGTTAGACTAAATGAACTGTAACGCCATCATTCTCACTATTATCTGGCGCGACTATGCGTGATATGTGTCTCATGATAGAAATGGAATTCGCCGCACTTAATCAATGTTGCCACTCTTTGGTTAATTAGCGCAACTTTTTTTTGTGTCTTGATCGTCCATCTTCGTCGTTCATCGTCATCGTCTGTGGTGAATAAAGGCATTTAGATGATGTCGACAAGAAATGAGAAATAATGAGACTGTGACAAGCTTATAAATGTTCTGTCAAGGAAAAAAATAAATTGCAGTTTTTTTTTGTATGGCAATAAAGGTTGCTAAACACGTGTGTTGTTTTTTCAACTTTACTTTACTGTCCGACATTAAAGTTCAGATCAACTACATCTGAATCCCTGGTTAAACATAATCAGATTCTGCCCTATTCCTTGTCGTTCATCGTCAAAGTTGAATTGTCAGTGTCGTACCCCAAGTCGAGATGATTTCTTTTTTTCAAAAAAGGGGGACACACAGTTTTGTTGCAATCCACAAAATCAAGGGTGAGATTGTGGTATGCAAATTTAAATTTGAATTAACAACACAGGGGGCGCTGAACTTTGTAAGTTCATGTTTTTTTATTTTTCGAATAAAAAATACGCGAAAAAGCAAATAAAACGAAATAAAAAAGGAATCTACCCAAAGACATGAATTTTTATTATTTTGTTTTTGTTGCTCTCTACAAAGCAACCAACTCGAAGAGTTGATGAAATGTTTACCAAGGATGGATATTATCAGTTGATGATGATGCACCAACACTGGAAATGGAGAGGATTTCAGTTCCTCTTCTGTACGAAATCTTGATCATTGTTTCCATAAAGATGTCATCTACCAGATTAAATTGTTGAGTGGCAAAAAGCAAAACAAGCAAAAAAAGAAAGAAATAAAAGAGAAATTTGTTGTGTTCTTTGAAATACTTAAAAATGGGGATTTAAAAAAATGCATTTGGGGCTGAGTTTTTGTGTTTTTAATTTTTCGGGTTTGAAAATGTATGAATCTCATTAGATGGTGTTTTAACTTTTTGTCATTTTGAAACAAACACAAAAGTGAGTGTTTTTATTATAACTTTGTAAAATGTGGCTTAATTTTTGGGGGAAAGAAAACAGGAATTCAACAAATAAAAATAAATGTTAACAAGTGTTTTTAATTAAAATAATTTTCAGCGATTTCTTTGAGGTAAAAGAAAACAAAATTTGATTAAAATTTGATAAAAATGTATCTTAAGCTGCTGGGTTCCCTTTGAAATTGTTGAGATTCTTAGAACACTAAGGCCCAATTTATTCACCCTCCATTAAATTCAAAGTCGCAATTTAAAAAAGGAAATTTTAAAATTTGTTTGCGATTTGACAGTTTTTTGTAACCAAAAATAAAATAAAATTTGTTTCTTTAGAATAATCCATTCAGATTTTCGTTTTCTTAATTACACATCGTTCACAACACTTTAGTCTCTGTTCGTTTATTCTTTCCGTTCTTCATATCCAAAAATTGCAAAAATTCAATCCAAATAATGATGATGATACGAAATTTTTAAACGCTATGTTAAGAGACTGTTGCATTATTTCTGCAATACTAAGTAACGTTACGTAACGTGACGAAACGTAACGTAACATAACGTAACGTGATATTTTGTACTTTTTCTTCACAGTAAAATATCATAGCAATATTTCCAACCAAATATATTCCATAGAATCCTACATAAGAAAGTGACATCAAAATTAAATATAAAACAGTAATGGTCTATTAACCCAACCTTGTGGCACCTTTAAATTGAACTTGCATTAAACCAACAACTATTCTAAACAAGGAAATCTTAAGAATTTTAAAGACATATTCTAATGTCTACACCCTTCAGCCAGACTTGTTGAACTCTAGAATAGTTCGCACTTCTAAGAAGAAGGAGAAATAAAAATTAATAATCCACATCGTTTCCAGTCATTAATTTAAATTCAATTCCACCCACTTGAGCCCTCGTTAACTCGACAGATGAAAAAAAAATATTAATCCAAATCATGATTTATACAAAAAAAAAAAAAAATCCCACTAAGCATTTCTCTTTCTCAAACAATAGACCTAACCTAAAATGCATCATTTAGTAATGAATTATGAATAATAATAGACCTATAAAGCTCCTTCAAATATGGTTCTGGCGGCAGTAATACACTCAAGATAGAGTTGTGCAGCAGATTTTCACTATTCAAAATCTAAACCATCAACGCCGCTTATTGTAAGTTCACCACACCCAACTTTTTTGAATTTGGATGTGTACACGAGTACTTTACTTGTACATGCAAACTCTACAACAGAACAGTGAACGGTTGTAGTTTTCGTCGTCGAACGTCATTTATTCCACCTCAATTGTGAGACGTAAAAGGTGAAGCACACATCAACAAAAAAATAAAAAAGAAGAAAAAACAAAACGAAGAATAAAAAAAAAAAAAAGGAATATGTTCGCTTACAAACGACTTACATGCATGCATGCATGCCTGCATCTAATCTATCCAATTCATCCAACCGTGGCCGACAATTTCGCGACTTAAACATGGCTAGGCAAGGCCCCATTTGCATGCCAGACCCAGAAAAACACAAACCAACAAACAAAACAAAAAAAAAACCGTCTAAAAAGAATATGTTAACAGAAAATGCAACAAACACAAAACAACACAACTGGTTTTGGTGCAACTGCAAGCAAGCAAGAGTTGCAAGACCACCATCATCATCATCAAAATCAACATTATGCATCTCTCTTCACTATTTTTCTCTGAATGCTGGCTCTATGCTCTTCAATATGCAACACAAGGCCATTTCAAGAATGTTTCATCATAGCCAAGACATTTGTTGTCATTGCCAATTCTCCGACGCTGCTTCGCCATGGATGAGAGATCAATCAAATGCTGACGGATAACATTGAGCGGTAGTGAGCGATGTTGCAGTGCGGTAAAGAGGGTGATTATAGCGCTTCTCTTTTTCCATTTGAGTGTCGTGCCCTGAATCCCCAATCGTGAGTTATCAATTTGCTTCTTCTTTTTTTTTTCGTGTGTCTTCTTTTCCATATGCCATTGCATTGCCATATTCAAATTGATCTATAGCTTTGTGTGTATAGATACATTGTTTAGATACAGAAGAAACACATATGGTACCGCTCCTCGAATTTTCCAGAATTTGATTACAAGAAAAAGATATTTTCTGTCTTTTATTTTGCTGGAATTTCAGCCCCGGATTGATATTCTGGCAGAAGCAAAAGAAGAGAAGCGTAAAAAAAGCCGCCTTTGACACAATCAATACACACTGGCAACATGTTGATAGCATAGATTGGTGTATAATCAAATTGGCTGTCAGCGAATGACAATTCAATCAAATGAGATGGCTGTTGGCATTGCCAATGGTAGTGATGGTGATGATGGTGGCATATAGAGGGAAAATATAGGCCGACAAATGGGTGCAGTTGAATCAGTAACAGCAGCATCAAGGTCAAAAAGTAGGAAATTTCCGGCGTTGTTGTTGTGTTGATATTGATGTTGCTGTTGTTACTGATGGTTTGTCGGTTGTGTCCGTGTCCGTCAGCTTTCGCTCCGGTTCGATTTTGACATTCAAAGTGATTTTCCCCACGTCCTCCACTCTACTACATTTTTTTTTTTTTAACTTCATTACAATTTAGTGCACTCGTTCGTTTGTATATGGATGATGGCGATGTTGATGATGATGAGAGAGGGAAGGTATTTTTTCGCACTGGTGATTTCTATAGAAACATATGACGCGCCTCCTCACTTTACGCCTATTAGGAGAGACATGATGTACGATTAACATAACGTGACGTGTAACATGTTACAGGAGAGCGCTATATTTGCTGGAATGGAGTCCACTCGTCTGATCACGTAAAATTCTTTATTCTTTTATACGAAATGCAACTAACTCTACCTTCTCACCTCACCACCGCACCGACCGTCTCTTTGGTGCAACCTATAACACACTAACACACGTGTTCATCTGCAACAATGTTATCAAAGGCAAATTTATGCTGTGTACAGCAGTCTATTTGGTTCTTTACATTTTTTTTTATTTGATTTTTCTTGTCTTTTTTTTTTGTGCAAAACTGTCTAATGTCAGATTCAATAGAATGTCCCCGTCGAACGGGATGTATGAGTGGAGAGGAGACATTTTTATGTTGCTGCCGCTAATTGGGGTTGATGTTTGATTTTTGAAATAAAAAAAAAACATGAGAAGACAAAATTCAAAGGCTTGGTATTTTGTTAGTAACAAAGTTACAATTTTTCGCTGGCTACAAATTAATAGCTAACGAAGTGGTATAGCAGTTGTGTTGAAGGACAATTTAGAAAGTCAAAAGTTTCTTCTTTTTTTTTACGAGTGACATCGCATCAAGTTTTAAGGTTACTTTGAATATTAGATAACAGGAAGGCATTGGTTTAATGGTTCATCGAATGAATTTCTATCCAATTAATTCTTCTTCAATCGCGGAAGAGTTTGTCACAATTGGTTAACGAATTTTTTTTTTTGACAGATGTCACTTGGGTAACCCCAAAAAAGGTTGGGAACCTCTGATTTAGATGGAAGTCAGTGACATTTAGGTTGTGTAGAGTGGATGGGTTTTCAAGATGGACGAAAATACTCGAGTTTCGTATAACTAACTAAAAGAAAAGAATGTTTGTACATTGCGTTACGTTACAGTTGTGTTACGTTAAGTAACCATTACGTTACGTCAAAATAATCATTTAATTAATTTAAATCCAAGACTAATTATGCTTTATGCGTGATGTTAAAAAAACGTAATAAGAATGATTAAAAACTATTATCGAGATGAGTTGGAATAAGGGTTAAGAAAATATTACCATGTGACACACCGTGACGTGATTATACAAAAATGTTACTTAGAATTTCAAATAATTTTCCATGATGAATTTCAAAGATTGAGAATGAATAAATATGTTTCATGGCAGAAAGTTTGTCTTAAACGTGAATGTTTTCATCTTTAATTGGAATACAATAAATCCAATTGTACGTAACGTAATAAGAAAAATCTGACTTATTGGTCTGACAAATGCTGTAGCTTAATTAAACATTAAGTAAATACTTCTAAAACGAACTCATCACGTTTACGCTACGTTGAATATAATATGTAATGGAGTGTATCAAATGCACCATAGATATTATACGCTACGTAAAAAGCAAATATCAAACCGGTCCGAGCAAAGAGCTTGATTGATAAAGTACCTATAGATTAAGATATCCAGTTAAGATTTTGACATTTATTTGTAGTAGAATCAGTAAAATAAGTCGTCGAACGAATAAATTATTGTATGTAAACTGAGCGTAACGTTACGTGAGTTAAAATTACGTTTCTATTCACAAATTTCGTTTAATTTTTAAGTTAGGTATTGGTTCTTCATTAAAACAAAAATCTTTTTTTAAACGTAACATTAAAAATTTTTTTGTAGCGTCACATAAAATGTATTAATTTATCATTAGATTTTAAAATTTACTACATCACCAACATTAATTGCTCCCTTTTTTAAAGTTGTCAGTTTAAATAATTCTTCATTAAAGTTAGGAAGAAACGTTACGTAGGACCGTCAATAATAATAAATTAAAAATTTCAAACTGACTGCTTGCTTGATTAGGTCTTCAATAAGTTAAGATTTTTATACGGAAAAATATCAGTTTATATACTACCAATACTAAGTTAGTTCAGGAAAGTTGTAACGTAACGTAAACGTTAGGAAAGTCTTTGATACCTACTATTCTATAAATGTTGTTTATCTGAATCTGATAAATTATTACTATTGGTAATATAACTTTTTTGCTGTTAACGTAACGTAACATAAGGTGTTGAAATTCTAGTATCTTCAAACTTATGTACGTAAGTAGTAATGTATGTATGTCTCGCCAATCTATTAGCATGATTTGTCTACTTTAACTAAATTATTTGAAATTATTACAATTTTAGACGACAAAAAAACTAACTAAGTAATTTACCATATCCAAACAGATTGCTTTAATTGATTAAGTCTCCATTACGTTGACAGTTTGTAATTAAAGCCGCATAACGATGACAGATGAGTTTAACAACTCGCTTACGCTTTGAACTCAATTATTTCCCCTATACCCGAAGTTTCATTAACCGGGTTAACTTTTTTTTAACATAAAAACTGAACTAAATCATGTACGTGTATATACCGAACAATAACAGTCATGTTAAATTCTTTATTTGTTTAAACTTTTCAACTATTAAACCGTCATAAATTCTCATTCATTCTTGCATACGAGAATAACCTTTTGTATATTCTCTTCTCTCTATACAACACCATCACTCTGGCGTGTCGTTCTTGTCGATGTTATTTTGCTTTAAAATTACGCAAATCATCCCCACACCCACTAATTTATTATAAAAAATAAAATATATACATATAAACTCCACAGATATTACTATATCTCTCTATATAAGTTCCACATTGATGTGTACTGACTGCGAGAAGCATTTGACTATGAACGAACAAACGGGGACGCTCCCAATCGTCATCATCATCATCAGCGAGAAATCTTCTCTATAGAACTCCTATAACACTGCTATAGAACTCACGGCAGTCGTTCGTAATCGGCGGCGTCGTTTTCGTCGACACGGTCGTCCGTCGTCGTCGTCCATCTTTCTCTCCACATGTGCATCAGAAATCAAAATACTGAAAAGCCAACAACTGTGCAATGCATGCTCGCGCTGCTGCTCGCAAACAGCAAATGGCTGGTAATTTGCATAAATTGTGCACATTTATGAAGTCGTCACTATTTAATTTAAGCAATCAGCCTACACACATGTGAGTAGGTATTTTCTGAATGCCCGAGCGTCCGTCTTTTCATCCGTCGCGTCGTCTGCGTTCCGTCCGTCCATCGTCGACAAACCAAGTAACGTCAAAAGTAGTCTGGTTGGGTCGGGAACGAACTTATTGGCCAGATACATTGGTGGTGATCTTCCTTTTTATTTTAATCCTATTTCAGCATTGGATTACTTGTTTGTCTTATTTTTTTTTCTTTGTATACAAACACTCAATTGATAGGTATAGCCAGAGGCTGTTTGAATAGCCCCATGTGGAGGACTTGGACAACGACGACATGGCCGGGCAGTAGCGGCGACCACAACCATCAACAGGAAAAAAAAAACAGAGAGACTCTTCTCTACCCTCGATCAATCGTCGTCAATTTGAAGTTTGTTCTTCGTGTTTGGTTGAATTTTTTTTTTTTGTTATCTTCAATAATTTTTTTTTATTTTATTTATTCCGCCCTCTCTTTTGCTCTGTCTCTGTGTGAATATAAAACAAGTGGTTTTTGTCCAGCAGCGCGCACCGAACAGAGCGCGAGTATAGTTCTCTACCCTCCCTCAAAAAGTGCTTCTGTTTGGTATATGCCCATGCCCAATCCATCTACTTGAATATTCTCTACTGTCTGCTGGAAACTGAACACTGGACTGACTGATGACGGTGTTGTATAGCGCTTCCCACTTGAATTTCAGAGTCTGTCAATTCAGTGAAAACTTTTTGAAAGAGGATTTGTCAGATAAACAAAAAAAAAAAATTCAACAAAAAAAAAAAAATTTTTTTTTTTTTTGTTTATAGAAAAAAAGCCCAAAATTGTTGAATAAGTAATTTCTTTACAGATTTATCCAGGCATTACTGACTGGCAGAGAAAATAATGTAGTTTGTTTGGATTAAAGCGCGCCAAAAAACTTAATGGGACTTTAGTAGTTTATGGTTGATTTTTACCCTTTATTTTCTTTATTTTTTGATGATAAGTAGCTGTCAAGAGTGAAACGTTAAATTAACAAATTTTAAAAGTTTGGTTTGCGTATGAGAATGATTTAGATTAATGTTACATTACGTTTTATACATATTGTTTCGTACGTATTAGTTTCAAAATTTGTTGTCCATAAGTGATGTGAACATGTGAAGTGTACACCTAATATTCAGTTGAAGAAAGTGTTAGGATTTAGATTACAAGTTATTTAATGTTACGTTACGTTACGTTATGTTATATCAATAAAGTGATGTTGACACTTTTTGTTACAGTAAATTTATTTGGTATCCTTAATACTCCTCTTTTTTGTTTGACGTATGATTTAATGTTACGGTACCGTTCTAAGAAAATACATGCGTAATGTTAATTACGTAAGAGGTAATAGTCAATATACATAAAGTGATACATTTCTTAAAAGTAAGTATAGAAGAATAAAATTTAAAGCAATACTTAATAGTTTTTGTTTAACGCTAAAGTAACGCTAGGTTCTTAACACAATATACTAACTTTATACATATTTTCTCATTACATAATGATGATTGGTAGTTAAATATATAAGTGCAAGCGATGTAATGATATTCTATCAAACAAAAATTTTAAGTTAAAAAAACTACTCAACAATGAAAACAGTATCATTTACGTTACCTTTCTTTTTTGTTTTTTTTTTAAACATCGTTAAACGTAAAAAAAATCTACAAAGAATCAAAATAAAAAACACAATATTTTATTTGATCTCAACATAATGCATCTTAATGGAACAAAATTACCAAAAAAACTTGCGTAAGAGCTAATTCTGGTCAACGTTACGAATGAGACAAATATGTTCGGTTTCTTATAAACACTCAAAAACACTCATAATTTTCTTCAGGCGTTTAACGTACAAAAACAAATCGCGTTACTGTTTTAAAATACTCCGTAGATAATAACATTTTTAAGAAGTAACGTTAGATTAAAATAGATTTAACCTAGAAAAAACGTAACGCAGAGCCTCAGATACCAAAATTTAACATGTTTCTAGTTTCTTATGTTTAAAAAAGTTTTTTTCTGCTTTTGTATGGTTTCTATTATAAAAAAGAATCCTTTTTAGCTTAGAAGTAGTTGCTCACTTTATTGAACAATATTGGAATGAAATGTAAACTGTGTTACCAATATGAAACTGGGCCATTGTTCTGTTGCATGCGTAACGTTAAATATTTACGTACAATTTTTATTAAATTAAATACACAAATTATACTGATAACATAAACATATGTAAATACTTCACGTGAAATTATTTCGTAACGCTTGCGTTACTTTTAACTGTATTTGAATGATTAATTCCGAGTTTCATATAAAAACCTAAAGAATATAGTTTCAAAAATTCATGAAATTTCTTTAATTACTTAAACTATTAAATAAGTTCATTTCGAAACCATTTCACCATTAAGCTTTATAGCTTACAACATTGTAAAAGTTTTTTTCTTTCACATTAAAATGAATCTTTATTACCCCAAAAATTACTTTACAAACATATTTACCAACACTGTAACTCACTCTCATCATGATGATGATGATCAAAGAATTTCGTTAACATACCTGTAATGAGAATAAGAAAAATATTTTTATATTTAACAAAAATAACAAAATATTTTAATGGAAAAAAATAATTATTAAAAGCTATACAAGAAAATAAACAAAAATAATGAAATCTTTAAATTCTATTTGGAAATGTAAAACGTATGGCTAAAGTGTGCTCGTGATACGTAGTAAAATTTTAGAAATGAGAAAAAAACACATTTTGTTTTAATTATTAGATTACTTGAAAAAGTAGGTGGGGGCAAATAATGGAGAATGGAAAGAAAAAATCCTCTCTCACCGCACTTAAATAAATTGCAATTATTGTCGGTCGGGAAGGGGAGGAGGGGGCAAGATCACACACAAAAAATTGGTTGTACATGTGCATCAGCCAGCGCACCACACATTGCAGCGCAACACTGACTGCAGCATGCATGCAATTTATTCTTAGATCAAAATATCGCATGGCAGGTGTACACTCTCTTTTAGAATGCACATTTGAATTTTTTTTTTGCGCGCGCAAAAACTCTTGAACAGAAAATTTAAAACTAAACAACAACAAAAAGCTGAAAAAAAGATGGAAGAAACACAAAATCATTTTCTTCTTATTTCGGTAGTTTTTATCGTTAGTCACTTTACTCTTGGTAAGGAGTGAATTATGTCCAGAGGTGTATATGTGTGTGTAAAAGATTCTTTTCTGGATGCACAGCTCCAAAGTGAATCCAGATAGCAGGAGCAGCAAGCATACTATACACCCCGAAACGACGAAAACGACCAAGTATCAGGTTCGAAAATTTATGCATGCAAAACTCATTACTCATATTGATTTATGTTTATTATAGCTGAGAAGATATTTATTATTGTGCCAAAAAAAAAAGAAGCACAAAAAAATGCAAAAAAAAATTAATACAACACAAATGATAAAAATAATAATAATTATTATTATTATTTTTGCCTCCTGCCTAATAATTTTTTTGGCTAAGAATACCTATAAATTTTTGACGAAGTAGAAAAAAAAATTAATATTTGCATTTTCAATGGCGATGACGCATCGCATTTGGCAAGGCGATGATGACTCTTGTAATGTGGGGAAAACAGTGATAATAAGAACTTTGGTTTTTAAGGAAATTCAATCAATTTTAGAATGTTTTTGTTTTGAATTTGCAGTGCAATGTGGATGCACGAGACAATTATTATAAATTTTATGATAATTTTTTCAATTTGACAGGAATCATTTTGTGTTGATTGTTTTTAATTGTGAACATATTTGGGTGAAAAACAGAAGATAGGACGAGTCATAGTTATTTGAATGCCAAATTAGATATTGAAAAAGGAGACAACATGTGTTAAACTTGTGAAGAAATGTATTTATGCAGTTCCGAGGTGTCCTTGATGAAGGAATTAAAATACGTAGGTACTTCAATAAAAGAAAGCTTTAAAGAGAAGCAGGGAAGAATTTATTTTTCTTATTTTTTTTAATTGTTAGTTATCTTTATTTTATTGTTTTTATTTAATTTTAATTTTTGTTTTGTTTTTTGTGTATTATTGTATATTATTTTCTTTATTTTTAATTTTTGTTAAAACATTTTTTTTTATTTACTTTTAATTAATTTCTTAGTTTTTATTTTTATTTCTTATTTAATTTAATGCTTATCTTTTTCTTTAATTACAGTTTTTATATTTGAGTTCTTGTTTCATTTTCTTAGTTTAAGTTATTTACTTTTATTTTTTTAATTTAATACTTTTTTAATATTTTTTTTTCGTTTTGTTTAACCAAACAAAATAGTTTAATCTTATTTTTTGGTTTATTTCGTATTTAACTTTTGAATAGCTATTTGTTTAATTTGGGTTTTATTTTCCCTTTATTAATATTTTCTATTTATTTTTTTAATTAAAGTTTTTTATTTTATTTAAGTTTTTAATTTCTTGTATTTTTTTTTTTATAATTTGAGTATTCATTTTTGTAATTTTTTTTCCTATGTTGAGTTTTTTTTTTTATTATTTGTCCAATTAATTTTTTTTTAATTTATTTTTTTTTTTATTTAATTTTATTTAGT
Organism: Episyrphus balteatus; assembly: GCF_945859705.1. Classification (NCBI taxonomy): domain Eukaryota; kingdom Metazoa; phylum Arthropoda; class Insecta; order Diptera; family Syrphidae; genus Episyrphus; species Episyrphus balteatus. The sequence continues at coordinate 10,745,587 of NC_079134.1, read as the reverse complement.
TTAGTTTTATAAATTTTTTGTACTAAATATTTTTAATTTATAAGTATTTATGAACATATTTTTATTTTTCAAAGTTTTTTGTTTATTATTTTTTGTTCGTTTAGTATCTTTGTGTATTTTTTTTTATTTAGGTCTTATTTTTCGGTTTTACTTTATTTACGTAGTTTTTGTGGTATTTTTTTTAATTTAATTTTTCTTTTTATTTTTGTATTATTTATTTTCTAAGAATTGTTATTATTTATTTCTTTGTTTTTTTTTTTCTTAATTTAGTTTTATTTTATTTTTTTTATTTAAGTTTGTTTAAAGTTTTTATTTTATTTATTAACTTTAAAAAGTTTTGTTTATTTAATATATTTTTTTATCATACCAGAATCAAACAGAATTTGTTTTTCATTGCAAAAGTTTTGCGATCAGTTTTGTTTTTACATTTTTTGTATGCTTGACATCTGGTGGAATGTGGAAATTCCAAATTACCTACACATTATCCTACAAACTTTCAGTTAAACGAAAGCTTTTGAAAATACATACGAAAATACTTTTCGACATTTATAAAAACTTTCATCTCAAAAACATGTTTTCAAAATTTTATTATTTTAATGTAAGACCGAATAATTAACCCGAATTCCAACACAATGTGTCATAAAATTCCATCACTTTGGCGGCGCGTGCCTGACAATTATTGCGGATTTTCCCGCGATAACACACAAAATCAAGATCTCAAGTGTGTTTTACTCTTGTTTTCCAAAAATCAAATATGACATTCTTCAAAAATAATTTTTATTTTTATTTTTATTTGTGTATCCCCAAAAAAAAATTCTTGAACAGATGAAATGAATCAAAATTGTTTTTAAAAATAAAATTAAAAAAAAAAAAAATTTATTGAATAACTATTTCCACAAAGTGTATTTGAGTATGTTTTTTATTGCGACCAAATACAATCAATATGGCAAAAAGAAATTAAGTGATTTTGTATGAAATCAGCAAAAATAAAATTTAAAGAAAAAAAATTTTTTTTTCTTTCTAATTCATTAAATGTGTTTTCTTTATTTAAGTTCCAACAAAAAAAAATTAAATAAAATGGTAGATATTCAATCATATCGATACTATTTCATTTATTTTACCCAGCTACAAAAATATTAAGTGAGGAATAAAAAAAAATATTTTTGTTGTTTTTATTTGTCGCACTGATAGACGCGTTGATTAGTTTAAAAATTTTGGAATTTTTTTTTTTGTTATTAACTTAAGATAAATAAATGTTTGAGAATGTGATTAAATCAGAGATAAATTTAAAGAGTATTTCTCAGTGACGTCAGCGTCAGTGGGGGGGCAAAATCTATTCAGAAGAAACCTGAAATTTTTACTAATTTTAAGTCTTTGAAATTTAACATTCTTAAACTCACGAAGGGTTTTAAATAAAAAAGAAAAGACAGGATATAACTTAAAACTATTCATGAATTAGAACAATAAAAAGAAATTATCATTACCGTGGCTTTTAAACTTTCATATTCAAATGGAGATATGAAGCTATAAAAAAATGTTTTATTGAACAATAAGAACTTTTACACCTCAATTCTCATCATCTGTCAAACTAATTCAAAAAATTCTGTTCCAACTTCTATGAACTTCCCCAAGGTAATCCTTCTGACAAAGAAAGAAACAACTAAAACAAATCGTCCTTCATCATTTTTATCGATTTACTCTTTCTCTTTTTAACCTTAAATAAAATACAAAATGGCTTCCTTTAAAAAAAAAATCAACAACAACCCAGACCAAGTGCAGACGCTACTGTTTCGTATATACAATCTATTACTTTCAGCTCTTCTGCTGATAACCTTTTTTTACTTTCGGATTAAAAATAAGTGTGTTTCTATACAAATACTCATACATTAATGCGCGTGTAGGTATGTATGTTAAACAAAAAATATTCTGTTATCACTGAGAGAGACCGTGCTTTCAAGGTCTAGAGATAATTTTTTTTTTTTTAATTTTTGGGGAGAAGAATTCAAATGGTATTATCATGTTTAAGCTTTCGTTTTTTTTTATTGAAATTGAAACACACCGATTAGATTCTGTATATGAATATAAATCTGTATAATAAAACAAAAATACAAAAAATTAACTAAAAAAAAGTATAACACAAAACAACACCCAGGACGTGTAACTTGTCAAACAGGTTTTATGTTCTATGTTTTCTCTCTCTTAATAATCGCATGAAAAAAAAAATAGAGACAAAAAAATAATGAATTAAAAAGGAACAATTCCCTTGTGTCTCCTGAGTGCTTTTAATCCGCAACTTCCCTTGCTTTCCCTTAAACCCTTCGAACAGTGCCGGACTGATTCACTTTTATACCTTTGCTTACTTGCATATTATTCATTTTGGCAGTTTGTACATTACGTTACGTTATTATTTTTCTTTACGTAACGTAATTTTTATTGATCCCCATCTACAGACATGCATTTGTCTGCAACTTGTTTTAAGAAAATTAAGCAACTTTGTTTCGGAAATTGTTGGCTTTTCTTAGCAACAAAAATACGATATTGTAAACTTTTCGTTATAAACATTTGTAGATCAACACGTTACGTTACACAGAAATAGATTCATGTTGTTGCAGCTTCTTGCTATTCAAAGTTGTGGGGAGTTTCCAGCAACAAAAAAACGTCATTTCATTAGAAAAATTCCTTGACGTTTACACGATACTTCACAAAGACTAGGAATTGACTCCAATGTGTTAAACACTAGGGATGAGAAGATAGATACATGTTGTTGAAACATTTTTTTGTTGAAGGTTATATATGTTGTTTCTAGCACGAAAAACAAAAATTCTAAAGTAAAGAAAAAGTATACCCTTCCTTTTTCAACAATAACATGTTGTTTCAACTTATTACTTGCCGAAAAGTTTAGCTTGTTTCAAGCACAAAAAAATGACCCCCCATTATTAAAGTTTCTAGACATTAACTTCAAAAATTGTCATAAAAGTGAGAAACTTTTGTTCGTTCCCGTGGAATAAGATAAGAACATGTTAATGCAACATTTTGCTGTCGAAATTTTAGACTGTTTACAGCAATAACACCGACTTTCTTAACGTTTTATTAAGAAAGTCTCAAGGCGTTTTCACTTTAAAATACACAAAACAAATGTTGTATTCTTGTTGATTTTCTTTCTCATCAGATACATGTTGCTGCAACTTGTTGCTAGTTGAAAATTTTGGGCTATTTCAAGCAACAAAAACGACTTTTCATTATGAAAATCTCAAGGCGTTTATACGTTACGTTACACATAACAAGCATTGACCCTTAGATGTCAAACTGTTGTAGAATACCGTCTGTTCAGAAACATGTTGTTGCAACTTTGTTGCTCTCATAGGTTTTAAAGTGTTTCCAGCAACAAAAACGAAATTTTTAACTCTAGACAACACGTGACGTAACACAGACCGTCTTTTCAGAAACATTTTGTTGCAACTTTGTTGCTCTCATAGATTTTAAAGTGTTTCCACCAACAAAAACGAAATTTTTAACTCTAGACGACACGTGACGTAACACAGACCGAACATATATGGCTATAAGATCCTTAACTCTTGAGTGTTCATATCTCAAGAGATTCATGTTGATGCAGTTTTCAGCAAAAATTTTTAAAAGGGATAATTTTTTAAACAAAGCAGGTCCTTTCTGCTTATATAAGACTTCTATAAGACCCAAATCCATCCCTGTCAGTCTCTCCATCGTCATTGTTGTATCGTTTGTCGTCAGTTGTCGCGGCTGTAATGCACTCAATTTAAAGAATTTCAAAAATGTTTTCAACGTTATCCTTCAACTTTGTGAAGTTTTAGTCCAAAATGAATAAAAAAAAAAATCACAACGATCCCAGAATTTCTGACAAAAATTTTTTCACAAAAAAAAAACGACGAAAGAAGAACAAAGAAAAAATCTCAGAGAATATGTCTCCTTGAGAAGAATATAAAAAGAAAAAGTTAAAAAACATACAACAAGGAGATACCTATGTGTTGAAAGAAGCAAATAACCCTTTTGTACCTTTGGGGGCCTTCTTCTTCGTACCTTTCCTCTTTGTGTGGAGCTTCTTCTTCTTCTTATACCACTGACACACGCACATACACACAGACACATATATAATAACAAAAATCAATACTAGAAAAAAAAGAAAATGAGTGGGTTAGAGGGGAGACAGCGCGGGATGATATTAAGAAAGGACGACACCAGGACAAATATATCTCATCATGCGCAACTACTTGTATACTCTATACACCAGCACTCTTCTTGAGTTGGAGGCGACAGCGACAGATTGTTGTGCAGGAGACGTTGCCGCTGTCGTCCTAGTCAGAGTCGTCGTCGTCGAGAGCAAGGCGGGAGGAAAGGGTAAGGAAGAATACAAAAGAGGGTAATGGATATAAAAATCCTTTTGTTATACAGTGCTTCTCGTTGCCGCCATCTTCGTCGTCCTTCAACGGAATCTTTTTTTTTTATTTGTGTTTTCTTCTTTTGTTTTTCTTCTGGTTTTCAATTTTTTTTTTTTTTTTTTTTTTTTTTGCATTTTTGTTCGTTGGTGCCTGTCGGGGTTGTTCTCATTTTGGAATTATTCATACAGCAGAATTCTTTTCTTTCTATTTTTTTTTTTTTCTTATTTTCGTTTTTTTTTTTGCATTCAACACCCGATGTGCATTGTGAATAGGGAGAACGAAAAGGGGGAGGTTTTTGGTTGGGTTATGTTTTTTTTTTTTTTTTGTTTCTCACTCCCCTATTCAGCGTTTCGAATTCATCATCATTTTTTATCTTCATCATCAGCATCATCAACTGGTGCAGCAGTAAGCTAAGCTGTCCTATCTCAGATTTTAATTTTTTTGTTTTCAGTTTTTTTTTTTTTTTTTGGGGCAAGAAAAATTTTAATTATTCCCCAAGCGTACGGAGCAAAAAAAGAGGTCCTTGTGGGAAAAGTTTTTCTATATTTGCCTGGTTAATTTAAGACATTTAAAAATATTAAAACGGGTATTCTATTCAAAATGTGAAGGCCTAAAAGTCCAGACAGAAATTCGAAGGCAATGTGTTAGAATTCCGATCTGTTATTGATTTGGAGAGAGTATGTTCAGTCACCAAGCACGACATTTATGGAATCAGTCAAAATAAACTTCTCAGGTTGGTTGAGAAAACTGTTCATATAAAGCTGGGTACAAACTAGGTTGATCAACACGTTCCAAATCGACATACTGAACAGTTTAACAATTCTAAACTATTCTAACGGATGCCTCATAGCTGAGCCTACACATCAATTGACCCAGTTTGGAAGGGATTAACTGTTCATTAGTTGATCTGGAACTTATATTGAACGTGTTGATCAACCTAGTGTGGACCCAGCTTAATAACATGCCTGGTGACTGAACATACGATGGAAGTTCGACAGACAACAGAAATTTGAATATTTTTGAAAAAAAAAAAAACAGTTTTTGTGGGTTTTGCAATTTTCAGTAAATACACTGTGGTGTATGCGTAATTTTTGTAATTTTTTATGGGAATTGTAAAAATTATTTTTTGAAAATCTCCTAAGCGTTATTTAGACAAACCATGATTTTTGGTAGGTATATGTAAACCGCAGTTTGGATAAAAAAAAAATGATTTTTGGGGGAATTTATATTTTTCAGTGCAAAAACAAATCTTGAATTGCTCTTAAACGGGGGGATTAACGATAATATTTGGCATGTATATATAGAACTCGAGATGGAAAAACAATTGCAATTGGTTTTGTACGTCTATCTAAACGATTTTTCATTCTTCGGAATTCCTATTAAAAAAAAAATTGCTCTAAAATTTTGGGTGAACAATCATTAGGGTGCGCCTTATTTTAAAACTTTTGAAATTGCATTTTCCCAACCCGTCAAATGGTTCCCTCTCATGAAAAAAAAAATTGTCAAAAAAAAATTTTCCAAATCCGATAAAATTTAGGGGTCGCTACCGGGCTTTGAAAATTGGCCTGGTCGGCCCAAATAACAAAAACTATGCTAGTTTCAATCTTCACCTGAAAAATCAGTTTCTATTTAAAATTTCAAGTTCCCTGCAATTTTCTCCCTGAAAAATATCTGCCAAGCCCCCTACCCCCCAAAAAAAATGTCCCCTTCCCCTTCCAAAAAATAATGCCATCGTAATAAATTTATTCCCATCCGAAATATACTCCTTTGGGAATTTGGTGCCCTTTGTTCAAAATTCTTCAATATTCTTTCCAAATTTTTTAGAGAGCTTTAATTGTATTTTGTTTTAGGCGAGTACACATATTTTGGTAAGTTTTCTTTATGATTACCTGCTCTAGTATAGTATTAAACATAATTGTACAGCTTTCTGTGATTAAGGGTTTTGATAACGATTTTCCAGCTTATTTTTTTTTATTATTTTCTTTAAATAAAAGTGTGTATTTATCGTTTTTCGGTTTGAATGCTCATATAAAACTGTGAACGGGCTCGTCCTACTTTAGGTTCTGATTTAAAAAAGATTTTAAATCAGCAAACGTAACAAGGAGAAAACCGGAAATTTGGTTGATTGGTCAAATATCATTTTTACCATTATCCTAAGCGAAAGAATGTTACCTTCTGAGAAACTTGGGCATTGTTCTTTTATTACAAACAAAAAATATTAAAGAAGCTTGTTTTTTAATCTCAAAAATGTTATATTTGGGCAAATGGTTAGAAAAGACAAAAACTAAGGAAGAGAAGTCAAATGGTACCTATACCTATAGGAAAAAATATTTTTCTTGAAAGCTTTAAAAATAAGAAAATATGATTGTTATTATCGAGTACTTGCATATATTTTTAAAAATTGTTGTTCGTTTAAAAAATTGCACTTTTGTTGCCTCAAAAACATTACAGCTAGAATCCAGCGAAAGCTACGGCCCACGGGCACCCCAAAATACGAAAAATTCACAGTTCAGTTTTCAAGGGATATCAATGAAAAAAGGATTAATTCCCGGTTATTTTAATACTGTGTCACTTTATTGTGTCCTCCAACAACTCTGAATGTACAAAAATAATAGAAGAAAACTAAATATTTCATAAATTAATTTTACCAGCAAGCGCATCCACGTAGAAACAAAAAAATAAAGGGCTTTCTCTAATAAAAAGTAGTTTTGGCTAATTTTTTCAATTTCTCTAAAACGACAAAACATTTTTGCATCCAGTTTTCTCTTTTTAAATTAAAATTAATAAAAGTATTGAATCTTAAAAATAAAATAAGTACTTAATTACATACTATTTTGAGAAAAATTTGTTTGTAATTTTTGTTTGAAAGATTTTTTTTTCAAAATTTTGAGTTTGAAAATGTTTTTTTTTTTTTCAAAAATTATTCTTTGAAAGAGCTTTATTTAAAAACAAAATAAAAGAAAAATTTATTAGCTTTCCAAAAAAGTATAGGAAGTTATTGTAGATATAACCGTCGATTTTTAATAATTTTTTTTCCAATCTAAGTCAAATTCCTAGAAAATTTGCCCTCCAGGCTAAAAAGAGGGGAATAAACCACCCCCCCCCTCCCCTCCAATATGATGGCCTTATCTCAACCAAATCAAACCGCTATGGTTTTCTGGCAAATTGCTGGTATATTACCTTGTATAAAAAAATAAAAAATGTTTAAACAAAACATAATTCATGTTTTTGAAATTAATTCCACAAATTCACTATACCATGAAGCTTTAAATGCCGGTAGCGACCTCTAAATATTAATCAATTTTTATAAATTTTAAAGACAATTTTTTTTTATGACAAAGAGCAAAATGGCGGGTTGGGACGGTCAAAATTAACAAAAAAAAATGTTTACCCAATATAAGGCGCACCCTAACAAACATGTTCAAAAAATTTTGAGGTCGCAGTTTTGGCTTCACGGAGCTCGTGAACAGGCCACCCACGGTACCTAAAGCCATGCATAGAAGTTGGCTGAACTTTAACAAAGACGGCGTACAATACTGATTGTTAAAATATGTAACTGAGGAAAAATGGGACTGAATGGCCACTGGCAATGACGACTGAACTATGCAGAGTAGAGTGTATTTCATTGGCTATTCATTTACCGGAGCCAAAATCATATAAAAATTAAGTAGCATTCGTATTCATTTTGAAACCAAGGACATTTGGAACATAAAAACTCATTTGTATAGCACCAGAACGAGAAATTGGTGAAGCAGGTGGTAAAAAAACGCGTTAAATTTTTCAAAAATATCATAATTTTCGGGCTATATTTTTTGCCTCAGCAAATGGTGTCTAGTAAGGAAATAAAATTTTATAGCTCCAACATTTATCAACTCTTCCAAGCATCATTTTATCATTTTTCAATATAGCGGATATTGTGAACACTTTACTCTCTTCCTCCGCCCCCCCCCCCCCCCCCCCCATTTTCTTCCATCAACCCACATCCCCTCAACCAACGGAATCATTAACGTGGTCATTCATCCCTATTTGAAAGTATTTTTCCATCAAGGACAGTCAAAGGACTCCAATATTAAGTGCTCAAGGAGAGGGACTTTGGTAGAGGTGGTGGGGGGGTGGGGCAGAAGAGTAAAATGTGTGTATTTATGAGATTGCCCTTTATATACATGATGGGTTGTTAGCTTTATGCCATAAACATTTCTCTATCTTCCGGACCCGCACTGTGTCGTTCGATATATTTTCTTTTTTTTTAAAGACAACAACAACAACAAGAGCAGAAAAAAAGCGATTTAATGATTCAGTGCGGGTGGTAAAAGAGTAAAGAGAGAAAGAAGAAAACACAAAGCTAACACAAAGGAGAGAACAAAAAAAAAAACAGAGCAACAACAAATAAACTCATTGCAGAAAAGAATTTATCCGTTTGTTTCTCCTTGTCATCATTTTTACCAGAGCAAAAATGCCGCCAATGACTAGCTCCACACATCCACAAAACACACAAACAAATACACTGTATCTATATTTATGTATGTTCTATAGACCATAGGAAAAAGTCTTTAACCTTTCAAGGATTTCCCGTTCCTAAATAGCGTCGATTGCGGCCTCTCACTATAAGCGAGTGTATAGCGGAATGTCGCAACATTTTTTATGTCCTCCTAAAAGTCCGCACATAAAAAATCATCCACATACACGCTGCTGTTTTTCTCTGTCACTTGACTTACTCACTCACATCCCTGATTTTCGCCGCTCCTACACAGAGCAGAGCTACCGCTAGACACAGGCTATGTCGGTTTTTGTGTGTGAAGTAGATATGTGTATGATGGCGGGTATCCTTAATCGGAGTTCCCTTCTTTTTGCCAGAGTTTACTGATCTCATATTCCGATGAGGAGTTTATTTTTTTTTTTTTTATAAATTAAGAAAGCGGCAAAAGTGAGTACCCCACACACATGAGTTAAAAAAAGGAAAACAAAAGCACAGGGATGATATAATATTTTTTTTTATCTTTTTTGTATTTTTAATACCCTTAAGCTTCAAAGGTTGACATAAAACCCGAGATAAAAAATGGGTGGGCTAGAATAAAAGAGGGTCCATCTATACTAGAGCGCATTGTCCGCATTAAAAATTTTATAGATATAGAACGATTACTGTCGCATTCCAATGGAAGTGCTTATGTCACACTGAAGTTCACGTCCCAGTGCACATTATGTGCGGTTATAATGATGTTTAAACGATAACGACACCAACGTCGTATCAACTTCTGGCGGTAAGGGACATTCTACGCATCACAAGTCAAATTGGATGAAGGTGTAAAAAAAAAAGTTATATATCCCACAAATGGTTATATTTTCTCCTGGGGTATATTGTAGGTTCAATGGTTCGAAGAGGTGTTTGCAAAAGTGCGTTAACTCTCTTTTCAAAAGGATTAATATTAAATGACATTTGCAAAACGTCAAAAAGAGGGAGGTTTTTTTTTATACATAAATATCATTTGTCTACAATGAACCCGTTTATAGTTTTAGAAATCTACTTAGAATAGATAAATCTTAATGGAAACAAAACCGCATATCTTTACAAAAAAAAATTTAAATGAAAATGATAAGTAATTTAGATTTATCTTTTATAAAAGAAGGGGGATTCAATCTAAATTGTATCAGTTTCCTGCAGAAAATGATGACTAGGGTAAATGACCGCAGCAGTGTGAAGAAGAAAATCTTAAAAGCACTCACTCCAAAACATCCATGGAGTCATTCCGTTTTTATAAAGTTATTCAACTATTAACTGTCATTTAAATTTTTATCTGTCAAATTTAGAAATGCTGGGTATATACAAAAACAAATGACAGTTTGTTAAAATTTAAGTTGGAGCTTACATTTGCAACGTTTTGATATGAAAAACTTTATCGACTGCTTGGGGGAAGAGCTGTTTGGAAATTGGGCTGTCTGGGGAAGAGTACTATAGGGTTATTCTCATTGAGTAAAAAAGTAGATTTATAACAAGTGAGTAACGATCACGAGTTGTTTATTCTTTTCACATTTAAGGAACTTCTCTTGAAACCTCTCTACTGACACAAATTTGACATTTAATAAGGCAATTTAAATTCTTAATACAACTCAAATAACACACCACAACTGAGAAAAAAAACGCACACACGATTTTCCAAAGACCTTTTTCTTACCTAACGATAAAAGTCATCACCGCAAATGCGAACTTTAAAGAAGCAGAAATAAAAAAACTATCGTGTGCTTCCATATCTATTCATCTCTGTTAATCATCAAACACAATATGGCGGTAGCGCATTACGCGGCTTTTCCACCTAATTTTCCACTTCATATTTGGTACCGCAAAAGGTCTTCGTCGAAGTCGTCTCTCATACACCTCCATCGTCTTTGAAATTGCTGCATTGCCATTTGGTTCGTTCACCAATAACCACCACCACCCATTTTCTTATGCAAATCCTATATATCTACTGCCTGCTGCTGCATGTCTCGAAACTTTTATATTTCGATGGAAATATTCTAAGTCTGCTCACACTTTATTGTGCAGTAAAACTGCAAATATTTACACATCGCTTAAAACTACGCCAACAACCAAACACGCTGGCTTAGCTTTTTTTTTCTATATTTTTTGTGTTCTCTGTCTCTTTTGTTTCAATGGACGGCGGCGGCGGCAGTAGTGGCGAATGATGTCCCAACAGAATATCGCATGTGATAGGCAAACTAATATATCGCGTGGCAAGGCACAATGCTAACGCTTGTGACGACAAAGTGGCTTGCCATCATCATCTTCACAATATTTCTATATAAACCCCACAACTCCCCGGAATTGGCGTTGGTGCAAACAAGAAGACAGCAAGAACAAACGAAGAGTCATCAGCTCTAGCTTGAGGCTAGAAAAAAAAACCGCCACCCATTTCTATTTGGCATACAAATCATCTCTCTTTTGTGGTACGGTAATGGCAAAATGTCGCGCCGCGGCGGTGACTCCTTTGTATCGTGACTATGTGAACCTTGCGTGTCATTTTCAAATCAAACTTTAAACGTAATAAAATATAAAAAAGAACACAGTTGAAAGTCATACTTGGGGTAACACTTCGAACCCGTCACTGCTGCATCGCGTTACCATCATCATCGCATTAAACATCAACATCATCCTCATCATCATCTGCATTGTAATGTTGTTGTCGAGTCACCAGAATTGACTTTTGCTCGACGACACGAAGTCTTTTCTCACATTCTAGTTACTTAAGACATCTTTGGAGCAAGTGACAGATTTGATTCTTATACAAGCACTATACAAGCAATGTGTATACCGGAACGATACAGGTTGTCATCGGTGCAATTATAATAGTCATCACCCAAAAACCAGCATTAATAGAAAATCACCTGAAGGGAGTTAAAATTTTCGGTGCAAAGTGTCACAAATTTGAAAACTAAAAAATGACAAATAAAAAAAGCTAATAAAAAATAATGGCCGCCGGCACATAGAGAGAGATAATGGGCTAGCTATAACAAACTATCATGTTACACGAGTGACAACTGACAAACCAAAGAGAGAGATTCCCCACCGCACCACACATTTGCAATAAAAAAGAAGAAAAAAAAAATAAAGTTATACAAAAGAAGTATAGTGCCCTGCTTTCCTGTCACGTGATGAGGTTAAGGTGACATTTGATTATGATTGTCCGGGTGTCGGCGTTTTATTTGAAGATTTTTATTTTTTGTTCTTCTTTTATTAGTTTGACAGAATAAATTAGATTTTGTCGTGCACACTTCGTGTGCTGTTATTGTTTTTTGTTGGAAAGACAAATTTTCCCTATGTTATGAGTTGTATATTGACGTGCTCTCAAGCAATTAAAATAATGTTATGACGTTTGGAACGTCACAGTTCAAAGTGTCATACTTTTTTCTTTTTTTTTTTTTTTGTTAAAAAAGAGATCAGAGGTTGTTTGATCATTGTCAAAGGTTAAGTAAAGACAAAGTTAATTCTCAATACTTTCTTTTTTAGGAAAGTGACAGGTGTCACTTTATGTGTACTTAAATTGAGAAAGTGTTTTGAAAAATGTCTTACGTCAAAATAACTGTTACGTATTTTACGATATTTACTGTATTTTCGTTATGTCACTGAACATTACTGCAGTTGCTGTAAAGTTTAGTCAAAGATGGCACATTTGACTTTAAGAATGGTTTCGCTAATTTAGTACTTGCATAATAAAGATTAAAATGTGGTTAAAGAGTCAACCCTTAGATAGTATGGTGAATAAAAATTTAAGCTAAACATTTTCACAGATGAAGAGTAGCACAGTGAAAGAATGTGGGTTGTTTAATTCAGACGGTATTGTGACTTTATTTTTTGTTAACAAATGTGGTGAACTTAGCTGTCACTCATCTTTCAACGTTAAAGAGCTGTGGTAAATTTAATTGCTATGAATAAAGTAATGGTGAATAAGAGATATTTAAGAATTGTTAGCGGTGTGTGGTGAATATAATCTTTGAATAGGCAACAAGATCTGTTATTGAACTCTTAAAACTGTAATTTTGGTTTTAGAGGTGTGGTGAATAAAAGTGTTGAATGTAATAAAACCGTCTAATCTCCTACAATTGTCATCATTAATGGTGAAGTTAATTCAAATAAAAACCCCAAACGCACAAGTAGTGTGGTGAATAAAGAATTAACTAAAATTTGGCAATTATTATCCATGGTTATCGTAGCGTTTTAATTGAAAATGCTTTATTTTATTCACCACACCATTATAATTAAGTGTGTTTTTGTATTTTCTTCTTATTTCAATAACATGATTGGGTATTTCCGTTTCCCGTACTTTGAGACATGGTTTTTTTTTTCTTATAATAAATAATTCTATTACTAACACTAATTTTATTTATCTCATAGAAGAAATAAAAATGTCATTTAATTTAACTAAACACACATTAAAAAAAATCATAAATGACAAAATGTCACAAAAAGACATGATACGTACATTAACAACAGCAACAAAAAAACTTATACAAAAAAATTAAGACATAACAAAAAAAAAGAAACAACAATTCTCACATTATATCTTAAGGTTTTGTTCACATTTTAAATAAATATTAATTTAAGAAAAAAATATAAAAAAAAAAATAGAAATTATGTATGAAGATTGTTTCTTTGGCGAGACAAACATCATGAAAAGTAGACAAGGCTGAAGAGAATCACATAAGTCTTTCAGAAAACACACATATATTTTCTGAACAAACATTATGTAGGTATATCTGATTTTTTTTTTTTGCTTCTGCCATAAATAAATGAATAATATAAGATATCTCATCATTTTCATAAAAATATACAAATAAATAGAAAAGTTTTTTTGTTGGTTTTATTTTTTTTTTTTTTTTTTTTTGTGAAATACCCATTTTCACCCCTTTCATCACACCCACCTTTTGCACCACCGCTCTGGGGATGAAAATTATAAAAAAAAAATTTTTTTTTACTTTCTAATATATTCAGCATCCGTAAGTAGTTTTTTTTTTTTGTTTTTTTGTGAATCCATTTTTTTGTTGATTTTTCATTCAGCAATCTTTAATAATAATCTTTTTCACATCATTTTCTTATGTGGAACAAAATTTAGAAGATGCAAAAATAATGAGTTGGATGATTTTAAAAATTATTGTTTTGTTTGAATATTTCGATACAGATTTGTGGAGTATGTATTGATTGTAAAAAAATAGTTCGAGAGGTTAACGTTCTGTAGATTAGTTCCAACAAAATGTCTGTTGAAATTAAAATTAAAACTTTTCAATACACCGATTTAGATTTTTTTCCTTCAAAAGATGTGAAGACTTCTTTTTTTTTTAATTTCTTTGGAAATAAAAATGCATTAGAAAAAATAATTTTCCAGTAATTCTATCACAAAAATCAGTTTTCACTCTTTAAAGGTCCTTTATTAACTTTATTAAAGAAGAAACAGAAATTGTACATTAAACAAAAAAAAAACAGTAATGGCCTAAGGATTCAACCTTTTGGTACTTCATTGAATTTTCCTTAAATTTAAAGACTATTCAAACTTTAAAAACTGCCAAATGAACAAAAAACAACCTTGCAGACATATGGGAAAGTTTTTTTTTTTTTGATAATATCCCGAGAAGCTTTTCGCACCATTTAGCAACTTGCAACCTCTTTTCGACGTTGGTTGGTTTGGATGGCAAGGCATTATAATTTTCAGAAAATTTCATTCGTTTTTTCATCCTGGTGCGTTTATCAATAAAATTGAATCTCGTTTTCTCGGTTGCATAATATCTACCTAGGAGATATTTTTTTCCCATTTTTTTTTTTTTTTTATTTTTTATTCGGGTGGTGGTATAATGATGGTGGAAAGTATATATCCCAATGTAGGTTAATGCGATAGAGCGATAATTACTCAACTGGCAAATGGGCGTGGGTAAAACTGCAATTCAAAAAAAAAAAAAAACCAAGAGAAAAAACTTTTTTTTTTGTATAAAATAAAGAAAAAAAAAAATAACTCTGCAAGCAATGTCTGCCTGCAGATATTGCGCGGCGTGCAATTTTTTTTTTTTATTATTTTTTTTTTTTTTTTTTTTGTTTTCCTCGGATTTTCCTCTCCAATGATGACGGCGATGATGATGTTGATGTTGATGCTGATGATGATGAAAATGCATTCACGCATTCGTGACCTAGAAAAAATATTCACATTTTTATATTCATCATGCTCTTTGGATTTTTTTCTTTAATTTTTTATTTTTTGTGCTGCACGAAGTCGAGAAGAAGTAATAAACAACAAAAAAAAAATAAAAAAAAAAAAAAAACTTTTGCAAAAAAGGTCATTGCAGTTGTTGATCCATCAGCGGCAGTCGCCGATTCAATTTTATCCCATTTACCACCGCATTCATCATCGCACTGCTGCCGCTGTAATCATCATCGTTGGCGAGCGTGCAACGAACGAACGGGTAACGTGTAGTGTGGCATTGCTCGCCGCCGAAGCCGAGACTTAGATATTTATAGATTGATAGATCTATCGGGATGAGAGTGTTGTCTGCTGTTGCCTCTGCACATCCCAGCCATTCGGGCATCACCAGACAAACCGCATCCAACCAAAACCATCTCCACTCCATAAAACCGCCATCCATGGTCAGAACAAGACATACCATGCCATTCCGATTCGATTCCACCACTATGCCAGTCAGTCGATAGCGACGACAGCGACAGTGGAAGTGAAGTGGAGTGCAATGCAAGTCACCTGGCAGTTATGAATTTTTCATTGTGATCACCTTGGCTGATGTTGAATGCTGAATTGCTGATGATGACGATGTCTATTGGAGCTGCAGCCGAAGCTGTGGATGGAACTGTTCGATTCTTTTTCTGATGGCAACAAATAAACTGAAATTTCTGGTTGTTTTCGATTTACCAATTTTGTTAACCAGATTCACCTTTGCGGGCAAAGTGGAAAACTGAAAAACTCCATCTTCAGATGACTGCTGCTGCTGCTGCTGGTTGTGGTGTTGCATAGTAGTTGCTGTTTCTGTTGGTGGCATCAACAGCAGGCAGCAGCAGCAGCAGCAGAAGCGGGAAAAGTCAATTACTTTATAAAGTTTGTAGTGCAATTATGTCATTACAGAGTTGACTGTATATGCAGTATTTTTTGTGCTGCCTCCCTCCCTCCCTTTTCTCTCTTTTGTTTATGGTAGTTTTTTTTTACTGATTTATTTCTTTACGTACATATTTTTTCCATCTTCAATTCCTACGCCATAGCCATGACCTTAAAAGTGTGATTAATCTTGTGAGAGAGGCTTTGTATAGTATAAACTTGCCTCCTCGCGCTCTTGTGCAATAGTTGAATTGCTGTCAGCTTTTTTTTGCTGGGCGCTAACTCTCCTCTATTCGGATGAATGATATAACCACCAGGAATCCTCCGATGTATACACATTCGTTTAAAAAAAATTAATTTGTTCGGTATTCTTGCTTGTCATCGTGTGTTTAGTTTTTTTCTGATAGGGTTTTCACTGTATAATACTCCTATAAGAACTTATTGAAAAGTGTTTAGAAAGTGCAATTTCTATGTTAGTTAACTATCTTTTGATGGATGGCTGTGGATGGCTAAATATGGAACTTATACTAGAAGGTATGGCTATGTTAAGAACAAGGTCAAACTTGTAGGGAGGACAAAAAAGATGTCTGACTTCGTGTAAAGATGTTAGAAATGACGTTTAAGGAAAGCATTTGAAGACACTTAAGGAAAAGTGTTTTGTCTTTTTTTCTTTGAGTAAAATGGACATAAATATGAGTTATGCACACGTACATTCTATAAGTTTATAAGGAGTTCTGGGTATAAAAGGAGCAGTAATAAAGTTCTCCACGTGACGTTTGAAATTTTATTTAGTAACCAAAATAAAAGAATTTTGATGCAGCCAATCTAAAAGCATAAAGTTTCCTCATTCGACCAAAACATTGAACCAAAACAGTGATCAAACAGGCCTCACTTAATCAATTAAATTTTAACTAAGGTCAACCTGTTTTCAGAAACGTGGACACACCTAATTTTCCGAATTCATGTCTAAAAGCTGTGTTCCATTAGAGATGGTAAGACTTCTCATGAGTAGAAATCTAGTACTACGAACAACACGTTCATTTTGTGATGTCACACAGAAACAACAAATATGGCAATTGCAAATGTCAATAAAGCGCTTTCTCACTTTATTCCTCAATGACAGTTTGTATAAACGTCAAATATGACTCGGTTGAGTGCGTTCAATGTGAACATAACCAAATATCTATCAAGGAAACTTTGACAAATGTCATTTCAACAATTTTGGATATTTTGCAAAATTTCCCATATCAAACACGCTTTCAAACGTCAAACAACATAAGCAATACATAATCACGTATCATGTAATTCCACTCAGATAACCAAGTAATTTACAGCCCACCCATATTGAATGTCCACTTCACACAGCAAAGTGTTGTATATCGATTTAATCACAATAATAACAATAATTCATTATATTATCAAAGATATGGCAATGGCCATCTGTCAAATGCGTCTTCTCGCTCTGTCGCCAGGCGATGTTATAATAATATACCAATACGTGTCAACTGATAAGAAACGACTATAATATTATTTGATAGGACAATATAATTTCTTTTTTTTTCAGCTTAAAAAAACACTAAGGTATATTTGTATTCTTCACAGAAAATATACAACTTGTATCGCGCTTGAATGGTTAAAATATTTATGAAATATTTCATATTCATTTAATTAATTTTCTCTCGGTTGAGTTGATATGGTGATTAAAATATATTATACAACAATATAATATACTAGAAGGAAGAAAAAATATATATATTAAATATATAATAAAACTAGAAGAAAAAAAAAATAATTATTAAGAAAAAAAAAAAAGATGTAGGCATCGCACACTTGTCTCTTGCAGGCTTTTTCGTGGGTGTGGGAGTGTTGTTGTGTCGTTAATGGGAAAAACAAGAAAATTTATGTGGGTTTTGGACTTTTAATATCTGGAAATTTATTGTTTGTTTTGCGCTGTTGGAATTCTTTTAGTTTTATTTTTCTTCTCTCTCAATAAAATATCTCCCATACACTCTCATTCACTCGAGTCTCGATACATCGCAAATAAGAGAGAGATTGGTGTGAAATGATTAAATGTCAGATTGTTATAATTTGACATCAAGTAATATTAGCAAATCTGTTGACGTATTGTATGCATAATTAATTGGGGTGCATTATACTTTTAATTGGAACAAAATATCTTAAGGTCATTTTAGAAGATTTATGGCTGTATTTTATTATTTTTCAATTAGTTATGTCATAATTGATAAATCTACTACATTCGTATATCAGAACGAGGTTTTAAATGATAGCCGCCTTCCTTCGAAGGTGGAGAACTACTTTAACAGTGGTAGATTACTCATAAGTAGGTAGATTTAGTACAATCATCGTCATGTGCTCTTCTGTTCGAGGAGATAGGAATTGCAATGCCTTCTTTCAGAGTGTACTATTCTTGGCTACTCTCAAAAGTTAAAAAAGTACTAAATCAGATTTAGAACTTCTTTACTGCCCCATCCCCTGGAGGTGGAAAACCACTAATGATTGGTTGATCTAGTACATTTACTACTCGATCTAATAAAGGTGAAAGTTCTTTCCATTAAAAATCGCTAGTAACGTTTACTACCTCCAAAAGAATGGCACTAATAGCCTTTTTCCTTTGGAGGTGGCAAAGTACGATTTTCAATGAAACGCACTTTCGAACGAAATCAATGCAATCCTTCATCAACAGAAGAACATGAGTAGTTCTAGTAAATGTACTGGATCATCTACTCATGAGTAAACTACCACCTCCAAAAAAATGCGGCTAATCAATTAACAAAAATCTAGGTAACTAAAAATGTAGTAGATTCGGTGTAGGCAGTGTTCAAATATTGCTCAAGGAAATACATATATTTAAGCACACATGCATTAGACTCTACCGATTTATTTTGATGTCTTTGCAATTAATATTATTTTCATATGGCGTTATTTGTCAAAGTCATTTTACAATTCCAATTCATTATCGTGTTTGTTTTTCTATTTGCTTGCAAAAAAAGTAGACAATTACAGCTAGACACCAAAGTATCAAATCAAATGGGTGTGTTCAATGGGCAAACTTTTTATAAAGCTTTATATCATACAAAATTATAAATAAGTTTCGCGCATCACTGACAGCAATACTGAGCATCTAATTATGTCAAAACAATTAAAACTATGCACCTGTCAAACATTATATTTCAACAAAGTTCTCAAAAGCACCCATTATCTTGTGTTCCCACCTTTAAAGTAGAACTTGAAGCACGATTTTATCTGTAAGAAAAAATTATAACTACTCTCTTCCATTGTTCACTTCCCTATCAAATGACTTGATCTTGTTTTGCAAGTTAACAATAATTTTATCTTTCATTTTTTTTTTTTGTTGCATTGTTGATTTCTATATCTTTATATTTATATAGAAATTTAAATTTATACAAAAATATCAAGTCTGGTCGAATTTGCATAAGAAAAGAATTTACTTTTCTATCTATTTGTGCAATCTTTATGTTTGTTTGCTTGCACATCTAAAGAAGACAAGAGAGAAATAGAGTGAGAGAGAAAAAAATTATTCTTGCAAAACAAAAATAAAATGACATCTTTATTTCCTCCTCTCTTTTTGAATGCATTTGAATGGTTTACTATCTGACAGTCAACACCTGCCAGTTGTTTTCTTAACCGAGATCTCTACACTAATGTATTTTTTTTTTTATATTTTCATGCCCCTTTATAATATTTTTCTACTCACAATCTCTATTTTATTTGTGTTTCTTTTTACTTTTTTCTTATTTTTACTATCATCTGTCAAATGGTCTATTTTCACATGTCATTTTCACGGGTGAGAGGCTCTGCCTGCAGGTGGAACACAAAACAAAACAAGGCGCATTCTTTTTATTTTTATTAAATTTTTGTAGAAAATGTTAAATAAATTTGCAAACAACCTAAACATTTTATGTCGTGTTTCAGTTTTTGAGAAAAATCTTAAACTAATTAGCAAAAGCTGTGCAACTGATGCATTTAAGCGTTCAGTCAGATGTGAAAAAAAAGAAATTTACGAAAATTTGTATTTTATCTTTGAGAACATTTCTGGCGGCAGCGGTGGCATCAAAAAATATTTTTTTTTTTGCAAACAGTTGCACATACATTATATTCTCATTATTCTTTGGTGTTTTCTGCAGTTTTTGGGGGTGGTGGGGTGTTGTGTTGTTTAGAGACATTAAACTGAAACATTATCGGTGTTGTGACAAAATATGTGTCAACTAAACTATGTTTTTAAATTAATTTTGCTGTTCCGTTGGTTGGGGGCGTTTTGGTGTGTTTTTGTTTAAAATTGTGGTTAGTATTCTAGTTGTCATGTTTGGTTATATGCATTTTATTTACCACGAGGTAAACAAATTTGACAGCTTTTGATTATAATTTCTCCGAAATGTCACTTAACTCATGTGGTTTAAGCTTTTCATTGAAAATTTATCAACAAGGTTTAAAAACCTCAACGTTAAAAGCAAAATATGTGCAGTAAAAAGTTTTATGATTGGGTGTTATAATCATTAAAGATAAAATGCATTTAAAATTATTTAAGTGTTGAAATAATTAAGATCAAAAGATTTCAGGGCTGGCAATGATATACATTTTGACAACTGACGCAATAGCAGTCTTTTATTGGAGGTGGTAGACTACTCATGAGTAGTTGATAAGTAGATCTAGTAGTAGTAGGAGTAGTAGTTGTAAAATACTGTGTGGTTGGTAGTACTAGATTTCTACTCATGAGTCATGAGTAGAATTCCACCTCCAAAGGAACGCGGATAATCTTATATGCCAGCGAAATTAAACAATTAGGCGCGTTCCAGTGCTAGAGATTTTTATGATTGAAAAAAGGAACATCAAAGACGTCAGGTGTGGAATTTTTCACACAAAAAGCCTAAGTAATCAAGTAAGAGTGATGCAACCCTATACGCTCACTAGGTGAAAATTTATCGGCGTTGATTTGCATCACAAAAATTTTGTTTTGCCGGTAAGGTAGTGTTGTAAACAATATGAAGTAGCAGTGATGCCAACTTCCATTGGTTTAAGGAGTTCATTTACAGTAAAATATCATAAAACAGGAAAACAGGGTCAACGTGTTGAAAGATTGATTGATTGATGAAGCATCTGACGTATTTAAAAGTCACTTTTAAAAAGGGTCAATTCTGTAGAATTCCCTTGAACTTTTATGAAACATTGCATCGTCAATTATCTACAACTATATGGCCAACGTCAAAGCTTAGTAAATTACAACTCCACTTATATTATCTCTAAGGTAATCCTCCATCAGTTATCACTTTACCGTTTTTTTTATACTAAATAACATAAAAACCCTTACCAATCCTCTTACATCAATTTTTCGCGCATTAATTAATGCGCTACGTTTCAAGCGGAAATTCTGCTCCGGTTATCCGGTTTCATTAGCATTTTATCAGTGTTAATGCAACTTTGCTTAACTACACATAATCCTTTTTGAAATGTACAAAAAAAAAAGAAGGAACAAAAACAAAAACATAACTCATACCTTACCCAACGACATCTACACAAACCCTTCGTTAAAAAAAAAAAGAAAAAAATAAATAACACGACAAAACTCGCGACCTACCTCGCCAAATTAATGGCGTCGTCGTTGTTGTTGTCGCGCCGTGTCGTAGTCATCAACGTCTCCATTACATTCCCCACATTCTTCCGCGCTCTCAATGCCAGACCGAAAGATGCAAGCAAAACTAAACTAAACTAAAGTAAAGTAAAAAAAAAATCAATCACACAAAACACTGCTTAAACACTGGCCAGTGAGACTTGTGGTATACTAATTAGTAAAACGAGCTTTGAGAGGGCTGTAGTTTTCCAAAGAACCGAGGGTTGCACACAAAAAAGCTCATTTATATTCAACCGCAGTGAGGAAGAACCCACTTCCCCAACCTCTCGCTTCCTTTTTCTCGGTTCGGCTGTACTGTTTGCTACGATGGTGGGTCTCCAGCGCCCGTTCCTGTCTGTGTCTCATGCATTTATCATACTGTCAAGCGACCGACAACGAAACTACGACGACAACGACCAAGTTACTTCTATCGTGTCGTAGTCGTCGTCAGTGTTGTCGTTTTTTGTTGTTGTTATTTTACATATAGTTTTGGTTTTAGTTAGATTTCTACCTCTTCTCCTCCTATCTCTCTCTCTACATTAACCTTGAAATAGAAAGTAGAACGAAATGTTACACACACGATATACCGGGAGGTTTACACATGGTTAACATGGTTTTCAACGTCTCTCTAGGGTCAGATTGAAAAACATCCATCACACAAGGAGTCCTCTCTTTTGCCCAACCCATCACGACAAAACAAAACAAATATATCACCCCGAATATATGTATGTCTTTGTATTGTGTTTGTTTGTATGTAGATGTATAGGGTAAGAAACCTTTGTATTCAATTCAAAATAATTTATGTGACTTTAAATGGAAAAAACTACATATTTAAGCAAATTGCAGGCTCAGGTTACTCATGAACTTGATTTGGAAGGTTTTTGAAGGTAATTTTGTTTTGGCCATGTAAAGTTTTTTTTTTTGTAACCGCAGTGTATAATAGTTTGCTGACTATTATTTTGTTTAGCCTTGAGTTGGCTTTTCTGACGTTTTTTTTAAATGGTTTTGCAGGCTTTAACAATAAAGCTTGATCCCCCAAAAGTTTGCCAGTTTATTGTATAGCTCTTACACTTACCCTTTGTTCTAAAACAAATATTTGTGCATGAAGACTCACCTGAAAGAAAGAAGAAAACGATTTTTTTATTATTTAAGTCAACATTAAGCTTAAATGTTAGAAATAGGAAAATTTTCGTATCTGCTAGTGTCAAAAGTGACAGCCATTATTTTGTCAAAACTAACAAAAGTTAAGGAAAAAACATTTTTATCTTTATTCTAATTGTTTTGTTTTGTTTTATTTTAGTTCTGCATTCAAATATGCAAGCAAATGTCAGTAGGTATAATCAAAGTTCCGATTTTAACGTTTGACTGACATTTGCTTAAAAATTCAATTGGGTTAATTTCTGAACGCCAAAACCATTGTGCATCCAACCTAAATGATAATATATAGGCCGCGTTTCTTTGGATATCGTAGACTGCTGAGAGTAGATGATTGTACTAGATTTCTACTGATGAGTAATCTACTACCTTTAAAGGAACACGGCTATTGTTAATGGATGACAACACTACATTACCTCTAATGCATGAACCCTTTGTAACAGATCTGTTTGTTTACTGTTTCGAAATGTATCCTGTTTCTTGATTTTTTGCAATTAATGCTTATTAAGTAAATTTTTTTTAATTATAATGAATAAATGAAAGAAAAACTGAACTGAAGACGACGACGTGACTCGAATCGAGTTTGAAACAAAAAAATGCGTACGACAAAAAATATGCAGACTCACCAAAATATATCACGCACCTTTCAATCATTCAACTGTGTAAAGAAATCACATACAAAAAAATGCGTGAACAAAAGAAAAGCATATGGACGCACAAAAAAAAAAACAAATCATTCATAAGTTCAAAAAATTATACAAACAACGAAACAAAAAAGACAAAAAAAAATCCAAGAACCATTGAGAAAAAAAGAAAATATTTTATTTGTTGTTTAAATTCAGTCAATTGACAAAAAAAAAAAAAAAATATTTTAACATAATTTTTTGTAAGTTTTGCTTTGTAAACTTGATAGTTTATATTTTATTTATTTGATTTATTAACCATTTAACTTGGTAATGGTTTTAAGATGGTGTTTTGAGATAAGTAAAAAAATATTAAAATATTAAAGACCATTTAAGGCCAATCGAAAAGCATTATGACCAACATAAATCTTAATAAAATTTTAAATAAGAAGTTTGCCCGGAAATTGATACACATAAATAGGCTTGGCTTTGGTCATTCTTCTGTAGTTGACAAAATTATGTTATTTATGGGTTATCAATGAAAGATTATAAATTCAATGAACAAGTTAAGGGTACAGTCCACGCCGCTTATTTGCACGCGTAGGAACTAATCTTATTCGAAGGATGGTGAAATCAAGGGCCTTGCGTTCCACGGACTTTATTTCGAATCAAATCTATTTGAATAGCAAATGTCAAGTCTTTTTGTTGCACATAAGTCTTTACCCTTATAACATGAGCATATCAATTGTCCAAGGGTTCGAAACCCAAAACAGTCCAATACTTTTTTAACTCTTTGCAAGCATTTTCTGGAAAAACTTCATAAGTTTACAAGGTCCTCTTAGTGCAAGTATCATAATCATCAGTAAATTATTCACATCATCAAATTCAACGATATGTCAATTATTTAATTCTTAACTCAAAATCCTACAATATTGCTGACTATTATTTTCAATAAAGCCTTACCCAAATGTTATGTGTAAGCTTCATCTTCTTATCGCATTTTCAATATTTCTCTACAATTTTCCTATCATTTTGAAAGTTTTTTTTTTTTAATCAATCAATGAAATTATAAACAAAAGATAAATCAATTTTGTGTGCCTCTATCCTCCCAAACATATACATTTATAGAGACATTTGTTAACAAACACACTGTCTTGCTGCCAGAAGTTCCAGCTACAAAAAGATTAAGGTCTTCAACCTTGTGCATTGGACTTGGCGATATACAACCACTGCACACAGCACACATATTGGCGGCCACACACCTGTCCAGCAGTATGTTAACATTTATTTCCCTCAAGATGTTAACATGTCGAGAAATCTTGTAAAAGCCAAAAGGAAGATTTTTGCCCCGTTTCACCTGTACGTGGTGAGTCCATCGTCGTCGTCGTGGGTTTGTTCAGACTTCGTTGTCCTCGTTCTTGCTGCCGCCCGGTCGGCTGGAGAACACCACTCTTTTGACCAAGACACAACATTATGGTTGAATCGCTCTTCAAGAATAAGAACTCTTCTAGCTACTTTTTTTATTTTCTTTATTTTTGCTTTACGACTGCCTACAGTATTGGAATGATACACGAAACGGAAACGGACGTGATATAAACATATGCACTGCATTTGAGTATCTTAAAACTTATCTTGTCTGTTCTAAGTTTTTTGTCTAATTTTTCTTTGTTTTTTTCAAGAGTGTCGAATAATGTTTGGTCATCGATGGGCAGTTGCATTGCAATGAGTGCGCTTTTGTCCTAAGATCTGTCTGTTTGTTTGTTAGTTTTTTTTTTTTTTTTTTGTTACAGAAATTTCATGAAATGTCTTCCTACTTGTTTGCATGTTCAACATTTATTATCTAAAGCCTTTAAATTTGAATACAGCCAGCTGTGGTATGTTTGAATAAGTACATTGTATCCATACAGTAATAGAGAGGCGATAAGTGTACAGCTTTGCTGGAACCAGAACTACGAAGAGCTTAAAGTCTTATTTCAAAACAACTTTAAACTCCTTTGGATAAAGTTGAGTTGTCAAAATACTAGTCAATGTAGTTGATGATTTAGTTTATGTCCGATGAAATTGTAGTTCATGTACATGTATTTCATGAACATATACATGTAGTTCATGTACAAGTACATGTAGTTCATGTACAAGTACATGTAGTTCATGTACAAGTACATGTAGTTCATGTAGTTTATGTACAAGTACATGTAGTTCATGTACATATACATGTGTTTCATCTACAAGTACATATAGTTCATGTACCTACATTGTACATGTTTTTAATGTACAGTACATGCACTTGATGTACAAGTACAAGCAGTTGAAAACGTTTCACGAATTTTTATGAGACATAGTATATGTTTTGAAATGATAAGGTACTTAACTTGAAAAACATCACTTATATCAAATCACAACACATAATTTTGCATTTCAGTCAGAAGTTGTGAAATGTAAATTTTATTTAAAAATTCCACAATGAGGTATTTAAAATAGTTTCTCAAATTTGCAATATTTAAAAAAAAAAAAAAACAACAACTGGAATACACTAAATCCATCAACACCTCTTCGAACCACGATTAACTTATCAAACTGATTAATTTATATCCATCGATATGTCAATCCAGAGGAATATCCATTGAGAGAAGTAATTTATTCATTTAATGCATTCGAATATACATGCCCCATTAATAACTTTTCCCGCGCGCTCAACCTCAAATAATATTGAATTCTTGGAATACGTAATTATCATCAAAATCAATTATATAGATTTATATTGCTGCTGCTGCATCTTGTTTTAAGTTGCTTTGCTGGCCAACACAAAAATTTAGCAGCAATGAGGGAAGAGTGTGTACAGCAACCAATTTAGCCCCCAATCAAGTTCAGTTGTATAAATTGATATACATATACTTATCGGTGTCGTTATAGGAATTCCTATACCTACTTATATTTGATTTAATTATAAACTAGTACAATCCGTAAAGTTCTTTTACGTTTTATGATTTTTTTTTTTTTTTGTGAAATGTGCCATTTTCACCGGCCAAGCGTGTGTGGTTCTATTTTAGGTGGCATGCCCACCAAAAACAGCTGGCAACTTAATAAACAAAAATTCATCGTTTTTATCTTTTATTTTTTTTGTTTGTTGTTATATTTTTTTATTTTTAAATAAATTATCATCGAGATTTAAAATCTCACATAAAAATTCCTCACAGTTAGTACTTGCGAATATGATTGTTATTATCATGGTTATAACAAATTTTTCCATTTTTTTTTTTTTTTGTTAATATTTTGCAGACAAGCAACATGACAGACGCCAGATGAGAGTTTAATTTTATTTTTTGAAATTATTTTTTTTTTTCTCTATCTTTCAGTTTGAGTAGGAACGTGATGGTGTTGAAAATTTATTTTGCATTGTTTTAATTAAATATTGAATGCATGTTATAAAAGATATTCGTGTTTTTTTTGATTGACATTCTCAAAAATGTCGGAAATTGTTAACAATTTCGGATTTTTTTTTTCAATTTTGTTTTGTTTGACATGGAAAATTTAGTTAAACATAAAGGTTGACATTTTTATATGAAATTGTTAAATTTTCCAATCATCACGTAGCAGTAAAGTGTGTTGACAGAGAATTTGACATATTTAATTGTCTACTTGTTTAAAAAAAAAAAAAAAAAAAGTGTCTGCATACTATCATATAAAGTATAAACAAACGTCATAATGAAAGTGGCATGAAATTCCATCAAAATGTCAGATTTTTGGATTAGAAAATGATTTTTATATATATTTTTTCTTCCGCATTAATTGAACTTGTGCCTAACAAAAAAAAAAACAAACTACAATAAAATGGAGATGATTTGAGAACCAGTGAACACATGTAAAACCATATGGGATTATCTGTCAAATTTTGCATGGCATGAACTGTCAGGTTGTGACCTTTAGCTTGAACTCAACTAAGTCACTTATTTTAACGTTTATAAGATCTCCCTCAGCGACGTTTTGCCAAAAACTGATTATTTTTGTTAACATAAAGTAGTTGACAGGTTACGACTTTTGTTAATGAAAAGCCTCGTCCGATATTATGTGCCGCGTTGTAACCAAAATATTTTTACAAGTTATATCTTATTAGTCAATTCGCCCTTTTTCATATCGTGCTACAACTGAGCAACAAAATGTTGTGTTTTCCTTTTGCACATGCAGCAAATCC
Organism: Episyrphus balteatus; assembly: GCF_945859705.1. Lineage (NCBI taxonomy): Eukaryota > Metazoa > Arthropoda > Insecta > Diptera > Syrphidae > Episyrphus > Episyrphus balteatus. Next base: position 10,717,985 of record NC_079134.1, on the reverse strand, counting down.
AATCGATTGATAATGTTCAACTTGAATTACATTATTATTATGAGCACAAGCTATTATGATTTAGGAATAAGAAGACAAGAAATATCAAAAAATAAAACTGTTATATTTCTATGATTTTACATTTGAGTTTGAGCAGTTTCGCTTTATTTGCCAAGTAAAAGCTCTGAGGGTTGAATAAAATTATTAATATTCAAAATCGTAGAAAAAAGAAAGAACTATTCTTGCAGCCATACCTATACAACAGGTGTCACTTTAAGACACAAACCAAAAACGTCATAATGCACCAAAACCTGTTATGTCACTGCTAACCAGTCTAAGACAACAGACGTTACTATGAATCATAGCCAGAAATAACTTTAAATGATGAAGTGAGACAAAAGACGTCACGAACCCCACGTCAGAAAACCTTGAGATATCAAAAGTTACTGTTATACAAATTAACCAAAATCTCAAACAAAGTTTGAAACAAGACAAAATTGTTGAAAACTGTTTACACGAAACTATTCTTGATTCTGGCGAAAACAAGTAGACAAACAGATCTGATAAAATTATCTCAGCTGAAATATGACGTTTTTAGGGTTGAAACAGTAGATAACTCAAATATTCTAATGCCTGGTCTTTTATTGATTAGCTGTCAAAACTTTTGATCATTTTAACCATAACTTTGGATCGTCTTAAACTGACTGCTCATTAAATATAGGTACGGAACGTAGAGAAGTGTTATTTTGACAGTTAACTTTGTTTTAGATGACATTTTTGAATCTGAATTAAAAAGGAAAAAGTTATCTTTATCTACCATTAACACTTTGACAAATAAGCCTTACAAATCTGTTCTGTCAAAGAAAACTTTTTCTGTACATTAATTTTCTTAAAATAACACTTTGTCACATTTTTTGCCGCGTGGCATGTTGTTTGTTTGGTTTCCAACTGTCATGTTATTTTCCGCCATCAATATCACACACACAACGGCTATATACTACTTCCAACAAACCAACCAGACTATAGGTTATACCAATTTCTCTATATATAATACGTATGGGTCTTGTCAATAAAAAACAAAACAATGCCAATCACTTTTCCAGAAATTGAGTTATATATAGAGGCGATGATCACGATCAAGAGCGCAGCAAACAATACCATATAGCTACACAGCTAGTTAGCTCTGGGCCAAAGCTATAATATAGCCTAGTTATCGACTTAGTTATAGCTTCAGTTCCAATAAAATATCTACCAGTCGGTCTCTAGGTATATGTATGTGTCGAATCACAAAAGTGAGCCCCATAAACAATGCAATATCTTGAATTCCAATCGAAATTGTTCACCGCAGCTAAAGCAGACCGAGTCGAGAGAGACCAAAAGGAAACACAATGCAACCAATTGACATCATTATCATGGAGCTTAACTTAAATATAAAACCAGAAAAAAAAATATATAATAATAAACCCCAACGACATCGGCCCGGGCTTTGCGAGAAAAATAAAAAGGAAGGCAATAAAAATTACGACCAGTGCCACAGTATGCAGAAGAAATAAAAGAAAAAAAAAATACAAAATATGCAACTCCAGGTAATAACTCCAAATGCGAACCATTGAGGACCGACAATGTTTTTTTCTGACTATGGCTTTGGATTTGGAGGCACATAACATTCTGTTTCCAGCTTCAAGTTTAAGACGAATCGAAATGCATACAACAACAACAAAAAAAAGAGCTGTGCGCACACTCAACATACGCGCCTTCACTGCACTGCACTGCACACAACACACATGGAGGTATTGCGCCATAACCTTACCGCCATCACACGACTGACTAAGCCCGACTTCAGAGTGTAAGCCAAGGACAATCAGTCCGGCTTACACTTTTGGTCTGGTTCATAAAACAATTCAACCGAGCCGAAAACATTGTGGCTCTTTTTGTTGTTGTTGTTGCTATAACATGTGCAGTGCAGTGAAAAAACTGCATCAAGTATGAAAGAGCAAGAAAGATTGTGGTGTGTTTGTAAATTTTGCCGCTTGGGGGTCCCTTGCATGAAAATTTATGTTGCACTTTAGTGGAAACGAATTGAACTTTATTTCGAATATAATATACAGTTTTGACGCCACTGAGGCGGGCTGAGCGGTAGGTTTTTTGAGAGGTGAGGTAAATTTTTAGTAACGTTATTTTTTTGTTATTGTGTGTGATTTTTGTTTCATTTTTGTTTTGTACATTTGCAATGGCAAACAGAGAGTATTGGGCAATATACATTGGTGGATGTTGATTGCGTTTTTTTTTTTTCATTCTTTGTGATGCATTCAAACGATGAGGAGAGGTTTGATGATGATGGTGCAGTGTATGCTGCCAAGACATTGTCTGGGTTAGATCTAAAAAACAAAATAAAAAACCGAAAACAAAACTGGTTTTCCTATACAAGTCCGGGGTTTTGGTTTTATTTTTTGCAGGTCTTTTTGTTACAATTCTGGTTTGTTGACTCTTGTCCTTGTTCGGAAGTAAAGTTATGACAAGTGTGTTGAAAGGAAAATGTTTGTCTTTTTGCAAATAAATCTTTGATATTATTGATTCTAGTTCTAAACTTGATTAAATTCTTGGACATCTAAGTGTTTCCTAACGTAAAACGTAACGATATGTCATTTAAACATTGTTCTAACAACTGTCACTTTAAAGTTTTAATATGTACGTGGAAGGACCATTGTGTTCAAATGACAAATTTTGAGACCATTTGAAAAGTTCTTTTACGTTCTAACTTCTAAGGTTCTAAGACATAATGAAACATTATGAGAATTTACCTGACGTAATGATACGTTACGAAACGTTATGTAACGTCACAAATCATTTTAAGATGGTATGGGAAGTTAAGTGGTAGTATAACACGTAATTTGACTCGTAATTGTCATATATTTTGACATTTCTTTCAATAAGGAAATAAATAAGGATCAACCACACAAAAATTAATTAAATAATTTCTTCAAGTTAAATTGACACCCCTTTTATGATGTGTAATTCGCCAACTCACCCAATCCATCATCAATTAAATTCTCAACACTCTTGTCATTAAAAAAAAATTTCACTGAATTTTACATTTCATAAAAACAAAAGAGAAAACAACAAAATAAAAGGTTTACCACCATCATACATCCGATTCAATGAGAATGAAACGAAACAATTGCGTTGAGGTCATAACCCAATTTAACCCCTTTTTGACAGTTTGCCATAGTCACACACTCTCACATGTCATATACGTTTTCCGTATAATTCGGCCCCATTATCTGCTGTATGAGTCCATTGCACAGTTCAGTTAAAGAAAAAGAAAAAAAAAAAAAACACAAATTGAAAAAAAGTGTAGTACTTGCTAATTGGATATCCTTCAGCAAACTCAAAACGAAAATTGCAGGAAAACACAAAATTTTTCGGGATGATATTTTCTAGAAACGTTACAAAAGGGGCAATGACATATCATCTTTCAAAACCCCCTGTCTCCCCCATTTATATGTACTCTTCTCACACGTACAAATAAGTCACACAAAAACGGTGTGAATCTAATTTAACATGAAAGAAGTGAAATTGCTTGAAGTATGCCATAGAATACACATAAAAAAAAGATTATCTACATACAACAACCCCGACTCCAAAAATGGATGAAAAACATCCTTTGGTTGGCAACTCCTACCAGTGTCAGACACAATGGCATCTCTCCATTCCTGTCTCCAAAGTGAACTGAACCCATTTGAATGCATTCAGCGCGCAAAAAAATAAAATGAAATAAGAAAAAAGTAGAAAAAAAGAAAAAAAACCGTCAAAGAACAATTGCATATTAGAAGATGTGTGGGGATAGAAGAACAAAAAAACAAGGTGTGGGACGACAGGTTCAACTTCTTTGTTCTCTCTGTATAGCTTCCCGACCCGATCAACTCACATTCCGTCGCCACACTCTCTGCCACCACACCACACACCGTTCAATGACACTTTCACTCCGACTCCGAGTTCGATATTATACGAAGTCAGAGGGATTGCATCCAGTCAAATCAAATCAGCGAGTTAAAAAAAAAGCAGAGATACCCATCTGTGTGGATGAATGTGGGAGTTTAGATGGGCTATTGGTGGTGCTATAGGAACAAACTACTGGTTATGGTGTGTCCCCATAGTTTTCTATATATCCAAATTATGGAAGAAATGCACTGGCACATAATTTGAAGTTGTGTCATTTTCCATTCCTGCAGCAAGTCTCTTCATCCATATAGTTTTTTTTTTTTTTTGTCTAAAAGAGACTTTATGATGGCATTTGGTTCGTTTAGTAATCTTTATTGTTCGTAGCTCCCCATTTTATCTTTCATCGAGAGAAAAGACTCTGCTGTGATGTGATGTGCAGAGGAGAGAACGAGGTCGCGTAGAGTGAGTTACTGAGTGGATATAGGATGTTGGCGCGCGTGGGGGAACAATATTTTATGTGACCATTGCACCTTCTCGTTGGGAGGAGATTAGTTTTTATCAGAACTGATTCAGCGTATCGAATGAGGGGTTGCTCTGATTCTTTTATATTTTTTTTTTGTCTCTCTCGATTGAAACTGGGTAGTAAAATATATTTAATTAGATATGCCCCGAGGTATGTATGTATAATCGTATATGTTTGTATGTTTAGTATGTGCTAAGTATATGTAAGTGTATGTGGGAGGGAAAAATATAACATGTTCTCGGTTTAGTAGAGATTTATGATGCTGTTGTTCTAGATTTCCATCTCAAAATGGTTTGTGTTTTTTATCGAACTGGTCAAAATTAGAGTAAAAATGACAGACAACATGACGTTTTGCATGACTAGAAGTCTGTTTGCGTCCAGAATAAATGTGCAAACTGGCAAAATAACAATAGTGCTTTCATAGTCAAGTGAAGTTTTGTATCAAAAGTGACATATGTCATTCCGCATAAATTTTACTAACAAACAGTTTTATAAATGACAGATTATAAAAGTTCTAATTATGACAGATTTTTGATAGAATAGTTAAACATTTTCAGCTGTCAGATATTTGACATGAAGGCAAATCACCTTTCATGATTGTGAAGCTTATGTCTGACATTTGTTACACCGTAGCGGATTTTTATATAAATTAAATATTTTGCAACAAATGTTAAAAACTATATTTCCGATGAGTAACGTTTTGATGGTAGATCCTTTTTTCAACTTAACAGCAGTATCTTGTGTTTAGGCATTGTTTGTCTACTTTATTGAAGAATAAGTGGCATAAACTGTTATAATTCGTACTCAATTAAACAGTTTAAAAAAAAAACAAACTCATAAAAGATGGTGAATTTTTTCATAAGGAATCCTCTACGTTTCAGTTCTGTTTGTTTACTTTTAACAAAAAAGAAAAAAACTGTTATAATCTGTTATAAAACTAAATTTCATACTTTAGAACTGATCTTGGCAATTTTTTTATTGTAAAACCCCTGCGAAACCATTTTCTGACTTTGATGAATTCAACTTCAACTGTTTTAATGCAAATAAACACAGAAAAAATAAAAAAAAAAACTTCGTCTGTGTTGTCTCTTAGCTCTTGATGGTGATTGTTAATCACAATCCAGTTGAAACCAGTTGATTTACCATTTTTGTGCAAATTTAATCGATTACCAACACCCAAGAAATCGTGTGCATGCAATTAAGATTGCTCAGAGAGACACAAGCGAACAAAAAAAAAGTATTTTACATATCCGACAACAAAGCTATGCAATGATTACAAAACGTGCGCGCAGATGCAAAAACAACAGAAAAAAAGACAACCAAGATGGAAATGTAAACAAAGACAAATGGCTGATCTGCAATTCAAGGCTTTCAGTTTTTTAGCCATGCAGCAGCCAGGTGAGATTTTTTCTTCTCTTCTAGCTTTTTTCTATAATTGACTGATTACACCCACGACACAATAGAACAGATTGAGTTTAAATGTTTGCACAAAAATATAGGAGGGACTCTGTGAGGACCAAAAGGTTGGGTTGATTTTTGTTTTAAATGAACTCACAATTATTAGAATCTGATTAATTAATTCAATCAAGTCTCAAAGTAAATGCTAGAATAGGTTCGTTTGTTTTTTTTTTTTTTTTGTGAATGGGCAGTCAAAAACTGACTGAATGATAATTTATTTTCATAGACGAACCTTAAATTTATTTTCAGACGCGACTTTTGTCATAAAATATTTAAATACAAAACTGCTATGAATTCTTAATAAGTTGTTATTTTTGTCGTTCTAAAAATGAATAATTTACACTCATTGGCATTGTTCGATTTTTTTTTTCTTTTACATTTTTTTTGCACAAAACGAAACTCAATTTTTTTTTTTTTTTTTTTTTTTTGAATTGTTTATCAATTTCGTTATACTCTCAGACAGATTTTTGATCGTCTCACAGATCGAAGAATTTAAATTCAATCAGGTAACGGCAAAGTAGGAAACAATAACACATAAACATTGAAGAAAAAAAATATATAAAGTCTCGTGATTTTTGTTGGAGAGAGAGATTTTGGAATTTTAAGAAATCTTGTTTAATTGTTGAATCAGACAATTTCACACTGTCTGCTTCACGTTTGTAAACAAAATAAATTTTTGTATGTTTTTGGAATTTATTTAAAAGCGTTTTTTCATAGATTTGGTCGAATGAAGAAAATAAATAAAAGTCTATTGAAAAACAAATAATGTATTATTTTGTCTATTTATACAATTTGCAATAAATGAAAACTTTACAACCTGTTCAAATCTGTTTCAACCCAAAAAGATTCGGTTAATTTTGTCTTTCTGTTTTAATTTTCATGATGTAATCAGCACTTAAAATTATATAAAATGTCATGAGTTCAATAAAATGTTGTTTCAGCCTTAAATACAATTTAGGTTCCACCTTTGGCCACTTATATGATAAATGACAGGAAATGGATAGAACGTCAGTTGATCGAATGGAAGCCATGTTGTATTTTTGTGATAAGGCAGTGTTCCTTTTACTTGTTATGGGACTCTTTAGTAGTGTCATTAAAGACCTGTTTGTGTACAATATATTTTTTTTTAATTTCACATATTTTTAAATTATCGTCCTCCCCAGTTTTCAAAGTTTGAGAGATATTAAAAATAAATGCAAAAATATTTGCAAAATAAAAACCAGTAACCACTACGTCATTTCTATTAAAAATTATGACATTTGAGTGGCAAAATTATGAAAAAACACCTCAACAATATTTTCAAGGTCAATGCAGAATTATTTCAGGTGAAACTTTGCTCTAAATTAAAAAGAGAACAAACAATTTATTTAATTTTGCGATTTATATTTGCTCTTTACTGATTATGCCAGTTATTTTTGAGCTACTGATAAAAAAGTATACTAAACAATAAAATTTAATTGCGCGAAGATTAAAAAAAAAAACAACAAACAAATAAAATTTATTTTACACACTTTGCCCACATGAATTTTATAGAACCCTTATGGAATCTCTATAAACCTCACACAGAACGTCACATAGACTGATGACATTTAATGTAGATTTTTCATTCATTAAAACAAAAAATACGTAAGGCTCAGTAAACAATATTGACAAAAACAAAATTACATACACATGTAAAGATGAAAACTAATCTAAAAATTATAACGAAATAAATAAACCTAATTACACCAGTCAAACTGATAAAAAAAAAACAAAACGAAAATACCTATTCCCAATTCGCACTTCATAATCGAATTATAAACAAAAACAACAAAAAGACAAAATAATCTTTAAAAGATTAAACAACGCTTGTGAGCAGCAATAAGTCTTTGAACCTTGTGATAAGGTTGCGTTCACACTCTTTGAAAAGTCTCCTATACATATATTTATATCGCCGCTTACACACTCTTGGTGCTTACGTAAATTGTTATTTTGAATTTTAAATGAATCAAACCACCATCACCACAGTGTCAAATGAGTTCAGTGGTAGACATTTGGCTAATTGATTTATTGTAATAAAATCTCGGACAAGAGAAAACCGAGAAAGAAAGAGAGAAAAAACAAATTAAATACTTAATGAATGAGACAATTACAACTCTACAAAAAGAAAAACATCGCGATTGAGGAATTCCTCGGGCACCCCTTTTTTTTTCATAAAGAAAATTAAATATCTAATGACCCCAAAAGGTGAACCCATGTCTAGCCAGCCGGCACCGCACCATACACAGTCATTTCTGTATCTAGCATTTATGTAACTTCTGACGTTTCTGCACTCTCCATCTCCACTATATTCTCCATCGAAAGCAAATCTCGTCGTTGTCGTCGTCGTTGCTACTTCGCCATATAAGCTGCCTCTCCATTCCAAACTTACATATACACATATTCCCTCGAAACTATTTAATATACTTTTTTTTCTATCTATCTCGGCTTCTTAACATTTACTGCGGCATAAGAGTTACTGTGCAACCCCGCTTCGTATATTAATATACCTACATTTTATAGAAAAAAAAATGAGATTGCATACCCCCCTCTGGCGTCTAGTATGGGAAGCTCTCATTTATATATGTATGCTTATATCATACCTACATACACCACTTACTAGGTCGATTCGATACTTCAGTTTTTGCCGGAGTAAAATTGACGAGCTTTGTATTTTCAGACTTTTTTTTTTTTTTTTTTAATTCTATTTTTCATTTTTCGAAGTCTGACGTATGGGCTTCTGGTCTGGGTCGACTCGGCGCGCACTGAATGATAGTGCTTGTAAATTCCACTTTAACAGGTTGTGTCTAGTCGCTATTAGTAATTTTAATTGAATGCTCTGGGGTTTTACAGCAAAAATGAAGTACCTATACGACGACAACGGTGTGAAGGGGGTGTAAAAAATCTGCAAACAGATGGAGGTGTTTGTTATTTTTTTGTTCGTTAGTTTTTTTTAAATTTTGTTTTGTTTAATTGACAGTTAATGTTATTTGTAATTTTTATCAGAAAATATGTGGGGAATTGGATCAAATTTAATTTTATTCTTAATTGTTTTTGGCGGTGAACTGATTTTTCAAGTAAAATATCGTTGGAAGGCATGAAAGTTTGAGTTTTTATAAATGCCAAACCCTCACAGTTATCATATATACAAATGATAAAATAATCAATATCGATTAATGACAAATTAATGGCAGATGCGGTGCACTACTGCGCTGTCATAAACGAATGCCAAAATAGAACAAAAAAAAATCATATTCCCATAAGTATCTCCCACTAGAAGATGAACAGAGCTAAAACTGTGCACAAAACTTTTTTTGACAAAAGACGCAATAGAAAAGGCGTGTTCACGTTTCTGAAAGTTTATTTTTTTTAATTACTTTCGTCTTCTGTATGCCTAGCAGCGGGACACAGCTAAAACTGCCCACGAAACTTTTTTTTTTTGATAGGATAAGCAATCGAAGCCCGTGTTCACGTTTCTGAAAGTATGATTTTTTTAAGAACTGACGTCTTCAGTGTGCCTAGCAGAGGAACACTACTCAAACTGAGCACGAAAATCTTGCTTTTTTAATTGAGAGGCCTGTTCATGTTCCTGAAAGCATGTTTTTTTTAAATGATGACAAAGGAGGATTTAAAAAAATACTGGAATGCTTCCTAAGTTTTCTGGACGGACAATCGTAATCTTATGGCAACACTAGTACTATTGTTGCTTCTTGGGAATTCCTATTAGAAGCTCTTTTATTTTCTTTCAAATCATGGAACATGGAAGAAATAAAGGAAATATTCCTAGAAATAAAGGCAACAACCGATATTGTTGTAATTGAATTATGGAATAGATCATTAGAGTATAAAATCCAAACCAACTACATGTATCACATAAAATAAATCGACACGCTTCCAGTTTGTCGCACGTTTTTTGTTCATATATCGGTGACGCAGTGGGTGTGTTAATTAATGCCATAACAACAATGTTATGAAATAAAATAAAAAAACAAATACAGAGAAACAGTATTTATTATAATTAACAGATGGGAGTTCATATTAGTCTACGGAATGTTTTACTAAAAGTCTTTAATACATCGTTATAGATGCTTTTTTTGGTAGGTATCTCACTTAATATCTATGGTTTTTTGTTTATAAAAGATAGTTTTGTAGGCGGATTTTATTAACATTAATAAGTATCATTTTGAGGCAGCACACAAGACGGCGACAAAAAGTGTGATATACTTGTAGTACCCAATTTTGTCACCAGAGATGTCTGTTATTTCATTATTATTATGTTTTTTTTTTTTGTTACTTTCTTGGAACGGAAACAAGTGGGCTATAAATGGTGAAAAGAGGGCACAAAGAATCTTAATGGCATTGAGGGAGCAAAGGTATCCATAACAACTATCGTCGTCATTGTTTGTTTAAAAAAAAAAAATAAAGTAAAAATAAGATTTATGGCGCTAGACAGATTTTTAACACCCATTCAACACTCAAGTGTGAGCTTTTTTTATTTATTTTTTTTTAAGGCACGTGTGTTGTTATGGCGTGTAAATAATAGTAGTTTAGACTTTACGATCTTCAAGATGGAGAAGCGGGAGAAAGTGTAAATATAAATTGAAGTATTGTGTTTCAGTGTTTATGGGTTTGTTTGATTTTAAGAAAATGTGTACAATCAAAATTCAAATGCAGCAACCACTTTTGTATTTATTTTAATTTTTTGTAATGAATTAGAAATGTAATAGATGTCTCTTTGACATTTTAATTCTTTGGATATTTGTTTACCAAAACGCACTAACTTGTGTCTAATTTGCATAATAATGTCAAAACATAAAAGAAATGGGTAATAATTCTGACCTGACCCATGAATTGGTTGATAGCTTGACTTTTTTTGTGTTTAAGGTAACAATTTTAAGTATCTCTTTAAACCCTGACAAGCTTGTAAGCTTGCAATCATAATAAATTGTTTAAAGAGGTATTTAATGTCAAGTTGTTGTGGCTATATTAAATTAATGAATTTTTGGTTAAAACAAGGTTGTGATTTATTTTTACATAATTTTTTTTGTGTTTGACAGATACTAACCTCGTGACGTTTACACAATGACGTTGTAAGGCCTCAAGGCATCACCTTTTTTTTGTGGTTGACATTTGTTTTCAAAAGAAGACACAATGACGTTTAAATACAAACTACCTATCAGAAAAATATTGATAATCTAAACAAAGGTTTTGTTATCTTTCAGAATCAATATTATTTTCAAAACATGCGCCTGTTGAATACTTGCAAGCACTTTTAATACATTCAGTATAATCTGTACAATATGTATGAATAAATATGTACATACTCAACTATCAAGGTACTTAATTATTATGTCGCACACAAATAGTGCTTTTTATATTATCTTTTGTTGACGTTTGTTATTTTTATCTTAAATAATGTATATTAAAATGGGTTTTTATCAAAAGTGTGTCATCAAAACAGGTAGTATAATGCGTATATAATGCGTTAGTGTATTGTTTTAAAAAAATTAAGTACAATTGTTCTTGAAATCGAAACAATCGAAAGAAGTTGATCATTTTGACTATAGTCTACCAGCACCGATAAAAAAACGCAGCTTTTGTGACTGACTGTTGTATAGTTAACCAGAGCCGTGTTCATTTGGAGATGGAAAAGTGTTCATTAGGGGTATTTATGAAACGGTGGTAAACCTGCTAAAGTGGTAAATGTGTCAAAACTTTATATGGGCTAAGCCAGTTTAATCACCATATTTACCATTTTACCAGGTTTAGCAAGAGTTTACACCGTTGCATGAATACCCCTATTGTGAATACTTTACTATCCATTTTACTGATCAGAGATCAGAGCATCCAAAAAAAGTGAGCGTAAGTTTGAAAATGAAAATCTAGGGGTAATATTGTCAGCAAAATAATGGAGTAGATTAGGGGTCTCCAAAAGCAGATTGCAGTATTACATTTGAGGAAGACGTCGTCGAAGAAAGAACGAAGTTCTGAGGCAAATAATAAACAAACCAAATTCATTATATTTGATGATATACAATCGCAAAATTCCAAGAAAACGCCGAAATAAAACAAAACTTGCATCAAAGTGATGGGCATTTTGGATGCACCAACTAAATTACTTGCTGACCACCAGTTCTAATAGGGCCAAAAAACATCGTTAAATTGTAGTTAAATATTTTTTTAAATACACTCCGACATTACTTTTAAACTGCAATACATAACGATTGTATTTGCATTTGATCTGTTCGTGATACAGAGTTTGGCTGAATTCCAAAATGCTGTAGCGCCTCCCATCGCAAGCAAATTGCATGCAAAGAGCTAATGGCTTGTAGGTAAGGTAGTGCTGCAAGTCATACAAAAACCCAATGACTCAAAGGAGAACTGCATTTAGAAATTAAACCTTCAACCACCTGTCAAACAAATTAGATAATAAGTCAAAAACGGTCTTCACTTTTTCTGGTGCTGTTTATTTATAGTTCTTTCTTTATTTTTTGACAAACGGTTCTAATTTATTTTTACCAATGAACGCGTCTAATTTAAGGAAGTGTTAAGCAGCAATTACACGAGTTAAACCAGCAATTTCAACAACAACAACTGTCAAATAGTTTCGTCATAAAAATTGTCAAAGAATGAGCAAGGTAATTTTTTTATGGCGGCTTACTTTGCAGAGCATTTACACAATCAAATAGCAAAATTCTGTCAAAAATACTCGCAATGTTGTCAGAAGTGTAAATGTTACAAATGCGTCGGTACTGCATTCGTGGACACAGGCAACTATTATTTTTTTCAATACTCAGAAATAGAGAATTTTGTTCGATTTTGATTCATTAATCAACAAATATTTTAAGCAAATCCTCTCCTAATACAGTTTACATTTTTTGTTTTGACATTTAAAACATAAAGTCATATATATATCAAATCATCATTTTCACCAGCTGGTGGATTTGACTTAATACCCGAATGACTGCGTCTAATTTATTATAGGTAGGTCAATGTCCCTTTAATCCAAGCAAATTTCCCCCTTGACTGTTAAACCACTACTATATCAACTACCTACAATGGTTTTATTTTCCTTTTATTCATTGAGTATTGACAGCAAACATAAAAACCTATTCACCCAATTCTATTATTTAATAATGATGCGCCAATACGCAATAAACTCACCCTTAAATTCCAAAAAAAAAAACCAACAGACAGCTTAGTAAACTAAACCAACCAACCATTCTTTTTGGGACAGACATTATACAACAAAAAAACGAGACAATAGAACAAGTTGAGGAACACTTTTACGTAGGTAACTACTTTCCTAGCATCCCGTTGCCTAACATAACAATACCTTTTTGAGAGACAATTTTTTTGTTGTGTGTTCTCTTAAAAATCCACTATTCACTTTTCAAAAAATGAAAACGACGATCATAAATACAACAATAAGAAAAAAAAATTAAAACACAATACACAAAAAAAATGATAAGTAAGGACGAAAAGTGCGTGTAAATGAAAATTCATTGTGATCCATTCAAAGATGGATGGAATTATTTTTTATGGCGCACATAATTTTCAGGTAACAAAACCGCAAGAAGGGTTCGATGACCCTCCTCCTTTTTTGTTGACGTTTTTTTGCTGTATTGTTTTCTGCACGTTTTTCAGATGAATAACCTATAATGTAAAAAAATGAATTTTTTTTTGTTTCGCTTTTTGATTGTGATGCCAATGATTATTCTTTTTATAAGAATATAGAAGATAGGAAATTAGATTTGTTGACCAAACTAGATTTTTATGACATAGGTTTGTTCAATGAATAGTGACAGCGAGCTGTCATATTGCAAAAGGTCATGTAACTAATCATTTTGACAGTTTTCGTTGTTTTTGTAATAGAGGGTTAGGATTTCTTCGATTCCTAGATGACAGCTGCAAACTGACTCGAGAAAGATGACTGCCATGCAAAAACGCAAAAAGAATAAAAAGATTAATTCTTCACCCAAAAATGCATTTCGCAATATATCGCTAATGCCATTAACTTGATTTCAGACTTCAATATTTGGGTCATGGCAATAAGTTTATCAATTGGAATAACAACTGTACTCAGGTCTTTGGTATATTGATAAGACAAGCTTTATTCAGAAAATTGCCATTGCCAATTTGGAATAATAGGTTTACAAACTCTTCAGTAGAATTTTGGTTATTCTCCAATTTAACACGCCATATTTTCACTCAATGCGATCCTTGTCACTGAATCTTTTTATGCAGCCATTAATTTCTTCGGCCCGTATTCCCCTGGTAGCAACTGGCAAAGTATGATGGAAATCTCCTGACAATTATACCGTCAATTCTCCCATAACTGAATTATTTGATCTAATATCTCTTAAACATCTGTCTAAAGCTTCATATCCACCTTTAAGCATCATTGTAGCCTCATCCCATACAATTAATTGACATTCTCTTAGTATCTACTCTAGACTCTAGCAAAATCACCTTATCCTTTTTTACTGGGACGTACTTGTCTCTGATATACTCAAGATTGGTTTTTACACTGGACAAGATCATAAGGCACACAATTTCACAGAAAAACTAACTGTGAATTCAGAAAACAAACTGAAAAAAAAAACACTCTTTCTTTAATTACCTTTCTTTTCAAATAGCTTAAATCTCGCTGCGCCTTAAGCGTTTCCTTCCTCTCAATTTCCTTCAATTCGTCCAAAATCTTTGTATATTTCTCACGATTTTCCACATCTAGCGCCACATGCAAATATTCATGCCAATTTCTCGAATCGAAACCCCAATGACATGTGCGATTTTCTTGCTGCCGATGCACGTGCCCAACAAATTTTTGCGGTGTAAACCAACCCTTACACTCAATACACACAATACATGCTGGCTTCATATACGAATACATATCTGGCGTACATATGCCCTCGCTCTTGCCAAAACACCGATGATAGACCTTAAACGAAATAGCACCCTTCGGAATGTCATCTATCGCATATTGATGCCGATCAGCGGCCCGATGCAATAGCGCCGCACACAAACGCTCTGCATCTGTGCGCGTTATCAAACCACTCGCCTTAACATCCGACGGCAGTATTTTGGCCGCCTTAAATTCCATCAACTGATCTGGGGTGCATTGCGAGCAGAATATACCCAATTCGTCAAATATTCGATTTATCTGATCGAGTGTAAAATCCGCTAGCACATTATTGAGAAATTGTGGCAGGCAGAGGCGTAACTCGCCGCCAAGTGAAAAACATCCAATTGTCTTGCCCTCGAGACGTGTCTCATACAGTTCGCCACGTCCTGTGTCCGCTGCCGTCAGAATTGGCTGCGGCAATTCAGGCGGCGGCGGTGGTGGCACTATCAGTGTTGGTGATTCATTGACATCCAGTGGCTCCGGAGAGCTTAGAATCTCCTTTTTGATTATTGTCGTCGGGCTGCCAGCAGAACCGGCGGCAGCGGCAGCAGCTGCTGCTGCCGCAGCTACTAATGATTGTCCAGGACCTTGCAAACTTTTTGTTGCACTACTTTGGTACGTTTTCAGTACAGTGCGTATGTTTTGCGTTACGTATTCGGTCATATTTTATTTGCAAAAAAAAACAAAATGAAAGAAAAACAAAAAAAAACGCAAATTTTTCTCCTCTCTTTTGTTTTATCTGTCAACTTTTGATTGATTAATGCGTCTGGTTCTTAGTTTACAAATGACATTTCGAATCTGTCAAATTTTTTTAGAGATCATACGCGGAAATTCGAAAATTTCGAATTCACCGTCGGCAAATCGGGGCAATACCGACAACGACGAAATTTACGTGAAATATTTCTTCAAAGAAAAAAAAAAACAAAAACAACAACGGACGACGACAAACTTTTAAGGTTTTTTTTTTCTTATCTTTTCCTTTTTTTATTTTTTTATTTTTATTTGCTTGCTCCTCTCACACACCAAAAAACGCGAAAAAGTTCATCCCAAGGCAAGGAGAGACGACAACGACGAATAAAAAAAAAGAAAAATAAATAAAATACGAAAATTTATTTATATTTTTAGAGCAACACACACGTTCTTTTTTTTTATTTTATTTATTCTTGGTGTTTCTTCTATCTCTCTCGGGTTTTTTCGGGTTTTCCTTTAAAAGAATTTTCTGCCTCTTTTTTTGTATTTATTTTTCACTTAACTTTTTTTTTTATCATATATTTTAGCAGGAATTTAAAGCAAAAATAAAATCCTTTTTCAGACAATTTTCGTTGCGTTGAATTGGTAACACTTTTTTATTTACCGTCATTGTATTCAATAATGGACGACGACACCATTCTCATATTTATTAACGATCCCACCGGAACCGGACTTGGGTTATTATTATTATTTAAATTTGATTGACATTTAAACCAGTAGTGCATTTGATGCATCATATCCATTGCAAAAAAGGGGTTTACACCTTTAAACACTTTTAAACCACAAACAGAATGAAGTTTTGTTCAAACTTCACTTCAATTCACTTCTCTTATTTATTTTTAATTGAAATATAATTCGCATTCACATAAATCGCATGCGAGACATTTCGTTACAATTTTTTTTTCTCAAAATTTTCATTAAATTCTGTGTATTTCACATTTTCCGAAAAACACACTTTTCTTCTTTCAAGAAGCAAAAAACTGCGAGGCTACCAAAAAAGCAAAAAAAAACCGATTATATGGGGGAGGTGAAGTTTGACAGCTCGCCGTCTGGACGGTTGAGTACACCGACACACAGGGGAGTGGAGTTGCAAAGCACCGCGTTCAACTACACAAATAAATATACGAAAAATGCTCGCACGTCGTTCAAGTTGTGAGCTTTATTTATTTTTTCTTTTTCGTATTTTTGCACAAAAAAAAAAAACTTTTATTACATAAAATTTTTCTCCGTGATTTCCACTTAAAACAGAAGAGAAAAAAATATATATTTTTTTCACACGACAGAGAGACGACGACGGCGACAGCGACGATGTAGTAGACAGACGACAAACTTACGAAGGCTATACGATTGGGGTACAGCAGCAGCAGCACAGCAGCAAAAAATAAAAGCAAAAACACATCGGCGGAGGATTCTAATTGGAGATAAAAAAATTTAAGAAAAAAAAACACCAACCCAACCAAACCAACAACGACGAGAAAGAACGGAAAGAAAGAAGAACAACACACTGAGTACAGAGAGATAGAGAAGCGAATTGTATTCGGTTCCTTTTTTTTATAAAATAAATTATAATTCTAGTTATTGTCGTTATAACTTTTTTTTTTTGGTTTATTTATTTATTATTTTTTTTGTCTTGCGAAATTCAATTATTTATTTATTTATTATTACGCGATAAACGAGAACAACGACGAAGGAGACGACGACGACAGTGACCACGGCACGGCGGCGACGATGACAGATAGCATTTTGTTCTTCTCTGTGATATTACCAAAACATGTCTATTGCATGAGAATCTCATTTGAACATCGCAAACTGTCGCTTTTGCTAAAAAATGCCACAGAGAGAGTGAGAACACTAGAGGTGCTTTGCGACGAATTAATTGATAGTGTGGGTTATGAAAGAGATAGACAACTATAGTGTAATGGAGAGAATTTGTTCTAAGTGAAAGGGAGATGTTTGGATTGTTTTGCAAGTTGATGGGAATGTATGTGTGTTCTTAGAATGAGAGAGCTATATTATTGAGTAGACTATACTAATACTATACATGAAGTATTGTTTGTGTGGATGAATATGTTGGCGGCGGCGACAACGACAGCGATAACTTTTGCTGGCTGGCTGAGAAAACAAGCATGGCCGGCGTTTGTCGGATTGCATAAGGGTTAGTGAATTGGGTGGCAGAATTGAGATAGGAATAGGAATTGATAGAGGAGTGTGTGTGTGTGAGTGTGCGAGCGGCGACGGCATTGGATTTTTTTTTTGCTACTGTAGTGTGTCGGTCAGATTTTTGTCATTTGTTGTTTTTTTTTTTTTTTGTTTTGCAAAAACTGTCTGCGGCGTTGCCGGTTCGAGTTGGATATAACGGGAGTGTGTTCATAGAGTGTGTTATTATGCTGTGTATTTTTCTGTTAAACTAGCAAAGAAGAGTAATTAACATGAAAGTATCATGGATAAGCAAATTGTGAAACATTAAAGCTGCAATACGAAAATAAAAAAAAAAAAAAAATGGAAGATGCTGAAATTGGAAGAAACAAGGAATGGAATGAAAAAGAACAAAATTTAAAGGAAATCTTCCAAAATTAATCTAAATTATGCATATGCATTTTGTTTTTGAAAAGTTTTTGTTTGTACGTTCCAATTAATTTTAATCTTTAAAAAAAATTGATTTTTAGAGATCCTTGTTGATTTTATGACCATCAACAAAGAATTTTGCGAAAAGCCAATTCGCTGTGGTGTCAATGTCATACATAAGGAAGTTGAGTTGACCATTTGGAAAATTCTTATCATCCAGTTAAACTCAGTTGAGCTCATTATAAAAAGCGCGGAGTAAACTGGAAAGAGCTTCTGTCACTGAATTTGTTAAAATGTTATCGTTTTTTTACTGCTGAATTAACCTTAAATCACGCGGAGAAAAATGAATCTAGTATTTTATACTAGATGTTTTTTTTTTTTTTTGTCAAAGCTTTTAAGGCTTGGCCACACTGGAGGGTATGCGGTAGCGGTACGGGTAGCGGTGAGGGTACTTGTATGAAAAAAATTCCAAACTGACACATCAACGTGCAGATGTGGAATTTTTTTAGTACAAATATCGTTACCGCTATACCGCATACCCTCCGGTGTGGCCATGTCTTTAGGTGGCGAATGCGGGATAATTACATTAATTCATAAAGAATTCGCAAACAATTGGATCAAATACTGTCAATTTCATATTTATTGATGATATTTGCCTAAATAAAATTGTATGCATTTATCTTACAAAAATTAATTAAAATAAAAAAAGGTGATTTTTGTAATTATTGAAAGTTCTCCAAGTTTTAGACGAAATCAAGAACGACGATACAGCAAATAAATTGCGATATTAGAGGGAACACAAACCTGCAATTATTGAATGGGGTCTTGTTGAGTGCTTCAATTGGGTGGATGTAGAAATCGTTTAGCTATTTAAAGCGGCTGTTATGGGTCAATAACAGGCGCTTGTTGCCTGAAATTTATGGTAGTTCAAAGTTACTATAAATAATTTTCACATTGTTTCTTTGAATAAATGCCTTTATGTGCTTTTTTTTTGGTGTTTTATTTTGCTTATTTTAATTTAAAGGACCACAAAATCCTTCCCTGATTATTAAGTTTGTACTTACCTCAATGTTATAAGTAGTCTTAAAGCCTCCGGCAAGCCCTTTCGTGGGCTATTTTTCCGCTAGCGGTGTTTTACGAGGTCGAGAAGATAATTGAACTGTCCTACACTTATTCTAGTGTATGAAAAGAATTTTTCGGGATCATAAGACTTGATTTCTTCAATCAATTTGTCGAAATCCCCTTGTTCAGCTCGATTTTCATTAATTGGGTGAATCCACCACTTTCGTTTTGATGTTGTAAAATTGTCTACAATATCAATTACTTTAAGAACCGATTCAAGGTTCGATTGTAGTTTTTTCAATTTATTGTTTTTAACTTATTAAAAAAAAACAAATAAATAAACAACATTTAATAAGATAGGTAATTTATTTAAACTTACTTGAAAAAGATTTTCCTTAGCTTTCAGCATTGTTTATGTTTTTCCTTTTTTTGGCTTTGATTTAAATTTACAGTTATGTGTTTTTTTTTCTAAAATGACATATAATTTTAAAGTACTAAACACAATCTTCGTACGCTTTTTCAGAAATAGATGTCGCTACCAGTCTAGACATTAAGTACTTACCAAGTTTTTTTGGCAGTGCACAGCTCCATTTTTTTCTCTCCCTTCTATACTTTTTTCCTTCAAAGCAGTGAATGTTTTTTCTACCATCGGAATAGTTCCAGCAGTGGAACTGGATATAGTCATAAGGATTCTTTGTTTACGAGCCTCTCTGCAGTCCGTTCTTTTCATATTCCAGAGTACCTATAGGGTTTTCATAGATTTTTGATTTGCTCATCGTCGGTGTCTAGATTTAGGAAAAGAAAAATTTATATTTCCATTCCCTTTCTTTAAATATTTTTTTATTTCAAAAGGAGACCTTTATGTTTCTAAACAGAAATTTTTTTATCAAAATCATTAGAGACGTTTTTGAAATAAATCAACTTCTCTATTTCCGTTATATGACAGGTACCGTTAGTTTTGTTCCTAAGTGCCAGCTGTACAAACGTGGGTCAGCCTTATTTCAGGAATTTAAACCACACCGATTTCGGCGGATTATCAGCGGGTCCTTTGGTTCAACCATGAATGTGGTTATTTTTACATACATATATGGACCTTGAACCAGTGCTTAAACTCAGCTTTACCACCGATTTCAGAAGATAAAAGTTGCTGATCCACGGATTAAATATTTGTACAACTGGCCCTAAAAAATTAAATTTGTCCTCTAGAGAATCACCCAAAACTATTTACTACCAACTTTGAAGAAAATCGCTTCAGTAGTTTAGGCCGGTAGCTCGAGGTACATACAGACAGACGGACAGAATTGCCGGACCCACTTTTAAAACATTCTCAATCATCGTAATGTCATGTAAAATTGTTATCTCGAGTACCTATAGTACCTACATTATATCGCAAGTAAAAATGCTTAAAATATTTATTGCAACTGAAAAATATTTTTATTGAATATAGGTAAGATATTTTGTAATTATACTTTAGGTATAGGTTCAATGTTATAATAATTGAATTAACAGCTGATGTATGGTCAAATAGTCAAAATTATAAGAAAAAAAAAATATGGCTTATTGCCCAATACTTTGAAAAAGTACAAAATTAAAAATATTTTTTTTCCCGCTAGCGTAGTTAATCTATAAAAAAAAATATGAAATGGTTTATAAACCAAGAAATAAGCTTTTTGTATCATTCTTTTAAGTTTTCTAGACCCAAAAACTATCAATAAATAAGTTGTAAAATTTTCACTTTTCGTCGCCTCAATAAAATATTGTCGTATGTGCAAAATTGAGGTTTTGAGATTTGAATGCAGTTTTGCTAATTGATTTTTTCTCCTTCATTCTGTGAAATCCGTTTTTCGATATCTGTATCCGTTTCCGAGATAATCGCTATGCATTTTGTCGTATGTGTAGGTTTACAAACATTTTCAGTAGTTTTTTGTCGTAAGTGCACAGAAAACGTGCACATACGACAAAAATTATTACATACTACAATTTTTTCATACAAATCGGTGTTTTTCTTCGTTCGGTTAATAATTGTCGTATGTGCTGTTTTTGCAACACATAAAACAATATTTTACTGGAATTTCAGTAAACGTTTGTCGTTCCATAAGGAAAGACACTGACGAGTGTAATTTCAGTTGCAATCAAGATGTCGAGCAGGTCGGACGAGTCGACCTGCGCCAAGTTTATCCGAGGAGCTTTATGCCCTATTTTATGCTCTATTTTATGCATATAAAATGCATAAAATAGTGGTTTCATGATTTTATTAATTTAGCATACGTAACGAAATATTGGAAGATGATTTCTTTGATGCCGATCCTTTAGGTTCCCCCAATGTTTCGAATCCAGTGACAATGAAAACTTGGCCCTACGAAATTTGTATGGAGCTTTTATCGTGCTATCTTAAAACTTTAATAATATTAATTCAACTTGAATAGTAATGCCCACTTTTCACGAGTCGATTTTAGCCGCACGATATGTCGGTAGACTAGGATTTTTCTATGGGGATTGTCATTTTAGTCGTCTGCGACTTACGTTCACACGGGTCGAAAAGCTTCGCCGCACCGCAAAAATTGACTCGTGAAAAGTCCCCATAACTTAATATTAGTAAACTGTAATCTCATTAATTATAAAATTGCTTTATACTAACCTACTATGTTTCCACCTACGCTAAATCCGAGATTTAGCTAAGTAGATTTAGAATAAATCTCGAGATTTATTTTAAATCTACTTCGCTAAATCTCAGATTTGGGTTCATCTACCCTAAATCTAAGATTTTCAATGCGAGATTTAGAATAAAACTCGAGATTTATGCTAAATCTACTTAGCTAAATCTCGGATTTAGGGTAGGTGGAAACGTAGTATTAAAAATAATGGACCTATTATTTTTTTTTTCTTTTTATGTGATTTTATCTTTAGGAAAGAATTCTGTTATGAAGTCAATAACCCATAGTAATATACCTACCCGAATTAAGCGAAACCTCGATTTTAACAAAAAATAAAACATACATCTCACTTCCAAATTGAAAAAGTTCTATCATTTTACAGGTGAACTGCTTCTATCTAAACCAATTGTTTAGAAGTTAGATGTAGGTATGTTATTTTACCATTGATGTTTTTGTTAAAATCGAGTTTTGCTAAACTCGGGTTATTACCAAGAGCCAATGTGATTTTAAAAAGATAATAAATTAACCTTAGTTATTTGTTTTTCGCATTGAATTTGACATCTATTTGTCGTATGTCGTAAACAAGTTTCGAATAATACTTTGCTTATTTTTGTCGTATGTGTCATCAATTTGTCGTATGTGTTTGGCTAACAAATAGTTTCTGTGAAAACGTAACATACGACATCGGCATATTGGAGAAAATTTACTATTATTTGTTTCTGGATTGGAATATTGAAATAATTCTACCATAATTCAATAGACAAATATTTTCTGTATATGTCATGATATTTAAAAAAAAAATTCACCGTACAGTTTTCGAGAAAAAAAATCTGAACTTTAATTGCGTTTTCCCAAAAGTAGCCGAATGTAACATACGACATTATATTATTGAGGCGACGTTTTCTACTTTTTCACTTTTCTACTTTTTCACATTTCGGGCCAATGTAATCAATGCCTAAAAATTCTTCAAAATTCAATTTAAAATTTTAGTTCTCAGAACAACCACACAATGGCCTCTAGCACTATAATCTCATTGCAGAACACAGTCCATCTCTTTCTTTCCCACACAAACCACACTAATCAACACCACCCAACTTCAAGTTTAAACAAATGACAGCTGAGTACATTTTTTTTTCCTATTTTCAAATCCAGTTTACCATTTTCCCGCGTTTTCATTCAACCATCACCATTATTTTTTCCCTTCCATTTTCCATTTTTCTTTTCAACTCCCACTTTACTTCTTTTTAACTTCCACGAATATTATTTTAACAGGTGCTTGTAGTAAAAATAAATTAATAATAAAATACAATCCCATTTTAATTAAAAAAAAAAAATGGATCTAAACGACGCCGTCCTAACCTGTGCCACAAACATTCAATGGACAAATTCCGTTGGTGTCACCGGACGTAAATTAGTCTATCGTTCAGCCACACTTCGTCTCGTTCGCAATGAATTACGAGAAATTTTCATTGAAGTGTCGACTGAAAAATCCAAACCCATTAAATTCAAATTAAAAGAAGTCATGATTCATAAAAAATTCATGAACGAAGGCAAAGCTACTTTTAATTTCAAAGCCGAAAACTGTTCAATGTTTTTGTCAAATGCTCCTCCAGGAACTTTAATGAATTTCTTAAGAATTGTTTTTATAAAATTGAATTCCTCGCCAAATGAAAATCTAGATGAGGCAACGATTCAAAAGAATCTTCGCGCCCATTTGTTATCCGGGAAACCAAGTACTTTTGAGGAAGTTAGCCCAGTGACAACGGCTGAAATGGTTTTGGCCAGAAAGGCAGCTGGTATATCGAAAACCACTGTGACCACACCTTCTCCCAAGGCGGTCAAAAAGAGGCGTTTCGATGAGCTTCGGTCGGAAGGAAGTTCTTCCGCTCCGGCGGCTAAAAAGCTTTATCAACCTTCTCCGCTAACCGAGGAGAGTGTTAAACTCTGCCAGGAGCAGACTGAAGTTTTGCAAGCTTGTGTCGCTGGGAAGAATATCTTTTTTACGGGTTCGGCGGGAACAGGAAAGAGTTTTCTTTTAAAGAAGATTATTTCAGCTTTGCCGCCAGATGGAACTATTGCTACGGCTTCTACTGGAGTGGCAGCTTGTTTAATTGGTAAGTTTTCTAATTGAACAATCGGAGTCTTGATTCATGAAAATCTCTTCTAGGTGGAGTAACATTGCATGCATTTGCTGGAATTGGAAGTGGCGATGCTAGTTTAACACGTTGCATTGAATTAGCATCGCGGGCTGTGTCCTCGTCGAATTGGAGGAAATGTAAAAGACTGATTATTGACGAAATATCAATGGTTGATGGGTTGTTCTTTGAGGTGAGTCATTAATTTATTTTATTTACTTTGCTTTTCTTGAATTTGTTTTTGGGTTGAAATCCGCTTTGATCAGGGAAATTTACAAGTGACCCATTTTTTGTTGGCCCTCTTTTGCTTTGTTGTTCTTTCTTATAAACGAGTTGTTCCCATTAAACCACTGACACTTTTGTTTTTTGTTAGTACGTATATGGGTTTTCTTATGAAAAATATTATTCTTATTATTCCCATATATTTCTTTCAAGAAGTAAAAAAACAACTTATTATTTTGAAGTTACATACTTATGTTTCTTGTTCCACATTCTTCATGATTTCTTAAGTCCGTAAATAGTTTTGTGCAATTTTAATACGGTTTTATTTGGAATATCAAAACCATCTGCAGCCTGAAGTTAGATTTCTCCCTCGAGATTACCCTGTAAAAAAGCTGTTTCTGCATCTAAATGGTCAACTCGTAAATCACATTGAATTGACCCGATTACTGGATTTCAGTTGTTTTTCTTCTAATTCTAATCTAAGGTGTAACAGATTCAGCATTTCTTTCAAGGCTTACCATTTCGTTTTCTATCATGGAATTGTTCTGGTCAGAATTTTCTTCATCAAAATCAAAATAATTAATATCAAATTATCAATATTCCCACAAAATCTGAATAATCTGAAAAATTTTCTTTTAAAGACCGATTAAATTCGCCTGAAACTTTCGATGAAAAATACATCTCATTCTCTAAAAATTTAACATAACCTAATATTATAAATTTCGTTTTGATTGGATCATACTGGCTCATATACAAAAAGAATGAGCTTAAGCTCTATCTCAGTACATTTTCTAGAGATCTATCATAAGGAAATGAGATAGTTCTGAAGAAATTGTATTGAAAAGTGAGATAAGAACTTAAGCTCATTTTTTTTACTATTTTGAATACTTTTAGATTCTTATATGTATATGCAAAATATTGATGAAATAAATTAAAAACACATTTTTACTAACTTTTTGAAAAAGAAGCAATGCATTTGGTGTCATATTATAGTCACAAATTCATTTTATAAATTTTACTGATGAAATTTCATTTTTTTCTGAATAGTAAAATTTATAAAATGAATTTGTGAATAAAATTTAACACCAAATGCATTGCTTGATAAAAAAAAAAGTTAAAATAAGCACCAAATATAATCAATATTTTGCTCAAAATAAAATTTTAAAGTATTCAAAATAGTTAAACAAAATTTTTACTGATGGATTTAACTTATAGCTATAACAGAGCTCTTAGGTGATAAAACCATCGCAACACATCACAGTTGTCGAATATACAAAAATGAGATAAATCCAAATCTCTTCTGCCAATTTATATTAATTTTCTTTCGTAGGAGTTGGTTAGAAAAATAAGCACTTATAGCTTCTGCTTAATAGAACTTCTTTAAATTAGTATCTGCAATCATTGTTCGGGTCATTTCAACTAATTTCTGTTCATGCATTTCGCTTTGCCGATTTGTTGCGGATTGTACGGTGCTGACATTTGGTGGTGTATACCATTTTCTTTGCACAAATACCTTAGGGCTCAGTTATAGCTATCAGTAAAATCCATCAGTAAAAATTTGCTTTTGCTATTTTGAATACTTTAATCTTATATTTTGTTGAAAATTTTGATGAAGTAAATTAAAAACATATTTCCACTAATTTTTGCAAAAAGAATCAATGCATTTTGTGTTAAATTTTATTCACAAATCCATTTTATAAATTTTACTGATAAAATTTCATTTTACTGAACAGCTGACTGCCAAATGCCAAAAAAAATTCCATTTCGTTTTACTGACGACGTTCGATTTTTTTACTGTTCCGGTGCCATCATTAAAAAAATTACTGATGAAATCAACAGTAAAAAAATTGCTTGAGGTGCGAATGTCAAATAAACATTTAATTTAATGACGTAAATTTACTGATTGCTATAAACGCTCATCAGTAAAAGATTTCAGATTCCTGATGTTTCAATTTTTACTCATTGATTTTACTCATAGCTATAACTGAGGCCTTACTGATGAAATCATCAAGAAAAAGTACATAATACTTTACGTTTCCAATTGACATTCGTTTTATAGGCCCAAGCACATCCCAATATTTCCGTTGAAGAACTTGTAGGAAAAGTAATCTTTTTTGTTCTGCGACTGGCATCGTCTCCAATAAATTCTATTTTTTCTCATCAAGTTTCCTAAGATCGGAATTATTGGTGTGCCCTAAGAGTTTGTGCCATAACTCTTTGCTCATAGCTTGTAAATTTGTATACTCGTTTGCCATATCCAGCTTACACATTATATCAAGAACGCTGGCTGGTGCCACAAGCTTAACTTAGTTAAGAACTTGGCATTTTGATTTTTTAAATTTGAGACCTAAACGAGTTTTAGTCATTTGGCTGACGGATAATAAATAAGCACATACAATCTGCTTACAATAAAACAATTTTTAGTGTAACTTCTTCGTATTTAATTCTGATTTACATACAGATGATTACGTCGACAGAAATCCTAAATCGCGAATCTGCGTTTTTAGAAATTTTCACTTTAATGCATCATTTAACCCTTTGCTATTAATTAGTTTTTATTTTTTGTTGCAATAACCAAAAATTGAAAATGTATGAGCTATTGCATAGTGAGAACTACGACCAACAAAAAATGTAATAGCTGTATATAAGAAAATATTTAGTTAAAATAGAATGCAGTATTTGTGAGGGTTTTCTCAAATTTAAAAGAAGCCTTAAGCTTAGAGCTACAAAATTAAATAACGGTAACACTGAAGAGAACGATATTAATAGTTCTTCAATGGAATATGTAAACATGTTTTTAATCAGAAAATTTTCTTTTCCAATCTTTGTGCCCACGATAATACCTCCTTTTCCACAAACTTGCAACTTTGTATTATTTGCAGTTGTTGATAACTCTTCCTTTGCAAACTATGAATGCTTAAAAAATATTTCTGTTTTTTGCCATATACGAAAACGCAGCCGAGTCTATAAACCACTTCGTTCCTTTTACATCAAAATGGGCAACAAATGAACAAAAGCCATCCAGGACCCATGGTAGCAGTTACACTTTTTGATTTGTTCTTGCAAAACTTTTGCTCTAAATGCAATAAAATTTGAGGGGTCCGGAGGAAAAACAGCACAAGTCCTTTCCAACTCATTCCGAGAAAAACGCTATTTAAAATTTTGTTCTCCATACAATTCAGTACTAAAGGCACATCATTTATTTATACTTTTAGCAAGATTTGTTTTCTCAAAGTAAGGATGCCATCAGATAGTGCTCAGTTAATACAACAAGACCGCATTATTAAGTTTATCTTTGACATGTGCTGTTTTTCCTCTGAACCCTACATTTATAGCAAATAATTCGTTTCACATCAGCAATTCAACTATCCTTTTTTATTTGTTTCTTACCCCTACTTCGAAACAGAGCTTCAGAAATGCCGCCGCTTGCGCCTGCATCTAGATAACTCTCTTAGTCTTGGAGTAATTTGGCTTTAATCTTGCCTCTAGTGATCGGTATGTTACTACTTCCGATAGCCATTATCATTAGCTTGAAATGATCAAACTCCCGACCCATTTTTCGCTTACCACGATTCTAATCTGATTAAGATTTTGAGCAGTATTTATAACATTGGCAAACAAAATTGCAACTTTTTTATGTTTTATGGGGTTTTTAACTGTTTTTTTTTTCTAATTTGGCATCGCTAATTTCAAAGCTGCCCTCAGTTTTTTCTAGCAGCTTTAGTTTGGGCGATGCAGATACTAAGGAAGTGCTTAATATTTAGCAAAAAATCGATTATTGAGATTTTTTAACAGGAATATTTCGAAAACGCAACTGAGAAAAAATCTAATTTCGCGTTCGAGTTTAACACACCCCAAAGAGCAAAACTTGAATACCTCAAAAACACGAACTGATAGAAAAATTTTAAATTCGGATTCCAGTTCAGCACCCCAAAACCCATCGGAAAATTTCATCCAACTTGATAAAACCGTTCAATTTCTTCAACATTTTTTTTGCACATGGTATTCCCTGAATATTTGCGTACAAAGTTGGAGGTATGTACAGAATTAATCTCGATATAAACCTTTCTTTGATGAATTCTTTCGTCTCGGTTCTAAGAATAGAGCTCCAGCATCCTTGCAACTTCAGAGCATGCTGGACCATAAATTTCCGTTTGTTAAAATCTTCTCGTCCTTTTAATTTTTCTACATCGTCTGAGAATTTCTTCTACATATTATTTTTCTTCTTGACTATGCAGTGTAGGTCCCATAACCTTTTGTTATATAAGTTTTCTCATTTTATACATTTCAACTTTTTATTTCTATGTTACAGAAAATCGAAGCCGTTGCCCGTCACGTGCGAAAGAATGACCGACCTTTTGGTGGGATTCAATTGATTTTATGTGGGGACTTCCTGCAACTTCCGCCTGTGGTCAAACGTGAAGACTACAATAATCCCCAAACAAATAACCAACGTTTTTGCTTTCAATCGAGTGCCTGGGAGAAATGCATCGAGCGTGTGTTTGAACTGAAAGAAGTCCATCGTCAAAGTGACCCAGAATTTGTGAGAATACTCAATCATCTGCGGATTGGTCATGTCAGTGAGGATATCACCAAACGTCTCATGACTACGTCGAAGCAGAAAATTGAAGGTAATGGAATTTTAGCCACCCAATTGTGTTCACATACCAACGATGCCAATTCTATCAATGAATCTAAGCTGGAGAACCTCGAAGGGGAGAAAGTCCTTTTCAAAGCTGAGGACAGTGATGCGACAATGTCGAAGACGCTTGATGGTTTAGTGCAAGCTCCATCGCAGCTATATTTGAAAATTAATGCCCAAGTTATGTTGTTGAAAAATATTAACATTGCAGCTGGTTTGGTAAATGGTGCTCGAGGAGTTGTGGTCAAAATTGATCGAGGAGTTCCAACAGTTCGCTTCAAGAACAATCAGGAATATGTGTGTAAACATGAAAAATGGATGATCAAGACTGCAACTGGTGGAAATGTTACCCGCAGACAGGTGCCTCTTAAACTAGCATGGGCTTTCTCTATTCACAAGTCACAAGGACTCACACTTGATTGTGTTGAAATGTCTTTATCAAAAGTCTTTGAAGCTGGACAAGCTTATGTGGCTCTAAGTCGTGCCAAGAGTTTAGACAGTGTAAGAATACTTGACTTTGATGCAAAACAAGTTTGGGCGAATCCACAGGTTTTGCAATTTTATAAATTATTCCGACGACGTTTGCACGATACCACAATGATTCCACTTGGCAATAAGAATACAAAAGCTAAGAAAGATAATAATGGTGGCAATAGTGCTTTGGCAAAATTGAAAAAGAGTCTCATGAACAAACCATTGGTGTCGATTGGTTAAATTAAATTTTTTAAATTCTTGACTAAGTTTAATTTAAATATGTATTCTCGTCTAATTTAAGATCTTAAAAAATTCCTTAGGTTTAAGATTGAGGTAAAAAATATGTATATTTCTTTTGTTCTTGGTAGCAAATTGTATTGGAAAAGTAAAAGAACAAAGAAGAGAGAACTGGGAATAAAGCTAAATATTTCATTATAAAGAAAGTAAGTTGTTTTCTTTTAAGTTTATTTAATTCTAAACCCTTATATCATTCCTAGTTGGATGTAAAAGTAATCCGGTAGGTAACCTGGGGACCTCAGTGGCACATCTTCCTACAAAAATTTCGTTCAGGCAAATATACATCTCCAAGTGTATGGAACAAAAAGAAAAAAGGAAGCTCGTAGGTTTCCAAGAAAGTAGATTAGGTGAGCATTCTCTGTAATTGAAAAACAAAATTCCTTGCAAACACACACGTCTTATAACTTAGTGAAATACCATGGTTGCGTAAAATAAGTGTACATTTTCAACCCGTAACACTCAATATTCTAATTCATTGCACAGACATTACTATAGTTCAGGAAATTCCGGGTGAAAGTTGTTCACATTCAAATTTTTTTGCAGGTGGAATAAGAGACGCAAATAATTTTCAAAAGAAAACCTCACATTTCCATACATTTTACATTACAGTTGTTGCTTTATTTGTGTCTAACACGCTGTTTCCAAAGACTGGTGCAGTAATTTTTAATAACTCAGATTAAAGGTACTTTTTTTAAAAGCTAAAGTATAAAGTGGTGAATAAAAAGTTGGTGATAATAGCTCTAAGTTTTTGTTGTAGTGTTTTGTTTAGTTTTTCATGTTAATTTATTAAATTATTTATTTAAAATTTTAAATTCAAACAAGAATAATAAAAATGTACTAAAATTTAATTTTTCACCACAAAAATCAAATAAAAAATCCCCTGAGGAAGCTGGGAAGAAACCGGCGAAACGTAGGGTAACAAAAAGATGAATTAGTGTTTCATTAATTGCATCCAAAAATAAAGATCATTAAAGCCCAAATAAAACCTAAAAATTTAAATTTCAATCATATGATCAAAAATTCACATATAAGTTGCGATATAAAATAAAAAAAAAGTTAACTTCAATCTCCGACCATAACAAAATCAAACATTTTGCAAAAAAAATCCCGCTACGCAAATGTTTAGAACTAACATTTTTAAAAATCCGTAAAAAATACCTGCAATTTTTTTTTTTGTTTTCCGTAAATTCTTCCAACACAGAACTTAAAATTAATGGTTTTTCGAAAAGAATCATATTTGTGACTTATTATTTGGTTAAAAAAAAACCCAAAATATTACGGAAAAATATATATTTTGGATAAAATAAAAAAGAATTTCATTGAAAACTAGTTTTTGAGGCCTTATAGTATAAAAATTTTATAAATAGTGATGAGTACACCTTAAAAACTAGAAGTGATAGAATAAATCTTTAAACAGGGGCCCTATTTTGTAAAACGAGTATCGCTGAAATGCGACTACGTATTACGATAATCGTTTTACTTCAACGATAATCGTTAATCTTTACAACTGCCATTTAACTATCGTTTAACTGTCGTTTTCGTTTAACTGTCATAATATTACTGCGTTTGCTGGTAGAATTCATGTTAGCCTTAAAAAAAATATTTTTTTCGGTTTAGTTTGGTCAAACGACTTCCTCATTTTACATGATCGCTCTTCATCGTGACTATCGTTTACTTACGTATCGTTGACTTGCCGCTCGTTTCGATTACACAATAGGAGCTTTCCATTGTAACGTATATGAAATGTTTGCATGTTTTTTGGTGTTTGAAATAGATTTAAAGTGCCGTAACAGTTTTTAGATCGTTTTGAACACTTATAGCGTTTTCGTTTGATAATTCTTAGAACGGTCCCGGACTGTCCGATTCGGAATCCCAAACGAACAAACTTGGATACATCTTTTTGATTCTGAAGTTTGGGTTTCTTTGTATTTGTGAAACCCCAAATAATGCGAACGCCTGATGAGAGTTTTATTTTGTTTAATTTGTTTATTCCATAAAAAGTTATCGTTTTTTTTTTTTTGTTTTCTGTACTTTATTTCAATATAATTTAAAGTTTGGAATAGTAAAAAATCTCAATATTCAGAAATGAAGAACAAACAATAACATTCCATTACTTTGACGTAAGTGTGAACATGTGTGCATTAGAAATGTCATTGAGTGCCAAACGAACAGTTTCAGAATCGTTCGAATGAATTCCGGAGAGTCCCGGACGACCAAACGAAAACGCTATTAGAAATAATTTTATATTATCCCTTCTATGTAATGAAGCGTCCACAAGTCGCAATTTAACAAATATGGTCACCATAAATTAGATACATATGTTGCGTAACGTATGCGACATTAATAGCGTTTTCGTTTGGGAATTCTTAGAACTGTCCGGGACTGTCCGATCCGGAATGCCAAACGATCAGAGTTGTATATTTTTTTTTGATTCTGAAGTTTGGGTTTCTTTGTATTTGTGAAACATCAAATGCGAACGTCTGATGAAAGTTTTGTTTTTTTTTTTTATTTTTTTTATTATTATTAAGTTATCTATTATTTTTTTGTTTTCTTCACTTTATTTTAATATATAGTTTAAAGTTTGTGCATAGTTAAAAATCTAAAAATTGAAAAATGAACAACAAAGAATGACATTTTATTACTTTGACGTCTTAAGTGTGAACATGTGTGCGTGATTCTGGTTTTGATTCTGCCTCAAAATTCAGAATCGATTTTCTCTTCTTTTCAGAATTAGAACTGTCATTGAGTGCCAAACGAACAGTTTCAGAATCGTTCGGAAGAATTCCGGACAGTCCCGGACGACCAAACGAAAACGCTATAACACTCGGTTCAATTGTATAGTTCTGTTTTTTGGTCATATTAGAAAATGCACCCGAATCTATAAACCACCTCGCTCCGTTTACATTAAAATGTGCAACAAATGAAGTCAAAAGCCATCCAGCACCCATGCCAGCAGTTACACTTTTCGATGTATATTTATTTATAGCAAATATATAATTCGTTTCACATCAACAATTCGATTACCTTTTTTTAGTGGTTTCTTACCCCTACTACTATATAGAGCTTCAGAAATTCCGCCGCTTGTACCTGCACCAGTGATCGGTAAGATTTAATTACTTCCAAAAGCCCTTATCATGGGATTGAAATGATCTGGCAAACAACAAACTCCTGACCCATTCTTCGCTTGCCACCTTTGCAATCTGATTAAGTTTTTGAGCAGTATCTATAGCACTGATTTGCACCTTTTTTATGTTGTATGAAGTTTCTTAACTGTTTTTTTTTTTTAAAGTAATTTGGCACTGCTTGCACTGATTTCAAATCTGCTTTCAGTTTTATTTCGAAAACGCGACTGATAGAAAAATTCTTTTTTCGGGTTCGAGTTCAACACACCCAAAACATTAAAAAAAAGTACATTTTAAAAAGTAGAAAAAAATCGAATTTATCGAAAACACGAACTGATAGAAAAATTTTAACTTCGGATTCGAGGTCAGCAGTCCAAAAACCTTCGTAAAAAATCATCAAATTTAATAAAACAAAACCCTTCTTGCCCACTGTAATAGAATCAATATTCTCACAAATGCTAGAACAATTTGTAGTTAAATCTCTCAGCAAACCACAGAAGGTATGAAAGAAGACATCAATTTCATACCTTCTTTCTTTTTAAAAATAAAAAAAACAACTAATAAAAATTGTATTAGTTTTAGCTATTCAATTATTTAAATACAGTTTTTTATACATTCCAACATTTTTATTTCTCTGAAACAGAAAATCGAAGCAGTTGCCCGTCACGTTCGAAAGAATGACCGTCCTTTTGGTGGGATTCAATTGATTCTGTGCGGGGATTTCCTCCAACTTCCGCCTGTGGTCAAACGTGAAGACTACAACAATCCCCAAACAAATAACCAACGTTTTTGCTTCCAATCGAGTGCTTGGGAGAAGTGCATCGAGCGTGTGTTCGAGCTGAAAGAAGTCCATCGTCAGAGTGACCCAGAATTTGTGAGAATCCTTAATCATCTGCGTATTGGTCATGTCAGTGAGGACATCACCAAACGTCTTATGACTACGTCCAAGCAGAAAATTGAAGGTAATGGCATTTTAGCTACCCAATTGTGTTCACACACCAACGATGCCAATTCTATCAACGAATCGAAGTTGGAGAACCTCGAAGGAGAGAAAGTCCTCTTCATAGCTGAGGATAGTGATGCGACAATGTCGAAGACACTTGATGGCTTAGTGCAAGCCCCATCGCAGCTATATTTGAAAATTAACGCCCAGGTTATGTTGTTGAAGAATATTAACATTGCAGCTGGTTTGGTCAACGGTGCTCGAGGAGTTGTGGTCAAAATTGATCGAGGAGTTCCAACAGTTCGCTTCAAGAACAACCAAGAATACGTGTGTAAGCATGAGAAATGGATGATTAAGACTGCAACTGGTGGAAATGTTACCCGGAGACAAGTGCCTCTTAAACTTGCATGGGCTTTCTCCATTCACAAGTCACAAGGACTCACACTTGATTGTGTTGAGATGTCATTATCCAAAGTCTTTGAAGCTGGACAAGCTTATGTGGCTCTCAGTCGTGCCAAAAGTTTAGACAGTGTAAGAATTCTTGACTTTGATGCGAAACAAGTTTGGGCGAATCCACAAGTTTTGCAATTTTATAAATTATTCCGACGACGTTTGCACGATACCACAATGATTCCACTCGGCAATAAAAATACAAAAGCTAAGAAAGATAATAATGGTGGCAATAGTGCTTTGGCCAAATTGAAAAAGAGTCTCATGAACAAACCATTGGTGTCGATTGGTTAAATTAAATTTTTAATATTCTTGACTTTTAGTTTAATTTAAATATGTATTCTCGTCTAATTTAAGATCGTTTAATATTCATTAGGTAAACATTGAGGTGAAAAAAGTGTATATTTTCTTTTGTTCTTGGTAGCAAATTGTATTGGAAAAGTAAAAAGAACAATGAAGAGAGAACTGGGAATAAAGCTAAATATTTCATTATATCCAATTTTTGTTGTATTTTTTAATTGAAATTTTAATTCTTCTCTCCTTAGCTAAGCGTTGAAGTATTCCGGTGGTCAGTCTGATGATACTCAGCACCGTAACTTCCTACATAGCAATTGTGTTTATTTTGCCTTCTAGTTGTAATCGCACGATATTTCGTCGCAATGCAGAACCAGATGCAATTGGCTTTCTTATCACAAATAAAATTGAAAAAACCCAAATGTTGGCTAGTTATCCAGTGATGAAACGATTCGTCTCATTTAACTGGACTTAAAAAAAGTGTGTACTGGTTGATGTAGCAACACTTAAAAATTCCATTTAACTAAGTTTCCTAGAACTTCTCAAAATATTGAAAAGTATCCAATTTGATATCGTTTTGGGTTTACTTAATAAAGCCCTATATACAGGGTGTCCCAAAAGTAATGGATCAAATGAAATATGCTGATAGGCCAACTCAGAATTTGGTATTTCAGAGCAGCATCCCGAAAAAAGTTTGTATGGTATGATACCGGTTTATTATTTTGAAAACTTTTCGTGTTATTGCAGTTTTCAAAAATGTATAAAAGTTTCCAAAGTTGAAATTAGAACGAAAGATATTACAATTTGAATGCAAAAAAACAGGGCTTTTCAGAGCAAAATAGCAAACAAAAATAGAGGCTTTTATTCAAAAAGAAATAAACAAACAACAGTCGAACAAATGTGTTTATTTTTCTTTGTTATTTTTCTCTGAAAAGCCCTGTTTTTTTGCATT
Source organism: Episyrphus balteatus (assembly GCF_945859705.1). Classification (NCBI taxonomy): domain Eukaryota; kingdom Metazoa; phylum Arthropoda; class Insecta; order Diptera; family Syrphidae; genus Episyrphus; species Episyrphus balteatus. The sequence continues at coordinate 10,682,598 of NC_079134.1, read as the reverse complement.
CAAATTGTAATATCTTTCGTTCTAATTTCAACTTTGGAAACTTTTATACATTTTTGAAAACTGCAATAACACGAAAAGTTTTCAAAATAATAAACCGGTATCATACCATACAAACTTTTTTCGGGATGCTGCTCTGAAATAAAAGTAAGGAATTGAGTTTTTATAAAACATGGAACTGTTAATTAATTTGCAGCAAAATGGCGTATGAAATAAAAAATATTTTGACTAATTAATAATTTCCTATTATTGGGCAATGTTTTAGTGGAAGAATTGTAAAAAACAAAAATCAATTATGAGCGGAGGAAGCAAAATACTGATGCAAAGTCGGCATTTTTCGAAATTTCACAAAAACTGCATTAAATCGAAAACCGTAAGGATTTGGGATGAACAAGTTACCAAATTCTGAGAGCCCTTAAGTTGGCCTATCAGCATATTTCGTTTGATCCATTACTTTTGGGACACCCTGTAGAATCAATAGAATTGGGTAGGAAACAAATCAAAAAAATAAAACAAAAATTTCCTTAGAAATTTTACACCCGTTGCCAATAAATTTCGCAGGAACTCTTAAAAAGACTATTCATGATGTTTTTGCATCATAATTGACTTTATCGAAATAATAATCGGCCTCATAACGAATTACATTCGTGTCACAAATTATCTACGATTCCCGAAAAAAATCACAAAATCCGATGGCATTGCAATGTGTATGAAATTTTCTACTACGAACGGATTCCGTGATTTTTTTTTTTCGGGAATCGTAGCAAATTTCAAATACGAATGGATTCTGTGAATATACCGATTTCCAAAAAAAAAGTGAAACTTCAATCTCATTTTGCGAAAAACTTAACCCTTTAGTACCGAAAATCGAAGAAATAAATTTACTTTTTTCAGAGCCGTTCTAACTTTTAACAAGAATTATGAAATTAAAATTATGATGTTAAAAAATTATTAGTGAGTAATCGAACTTTGTTAAAGAACTCCATGTGACTCCATGGACGTTTTTCGTTATAACCGATTTTCAATTTATGGTCCTTTAAAAAAAAAAAAAACAAATTTTGTATTTAATGCAGTATTCAAACTGCTTTAGGCGACATCTTTGTCAGGAATTGTGATGTGACTACAAAGAACTTTTAATTATCAATTTTGATTCTTCAGAGTTCCTCATAATCTTATTCCCAATCTTTGGAAGTTGTTGACGGTTGATGTCGATACAATTGCTTCCAAAATCTTAATTGTTTACATTCTGCCAGCCTTTATTCTTCAATAGTAAAAATTACTTTGTAGACTATTTGCAAGCACACTGTTCTCAAAATCTCATTACGAAGTACGAGGATTAAGGAGAAATCCCCATGAATTTGAATTTTCAATTCAAAACTGTTTTATAATTTATTTATTCATTGTAGGCGACATCATAAAGCAATATTTGGTTAGTATAATTTGTTTGAAAATTTGCCGGGACTTAAGATTAGTTCGCAATAACCGATATTTCGTTATAAATTATTTTAGCTGTATACGTGATACGTTCTTCCAATATGAAAAGTTGTTGAAAATACGACCTTGAGTCGACTGCTAGCTAGAGACTTGACTCTTTTCGAAATTCAATGAGTTAGAAGAACTTGATGATTTCCTTCGCATTTATTTCCCGAAATTTTAAATAACCCGAAACCGTTATATGGGAGAAAAGCAATTAAGCTTATCTGTTGTAGCTTGCATGACGAAAACAATATTTTTTGGACTTCTGCATCAATGTATTTAGGTGAACCTCGAAAACCAATACCTACCATAATAATAAGTATAAACTAAGTTAAAATTTGCGCTGGGATCATTAATTTTTTGTACCTTCTTTTTAATCTGTCCTAGAAATATAAAAACAAAACAGATTTTTGAAATTCCTTAGTGAAAGGTTTCAGTTCGAGTTTTTGAACTTTACAAGAAGAAATATTAAGAATCAAAAATCAGTGATCTAAGTTCGACTGAACATTAACCTCTGATGTCTTTAGTCAATGTGTGGATAAAAATAGAGACACTTTTAGCCAATCGACTTTATAACGGATTCTATACGTGTTGATGCGATAATTTGTTTTTGAACAAACTAAATTATGAAACTTAGTATAGGCTCTAGAAAGCATGTTATATGACATACATATGTATATCCTGCAAATTATACCAAGGCCTCCGCTTTATTTTGTAGTTTTGCTAAAAATTAATCGGTAGGTACATTGTATGGATTCTCCCTCGGCAGATTAATCATATATCAAGCCTTTACGCTGACGTAAATTTTGGAAAATATAAATATATGTCGAGCTATTTATTCAATTTTGTTTCAGAGCAAATATTGGTAGACCTTGGGTCTTATGCAAAAAGATGAGCTTAAGATCTTTTGTAACTTTTCAGAATATTTTTTTGAGATGTATCTCAAGGAAATGAGAGCGATCTCAAGAAAATCTTCTAAAAAGTGAGAAAAGAATTTAGGTTCATATTTTTTGCTTAAGACCCATTGTCTGCTACCACTTGGGTATTGAAACAACATCAGTAAGAAAAACCAAACACAAGCTGAATTAGACATTTTAAAGGAAATTAAAATTATTAGTTACAATATAGACAAAACAGATGTTATCAACAAAAGAACATACCTTCCCATAAGAATGCATTAAGCCAAATTTCTAATATTGTTCAAAAAACGAAAAAACATTATTCTAGTGAGGAAACTCATCGGTTTTATTTTTGTTTTTTCTCTAGTTTCATTTGCATTATGATAGCCAGCGAAACTTGGACCTGGACCAAAACATAAGTCATTTTTGAAAAATGTCGCTTAATACATTCTTACGGGAAGGTATCGATATTATATTATTTGCATAGAAGGTAGGACAAAACGCCAAATTTGATAGTAACAATTTAGAAATAACCCAACATGAATGTTGCAGATCTGAAGAATTCCCATATGGAAGTGCTTAAACGACAGCGAATTCAGAGATTGAAAAATAAAAAAAAAAACTGAAAAACATTGGAATTACAATGCTCCGTTTAATAAGATCTTTGAATCGAAATACTTGGAACCAATTTCGCGAGGTGAGTTTCTATCCCGACAGTTTCTAAAATGCTTGAACGCAGGTGGTTTAAAATTGTTTAATCTGTAAAGGCAAATAACATCAAATTAAAATAACTAAGAAATCACCTTGGAATTTCTAGCAATTGCATTTTTAATATTATATAAGGTTTTTCATCCCAAAAGAATGCCATACAATTTCTTAAGATGTTTCGTTTTGTTTTTCTTATTATTTTTTGTGATTCCATCACATTTGGAGTTTTTCGGTTAATGATGTTCTTCTTCGGATGTCTTCATGCCAGTACCAACGGGTCCATGACGACGTTCCCAGATTAATCGATGCTTTTGTTTCATGTAACAACTCTTGGCATTTGCATATGCTCCTAAATCACCATCTATCATCAAGAAATCAAGTCAAACAAAAACTAAAATAAAAGAATTATAAATTCTTACATTTGATAAACCAATTCTCTTGAGCCTTTTCCAAATCATCTAAAACTGGTCGACATTTGACCATATGATCGGGTGACTCGTAAAGAACACAATCTTCAAAACGTTGACGAAGAACATTTAGAACTTCATTGTCAACCATGCGATCGCGACGGAATTGTTGATCGGCTTCGAAGCGGCAGACAGCGTCGTCAGTGTAGCACTGATCGATGGTTGGCACACGACGGAATTTCTCATGGTACCAAGGATACTTTTGTTGATTTGGTTCAACAATTGATTCTGCGAGTAGAATGAAAAGGTAAACGCTTAACAAAATAAACAGCTGATTTCAATGCGAGGTTATGTTATTATGTAATTTTGTGATTTTTTTAATTGGATTCATTTATACAAAAGGAAATGTATTTAAGTTTGTTTTTGGGGAAATGAGGCTTCATAAATATGTTAAGAATTTAATTGTTCCTTATGCTTACCCTTAAACCAAGTAATTGGTCCATCAATCATGCCCAAAACCGAATTGGCAAAAGCCTCCATAGGACTACGAGCTTCCGGCATTGCTGTGGCTTCTGGAATATTAATATTGTGTTTAATACTGTTAAGAAGAATAAATAATTTATGAATGTTACTTGGATTGAATCGAATTTAACACAAAAAATGAATTTTGGTTTCAAAAAATCAAATTGGAAAAGACAAAACTGCGAGTGGCCAAGGAAGTTTTTTTTTTATATTTCTTACGTCAAATGTGACAGATTCTTTTTTAGGCGTTGACAGATGAAAATGTAGTAGAATAATTGTTTACAGGGTGATTTTTTTCTGAAAATTAAAAATGTTTTGTTAAGGCAAACATCACACTAGCTACATTTATTTTTATCCGAAGGAAATTACATGAAAAACTAGTACACTGCTGATGCGAAACGAAAAAATTTTTAGTCTCCAAAGTCGACAACGAAAATGCTAACGAAAAAATATCATTGAGTATTCTGTCAAAGTCAAAATAAAAAAAATTCAAAATTAATTTAAAATCAGGAAAAATCAACAGAAAATAATTTTTAAAGCAAGAAATAAATAAATTTAAAGTGAAAAAACCATCAACACTGCTCTTGAAGTCAAGAAAAATGCACAGGACAACAAAAAGTAAGTCAGAAATGAGTGAAAACTCTCCAATTTTTCGTTAGAGCTGCGTACTGAAAAACAAAAAGCAAAACGAAATTTTTCGTTCAAGATTTCCTCAACGAAATTTTGTATGAAAAATTTCGTTTCGCATCAGCAGCGAACTAGGCTCAAGCATTTTCGTTGTCGACTTTGGAGACTTGAAAATTTTTCATTTCGCATCAGCAGCGTACTAGGCTTTATAGAGACCTTCTGTTACTTGAAAATACGAGGATTCCTTAGAAAGGTTGAAAATGGTTCTAAAAAAAGGCCTTCTTTAACATTTAAAATTTACAAGGCTTCATCTAAATACTTCAAGGTAATTAAGGAGACCTCCTTTCTTTCCAAAATGGTTGACTTGTGTAATCAAGCCCTTTTTCACTATTAAACCTATGAGAAGTACAATGAAATACTCCTGTAAAGTTTCTCATCAGTAGCAGAAAGTGGTATTTGATCCTATAAGCATACCACAGAATTCTTATTGGAAGCATAATAGGGCTTTTCAATATTCACCAAGATGGAGGAAAAAAATAAAAATAAAATGAAAAAAAGATAAATCATTTTCAATTTATAAAATTTTTTATTTTAATGTTCATTTTTATAAACAAATACACTTCACATTTACAAGAGAGAGCACATCCTTGACCTGTTAATTTGTCAAAATTAATATTCGTATTTGTATTTTATTTGCACTTTTAAAAAATATAATCAATAAAAAATAATGCACTAACTTGCCTGAATATAAATTTCAATAAATGGCGCAACTTATTAAAACACTACATATTTTGGCGTCCTTAAAAGAACAATCGAGAAGCTTCTATAATCCTTTCCAGATGCTACATTTTGTACACCTGGAACGTTTTACAAGAATAAAATTGTTATCATGATAAGAAGCTCCTAAGGATATTTGTCGTGGATTCCTATAGGATTAAACGCTTCTCAACATCGTTATAGTATGCTTATAGATAATTTTCTCATCACACCTAAAATCCCACTATAATATACTCCGTTAGGCGTTGGAGCGTTACAATTTTAATCATTGTTTTATGATTTAGGCAGTCATTATTCAATATTAAAATAATTCATCTTGAGTAATGAATAAAATGCGTAGTGTGTATTTAGAGGCAGTCTGAGAAAGGATCGAACAAGGAAATAGAAGGATTCTTTAGCAGGAATGAGGTTTGGAATTTTTACTAAAAGTTTAAAAGAACACATCTGAGGGTTATTAAACTAGACATAAGGCCTGCAAAGACGAGCAAATGAAAACATCGTAGTTTTTGATTTGCCAGCGATGCAGAGAATTCAAAGAAATCATTTCTGCAATCTCTTTAATGGCGATTATAAAATAAACTCCGCCCAATGCCAGATTGCACTATTCAAAGTTGGGAATGAAAGCCACATTTCCATGCCCCAGACCTGGTCAAAATGTAATCCATATTCAAGCCTTAGACCAATAAAGTTTCTGGATCTGAACTCATCTTCTGAATATGGTCGGAGAAAATCATGTCTCCGAATGGAATTTCAGCATTGTCTGTCCTTACTTAAGGAAGGAGACCTTCTGCTCTGCTCCAACTACAGAGAAATCAGTATTTTTAAAACCGCTTATAAGATCCTCACTGCTGAATCCCTTCGTAAAGAATCTGATAGCTTCATTAGCTTGTTTGTTAAGGTGCGATTCCACAACGCGCGTCACCTTAAGGCGCTGTTCACCCTTAGTAAGCAAGTAACCTATTATATAAAACCTATTCCAACATAAGATAAAAAAGCAATGAGTTGCATTGATTTATTTTCTTGTTTTGAATTATCAAAATTGCTGTTTTAGTTGGCCAAAGACAAATAATAAAAAACTTCACTGCCCACTTGTATAACTTGAAATAACCCTGTAAATATGTTCCCTTTCAGTTATTCATGTAACAAAATTACATAAAATTATTATTTGTTATTTTTCAAACCCCCTGAGTGTTGTACCTTATATGACCCACTCCTAGACAACATAATCATTTAAAACGATAACATTTTCTATTTGATAATAATCAAGGACAATCAAATATTTACACGTGTCAAGATTTATTACCTACTATTTTTTTTGTTGTTGTTTAAAGTTTATTATCAAAAATGTTGCGACATTAATTAAATTCAAAACAAAGATAACGTTTAGATTGATAAGAATAATTATGTCGCTTAGAAAGAGTTGTTTTGTTGTTGTCTGCAAATATATGTACCTACTTCAATCAAATTCAATAACAACAACAAAAAAAAAAAAGAAACTTTATCTAGAAACCTTGGAAGAAAAAGAACAAAACAACAATTTAGAATAGCAAACTGATCTGCCCCAATTGAAAAAAGTCAAGGGTAAAAAGATAAAAAACACAAAGTGATTAATTTTTTTTTAAATATTAATTTTTTTCAAATATATTTTTGAAATATATTTGTGGATTTTTTGTTGTTTTTTTTTATTATTTTTCTCAGCATAATGACATTTTTTCTCCAATATCACAATACAAATTTTTTTTTGTTTATTTTAGAATTATATCTCAAGTGCATAGTAATCAAAGCTCTATTGAATTAAAAATCTATTAATTTTTAAAAATTTACTTTAACTTTTTTTAACGATAACAAGATATTTTATTATAATTTTGAACAATTTTGAATAATTTTGAAAAAGTTTAATAAATTAGAACAAAAAATGTCAACTGATAATTTAAATTTTAACAAAAATAAAAGAAACAAAACAAAAATTAATAATTATTTTCTCGAGAGTGGGTTCATTTTTTTTTTTAAGATTTAAATTTTGTTTGCAACTATTCAACTTGAGATCTAATTTAAAGTTTACTTAATTTTTATTTTTCCTTCTTTAAGGCCCGGACTCTCACACATTTTTCATTTTTCACTTCAGTCAATATGACCGAATTTTTTTTAATACAAAAATATCTTTTTTTCAAATGATTTTTTTCTTAAATATTAATAATTTATAGGCAATGACTATTATTTTTTTTTGCTTTTGTTTTAAGAAGTTAAAAAAAAATTAATCGAAATATTTTCTTTTTTTCTTAAAATTATAACAAAAAAAAAAAAAAATTAGAATTAAAATTAAAAAAATACAAACTAAATTCTAGGACTTTTTTGTTTTGTTTTTTTTGACTTAAATACTAAAAAACTATCGATTTTTTTATGTACAATATTTTAGTGAAAATTTTTTTGAGGATATTTAAAAAAAATAATAATAAATTAAGCAATGATGATGTTTGCTTAAAAATTAAAATATCCTTAGTATGTTTTTGTTTTTTTTTTGCACTTTGATTAATAATATGTTTTTTTTTTTTTTCTTTTTTTTTTTTTTTCAATCGATAAGTGGCTTTTCTTATCGTATATAAATTTGTAATGAATTGCAATTTTTAATTTTTTCCTTATAGTATGTAGAGTGTTTATAATTCCAATTGGAATTGTTCGTGGCTATCTTCAATTTTCATTGGCGATTTCCTGATAGATTCTGGCACAGGTACACACTTGCGGAATGGTGTCTTTGGGGTACCACGCAATAAACACGATGGAATATTGTTTGGTGGTGTTTGACTCATTGGAGAGCCACGCAGATTCTTCATGAAATTACGTTCATAAATCAATTTGGTACCTGGAATTAAAAAAAGAAATATTTATTAGTTTCTATCAAGGAGGAAGAGAGATTTTTAGAAAATATTTATGCTTCCAAAAAGTTGAACTTGAGAACTTATTTAGTGTTGGGCGCCACTTAGTCAATAAATACCTCGGAAAATGTAACATTTACTTCAATTTATGTTGAATATATTCATTTTTGACATCCTACAACTTAGTTTCTTGAGGCAAGTTTTGAAGGCAAAGTTATTGAAAAAAAAATAATTTTCTTCTAAACGTTGGGCGCCACTTATAAACTAAATCAAAGGAAATAATTTAAAGAAATTAAATAATTTTATTATTTTTGAATAACAAAAGCCTTCCAGGAGAAGGTGTCAAGGACAAGTCATTCAAAGAAGACAGTTTTCAAAGCGTTGGGCGCCAGTTTAACACAAAATTTTTCAGAAATTAAGATAATTTTTAAGAAATTAAGAAGCTTAGGGGACAGAACTATTAGATTATGATACCTTCTTCCTAATGTTAAATTTCAAGAACAAAGTTATTGAAGCAAGGTATTTTCTTCAAAGGGTTGGGCGCCATTTTAAGTATTGATGCAAATAAAATCTTCACTATTTTTCAAATTTTTGCACTACATTCCTCGGCCAAATTATTAATTTCAAGTTGTAGATGCAAAAATGATTGAAACAATCGATGTTTTTAAAGCGTTGGGCGCCATTTACAAAAATAAAAACAGTAAGGCAGTAAAATCTTTATGTTGTTTGGAATATTATGTAAGGAACAAGTTTCAATCAAATTGAAAGAACACTCCATTTTCAAAGACTCTTTCAAAGCGAAATGATACAAATTTTGATAAAAACAAGAACAAATCTTAATATTCCTCAGCAAGTAATGTTGACAAATTGCTTTTAGTTGCATTTTCTTTGAAAATCAATTTTGGTATATAAAGCATTGGGCGCCACTTAAAACTGTACAAAAACAAGTCCCCCACAACTTTACTTGTTATGCATATTTCAAGATATCTGTAACTTCCATGTGCCATCTAACATCGAAGAACATAGTAAATATTTACCAAAAATACACCAAAAAACCGACGCTACGCTACAATATCTATTTACTAAGGACGCCACCACCTAATACTATGTATCTAAACGAAAACAAAAATATTGCGTAGTTGCAATTTCTTCGATAGCGTCCTACTATAAACTCAATACGTGATTCTTCTCAAAAATACAAAACAACGAAAAATCGCACGTGTTATCAAAATCAAGAACTTTATTTTGTATCCTCAATTCAAACAACGCAATTTCATTGAAGGCGCATGTCACCCATAACCTCTCTCATATAATATACCTAGTCTAGATTTATATTTTTTTTGTATCAAAAAAAAACATCTTTGAATTCCCCTTTTTTTATTGGATGAAGTTTAAGATCTTTGTTTTCTCCTGTGTTTCTTCTTCATCTTTCTTACCCCAGAGAGCATTAACAAAAAATTGCTTATATTCTCCTTCAATAAAATTATAAATCACTTCTGTTATTGTTTTTATTACTACACCAAGAATTCTCTACGCAGTTCAAAACAAAAGACAATATGAGATGTGATGAAAACAAAATAAACAAAACTGATGCAATAATTTATTTGGATACCCCTGTGCAACAAAATTAACTACATGCAATGTGTATAAGAGTTTGTCAATCTATATATCATACACAGTGCGCATTTATCAAACTTCTAGAATAAATTGAATTCATTTAAATAAATTACACGGTCATTAAACAACCTCACAGCAGCTGTGCTATCAATCGTGAAGACAAAACAAAAAAAATGAAATCGTCAAAATAAAAACATGAATCAGAACTCATATTGGCAATATTCTACTTGTTTTCTTACGAAATTCCTTATATATTATTCAATTTATGATAGAGAATGAGTCAGAGTACCAAATCAGGTGTTAAAATTTAAAGAAATTCAGTTAAATGTTTATAAACAACGTTGTGGATCGTATGTGGAACGTATTTGATAAAATACGATTTAAATGCTATTTATTGCACTATTTGACCCAGTTTTTTTGCTATTTGGATAGATTGACTTAAGTTCAACAGTTGAGAGTGGTTTTTCTGTAAAACCACTCCCACTATACCGTTATTTCGTCGTATTTTATTTTTTTACAAGCATCAAGTTCAACTTGTTCTAGCACTTTTTCGAATATCTTGTATAAATTTATGCAAATTTAAGCTTACCTCCAGGTGTGGTTGAGTACATGGTACCACCAGGCGTTGAAGAGTACACATCTGGCATTTGATTTGGATCATTGATTTGAATTTTCTTCACTACAGGAATTGCATGAGAGTAAGCCTGTCTGGCAGTTGGTGATGCGGACATGATGATTAGTTTTTTTTTTTTGTTTTTTTAATTTAATTAAATATTATTAACTTTAAAGCTAAGAGAGTTTTTTGTAAGCGTATTAACTTTCTTTTGTTTTTTGTGTTTCACACTTTCGAATACCGAAACGGGAAGATACTTTTATATTGCTTTTTTACGTATCTATGAGATACTTTTTCAAGATGAAAAATTTCACTTTAAGTAAAATTTAAAATAAATTCAATTTTATTTTTTATTATAATTGAATTCAGTACAAAAATCCAACACTGATGAGAATTTTATCGGGTAGAGCTGCTTTTTTAAATAGATAAACGTTTTGTATATTTTCTTTATATTATATTACGCGACTTCTCCGTACTAAAAAGAGGATTTTTGGGCCTTTTCTTTTCCTTCTTCACAGTGACTCACTCGGATCTGAACTGAAACGTTTTATTCGATGGTCGGCCTTTTTATATTCGAGAAATACGCCGGTGATAACTGCGCACTGCGCAAGCGTTTTAGAATTCTTAATGAGAATATATATGGCTAAAGTATCTATGTATCTTTATATTTATATATATACTTTTACTATACTCTGGCAATGTAGCTTTGAAAATTGAATAAATAAAACCAGAATATACAAAACAGAAGTTTTATACAGATGTGTGAGTGTGTTTGTTGTGAATATGTGGAGGAATATTTTTTGTTTTTATTTTGTGTTTTTGTTTTTTGTTGTTTTTGTTTTGGTAGAAAGAAGGGAAAAGAATTTTTTTAAACATCGAAGTAGAAAAAAAAGAAGAAAAAAAAGCTTAAAGATACATTTCTGGCTGTTAGAGTATTACTTTTTTTGCGTATCTACTTGTGGTGTGGTCAGGGTATATAGTAAGTAAGTAGATGATGCGATAGTGGAATATTAAAGTTTATTGGCACAAATAAAAATGAAGTAAACAATTTTTTTCTTGCCTACCCAGAAGAAGAATTATTTTTGTTTTTATTGTAAAAATGAAAAAAAAAAATAAATAAAAAAAAATTTAAATATTCTTTGGAGAAAAGATTAGAAATTATTTTTTTATTTGAATTTTTTTTTAAATGTGTGATGATGAGTGAGTGATGCTGACGATGGCCACGAATTTTTATTTTATTAAAATTTCATTATCAACTGCGAAATTTCTTTTTTGCTGCGTGTGTTTTTGTTTTATTAAATTTGTCGAAAAATTTCGTCAGAAAGTTTAGTTTTTTTTTTTTGGGGTTTTAAGAATTTTATTGATAAACATAGGTATTTTTTTTATAGTTTGTGTTTTATTTAGTTTTATTTTTAGTGTATTTTATCCACGTGCAGAATTATGCATATTCTTTTAAAAATTCGTAGAAATTTTTCCATCAACTTTTATCTTTTCTTCTTTTATTTTACCGGCTTATTGCTATTTACTTTATGATTTTTTTTCTTAATTTTTTTTTAAGTTCTTTCTTTTTTAAGTTTTTTTTTTTTATTTTTGTACTTCTTTTTACATACCTGGAGTACTTTTTGTTTTTGTTTATGTTTTTTAGGGTAGGTAGGTATACCTATACATACATATATTTTGTTTACGTTTTTTATAGAGTAGGAAGATTAGATAGGCAGGTATAAAAAATACCAGGTAAAAGATAGTATCTAATTCGATTACCGGCTCTTAAAAATGTTAAGACTTTTGTTTTTTTCGATTTCTTTTGATGAATGACTTTTTTTCGGCTTAGGTATTTTGTGTTTGTTGTACATATTCGTAAGCATACCTAAGTCTATATACATTGATATGGATAAGATTTAAAGCTCTTTGAAAGTGCGTTTTAAAAACTTATGATATAAATAAGGGAAGCTGGGGTATACCCACAGATGGAAAAAGTGTTGTTTTTGTTATTTAAAGATATCGAATATTGTCACGAATTTTTACATTTCATTCATATGGAATATTTTTCAATTTCAAATCTTTACCAGCCGATTTAAATTCTATAGTCTTCTGTTTCAAAATGATTTTACATAAGTTTGAAATCGGTTTGTTAACCAGTTTCAAATTATATAATTGGAAATCAGTTTCAAATGTATTTAAAATCAGTTTCTAAGCAATTGCAATTCAGTTTGTAATCGATTGCATTCAGTTTATTAAAAAATCGATTGGAAACAAGTTTCAAATTAATCAGTTTCAAAAAATTTATTTTCAAATCGACAGCATTCAGTTGATTAACAAATAGTTGCAAGAAATCAGTTGCAAAATAGCTAATATTGATTACAAATTGGGTTCAAACCCAGCGGTCGGCTCAGAAGTTTTTTCTAAATCGCCAGCTTAACTGAAGCCACCTGTGCGATAACATGAGACAATTTTCAACTATGTCTCCTCCTCTGTGCCACGTAGTTCAGTGTTGTATGTTCTTCTCTCGTTCTTTCTCTCTTTGTCTTTCTGTGTTGTATTAATGTCTTGTGTTGTATCAGCAAAATGGACCTAGATTCCGAAGCTGCAGTGTTTCTAGTCCGGAGATTTATCTTCAGACTAGTTTAATATGTAATGTAATGTAATGTAATGATTACAAATTTATCTAAAACCGGTTTCTAAGCTATTGCAATATAGTTTATATTATAATCGATTCAGTTTAAAATTAATTGTAAATTTTTTTGAAATCCATTGGTAACTCACTAAATATTTATTATAAATAATTTTTAAATCGATAGTAAAGCAGTTTCAAATTAGTTGAAAATATGTTACCAAGTTTCAAATCGATTGCATTTAGATTCAATTTGATTACTTATTATCTTAAAGTAGGTTGGCAAACAGCTGGGTATTGTTTACATTTACAAATTATGTTGGGATTCATTTCAAATCATTTGAAAATCGATTACAAGCTGTTTTTAAATCGATAATTCATCTGGGTAAATCTTCTTCTTTCTTCTTCTTTTAGCCTCTAGACTCATTTTCTCTAAATGTACGTTGCCTTTTCCCCTACTTCTCGTCAGATGACTTTTCGGCAGTTTTCAAGATGAAATCACATATTGGACACTACTTCCAAAAATTAAGGTGCTATAATAGCCCCGTTCCATTTGAGGTGATAGTTTACTCATGAGCAGATCTAGTACACGGAGAAAAAATAAGGTATGAACCACCTTATTTCTGGTAAATTTAACTTTAATGTAAAGTTTAAATAGGGATGACTCCCCAATAAAATGGAATTTACCTTACTTTTCTAGTAAATTTATAGCTTATGATTAACTTTACAGTAAAGCCTTTTTTTGTATGAATTTCTAATAGAAATTACTAGAAAGTTAGGTACATATTTTACCTTACTATAAGGTTGAAAATATTGATTTTTAAAGTAAATTAAACTTCTCTATGGAAGGTATATAATTTAGTTACAGATTGGATCAAATAAAGTCAATTTCATTTTTATTGATGACATTTTTCTAAATAAAATTGTATGCATTTATCTTACAAAAATTAAAATAAAAAAGGTAATTTTTGTAATTATTGAAAAGCATAACTAGGTAACACGAACTTAATCCTCAAAGCTATTTAGAAGTAAGTAACGTATGACCCTGTTATGTTTTTCAATAATTACATGTATTACTATATTATAATTTTTGTAAGATGCAAACAAACAATTTTATTTAGGAAAATATCATCAATAAAAATGTAATTGACTTTATTTGATCCAATTTTTTTTCTAATTCTTCATGAATTAATTAGATTGAATGATGTTAATGCATATGGATACTCATATTTAATTCTAACACAAGAAAAAAATTTGCTATCCGTAATTACGGAGCCAATAATAACGCACAAAAGAACACAAAAAGTAATTAAAACATTTCACTTATAAAAGAAAAACACAAACGGGAAAAGAAATTTTTACATTTTATTTCTTTATTAATTATTCCGCACCCGGACACCTAAAAGCTTTGACAAAAAAAAAATCCAAAACAAATGGAAAACAAAATGGCAGACTTTTAAATGACAGCAATTAAGATATGGGGAAAATTCCTAGAATTAGGTGATATTATGACCTTAGTGTAAGGTAAAACTTATTCATAGAATAGTTAAATTTGTAAAATATGTTTTTAGAATCTTAAAGTGAAAAGAGTCTTACACTTTTTTGGATGAAGGTTTGTTTTACTCTACGTAAAGAAAATATTGCTACTCGTAAGGTATATACTACTTTATTTTGTTCACCATAATTGAATCATTTATTTGCAAAACATGATAAGTCCATGATTTTAAATTTTTCAGGAGAAGAAAAAAACGTTCTATTTTCTTTTGATATGCGTAGAAAAATTTATAAAAAATACATTCTGTAGAACTCTTGCCTAGCTACAAAATACCGTTTCGTTTTTAATTTTTGGAGCGATAGCTCAAAATATAAAAAATAAAAACGCTTTTGGACTTATCATACTTTGAAAATAAACGGATGTGAAATTAGTTTTTAAATGGATATGCAATTTTGCTTTTAGCCCCAGTCTATCAAACAATTGTATTTGAGAATAAAATGCAATGTCCGGACTGCTTATTTAACTTTAAAGTAGCTTTAAACTTAAGATTTTCAGCCATTAATCTAATATACCATTTACACAAAAAGAAGCTGTTGTTTATTTTCAAAAGATGATAAGTCCGGGACTTATTCTGTTTTTGATACTAAAAAAATATTTCGCATAGCTGTAAAATCGGATATAGATGGAGTAGATACTTCATATTTTAAAGACAGACGTGGTTATCCCTGGAGTACAAATTTAGTCAAAAAAACGAATTTAAAAAAAAAGTGGACTTATCATGTTTTGCAAATAAATGATTCAATTGTCTTGTAAAAATTACTTTACGGAGCCAAGAAATGTTCAATACGTAAGGTAAATTTTACTTAAAATCTAGGGCTCTTTACTTTAATTTCCTTACTAGTCATATGGAGTATAAAATACTAGATTAATTTTTCTCCGTGTACCTACTTAAATTTACACATGATCTTCTACTCGAGGAGATAGGAATCTTTAGTTGTTGTACTTGATTTCTATTCACCTCCTCCAATGGAACAGGGCTAATAGTAGCCAGGTTCCATTGGATGTGGTAGTCTACTCATAGTAGATGTTTTGGTTAATCTAGTACTATCATCTACTCATGCTCTTCTTCCCGAGTAGATACGATTTGTATTGAATTCGTTTAAAGTGCATTCCATTGAAAATCGCTAGTAAACTACTAGTAGTACTTTGCCACCTCTCAAAGGAACAGGGCTAGTGTTCGCGTGTACATGAGTAGATGATCTAGTACATTTATGACTACATCTAATGCTCTAGTGTACGAGTAGATAGGACATGCAACTATTTTCTTGGGTTAAATTGAAAATCGGTGGCACCTTAAAAGGAACGCTGCTATTATAACCTTACTTTTACTCCAGTCTGTACTTGCAGTAAAAGGAAAAATGTTGAATTTTTTTTTTGTATTGAATACAACACATAAAATAGATTATTTCTTTATTTATTACTCATCAAAACGTGCTTATTTAAGCGTTTTAATTTTTAAATACACCATGATAAGTGAGTGAACAAATTTCCATTAAACTTTCCTATCAAAAACTTATTGGCAATGAGTCAAAAAACTGATGAAAGACCAGCTTCTCCTATTGAAATTATTGTTTGTTTGTAAACAAAGTCCAAAAAATTAAAAAAAATCAAATCGATAAATTAATATAAAACGTTGGTCATGTTTTTTTTTTTCGAGATAGTAAAATTTAAAAAAAAGTAGGTATTTTTATTTCGTAGCATTTGATTTACACGTGTTTATATAGGTATACATAGTGTAGGATTAGCCGTGTGCAAAAATAATGTCAACGTCCTTGTATTTCCGCTCGGTTTTTTGTTTTTATTTTGATATTAAAGAAATGGGTGTAGTTTTATTATATTTTGTATATACCTATTTATTATTTAAGCTGCGAGACAATATTGTGGTAAAAATAAAAGTAAACTAAATTGATTCCGCATACGTGGAACGTACGCTACAACCTTCAAATATTCAGGTCAGATTTATACTCACTTTGAAATCGAAACGATGACGCGGTGTGTGAAGAAATCAGTCTGAAAGTTTGTGGATATTCTTAATTTAGAACGAATTAGCGGAAATGTTTAAAAAATATTATTTAACGTTTTTAGAACTCAATGTCAATGGAAAAACTTTGGAACACTCATGAGTACTTAACTAGCGATTTTAAATGTGACGCACTTTCAAGAAAACCGGGCAATTTCCATCCATATCGGAACGGGGCTGTTTAAAACTAGATCTAGTACTACTATCTACACATGCTCTTCTACCCGAATTGATGGTAATGTGTTATTGATAGTACTAGATTATTGGTTCTATCAAAAGCAACACAGCTAATTATAATTATTATAGGCGCGTTCCTTTGGAGTTTGTAGACTACTCATGAGTAGAGGATTAGTAGATCTAGTACTACAATAATACTACACATGATCTGCTCGAGTCGATAGGATGTGTAATTGGTTGTACTAGATTTCTACTCATGTGAGTAGTCTGCGACCTCTAAAGGTGCATAAGTCCGCGTTATCTTTTGAAGATGGTAGGCTAATCATGAGTAAGTAGATTATTAGTAAATCTAATACGAACTTCTCCACATGCTCTTCCCGACAAGCAATTTTGCATATAGGCATTATAGGCATCTGTAAAGCTTTATAGAACCAAAATTGTTTGTCGGGCTATGCCCGAGTAGATGGGAATGTGCATTCTATTCTACTAGATTATTTACTCATGAGTAGTCTACCACTAAAGGAATGTGGCCAGTGTCTATAAGTGCGTAATATACCTGTAAGAAGAAATTCTTTTTAAAAAAGTTTAAAGAAATGAAATAAAAGAAGGAATAAGCTTTTGTTGGGCGCCACTTTATTTTGTGCTTTCGTTTGGTTGAAAGTTTAAGAGATTCCAGCAATCTTTTGAATCTGATTCAAGGGGTAAGCCATCATCTCAAATACCAACATGTCAACAACCCTCTTTCAAAAAATATTTTATATGATTGAAGGCAACTACGCAGTTATTAAAAGATATAGAGAATGCATTTCTCAAAATGAAAAAGCAAAAACTAAACAAAAATCAGGCTGATTATTATTTTCATCATTATTACAATTTTAAAGCTACAAGGTATTAAGAAAAACAAAAAGAAGTTGATGCATCTGGGCCACATGGGTGCGCCGCACCACAGTCGTTTTCGTTTTTTTATACAACCGATTAATCAAATATTTATGTACACATGTCTCTCTGGTTTGGCTGCATTTTTTTACTTGAATTTTTCTCTCTGAACAGAGAGAATATACAGAGTATATTCAACAACACAAAACAGAGGGCTCATTGAACTTTTTTTTTTATTCTTGTATTGAGAAGAAAAAATAAAACAAAATGCCACTGCATATAAACAAAAAATGTAAATGTAATATATTCCCTCTGAAATAAAAAAATATGCCTACGTGACGAGAAACATTCGAAGGGATTTTTTAAGGGCTTTCCTTCTCTCTGGTGTACCTTTATTCGATAAAAGAAAAGAACCTTTATGTTTTCATCATCTACAGGTTTTTTTCCGACTCTGTAGCTGTTGCACAGGGAAAATTTGGGTCAATCTAATTTTAGGTATTTCTTTTCGAACGACCTGTTTTTTTTTGTATTTACCAAACAAACCAAAAAAGAGGGTTGAAAATAAATAAATTCATGTTCACGGTCAATGACCCATATTTTTTTCAAGTTAAAGGATATGACGTAGTTATTTGTAGATAGGGATTATACCTTTTTGAACAATTTATTTTTGTTTCTGTAGAAATTATACCCGCACCTACCTGTTTACAAAATTCTGTAATAAACACCTTTGTTTTGTAATAGAACAAATCCGATAAGTTAGTATCAAGAACATAACTATGAATGGAAACTAAAATCAAGGCAGTCAGTTCAGTGGGACAGATAAAGATAGAGAAAGAGGGAGAAACGAAAATGTAGTGATTTTGTATGTAATTTAAATGAGATAAAACATTTTTGGTCTTACGTGAAAACAAACACGTAGGCTTTATACAGGTTACGAGATAGATTGCATGCACTTATTTTGGAAGTACTCTGTGATAAAAGATTATTTTAGCAATTTTTTGTGGTACTTCATTTGCAAGTGATTTAGATATAATTGGCATAGAAGGGTAGTGAAGTAAGAAATCAAGTTAAAATCACGCCATTACTTTTCTTCTTATTAAAGTACCTACCTACTTCTTGGTGAATGTGTGAATTAAAGAAAACAAAAACCACCCTTTTTTTTTTTTCTTAGTACTAAAGTGGATTTCGTTCTCACTGAGTGGGAATTAAGTCCCACGGTGGATTTAGGAACAGTGAACTCAGTTCCCTGCACATGCCTTTCTAAGGTATTTACTCTGTGATTTTAGTTTTAGTGAAAATTTCTTTTTAATTTCATTTCTTTATAATATTTTAAATCCATCTGACCAAACTAGGAAATGTTTAACATCATGTGACTTTATTTTTCTATGTCTTTAAATAAAAAAAAAAAAAAAAATAAACCATCGAGTGTTTGTTTCCTTCACAATAAAAAAAAAAATCGTGGTTAAATATTAAACACAAAATATATCGGTTGTTTATTAATTAGTAAAATATGACAGTTGTTAATAACAAACTGCTTGATTAACAAATCCAAAATATATTTTTTGTTTGTTTATTTAAAATTTTTTATTTTAATGATAATTACTTGATAAACTGGAAATATCTATATAACCTTGACAATGAATTTTGTGTAGGTTTATCTTGTTTTGACATTACCCGCATATTAAACTAGAAAACAAAAGCCTTCCAGATTTAGTTCGGTGAACAGGGATGGATGTAATAGATTAAGCCACAAAAAAAGGACTAGACATTGTTTGTTTGTAGTAAAAGGGAGATGAGTGGTTGCAATAGTTTGTACTACTTTTTTTCTAGTAATCTTTTAGTACTATCTACATATGTTGCGTTATGATAAGGTGATCAAGTACTACAATCTACACATCGGCGACGTAAAGCAAAATTGTTCTAAATCCACTTTTTACCGAAAATGAGTTAATGATGCAGTTTTACTATTTTGAGGGTGCTCTTTTTCTAATTTAAAAACCCACAGATAATATATAATTAATAGGACATAGAACAATAAGAACAGGGAAGTAGCCTTTTGAAAATGAGCCCGAGTATTCTTGATTGTTCTAAGTCCCATCATATTTTGTTCTAAGTCCACTTTTTATTTAAGGAAAAAACGTACATGTATAGGAACTGTTCTATGTCCAATTTTGGGTTTTTAGTTTTAAAAAAATATTTAAAAATAGTATGCACCTACTAATGAGGTAAACTTGTATATTTTATTTAAGAGAAAAGAACAAACTTTAGAAAAAACATAACTTGAATGGCAAACGAGCCATTTGTTATATTTGTTGTACTAGATTTCTTCTCATGAGTAGTATACCACCTCTTAAAGAACGCGGCTATAAAAGCTGAAACACAATCACGCTTTGCCAGACGCGTCATCGCGTTACGTTGAGAAATCCTCAAAGCGCGCTTCTGTCACTTTGACTTTGAACAGCTGATTTTAACATAAAATCTGCTGTCAAATAAAAAAAACACAGTGACCCACAAAAATATTGGTCTAAGTTTTTATTTTGATTTAAAATGTGGAAAAATGAAGAGGGATATTAATGGGTCCGAAAATGCATAGAAATTTGTTTATTCTTTAATCCTATAATTATAAAAACAAAACCAATCAAAATAAATTGTTTTTTAAACAGAACAAACAATAAAACTCAGTCTACAACATCATTAAATTATTTTTGTTTTTAATACGTAAATTGTTTTGATTTAAAATATCTCGATGTCGTTTTTTTGTGCAAAATCTATATAGAGAAATTAAAAAACACACCTAGATTTGCAATAATTTATTTTTTTTTTATTCACATTTGGCGCAATAATAATGTGGGTGACTGTAACTATGTCTGATAAATGTCAGAAAGCGAGCAAAAGTTCAGTCTGGTTGAACTTTTGCTCGCTTTCTTACGTTTGTCAAAAAAAGCGTACGTAAGAAAAGCGTCATTGTGGGAGGTTATACAGATTTCGTATGGTTGAACTTTTGGCAGTTGTCAAAATCGACGGCAAAGCGTGATTGTGTTTCAGCTTTTATGATCGTCTATACAAATAGATGTTACCTAAGGGTAACAATGGCCCTGTTCCATTGGAGATGGTTGTTTACTCGTGATTGGAAATCTAGTAAAACAACTACACATTCCTATTTCCTTGATTAGAAGATCATGTGTTAATTTTAGTAAACTAAAACTTCCGATGTAATGAGGTTAGATAATATTACTCGGAATGCTTTGGAGATGGTAGACTACTTAGAGTAGATAAAAACGATAATCTAGTACTACCAACTCTTATATAGTACTCGGGCAGTAGAAACTTGTGTTTACGGTGGTACTAGATCTATTTATGGGTACTTTGCCAAAATATGTACCTATTTTTACCGACTTTTGTGTGTGTTTGTTACCTCATAACTTTGGACTGAGTGAACCAATTTTGATAACTCTTTTTGTATTAGAAAGCTGGTGGCTGCAATGTTCAATTTTGTTCATTTCTGGCCAGAAAAACCATAAAAAACAGTTTGGATCCATGGAATTCGTTTTTGTTTTTTCGTTAAAAATGATTATCTACATAAACAATTTAATTAAAAACTCGAAACTTTATCGTATGGTGTTAATGCGTGCGTGAATGAAGATCTCAAACATTTCAAGGGCTATCTGTTATGTATATTGTCTGATAAAATCATGATAAAATTCATCAATTCACATGATCCATCCAAGAGAAGGGCATGAACTCATCGTTGAAAGTAATCCCTGAGATTGCATCATGTTCGCAGTAATCATCATTTTACACCCAGCCATCAACTTCTAGATAGACCAACCAACCACAATCGCAAATTAAATTGCGTCGTGTGCCCAAACATTTTTTTTTTTTTCATTTTGTAATCAATGTACCAATGCGTCAGTGCCGTAAATAAAGTAATCTTGTTGCGCACCTTATTTCTAGCCAACAGCACTCATTGAATCTCTTTCTTTTAAAAGTAATAAAATTCTTAAACAGTCAGACCTACCCTACTACGTGCTATTGTACTATAATGACAGCTAAACAAGGAGACACGTGGAGGTGTCAGGTGACATGAATCAGAATCAGAAGTAGCCAAATGTGTCAAACGCGTGCACCTTAGGTGTGGTGTGTATTGTCACTTTGTTTTTAACCTCAACAACAAGGTATTGATTGTTTGTTTTGATGTACCTTATTTTTTTCTAGACTAAACGCAGTAATAGACTAAATATACGATAAGGTTACAAATGTTCTAAGGTTCTAGGTATAATATTACAAGTAAACAGCTGAAAAGTAGGTGGAATGCCATACCAACCGCAGTAAGTAAAGCTGTGTTATGGCTTCTTTGACCACAAGAACGCTATGTCTGATTATTTTTAAAAAAGTGCGCATTTAAAATTATTTTATTTATCATTTTTATGCATACACATGTGTATGATTAATAATTTTATTTTTAAGTTTCGTTTCTTATCATTAAACAAATACTAAATCAAACTTAAAATTCAAAGATAAGGAGGACTAGGAAGTGAATTTATGTATACCTACGTAATATTGTTAGGAAAGACCGTCCGATTTTCAGCCGGCTTTAAGATAGGTAGGTTCAAATTTTTTTTATGATTAAAGGTTGTTTTTGTTTGATTTTGTTAGAAGAGATAAGATAATTTGACTTTCGGGTCTTTTTTGTAGGTGAAAATAAATGTTTTTTGTTTGAAAAAATGCAAAATAACACGTACTTAGCTGGTAGATGGGTAGATATTAGCTTTTGAAATAATATCTTGAAAAGGTATTTTTTTTAAGAAAACATTAACATTTTTTTATTTTATTTTAAATTTTAATTTCCACAGACACCAATAACACTAGTTTACGGACACTTCTTCTTCTTCCTTTTTCTCGGCGCTGTTATGATCTCGATGTCGAGGGGATCATAACCTTCCCACGTTACTGCTTCACACTAGTGATCCGCCTGTGGATCAGCCTCCCGGCTTTGTATTGTTCCGTTTCTGAGGCCAACTGAATGCTGGTGTTTTTGCATTTGCTTGTACCAGGAGTTTTTAGGCCTACCTTTCTTTTTATTTCGTGTTGGAACTAGTTTACGGACACTAAGTGCCGTTATACTTTTCTTATAGATTTGAGCCCAGAAAACTCGAAAATCCTATCTAAAAAAAATATCTATGGATAGGTTTTCGAGATATGATGTTGCAAAGTTTTTTGTCGTTGTTTTTTTTTTCAGATAAAAAATCGAATTTTTAAGAAAATTTCTGCAAAAAAAACTATATTACTGAAAGAAAAAATCAAAATCTTTCGAATCCTCATAGTTTTAAATTTTGTGTGTAGGTATAGTAAACTTTCTGGCAAGGATAAAAAGATAATTTTCTACGATATCATATAAGATTATTTTTTAAGAAATAAAGGTATAAATTGATAAAAATTAAGAAATACAAAACTTCTAATTATAAATTCTAAAATGTGTTAAAGAAAAATGGTGCAAAAAAGACCAAAAACAGTAGATTTTGAAAGTCCATATTCTATCCAATTTTAGCTGTAGGTATTCAATTTTTGTGACCATTATGTTGAAAGATAAAGTATCTTCTTTTCTCCTTTACATGTTCAATAACTATAAATGCTCAAATGATAAAAATAGACCATTTAGTTAAAACATCAAAAATTTCGTTTTTTTCTCTTTTATGAATAGTTTTTCTAAAGTTTTTTTTTTTGAATATTTCAATTTTAATTTTTTTTTAAAGTATACACATCGATAGGAAATTTAATAATCTACAAAAAATTACTGAATACAAATTTTCAAATTCGGCTTTCTTTTCAAGTTATAGACAAAAACTCAAAAAGTAACACAAAAAGTCGAAAATACTGATCGTTCATGGTCATATCTTTATAATTTATCCATAGATTTTGAAGAAAATTATCTTTTTATCCTTGCCAGAAAGTGTACTATACACAAAAAATTTAAAACCATGAATATTCAAGAGATTTTGATTTTTTCTTTAAGTAATAAAGTTTTTTTTTTTTTGTAGAAAATTTTCTTATTTAAAAACTCGATTTTTTTTTAAATGTTGTAATACATTGCACTTAAACATCTGGAGTGACCCAGAAAAATTGTTCTAGCGCTTGTTGCTTATTTATTCAGCTTACAGTAGCCAGCTTCTCTGTTCAGATTAGTCGTTTATTACTCAAGATATAGCCCGAATACTAAGTAGGCTTGAAGTAATAACGACAAAAAACATTGAAAAATTATATCTCGAAAACGTATCCATCGTAATTTTTTTTTTTTTAAGTGATTTCCGAGTCCCTGAGGTCAAAGCACGTAAGAAAAAAATAGTGGGATTGAGTGTCCATTTTGGCTGTAAACTAGTGTAATCTAAGCAGTCTCTTAAAATATTTACGGCAAAAGGGTGTTTTTTTTGGGAAATAACATAAATCGAGACATATCGCAATATGTCTCGAAAAATCTATGGTTTGAAGATTCCCTTACGAATTTTATAAAAAATGTTGTCCTTCTCATGGAAATTGTGAATAAAATAAGTGTTTAATTTTTTTTCATGAGAAAGGGTGTTTTTTTAGGTGTAGAGAAAAAACTATAAGAAAAGTAATGGAAACTCAGCAATTCTGTTATTTGTGATTTAAAGGGTTTTTTATTGGTAGAAAATTAATTGGCCACCTAAAGAAAATTGGTAACAACATTGCATTTGGGATCGAAAGTAAGAATAAAGAGACTGTATAAAATAATTTTGGATGAAAAGCTATTTTTTTTTTCAAGTAAAATCTGTAATAGTTAATATTATCTGAGGAATATGTTAGGTCTGATGTTTAATCCGAGTAGGCTGTAAAAGCTTTGATTTTTCCTGCGTCGTTTTAGCTTTCCCATATTGTTGGTGTTACAACTTCCGGCATGAGTGACTTCGGTCCAACAATTTGGTTGGAAACAAAGTTCAGTCTTTATTGACTGCAGACTTTTAGAACAATGCTTTTATGCTCAGAGAAGGCAAAAAAGTTCCTCCATTTAAGAAACGTGTCATATCCTATAACATAAGGACAAGCAAGACGCTTCCAACAGTACTTCGTTTGTTAAATGATGATTTGTAATTACGAAGCTATGAGGGAACATACATACCCACATTCTCACAAATCGGTTTAATATAAAACTAACTTTTTTTGGTACAAGTAAAAAGAAGGTTAAACTACTCAATGATGTTCAGGATTCATAAATAATAATCGCAACATATGTACTAAAATACATAATTGGATGGACTGGAACCACTTTTTCTCTTCTGTAGGCTTGTCAAGTTTAGCCAACACTTTTACTTAAAAGTAAGCACTTAAAAGCAAGGAGTGTGGCTTTCATTTTTTTTCCATAGCTGTGTGTACTTGTACGTGTATTTAATTAATTATAACTTTAATGGCACGTTTGAGATGATTAGAAATCTATAAAAACCCTGTAAATAAAAAAATAAAAAAAAACTGATTGGAATGTAAACAAAATACCCCACGTAAATGGCGGTCTAATTGAAAAGTCTAGTTACACAATTCTGCTGCCCAGACAGTTGACATTTGATGAAATTTACTTACATATTACAGACAACGTGATTTTTGAATAATAATTAAATTATACTTCACGAGATAACCGAGTGGTGATGTGCTAAACAAAGTTTTTTTTTTAATCAAAAATTATAATAATAAAAATAATAATCACGAGGTGTACATAAATATTTGATCATTTTTAATATCAAAATGTTTAGCCATACCCAGACTGGTTTTAATATTTTCTATCTTATCAAAAAAGTAAATACATTCTCTCTAGATTTCTTCACATAATTTTTCTAATTATCGTATTAATCTTTAAAAAAAAATCTCTTCTATAAGATATTTATAAATAAATAAAACAAAATTACTGAATGTGATAAAAATATTTAAGTACCAATTCAATTTGTACCAGGTGTATGAATACGTTCTTCTTTATTTTTCTTTCAGCTAATTTTATTGCTTATAAAAATAATTTTGTTTTTAAATTGCAAAAGATTTATTTTTATACAATTTTTGTTAAATGCATTGACAGTGTGTTGTGACGAAATCATTTACGTCAAAAATTAAATAAAAACGCCACATTGGCTGACAGTTTTGTTCGTCGTCATTCGATTAAGAAAGATTATTTATTTTGTTTTGGTTGAATTTCAGATTGTGTTAAAAATAAAATTCACAGTCCGATAAAAAAAAAACGAAATAAACAACTTTATCAAATTGGACTAATTGAGCGATAAATTGATTTTATTAACAATTTGGCAGCGTTAATTTGGAATTTATAGACGATATTGATGATATTAAATACCGATTGATTTCAAAGTTTGATAAAATCAAGAATCTCGTGAGGCGAAAAAGGGAATGTATCAGAAACAACTTGACATGTTTCTTTTCAAAATGCGTTCTAAATTTACTGTGTCAAAATAAAAAATAAAAGACAAAACAAAAAATTCATTACAAAGTAATAAACTTATTGTAATAAGTACCATAAAAACATACAAT
The DNA here is from genome assembly GCF_945859705.1 of Episyrphus balteatus. NCBI lineage: Eukaryota > Metazoa > Arthropoda > Insecta > Diptera > Syrphidae > Episyrphus > Episyrphus balteatus. Next base: position 10,656,302 of record NC_079134.1, on the reverse strand, counting down.
GTAATTTATTTTTATAACTTCCTTATTTATGTCTGTGAAATTCCAATATATCTGATAATTTTATCTGTCCTTGAATATTACGTTTTGTCATAAAACTTGAACTTGAAATTAACGCATTTTTCTTGCTAAATAAAACAAAAAACAACAAATATTTTATAGCACTCTAAATAGTTTATTTGCTTTTTTGTATCATTTTGTTAATTTTACATGAACATGAGAAAAAAAAAATATGAAAACAAAAAATAATGTTCCACATACGCCATAGTGTACCAAACACATGTGTGGGTTTTTCAAAATGCCAATGATCTGTTAATTTTTTTTGTTTAACTTTATTTATGAAGAATTTAAACTTTCACTTTGTACATAGTTCCTTATTCATATATTGATTCTATCAAGGTTATACTTCAAACACCTTTGGGGAAATTTTGTTTACATTTTTTATTTGGTTTTTGAATATGATAAAAACTTATAAATAAGATCAACCTTATCTTATGCTGTGTAAATAAACTTACCTTACTTACTAACAGCCAGCTGTGTAGTGTATACAATTTTATTTCGCATTTTAAAAATTATTATATGTATGTTCAAAACTAGGTCATCGTCATTCATTTTAAATAAAAATAATAATACAAAAAAGAAAAGTAAACGGAAATTTATTTGAAGAATTTGTTAAGATAAATCAACAGTTGAAAAAGCTTCATATGAAGCCTAATCGTACTTACCTTTTGATGCTTTAAATGGTAAGAAGTCGTGTTCCTTTAGTTGACAAAGTATTAATGAGTTTTTAAAAATGATTATCTAGTACTACCATCTGCAGTACATGAACTTGTGCACGAGTACATTGAAGGGATTTTCAAAAGGATTTTGAAAAATTTCCCTTACGTGCAGGTAGTCATAAACATGTACAAGCAAGCAAACATGAAGGTAAAATGTCGCAATTGGTGTGCCGCAAGGAAGTGTCTTGAGCCTTCTGCTCTTTATTACATTCCTTGACTTTTTGATTCGAAAGTTGGTGTGCCGCAAGGAAGTGTCTTGAGCCCTCTGCTCTTTATTACATTCCTTGACTTTTTGATTCGAAAGCGAATCAGTTAAATATTTTTAGCTGGTGATGGTGCAATCATAAGTGATGAGTGGAAGAAGAAGAGCAAACAATTGAAGAAACAGCGAAGTAGAATCAAAAGAAGAAGAACGGGTCAAGTTAACAAAAGAAGGAAAACATTTTGAAAAAAAAAAAAAAAAAATCCAAATTCTGTTACAAACCGATTTTTATTATTCAGGAAGGAACAAAGTTTTCGTCGTCATTTGGATCAAATTTAAATATGTTCAGAATGGCTGAGACCAGTTTATAAACTATAAATTTTGTTTTATTGAAATCTACTGATTCTTGAACTATGAAATCTATAATTTCATTCATAATAAATATTATCTTAAACAGCTTTAACTTAGTATTTATTAAATTTTTATTAATTTTGTCAGTTGTGCAATAATTTGCACACTCCATTCTATAATATTGATTCACAGAAAACAATTATTATTTTTTTCAAGTAGTTTGTCTTCTTTTCGATTTAATAATAGGATTTCAATCTTTTTAAAACCGCTTTTAACTAGTTACTCTAAAACTGTTTTAAATTAAACTATTTTACCAAAGAAAAAATATATCTTAATAATGATACACGTTTCTTTAGCTTATAAAAAGAATAAACATATGAGTATAATATATTTAAGAAGATTAAACAAAAAAAAAAACATTAAAACAGTAAAATGCCTACTTCTTTATTTTATCATAAATACCATCACGTTAATTAAGCTGTAAAACATTGACCGCACGAGCGTTTTTTAGTATACATAGATAATAGAATAATATTTAAAAAAAAATTTATAACCAACCACACCCACACTGGCACACTACAAAACCAAAAAAAAAAAAAATAAACAAAAAACCATAACAAACTCTGCTCGAGTAAATTTTTTAAATTTTTTTTCGCAGGAATATCAAATTTTGGCCAAAACGCAATAAGAAAGTAGGTACAAAAAAAAGTCAATAAAAAATAAAATAAATAAATTAAACCTATGATAATGTCTACCTCAACTTTTTTTTGTTAGTTCTACGTTATCATTTTTCTTCATGGCGCACATGTATGAAGTTAAACTCACAGTAAAATTTCGGAAATTTATATTCAAAATTATTTAAATAAAACCAGAAAGTTTGACAGTGATGGGTTTTAAGATAATTTTTTTTTATTACCGAGAACAAGTTTTTAGTCATATGGCAAAACTATTATTTGGACTACTAAGTCCAAGAGCTAGTTAATTGAATTCATAAAATAATCAAAATAGTGAAACCAATAACAATCTTTTTGGTGTGCGAAAACTATCTTGAACTTAAAGTTAGAAGTATAGAGATGTGACTTTTATTAGGTCTTATATCACCAGTTAATGACTGTTATAAATAATCATTTGGTAATTTTAGATTAACATACATTTATATAATTTTAAATAAATTTTATATCAATTAGATTTTTAACTTAATTATAGAAACTAGAAACTTGATTTAGAACAAGATTAACTACAATCACGTTTAGTGAGTGTGAATTACAAATTCCAAAAAAAAAAAAAACATTAGGTAGGTTAATTGTCACGAGAGAAATGTGTATACAACTTTTCAGTCAATCAACAACACATCTCACTGATTTAAATTAATTTCTTTAAATAGATTCTATTACCTATTTGAACTTTATCCTTAAGTGTTTTACATATCTTATTTCTCCATAGACAAATGAAAGCATTTTTTTTTTAGTATATAATTGAGTCATAGTGTATGGTATTTTATTTACAAACAAAATAACTGGATAAAAACAAATTCACGCGCAATTATTTTTTGAAAAGAGACATAATGCCAGAATAAGCATGGCGCGTGGCATATAAACAACACATTAAATTAGCAAATAATAATTTCTTGTATAAAGTTGTTTTAAAAACATACAATAATTGTATATTATATTAATCATTAAGTACTGTTTGTAATGGTACAAGAATTATGTTTGTATATTTAATAAGAAGCATATGCCATCTCTGGATGAGGAAATTTAATTTTGAGAAGTTATCATGTTTAGAATACTAATTACAATGCTTGGCCATTGTATGTAAATGTTTGTTGTTGTTGTTTTTTTTTTTTTTTTGTAAATATATTTATAGGTTTTAGCGTAACCACTTAAGAGCACTTAATGTGTTGTATTTTTACAAATCTTGTTGTTGTTATTAGAAATATGTATTTATATTTTTGTTTGGGTTGCATTCTATTGTGAAAAAATAATGTGGTCAACTTGTTTACATGAAATGAAAATTATTATTGAGTATTTTACAATTTGTCAATCAAATTTGTTGCAAAACAACCACTTTTATATTTGAAAAAAAAAAAATGCCCTTGGTACACTGTGGCGTATACGTAATGTCATACTGTGAATATGGCTTATTTTTTGCATATATGGTTTCAAATGTTATTGTACCTTGGAATGTTGTAGACCAGTGGACGATAAATAAATATAGAAGACAAGAAATTGCATTTTAATGTGATGTAAGTGGTATGATATTTTGTACGTATTCCATAAAATTTTCATGAAATAAGAGTTAAATAGAGTTTTTTTTTTTTATTTCTAGCTAAATAAAAGCAAATTTACATTTATCTGAAAAATGAGTTCCGTGATCACGTTAAGTTACTTAAATTTTCTGACGAGGTCAAATATCTAGGTTTCGTCTTAGATAAAAAAGGATATTCTTCTCATGTAAAAAAGCTTTGGGAAATAAATGGGGGATCCATTGTTTTAAACTCATTCGGATCAATCCCAAGTTATATTGAATACAATATTCCACACTGTCATAACTCAAAAATCACGAGTTTTGAATTGTTAATGCAGAAGTTATTGGAATAAGGTAATCTTTAATCCTACAAAAAATCATTTCTTTCTTTTGTTTTAGAAGCTAACATTTTTCTTACAAAAAGAGATCGATACTAAATTTAAAACTCGTTTTCTAAAAAAACAGTTTTTTTTTAGTTAGTATTCAAGAAAATGAGCGATATGTATGTAGCATTCCTATAAGATGATTCGATCCATTTTTATAGGGGCGGATCAAAAACTGAAGATGGAGGTGTATTCTTAGATAGACTAAATTTAAGACTCTCCTTCCGTTTTCCTTATAACTGTACGGTGTTTCAGGTAGAACTTTTGGCGATTAAAGAAGTACTGTCTTGGCTCAAAGAAAAAATGGTATCAAATAAAGTTATACGTATTTTTACGGACAGACAGAAAGCTATTAAAACTCTTGATTCTGTCCAACAAAATCAATAAGTGCCTTTAACGGTCGATCATCTCTGATGAAGACGGCAGAGTAGTTAAACATTCACCCTTAGGGCTGTAAAAGTAACGACAAAATGAGTACCCGCATATATACGTTACTTTTGATACTAGTACCCGCATCAATAATATCGTTACTCGTTACTTTCGTATGTTTCGCATTTTTCGCATATTTCGTATGTTTCGGGTGTTTCGCATGTTTCGTTACTTTCGTTACTTTTACATGCTTCGTGTGCTTCGTACATTTCGTATATTTCATGTATTTGATACGTTTCGTATGTTTGGTATTTTAAGTATGTTTCGTACATTGGTATAAGGGTGTAAAAAATTTTTTTTTTTGAAAAAAACCAAAACCAATTTCTATAATCTATGCTACATTTTAAGGTCATAAACATTAAAATTAAACATTTAAACTCATGTAATAAGAGTTTAAAGGTAGCTATATTGTATTATTTTCGTTTTTTTTTAATCAAACGTGGAAACCTTTTTGATTTTTTTCCACATTTTTCGACAAAACTTTGGTAATTTTTTTGTTTATATTCGTTCAGTAATCTTATCACAATTCTTTAGAGACCTTTATTTCAAAAGTACAACGCGTAGATCTCGAAATATTAACACTTCAATACAACCATGTCGAACAATTTTTCATTTATTTTTTCTATTGAGAGTGATTTTCAAACCTCATTTTCTCTGTTTTTTTTTGTGTTGAAAATTTTGCACCGAAAATAAACTAATTTTTTGAAAAACCAAAAAACTTTTGTACATTCTTAAGCTAAATATCAATACCATTAACACCAAGGCCATAAACAGATTGGTTGCGTCGTGGATATAAATATTTCGGCCAAATAGAGAAAATAAAAAAACGTCTCTTTTGATATTTCTGTATAAATTATCGACAACACAATGATTATTGAACCTTGGCACTACTGTTTTAATCGAGACAAAAGTAAACTCCAGTTAATTATCTGCAGTTAGCATTCTGACTATGCGACAAATTGAGTGTATCACTTCATTTCGTATCTCTTACATCGGATTTAGTATTGAAACTGAAATCGCGTCGTTACTCATATGTTTGTTTCGTATCTCGTACGTTTCGTATGTTTCGTTACTTCAGTACCCAGTAACGAAACATACGAGTAACGATACTGTTTAGAAAGTAACGTTTCGTTACTCGTTACTGAAGTGAATACCCGCATTTTAGTAACGAATACATACGATTTGCTACAGCTCTATTCAACTTCGCTGGGTTCTCCGTCCCAACAACACGGAATACGTATTTTTTGTCATATTCACATGATTTTATTATTTTTGTCCCCAAATGTTCTACTGTGAACTAAAAACTTCTTGTTAAAAATAATTAAACAAAACACAATATTCTTTCTCCCCAATCGAGATAACAAAAAAGAATATGGAGGCCGTCTGTCGTCGTCACAGAAAATAAAATTTCCACAAACAATTAAACAGCATAATACCCGGCATTCGTCACGTACTCGCAACAACGAGCTGTTCTCTGTTCTCAGAACGATACCAGACCAACGGATTGTTTTCGCCTACACATCATACGACTCTGGCTCGAATCTGGGTCATACCAAAATTAGAAACAAAAAATAAAAACAAAAAAAGCTTCCCTCTTCCCTTATGAAACATATGCGTCAGTCGCAAATTAAACATTATTATTCACCGCAACATAAAATTCAAACGGTCTTCAATTCTGTTTAATTCAATGCGCAATTATTGTTGTTATTATTTTAATCTTTAGCCACCCCCTCGTGCGTTGTTTAAATCATTAAATTCTTGTTTACAACGGCGGCGGTGGCGGCTACCCTTGGCCGGCTACCGGCTCGGCATCTACTAGCGTCTGGCCCTCCCTCGGATGCATCTCATTTATTTTGAAAGTGCATCGCATCGCAAAAGTCAACTGCGTCTTTGGCAACGTTATAAAGTAATTTATGTAATGAGCTTGCTTGAAATTAGACCCCTTGGTCAGCTAAAGGGTAACACAGGCTATCCGATCTCGAACTGATGGCGATTTAGATCAAACAATCTTCAATCGAAATGCATTAACATGTGGATGACAGACAAGCAATGCAGTAGACGCAACACACGTATATTTTGGGATGCACACGACCACAACACGAGGGGCCTTTTGTGACGCGTTACGTCAATTTCTATTATTTGCTATATTGCTCGTGTAACGCAGCATCATTACCTACTTGAGTGATCGTATTGCAAAATACAAAAATATACCGCTATTTTTAAATAAAAACAAAGCGATAAAAATACCTCTGGGGTTGACTGGGTCACAGACGAATGTTGCTGAATTGCTGATATACAAAACTTATAAAACTGGTTGACATTCTATATGTATATTGACACATGCAGAGATAAACAACGTACTCTCTTGACTCTTGTAGCCGCTTAATTAATCAAACCACCTAATTGTGCTTAATTTTTCAATGGCTACACGATTTTGTTTACGCAGACTGACCGATCGACGCGAACGTGGTGTGATCTGGCCTTTAAGTGGGCGCTGATGTTGATGATGACGGCTGCGAGGGCATGTGTGGATTGTGGAATGCATAAAATTTTGTTTTTATTTTGTTTTTGTTTAGAAAAAAAAAGAGTGTTTTGAGAAAAATAAGAAAACATGTTCGTGATACATATAATTAAGAGGTTGTTTACATTGAAAGTATATTCATTTGACAATGAAGATAAGCTAGTGCGTAAAAAAGGGGGCGTGTGCTCTCTGTTGTTGTTTTTCTGCTACCACCACCACCATTTGCCGACAAACTTAACGTCAGATCACATATCTTGCATTGATTATTCATTTGTTTGTGTTGTGAAAACAACAAAACAATAACAAGCCTTCAGCCTTCGATATCATAATATCTGACGCAATTTCCGGAAGGTGTGTGCCTATATATAATAAACATTGGTGCTCTGGCTTGCGTTACTAAACAAGTTATATGGGGTGATTTTTGATGACATTTAAACAATAATATATTGTGAAATATCATAAAGAAAACAGGGAGCAATGAGTAAGTCAAAAAACAACCGAAAATAAGGAACTTGATAAGCTTTAAGAATGATAAGTAAGTTTTTCACGTTGATGCATTTTATCTTGTTCAGTGTGAATCATATGAGGTAACGCACTAGCTGGTGAAATACAAAGAAATATCAAAGTCTACAAAAACATACAATGGGCACCTGAAACAAAACAAAGTATAGACTTGATAAGTTTTCGATATAAAAGAAGATAACTATTGTGAATCATTTACAAAATTTTGACTAGACAAAAGACATGTTTCAATTTTTAACTATATCGGTCATCACTTCCACGGCCTTGAACAAATGCAATCTAAATGTAAATAATGAGGTTATTTACAGGGAAGTTCACACGTTGTTGATTTGGAATGTAAGACGAACTATTAATTAATGTAGTGTGAAATGGTAATTCCCATAAACATTATATTTGGGATGAAAAGCAAGAAATAAAGAAACTTCATAAGAAAACTTTGAGTGAAAGGGTGTTTTTTTTTCGAAGAGAGAGAGAGAGAGTGAATTCTGTAATAAGTCCAAAAAGCTAATGATTCGCTAAGAACTTAAAGCCGATCTACATATTTTTAATAGGAATAAATTTAAAATGATTCTTTCGGTTTTTTTTTTGTGTGAAGGAAACAAAAACACCCTTGCATAAAATTTCCGTTCAAAATCTCTTCTAAAAAACACTCTTTCATCCGAAATAATTGTATGGACTAGATAGGTATTTGACTTCTATTCTATTTTTAGTTTCTACGACAAATTGAACGTTTATCTATACTAATCGTTGGCACTTATTAACGATTAAAAAAAAAAAACACCCTTTCATAAATTTTTTTTATAGACTCTTTTGATCATTCCTCTCTGCTAAGTTTCATGAGGGTAACAAATTGTATATATATATATATATATATATATATATACAGCTATGGACCAAGAAATAGCACACTTTTGATTTTTCTTACAAAAATTGGATTTATTTGGGACCTTTTAACTTATATATTATAATCTTTACATCAGGGCATGCATTAGCTTATGGGAATTCATAAAATTAATAATTATAAATTATTTTATTTCAATTCAATTTTTAAAAATATAATTTCTAGAGAATACCCTTTTTTCTTGTGGACAAAGAAATAGCCCACATTCCGAAAATCATAAAAATAATCATTTCTAAGCGAAAATTCTTACAATTTCCAATAAATTCAATACTACTAAGTTAGTAACTTGTTAGTAGACCACAGTTTTTCAAAGTTCTTTCGCACCTCTTTGGTAAACTTTCAACTAACGTCTGGTATCCACTTTGTGGAGTACGGCACCACGCTTCTTTGATTCTGGCACAAAAATCGTTTAAATTTTTGAATTTCCTTTTCCCACGCTTAACCTTGACATCAATTTATAAGTTTTCTATGGGGTTAAGATTGTGAATTTGAGATGGCTAGGTGCAAACATCGATTTTTTCGTCTGAAAACCTATCTTGTACTATTTCTAATGCATGTTTGGGTGATTGTCATGTATGAATATCTAATTAACTGGCGAGAAATATGGTTCCTCGGTATTCTAATGTAATCTTCTTCTTCTTCTTCCTTTTTCTCGGCGCTGTTATGATCTCGATGTCGAGGGGATCATAACTATCCCACGTAACTGCTTCACACTAGTGATCCGCCTGTGGGGTTCACCGGGTTGATCTCAGAAATCGGCGGCAAGCCTCCCGGTTTTGTATTGTTCCATTTCTAAGGCCAACTGAATGCTGGTGGTTTTGCATTTGCTTGTACCAGGAGTTTTTAGGCCTACCTTTCTTTCTATTTCGTGTTGGAACGTTGTATGATATTGCTTTTTTGACGGGGTTCTCAGGATCTCTACTTTGAACATGGCAATACCAACTGAGTCGGTCGTGTTCAATTTTTTGGGAGATGGTGTTTTTAACATGAAGGCTTCCTCGGATCTTCGTACTTCTAATTCTATCAAGCTTTGTTACTCCTGCTGTCATACGAAGCATCTTCATCTCAGCTGCCGTTAACTTACTCTCATACTTTTTGTACATTGTCCAACATTGTGAACCGTATGTGAGTGCTGGACGCACAACTGCGGTGTAGGGTCTTCCTTTCGGTATTCTAATGTAATATTAAGACAAAAGAATTTATCAATTTTGCCATCCACCTAACCAATGGGTCCTTACCATGCCAGGAAAATGCGCCCCAGATCATCAAATCCTATCCTCTTAGTTTCATCGTCTTGAGATAATACTTTGGCTTGTCCTTTTAACATTTTAGGCGATGGACAAATGTTTTGTCATCGGTTCCAATGCGGTTAACCTTTATTTCATCACTCCAAAAGACTCTCATTCAAAACAGCATGTTTTTATTCAGATGTTTTATAGCTAATGTTAGGTGATCTTTCATGTGTCTTTTTATATCATTGGATTTTTCTTGCTAACCTGTCTGTACAACTCAGCATCATTAAGTATCCTTCTTAAAAGTCTGCTTGACACTTTTTTCGCCGAATTCTATATTTACTTCGGGCAAAATCGTGCGAGATGACTTAAAAGGCCCACATTTGCGTTTCTTTGTGATCGCTCTATCCACTCGTATGGAAGTTTTGCGGGGAAGAAGTTAACGCAATTTAATTTCAGAGTTTAAATTTCTATTTGCTCTTTCCAAATAAATGGCTTTATCCATCATTTATTCGAAAAATTTAGAGTTTAAGCTAATTAAGAAGGATTTTTCCCTTGACTATGAGGCTCGAAAGTAATTCTCCCTTTTTTCGCAGTTTAATGATGTTTTCTGCCTATTTTTTTCAAAAATACTTGTTAATTAAATAGTAGCAATAAAATGAATGCATTTTCGTCTACAACTTTTGAACGCGGAATAAAAACTTAACGGTTAAACAAATGTGTGCTATTTCTGTGTCCACTAGCGAAAGAGACAGAAAAAGCATTATATTGCTAGTGCAAATAAATATAGAAAATAACGGTACTTTTAAGATATTTTTGTCTCCATCACTTTATTTCGATAATATACCAAAAGAAAAAAATTTATAAAAAACATTCCTAATATCTAAAATTCGATTCGCATGATTTTTCTCAATAGTGTGCTATTTCTCTGTCCATGGCTGTATATATATATATATATATAATGACTGTTCAATCGTTAAAACAATTTTTTAATGCCTATTTGCCTATATTTAAAAAATATGAAGACGATAACTATTCATCCTTTTAGATAACAAATTATCATAGATGTCATCTGGCCCTCTTCTCAAAACTACAATGTTGCAAGTAAACACGAAACAAAATAAACTCTTTTTGACACCTCCAACGTGACTACCATCAAACGTCAACTGAAAAAAACTTACTCAAACGTCATAATAATAAAATATACAACGTCATATGAACTCCAATCAACCCAACTTGATATGTTTTGAAATTTTTAAAAGACACGTTTTCAAAACTACTTAATGATTCAGAGAGCATTCACATTTCCAAATAATAATGAAAATAATAAATCTACAATAAATATTGCAAAAGCAAAATCACTTACGTAGCTTAGGGTACGATACCATTTTTGCATGTTTATGTATAATGTTACCCATCATCCGATATATAAATTTATCCACTTTGTATGCCAAACAAAATGCCCTAGCTTCGCATTAAAATGCATGAAAATATAGCTCCATATACTGTCGCTATACCTACATAATAATCTACGTAAAGGTAATTAAAGACTTTTTGTTTCCTGAGTATTTAAATTATTGTCACATGTATTCAAAAGCACACACCTCTCTTTATTATAAAAATGTTTAAGGAAAAGAACTATAATAAAAGCAAAAAAAAAAAAGAAATAAAAATAAGGTAGATGTCATCGTAACCTAACCACGTATAAACCCAACAACGACGAAGTATACCATAACTTGTCAAACTTGTAAGTTTGACCTGCAGAGAAACAATAAAATTCTGACATCCGTCGTCATCTAAGGTTACAACACAATGTTTTTTTTTTTGTAAAAAAAAAAAATAAATAAAAATAAAAAAAATATTCTGCCACAAAATATAAGTTCGCCATTAGAAGGTCTCGTTGTGATATTGTTTATTTTTTGCATTTACCGGCAAAAACAAAACAAAAACAAAAGATAGAAAAAACATAGAAATGTAAATATTTACCTCATTCTTATTCCAACTACGTGCAAATAAAAAAAATAAAACTAAAATAAAAATAAAAGATTGTCAACATCAACACATCACGCCATGCTTCGCTGGCCCGTAAGCCAGAGAAGACGCTGACGACGAGCGACGACAACTCCGTCGACGCGACGCAAACATAGCGAATGAATACTGAAAAGTGCCGGCACGGCAGTGTACGGTATGCACATAATGTACACACACGACACATAATAGGATAGGTGAGAACGTGGGTTGGGTTAGCTAAATGCTATATCATCTATTAAAACTATAAAATTTTAAACTAACTCATGGCCAAATAGAATCTTGTTTACAGTTTTTCAATCAAATGAATGTCAATAAAATAATAAAAAAATATCTTTAATAGTGTATCTTCGATTAAAATTATGGTAACCTCCAATATCTCCGATAAGAGGCTTTATAGAAGCTTTATTAGGAAATTAAAGTTTATCTATAAGTATTATTTCTCTAAAAAGGAGTGGTTATAGGAGTCTTAATTTTTTTTTGAAAAATTATATTTTATTGTGGACGGGCCTTTAAATCTTAAGTACTTTGGATTGGTTAGGGTGCCTAAGCTTAATGCAATTATAAATGATAAGTAGGTAAGTACCTATTGTTATTGTTTGTTTTAATTGTAAGCGCCTTGAGGAGTGAGTCAGTCACAATAAATGGTTTTTACCTTTTTTTCATACATATGTCTGCTAAATTAATCGATTGCACATTTATTTATTGTCTCATTCTTTCCTTGTTATTGTTTTTCATTTTGATGGAGGTCGAGGAATGTGTGAAGCAAATATAGTCTTGTTTTAATTTTTTTTTTACATATATTTTGTCTAGCTAAGCACTTTTGTGCTCACCTGAGTAAAGTTTATTTATTTGGAATGAGTAATAATAATTTGTTATTGTTGATTTCAACGGGTAAAGGGTTTTATTTTGCATTTTAAAAGAATGTGAATGTGAAAAGTATTTGGACTTTTATTTTAAGTTGAGTTGAGTGATTGGAATCGTAAACAAAAACAAGGGACAAAAGACTCATATTGTAGGCGCAGATTGGAGGCACCGACAAGAGTTGCAGACATAAGAGTTGCAGTGTTGCAGACAAGTGCCGCATAGAGAAGTGACGGATTAGAATCGCAGATAAGAGTCGCGTTTTTGGCCACGTGTTTAGGCAAGTGGTTAAAGAGTTTGCAGGCACTTGTAAAAACGTGAGTTAGGGTGCTCACGGATGTTATTGCATTTTGGTTTGTGCAGCTGAAAGCAGAACTCAATTAGGTATAGCAAGCATTATAAGGTCACCGTGTCACAAATAGGACTCTGCATAAGTCGAGAGCCGAATAAATTAACTAGTAGGTACCTACCCTAGGCCCGGTGCACCAGATGCGTTTTTGAAGCATCTTGGTTATCTGTCAAATAAGATTTCAGTCATTTGAAAAGAAGTTAGACTCCATTCTGGTTTTGCTGTCAAATTTTCGCACCCATTTGGTTCTTAAGGAATCACCAAAAAGGTTGTCTGAATCTATACATAAACCATACGTACGGTGACGCAATGGCATTTTACCGCAAGAACGACGCGCGTTGCGGTAGCTTCAACGCACAAGTATGTGCATATACTCTATCCCTTAAAATTTCAAAACCTTCCGACAGCCCAATTTTGCTAATGTGTTCCAAGCAGAGCCCAGAGCTGCTAGTAATTAAGGAAGCATGGAAAATACTCAGACCAAATTCACATCAGAATCAAAAAGTATAGCAAAAGGCAGCTATAAATGCAATTGCTTCAGCTATTACATACTCCAAATTTGTTTAGCACTGCAGAGAGGAACTCTAAATATTGATCGGAAGCCTCACGATCAATCTAATCTGGATTCCAGATGACTGTAGTTTTGAAAGCAGCACAAAGGCATTGGATCGGCCCTTCAGTCACAGAAGGAAAGAGTAAACATTTCTATAATAGGAGTCATGATGTGCTATATCTTATTAAACTACTTAATAAAAGTTAAAAATAGGTGGTACAGCTTGAATAATTATTGCGCTATATCTAGGAAAATCTGACCCACCTATCAAATGTCCAGAACAAATGATTTGCTCCCAAGAAACAGCTAAGACTTAGGCAGGATTTTTGCGCTGTTGATGGGTATACTACACAACATTTACTGTCGTAGTTGTTTGGACCAACAGGAAAAAGAGCAATGTTATAAGGACTCAGAAAAGCTTAACAGAAGCTTTAAAGAAGCAGTAAAAGAAAAATATTTTTGTTTCATCAATTACTTCGGTAAGGTTTCTGCACAGGAAGAGAGAATACTTCACTAGAACTCGTTGCATTTGCATTTCTTTTGATCTGACGTTTGCTAAAAGTTCAGAATAACAAAACGGGTAAACTTTGAGTTTTTAAAATCCTTTGTGAAATTGACTAACAAAATTACCCATGTTTTTCCATAACAAAGACAAAAGGTTACATTCAATAAATAAACATGTCTAGTCTATGGATTAATTTAGAAGGCAAGAAATTTAGTTTTGTAAACAAAGTTGCAAACTGTCCATCAATAATACGTCAATAAAAACCATAAACAAACAAATCACTATTTTTATCATGTACAAAAAAAGTAAAACAATAAATTATAGTCAAGTAAACATGATAATTACAACCAATCAATTAAAATTACAAACCTACTCATTACAAAATATTAAACTTACGTCTGTCACGTAAGCTATTTCTAGAAGAATTTGCGTCATTATAGACAAAGTGGGTCAACTGATAAAATTTGTCTAGATCAGCTGTTTTTTGTTTTTAATTTTGTTATCTATGTTTTTTGTGATAATGGTTATCTGTCAAAGAAGATTTCAGTTGTCATTTGAAAAGAAGTTAGACCCCATTCTGGTTTTGCTGTCAAATTTTCGAAACAATAGACGTCAAAAATTATTTCAAGTTTTTTCTGATATTCAATGAGACAAGTTTTTTTTATGCATCTTAAAATTAGAATCCAATTTGTTGTTACGTTTCCACTCTATCCTGTTTGTTATAACAAACAATGAGTGAGTTCATTGAATTCATTGAGAAATCTGAGGTCACTATTAAAAGTTGGAAGAAAAATCCGTAGCGTGGCGCTTAAATCAGTCATCAATCAATATAACCTACTAACAAGGGGTGTGTCAAACAGCTGTCAAAACAATGACCTTGAACTTACTTGTTTATTTGTTCAAAGTCATGTTACTGGTTGTTTTTAAGGTTATTCGGGGAATGTCACTTCACTACTCGTCTTCATGATTATGATCTTACCATAAATGTTTTCACACTTTGCAATATTTAAGTACTAGTTTGGTTTGTTAGTGAGGAGATGAGGGGAAGAACAGCAATTGTGAGATAATTTTTTATTTTGATGATATTACGAATTGCGAATTACTTTTAAATATTTGTTTTAATGGAAAGTAATAAAAATTTAAGATTGAAATATAAGATAAGATAGAAATATTTTTGAAATACAGACAACGTATTTTATTTATGTAATATTTATGTTAATGAATTTGTTTTATTGCTGTTGTTTAATGTCAAATTATTTGCATATTAAAATGATTTTTTGTGTTTTTGGTTATTAAAGAAAACCGGCATAATTCAAAATACTTGATTCTTCAGAATAATAATTTCAAGTTTTATCGTTTGGACCGTTTTCATAATAATTTTTTTTTAATTTCAAACTAATTTAAATGGAGGTATTCAACGAAGAAGAATGCTAAGTGCAAATCTAGCTTATGCAAACACAAAAATTTACTAACACCTCAACACAGTGGTGCTTTTCATTATTTTTAAAGTAAAAAATCATTAAAATTAGCATTTCTTGCAGCTAAATGGCAGCTAAGTTGAATTTGGCACAAAATCGGTAAAAAGAATACAATATGTTACTTTTGAGCTATTACTATGCCATTTTAAACAGCAGTTTTGACATTGCAATTTTTGATCGCCCTGTGGCGCCAGAGGTCTAAGTTCGAACCCAAGACCACACCATATTTCCAGGGGTACTAAAATTAAATATGAAAAAATTACAAAGGATAAACTAAAAAAATACTAAATTCATATTCAATTTTTTAATTTAGAGAGAAATTATTGACAAAATTATCCTCACTCATCCCACTAAAACCATTTTTCACTTGGAAATTTTCTTGAAAAAAAAAAAAAACGGCAACATGAATTTATCAAGAAAACTCGGATTTGTACTTTTAATTAATTGTGAGACCAAGACCACTCCTGTCGACTCTTGTATTTACATTTTAGTTTTATTTGTTTATGTATTAATGTTTTTATTTATCAAACCTACGAGTATATTTGACTTTTTATGCATAAGTTGCAAATCGAATTATTTTCTGGTCAATGTGGCGTATACGTAATATTTTTTTCTATAGAAAAACCTTAACAGTGAAAGTATAATTTCTATCGTTCACCTATTAATCTGACCCATTGATTTTTATGACCATTTTCAAATTAGATTTTCAGGTTCAAAATTTAATTTTTAAAACATTAGTGGACAAAATAAAAGGTCTTCGTGTTGAAGTGAAAAATTGTCAGTTTGCAGTTTGAGAATTTCAAAGCTTTAATATTATAAATTCCAGATCTCTTCTTGTATTTTCCTTTAAAAAACACCATTTTGCAAATGTAAATACCAGAAAGCTTGAATATTCAGCTTAAATTTCTAATTTTCAAAATTTATATACAGTTTTTGTTTATCAATTTATAGAACATTAGGTATGTTGATTTCAAACATTTTATAATTTAGGAGGCGAAAAATTGTAAGGCATTCTTGTGTAAATTATTGCTGGTACATTTGTACAGTATACAATTGTGTGCAGCATTGTTTTGGCAACATAACATTAAGATTAGATTAAAAAAAAAACAAAATCTTAAATGAATTTGAGCTTCAAGAACAACATTCAATTACTCAATTCAAATTTTAAAGTTCAAGTGATTTCAACTCCAAAGCAATTACTTTTATTTATATGAGTTTTTAGAAGAAATCAATTTCGAAATTCGAAAATTAAAAAAAAATTGTTTTTTTTCCAAAATTCCAAAAATATAGTTTTTGAAAATTTGAAAATGTTGACTGTGTAGTGTGTATGTGATTTGTTTTGCAAAAATCGTTTAAATTGAAGAAGCCATGGGATATGTTAAAAAATTTTGAGAAAATTAAACTTTTCCAAATTTCAATGTTTTTGGCCCAAAAAAAAATCGTAAAAAAAAACAAAAAAAATTATACAAGTATGATCTCAAACCGACAACTATTCTTGAAAATGATAAGGGTTTCTTTGATTTGTTTCATTTGAGTTTTAGAGTATTTTTGTTTTTGCTTCAGAATTTGAAGTTATGAAATAATCATTGAGTTAAACAATCAATCACAAACTCTCCTTACTTACAACATCACTACAAGTCAATCAATCAATATTTTTATCAATATATTCCACATGTTTTGACAAGCCGCTGATTGAATGATATCATCAAGGCAATTTCGAACTGTCTGCCCTTGCTTCTGTTTATATTTCGAACTAAAAAACAAAAATATCAGTTGGTCTAAAAATAGAATTTTCTTCCATAAAGAACCATACTATCGGTCAATCTACTCTCGATAAACAATCCACTTAGCATAAAATATTCTATCTTCAATAAATTGAAACTAAAAAAAAAACAACATTTACTGTAAAGTGCGTAGCACAGTAAGTAAGTTTTGCTGCCGACAGATTGTTCTTTTTTTTAAGTTGTTGTTGTTTTTTGTTAATAAACAATTAAGCCAATTGATCTCAAGTACTCATCAGAGAACAACTCATCATGAAGCGTAAGCAGCGTTGCCAACCCATTCACTCAAAATTATGCGTCACTTGAAAAAAAATTATGCCTTTTCAAATAAATTATGCCTCAATTTAGATTTCTTAGAAATTTTCTTACAATTTAGAAATTAGCGACCAGTTTTTTTACCAATAAGAAATAATAGCATATTTGCAAGCGTTTTAGACCTTTTTATAGCAACAAAATCGCTTTTTGCATATTCTTTTCTAGTAAAATTGATAAGTGTGCACAAAATTCTTCGAAAAATTAAACACTACCAAGAGTTAAATGGTAAAAACGAATTCTGTAAATAAAATTTCGAACAACTTGTATTTAAAATATATGTAATATAATTTTAAGTTTTTTTTTTATCAAAATATTCAAAAAATTATAAGAAATTTTTAAAACATAAATCAAGAGTGGAATGAATAAATTATGCCTTTTTGTCAAAAAATAAGCCTCAATGCCTAAGCTAATAAAATTATGCCTAAAAGGTATAATTATGCCTCAGTTGGCATCGCTGAGCGTAAGGCACAGTCTGAAGTAAATGTATAGGTACATCATTGACATATTCTCAAGTAGAATATATTATGATGGAGGGCATAAAATATATGCATACTTTCCATAAAGCACGTAGGTACACCCTAAAGAGAATTGTTTTTTTTTTTTGTTTTGTTTATGGCTTTTAAATTAAATACAATTGTTTAAAAATACACTTTCGTTTCTTTAAAAGAAATCTATCTTATCTTTTTTTCTAGAAAAGAACAAACTAACAAACAATAATAAAAACAGAGAAAAAAATAAAAACAAGCTAAACAACTGAACAAGCCCCAGTAACCTTGTAAGCGTATTGAACTCTCTTAACCCATCCTTTAAGCTTTTTAATGAAAATATACAAAACATAATCTATAGTAGCACTTAAATATTTATTTTTATACCACAACAAAACAAAGTTGTATGAGGAAGCGAGTATCCACAAGGTAATAAGAATAACAATACTCTTGTCGATTATGAGGATAAAATTAAATTCATTTTGTTAATCAATCTTGGAGTAAAAGTTCAGAATGCGTTTAACAAAAGAATAGAAAAGTTTAAGAATATTTGTTTTGCACTTAAATTTTGTTGATTTGATTTTAGATAATAAAACTTAAGATACTCGTACTTTCAAACCTGGAAAAAATTATAACGGTTGAACTGCTCGTACAGCTTTTGTTTCTCTTGTTGCTTTTGGCGTTTTGTCGCTCTTGTCGCTTTGAATTGGTAACCCTTTTCACTTTTGTCACTCTTGCCACTTTTGGCCTTTTTGTCAAATTTGCCGCTTTTGTCGATTCTTGGCTTTAAGAGTTTTTGTATAGTTTTTGTAACTAATGCCGTTTAATCCATTTTTACAACTTTGGTTGCTTTTGTCGCTTCTGTCAATTTTGTTGCAGTCGCCATTTTGGCACTTAAGTTGTTTTTGTCGTTTTAATTGCTCTTATCGCTTTTGTCACTTTTGTAGTTCTGTTGACGTTTGCCGTCTTTTTGTAGCCTCAGTTACTTTTGTCATTCTTGTCTCTCTTGCCGCTTTTACTTTGCTCTTGTCACTTTTGTCGGTTGTCTCACTTTTATCGCTTTTGTCACTCTTGTCGTTTTTTGTGGCTTTTATCGCTTTTGTTGTTTTGCCGCTTTTGTCACTTTTGTCACTTTTTGTCGCTTTTGTTTTGTTCAAATGAACAAGACAAAAGAATTTGACTTAATTTATAAAAAAATATTCATGACCCAGATGTGACCACCCACCCAAAAGATCTGTTTTTTTTTTTTTTTTTTTAATTTTTTATGAGACGTGCAACATGGCATGTCTCTTATTTTACCTTGTCAGCA
Organism: Episyrphus balteatus; assembly: GCF_945859705.1. Taxonomy (NCBI): domain Eukaryota; kingdom Metazoa; phylum Arthropoda; class Insecta; order Diptera; family Syrphidae; genus Episyrphus; species Episyrphus balteatus. Next base: position 10,637,071 of record NC_079134.1, on the reverse strand, counting down.
AAACAAAAAATGGATTGTTAGAAAAGAAAAAAAAAACAACAAAAGAAAGATAAACTTAATTCCTATGTTATTAAAAAATTTAAACTCAAATATTTTGTTTTATTTTTTGAAATTTTAGTGTAAACACCCACATTATACTATTTGGGGTTTTTTCTTGACTCATAATATTCTTTTTTATACCAAAATAAAATTATTATCATAATTCTAGTCACTTAATTACCAACTGACAGGTTAAAAAATGATAAAACAAAAGTATACCAAACAAATTCCTTGGAATTCACATCTGTCTACACATCACCTTAACAGTTATTTTTTTTTGTGTAGCCAGATTTTGGGGAAATCCTATTTGACAGACTAAACAGCTGTCAATATAGTTGAATCAATAAAAAAATTCTATTAAGAAGAAAAATAGCTAAGTATTGGAGACTTTATTTAACAACAATGACATTTAATTAGTTTATTCATTTTGAATTAGCGTGTTATTTATAATAAAGGTGTTCTTTTTTTCTACGGCGTAGTAGGTTGTTCTAAATATCTTTAAAACAGATTAAATTTTATAAAAGTGAGTATATTTTGTTTACATTTAAATTTAAATATTTAAATGTTTTATATAAAAACGTAAACAAATAAATTTAGTTTGTTGATTATTTTGAATATTTTTTTTTTTAAGAAATTATTCTACTACGTTATAGAGGAATTTTCATTAAGTTTGTTTAAAATACAAAGTAATCAATGTCAATTATTGGTGCAGTAAACGTTATATAATTGCAGCCCTATTTATAAACTCATCATAGACAGTGCATAGCATTATGTACTCTTTATAATATCTTTAAAAAGAAAATTGTTATTTATAAACTTTATGCAACGTTTAATAGAGGTTGTATAAGCTAAACGCGTTTTTAAGATTGTTTAGAGCCTGAATAAGAATATATTTTGCTTAAGAGCCGATTTTTCAATATCCTAATAAACAGTCAGTTAGCTGTTCGACGAATAAAGTTATTAGGCTCATAAACAATCGGATAACAATATTGAATTTTTCAATCAAGATTTATTTATTTATTCTAGAGAATAACAAAACAAAAATGTCAAATTTAAAAATATTCAACATTAAACTCCATTTTTATTCATAATTGTTTTTGTTTTCTTGTGTTCCTCTGTATTTTTTGTCAAAATTCTTTCAAAGCAGGTTTGACAATTGACACAATATTTTTATTGAAATTATTCGTCTCTGAAAGAAGCAGATAGTTTTATTTCTAGGAATACGCTATATCTGCCTGTTGAAAAAATGGAATAAGTACTAACAGACTGTATAACTGATTATTGAAAAATTGGCTCTAAATGTCATTTGAACATCACATAATTTTCAGAAAGAGAAAACATTATGTAGCAATGATTTGTATATACATATATATTTTTTTTTTCATTGAAGAATTTAATTTTTGGATAACATTCGCAATTAAGTGAACAATTTGAAATCAACTTAAACAAAAAATAAGAAATTTGGAGATTTGTTCCTGATATAATTTCCTGATTTATACTATGTATGTATATGATATCGAGAATTTGCGCTCACGCTTTTGTTTTTTTTTTTTGTTCATTTTCTAATCAGATGGAGTGGTTTATCGTGATTAAAAGTACTCATTTTTTCCTTTTTTAGTACTTATTTGGACACAAATCTAGCATAACTATAATGGCTAAGAAAATGTTTTATAAATAGAAATTTATGTAACTTTGCATAAAGGCTACATAAAACTTTATGTTTGTATATAAATAAACTTAATTAGTTTTTATTCTTAGTTCTTCACAGGATTTGAATAGGTATAAATTGGCGTACAAGTGTTACTTAATCAACGTAACGTCCTCCGTTAATTTTTCCGACGTTTACTTAAGAAATGTCAACTTAACGGTAGAATAAAACGCCATTGGCAAAAATTAAAAAAGTGACAAGTTGTTTGTTTGTAACGGCTGATGTCTTAAAGCTGAAACACAATCATGCTTTTTGATAGATTTCTTAGCGTTAATTTGAAGAAATCCTTAAAGCGCTCTTTTGTTTGGATTCTTGAATTATTTTTTTAACAGTTGAGTGACAGCTCTTCACGAACGTTTTCAAGCTTTCTTATGACAGTGTATGTAACTTTCTAGAGGCAGATAGTTTACTAGAGATTCCTAACTGCTCGGGCAGAAAAGCTTGAGTAGTTCTACTAGTAAATATACTAGATTATCTACTCATGAGTAAAATACCGACTCAAAGGGCACGGGGCTATTATAAAACTGCACCCCTTGTCCTGTTGAGGTGATATTCCACTCATAAGAAGAAATCTAGTACTACCAACTACACATTCTTATCTACTTGAGCAGAATATCATGTGTAGATTGTAGTTCTAGATCTACTGATCATCCACTCAGTTGTCTGCCAAGAAACGCTGCTAATAGGCGTGTTCCTTTGGAGGTGAAAGACAACAGATGACTCGTTAGAAGAAATCTAGTACAACAACTACAAATTCATATTTACTTGAGTAAATATGAAAATCATGTGTTGATTGTAGTACTAGATCTCCTAATCATCTTCTCATGAGGCTAATGTCACACTCAGGATAGCATTTATGACGCTATTTGCAAAATGCAAATTCTCACCGAGATAACAGGGTGATCTTTGATGACTCAAGATTTTTGTGCCATCTACCTGCCTGCTTATTAATTGCATGATTATGAATTGAATTTGTTAAATTTTACAAATTCAAAAAAATTCACACGCTTCCTCCTAGAGTGTCACTAATTTATAAACAAATTATTACAATTTTTCTTTTCAGCTTCTCTACACCTGCCATTGAATGAATTTTCGGAACTAAAAACAAAAACATCATAATATTGAGATCAAAAATATTGGATACATGACATAAATCTCAAATTAGGCACACGCGTGTGTTTAAATACGTGGGGTTTTACGCACATCCTTATTTTATTTTCGTAATCGACGAACGTGTGAACAACTGCGAACTTATTTTGATTTAAATTTTAACAAAAATATTATTAGGTACCTAAATTGTTATAGATTTTTACGTCATTTGAATAATGACTTTGTTTTATATTCAAATCATGAGTAGAATTATTTTATTAATTATATGTTACGTGAATTTCCGGTCGAACGTCATGGGAAATGACTGGGATTGACGTTATGTGTATTTTTTTTTTTTTTTTAATTTAATGTTTTATTTAGCATTGACGTAAAGTCATTTAAGTTCTTAAAACTTTTTAATGAATCTTAAAAAATATTAATACAAAATTATTCAAAGAAATCTTTGTGTTTTATTATATATTTTTTTGTTTTCTTAAGAATTCGAATTCACCGCTATCTCCAAAAAAAAAAACATAAAAAAAATATTACTCATTCATTTTTTCTTTTTAAAATTATTTCCTCAATTCTGTTAACATTTTATTTTTATATTCACTGTGTCAATAAAATATAGGGGGTGTTTTGTGTGTTTTACTTTTTTTTTTTTTAATTTTTGAAGGTTAAGCTAATAACTTTGTGGAATTTATGACCCTTAAAATTTGTAATTATCTTTGGTAGATAAATTATTATATACCTTTTCATTTCAAATACGAAATAAAACACTCTAGTAGAGCGTGACTGAGTAAACACCTACGGAATTTAAACAGATGGAATGCTGTTGCTTTCTACATTCTAGATGCCATAGTTTGAATAGCACAGGATTTTTTTTTTAATGAATACATTTTAAATGAATAATCGTTAACTTTATATTTAAGGCGTAGTTAAATGGGTTTCATAAAAAAAGGTAGGTAGATTGGCATTTCATAATCTAGAATGAAAATGGGAAATATTTTCTTAACATTCAAACTTTAAAGCGATACAAATATCAATATCTGACATTTCAGAGCAAAGAGATTACAAGCTATCGAAGAAGTAGGTCATACGACCTAAAAAAAATATTGATTGCAACTGAAATAAATTGCATTTAAAAAAAATATTGCAACTGAAAAATATTTGCCTTAAAAAAAAATATTTATTGCTTTATTGCAAAAAAAAAAAATTTGCATTAAAAAAATGTAATTGCAGCTGAAAAATATTTGGATTGAAAAAAAAAATTTTATTTCAAATTAAAATATACTAAAAACAAATTGTATCCCAAATAAAAAATTTTCTCAATAGAAAAAAAAAATCAAGGCAAAATTTGTGTGCATTAAATATATTTTCTTAATATTCGTCGAATTTCTTACAAATTTGGGTATCTGACCATACCTACATTAGTTATTTCAACTACCTATACTATTGAACCTTATCTAAGGCCAAAAAGTCAAAACTGTAAGGGATTCGACGAATATTAAAAAAAATATTTAGTACATACATTTTGCATTTATTTTTTTTTAATACAGAAAATGTTTTATTTGTAATATAATTTTTTTGTAATGCAAAATATATTTATTTGCAATAAAAATATTATTTTCAATAAAAATATAATTTTCAATGCAAATATTTTTCAGTTGCAATAACATTTTTTTTAAAGCAATTTTTTTTTCATTATGAATTTGTTTTACTTGCAATAAATGATTTTTTTTAAATTTCAAATGCATTTTTACAACCCTGAATAATAATAACACAACTTTTCTAAAAATAATAATAATGGCCTTCGGCGTAAGGCCATTTTAAACACTTTAATCACTCTAAATATGGTTTTTACAAACTTGTAACAAAAATGACATACGTCTTGACTGTAGAAAATTGTAGAAAATTTTCACAAATAAATAGAAACTTGTAATTTTTTTTTTTTGGTGAAACAGAAACCCACAAGAAAGTTGAAAGCTCACAAATTTGTTACTTGTAAAATACAAGATTTGGTGAAACAGAAAATGGATATTTTCACAAATTTAAAATTGTAGATTACAAGTACAATTTTGTGATCACAAGAAACTGGTGAAACAAAATTAATCGATTTTTTGACAAATATTGTGAAAATTACATGTAATTACAAATTTGTAAGTTGGTGAAATAGGGACCTGGGCCCTATTTCACCAACTACAAGTTACAAGCACAAATTTGTAACTTGTAGATCACAAGTACAAATTTGTAGAATGGAATTCTGTTTCACAAAGTACAAATAAGTAATTCACAAATTTGTGATTATCGAAAAAAAAATTACAACTAACTTTTGAAAACCACAAGTTTGTAGAATTACCGTTTCACCAAATATATTTTATTCTTGTAAACAACAAGTTTATCTCACAAACTTGTAAAGCTCGTTGTAGTCTTAGCGGTGACCGTTGAGTTACTTAACTCATAACGACATAGGTTAAAATTGGTTTCAAATGAAAACTAAGTTGATAACGAGTATGAAAAAATAGGATTGCCATTTTTAAAACTTGAGCTCTTATTTGGCAAACCTATTTTAAACGGAAAATTGTCAAATTACTAATACTGTCATATCTTAGTAGTTTGATCAAATAAGAAAATTGTTTGGGCATGACAAACAAAATTGTAAATATATATTAAGATTTTTTTTTTTGCTGGATTATTTTTATATTTATTATTTTATAATCCATATCCATGGATTTATAAAAGTAAAATAAAAATATTGTTAATCGTGAGGAAAATTAATAAAATAATTTAAATAATGAAGAACTACAAATTTGAGAAATAAAAACAAGCCTCTTTGATCAAAAGAGAACGAATTTTTACATACTTAAGAGGCAGGTTATAGCGATCAGGAAAATGTTTTCAACAGATATTTTGCGATCTTTTCATTCGATTTGAAACACAAATGCTATACCAATTTTTAAAGCATTTGTTTTCCATTACAAATAAAAAAAAAAAACAAATATTTATTACAAATAAAAAAAAATGCGTTAAAAAAATATTGATTGCAACTGAAATAAATTGAATTTAAAAAAAAAATATTGCAACTGAAAAATATTTGCCTTAAAAAAATATTTATTGCTTTTGAAATTAAAAAAAAATCATTTATTGCAAGTAAAAAAATTTTATAATGAAAAAAAAATTGCATTAAAAAAATTTTTATTGCAACTGAAAAATATTTGCATTAAAATAAATATTTATTGCAAATAAAAAAATTTGCATTAAAAAAAGTAATTGTAATTGAAAAATATTTGGATTGAAAATAAAAATTTTATTGCAAATTAAAATATACTAAAAACAAATTGTATCGCAAATTTTCTCAATAGAAAAAAAAAATCAAGGCAAAATGTGTGTGCATTCAATATTTTTTCTTAATAATCGTCGAATTTCTTACAATTTTGGGTATCTGACCATACCTACATTAGTTATTTCAACTACCTATACTATTGAACCTTATCCAAAGCCAAAAAGTCGAAACTGTAAGGGATTCGACGAATGTTAAAAAAAAATATTTAATACACACATTTTGCATTTATTTTTTTTTTTTTAATGCAGAAAATGTTTTATATGTAATATAATTTTTTTGTAATGCAAAATATATTTATTTGCAATAAAAATATTATTTCAATGCAAATATTTTTCAGTTGCAATAACATTTTTTTTAAAGCAAATTTATTTATTTGCAATAAATATTTTTTTAATGCAAATATTTTTCAGTTGCAATAAAAATTTTTTTAATGCAATTTTTTTACTTGCAATAAATGATTTTTTTTTTTTAATTTCAAATGCATTTTTACAACCCTGAATAATAATAACATAGCTTTTCTAAAAATAATAATAATGGCCTTCGGCGTAAGGCCATTTAAAACACTTCAATCACTCTAAATACGGTTTTTACAAACTTGTAGGTAACAAAAATGACATACGTCTTGACTCTTGTAGAAAATTTTCACAAATAAATAGAAACTTGGAACTTTTTTTTTTTTTGGTGAAACAGAAACCCACAAGAAACTTGAAAGCTCACAAATTTGTTACTTGTAAAATACAAGTTTTGGTGAAACAGAAAATGGATATTTTCACAAATTTAAAATTGTAGATTACAAGTACAATTTTGTGATCACAAGAAACTGGTGAAACAAAATTAATCGATTTTTTCACAAATATTGTGAAAATTACATGTATTTACAAATTTGTAAGTTGGTGAAATAGGGCCCTGGTTAATTTCATATACATATACATACTTCATGTAGGTATTGAATAACTTTTTAAAAATAACAGTTCACCTAGTGAAAAAGATTGTTGGTTTACAAAAAGATTATAAAGATTTGTCTCTTGGATTGAAAAAAAAAACATGATTTTGGGCACGAAAACATTAAAACATGATTTTAGTTCAAAAAACATGAAAATCATGCTAAATCATGATTTCAGGCACCCCTTGCATATCTACTAATCTACTAATCCAGCTGTTTCGTGTGATATTAACAAATACGTTACGTGGTGTAATATGCAACCGTGAAATCGCTATTTCGAGTTATTGAATATTTTCATATGAATTCGGGGCGAACAATCTGCTGATATTCGGGCTGGGCCTCGGGGCCTATTCTGGTTCTGTGAAAAAGTGAATCGAATATATTTTCACACTTTCAACTTAAATTCGATTCTCGTTCTGTGAAAATATACAGAAACGTCAAAAATTTTCATAAAAAAAATCCAATGTAAGAACCAAATTCAATAAACTCTAAATAAATACACGAACCAAATTTTACCGACAGTATGAATTCTGTAATTAAAACTGTTATACAGTTTGAGTCGAAACTAAAATATTTGAAGAAGAAGAATCGCATTTTTAGACCAAATAAATCGAAAAAAATTCTGAAACTTAAATATCAGTACCTTAAAGCTTTAAAGGGTATAAAAAGCTTCAATGAACCAAGTGCAAATTTATTATATCATCCTGTTAAAATGCGAAATATGCCAAGATAATAACATAATGAAGAGTTGTATTAAAGTAGATATCCAGGATCCAGCATAAGACTTCAGACGTAACTATTGAGATGGGACTTACTTTGTTTAGCCTGCCTGCATTTGTATTATGGATCCGGACTTCAACCAAAAGCAAACAAAACACTAAAAAAATGTCTCTTAATTTCAACAGATCTAGAGTTATTTATTTCGATGCGCTGAATCCTAATCCAAGGTCCGTTTGACCCCATCAGGTCCTGGTATGGGAAAATGTGCAACAAAAAAAAAATACTAAGATTTAACGCCTCGAAATACATAATCTATGGTGGGTCTAATTCGCTTTACACGCCTCCTTTTTTGTGTTGGGTTGTGATATTGCTAAAATAAGTGAAATAAGAAATGACACGCTCCCAAAATTAATATGTGTCACAGGCGCTAGAATTTTACTAACCTCTAATAAAAGGTACCTACCTATCTTAATTTTAAATTGAGATTAAAATGTGTAGGTATGTATAAATATAAAGGTTAAAGAAAGATTAAAATCATCAAATGATTCTTTTTTATTTTAAAACAAATAAATGCTCTGCTCATTATTATAAGATTATTATCTAAAAATCAGAATCAATTTCTGTTTTAACAACAACTTTATCGTTTGTTAATTTTGCAATTTTTATCTGACGCAACTTAATTTTAGTTTCGTAATCTGCTTTTTGAGCCTTCAACAAGCCCATCCGTGCCTCATGTTCCTTCCGTTGCTGACTCAATCGTGCTTCATGTTCGATTTCACGCATTTCCAACTGTCTTTCAATCAATTTGATTTTCAAATGTTTTAATGTATCATCTTTATCGCCACTATTATTTGATGATGATGTTGTCGATGGTGGTCGTTTAAATTGATGCTTATTCGATTTACGTGGCACAGAAGGTTTATGTTGCGACCAGGATTCACTTGTCGATTGTTCAGTGTCAGCGATATCATATTCATGAAATTGGATTGTTGGAATATTCATTGGATTGGGAGGATTTTCAGAATAATCAGAGTATTCAAGAAATAAAGGTTTAACATCTTCAGGTTCAGGCATTGTAAGTGATCCCTCATCATCGGCCCCATCATCCTCTTCATCATCATCAAATGTTGATGTATTACTTTGCTTTGAAAGTGATATATATTTCGACACTTGAAACATTCTTGGATTTCTTGGGCGCCAATCTGGTATTTCCATTACATTTAATTTTTCTTTTTCAGCTGCATATTCTTTCCGAAGCATTGTTTTTATATTTGTGTATTTGTCCTTGAGGACTTTGCTGTTGCGGGACTGCAAAAAAATAAATAAATACAAATTTAATACAACATATTATAATAAAGTTAATTTAGACTTACATTATTCGGACATAATGAGTTGAATTCATTTGCAATTTCAATCCAAATTCGCTTTTTTTCTTTCAGTATGGCCGAATCAACTCTTTTACATTCAATAATGTTTATGCGTTTTAAAATGCATCGCATTAGAATTTCTTCTTCAGTATCCGAAAAATTTGATGTACGAGTACGTGGGGGTTTTTTGATCATTTTGTTAACCTAAAAAATAAAACAACAATTGGTAATTAATTGGTTATCGATAATAGAGGATTGATCAATATTTCAAATGACTACATTTTAGGGCCTAGTTTTTTTGTATTCAAGTAAATACCTAAGACCAGAGATAACTTTTGTAGTTAGACCCCTTTATCTTGCTTTAAAATTTTAGTGTGTATTTTTTATTATTTATTTTTAAATAATTTTGGGTTTATAATTTAGTGATACAGTATTTTCAGAGCCGTTCTATGTAAATATATTAAAAAATGTATAGTTTCTAACTTTTGTCTCGAGAGGGCGCCATATAAAATTAAATAAGATGCCACATAACCTATAACCAGCGGACAAAAAAAACGCTTCCAACGTTACCTTACTTGTTAAACTACGATAAGTGATTTAGAAGCCATGGTGCCATAGATAAACTGTACATACATCGTACTAAGTTAAAAAATTAGCTTTGAAAACTGATAATAAGATAAATTTTGTATGAATAAAATAAAGATACAAAACAGAAAAAAAAAAATTTATTCAATTTTACAAAAATTGATTGATATACAGGGTGTCCCACAGTCACCGCCCCAAATGAAAACCATGGATTCCTGAGGTCATTTTAAGTCGAAAAACTTAAAAGGTAATTTTCTCGTTTTCGTCCCGTTTTCTAGTTACCACGGTTTTTATGATTGGCCTTATCTTTGCCAAACTACGTTTTATTCGAAAGATTTTTTTTACAACCAATCAAGAATTTATTACAGTTTTAGTTTGTCTCAAAACTTTTTTTTTTGCGGACAATCGTTTCCCCACAATTTTCTTCGTTTTTTAAGTTGTTTTTTTACACTTTCATATCATTTAAGTCAAAAAACACGTTAATGAGTATTAAATTTTTGTGCTTTTTATTAAAGCCCAGTTTATTTTCATAAAAAAAAGTTTTATTTCATAAAAGAAGTTACTGAAAGTAATTTAAAAAAATAAACATACTGAGTGAATTAAAAAAAAAATATTTTTAAATAAAAAAATTAATTTAAATGAATTGAAACTTTTTCTGATCTTTATCTATTTATTAGGGAACAGCTCCGATTTTGACGATTTTTTTTCATGCGTCGTTAATTAAAAATACTTTAACTTATATAGGTTAAAAATTGAAGCTGTGATAATTACCGTTCGATTAAGCTGATGTCACACACCATGAAGATCGTTGAGCGAGTCTTGGGTAGCCGACTGCGAAAAATAATAAGGCTATCTGATGACCAGTGCGGGTTTGTTGCGGGTAAATCAACCACAGATGCAATCCAGAGTATAAGAATCATTATGGAAAAACATCGAGATTCCTTGGAGGATTTGCATGTGGTATTGGTTGATTTTGAAAAAGCATTCGATCGACAACCACGAGATCTGATATGGGTGGCCCTCAGACAACGAGGAGTTCCGGAAACCTATGTGCGGATAATTATGGACATGTATGATGGAGCAGTAACTAAAGTAAGATGTGCAGCTGGAGTCACCGAAGAATTCGAAATCACAGTAGGTGTACACCAGGGAAGCGTCTTGAGTCCTCTGCTCTTTATTACCGTTCTTGATTACCTGCTTGAAGGCAAAGTGACGGACCCAAAAGTGCATCAGTTATTCTTTGCTGACGATGGAGCCATCATAAGTGAAGACCCGATATCCCTGCAACGAGCACTTGATGTATGGGTGGATGTTCTAGAAGGTAGTGGGTACCGCATAAGCGCGAAAAAGACAGAATACCTATGCTGCCCATTTTCTGATCCACACAGGCCTATTCCTGACATTTATTTGAATGGTGTAGTGCTTCCCAAGTGTGAAAAGTTTAAATATCTGGGGTCTATGATAAATAACGAAGGTACTTGTGATGACGATATCAATCATCGCGTAAGCGTAGGGTGGATGAAGTGGCGGGAAAATTCTGCCATCTTCTGTGATCGAAAAATGCCCCCTAAGCTGAAAGGAAGACTCTACACCGCAGTTGTGCGTCCAGCACTCACATACGGTTCACAATGTTGGACAATGTACAAAAAGTATGAGAGTAAGTTAACGGCAGCTGAGATGAAGATGCTTCGTATGACAGCAGGAGTAACAAAGCTTGATAGAATTAGAAGTACGAAGATCCGAGGAAGCCTTCATGTTAAAAACACCATCTCCCAAAAAATTGAACACGACCGACTCAGTTGGTATTGCCATGTTCAAAGGAGAGATCCTGAGAACCCCGTCAAAAAAGCAATATCATACAACGTTCCAACACGAAATAAAAAGAAAGGTAGGCCTAAAAACTCCTGGTACAAGCAAATGCAAAACCACCAGCATTCAGTTGGCCTTAGAAATGGAACAATACAAAACCGGGAGGCTTGCCGCCGATTTCTGAGGTCAACCCGGCGAACCCCACAGGCGGATCACTAGTGTGAAGCAGTTACGTGGGATAGTTATGATCCCCTCGACATCGAGATCATAACAGCGCCGAGAAAAAGGAAGAAGAAGAAGGTTAAAAATTGCCGATTTTGAACAAAACCATTGTCAAGGTAATTTAGTGAAAACAAGATTTATGGGAGTAAGCAATTTTCTTTTAAACTTTTTTGTAATAAAATATGATTTCTTTTGTAATTTTTTGACCATAGAGAACCTGCACACTACAGACTTTCTATCGGTCGGGTCGCTAGGAAACATTTTAGTTTGAAGGCAATTGTGTAGCAAAACAAACTTTTTTTCGAACAAACAAACTTTTTGATCGGCCGATACTTAATCGTTGTAGTGTGCGCACTTTCATACATTTTGATACTGATTAAGAGACCGACTAAACTGTCGGCCGATAGAAAGTTTGTAGTGTGCGGGGGCTCTAAATATTACACAGGTCGACAAAAATAAAAATATTTTTTGTGCTTGAGTTTAATTTGCACTTTTTGGGTTCATGGTAAACCAAAACAATAGATAATCACCCTTTTCCCTCCTTAGATTTGCTTTTGTAGTGTTGGGAGCAAAAATACAATATTCATACAGTGTGAGCTTAACTCGAGTTTTATGAGCTATAGTCGAAGAACCGTGCATTGTAAAAAAAAAAACTGTTAAGGTATAAAATGTAGATAATTTAAAGCTCTACATTTTTGTCTCAGCAGTTTATTCGAATTAAATTATAAGAAAAAAGTTATGGTGGATACAAGGGTTTTTTGCTCTGAAAAACCCTGTTTTGTTGAGTTCAAACAGTAATATTTTTTGATCTAACTTCAACTTTATAAACTTTTATACTTTTTTGAAAACTGCAATACCGGGACAAGTTTTAAAAATAATAAACCAGAGTCACACCATACAAATTTTTTTCGTCTTGTTGCTCTGAAATAATAGTAAGTTTTTATAAAACTTGGAACTGTTTATTAATTTGCAGAAAAATGGCGTATGAAATAGAAAATATTTTTATTAATTAATTTTTTCTTATTATTAGGCAATGTTTTAGTGAAAGAATTGCAAAAAAACAAAAATCAATTATGGGTATAGGAAGCAAAATACTGTTCCAAAGTAAGGATTTTTCGAAATTTCACAAGAACTGCATATTTAATCGAAAACCGTAAGGACTTGGAATGAACAAGTTACCAAATTATGAGAGATCTTACGAGATTTTGCCTTTCAGCATATTTCGTTTGATCCATTACTTTTTAGACACCCTGTATAATGCAACAAAATAATAAAAAAAAATATGCAAAAAATTAATTTAATTTTTCAATAAATAAAGAATTTCAATATGAACTATGCAAAAAAATTAATTTAATTTTTCAATATGAACTAATTTGGCTACAGTTTGGATACAGTTATTTGTGAAAGCAGTCATTTTTGTATAATAATTACTTTTATCATAAATATTGAAAATAGAAGGTATCAAATAATGCCTCAAACTCCCATTTGACAAAAATTCGAACAAAACGAAAATTTCGATTTAATTTTTCTTTTTTCTTCTTAAATTGTTTTTTTTTTTTTTTATTTTTCGGAATATGAATATGAAAATAGTATTTAAATGAAGAAAACAAAACAAAAATCAGCCAAATTGGTTAAGACGTTCTCGAGTTTTTGCCAAAATTACGCACGACAATTTTTGTAAAAGACAGATTTACTTGAAATTGCTCTGCTGACTATATGAGCACATTAAAATCATCATAATCATATCATAATTTCATAGTCACAACCCAAGCACAAATTTCGTGTTGACCTGTGTTATAAGTTGAAATCCCATGAGAAAAAGGTTATAAATATTACAGTTTTGAAAAAAAGAGTTAAAATTAACATCAATTTCATTGAATTTTTTTTTATAAAAACTGAATTTTTGTATTGAAATAATTGATTTTCTCTAAGATTTTGACAAATAAATAAGAACTTCAAACTTTCACTAGGTATTTGACCAACAATTAGGGCTATTGAATGAAGAAAAAATAACTTTATATTTAAATGTTGAACTTTGAATTTATTTTTTTTCAAAAACTTCTATAAAAAAAGTTAATCGAAAATGAAATACTTTTTATTTTTTTTTTTCATAATCTGTATTACATATTGACATTTGCTTTTATGAATTCAAATAACAATTAATATGGCCAAAAAATTTTGAAAAATAAATGCATATATATTATTAAGAAAAAGTTTTAAAAACCACATGTTAAAATTTTTTCAATACATTTTTTTTTTTTCAAAATTCTGAGTTTGAGGACCAGTTTTTCAAAAACACTTTTTACTTAATTTTAATTTTAAAAATAGGATTTAATTTCTGGCTTTTTAAAATTGTGTATTTAAATATTGTAGGTGCTGCCGTTGCGTTCAAATATTTTTTTTTTTTGTATTTGAAATCAATTTGTGAGAAAATTGCATTTATCGCTTAAACGATGGCAGATTGTTTTTAATAAAAGTTTAAGTTTCTAATAAAATTAAATTAAAAATATTCTTTTCTTTATTGTTTAATATGCTTCAGTTTGCTTAACTTTTGCATTATTTTATGTATATTAAAAAATATTTAAAAAAAAAGTTCCTAAACGATTTTCAAAAATAAGAGCAAGAACGTGCAACGCAGTCTGGCATTTTATTTTTTTCAGAATTTTACGAAAAAAATAAACCTGGGTGCACAGCACACACACAAAATAATAACTGATTCCACAATCAAACAAAAAACACACATTACTCTATTAAAAAAAAGAAAAACGAAGAACCCAGCTGATTTATGCATATTATTTGTTTCGACTTCCCAAACGAGTTCACCCAAAACTATCTCATCTGCATTACGATAAACGATACGTGATGCGATATCTACATAATATTTTTCACTTCCGATAGAATTGTTTAAAGAGGTTTTAAACTAAGATAAATGTTAAATAGGAATTCGTTCCTAATGAACTGAATTAATGGCAGCCGGGTTTTTTTTTTTATTAACCGATAACTTTTTAAAATTTGCGCCATTTATCTTTCGCTTTTACCTTAATTAAAATAGTTTTAAAATAGAATAAAAATTGACGACAAACTTAAATGCATTCATTCCTATTTAACAAGAATGTTTTATTTCCTAAAAATTTACTAACAAAGGTGCATTTCAAAGCATAATTTTAACAAAATGGGTGAAAACGTGGAAAACTGCTTTTTTTTAGTACTAAATACAACAACAAAAATCTTACGTTGTTGTTGTTTACAATAAAAGATAGAAAAATGATTTTTAAAATTGGGCGATATGACAGCTGCGCGAACTGCCTTATCATCAAATTAAAAAAAATGCAATTCTACCGTCAGAAGACTATCTATATTATTTTACTTATTTTAACTAAACACAAACCATTTTCATTATACGTTAAGAGTTTTCGATATGGTGAATCTCGTCACTACGTAAATAAAATACTTTATAAGTTATGACGTAATTTATTTATATTAAATTCTAACGTGACGGGACGAACTCACGAACACGAACTTATCACTTCGATTCTAAAATAAACTCTAAGAAAAACTCTCAAGAGAGTAAAAAGGGCGCATGTTCCTTTTTTTTTAGTTTATCTAGGATGTATTTAGGGGGAATAAATGCAGCGTTGCCACCTCACTGAAAAAGGCGAATTTGAAATGATGGAAATAGTGGAATAGATTAACATGAACAAGTGAAAAATATATTTTGCATTAGCATAGCGATTTTTTTTGGATGAAAGAAGACTCTTAAAGTGAAGCAGAAATAAAAAAATTGGTAATTAGTGCGAAGCAGGGAGGAAATTTTAGATTTTGCAAAGTGGTATCGAGGAGGGCGATACTTAATAAATAACTTATAATAAATTAATTTAAGTAATTGTTCGAAAAAAATAGTTAAGTAAAAAAAGGCTTACAGCAAATTTGTAGATATGAGCATTTCTAAATAAATAAAAAGGATCTAGTTAAATTTCAACAAAGTGGCAATACTGCCCTCTACTTATACTGTACTGTGGTTATGTATAAGTTGGTTAAGGGATAATTTTATTTTGTCCGTATTGTTAATAATTGTTCTGCCATCGCATCGGTTTCTTTATAATAAGGGTTAGGTATGATATTCTTCGTTTTTATTACGTTATCAATAAAAATATGTATGAACACAAAAATGTAGAGTTAAATTCAAATATTTGTTGTTGGTTTATGGCTTAACTGTGCCATGGAAAAAATGGGTGAAAATATACATGTAAAGAAGTTTTTTTAATGAAAAAAAACAGGAATATTTAAATTTAACATTTTTTCTGCTCTCTGCTTTATGAATTGCATAGCAAAGGATTTAACGCTAGTGGATATGGCGTGTCGAAAAAAATAAAATCGCGGTTAAACACAAAAAAATTTTATTTACTTTAAGCTGTCTCAAATGACTAGGTCCTCCATTGAAATTGAGAGTATCAAAGAATCCATGTAAGGAAAGAAAATCTATGCACTTAAATAATTTTGACTTCTCGTTAACGACGCAACCGATTTCAATAATCTTTTTTTATTTTATAGTAGGTACAGGTTAAATAGGCATTAAAAAATAAGATGTTACACTCATGAAACTTGGCAAAAAGTTTACTTTTAAAATAAGAACCAAGGATAAAAAAAGTCTAGTAGTAGAGATAGAAAAAAAAGTTGTATAGCAGAGTTGTAGAGAATTTAAAGGTGAATAATCTTTTCTCGGAACGTTTTTTCATAATTTTGATAAAAAGTCCTCAAAACTTTAAAATTGTCATTTTTTCGTTTTTTTTTACTTTTTTGGCTTGCAACTTTTTTAATAGTCAGAATATCGAAAAAGTGTTCTTAACATAAAAGACGCGAAATTTTATTGCTTACGTTTCTTGTATACACAACTTTTATGTAGAATAAATAGAAATCGAGATATTCAACAAAAACTAAAATCCAAGATGGCGGCCGAAAGGTGAATTTCGCGAGTGCGAAAAATCAGGGTAATGATATTCAGCCAATGCTCTATCGAATGAGCAAAAAAAATTTGGGGGTGGTACAAACTGCTGGGTCAAATTATAAATGCACTGGACTATATTGTTAATAATTGTTCTGTCATCGCATCGGTTTCTTAATATAAGGGTTAGGTATGATATTCTTCGTTTTTATTACGTTATCAATAAAAATATGTATGAACACAAAAATGTAGAGTTAAATTCAAATATTTGTTGTTGGTTTATGGCTTAACTGTGCCATGGAGAAAATGGGTGAAAATATACATGTAAAGAAGTTTTTTTAATGAAAAAAAAACAGGAATATTTAAATTTAACATTTTTTCTGCTCTCTGCTTTATGAATTACATAGCAAAGGATTTAACGCTAGTGGATATGGCGTGTCGAAAAAAAAATAAAATCGCGGTTAAACACAAAAAAATTGTATTTACTTTAAGCTGTCTCAAATGACTGTAGGTCCTCCATTGAAATTGAGAGTATCAAAGAATCCAAGTAAGGAAAGAAAATCTATGCACTTAAATAATTTTGACTTCTCGTTAACGACGCAACCGATTTCAATAAACTTTTTTATTTAATAGTTGGTACAGGTAAAATAGGCATTAAAAAATAAGATGTTACACTAATGAAACTTGGCAAAAAGTTTGCTTTTAAAATAAGAATCAAGGATAAAAAAAAGACTTTAAGAAAATATTGGATGGAAGGGTGTTTTTTTTTCCAAGAGACAGTGAAATATAAAATTGATCCTAAAAAGCCAATGATTCATTTAATTTTTGGTTTCGATGACAAATTGAACGTTTATACTTAAGTTCTTAGACGTTTTGCAAGAATTATTGGCTTTTTGGGATCAATTACACATTTTTTTATGAAAACTCTTTATTCTTGCTTTTCATCCCAAATTTCATTAGGCGGTGACCCATCATTTTTGTTTTCACTCAAAAAGGACACCCTTTTAACGATGAAATTCGTATAGACTTTAGATTCTTGTTTTTAATTTCCAAAGTAACATAATTGCTGAATTTCAATAGGTTAGTACTAGTATTAGTCTAGTATTTCTCTACGCCAAAAAAAAACACTCTTTCCCATGAAAAAAATGTATAAACTTATTTTATTCGTAATTCCCATAGGAAAGACAACATTTTTAATAAATTTCGTGAGTGTAGCTTTTATCCCATTGGTTTTATCGGTCTTATCGTGGATTTTCCTTATTTAAAAAAAAACACCCTTTTACATAAAATATTTGTATAGACTGCTTAGATTCTTGGTTTCTGTTATAATTAAAACATATGTACCGATTTTTGTTGGTGTAACACTTTTTTCCCAGTTTTTGTGGTATTAATTCCGAATTTCATCACATCTTTAAAAAAAAAAAAACACCCTTTTACTCAAGATAATTTTGTAGACTTTTTAGATTCTTAACTCTTATAAAAAACGAAACTTTTTCACTAAGTTTAAAAAATTTATAAAATGTACGTCAGATGTTACGATACCTACCTTTCTAACCCATCAAAAAAACACCCTTTCACAAAAATATTTTTAGAAATTTTATAACTCCTTTGTGCCTGCTTTATCTAAAACATTCATACCGAATTTCATTATTGTATCTTGTTTTTCACATGGGTTTCGATTATATTTACCTATTGAAAGTCAAAAAACAAACACCCTTGTTTTTAATCGGCCATAATTTTTTTTAAGAGCAATCGTATTGACTTTATTTTTATGTCATTTGATTCAGCATCAAAAAATATATTAAAAACATGTGTCATATGATGATATTCTACAAACAATTTTTTTTACTATATTTTTGCCCGCGAAAAAACACCCTTCCACCAATTTTTTTCTTATAGACTTTTTTAATCCTGAGTGTAACAATTTTTTTTTTATTTTTCAGTTTATTTAAAGGAGAATTTCAAGATAAAGATAAAGAGACATTTTGGTATTGGGACTTGGGAAATAGCTTTCCATGCCATCTACCACTTGGAGCGACAACCTCAAAATGATATACATAGATTTTTTTCGATTTGCCGTTCAATGTAGTTTCCATAAGAAAAAAACAAAAAAGACCGCGAAAGACATTTATTTTACGAATTAATTTTATATGAACGAGTATCAATTTTATGATTGTAAAATTATAATAATATGTGTTTATATCTAAATCAGGGGTCGAACTACGGCATATGTACGTACGTTAACGTATTGAAGCTTTATGTCTATACCATTTTCTTCTGATTAAATAGAGAGAGCAATAGTCAAAACGTTAACGAATTTATGCCGCAGTTCGACCCCAGATTTAAAATATATCAAAAAGTATAATAATACCTGTGTAATTTGTCTTCAAAAAGTGTAGATAATCGCCAAACAACAACAAATACTACAAAAAAATAAAGAAACTGTTTTGGTCTAATTTTTTTCAAAATTGTTGAAAAAAAAGTGCTTACCTACTATTATTTGTGAAAAAGCAAAACAAATAAAAGAATAATTTAATAATTTCTATATTTTGTATGGTATTTTTGGTTGTTTTCAGGCGATTGACGTGCTTCCAAGTGTCAATCAAATCCAATTAAAAAAAAAATCAAAATATAGAGAAATACGAGTTACAGAAGTTCAACTAAGTCCCAGGCTACTAATGGACTGCCTAGGAATCAAGGCAGGCTAGTGCAGTGACTACAAGATAGCCTTCTTAGGCGCCCATTAACGGTTCGAAATCAACGAGTGTGAAAAAGAGAAATAACCTCTTTCAAAGAAGCTTTGCCCATTCTCAAAACAAAAATTTTAAGCGGCTATCCCCTGCGAGCGAGGTAACTTGCCGAAACATCGTAGTGCATTTTTTTTACACTACGGTTCATTGAATTAGAGTCATGTACATTTTTTTTAGTACTTAGTTGGGCAAAAAATTAATATTTGCTTTAAAACTGATGCAGCTGAGTTAAAATTTTTGAATGCATTTGGTAGCAGGGTTATTCAAGGTACCGTAACAAAAGAAAAAAATGAGAAAAATTAAGATTTGTAGTCACGGCACATGAAAAACCGTCACAGGGTGACCATTTTTTCGACTTTTTTTCAAATGCCCATAACTCACAAAATGTATGGCTGCGATTTTTTTTATTATTTTTCTGATAACTTTCACCACCTACCCTATCTACCGTTTTCGTTTCGACGTTAACTTTTGGGACACCCTGTATAATCTTTAATTGAAAAACTTGAAAAATACCTCAAAACACCTGTGAAGATTTGTTGCCTATGACCAGCCAGCAGTAGAGGAAGTACCGTATTCTCAGTTTGAAATTTCGACATGGTTGGCTTTAAAAAATTCTTACTTTTTTTGTAGGCATGGTAGAAATATGATTGAAGCGTCATATAAAAGGTGAAATAATAATGATATAAAATTTATTATAGGTTGTCTTTTAGAAAATGGATTTAATGGCGTTAGAAGAGAAAAGAGATTGATTGTTTCGCTTTTTTTATGAAAACTAATTGGGTTAAAAAATTCTAGCTCTTTTTGTAGATGTTGTATAGACATGGTCGATATAAATATTTTGAGCTGAAACAATAAGCTTTCAGATGGTATTAAATTTATTGTAGGTTGTCATTTAAAAAAGTGATGGAATAAAAAAAAGTTATATTTTTTCGATTTTTTTAAATGATTTTGAAGATGAATTGCACACGTGATTTTTTTTTTTTTTTTTTTGTTATAACTTTTGAACTAAGGGTGGGCTAACGAAAAAAAGTGATGTAATTTGTCAAAATTATTATGGTTACTTGGACAATTTTTACACTGAAAAAAAAAAAACAAATTTTTATTTTTAAGAGGTTGGTAATGTGAAAAAAGTTTTTTTTTTGTCATAATTTTTGAATTAAGGTTGGGCCAACAAAAAAAATGATGTAATTTGTTGGAATCACCAAGGTTAGTTCAGAAAAGTCTAAAAAGTTCTTTTCGTAATGAAAAAAAACTTCACACCATTTTATATTTATTGTTACTTTTGAAAAATGTTTGGATATATTTTACTAAGCATGTAGCTTTTCTAGGTGCTTATATGGCAAACCAAAAAATCAATAATTTTTACACTCTTGAAAAAATATTTGTATGTTGTAGTTTTTAAGGTGAAACGAAACAGGAATGTTATATGGCCTACATTCAATCAAGTTAAAATTCTCAATGTAAAAAATAACATTTAAGGCGCAATTCAAACACCAGTCGATTTAATTGTTCTTAATTATAACTTTTAAAAAGGTCACTGTGGTGTATGCGTCTTTTTTTTTTGTGTGGTGGATAAAAACTAATTCTTCTATCATTTTTAACTAGGCGTAGGATAGCGAAAATAAAAGTTGGGATATCCTGGGCTAACCTTGGGCAAACAAACCATGATTTTAAACTAAAGATTTTTTCAAAGGGAAAAAATCGGTTTCTGATATGAAAAAAAGTTTTTTTTGCATCTTTTGGGAAAAAAAATGGAATAAAGAGAAAAAAAAGTTGGACTATCTCTTGGGCTAACGTTGGGCAAACGAACCAGGCAGGTTAGTAAAAAAAATTTCATTTGGGGGTGCCAACTTCACATATCCCATAAGATTTACATGGAACATCATAATTCTAAGCAAGGGGAATGTTCTAATAGTGACTGTCACCCGAAACACTCTTTTTCAATTACGTACAGCAAAAAAAAAAAATCACATATGTATGTATGTACAAATGTACATAGTTCTTAATAGTAAAAATATCAAGCATTGGTCAATACGCTCTTTGACAGTAACAGTAACTAATTAAACTGAGTTTTTGTATATTTGTCACGGGTGGGATCAGAATCACCATGATCTTCTATAATTACTTAACTATTTATTATTCTTAACTATGTAGGTATTATTATTTCGTAAAAAATAAGAAACAAATTTGTTTTACACTAAAGTTTTATTTAAGCACTTTATAAAGGTCTCCCTAAACGAACAATTGAATTACTTTGCAAAAGTGATAAGCTTATAATTTCACTGGTATATTACTCAAGTTACGAGTCTTAAATAAATAAAATTGAATACCTTCATAGATTGTCTAATAATTTCGTATCATTTCTTTAAAAAAATCATACATTTCTATTCAATTTCAGCTTTTTGCCAGTAGCATTTTTTAATATTATTTCATTTTGTTTTGAACTTAGAAATTCTTTCAATCTTGTTCGTTTCGTCAACAAACGACAACGCCAAACAAACAACTAACTGCTAATTTCAGCTTTTGAGTATCTCTGGTTTCAATATTTATAACTTTTTATCCATTTTTCCTTTTCCAAAGTTCCCACAAAAGCAGCAATTCTCTCGAACAGAAATAAAATTTAGCTCAACTTTTTCAATAGAAAGAGTCAGAGAAGAGAGATACACAGAAACCCTAGGAACTTTCAGTTTGCTTACGAAAGAAGCTTATCAACATTCTACTCTGAACGTCTGACTGACTAAAACCCAAAGCAAAGGCATCAAAAGACTGACCAAGTATACGAACTTCAGTATTCTGTTTTGTTTTTGTTTGTTTGTTGTTGGCTTTGAACTTCTTATATGAATCGCTTTCACACCATACACAGACCAAAACCAATACAAACTGAAAAAAATTAACAAAAAGCATTTTGTATTTTGTTGTGTGTATCATCAATATTTTTGTGTACTTTTGCTTCTGCCGCCTTCTTTTTTGGATACTTCTAACATTTCCTGAGCACCCAAGTTCTCTGATGCAGCATGGACAACAAAAAAACACAAGTTCGACTGGCTTGACTGTTTCAAACCCCGGCTGCTAGAAATTCAAAGGTTTTTACTTCCCGCGTATCCATTCTACCCCTGCCCCAATAAATGTGTCTCTCTATGCTTACCCAACAGCAAACCAACAAACAGCTTAGCCAAAAGCATCATGTTGATGAAATTTTTTGTATAGATACCTACAACTTGAAGCTTCTTCCTCTTTCCTCTGATAATAAGAGGCACATATTGAATGCCCCTTGGCCCACAAATGCACCCTTTATAAAGCAAAAAACTTATCAAAATAAAGCTACAATAACACAAAACAAGAGAGCTAAAATAAAATTCCTGCTATGGTCTCTGTTTGCCCAGCAATGATTACAATAATTCTACACCGAAGTTGTTGTCACTTTAAAATTTATTTTATCCCATGTTGTTTGTCGATTTTAGTTTTAATTTAAAAAGGGGAGGTTTTAAAATTAATCTTTTCGCCTTTTATAAGGTTTTTTGTTTGTAAAAAGAATGGGGAAAGGTTCAATAAAGAAATGCCAGGAATTTTTTTGTTAAAATTTTAAATGAAAAATCCCCTTTTGATGAAATTTTTAATCGGCTTTTAAATGTTTTTGCTGGTGGTGTACCTACACCATTGACTTTTATAGAAGTGACGTTTAACATTGAGGGGTTGAATTATTTTAAAATTAAGTAATGGAAGCTTAAAACTGCTAAAATTTAATTCTGGTGAATTTTATTTTTAATTTTGTACAAAACTTTGTCCTCTATCTTGGTGAACTTCTAATTTAATTATGCAACTTATAAGTTTAAGTGAAAAATTCCTTAAGGTTTTGAGACAATTTATGGCCTTTATTTCTACGAAAGGGCTTTTAAATACAAAACGCTGCCAAGTACCATTCATTCAAAATGTACATTTTTGACAAGTGGTAAGTGTCACGTAAGTGGCAAATTTTAAACTTTAGCTCTAAAAGTTACACAATGCTACCACAGCCTTAAGTTAATAAAACAAACATAAGTATCCATTTTATCATTTAATAGAAAAGACGACTTATGGAGCCAAAAGTATTTATAGCTACACTGCCGGAAAAAAAAATATGAAAGAAGGTTTTTTTTAACGTTAGAGAATCTTGATTGATTTTTAAACTGCAAACACAAACACAAACACAAATGACAAAACAAACTGTCAAATGACAGATACAATATGTTTATGTGTGAAGTATTTTTCGCGCAATTTGTTTATTTCATTAGTTTATTCCATTCGAATGTGTGACTGGATTATAATGTTAAACCAACTCAGTTAATATCTAAAATACAGTTTTATACGCACTCATTGCGTCTTATCTGTTAACCGATTGATGTTTAAATTTAAACTTTGTATGATAGTGTGAAATATAGTTAATAGATGATAACAAGTGAATTATTCAAATTTTGTCCGTCCTGTGTATGCAGAGATTTTTTTGTTGTTGTTGCGTCTTTAAGTTTCAATAAGATACTCACACATTAAAAGGAGTATTCCAGTGATTTTGGTTTCGTGAAATATTGAAAACCACTTAATTAAACCCTTTTGTTGCTGAATGTGAACCCTAATATTAGTTTAAAATTTTCTTAGAAATTCGCGGGCTTAAAATTCAACATTATATTATTTATTGCTTAACTAACTTTAATTGAAGTTCTACTCGCCATGCTTATTTGGGGACACAAAATTGGAAAAGAATTAGTTCTTGTATATAAATTCTAACTTTTAAGCTAAGCTTTGATTCCATTCTTTGTAGTTAAATTTTAAATTCGTTTCTATGAAATTGTTATATGATTCTTAAGAAAATATTAATCGACACATATGAACGAAATTTTAAGGAAAATCATCCACCAGTTTAAAAGTTATTGAAAAATCTATTTTGAAATTGAGAAAAATTAGCCTTTTCGTAATGGTTATGTATTATAGTATATTTATTGGTCCCCTTCCTCCAAGAATCAGTAAAAAAAATTACCCAGAAAGTTTTCAGAAAAGCAACCGGCACTCGGAAAAACTGGATAGCAAAAGTCAACTGATTACAGTATTTGTTGATAAAAAGAAAAAAAAAATATTTATCTTAAAAAACAAAAATTTGGTTAGTACAAAAATGTTGCACATACACCATGGTGACCATTAAAATGTAAACTTTGAAAAGTGAATAAAAATTTGCTTATTCTACAAGAAAAAATTAAACAAAACGGTAATAACTGCAATTTCAAATATTTTATAAAACTGTATACCGAACTAAACAAAAAAAAAATTAAGAAAAAAAACATAAAATTCGTTTAGAAAAAAAAAAATAAAACAAAATCTTAAATCAAATTGCCCTCCAAATCAAGTATGCAGTTTTGATTGATATATTAAAATACATTTTTAGAAAAAAAATTTTCAAAATCGTTGGAGCCGTTTTTTAAAAAGCTAATTTTTTATAAATAATTTTTTGGAAAAAAGTTTTAAAATAAAATTGGTATGCCATTTTGTAGAAATCACTAATCAACATCTAAAAACTAAATTAGTCAGTGACGGTGACGGGCGTTTGGGAAATTGTTGACCTAAGATAAGTTTTTAAAAGATTTAGCTAAGAAAGCTCTTTTCCTTCACTTGTGAAAAAAAATTTGAAGTGGAAACAATTCCTGTAAATTCCTTTCCTTAAAAGAATAATACAAATAATACAATGGAGAGCCATCGTGGTCGTGGTCGTGGAATGTAAAAAAGTCTTAAACTCGCTTACTATTTTTAATAGCAAAACAAATCGATTCCTATCCTCAGTGGCGTACGTTGAGTCGGCGGGGCCCCGGGGCAAGACTAAATTTTAGGGCCCCTTTGATATTTGGGGGAACCTTAGATATAAAAAAAGTGCGTATACGACATACATTTTTTTGTATGGCTTTTTTATTTTTAGCTTTATTTTAATGTTTTAATATGTTCGTAATGCACTTTGCTATACTTATACTTAATATTTCTATCATAAAAGTAGTAAATACTTGTACTAGGGGCCCCCCAAATTAAATATTTAGAGACCCCTAAAATAAAATTTTTTTTTAGCTTAGAATTGATAGTTCTTGGGGCCTCTTTTCTGAAGTAATACACATTTGATTTTCCATCATCAAACAATTTTTCAATTTTCAATTTTGTTTTATTGAACATACTATATACAATTGACTTAAGCTTAACTTATTTCTAATAAGATACATTGATTGATATTAAAATTTGTTGGCACATATGGGGCCTTACCTTATACAATGGATAAAAGATAAAATATATATAAATATAGTACATGAATAGGCTTAATTTTACAAGTCTGCTGACTAGGTTATCCTCGGGGTGTTCCGTCCCGGTTGTCCAGTTGTGGTATTGATAATGGTGGGTTGGGTGGTATGGCATTTAGCCGCGGTAGTAGGCCGATTGCGTATCGGCGTAAAAGTAAACTACTTCCTCGTTGTCGGTTGGGATTATGTGCTCATCCAGAATATCCAAAGCACTAAGGTATCTGGGTTCGG
Source organism: Episyrphus balteatus (assembly GCF_945859705.1). Classification (NCBI taxonomy): domain Eukaryota; kingdom Metazoa; phylum Arthropoda; class Insecta; order Diptera; family Syrphidae; genus Episyrphus; species Episyrphus balteatus. The sequence continues at coordinate 10,611,018 of NC_079134.1, read as the reverse complement.
GATGTCGTTGTTGGGTTCTCATGCTTCTCATCAGCTGATTGGGGTGGTTGGCGATGCTTCCGACAAGTTTCTTTGCAGATTGCAGCAGATACTTTTCCAACGTCATGATGTTTGCTTCCTCGTAAAGTCGCTCGTTGCTGTAGTATTTTTGTCGCTGTCGATCGAAGTAAAGTCCGGTGCAGATCCTCATTTTCCTCTCAAAAATTTGAAGTTCCTTCATGGCTGTCTTGGAAATGGTATACCATACCGGAAAGCTATAGGCGATGACAGGTCGTAGAAGCTGCTTGTAGATCAGGAGTTTCGTTGGTTGGCTTAATCCGTTTCTTCTCTTCATCAGGGGGTGAAGGCGATGGAAGGCGTAGTTGGCTTTTTTCAGGACAGACCTAGAGTGAAGGTTGAACCTCAGGAGCTCGTTAAAGTTGATCCCTAAATACTTCGCGTTGCGTTTGGCTGCCAATTTAGTACCATCAGGTAGTGTAAGTGTGATGCTCCTACAGTTTGCAGCTGACCGAATGCTTCGTCCTCCTGTTCGTCTAAAGCACAGTAATTCCGATTTGGATGAGTTGATCCGGATACCCCATTTACTGTAGAACTCATACAGTTTTCGAATGTGAGCTTCAACTTTCCTGGCAGCTATCGTTGGCGAGACGGACTTGTAGTATGTGAGCGAATCGTCAGCGTAAAGCAGGTTCTCACACTCACTTGCAAGCGGCTGGTCTGACGTCAGGATACTATAGAGGAAGGGACCAAGTTTTGATCCTTGGGCAACTCCAGCTCTAATGCACTTCATTGCTGATTTTCTATCCTCCACTTGTACGAAGAAGTTCCTAGAAGAAAGAAAAGAAAAAATGATTTTTATTAGTGCTACAGGGAAGCCTAGTAAATGAAGTTTATGGATAAGGGCTTCTATCCATACACTGTCAAATGCTTTCTCGACATCCAGAAAGCATGCGACGGTAACTTGATGGTTGTTCAAAGCTGAGGTGATGTCTTGGTGGAACTTCATGAGCGGATGCAGTGTGGAGTGCTTCTCCCGAAAGCCGAACTGCATGTCTGGGATAATGTTGAAATCGCTGCAAAACTTCTTGAGCTTCCTCAGTGTCAGCTCTTCCAAGAGCTTACTTAGGTTGTTGAGAAGAGAAATTGGCCTGTAATTAGATATAATGTTCCTCGCACCTTTCTTAGGAATTGCCACGATTCTTGCAGTTTTCCATTTCTGCGGGAAGTAGCTGTTGTTGATGCAGTTGTTGTGGATAATGGTTAAGAAGATTAATATTGTCTGCGGGAGCCTCTTAATGACGAAGTTGGAAATGCCATCCGGTCCGGCTGATTTCTTAGGTTTGGATAGGCTAATTATTTCGGCAATCTCTTCTGGGGTGCTCAGGTTTGGGCTGTCAACTGGATCACTTGCGGGATTGGTGTTGCTGAATGTTGCTACATCGATGTTAGGTACTAAGGTCCTTCGGATGGATGCTTCCATTTCCTGTAAGAAGACTGGATCTGCGGAAGGGGTCGGTGTGAAGTTACCTTCGAAGTGGGCTGCAAATGCTTCTGCTTTTTCCTGAGATGTTGTTGCTTCTCCATTGTTGGTGTTAATAACTTCCGGCATTGGTGACTTCTGTCCAACAATTCGGTTGATATTCTTGAAGGCATCAGGTCCATCATCAAACATAGTTTATTTCTTTTGGGGCCACTGAAAATTATTTTTGGGGCCTCAAAATTAAGTGCTTAGAGGCCCCTAAAATATAATATAATTTTTTTTTGAGCCAAGAATTAATAGGTATTGGTGCCTCTGTTCTGAAGTAATATTCGGAATGCCACCAATAATGTAATGTTTTTATTTTGGGCCCTGATGTATTTATGTTGGGGCCCCTGAATTGGTATTTAATTTTCCATTTGATTGTTTTGAACCCCTGAAGTAATAGCTTTTGAGGATCTTCAAATAATATTTGTCATGCCATCAGAAAATTTGATGAATATTTTTGGGCTCCTTAGTAATAGATTTCGGGGCCCCCAAATTAATATTTGATTGCCTCTCAACTAACGGGGTTCCTGAAAAATTATTTTTTGGGAGCCTTCATATAATATTTCTGGAGCCCCGAAGTCATATTTTTTGGGGCTGTTAAAGTAATATACAGTCTTCCATCAACAAATGTAATTTAATTTAAAAAACTATTTTTTTTTAATTTAATTTTTTTTGACGCCCTGAAGTAAAGGCTTTTGGGGCCCCTGGCCTGAAGTAGTTTTTTGCTTTTTTGGGGCCCTTAGTATATTATTTATGGTTGCAAAGATTTTTCAAGTAATATTTTTTGGAGCCCTAAGGTAAAATTATAATTTTTTTAAAAAAGCAATTTATTTTTTTGGGGCCCCTGGGGTAACCTTTTTACTAAATCAATATATATTGTGTGGCTACCAATGCATTATACATTACACTGAATGTCACAATTTGTCTCCCTTGTATCCGAAGTGATTCAAATACATTTTAATTTACTTCGTAACTCAATTTATGCTAACAGTTTCCTTCTCTGCATTATCTCCAGTGGGGGCCCTGGGGTCGGTCGGGGGCACCGGGGCGCCGCCCCGCTCTCCCCAAGGGAGTGTACGCCCCTGCCTATCCGTCAATTTATCATAATCACGAAAAAACTGTGAATTATAAACAAAATTTTTAATAATAATAATTTTTACAATACTGAGAACGAATTAAAAGAAATTTTTTTTCTAAATTTTATCAGCAATAGTTCAAACATAAAAAATTAATTCTGAGCGAGAAAAGAAAATAACCTCATAGGGTTCAGTAAAGTCATTAATAGTGCACACAGAAAAGTCAGCTTTGATATCTACATAGGTAGGTATACAGGGTGTCCCAAAAGTTAACGTCGAAACGAAAACGGTAAATAGGGTAGGTGGTTACAGTTATCAGAAAAATAATAAAAAAAATCGCAGCCATATATTTTGGGAGTTATGGGCATTTGAAAAAAATTCGAAAAAATGGTCACCCTGTGACGGTTTTTCATGTGCCGTGACTACAAATCTTAATTTTTCTCATTTTTTTCTTTTGTTACGGAACCTTGAATAACCCTGCTATCAAATGCATTCAAAAATTTTAACTCAGCTGCATCAGTTTTAAAAATAATATTACTTTTTTACCCAAATTAGTACTAAAAAAATTTACATGACTCTAATTCAATGAGCCGTAGTGTAAAAAAAATGCACTACGATGTTTCGGCAAGTTGCCTTAAAAGTTGGTGTGTTCAATTCTCTTTTCAAAATGGTGCAACATTGTTGGGAATATTTCATAAATAACCGAGATAAAATTTTTTTTCTTAAGAAATCCGACTTTTTTTTAGGTAATTTTTCCATATTATTTAAGTTTTTGTATTCTGAAAGGTTCTGAAAGGGTACAAAACTTGAATAATATGGAAATTACCTCATAAAAAAGTCGGATTTCTTAAGAAAAAAAAATTTATCTCGGTTATTTATGAAATATTACCAACAATGTTATACCATTTTGAAAAGAGAATTGAACACACCAACTTTTGAGTCAACTTGCCGAAACATTGTAGTGCATTTTTTTTTACACTACGGCTCATTGAATTAGAGTCATGTAAAATTTTTTAGTACTAAGATGGGTAAAAAAGTAATATTTTCTTTAAAACTGATGCAGCTGAGTTAAAATTTTTGAATGCATTTGATAGCAGTGTTATTCAAGGTTCCGTAACAAAAGAAAAAAATGAGAAAAATTAAGATTTGTAGTCACTGCACATGAAAAACCGTCACAGGGTGACCATTTTTTCGAATTTTTTTCAAATGCCCATAACTCCCAAAATATATGGCTGCGATTTTTTTTATTATTTTTCTGATAACTGTCACCACCTACCCTATCTACCGTTTTCGTTTCGACGTTAACTTTTGGGACACCCTGTATGAACTTTCAAGAAATTTTTCTATTTAAAAAAATTAAAATGGATGATTTAAAAATAATTTTTGTTTATTGTTTATGAAATTCAATACCAAAACAAATAAGAACTAAGATAAAGTTGCCTTAGTTTAAGCCAGAATACATTGGAGTAAGATTTGGGTCCCTTCCATCCTTTAAAATAAAGTGTTTAAATTTGAGGCGGCTTTTTGGTCAAAAAAAAATTAATGAAAATTGAGGGTCCCTTTGACCTTTAAAAGAAATATGGCTAAAATTTTGTCATCTTTTTAAAATTCAAAATGAGTTGAACCCAGACAGACTAATCTTTTTGGAACTCAAATAAATTTAACGAAGATTTAATAGATGGAGAACATGTAGGTAAATCGGTGCCCCAAATTTCTTTCGTCCCGAGTGAGGACCCAAAACTATTCTTCTCCAGCAAGTAGTGAAGAAATTATTTTGAAGTTTTAATTTATAAATCGCAAGATAAAAGAAGAATAAATTAGACTCGGAACTTCTTCAATAAAGATTATATGAAAACTAATTTAAATAAATTTGCGCGAAACAAGTGATTTGTGATAAATTCAAATATGCTTTTCATATTCCAAATAAAACAGCTTCGTTAATTCTACATCAATGTATTATAAACGTAGTGTGGATATAGTTTTATAATCAAAAAAGCGCTTTTCTTGAAATAGCAGAAGAGAACTTCCCATCAAAATTGTTGCCCCTGACCCTGCCACAAAGTATGGTCCCAAAAACTTCTTCTTTCACAAACACTCAGACTTTTGTGGACTTTTTGAATTCAAATAAACACAACAAAATATAGCTTGCAGTAACCGCACACACTGATAGAATTAGTACCAAGCAAAAAAAAAAGAATACAGCTTAACTTCTTCCTACCTACAACAGCCAAAGAGCTTCCCTCAAAGTTTTTTAGCTTATAATTTTTGCTGACTTTTTATTTAAAGCAAAATAATATAAATGATAAGTCATTTCAGAGTCTTTTTCTTCTGTTTTCTGTCTCTTAATGTGAGTAAAGTAAAAGATGGAAACAAGTTCTTAGAGTGCGGAGGTTTTGCGCTTTCTGCAAACTCTTGAAAGCATTATCACTTTAGCCTCTGCCTGATTATGCTTTCAATTTGAAAGGTGGTGAATGGACAGAGAACCGAGGAGCGGACTTGTAGTAGAGTAGAAATAAACAACAGGTTATTTGTACCAAAAAAGCACAACTCTTGTGTGATTCCTAACATCAGCTAGAACCAGCATCATCGAGTGTAGGTTAACCTTCATACAGCGGACAACCGACACGTCGCACGCGGTACATCAGCCAACCAACAGTATCAGTATCGTTTGGCAGGAAAATGGGACTCAAAAGAGTTTTAAACGCTTTTTAGTCTGCTTTTTCGCTTAAATAAAAAGTTGTAAAACTTAAAACTTACAAAAGCGCATTTCTCCTCACAGTATTATTATACTTTTGACTATAAAGTGTTGATGATATTATTGGAGAGGGGTTTGACGGAGGGTATTCAAGTATAGGTATTGGTTTGGTATATACCGGGGCTGATGTGCTTTGAATGTTTATTAAACAATGAAATTCTACATAATTTTGTGCATATTATAGGGTAAGTTCGGATCTAGAGAGAATAGCGGGTAGAGCAGCGGTGAGAGGAATTTATAAAGCCAGAGTATAACTTTAGCCAAAGCTGAAGCTGAAGCTATAATCGAACTTTTTTGTACTAGGAGCCAAAAAATCTCGAGGAATTTAGTAGCTAGCCTATTTTGTTAAGAATATTTTTTTAAGTACCTTTATGATTATATAGATGTGGATATTAAGGGCAGCACGGAAGAAGAGGGGAAGAGGAAACATATAAGCAAGTTAAATATAGGAAAACAGAGTGCGGGCTTTGAGAAGCTATATATCTTATTGAGGGAGCTCTAGAAAAGAGAACAGCTTTTATCAGATTTTAATTTTGAGACTGAGCAAATTAATATTTTAAAAGTTTAATTAAAAAATGAAAATAGAGAACTTTTTTTTTTAAACAGCTTCAAATATTTTAGAACTTGAATAGTTTTTTTTTATATGCTCTTGGAGTTATCAAACGAAACTGAAAATTCATTTTTGGAAGATGCCTAGTAGCATTTAGAGAACTTGTTTTGAGGTTCTTATAATAAAAAGCGCTTTTCTTGAAAAAAAGCAAAAACGCATTCGTAAGGTTTTTAATTTTTATTTTTGTTATTCATAGAAGTAAGAGCTGAGACAGGAAATATATTAAGAGCCGTTTTCTTCACTAAAAGTTGAAGTCAACTTGAGGATTTTTATTCTAAACTTGTGATTTTGTTTTTCTTCACTCAAAGTTGACAGTTTCAACTTTGGATTCTCAACTCTCGAGTTGGTCAACTTCTGGTTTGCTCAACTTCCGAAAATAGTAGAAGTTGAGGGAGCAAACTTGAGAGTTTTCTGTGAAATGTCATATTTTTTTCTTTTTTTTTATGCTAAATCGTGGTAAAAACTCTTTTATTTGTGTTTTCATGGAAAATTGAGAATTAAACTCATGGAAACTAATTTTAAAATCGCAGACTATTATTATTCATTAAAAAATTTTCATACACATTTTTCACCGATTTTTTTTTACATCCCGTCAATATCGCTCTTGCGCGCACACACACACACACTTTTCACAAAAAAAATAGTCCCTTTCAAATTCATTTTTACAGAAAAAAAAAAACAAACCAAAATGCATTTAAATTTATTATAAAATGAATTTGACATTTTGACAAATAAAAAATTGCACCAGATATACAGAAATTCAATTCAAATGACATACTCAATTGCTTTTTAAATTTGAATCTGATAGTATTAGTATAAACTGTCACAAATATCCCAGGGATATTTTTCAAACTGGAAGTTGGCCAACTTCTGTATTTTAAAAGTGAAGAAAACAAAATGATCAACTTTTGTTTCAACCTTCGAGTTGAAGTCAACTCTCAAGTTCGCCAACTCTCGAGTTTGCTTCAAGTTGAGCAATAGTGAAGAAAATGGCCCTAAATTTTAGTCCGAGGATTTGTTGCCTACAAATCTTACTCTCCGACCAGCAGAAATTTAAATTTCTTATAAAAAAAGGTTAAACCACGTAGAATGGGTATAAAATAGATTATTTAGGTATTTTGATATTCACAACATTGTCTTTAAAGTTTTCTGTTCTGCACTTTTAATGTAAAAAAAAACGAATTTCCAAAACTTTACCACCCTTTATTATCTCAAGCAGTAACTACGGAGCATCAAACGCATAGAATATCGCCTATACAATCTTAAGCAACTTAAATAAATCGATTTGAATAATTGAAAGGGGGAAGGGAACTGTGGGCGAAGCGTAAGGATGTGAATACACCAATATTATGTATGTTTTCATTCTGTAGACTCCAAGAAAAAAAAAAGTCCTAAAGGACTATCCATCGCATCTCCGATAGTGAAATAACTATTTAATCCCTTCTCGTTCACTACTGCGTATACGTAACTAATATATACAATAAAGTAAACATTGAACTAAATTGTATTGTAACTCTTAATAGTGAGTTTTAACAATAAATTCCAAAAACATTATGGCCCAACGAAAAAAATTGTGGTAAAATTTCTATTCTAGATATTTTTAATAAGGTAAGATATTTGTTATAAAAAGATAATGTTTTTTTTCGTTTGTTTCAAAATAACTTTAAACACTTTTTTTTTAAGGTTTTGAATGAACAACAACAACTTGTGTGTGTCACCACCAAGTTCATAGGCACAGGGACCAACCCGATCAATTCAATTAATTTTGAAAATTGCCCGAGCGAGGCTTGAACTCACGACCTAGCGATTGGGAGGCGGACACGCACTACTTTCCTGCACGTATGAAAAGCCATACACAAACCTCTTCTAACTTTTTTTTTTCTTTCAGAGTTACTCAGACATGACCGACCCGTTCATTCGTAGCGAAAATTATTTATTTTTCTTTAAAGAAAAAAAGAAAATGTAGATTTATTATGTTAATTCGCCATGTATTTTGGAGAGCTTAGGATGGTTTTTGAAATCAAAGAATTTAAATAAAAATAAATAAATAAACTCGGAAAGATTCAGTGGAACATATGTAGGTACTGCCTCTTTTTTGTCACACCCGTAACAGTATTAAAGACCACATTTTTTCACAAAAAATTTAGGTGGCATATTTTTCTTTTACAGTTTACTTTAATATACTATTCTTCCGCTGGGTTTATGAATGTTAAATTTTTTTTCTATGAATTAGATCATATTTTCAAAAGTTGTTGACCTTCCAAAAAAACGTAACTCAAATTTGTGGGATTACTTGTTCAACACAGATAACACATCATTTTTCATTTTCATGTTTGAATCAATATCTCCCATCACCACTTTTTGATGGTTATTTGTTGATGGTTTTAAAAGCATTTGCTTATGATAAGTTAGAATATTGGAAAGAACTCGAATAATTGTTGATATGTTTGTACGTTACGGGTGTGACAAGTATACTAAATTACCTATATGATTCTTCAACAACTATTCAATATTAATAGAATAACATAAATTTGAAAGTTGATTTAATGTTAATTTCTTGTAGTTGTGTTACGGGGGTGACATAAATTACAAATGATTTTAAAATGCACAGTTCAATTTCTGGAAAGCCAAAAAATTTTGTCAATAATCTTTATCTGGTATGTACATATTTAATCAATATATTCTTGTGTCCACTTCGACAGTAAAATATAAAACAATTTAAAAAAAATATTAAAAATATTACGTTACGGGTGTGACACTCGATATTTTCGTATGAATAATAAGAAAACAAATAACTATTTAACGTAAATTAATAAATTATTTAAAATAATTTGTGTTTACTACTTAATAAATTGAAACCATACTTTTTTAATATTAACATTAAACACATCATTGATCTGGTAGATTAAACACCCATAAGCAATTGTATTAAACTCATTTAACAAAAGCTAATTTATTCTTCAATTGAAACTTATAGCTTCTATCATTATTCGTGTTTCACAAAACAGCTTTAATATATTCATCATGAAATACGATAACTTCGTTCTATTCCCACATATTTGTCTGGTAAACAAAAAACCAAGAAATACTACAAAAAACACCACCCACTAATTTCTGATTACCTACTCCATCCACAAGTCACTATTGCAAAGTGTGTTTCTGTTGAAAAAGAACTCTTTATTGTAGACTTACCTCAAATAAGTTTTGTTTGTGAACTAAAAAATAATATCAAATCAACCTGGCATGCTCACAATAATGAACACTAAAATTTCAATTCCACGGTCACTCCGCAATACACGGTATAGAAAAAGACTGACTGTTAAAAAAGTCTGTCGTGAATATCGTACGGAGACGACGTAAATAGTGCAAAATGTGAATTTTCAATCAGGAGTTCAGAAATACTAAAAACCTAAAAATACAAAAGTTTTGATTTGAACTGTTTGTTGTCTTTGGCGGAACAAAGAATACGAGAAATTCTATTCGATGTATGATGATGTGACGAAACAAATTAAAGTCTTTTACGTTTTCGATCTCTTTATCATGTGAATGAATGAACATGAGCACCAAAACATTTCTATGGAATGAAAGAACATACAAAATTTTGTGTTCCGATTTTGCGCTCATTTCGTTTCATAAAATGCACATTCACACCAAAAATTGAATGAGAGACTGCTGAAAGTATGTGAAACAGAACCGTTCTTTAAATTTTTTTTACGTACAGACAGAATACCAGTACACCAGAGGGAGGATGCATCAGGAAAAAAGTGTATGAAGAGTTCATTGTGAATGCCCGCTTATTCACCGGAAAGAAATTGTACCAACCTGCTAGACTTCCTGTGGACTTGATAACTGTTTTAGTTAGCGAACGATCCATTTTGTTTTAAAAAGTTTGGAACACACACTAAATTCTGGGGGAACTTGATTCCTCACACAATCCTCCTATTGCGGCGGATTTGAAAAAAATTCGCTTACGAGGATATGTTCGCGTTCCAATCCATAACCTAGCCATTGTGACTTGTTGGGGGTGGTTTTGTTTGGTGAATTGTAAATAAGTTTCTCTGTAACATCCAAAAAGTTCGATAGAAGAGTACATAGTTGTTGTTGTATTGATGGATGAACATTTTGAGAACATGTGTGTCGTGCAGGAATTACTAGGCTGCCAAAAGAAAAAGCAGGTCAAATAAGTCTTTATCTTGTTGGGGGCTTTGTTGTTTGTGGATTTTGGGCACACTTGTTCTAAGAGACAATAGCGGAGCAGGTTGTTCGAAGAACCCAAAAAGAATATAAGAGTGTTACGAGCTTGCATGCGAGCAAATAAAAGGTCTTCGCTGATAAGTATGGTGCTCTCATTTGGTTTTTGGAAAGAAAAAATGTAACTATTTTTTTGCTTAGAAAATCTACTAAGGTCTCAGGATGTGAAAGAAAATGTACCTACCGACTTTTTAGGCAATTTGAAAACACATGAGGAAGTTTCTATTGATTGCTTAAACCTCAACAGTATTAGCTTGCTAAAGGTTGAGCTTGAAAATATTGATGGGATTGGGGAATTTCTTCCAATCCAACAGTACCCCAGTGACGTCAAGGAATTTCGTCCTTTTAATCTTCAAACAAAAAATATTGTGGTTTGAGTTGGATTTTCAACGAACTTGTTAGAAAAGCTTGTGATGGTTCTGCTTGAAAGAACCATAAGAGCTTCTAACTAACATGCATGACAAAACACAAATAAAAATGCTCTCAATTTTATTTTTTCGAAAAAATGAACTATTTTTTGCTTAGAAAATGTACTAAGGTCTCAGAATAAATGGTAAAGTGTAGCAGTTTTTAAAAATTGTTACCAAAAACATGTAAGATAAAGAAGAACACTCATTTCTATCATCAATTCTAACCTGTAAAATCACCCTGGGTGAATAGAAAAAAATGTTTGCATCCAAATTTAACAGGACAACAGTCAAGGCAATATTGTCTTTGAATATAAACATGAGTCAGTGAAGGAGCAAAAAAGGATGTGTACGTTCATGGGTATACAAATCCCCAAAAAAATAAAAAAGAGGTTGAGTTTGGGCCAATTGGAAGAACAATATGAATTTTTTTGGTTTTGATTTGACATACAAAAATAAACTATTTTTTGCTTAGAAAATATATTAAGGTCTCAGGATGAAGAGGATACGTTAGGAATTTTTTGGATAAAGTCAATTTTTCAAGATAAAGAAATCGTTTAGTAAAGTTTTGTGAAGTTTATAAATTTTCTTGTTTTATATTACATTGAAAAACAAAAGTGTTGTACTCTTCTTTTTTTTTTTAAACTTTCCTTCCAATTATAACAGGAACACAGTGATTTTGATGTTTTCTTTTAAGTTTGGATATGTTTCTAAGGTTGTATTTATTCAAGGACGAAAAATACAAGAGAAGAGTAGAGGAAATGGTGGCATTTTGCAGTTTCCTTTATTTTGGGGGAAAAGGATTGATGCCTTGATAAATATTAACCTCTTTCGGTATGAAAAAGAACATCCATTATCAGATTTCCTCGATTTGCTTCAAATTTGGTGGCATTTTTCGGAGACTATTCAGAGGGGTTTTTGCAATATTTTAGTGGCAAGAGTATTTCATTGAAATTTTTGTTATCCAAGAGCGAGATGGAAACATAGCGACATGGCGATATGGTGACATAGCGACATGGCGACAAGGTTATATAGCGACATGGCGACATAGCAACATAGCGACATAGCTACATGGCGACATAGCGACATGGCGACATGGCGACATAGCGACATGGTGACATAGCGACATGGCGACGTAATGCGCTTATCGTCACCTTTCATTTGATACCAATTTCGTTAGTGCACACACTGGGCCCAAAAATGTGTCATCTCCTTTGAACATAAAAATATAGGTAGTTTGTAGAATGTTCACTGTGGTGTATACGTACTTTTTTTTAAATTTTTTTAATACATTTCATAACTGGAAACTTACCTCGGAATAAAATGGCAAAATTTTTATATTTCACATGAAACCCTTTGCCTTCAAATTAAAAGTTTAATTTTATAGTTCGTACAGTATAAATAACGGCATTAAGATAAGTATTTTTGAATATGGCTTTGAATTATGTATTATTTAAGGTGTTCAAGTTTTGCAGAATAATTTAAAAATATAATACAACAAAAAACATTTCAAAGAGGGTTCCCAGGTTGAGGGGAAAATCACAATTTTTGCCGATTTTCTTTGACGAAAGGGATAAAATAGGGGACGGGTATAAAAAAGGGGAAAAATATCTAAAAGGGGAAAAATTTAAACTTACAAAAACGTAAGACACAATCTTTGAACAATGGAATCAATTTAAATAAAACTTAATTTCGAAATAAACTATCGTATTCCACGCTAAGTGGATTTTTTAATTTGACAGCTCTACTTAAAACTAGGGTTCTTCCATTTTTTAATTCACTCCTCAAAATATTTCATTAAGCGAATCTGTACTTTTTTTGGGTATATCAAACAAAATTTTCAGCCAGCAGCCGCGGCGGTAAAAAAAATAAAAGTAAAAAGAAAATATATACATTTTAAAGACATCGTTGTTGAAAAAGCCTGCCTCAATCGGAAAAAATACTCTATGATTTACAAAAATACATTAAATATAGAAAATAATATCCATTTTTTTATTAAATTAGCATTGATATTTTAGATTTACCCTCAAAATAAAATTTATGAAGTAGTTCCATACTTCATAAATTTTATTTTGACTGTTTTTAGTTTGAAAATGAAATAATATGTATTTTGAGCTTCATTTTTGTTAATTTTTTTTTATTTACTTATGTCCATTGTAAAGTTTTTATTTTTATAAATAAATTAAATACAAAATTAATATGTTTAAAAAAAGATTTAAATAAAAAAATTAAAAAAAAAATAAATACTTGCATTTTTTTCTGGAAAAAGGGGGATTTTTTTTTACGAAAAAGGGGAAAAATAAACGTTTTGGTGTTAAAAAAGGGGATTTTTATTTTGAAAACCTGGGAACCCTGATCAAACAGAAACCTTTCTTTGAGAAACATTTTTTGGAAATTCATACTGATTCAACTTCTTCGTACAACCAATATCGACATTTCGTCTGATACTTTGACAATTTTGCTTCCAATGCAGAATGCACTTCGCAGCATTTTTCCCTGGTCTTCAACTCCAAGAAAGCCTTCTATTTCTGTGTACCAAAGATTTATACATATTTTCTATTTTTCCAGAATTCACAATGGCATCTTTTTTCGTTATAATTTTCCAATTGCATCGATTCCCAAACACAGTGAATTCTCATGGAGTGGCTTTACATATTTCTCCAGCCCTACACAGAGATGAACTGAGGCGCACTTGGGTTTCCAGTGTCATAGAAGTTCATACTTACCAGTTAGGTGCCTCTACTATTCATTTGCAGAGACGTTTTAACTTGCTCCACTGATTACGCGGCTAAAATAACATCAAGAAAAATAATAAAAACACACCCAATGCTAGCACTGTTCTCCTTATCAAATAAGCAAGTGCAATACAAAAATATACAAGTTTACAAATCAGTATGAGAAAACAGAAATACAACACCATCAAGCCCACCTCTCTTCCAGGGCAAGTTCAGTTGGTTGGCTCGGTCGGCCGGCCGGCACTCAGCAGGGATGAGTTTACTGACTCTTTAGCTAGCTGCTGATGTCAGTGACTGAGTGGAGCGTATGTGTATTTCATACTTGTATCAACTTTTAAAACATGCGCCGCACTGCGCCCCGCCAAACGATACGATTCATTGCCAAACGATTTTCAAAGTCAATGTCGTCGGGGCCTTGTATTGCTGTTCTCCTGTTAGGAAATTTCACTAAAAATTGTTTGCACTCTCACGAGTGTAGAAATTTGAAGAAAGTCTTCGAAAATAATCTGATCCCACTTATAGGAGAAATAATAATATTACTTGTTGCATGCTTCAAGGGGATACCAACTTTATAACGGTGGCGGGATAGAAATCCTTTTAATAACTTTGCTAACCGAAAATCCTCATTGTATCACATTCAAAGTGGGATTCCCTCCTCAAGGTGGGACTTAAGGTCTTCTAATACCATTTTTATATACAATCGAACAGTCCCTTTTTCTGTTCTAAGTACTATAAATCTGGGGAGACTGCGACTATTGTGAATGGGCGCTAGAAATAGTTCTAGCCAAATATTTCTGTTCGCCTGGTAATGACTCTGTGACTTCCCCATGTTAAATCGATGTTCATTTTCAACCCCTGTTCGATATTTCATCATCATCGTGGTTTGTGTGTTGGAAAAATTATTATAAGTCTCCTTCTCTCCCCATTTTGACGTTTTTATATATATAAAAACTTTTACTACAAGGCGGGGTCATGTTCACAATTGTGTATTCGTGTGTCGTTTCCCCATAACTAAACTAATGCAATTGTGGAGCGTGTCTGGCAGCCAGCCATAGCTTCTCTCTCTGAGTCTCTGAGTTGAGTCTGAGAAATTGAATTAACTTTGGAACTTTTTTTTTTCTAACTCATATATCTCTCCTCTTTGGTTTGGTCAGCTGCTGCTGCTTGCTGGATGGATGTATTCTCTGCTATGACAAGTTTGAAATATATTTATTTTTTTTTAGAAAAATTAGTTTGTAGACTATGCTGAGTTCCTATTACAATTAAGCAAGCGGAATATAATAATAATAAATTATAATTTTATTTCTAGAATGGTGGTTATTTATTATTATTTATTACTATTATTTGTTTTGTTGACGTTTTTTTTTCTAAGGGATCCCCTATTCCAAGAGGATTTCCTTTAAAACAGGGAATCATATATGTTTAGTTGGGGTATTTAAAGAGTATTTAGTATGGGAGTGAAAGAGAGGTATAAAATCAGTGCGGGAGTTTGTTGACTTTAACAAAAAATGTGGAGAAGTCTGCTCTGCTACTGTGTGTACAATGTACATCAATGGAATGATTAATTGGAAAGAGGGATTGTGTTCATCATGGAGAACAGACACTTCCGAATAATCTCTAAATGCATGGGGGAGACACTCTACTCGAACTTGATGTTATGCCCCTAAAGTACCTACTGTTTGTTAGAGTATAAACAAAATAATAGAAATGTGATTTTTAAATTTAATAAAATATGAACTGATAAGAAATTATGATCTCCTAATGTTTTCTTTTAACTTAGGACTTTAGTTTTTCGGTTTCGGTTTATTTTTTGATACAATTTGAGTTAAGTTGTATTTAAGAGAATTTACTCGTCGATGATGTTGCTTTAAATAATTTTTACACTCGTGTTTTTGTTTTATGAAAATATTGTTAACTTTTGAAGTAAGCAATATTTTTTAATATATTCGCTTCTTTTCGCACAAGTTTAACAAAAGGATACAAAGGATAAAAAGGATAAAAGATAAAATAAAAAATAAAAAAAAAATTTTTATCAAAATGAACTTGAACTAAATCAAATTAAACAATGAAAACTTTATTGCAAAAAGTCGTTTAGATGAATGAAAACACTGTTATTGACATCACTTCGTCTGGCATTTGTAACAGCCTAGTGCCAAACCTGTTCTCAAGGGTCAAAAGTTTAGAGAATGTTTGAATGCTTGAATTTTGTTTATAGAAAAGCATTAATTTTTGATGCAAACATTTTTGAGTTTTTAAAATTTCAGTACAGCATTTTTCTTAAAATGTTTTATTTGAGATGGTTAAGGAACCCTTGGTCTCTATTGTAGAAAAATACTGTAAAAAAAAACACACGAAAAAAAAGCATTTTTGGGTTCAGTGTTTCAGTAAATGCCAGTAATGAGGTATTTGAAGTTTAAAAAGTGCACTTTTTCATCTTCAAATTGAAATAAAAATGACTGAGAGGAGCTACAAAATTAAGATTTCCTCAACAAATTTTGTTTTGTAAAGCTACAATTCCGAGAAAAGAAAAATGTTTAAAAATGCACCTTTTTTGAAAATTTTGACCGTTACATATGAGGTTTAGTCTCATTTTATTGAAATATTGAATAACAAGAAAACTGATCGATCTACAATTTCGAGATTTTCGGGCTTCATCTGAGTTTAGGTTACTTCAAATTTCTGCAAAAAAAAATTTTTATTTTGATTTTTTTTGAATTTTAAAAGCTTAATTTTGAGCTAACTGAAACTACAAAATTGGAGTTTGCATCAAAAATTTTGTTTTCAAAAGCTTCATGTTACTGACAAAGGAAAAAAAGAACTTAAAAAAGTTTTTTTTTAATGTGCTACAATGTGACTGGGTGGAGCTACAAAATTAATTTTTTGAGAAAAAAATTAGCACATAAGTAGCTACAATTTTGGACACCAAAAAATAATAAATTTCCTATTTTCGTCCGCTAACTTTAGTCTTATTTTAGCGGAATTAGTAATAACAAAAAAACTCTTTAGGCTATAAAAACCAAGTTTTTTGTAGCATTTAAAAAGCTAAAAATTTGGAAATCAGTTTTTAATCATTTCAGATTTTGTCCGCTAACTTCAGACTTATTTTGGCGGAAAACTCAATAACTCAAAAACCAGCTTTAAATTTTTGGTTTAGGCAAAAAATTAGCATTTAATTAGCTACAATTAATGTCCGCCAAATACAAGCGGTACTTTACCAGCTATCCTCTATTAGCGGATTTAATTATGTTAATTATGAGAAAAGAAATAAGTCCCCAATTGCTTTTAAAATAAAATGAAATAGAGCCTCAAAACTAGTTTTGCAGTCTTATTTCCTTGCGGCCTTATGTCATAGTAAAATTTTGCTTTAAAAAAAATGAAATAACACCCCAAAATTTGAAAAAAAAAATTGTTGTTGTTTTGTGTGCTTTTTTTGGAGCCTTATTTCATTTTTTTTATCTTATTTCCTGGGGCCTAATTTCTCGAAGACAATCTTTTAATTATCTAGAATTTTTACTCATAACTTTTTTCATTAAGATGGGTACTTTGGCCATTGAGGAAAGTGTTGAAAACTCATTTTTTTACCTCTCATTTTCTTCTGCCACTTTCGGTCATTTTGTGTAATTCAATCGATTTTCCATCATCAGCATCAGCATCCCCACGGATATTTCAGCATAATACTACAGGCATTAGGGAATCATCTGAGAATTTTTGGAAAGGATTTGAATTTGATATTTCATATAAAGAGGCGAACATAAAAATATTTTTTTTTGTCTCAAAAACGTGTGGTTTGGCCGCCATTTTGAAAAATGCGTTTTTGTGATTTTCTCGGCTCCTGTTTATCGTAGAATGGATTTTTTTGTATTGTTTTGTAGAAGAACGTATTCTTAAATTTTTTTATTAAATAATTTTTTTTTGTAAAATTTCTCTATAAAAAGTTATTGACTTATTGATTTTTACACTTTTCTTCAGTTTAGGTTCATCTAAGCGAAATAGTTCTCATAATAACATTGCTACAACTCTAAATTTCCTACATTTTGGTATATTAAGTTTTCTTGTACGTTCAGAACTATTTCAGTTATAACCTGACGAAAACAATATTTTGGTTGGCTACAATGATAATTCTGGTGAAAAAAATTAAACTTTTTTTTTGCAGAAGAACCAAAATATACTTTTCTGGATGTTTTTAGGGTGCTGAATTTGAATCTGAGGTCAGAAAAAATTTATTGGCCTTAGTTTTTAAAATATTACCGTTATAAAACGCAAAAAAAGTTTTTTTTTTATATTTTTTAATTATATTCGTCTTAATGCGCCTTTTTATATGAAATATCAAATTCAAATCCTTTCCAAAAATTCTCAGATGACCCATTTTCAGCTCCCTATTTCCTGTAGTATAAGGATCAGGTGCAATGCCAGCGTTGCCACTTTGCTGCAATTGCAGTAGATCTACTGCATTTCTAGCAAAAACTAAATCTACTGCCACTTAATCAAATCTACTATGCACTTCTTCAAATCAAATTCCAAGTGTTTAAAGGAAATATTTAACCAATTCCCTTGTAATAAATAGTATTGAAATGTACAAAATCTGCTCTTAACTCAAAACCAGCACTAAAAAAGCTGCAAAACACTGCATTTTTGGACGTAAAAGTGATGCGCAACCAAAATGGCTCCTTAGGACACACGGTTTACCGAAAAAGCACCCACACTAACCGATATCTTCATGCTGACTCCCACCACCATCCAGCTAATTTGAGATCCGTCGCGACGCGTCGTTTCCACACTTTTTCAACGTGCTCATAGAATTTGTGACAGCGATCATCTCAGCATTTTCGTCACAGGAAAAGAAAGAGAGCCAACTCGACAAAAAAGCTTTCCTGCCTTATGTAAAGGGTGTAACCGACAGAGTGGGAAAAATCTTAAAGAGATATGGTGTAAAATCCATATTTTTGCCACCCAAAAAGGTGATAACTTACCTAAAATCACCAAAAGATCAATTTCCCCTCGAAACCAGGGTTGCGAGTTTATGAATTAAAAAAACACTAAGCCATAAGCTACTCTTTAATTTGTGAATTAAAAAATGTTTAATACATAAGCTTTTTTAAGATTTGAGAATTGAACAATATTCAATTCATAAGCTTTTTTTGAACCTGGAATTCAAGAAGTATTTAATTCAGAAGCCTTTAAGAATTCCTGAATTAAAAACAATCTAATTCATAAGCTAGTTTTGAATTATGAATTGAAAAATATTTAATTCATAAGCTATTTTGGAATTGTGAATTGGAATAATTTTCAATTCGTAAGCTATTAGTGACTTAAGAATTAGAATAATTTTCAATTCATAAGCTATTTGAGACTTGTGAATTGGAATAATTTTTAATTCACAAGCTCTTAGAAAATTGATTTGTGAATTAAACTATGTTGAAATTCATAAGCTCTCTCCGGAAAAAGGAAAAGATGTGTTTGATGTATAAAAATATCGGCGAGTATAGTACGCTAGGTCTCAAAAAGGAGATTTTGTCCCAAAGCCGATGAAAGTGGTTTTGTAGTAATGCAAGGAGTCTCAGGGCTTGGTGGTACAAGGATAGAATTAACAAGTAGTGTCTTAGATTGTATGGACAAGCTACCATCGTTTATCGTTTTTAAAAGTGGCGCTGTTCAATCCCGATGGATGGCAACTGCTTTCTTTTCAGGAATTCTTTATTCAGCTTTAAAAAAAGGAAGGAATAAACAAGTAGTGTCTTAGATTATTATGGACGTTTCGCTGTATTGCATTAAGATTTTGCAATATTTACTACTGTTAATACATAGTGCAGTGCATGAATAACAAATTGAACTATATTTTTATTTTAAATATGAAATTTTATTCGATATCATTCTTTGACAGATTACAGAGCATCATATTTTGCAATTAAAATATTCACATTAAAGTAATAATAAATCATTCCTGGGAGCCCTAAAGAATTCTGATTTAGTTATTTCATTTATGTAATTCATAAATAATTGACTGAATTTTTGTTTGTTAAATAAACTCAATAAAAACTTAAATAAAAAACATAATTGTTTCATATTTTTTATAATACGATTCACTGCCGTTTCTACCAGTACCAGCTTTTTCATAGGATTTTACTTTTTATCTTTCTCCAAATTTTGCTAGGTAAACTTCGTCTTACGTTCATATGAGTTATGGATGTGGCAAAATTTCAAGAATACTAAGAAAAAAAGTAGATCCGAAAAGAAAGGAAGGTACTGGTAAAAACAGCAGTGAATCGACTATGGTATGGTGGTCTCCCACCGTGTGGGTAACTTGGTCTTCATGGACGAAACAATGGATGGGTATACTTACATTTTATTAAACAACCCGCACCAGAGTGTCAAATAATTAGGCTAAAATAGATGGTTTATCTTCAATAAATGTAACGACCTAAGGTACATCTCGGTCTTTTGGAGTGAATTTTTGCTCGAAAGATTTCAAAACCAGATTCAAACGCAACCCAGTCACTTGATTTGGATGCTATTGGCATCAGTAAGACTATTTTGTGAGAAAAGTTAGGAAGCAGTCAAAGGATTAGCTGAAACGAGTCTTATAGAAAGACTGAATAAGATTCGGTCCAAATGTTGCAAAAAACCTAGTAGTGAAACAAAGTAATGGGTGTATACTTAGTATACTTACTTTTGTGACTGAGTGTATATGCATAAATAATTTACAATAATTGTATAATTTTTTGTAGATTTCTTATATTCTACAATAATTATTATTGTAGAGTATAAAAAATCTACAAAAAGCATCATTAAAATTTTCGTACCGACGTCGGCTATCCGACGAGATAGCCGATTTATTGTCGAAAAACCTTCTTTGTGATTTTTTTTCAAATGACGAAAAACACTCATATGAAACCTTGGTCTAAAACTTCAAGTTAAGATTTTCTAAGCACCCCTACGTCATATCAAAAATTTAGCTTTCTCGGTTCATTTGCATTTTCAAATGTATGTACAATACATTATATTGACTGGACTGGATGATTTATGAAACGGAAACTTACAATATGTTTGTAGCATACATTACCTATCTTTTAGTAAGAACTTATGAATTGATTTTTCTACAATTCATAATTCAATCAAAGTCCCTAAGAGCTTATGAATTGAATCTTTTCACAATTCACAAGTCAGAAAGAGCTAATGAATTAAAATTTTGTCGAATTTACAAATACAAACTAGCTTGTGAATTAAATTTTTGTTTAATTCATAATTCAAAACTAGCTTGTGAATTGAAAATTTGTTGAATTCATAATTCAAAGCTAGCTTATGAATTGAATTTTTGTTCAATTCCTAATTAAAAACTAGCTTACGAGTTAATTTTTTGTTTAATTCAAGATTCAAAACTAGCTTGCGAATTAGATTTTTGTTCAAATCATTGAGTTCTAAGAGCTTGGGAATTAATTTTTTTTAAATTCACAAGTCCGTTGTTGACTCTTGAATTGAATCAGAGCTTAAGCTAGGAAATAGCTTAAGCTTTTGCAACCCTGCTCGAAACACCCGGAGTGTATGCAGTACCATGCAGTTGTGGTTCTTCATATGTAGGACAGACTCATAGGAGTATTGCTACACGCCTGAAAGAGCACATTAGCGCTGTTAGCAAAAAACAAAGGGAAAAGTCTGCCATATGTGAGCATATACTCGATCATCCAGATGAACACCACTGGATCCATTTCGATCAAGCTAAGGTTCTAGCAAAAGAGCCTCACTATATATACCGCACCTGGTTCGTGAAGCGATTGAAATAAAACGACATCAAAATTTCAATCGGGACTACAGTTTTAAGCTATCTCGTACATACGTGGGACCCTTTAATTAACTCGTCACGTTCTATACAATTGCCGCTTCACACCAACAGGGATACAGTGACTACAGTTTGCTCCCAACTTGCAAGCCTAGAACTAAACACGGAACCTACTACGCCCCGCTACAACTTGCGTAGCCAAAATCGCTTATAACATCTCGCTGGCAGTTTCCCGGTGACCACGCTCATTGCAATTTGAAGCGAAACGTTCGGGTGAGTACAGTAGTGAACCCACTTTATATTTATATATATATAACGCGGATAATCCGAAAACCCTAATAATGTCACTAAGATTAACACTGTTTAAAGTGTGTTTGGACCAACATATAGAGTCTGGATTTGTGAAAAAAAATCTGAAAGGATGTACAAATGCGTAATTTAAGTTCTGTACATGAGTTTGGTTGTAATAAGAAAAGTATTCTGACTGTTAGTTCAACATACGGGTATTTTGCTTGTTAAATAAAATCTATTGCGAATTTTTTTAATCTACTGCATTTTTTTTATGGATCTACTGCGCAAGTTTTGTTTAGAAGTTGCAATACTCTGCAATCACTCAATCAAGCAATAAGCCTAAAAGTGAGCCAAATGCAGAGGTTCTGTTTTGAAAAACGAAATTAAGAAGATTTGTCGGCTTAATTTAGAACTGACGCCATCTAAGCAAAAAACCATGCAGAAATCCGCTTAATTTAATATGGAATCCGCTTGATTTTATGTGTTCTTTTTTCGCCGTGCAATTGTGACCAGCTTGTTTGGATGTTTTTGTTACTTTGTACTATAAAAGTTATCAAGAATAAAATTTTTTTTTTGATTAAAACGTGGTTCTTCTTAATTTTATTCAGGTCTTTTAAATAAATACAAAGTAGGTACACTAAAAACAAACTTTTAATGCAAAATGTATCTATTTTGGTCTGCATCCCGCTACCACTTTCTGTAATATTTCAATTTCGTCCTTTATAAAATCCAATTGCTTTTCAATATTGAGTTTCTTATGAAATGGATTTATACCTGAAAAATTTTTTTTATCATACATTTAAGTTGAATTTATTGTGAATATATTTTATTCTACCTCGTCTCTTGCATAGATCTTGATACATAAGTTGAATTCCATCAAACATTTTCTTTTTCGTTAGTTCATCTTCTGCAATACAATCTTTAACATCAGCTAAAACTTTTTCCCATTTCAAACAATCAGCTCGTGCTGCATTGTAATCTTTTTCCATTTGAGATAATTCGTTCATGTACCCCAAAACTTTTAAAGCTGCCTCACTGGAAATTTTCGCCATTTCAGCTCTTTTCGATTCGATGTCTTTATATTTTTCTTTCTCCATTTCAGCTATTTCCTTTTGAGCTAGCACTTTGAATAATGAATTTGAGTGTAGTTAGAAACTGAAAGAAATATTGGAGCATAAACTTACTCAAAGCATCACACCTATCAGTGCAATCTTTCACCGAACTCCATGCATCTGTTTTTGCAATAACTTCATTGATGACTTTTTCATATGGCTCAAATCGTTCAACAGTTTGCGACATTATATCTCGAAAATCAGCTAGAATCGATATGTCCGCTTTGAATTCTTCGATTTTAGTTTTCATTTCCATTTGTTTTTCTTGCTCTTCAGTGATTTTGGTTTGAGCTATTCGTTTTTTCTCTTCGCATTCTTTCATAAATTCATTTACTTCTGCAAAACGTTTTCGAAGCTTCAATTGCATTTCGTATATTTCGTCGACACGTTTGGCATTAATTTCACCTTGAAGTTTGGCATTTTCAAGCATCTCCTGTTGAAGTTTAAGCATTGATTGATATTCTCGTTCATTCTGTATAGCTAGAAGTTCAATGCTATCAGTTCCCACAGTATCCCAGTTAGGAGGTTTTCTTAAATTAATACAAAAGTTTTTAAAATTTATTTATATGATTAGTTCGTGAAATCAATAGATATATAAGAATCACATGAGAAATTTCTTCTGCTGTTTAGATTCTATATAGAATCCAGGTTGTTTTTCGGGACTCAAGTCAAGTTTGCCAATAACATCAATTCTAGTTGTTGGTTTTAGATTTGGCATGATAAAATGCTTAAAACTCAGGTAAACTCTTTCAACTATTTATGGAAAATGATATGAGCATTTCTTGAGTCTAAAGAAAGTAATAGTTTACCATTGTTACTAACAACTGTTATAACAAGCAAACGACGTTGTCATAGTACTCTGCCCAGGTTTAAAGGGATGAAAATAAATTGTGCAGTTCATAGAATGAAGAAAATAATGAAAATGAAATAAAATAATAACAAAATACTTTCTTGCATAACTAAACATATTTCTTCTATTTCAATGAAGAATCCAGTCAAGCAATTTTACAACAAAAAAAAAAAAAAACATCAGAAAAGACCTCATAGATGTGAGTTTCGCCGGATTTATTGCATTGGAGTGTAAATATAGTACAGGTAAATTCTTGCTTTCTATCCCAAAATCAATGTTTTTACCAGATTCATAAGGGTGACCCATCATTTTTGTTTTCACTCAAAAAAACACCTTTTTAACCATGATATTTTTATAGACACTTTAGATTCTTGTTTGTTATCTTAAAAGTAAGATAATTGCTAAATTTCAATAGGGTACCACTAATATTACTCTAGTATTACACACTTTTTCAAATATACATATATTTTCTTTACTTATAAAAAAAAACACCCTTTCACATAAAAAAAATTTATAGACTTACATTATTCATAATTCCCATTTGAAAGAGAACATATTTAATGAATTTCGTAAGGGTACCATTTATACCACTGATTTTATCGGACTTATCGCGGATTTTTCCCTATTTTCCAAAAAAAACACCCTTTAAATTAAAATTTTTGTAAAGACTGTTCGGGTTCTTGGTTCCTGTTATAAATGAAACATTTTTACCAATTTTCATTGGTGTAACAATTTTTTCCTAGTTTTTGTGGTACTAATTCCGAATTTCATCATTTCTTAAAAAAAAAAAACACCATTCACTCAAGAAAATTTTGTAGGTACACTTTATAGATTCTTAATTCTTATACCAACCAAAACATTTACACCAAGTTTTAAAAATTAATAAAATTTAAGTCAGCTGTTATGATACCTTCCTCACACACAACTTAACCCATCAAAAAATCACCCTTTCACCAAAAAAAAATTTTAAGAACTTTATGAATCCTTTCTCCTTGCTTTATCTAAAACTTTCATCCCGAATTTTATCAGGGTAGCATGTTTGACATGGGTTTCGGTCCCTCTTGTCCGCGAAAAAACACCCTTACACCCAACTTTTTTTATTGACTTTTTATGTACTTGGTTCTTATCCCAAAAGCAAACTTTTTGTCAAGTTTCATGAGTGTAACAATTTTTTTTTTTTTTTTTGAAATACCTATTTTACCTGTAGGTACTACTTAAACTTTGTTTTTTTTGCTATTTCTCTCAACCTTGCAATGTTTGAACAGGTGTAACTTCTGCAGTTATTAATATCATGCATTGAAATAAAAATAAATAAGAAGCTTAACTCAAATAATTAATATCTTGATTTTTTGCATAATAAATCTTAATAGACCAGGGTCGATAATTTTTGAAACCAAAAAAAATCATAGTAGAATGAAACCCATTGGAAAAGGAGGTGAATATGATGAAAAATAAAGGAAAAATAAATTACGGGCGAGCCGAGTTCGGGAATTGGGTAGGTTGAGTTTTTAATGGTAAAAAATGGTATATCTCCATTTCCGGCAAAACTACAAATCCTATAGAAAAAAGTTGTATAGCAGAGTTGTAGGTAATAAAAAGATCTACAGCTTTTGTATCAACAATTTTTTCACATAACCTCAAAATTTATGTGAAAAATTCAAAAAACCGAGTTTTTGGTTTTTTATTTTTATCTTTTTCAAAAACAAAAATTTTTCTACAAAATTTGGTGAAAATTTACCTTATTATGTCCCAAATATACTGTAATTTATTTGATTTAAAATATTAATTTGTTCACCTTATTTTGACTTAATACCAAAAAAATAACCTTATTTTCAAACGAAAATTCACGTGTCAAAATATCAGCTTTTTTCAAAAAGTCGGTGGGCATTTCGTTCTTTAAAATGTCTATTTTCTGATGGTGTAAAAAAAATTTTACATTAGTATACTATAGAACATGTTTTAGTAAAATTCAAAAAATGAAAAAAGCTTGAATTCGAAAAAATTTTTTTATCATTGTTTACAATTTTGGCCTATTTATTCAAATTTACACTTTAATTACTCAAAAAACGTAAGATTTCATGTAACATTGATTAATCTTACGTTTTTTGAGTAATTAAAGTGTAAATTTGAATAAATAGGCCAACAATGTAAACAATGATAAAAATTTTTTTTCGAATTCAAGTTTTTTAATTTTTTGAATTTTACTAAAACATGTTCTATAGTATACTAATGTAAAATTTTTTTTCCACCATCAGAAAATAGACATTTTAAAGAACGAAATGCCCACCGACTTTTTGAAAAAAGCTGATATTTTGACACGTGAATTTTCGTTTGAAAATTAGGGTGTTTTTTTTGTATTAAGTCAAAATGAGGTGAACAAATTAATATTTTAAATCAAATAAATTACAGTGTATTTGGGACATAATAAGGTAAGTTTTCAATAAATTTCGTAGAAAAATTTTTGTTTTTGAAAAAGATAAAAATAAAAAACCAAAAACTCGGTTTTTTGAATTTTTCACATAAAATTTGAGGTTATGTGAAAAAATTGTTGGTACAAAAGTTGTAGATCTTTTTATTACCTACGACTTTGCCATACAACTTTTTTCTATAGGATTTGTAGTTTTGCCGGAAATCGAGATATACCATTTTTTACCATTAAAAACTCAACCCACCCACTTCCCGAACTCGGCTCGCCCGTAATTTATTTTTCCTTTCATTCTTATCATATTCCCCTTCTTTTCCAATGGGTTTCATCCTACTATGATTTTTTTGTACTTTTTAATGTTTTTGAAGGCATCGGCACTGGTCTATAAGTATTTAAGAAATAAATAAAGCAAACTGTTTAATAGGGATTTTTTTTTACTTTTTCAGAAATATTAATTTAATTTTTTTTTTTTTAAGTAAAATGTTGTTCCTTGTTTTACCTTTTTTTTGTTTAAGACCTCAAAACGACAAGCATTCATATTATTTTTTTTGAATGGATGCTCCCCAAATGATCAAATAATAAGGGACTCCCAATTCCCTATTTGAGAATTTATAATTTTATAATTTTGTCCCTTGAAAATCACAGCAATAGAGGAAGTAAATCATGAACGATAGTCACTCGCGACCGGAGGTTAATGGCAGGGTTGTAAAAATATCAATTATTTAATTAAAATGCATTTGAAATATAAAAAAATATATATGGAAAAACATTTTCTGCATTTTTGAATTTAAAAAAAAAATTCAGAAAATTCAATTCAAAATGTGTGCATAATCCAAAAACAAAAAAAAAGGGGGATGGAAATAAATATAAATTTAAAAAAATGGGGGTAGCGCTGTTGTTTCATATTTTTGTCTCACATTCATAGTTTCATTAAAAAAGGGTTACCAAAAACTGGCACCATTTTTTTTTATTTCAAAGTCTCCTGTTTTAATTTAACTCAAATTTCAACCTTCAACACTACGAGATAATTAGTCTAGTAGTGGTTATGATTTTTTGAATTGCCGTTCCAAAATTTGTCTCTGCCATAACGATAATACGTTCAAAATATGCATTTATGCCATTAGAATAAAAACGTTTTAAACTATACAAACCATTGTTAGCCGAATATATGTTTTTCTATTTTGTTTGTTTGAAGCTTAAGGATACAAAATGCTTTCCTTTTTTTTAAATTAAACGATTTAGCAATGGTTGTATGTTAAATGTAAAGTCTACCCAATGGTTATTCAGTGACGTAAATGCAGCAAATAAATGTTAAAATATTATGTAAACCTAGTAAAAGTGTTGTCAATAAATCAGGCTTAATCCTTTTATCTAATTGATTTGTGAATAGTATTTTTGTTTAACGAAATATATTTGAACAACAAAATTACGCATACACCCTAGTGACCCAAGTCAAAATGATTTATTGAATTATTATTTTGTATGATAGAATCGAAATAACATAAATTACTCATCAATTTTATAACAGATCAAAAAAATTCACACCCTTATTTACATAGTAATTTAGTATACATAGATGCTTTTTAATGCAAACATGTAATTAGTAGTTCTCAACTGAACAAAAATGTTTTAAATTGAAAAACTAAGTGGATTCTATAAGACATTTTTTCTAAAAAAAAATATGCTTTCAATGCAACTAGTATTGAAACAAATAACTTATCCTTTCATTATAGGAAATCCATACTCTTGGGGCTTAATAAATGAAGCTACTTAAATTGAGCAACACAAATATAATTTGTTGTTGCATATTAAATTATAAGACATTTCTCTTACTTTAACAATAGAAATATTTATCAATACCTACCTAAAGTTCTCTCTTTCCATTGTACGTCATTTGGCATCGTCATCATCGTCACCATTCGATTCGAATCAAATCATTTTTCGCGTGAATGTGACCATTTTGCCGCCAGATTTGTTTTGACAGAATAAACAACAGCTTTGCGTTTAGTTAACGTTCAAAATTGATTTCATTATTCGATGTTCATTTTTCGATAGCTGTCTTTTATTCATGATAGCCGGGGAACTTAACATCGAAAGACGCAAACTCTGGAAAATAAAAAAACCAATGGAAATTGTTTAGAACTTGCAGTGCAGCTCAGCTTCAGCTCTTTTGGTTGAGACTCTTTTTTTTTTTTCGTTTTGAGTTTTTGCTTCTGCTTTTGTTCTTGTGTGATTTGATTTGCTGTAGGTATTTTTCTCTCGTTTAACATAGTATAGTAGAGGGTTATTGGACTTGCGTTTTATAAGTTTCGCTAAAAAAATGTTGTTTGCCTGACTGTGGTATTGGAAGGATGGGAGTTCATTTTTAATCGGAATTCCACTGCAAATAGCAGTGTTTTGCTTTGAGAGGAAATTAATATTATTTCAAAGCAAAGCGATGAGAAATAACAAACATTTTTTTAAATGAAATATTTGGAATATTTTTCAGATGCAAATATTTTTATACATCAACCACAATATTTATGACAGGAGTAAACATTACGATAAAATGTAATCATTTACTTTTACCGCATTATGGCTTTTTGAGTTCTAGAGTAGAATATCTTGTTTAAATATTAGTTAGGTAATCCATAAATTGTTCAAATATGGGAACCTACATTTGTCATATTTTTCCAAACACTTGAAGGCATAGAATTATTCGGTTTTCAGTGTTTGATAAGAAACCAATTGGTGCAGTTTATATTTATTAATTAATTTTGTATTGAAATCCTCAATGTTGACAAAAAATTGTAATAAAAATGTGTTCTTTTTTTTTAGTTTTTTCTCCCAAAGAGTTGCCTATTTTCGGCCGTCTCCAAAATCTAACATATATATAAGAGAACAGCACAAGAGCAAAATTTTGGAATAAATCCCTTCGAAATCACTAGTAACAAGAATTTTCCGAAAGGTGGCCGGAAACTGGAGACCGCCAAAAATAGGCAACTCTACCCTAAGTGTTTTGGTAGTAAAAATACAGTAATAAAATATTGATATTTGAATATACATAGAACATGATGATTTTAAATGACTTTTGCAAATAAATCTTAAATTCCTGGAATTCAGGTGCAAATTTATTATTCTTACAACTTTTTAATCTCATAACGGTTCGCATGTATTTACTCCTATTTTATCATATATATGATAAGAATAATAGAAATTTTGTTTGTTATTATTCGTAATAGAATAATTTTGTAAGTTTATTTTAACTTCAAAACAAAGTAATTTTATGTAAAACATAGAATTTTTAGGGAGAACAAAATAAAAATCGTTGAAGCATTTTTTCTCTAATAAGAATTTTCACACATATGTACTATGTACAAACAAATCACGGATGCGTTTTGAAAACAAAAAAAGGTTTTTTAAAAAAAATATGTCAAATAATAAATAAACGATTACTTAAACTCTTTTACACAAATTTTTTTCGCTTAAATCGATTGAGACGTTAAAGAGTAACTCAGAATTCACGAACATAATGAAAATATGGTTAAAAATGTTTTGTTTTTTAATTCCAAAGAATAACTTTTTATGCACTCACAAACATAAAAAAAAAAACATCGTTGATGGAATGTCAGGTGTGATTTATATTTTATGTAGCTTTTCTATGAATCGTTAACTTGCACTATAGTACCTTATGTTTTATGTATATCGCAATCGCAAGTTAAAATGAAATAAAATGCACGACTGGGTCACACGAACTTGCTCTTAGAGTTAAAGTTGCTTAAATTTTTAAGACTTTTTATATAGAAATTTGGAAAATGTAGGTACCTACTATATAGGTAAAAAAAAAAAAATAAAATTAGTTTTTTAAGAAAATAAAATAAAATCTGAAATCAAATTGCCCTCCAAAACAAGTATGCAATTTTGATTGATATATTAACATGCATTTTTAGAAAAAAAATTTTCAAAATCGTTAGAGCCGTTTTTTAAAAATCTAATTTTTTATAAATAATTTTTTTGGAAAAAAAGTTTTAAAATAATATTGGTATGCCATTTTGTAAAAATAACTAATCAACATCTAAAAAAAAAAATTTCAAAAAAATTCAATGTCCCGTTTTCGAAAATTTGATTTTTGAAAAAATAATTTTCAACATTTTTTTAAAAATCCAAAAATTATTTTTTTTGAAATTTTGTTTTTGGTTTATATTTAAATTATATAAATGCTTCTTCACAAAAAGTTTCGTTGAAATCGAATAAGCTCTTTCAGAGATAATCGGATTTGAAAAAAACGGTTCTATGGCAGATACCGTTAATAATGATTTTCAAAAAAAAATTTTTTTATTGAAAGATAGACCTTGTCTTAAAACTAAAATTTGAATTTTTTAAACAAAATCGTTGGAGCCGTTTTTGAGAAATTTCAATTTTACTAAAATCGGTATATGACAAGTACCGTTATTTTTGGTCCAAAAAAATTAATTCCAAAAACCCCTCTGGAGAGGCGCCAAATAATGCTACATACCAAGTTTGACATCAATCGGTTCATCCGTTTAAGCTGTAGCTTCGTTTACAGACAGACAGACTGACAGACTGACAGAGTGACAGACAGACGGACTTCCGGGACCCACTTTTTTGGCATTCTCTACCATCGTAATGTCATGAAAAAATGCTATCTCAACTTTTTTTTTTTTTGTTATTAACATCATGTCTTCAATCCCCTAACCAAGAAAAAAAAAATTTTAAATTAGGTATAACGTACATACATATAACCAAAAGGGTTTTTGATACCATGTATTCAGCCCTCCATCAACGATCTGGGACACTATATCAATGTGATGACCTCTATCCCGATTAAGAATTTGACCACTTCATAATGGTCACAAAATTGACCACAAAAGTCAACTTGTTTCATTATTTGTATATGTAAAGAAAATAGTTCTTAGCCAAAAAAAAAAAAAAATGTTACACATACACCACAGTGACCGTTAGAGATTATATTTTATAAAATGTCTTACCATTACTGTGACAAAAAAAAAATCTATTAAGATTAAATACGTGTACTTTTCCTTATTATAACTACAGTGTTACCAATCAAATTTTAATTTATCAAAAACCAGCAAAAAAGACTGGAGTGGCAAAATGACAGAAGAAAAAATATATAATATATCTTTTTTTCAATTCTTTGGGGTTTTACTAGTGTCCGTATTTGTATTCTAAACTTGACACACAAGTTGTACGATGTCTACACGTGACCGTGGAGGGAACTTAAGGATATGAATAAACTCTACTAAAATTCCTTCGAAAAAAAAGTCAAAACTAAGTTATTTTTCATGCTTGTTATCGTTGTTTGATTGTCGATTCTCGAAACAACTAACAACTGAAAAGTTTATATTAGAATTTATTTAATAAAATATTTTTCCATGGAGCTACATATGTATTTTTGTTCAGTTGGAAAACTTAACTTCTAAATACATACATAAATTGAGAATTAACCTTAATGTAATAGCAAAATTATGAGCGTTTAAAATTTCTTGAAAGGCAAGGTCAATACAAAACGCTTAACTTAATATTGACACTTCTGACCTCCTTATTTTCTTATTTAAAAAAAATCATTACAACTCTATCTTGACATGTGTCATTAAACAAAAATCAACCACTTCCATTTTAT
Organism: Episyrphus balteatus; assembly: GCF_945859705.1. NCBI lineage: Eukaryota > Metazoa > Arthropoda > Insecta > Diptera > Syrphidae > Episyrphus > Episyrphus balteatus. The sequence continues at coordinate 10,579,566 of NC_079134.1, read as the reverse complement.
TACAATATATTTCAACATCCTCTTCTAATTCCTCCAATAAAACCATCATAAAACATTATAAAAAACAAAAACCATTTAACCGAGGCACCACTGCATAAGTTTTTGCAGTCTTCCAATATAAAAGATGAGGATTTCATAAGAAATCACAAGGCAGACAATCTTTATACCGGCGACAACACAAAACTTTGTACTCTATAGCTTGAAGCTTATTTTTACGCTCCTCCGCCTGCCTCCAACTTGTCATACACATAATGCCTCCAACTGTGAACTAAAAAGTCACTGTAGAAACGCCGTATAAACGGTAAAAATGTTTTCTTTGACTTTGGACTTCTGACAGCCTCATATTGTGTTAGTTAACCAATATGGAGGGTGATTATGAAAACGGGACTTATAATAGCTTCACTATGAATAAATAGCTTTTTTTTTTACTCTCAGTTAAAGTCTCTTAAAAGTAAAATTAAAAGGGATGAAAAGGGGTTAGGTATGAACATTTGTCTAGGTTTTGATCATCTCTTTCACTCTGTCTCTCCCAAAAGATAGAGAAAGAGAGAGAAAAAACGATTGAAAATAGTAAAATCTCTTATAATGTAAAAATTAAAGTTCATTGACTAAAACTATTCTTAAGGTACATTTACATGCAACTTATAGAGAGGCACTCTCGTAATGCTTTTAAACTGTTTTGTTGAAAATTCAATGGTCAACTCATAGAAAAGTGGAACAAGTTCTCAGAAAATCTAGACACCATCCAACCAAAACCAACCATCAAGGTATTGCCTGAATGCATTTTGCAGTGCATTAAAGTTGCAGTGTGCACCTCTCCACCAATTCCAATGCATATCACGACACACGACTCATGACGAGTATAAATTCCCCCTCCACCACACCTACACTCAATGTAAATTGTATGAGTTGGGTTGTGCAAATCTTTTTTTTTTGCAACAACTATTCGCCTTGTACAAGTGTCTAACAAAACTATAAGATTCCAGCTGGAGAATGATAGGGGAGGGAGGGGCTTATCTATGCCAATCTAACGAACATTTAGATGAATAGAAAAACTCTACGACGACATCGACTTAGCAACAAAAAAGATTATAGAGAAGAGAACTTAAGGAAAATTTTAAGCAATAGCACACACAAATCCCCCCTTTGAACACATCCAAAGTAGGGGATTTCGGAAAACTCTTGCAGCTGCTGTTTGTAGCAACTCGTCTATTAGCAACAATATTTTAGATAACAATTTTCTTCTCAACCCCAAAAAATGTATGGGTTTGTGCACTTTCAAGTACTTGAAGTCATTGAAAAAAAATTACAAGAATCCCACATGATTTTTCTTCCTCAACATTTGATACCAGTCACTCAGGCTAAGTAGCAAGTGCATCGAATGCACTTCGATTGGGCGTCTAGATGCAGTTTCAGGTTTAGCGCCAAAAAAGTGCATCGACTGCAGCAGCGACAGCAAGTAGACTGTAGCTGCTTTCCGTCTTGATAGCAGCTGCAGCAGTCTCTATCACATACCAAGATGCAGTTTGTAGATTTGCGTGTTTTTTTTCAGCTTGCTCCAGGCAGCAGCACTTGGATAAATAGCGGTTTTGCGCGATCTGCAACTATTAATGCAGCATTATGTGAGCGTTATAGGAGTGTTTTTTTTGGAATCGATTGCATCAGTCAACGCCGGTTACAACCAATGCATCGAGAAGACAAGTTGCAGGGGGTGTTGGGGGGAGAACGATTGGAGGATGCTGTTTGGCGGTGACGGCGGCGAGATTGTTGGTTGTTATTGGGAGGAAAAGACAGTTGCGCTTCTCGAAGACTTTTGCATTTTTCAGATGCGAAAATTGTTGCAAAATCTCTGAGCTCCTTGTCCCGATGTAACTCAAACATGCAGTGCGAGTGCACCCCAGTTCTCTTGGTGGAGATTACATTGACGCGGCGGCCGCCCCCCGAAAGTGGGGAATCAGCGAAAGCGATTTTTTCCGCGGCAGTGTCGGTTATAGAGTATGAATCCCGTTTCGGGGTTTGTTCGTTCAATTGATATGAAATAAAATTCTTTTATTCTTCTTGTTTCTTTCTCTCTTTTTTTTTATTTTTTGATTATCTTCTGGAGAATGAATGAATACAAAAAGGAGGAGGAGGAAAGATGGAGGAGAATTTTCGTTTCATACAATCGACCGTCGATTAACTTGCATCAACTTCCCCAGGGTTTTCGTATTTGAAGATAAGAAAAAAGTGTAGTGGTGGTAATAAATAAATTGATGGTTTTAGGCTTGTTGTAACTTTATAAACATTTCAATGTGCTGCACAAGTTCTCCTCCATAACATCTATCAACGGTGGTGGTGCTCCCCCAGAGCAGACTTCAAAAAAAGATCCGTGGTCGACACACAGTCGGTATAACGCGGCTCGATGTGGGGAAACGTGGTTGGCACTAAGTAACAGAGTGTACTGAGAGGTATCAGGCGAACAGATAAAAAAGCATGCTAGCTTTACACTGAGTACCCTCAAATAGCCATGTTGATGACAGCAAGTACAATGAGCAAGTACTCTCAAGTGTTGCGGTACTTACAGTGTGGGTACATTTTTCTGTCTGTGCTCGCTCTATGCCCATGTGCCTTAGAATGGTATGTATAGAAATTGTTCGTTTTATTACAGAGTAAGTTTTTTTTTCTACCATATCGCATGGTTCTGGTTTTACATATGCATGGAGTAGAGATGGAGACACAAGAGTTTTATGTTAGATTTTTGTTTGGGTTTAATCTGGCAAGTGTGGGGTATTTACTTGGATGGCGTCAATGTTATGGAGTTGGATTTAAAGCTGTTTGGGTGGTAGGTATTAATGGCGGGTGGAATGCAAATTATGAAATTGAGGTAGGAGCTATTTAATTTATTTGATGTGGGTGTTTGAATTGAATTAAAATGGTTTAATAAATTGAATCTTGTTTTCAATTAAATTATAATCAAGATTTACTTGTAGAAATGCCGGTTTGGTTTAAAAGGTTGTTCAAGTTTTTTTTGTTACCGAAATGCAATATTTTTTGTTTTAAGTAGGTATATTAAAGATGTTTAGCAAACTAAACGATTACCTGTTTGTGAAAATCTATGATAATAGCTGCGTTCCTTTGGAAATATTTATCTACTGCTTAGTAGATAGATAGTTCCAAAGGAACGCAGCTAATGATGCGAGAACTCAAATGCTTTTAGTACAAATACATTTTTTTTAATGATAAAGCTATCTTTAATGTACTTTTTTTTAGGACGCAAACTTATGTTTTTATTAAAACATAAAATTTTTATTAAATTTCGATTAAAAGAAAGATTGTCTGAAAATTAGAGGCCAACATTTGATACGATCTGATAAAAAAGAAGTATAGATTAGTTGAAGTTCAAACAAATTGCCTTATTTTAGTAATGTTTAAACAAACTTCCGAGATATAACCACTACAGAGTTTTGTTACATTTAAAAAAAAGGTCAGTAGTCATTACTTCTTAAAACGTTACGTATACGCCACAGTGACTGTTAATTTTTTTTTTTATTTAATTATTGTTGTTATGTATGTGGCCTAGAAAGTTACAAACAAAATTCACCATACTATGGCCCATATGCATATAAAATTGTAAATACATGCACTACACAGAGCAAAAAATAACTATTTTAATAGCTAAAACCGGGATAACTATTTTAAATACATACACTCCGCGAAATAATTATAAGGACAAATTTATTTGATTCGTCTTAAGATATGTAAGGGATATTATTTTTTAATTCTTTTATGAATAAGGAGACATTTTTATGGGGGATTGTTTCCCACCATTTGTTGTAAATTAATTCATTAGAATACAATAATACGGTTATTTTTTTCGGGTCTGGAGCGAAATAATTATAAGGACACATCTGATTTTTGCACTAAAAGTGAGATTTAGCGGGATAATATGTAACCAAAAGTAAGTGAATTAGTTGGAAAATTAATTTTAAGCTATTATATCGATTTCATAAGTAAAAGTTTTTAGTAATTTCAAAATTAGACCTGGAAAATCTATGACATAGATTGAATTTGGCAAACTTAAGGCTTACCATGAAGAGATGCTATCTACCCGGGAAATATCTACAGAATTGGAAAGGTCAGATTGTGTAATTGATAATTTAGTTTACAAATGTGACAAGTATGGTTACTTATACGATCAGGAAGGAAGCCTTTGGTCGAGGAGATGGCCAAAAGCGACAAAAAATTAAGTATTTTTCATGAGAATTTGACAGAAAGAGAAGCTTTCGAGAAAATGAACTTGGAAGTAGGAGTATGACAAGTGCACTAAATAATGGAGGTGGAATAAGCCCATTCCTACAAAGGTAAATGTTGAAAAACGGATCTCTTGCCAAGGCATAAACTTGCCCGCCTTCCCTTTAGTGAAAAGCATAGATTTGGGGATGAAAAATGGAGAAAAATTAAACTTTTTCTCAACGGTGAACGTAAAATTTTCTCCCCCATAAACATGTCTCCTTATTCATAAAAGAAATACAAAATAATATCCCTTACATATCTTAAGACGAATCAAATAAATTTGTCCTTATAATTATTTCGCGGAGTGTAGTCATTATTGACGATTAAAATAGTCACAAATAACTATTTTAATAGTAAAATTGACTATTTGATAGTTAATTTTGGAGAATACGAGTACTTCGATTGTCTATTAAAATAGTCACAAAATAACTATTTTTTTAAACTATTTTAATAGTTATCCAAATACATATTCTCTGAGTTTAGGAAATTAATTAGGTAGTATAATAGTCCGGTCAAATTAGACTAAAATAAGGGGGTGTTGGTAGGATTGTTGGAAACACCATCATAAATTAAATCTAAAAAGTCCTCATAAATCCGAGACCAACTTTCTTAAAAATACTCTCGTCTACCACTGGGGTTTCAAATTTTTCATAACATACTTTTTTTACATTTTGCATCGAAAAACAGATTTCAAATTTTTTTTAAGGAAAATGTGCAATAGCTATGAAATTTTTAAAGTGTTTATGTATTCATCAAATTATTTTAGAAAATTATAAAAAAAGAAATAAATAAAATTCATTCATTCGTGAATCTAATTTAAACAAAAATTACCAGGAAAATGGTTTCGGGAGAAGGGCCCCAATCGGAAAAAAATGGTGAAAATTTCAATTTTTTTTTGCTTTCCCCATATTCTTAACCATTGAAGAACGAAATTCAAGCTAAAAAAATAATGCAATTTCAAGAACTTTTCAGTTGGGAATAGGCCTGATTATGACGATTACAACTCAACTTCAACTTTTTGAATCGTTATACCTAAGAAACGGTGGGTTTTACGAAAAAACGAAGTCGCATTTTTTTCTAACTTACGGCCTTATATGATTTTAAGAGGATTAGAAGTTAGAGTTTTTCAATCATTCACAACCGTGATTTAATAAATTTATCAAGCACGAACTTTTATTGAATGAAATCTGACAACTAGCCCTATTCTGCTATTCACGATTTGAATTACACATCCGATTCACTTTCAATCAACCTGCTTTTTCTGCTACCTTCTTTTCTGCTTTTAACTGCCTTTTTTTTTTCAAATTAAAAAACTATGCATATTTAAGAGGCTTACCGATATCGTTTTTCCATGGATGACTCAAAATAAGAATTTATTATAAAGACTTAGGCATAAGCAATGAGTTGCAAGTAGTGAATTGAAAAAGGGAATAGTCAATTCAGATGAGTTAAGAAAATCACAGAATGACGATTTTCGTGAAAACGTGCAATTTTTTCTCATTTACGAGTACAAAATAAAGTGTCTGTGTCAGAATAAGTTTAGAAGACAATTCTTTGGCGCCACAAAGGTGTTAAGTCAGAAAATGTAGTTTTGAGGAAAATGAAATTGAAGTTTCAATTTCTGTTTGTAAATCTGAATATTATTATTTTTAAAAAGTAATGATGCAGAAACATCATTTATAAGATCTATTTTAATATCCATATGCTGTTGACCAGAAAATGACCGTTTTTAAAAAAAATTGTGTTGACTTAACACTTTAGAGCCATTTAGTCTTTATAAATAAACTTGGTTCAAAGGTGTTAAGTCAAGAAAAATCTTTGTTTACATTGATAACAATTTAATTTATAAAAGAAAGTTGGAAATATTAATGTGATTAATTACCAAATGTGAAAATTCTTTTTGAAATAATATAATACAGTAGAAAAATCGCTTTACGTTCTTTTTTCTTCCTCTTGACTTAACGCTTTAGGATCAATTTTTTTATTTAAAAATTAAAAATGAATGCAAAAACAAAGGAGCTAAGTCAACTTACGCCCTTAGTACCATACAATTTAAAAATTTTTTGACTTAAACCCTTTGTACCGAATCATTTCTAATGGAAGGAGATACGCTAGAGCTATAGCGATAGGACCAAACGAAAGAGAAAAAAAAAAACTAACTGAAGTCCAATAAAAATCCGAAAATCGATTTTTTTGACTTACCTAACCCCTTTGTACCCGGCATCAAAGAATTAAGCATAAAGAATGAATTGCACGCAGCTTAAAAAATTCTAAAAATGTTGTATCCCAGCTTCCACTAATAAATTTTTTTCAGGGGTACTGAATCTTGGAAAGAATCGACAAAGTCTCCAAGGAATTCACTGTCATGAAAAGTGTATCTTTGCTGCTCGGTTCGAACTCAGCGGCAAATTGCAGGTTTTGGCATCCAGAAGATGTATGTAGGTACCTAATTTAATTTTTTTTGCATAACAAAGAATTTTTAGAAAAAAAAAAATCCCTTAATAAAAATTTTTGGGGACGTGTAAAATATTTTTTTCTTTAATATGTAGGTACTTAAATTCTAAAGACATTATTCATCTACACAAAAAAAAAACAAAATCTCAAGAAAATTCAATGGCACGCTTTGAAAGAAACTGATTTGTATTTTATTATAACAGAACAACAATTTTGAATTTTTTTTATCCCATTGAACCATTGAAAGTGGTCTACATTATATTTTATTTGGTACAGTCCTGGAGAACCCAACGACGAATGAAGTCTTAATTATTTTGGAAAAAATAAAACCACAATGACCATAAGTTTTGTTCGTTTTATTAATACTTTATTAATTTTTACACAATTTAACAGTATTTTAATATGATATGTATACCTAACATTTTGTACAATTTAAAATAAAATTGTATATTTCTATTTTCCTTATAAATATTTTGATATGTTTTAGATTTCGTGCATAAAGCCGTGATGAAGTGGATAGATAGATATTATTCAGTAGTTTTGTTTTTTTTTCGAACTTATACATTTTACATAATTGATTTATTCTATTTATTAAGAAAAAGACTTAGGTATTTACAAATAAATTAAGATTATTCTATTTCGACAAAAATAAAATTTAAGAACGCTTTATGAATTTTTACAGAATTAATTCTAACATAAAATTTTAGTAAAAACATGCAAATAAAATATTTAAGACTTTGAGAATAAATTTATTTATTTATGTATAATATATGGGAATTTCTTAATTTAATGTAGTTTGTTTCTTATTTTAAGAATTAAATGTATCACAGTCACAGAATTCATTTGATATGTATGAATACGATATGTTTATATGTTTTCTTAAGTTTAAAATAATTGATAACCTAAAAGTCATCCGTTCTCCAAATTTTGGGACTTTTCAGAAGTGTTTGATTCCAAATAACGTTACAAAAGTTGGGAATAAAATTTTATGTTTCTAATTTAAAATTAATTTTTCTTTTAGCCAAAATCCTATTAACAAAATTTCATATTCTTGGCCATTTTGTATTCATAAAGAGAGACAAATAATTGATAAGACATGGCAGAAACTGTAATATTCATGTTAATGTGGTTTTAAAACTGTTATACTGTCAATTTGACGTTTGAATAGAAATAATAATATAGTCTTTGACAGTTCATACCGAACAAATTAAGGTGTCATTTTGGACAAACACTTAAGTCTGTCAAAGTGTAGCCAACTTAGTAAGATAAAAATCACAATTGCACTCCCTTTTGACAACTAACTCCATTCAATGTGTTTGACAGATAACATGTGCTTTTTTGGTTGGTATCATTATTACATCTTTTTAAAACTCATTTAATTTTGGTGAACTACAAGCATCTTTAAAGTTTGTTGCATTTAAAGGAGCAAAATAGTCCTCGTGCAGAAATCTTATAATATTTTCGATTGGACATAGATCTGCCTTATTTCCACGGCTATCTCGAGTGACACGTAAACTTCTACCTCCCTCACAAAAGTCAATTTGTTGAGTGACATCTCTTCCGTTATATAAAACTCGAAAGTAATAATCCGTACTCTTGTCACTTTTATAAACTTCAACTGTCAATCGAGTTGCATATGGAATCGATGTACTTTCAGTTTTAATACCTAATGCAGCTGTCAAATATTGTAAAGTCCAATCATGACCAGAATATAACACAAACTTTGTCCGATCACCTGAAATCATTTTCAGCATATAACTGACCATGTGTCGAATCATGCCGTAAGCTCGAAGAAGTCCTATTTGTTTGTACAGCGAATGATTGACTTCTTTCGATGATTGCCAATTTGTGTAAGACATTAGGGCGGCCACATGACTTGGTTCGATGCAACCTTCAGTTTGGCCACCCTGATTTGTTTCCTCACTGACTACATTTGACATTGGTGTATCGACTAAATTAGCGGCAGTATCATCTTGATCGATATTTATGACGTCATTGAGGTCCATATTCGTTGGTTCGGTTGTGACCATTTTTGACGTATTCGAAGCTGTCTTCCGACATGGCAATGGTGCATCATGACATAAAACTGTCAAAACTGCATCGACAACTTCATTTGGATTATTAATGCCATTCGGTGTATGTTGTAGTAAAGTTGCACCGATCCATTGAACTACAGCAGCAACAGCTGGATGCTGACTGATATGATTTGCATTCATCCAGTTGAGTTTTTTTCGAAATGTTTCGGCTTGCGGGCAGGCACAATCAGCAAAACAAAATGCCATGCTATGAGATTCTCGAACATTCAAAGCCAACCATTTGTCAGATGGTAGAAATGGAAATAACAAGGCCATGGCTGATTGGAAAGTTCGACGGTAACGTGTTGTGTAGAGTATAACTTCATCCGAATTCAGCAGTGAGTGTGGGGTTGAGATGATGTACGACTTGGTTTGTTGAGGCTTCAATAAAAGCCCCAGTGGATGAGCGTAGATTTGATGTAAAATTTCACCAACATGTAACAGTTGGGCTATGCCTCTGAAAGTGTAAGAATAAAAAGATTTTATTTAATGCAATAAATCAAGAAACGTCAAAACAGGGTGATATTTTGTTGATAATAAAATTTACGGCTGGTTGAATCAAACAGTCTGTTGGTAAAATTAACAGAATTACATTGTTACTTTTAAAATTTTCTTTATTTCTACCATTGTTTCGATTGTTCTACGTTAAGACTCATTTTCTTATAGGTTATTACCTACATAAAATAATGAAATATTGAAAATGGCGAATTTTTTCCCCGAAGCTCGCTGAGTCACTCTATGCCTACTGATCAATGTAACCACTTGTGCGGTGACGCAGCGTTTTTGTACCCTGATACGTCATACGGTGCACGCATGTGTACACCGGACCTGAGATCGAACACCTTTTTGATATCAATTTAGCAAACTTGCTATTTAAACGGCTTCTCTGCCGGCTCTTTTGAACCCGCCATTTTAAATAAAAAAAGTGTGCAACTTTTTCGTATTCTCCATAGTAAAAATAACTTTTCGTCAGTAAATGTCTACAAATGATTTTTGCCGCCAAAAAGTACCGAAGTCCACACACTGTGCGGCGCGTGCGGTGGCGTTAATTGTTTAATTAACGGTAACTGTTCAATTAGAAATTAAATTACTACTGCAGCTCTACGAAATAATTATCTACAGGTAACTCTTTGTTAGTATGTGAACTAACTATGGTCACAGGAAGGATAGAGGAGGTGTCCATCTCTCCGTGAAGTACAACTAAATTCAAAGCTTCAAGAGCTTAAGAAATAGCAGAGCAATGAACTGAAGGTGTTCATGAGAGAACAGATCATTGACATACACTACACCACTTATTTCGTATAAAAAAAAAGTCGGTAGCAGAAGATAAATAACAGGAAATTCACTATTTTGTATTCTGCATTGGTTGTATTTCCGGCCATAAAAAAGCCAATAGTGTCAAGCTTGTAAACTGGGCGAATATCTGTACTTTTGGAATGGAAGCACACTGACACTAGTTGGGAAAACTGGAGAGTATCCAATGAGCTTTATATGCCCGAACGGACATAGAATAAATATATTTTTAAATGTCTCACCTATACCCATTAAAAATAAACCCAAGAGAAACTTTAGTGGAATCTGTTAAAGAATCAATTTACAAATGTTATTAAGGTACAAAGTGATTCAAAAGGCCTGGAAGTGCCAAAATTATACTGCAAAATAAAAAAGTCGAGAACTTCACAACTCGCTTACAAAACTCAAGCCCATAACATCTCTAGTAGGTACTTTGAGAATATAGATTTATTAAAAATGAAGATAAAAGCAGAACTCTACTCAGTATCACTTCCCAGACTGCTCTGCCTCATTGCAAAAAGAAAAGTAGACAGAGCAAAATAAGGCACTAAGATTCCAGATGGTGCGCTTCTTAAATTTATCTTCTTAAAATAATAAGATTTCTTATAAAAATAAATGCAGTCTGCTTAAATTCTATTTAAATCAAAATAAACTTTCATTTCATTTTAATAAGAACTTTCTTCATACAAAAATTTAAATGTGGTCTGATAAAAATTAAAAGATTTCTCATGATTTCCATGCTTATTGGAATTAAAAGTTTAAACAAAAGCATTAAGTAGCCAGTTTGAGACCAAGAAACAGTGATTAAACTTAGCATGAATGTCTCGAGAATTAGAATCCATTCTGCACCCTTTGCTTGCGACGTGGTTTTGATCTCATCCTCACAAAATGAGAATTAGAATTAGAGTTTTCTAAGGCTGAGGTTAGCTCGCCCAACCCCAAGGTTTTCCCCAAGAAAGCAAAGTAAAACTCGGATAAAGAACAACACGAACTCTTTAATTATCAATTTTCAATTAAATTAATGGTTTTCCATAAAATACCGTATAAAACGCATTCGAGACCAAAACGCTTCTTGAAAACTACCCACAAAAAACTCCTGCAAATGTGAATAACATCAAAATTATCATAATCATTTCTTGAAATTAATTTGATTTTAATTTTTTACTGATTTTTAGACTATAAGAATTTTTTATTTATAAGTTTAATAGAAATTTGTTTTATACACGGAGCAGAGATAAGAGCCCGCAGGTTTTTTTTAACGAAAACGCCATTTCTTTGGTATTTAAGTTATTGGAAAAACTACAAATATAGTCTTATTCGAATTGCTTTTAATATTTAGTGTGTTAATTTAATCAAAACCACTAGAGCCGCTTTTGAGAAAATTGTACACGTAACTAGATATAAAAAAAAAACAGATTTCAGAATTCCATAAAATTTGAAAACGCACAAAAGGCAACACGAAGGTTTTTATTAAAACCTCAAAGTTTTGTTCAAAATCTCATTTAAACTTTTAGGGAGTTTTTACTTGCGATATAGGTACTATAGGGCAAGTTTAGGATTCGTAAAAAAATTCGAACTTGAGATAACAATTTTACATGACATTACGATGATGGAGAATGCCAAAAAAGTGGGTCCGGCAATTCTGTCTGTCTGTCTGTCTGTCTGTCTGTCTGTCTGTCTGTCTGTCTGTCTGTCTGTCTGTCTGTCTGTAAGAACCTCGAGCTACAGCCTAAGCTACTGAAGCGATTTGCTTCAAACTCGGTAGTTAACAGTTTTGAGTGATTCCCTAGAGGGGAAATTGAAGTTTTTTTTTTAGGACCAAAACTAACGGTACCTGTCATACAACGGAAACAGAAAAGTTGATTTATTTCAAAAACGGCTCTAACGATTTTGAGTAAAATTTTTCTGCTTACTGTTACAGATAAGAGCCTCCTTTGACAATAAAAAAAATATTTTTTGTACCGTTATTAACGGTACCTGCCATAGAACGGTTTTTTTGATTTATGAATTTCTCATAAACGACAAAACAGATTTCGACCAAATTTTTAATACAGAAACGTTTAAACAACCATTATTTTAAAAAAATTAAAATTTTTCAAAAAACATATTTTTGGATTTTTAAAAAATATTTCAAAATTTTTTTTTGAAAAATCAATTTTTTGGAAACGAGTTGGTGAAAAAATTTGAAATTTTGTTTTTATGTGTAAATTAATTATTTATTCAAAATTGCATATCAATTTTTTTTTTGAAAAATGCTAGAAAATTTTTATATATAAAAAATTATTTTTTTAAAAAACGGCTCTAACGATTTTCGAAAAATTTTTTCTAAAAATTCCTTTTTATACTAGAAATAAAATGGCATACTTTGTTTTTTGTAAAAGATCATTTAAAACGGTATTTAATTATTTATAAAAACGGATTTTTTTTTTTTTGTACCACTAACGAAATTCCGTGAAAATATCAAATTTTAAATTTTCCCTTATTTCGTTCAATGAAAAACTTTAACATTAGAGTAACTTTTACCATAAGAGCAAGTACGTGCGACCCCAGTCGTGCAATTTATTTTAAACTTAGCAAAATAAATAATAAACTATGAAACTAAAATAAATATTGAATTAGACTAAATTAACAAAATACATTTTCCATTCCATTCCAATTGCAATGGAGATCAAAATTTATTATTTTCATAATTTTTTTTTTCTTGTTGACTTTAATTCAATAAAAACTAACTCTAAATTTCAAAGTTACAATAGTACAAAACCAAAAGCATCTTGTAGAAATCATGTCCACAAAGTCCTTTTTCAACTAGAACATTGTGCAACACCTTTTCACATTTCCACACATATGTAACTCTTCTTTATAATATAAATTGAAAGCAACAGCAAAATTTAACACCCATGAATATATAAATACCTGCAGCATATCCGCAGGCGAATACATGATTAATTAAAAACTTCTTAGCACCTAAAAAATAACCCAGCGAAATATCATACATACGATAAAAACGAAAAACCGTGAGAAAACATTATACGCGACAAGCTCTATAAAAGAAGATATACAGAGGGGTAAAGGTTAATTGCTAGAAGGCATCGACATATATAACCGTCTTCATATTATGTCCTTTATCTAGTATATTCAGGAGGCTATTGTTTAATTAGTTCAGAAAAAGTTATGAAATAGAACAAATATGATTCAACCTTGAGTCGACCTTTTTTTTTATTCATATTTGCTTCTGTTAAACACATGAGTAAAGCAAGAGATATATTATATTTCATCAACAAAAAAAAAAAAACAAACAAATTTTAATATCATATCCTTTTTTTCCTCCCCTACTTGTGTACTGTTCCACTTAAAACTATGATGGCTATTTGCATTTATATTTCTCCGCTCTTTAGTGTGTTAAGGAAAAAAGCCTCCAGCCTGTAGATGATACACGGTAAACTACATGGCGATGGTGAGTTGCTCTGAGGGGGTGGCCAACCCACCTGTCACCTCCTCCTGCTCATTTGCGTCCGTGACTCCCGCTGAGGTAAATAAACAAATACCTCTCTTTAATCTCAGTCCACTTCACAGTCGACCGCACCGCCCCATTAACCTATTTTTCCTGACAGAACTTTAATCAAGTGAAAGCTCTCACACTCACATTTTTTCTCAAGGAAAAGATACACCCCCTCTTGCCCCTTCCACACTTGAAAATGTCAAAAGAAATTCAAAATTCAAATTGAGAAGAAGAAGAATTTTTTATGACCCAAACTCGCCTAAGATGCTGGCCTACGAAAACAATTAAATTGGAACAATCTACTCCCCAGAAGCTATCTACTCACTTGTATGTAAGCTGTCCCAGGAGGCAGGATTTTTCCGTAGCAGGAAGTAAAGCAAATCCATGAAATGGTCCCAATTTATTCCAATACATGTGATTAGCTCCGGCAGGACTACTCGTTGTGTTATACAAAAAGGATCGATATCTACAAAAAACAATCCTTTTGTATAAAAACAAAGGAAAAAAAAAAGGATATCTTTTTGTCATACTTGTTCAAGAGGTTATCATCTTTAGCACCACAATCAATTGACGAAACCCCTCTCACATGAGACATTGGTCCTCGATCTCCATGCCTTATAACCAAAAGGACACCCTGTAATTTCCATCCATCCAAAATCCCGCCATCGTCCTTTCTAATCAATCTGTCAATTGGAGCACAACGTTGTTTGTATTTGCGAAACTTTGTAGCTTCTTCGTCCTCCAAAGTTGTCATATAAATACGTTTGCCATTGAGGAAGCCCAAAGTACTTATATTATTGTTATTTCCAATGTATTTATACATCCCTTTAGCAATAATAAATAATTTTTTTATTTTAGTTCCAAGGATATTTCAAAGGAATACACAATAATTCTAACCTGCTATAAGTAAAAATATCCAAACACTCAAAATCATATAGCAATAGAGAGTTCGATGTTGGGTGGAAAAACGAATCAATTCCTTAAGAAGCATTATAATTCGAATGTGTTGTGAATATTTTAATTTTATTGAAATATAATTCGTAGATAAAAAAAATTATAAGGAAAAACACCAAAATTTTAAGTTAAAATAGAATATTTTTTTTGGTTGAACTAAAAGACTTTTTTTTTAGTTTCACTTTTTTTGCAGAGATGGGTTAACTGGGACGTATACGTTATATTTTAAGGGTAGAAAAACTGTTCTGTGTTGTCTATAAACAGAACAGCTGAAGCTAAATCCCTCGTTTATTTGTCAATATTTTTGGAGAGATGTGGAGACTTTTTTTTTGGAAGGATATGCGCAGTACTATTTGGGTAGGGTGATTCAATATATTAAAATTTAAACCATGGTCTCTTAAATTAAGTAGAATTTAATTTTAACCTTAGTTTAATTTACAAAATATTTTTCAAAATTTTGAACTCTGTGCGAAGTAAAATCTTCAACTCATGGACTCTTTTAAATTTTTCTTAACAAACCTATCAATTTTAATTAGAGTTAGGTTAAGATGCCCAAAAGTATTTAAA
Organism: Episyrphus balteatus; assembly: GCF_945859705.1. Classification (NCBI taxonomy): domain Eukaryota; kingdom Metazoa; phylum Arthropoda; class Insecta; order Diptera; family Syrphidae; genus Episyrphus; species Episyrphus balteatus. Next base: position 10,564,452 of record NC_079134.1, on the reverse strand, counting down.
TAAAAAATCTACAACATTTGCAACAATTTTTGTTCGTGAATGGAATGATATACTGAGATATTTGATTAAATGACTCTTTGAATGCATTTTTGAGTGAAATAGTGTATAAATTTCCCCTTCACTATTTAAAAAAAAGGACGATTTCAACTTTTGAATGTCAAAATTTTCTACTGACTGAATTGCTGCAAGTCCTTAAACCAATAAGTATTGAAAAAAGAAAATAGTTTGATGGGACAAAATTGACGATGTTTGAAAAGCAACAAACTTTTAATCTGTTTTGCCAAAAATTAGTCTTATGAGATGTTATGTTGACATCAGAAATGTCCTGACTTAACCTATTTGGTGTTTGGTAACTATCTCATAAGAAACTGGTTGATTTTGAATCTAATAAAACTTAAACCAAGATCAAATTAATTAAGTTCAAAATACTATGGATACATGGGTGACTTTTGACCTTTTAAACGGATTCTATTCGAATATTCGATCGTATCGTAAGTTATGATAATCACTGTGGTGTATGAGTAGGGGAGAGTGGGGCAGTTTTGAACACTTTTTGCTTTCGCAACTGCTAGAAAGATATTTATTCGATTTATTGATCTGTTAAGTTTACTTATATGAAGCAGTGACATTGAACTTCGATTTTAAAATATATCTGGTAATTTTAGCATATTATTTATATTTAATTTTAATTTTTAAACAGTATTAGATCTTATGTTCAAAAGTGCCCCATGTATGGGGCAGTTTTGAACATGGAAGGGGCACTTTTGAACAGCAGTATTAGTTTTGTTTTAATGAATAAATAACACTCAACTTTTTATTAGTTTTTTAATAAAAACATATACAAACTTCAAAATTGATTATTATATCATATTCAAGGAACCAAAAAATAATTAAAACTCAGAAAAAATAATATTCAAATTTGAACTATAGTTATCACATTTATTAGTTAAAAAAAACAAGAAAAATTCATTTAAAACATAACTTAGAAAAATGGAATTTATACCATTTATGCTTCTCAGAGTAAAATAGATTTATTTTGTGATCAACCTATATTTCTAGGCATTACATGCAAATGTTAACAAAGTGGATGTTCTTCATGTACCAAGAGCGTTAATTGTTGTAAGCAGCTTGACTTTAATTTCTATAACGCTTAAGCGGTATATAATCGAGTTCTCATCAAGATCAGTCTAGTACTCGTAAAACATGAAGAATTCAGTAATTTCTTTTTTTTTATCTTCAATAATGTTGTACCTACATAATTTCCATTTTTTTCTTTAATTTTGCCTACAATTGATAGTTTCATTATTCTTTTTATAAGAACATTACGATTTATTAAACGAAACACATTAAAGTTTCCTTAAAATGTCTGATACAAACTGCTGGGGCCGTTTTTGAACGTGTTCAAAAGTGCCCCAACACACTTGTTCAAAACTGCCCCAACTGTGTCAACGACATAAAATGTTGAATAAATATTTAACATTAATATATTCATTCAAAAATTCACCGTCAATTAGTTTAAAATTCATTAACCATTAACAAAAATTGTATTGCGTTTTGAAATCACGTACCAATTTTTTTTTAAACTTTTACAACTAAAAAACTGAAATAATGCAAAACCACTATAAAAATCACCTTCCACCTATAAATCTGAAAGTCAGCCGAGATAACGATGGAAAGTTATTGACATTTATGGATATCGTGTTGACGGGTTCAAATATCGAAATACTTCTAAAAAAGATTGATATACTAAAATTTTATATGCAGTGTTCAAATGTGCCCCGTGTTCAAAACTGCCCCACTCTCCCCTAACTTTTTTTCTATAATTTTTGTCAGCAAAAAATTGATTAATTAATGATGTGAATTGGTAACCATGAACAGAATGGTTTTTATCAAGGAAAATATTTAAAAATGGGAACGTTGAGGAAATATTAGGGACTAGATATTAAAGCCAACATCATTTTTGAACGGAAATTTTGGTAGGTATACGAGCAAATTGAGTTCGGGAGATTTTTTTAAAGTAGGTATATCTATAACTACAACGGCCACTTTTTGCAAAATGTGAAAAACTGAATATGTTCAAGCTCATTTTGCGATAGTTTTTTTCGAAACAAAAATTAAAAGAATGATGCAGAAGGCTTATTTTTTGGTGTACAAAAAAATTTTTTGTAGTTTTTTCCAAACAAAAATTGCAGAAGAAAGAACAAATTTTTTTACTTTTTATTGTAAAAATCTCACTTTTTGCAAAAAGTGAGCATTGTAGGTATGTAGTTATACCTACCTACCTATACTTTCCAGTCATTTTGCCAAGAAAATTTCCTATATTGAAAGGACTGAAAAATTGCCTAATATTTAGACCCCAATCTTTATGAACTTGCCCAATAACAAAAAAAAAAAAAAAAAAAAAAATAGTTATGTATAGTTATGTATGTATAGTAAATTTATTTTTATAGACCAATTTTAAGAAATCTAATAATATTGTTTTCTTGTAAGTCACTCATTGGATTGGAAGAATGCACTCTGGAGGTCTGTTTAAAATTTTTATGTCTTTTTCTTTCACTCCAATGAGAGTACCCTTTTAGTACTTATTTTTGCACTAACTTTTGAAGGTTTTGTGTTCTTTAACGCCACAAAAGTGTAAAAAATAAAATTACTCCGGAGTACTACGGAGTACCCCGGATTTACTCCACATTTTTAGTCAGATTTATGGCGTTTTTAATTGGCAATCTGGAAGCAAAAAAAAGCAATCTGAATGCGTTCAATTGGGCAAAACTGACAGTTCTGATTCTGAAAAAAAGAGAATTTCTCTTCTGGTTTTAAAAACAGAATCAGAAGCAGAATCACTCACACATTCATAGATTTAAATGTCAGCAGTACAAAATGTTTGCAGCACAAATACAAATGAAATTTGGCGCGAATACACATATATGTGAAACATGTTAAACTCAAACAATACATTCACACCAAACTTCAGATTCTTCGGAATAAAAAAAAAACTGTTCAATTGGGATTCCGAATCGAAGAACAATTCCGGATTGCCAATTAAAAACGCCATTACATCGATTTGCACCCAAACTTATGAATTTGAAGCTTGACATTTTAAAATTTTGTTTGAAAAGAGAAAAATTCGAAAAGTGTTTCTTTAAAATTCTTTTGTTATTAACAAACAACAACCATTATGAATATATTTCCTATTATATTATATTCCACCATTTAAATTTCTTCCATTATTTTCCAGTATTTCCATGAAATTGAAAGCCGAATAAAAGAGTTTTTCAGCTAGAGTTCTTCATTAATAAAAAAAAATCATGTGCCGATCAGAAGTATAATGAATAATATACCAAAAGTAAAAGTAAGTCCGCTTCTACAAGAAGCTATAGAAGCACCTGTAATGCTTTACAGAAGCAAAATTGTTTGTTAGGCGCTTATTATGCTTTATATGTTATAAATATTTTTTTTTTTCCAATTCATAAAATTTTTTCTATAGACCTGTTAGATATCACTTTTTTTAAGAAATTATTCATTTTTGCCTTGCCACACTTTCACAAGATTTCGTATCACCGAATCCGCCGGTGCGGAAGTGATAGAATGACATTTTTTGGCTATGTCCCTTCAAGCAAGAAAACTGAGTTCAACAAAGACACTCCGACCTCAGAACGCAAAAAAAGGGGTTGCACTCACACACTTGCAACTTTTTGTATATGAACACAAAAGTCGAAGGAGAAGCGTGGTGAAAAATGCGAAAAGGAGAACTGACGAAAGAAAGACATGTCTTTGCAAAGGCAAGAAAATGACAAAGCGCCATTTTGTTATTTATTTGTTATTTGTTGAAGTTCCTCGCGTGTCGTGCTCGTGACTCGTCAAAAATAATAATAATAATATTATTAATATTAATTGGAATAAAAAACAGGTATGCATTGCTGAAATGTAATTTCTAATCAATAATTAATATTTTTTATGTTTTTCGTAGGAAGTCATCTTCTCCTGCAGCCTGACGCCACCACCAACCATGAACAACATTCAACAAATAAAATTTTGGAAAATCAATTATTCCTGCCGCTGGCCTGTACCTATGCTGTTTCTTTAGAAAATAAATGTAAACATTTGTGTTTGTGAAAGTTAAATAAATAAAACAATTTCAGTGAAAAAAAAATAAATCTTGTTCTTTTTTTGGTCGCAAATGCGAAACGTAATCCCTTTTTTGTTCCTCTTTCTGGTAGGTTTTCGCTGATCCGCCTCGGGTCCGACTTCGGCTCCGTTTTCTCGGAATGGAGGTTTTCACCACACCAATACATATGCAATCGACTTCGCGGTGATTATAATTTCCATACTAATTTGAGCCGCTTTCGGACCAGTTTCTGATCCGAAGTCGGACTCAGCTCCGCCTCAGGCGGAGCGGATTCGGACCGAGGTCGGACTTGTTTGCTTGAAGGGGTAAGTGTAAACAATGACATATGTCGGTAAGCAGTTTAGTGTGTTTTCGTGGATCGATAATACAGTTCATCCCGGGGAGTTCACAGATTGAAATTTGATTCTGTTGCGGATCGAGTAGATTCCCGGGGAATGTGTCACTGCGTCTTCTGTTATAGGCATGCCTATAACCGAAGACGCAGATGCACTGCGGCGGGAGTGAGAGTCACTTTCACAAGATTTCGTATCACCGAATCCGCCGGTGCGGAAGTGATAGAATGACATTTGGCTATGTAAGTGTAAACAATGACATATGTCGGTAAGCAGATTAGTGTGTTTTCGTGGATCGATAATACAGTTCATCCCGGGGAGTTCACAGATTGAAATTTGATTCTGTTGCGGATCGAGTAGATTCCCGGGGAATGTGTCACTGCGTCTTCTGTAATAGGCATGTATATTTGTGGTGAAACAGAATGATACCGAGATCTTAGTTGAAATATCCGTTTGTAAATCATTAATTACAAATCGTGGATAAACCTCATCATCATCGTCATGTAGAAAAATTGATTTAATAGAATCGAAAACTATAAAATTATTTAATTTGAATAAATCAATCATCTCTATTTTAAATTTTTTTTATGGAACTTTCTGCCATTAGTGTACAAACTACCTAACCGACTTATTTCTTCTCATACTTTTTCACTCATCAACAGATGTCGCTAACTACACTAGAAAGAAACATGTGCTTTTTTTGTATTTCATTTTCTGCTTCTCATTTATCTCAACTTTCGCATAACACACACACTTTTTGATTTTGTGCTCTTCTTGTTGGTCGATGATTGCAAAAAAAAAAAAATAAATTCTAATAAACTTTGTTGGATTCATATCATATCTTCTTGAGCTAGAATGCATCTTTTATTAATAAAATAAACAGACACCACGGGGTTCGTTTACGTATAGTTTCATATTCGTTGTAGTTCAATATTCGATTTATCTAAATTTAGCTTTTGTGTGATTGCGATTTGCTGAATTTGTATTCGTCTTCTTGTTCGGCAGGGTAGTGGATATATTATTGAAAGATATGCTTTTTTTAGTTTTGTAATCATTTAAAAAAAAGTTCATTCATCGACCCAAGATTAAATTGTAAATTAATGACACAATTGCTTTCAAACTCAAGTGTATCCCGAACCCAATTGGAATCCAAATGAAATCAAAATTGTTCCAAAATAGTGTCAATCAGAAGAATATCCTCTCAACAAAATAATCAATTAAAAAAAAGTGAGTGTTTTTTTATGTTGTCTTATCTCAAAAGTACCTACTTTCCATCAATATTTTTTAAGCTTCTTTAAGACTTCTCCGATAAAAAAAAGCAAAAAAGCCTCCAAGGCCATTTAAATTGTTATTAAGCATTCATCGTATTCGTGTTTTAGTTTTGTTTCTTTTTTTATTCTTATTTTGTTGTTTAACCAGTTTATTGTCTCTTATTTGTATTTATTTAAATTTATTGCCATTCTCATGAAAGGTATACCAAAAGATACCAAAAAAAGAGAACTTAAAAGCACTTGCGCTTGCATCTGCTATCTAGTCCTTTCTGTCCTGCCACCTGCTTCTTTTCCGGAGCTCTCCATCTGCATGTTGTTCCCTTTCCTTTTTTGCAACAATTTTCAATACGACAACAACTTGACCCTTGAATTTTCCCTTTTTTAACCTTCGATCTGCAATGCCATCATCTCGACATCATTTTGACGAAAATAAAACTATAAATTCTTAGATAATTTCTGTTATTTTTAAAAATTGGCTAAACTCAAAATTATTAAAATTAGGTCTTTCTTCATTGACAAGAGAAACGAGGGTAGTCGGGGGGGGGGGGGATGTGTGGATTTCTTTAAAAAATTAAAAAAAATACAAAAAAACGGAGGCAAAAACATTTAATTCTTTGCACGTTTCATTAATGACGACGGGAAAACCAAATTTATTGCACAATCGAAATGAAAAATTTATATATATTTTTTGTTGTTTTGTTTTACCGGCATCGGGATGAATCGTCTTTCAGCCAAGTCACTCTTATAAAGTAGTCTCTGTACAGTGTTGCCCACCAACTGATGGAAAATGTAGTTCCATTTTGTTTTTGAAAATGCAAAAATAAGAACGTTGCTAATTCGTCAGTGGAAAACTAAATTTTTCTGAGTCCTTATAAGTACAGAAAGTTTATTCGTTAAATACTAACGTTATACATATGTAGGTACATTTTCTTAAAATTAAAATTACATATATAGGTATTATATTATTACAAAACTAAAAGAAAAACTTACATCTAATGTACATTATGGGTTATTTTGAATAAAGAAAATCTTTTTAAAGTTAAGTGATTTTATATTGTCAATGCTGGAGTTATTTATATTTGAATTTTTATTGTAAATATTAATTAAAAGATTTAAAGGGCTATTAGCACCGTAGTTTGATCTACTGTAAATGTTAGAAATTGGCAACTGCCTTCTCAAACTATACTGACTAGCAATGAAATTTAATCGACAGAGGATCGATGGAGCTGAAATCGATCCATTGATTATCCCGACAATTAAACAAAATTGTAGATACAATCTGTGACTAGTTAGAAATGGAAGATTTATAAGTTTAATACGTTGAGCGTAAGGTGGCAAGTTAATTCGATTTGACCATGGTAGAAATCTTAAGCAAAATCTCATAAATCTTCTTTGAACGGACTCCAATCTATTTATATGAACCGCATAATATGGCGCCCATATAACGCAACCATATTCTAAAATGGATCTTACGAATGAGACATAAAGAGTTTTTAAAACGTAAGGATCACGAAATTCCCGAGCAAATCTTTTAATAAAACCAAGAGTCATGTTAGCTTTTTTAATAATGTAGTCAAAATGGTCAGTAAAAGTTAATTTTGAGTCCAATACTATCCCAAGGTCAGTGAAACTAGACAAATTAGTTAGTGGTGATAGATTAATCGCATAATTATAGACAATCACTCGTGTAAAACACATTGTTTTACACTTGTCAATATTTAACAAATACTATGGAGTATTGCTTTCCGCCGCCGGCGGAATTTTTAAATCAGAAAAAGAGATACAATAAGCGATGCTAACTGAAGCATAATTATGCCTTTTAGGCATAATTTTATTAGCTAAGACATTGAGGCTTATTTTTTTGCCAAAAAGGCATAATTTTTTTCATTCCACTCTTGTTTTTATTTTAAAAGTTTCTTGTAATTTTTTAAATATTTTGATAAATACAAAGACTACAAATTATAATATTATAGGTCGTTTCAAATCAAAAGTCCTGACTCAGAGTTTATTTTCTCCCTTCCAATAAAATTGAGAACAAATAAACAAAAAACTCAATTTTATTGGCTCATTGCGACAAATCAACTCAAAAATAACAACAAATCATGCTTGTTTGAATGAAAGAAATGCTAGAGAAAAAAAATAAGCAAATTAAAAATCTGAATTTGTTTATTTATGATTTCTATGGTGACGACTCCAAAATAATTGAAAAATAAAAATAAGATATTTACTGCCCAATTATACAAATGAAAAGATGTGAAAGAATTTTAAGTTATGAATTGCTATCATATAAACTGGACATTTCTGGTCCATATTCACCTAGTCCTATAATAATATCTTCGACAAAGTTATCCCAACTGCCTTCAAATGATAAATAATTAAATAATTGTATGTTTTTTTGTATTGTCCGCGGATATGGAGTGATGCAAGCCCGGGAGACTTGCCTCTGCTTTCTTAGGCTAACCCAGTGAACCTCACAGACGGATAAATTAATTAAATAGGGATATCAAGAACTGTTCTTCATTATTTTATCGTAATTTTAGAAAAAGTTCAGCTGCCTCATAAATGCTTCCTTCCAGTAAGCGAATGAGTTTTTTTTATTTTTGCTCAATTTTCCATGGGACTTTTGATTTGAAACGACCTATATAACAATATCTTTGAAATAAATGTTATTCGACATTTTATTTACAGAATTTCTTTTTGCCATTTATAACTCTTGGTAATGTTTAAATTTTTCGGATAATTTCGTCCTCACTTATCAATTTTATTAGAATTCTGTATCTGTAAAAAAGCAATTTTGTTGCTATAAAAAGATCTAAAACGCTTGCAAATAGGCGATTACCTATTCCTTATTGGTGAACAAATTTGGTCTTTAATTTGTTCCAATAATGTAAAGGAATATTTAATTCACTTGAAGAAAATAAGTTGCCGTTTCGTGACAAATAAGTAGCCGTACTGTAATGTATAAATTTATTAAATAAACATTTCGTTTTGTGTTCTTGCACTTTTTGTATATAATTTTTCGAACATAAACTAAGAAATCTAAATTGAGGCCTAATTTATTTGAAAAGGTATACATTTCTCTCAAGTGAGGCATAATATTGACTGAATGGGTTGGCAACGCTGGATACAATCAAAGAAAGCTCAATTTCTTTTTAATTTAAAAGAAATTCTAATGTCTGGCAGTAGTTTACCTAGATTGCTTTCAAATTTTTCATACAACGTTCCATTTACACCCGAACGTTTTTATACCGGAGAAGTTGGTAAAACGCGGCACAGTGGACTGATCCATACATGCTAGACGTAAAAAATTCTTTCTTTTGGTTTAATGTTTTTATTTGACACAAAATGTCATTTAAACACGATAGTTTGTAATAAAAACAATTTTCTCGAACTAGCTGATTTCCAATTTTTGTCAAAACTTGCAGACAAAAGCTTAATTTTATTTTTAATCTGCTTGTAAATGTCGATATTTTCTTCTGAAATACTATATTTATGCAAAACATGTTCAAAAATTTTAACAATCCGTTTCTTCTTTGGATTCGAACTCCAAACGCCATAAAACTCCATACGTGAAATTGCAAATTCTACTAGGATTCAAACCAAAAAAAATATGCCTTGCAAATTGGTGCGAAAGAAAAAAATATATATTCTTTAACTAGGCTTGACACACTTTATAAAAACATATAATTTATCAAGACACTTTGAGATACTCATATTTAGATTGTCTAAAACAAAAAAAAAAACATTTTTAACATTTTTGACCACAAAATAAGTGTTTCACTGAAAGATCATTTTCAAGACAAGTAAACGGGACACAAGATATCAAACATGTAAAAATATTAGAGAACAAACCGACTAATACACCTGCCATTTGTTTAAATTTAATTCTTTTTCGATTCAGAGCCGATTTTTCAATCTTCTCAGATAAATTTATTAGGCTCATAAACAATCGGATAACAACATTGAATTTTTCATTCCTTTAAAATAATTTTTATTCTTCTCTGAAAGAAGCAGATAGTTTTCTTCATAGGAATAAGCTATATCTGCCTGTTGAAAAAATGATTTTTTCTCTATCAGAGGAATAAGTACTAGCTGACTGTTGAAAAATTGGCCCTCAAAAAAAATATAAAAAAAAATTTTTTTACTTTGAATTTAAAAAATTGTATTCAAGAAATATTAGCTGCGTTCCTTTGGAAATATTTATCTACTTTTTAGTACTTAAAACTACTTTGAACTACTTTGCTATACTGAAAAAGTAGTTCAAAGCAGCTTTAAGTACTAAAAAGTAGATAAATATTTCCAAAGGAACGCAGCTATTGCAAATTGAAAGTTTGAGTTTAAAGTGACAAAACTTTTTATTTAACCAACCAAATGTCAAGTGGATTGAAGTTCTGAGATCAGCTGGGTATTCTTATTGTTTACCAACGCATGAACAATGTTGAGTCGCAGTTGACTTTTTTACGTCTGACATGTATAGATCGGTCCACTGTGCGCGGTGAGATACGAGGTGCGTTCTTTTTATTACAATAGTTAACTATTGTTAACTATTGTTAACTATCAAACAGTTACAAATCGTAACTATTTACAACTCACCTCCATGATATGAGTTGAACATTCATGAGATTGTTGATGTGTCAAAGTGGATGTTTTGTTTACAAAACGAACACAAAGATTTTTTTTCTTTTGAAATAAGCGGAAAAAATGAAAATAAAAAGAGATTTTTGTAATTTTATGATGCGAGAGAATTTAATTTGATTAAAAAATTATGATTTTTTGTTACAATTAAGCAAATAAAAGTATTCTTAAAACAATTTTTTTGATGGTTTGACAGTTTAACAATATCTAACAATAAATCGTTCCTAAATGATTTGTAAAAAACCCAACAATTTTTAACAATGACACATCAACAACATTTTTTGACATAACAACGATAGTTGACTATTGTTAGTAAAAAGAACGCAGCTACGGCAAAGCGTGTCAGATAGTAGGTCTGTTTAATGAAAAAAGTCTAGGACAGAACAGATCAGAGCAGCACAAGTTTGTAAATACTGTCAGAACAAGAAAGAACAGAAAGGTTCAACTTCGTATTTAACAAGATTGACAGTTGTCTATATCAGTTGCAAAATTCTAATTTCAAAAATCATTTCTTGAAATGATTTTTTACTAAAATAAATGATTTACTAGCACTTTTAATATTCCCGTAATTTTTGTTTGTTATTATTCAAAATCTGTTAAGAAACTCACTTTTTAAAATCTTATTTTCTCTTATTTTTATCACAATCAAACAAACAGCTGACAAAATTGACACTTTTCACAAACTTGCTCTATCATAAAAGTAGGAGCAGAAAAACTTGAACTTTTCTGTGCTGAAAAAATTCATGGAACACAAAATGACAGAATGTAGAACAAGTTGGGTCGAGTTTTTTTTCATAAAACACAAAAACTTGTACTTTTTGGATCTTTTCTGTTCTTTTCTGTGCGGATCAGATTCATTAAACAGACCTAATTATACTAAAAATCTAATAATCAGAAAAATATAACTTTCTTCTTGTTAAAAACAATATGAGAACTTATAAGAAGACAAATAAAACGTTGTATTAAAATTTAAAAGCAATTGGTAAAGAACTTTTTGAGATTTGCTATTAGAATAAAATTAATATGACATTAAATAATAACAAAGTAGTGGATATTTTCTGATTGTACGTAGTGTGTTTTTTTATTAGAAAATAATTGTAGCAAAAACAATTACAATTGTAATAGGGTGGCAATATTGAGCAAGAACCATAATTGGCGGATGGAGTCGGAAGCTACTGTCAATTGTTGTTGTTTTCTTTGTATTTTCGACAAGTTTTCATCCGTCGAGTGCGGTTGCGAGCGCTGTTCCCCTTCGTTTTTATCCGACGATCCGACAATTATAGTTCTGGCTTTGCTTTGTACCTTTTTTTTAAGGTCACAGTAGAATGTTCAATGTGCATTCAGTTTCAGGACAACAAATTCGAGAAAGAAATCTACTTTCATTTCGTGTCTTTCTTGTTGTTGTGAGAGCACTTTTTATTTGAAACGATTGTCGTTTTACACTTACTTGTGTATTTTAACAAGGTGTACCTACAACATTGATTAGCATTCAAATGGAAAGTCACTATGCAATTTCAGAGAATAACTGGTTAACGCCTGGTTGAGCCTAATCGGGGTCAAATGAACCGGAACTTGGCGTTATACTTTGTTTAATTCCAGCCTATTTGTTTTGTACCTACCTATAAATACTATTCGCTCTGTCTAGAAGAGGACAGTGTAAAACAATTATTTTCATTATCAATAGAAGTACCTAGATTTATACAGTTGAGAGGAGATAAGCTTGTTGTTAGATTAAGTTGTGAGCTTTATAGTTGCTTGCCTCAAAATGGGTTAAATGACATGGCTTTGTTATTTGCGAGATGCACATATGTATACTTACCTATACACCTGCAATATTATAATTATTATTCTTCTGTTCATACTTAAAATGCATTTATAATTTGCTATATACCTAGTCAGAGATTTGTTTGCTGTTGCAAATTAAGTAATCTGAAGCCCCAGACTTAACGGTTGGAAGAATTGAGTGACATCTGCATAATGTGAAGCGAGAAATTAGTATGTAGTATTAGTAGATTGAAATATGAACTTTCTTCAACTCATGTTTAAAAATGTTAAAAACGAGTGTCATCAGTTTTACCATATTTTTTTTTTTGTTTTGTTTATTTCTATATATTATCGCGGTAATTATTTTAATGTTTTTAGTTTGTTAGTTAATGTTCGAAATTATTTTTTATAAGAGAAAAAGAGACTAGTTTATACGAAGGGATGATGCAAAATTTTCGACGTCATAAGTCTAAGGGCCCACAGCAAATTTTGGAAGTGGAGTTATAACTAAAATGTTAGTATGCAGTTTTTTTTTTGGCCTTATCCACTCAAATCACGAATTCGGAGTCCAGTAACTTTAAATCGGGGTTTTATATTGTTATCAGGAGGTTTAAAAGTTTTCCAATTAATATGAATATGCTGAATTCACACTATTTCATATTCTAAATACAGATGCATTATCATTTTTACTAGCCTTGGAGACCTCAATCTTGATGATGCGACCAATAGAAGTCAAGATATAAGCTGTTTAATCGGATCCGTTTGTCTGTTTAATTTTTGTTTAGTTGTTTGATTTCAAAACTCTCAAAAAATAGAGCCGATATGGTTATATTAGTTAAAAAATCGTATATCTTGAGTTCTTTTTTTTCGCATTATCGAGGTGGAGGTTTTCAGGCTTAGTTAAAATGACAGGTCATCAATCCCTATATCAGAATGTGAATCTGTTTGAATTTAGTATACTCACATTAATTGGAAAACTTGCGTTCTTTAACCACCCATTTTCAGCTTAAAAATGATTTTATTTATCTACATAATCTCCTTCAACCTAAACACACGTTGAAAACGTTTCAAAATATTCATTGGAATAATCGAGTTCATCAAACCTAAAACTTGAAAATTTACCATAGCAAAGAAACTATTGTGAACTGGGTGACAATGTTGATTTTGACGGTTGAAATCGTTCATTTCATATAAAATTAATAATAACTGCTAACTACCAAGTTTGAAAAAAAAAGAAAATCGCTCCAGTAGTTTAGGCTGTAGTTCGGATTGTGCGACCCCATTTGTTTGGCATTCTCCATCATCGTAAACTTGCCCTATTGTACCTTTATCCAAGTAAAAATAAATGAAAAAAATAAGAAATTCAATGTCCTTTATTTAAATTTGGATCTTTACTTATAAAATGTAGGTGTGATGCGAATTATGTACTTGTTTTCAAATTAAAAGAATTTTTCTTTAAAAAAATATTCACAGGAGCTTATTTAAATTATTGCACTATTTAAAAAAAAAAATATTTTTGGTTTTCTTTTGAATATCTATTTTTTTTACTTTCAGTTGTCATTATTTTATTTTGTTCAAAACAAAACAAAACAAAAATGCATGTACAAACAAAATATCAATTAATTTGTTTAAAAACTTGTTCAGCTAAAAAAAATTTAACAAAAATATAATCGATTTAAAAAAAAAAATACATCCGACCATCACTTGAGACATTTTCTCTTTAACATAATAGCTATTTCTCCAAGGTTAAAAGCCTCTATGAGATAATCTCAAAAAATGTACCTTGTTGACTTTTATGACACATAAGCATGTGACTTTTCTATTTTCACTATCATCAAAGAACACACAAAATACCTCCAGTTAATACGTAATATACAAAAAATACATTCAACTTGTTGACAATTTGCCAACATTAATTTTGTGAATAAAAACAAACAACTGTTGTACATCTCTGTAGTTCCGATAGAGGACAAGATATAGGCTGAAACAGGCTGATAGAGAAATTAAATTTTATATTTTGTAATGCTTACAAAAAAAAATAAAACGATATCCATTTTAGTGTAATGGACCATACAATAGTCTTAGTGCGTCAAGCGTTTTCTCGAAAACCACCTCAACCTGCAAATATTCTTTTTCATTTCTGTTACAATGCCTTTTACGATTATTATCTAATAAAAATTTATTTTTAATAGGTTTTTTTTTATTTGATGCCTTACTGGTACTATTTTTCTTTCTTAATAGTCACAGTCAAGTGAAAAAAAAATAGTGAGGAAAAACTAGTTGTTTTTCTTTTTTTGATAAGGATGTGGATGTTTCCCATCAGTTTTCAATGCATATCAGTCGGAAAGTTGTCAAATTCGTCTTCCTGACCTCTTGTTGAGTTATTGGCATGTTGGAAAAGACTCATAGCTGGCGTATAAATAGCATGTTCTAGCTGTTCATTCGACCATCTTCTAAAATAGTACGATAATGAATTCTTATATAACTAACATGGCAAACTATGCAATGCATAAAAAGTAAACCGAACCATTTGGAGAAGCAAGAACTTTTATTGTAACTTTGGTATTAATTCTATGCCCGCACGAATCTATCCAACTACTCGGATCTTGAAGCAATTATCCACTCAGTAAATTTCCACATCGTTTCAAGTGATTTTTGTCAGAAACCAACCGAGAGCGTTATTTAGCAGGTCCACCAAACGATATGTCACAGGAGTTCAAAGAACGTCGATAGATCCATTAACCTACCTCCTGAGAACAGAAACCTAAGTTATAGATCGATATTGCAATTGATGATCAGGAAAATAATGTCAAAACTGCTGTGGTTGTACAAACGCAACGAACGCTTCATGGGATAGATAGTAACATCTGTTCCTGTTGTCAACTGTTTAGGGAATTTCAAATGATTACGGTCATCAAAACTTCTACTGGTGATGTGACAGCTATCCGAAGTAAAACTAAGAATATGGCCTGTATTTTCAGTCGCTTTTAATCACTTCTTGCAGATATAAACACTCTGAGGAACGGAAATTTTTTTTTTGAGAAATCACAACTTAATTCAGGTCGAAATGATTCTCCTGGCAATGATACTGAACAACTGCTAGGGTGAAAGTAATACTTAGGGGACTGAAATGTCCTTATAAATTTCTGAGGGTCAAGCATGAATTCACGTTCGCCTCTTTCTACGTCCTTTGTTGACGGTTGTTCAAAAGAAGAGTTTTAAAGAAGAGTTGAGACCCTTAATAGTCAACTTTAAGATTTCAAAAAGCGCTGGGGCTTCAGTCTACTCAAAACTACTTTACTTCAAAAGTCTATGCAGATCTTAAAAAGAACGATCCCTCATACAACACAGGAGCATTGTTATCAATCTCCGCGATGGAATGCTACTTGAAACCGTAAATGAAATCAAATACTTATGAATTACCGGTTAGTAGCTGCTTCCTGCTATCAAAAGTGCTTTCACAAACCTTAATTAGTCAAAAGCAAGATGTAGGTTATAAAAACAACTCATAACCTACGGTTTTTCAATCTAGTTAACTTAAACGAAAACGCATATAGGATCTGCACGAACATGCAGTTTTACACTCTTCGATGAAACCAAAATCCAACAACTGGACAGCTTTATTTTTCAGATCAGGAAAATACCAAACACTTTTTTGATAAATATCAAAGACAGAAAAGAAGGATTACCCCATGAAAACAAAAACAACCTGGTCTAAATAATTTGAGACCACAAAACTAGCAATTAAGTGTCGGCCGTGACAGAAATTAATAAGTTTCGTTTGAATTGAACACCAAACCTCAGGCACAATATTTCGCTACAGAAATTCTCTCACTTTCTGCCAAAAAGGTGAGACAGTCATCAAAGCATTATTTGCTTTCCTAATTTCTTCTGAGATTGACTGATCGATTCAATCTATAAACTTGTCTATCAAACTATCTTCAACTTATAAAGTGTAGATAGGAATAATTATTTCATCTGCACATTTTTAATACTTTGAAAACAAATCGAAATAAAATCACACTTCATGTAGTGTAACTGACACTATACACGAGTATGAGAGTATATCAATACGAATAAGAAATTATGTCATCTATCTAAAATTAGTTCTTTTTTTCAAAAAAAAAAAAGCCAACCAGTGGCAACGGTAGCTAGCAAATACTACTACTTGGCAGCTTTGAATGAGTTGTGAGCAAATGTTAAATGTGCTTTTGTGCATTTTTATGATATGCGGTGCGGATCGATTAAATTCCCACCGCCAGCCATGCCAGTAGTGGGTTTCAGTTGTAAATCACTATCGCAGTCTCTGTGTATTGTCTCATTTTTGTGTTATACTAAAGACCTCATTCGCGGCTCTCGCTTTGTTTTTACCGGTTGTGTTTATTTTTTCAGTTTCTAATTAAACTGACTCGACATTTTTATTTGTTTATTTTAATTTTTCTTTTTTAAATAAAAGAAAAAAATTAATAATTTAACATTTTTAACATTTAAATGCAACATGTAAATAAAGATATGACAAGCGTGTTAAGTCGCTTTGACTGTTGCTGATGTTGATTTTTTATATTTATAAAGAATTTTTTTTTTTTCGTTACGACCATTAGAGTTGAAAAATATTGATTTTGTGATGATATAATCTAACCAACCAACCATACATTATATTGACGAATGTGAGTGCATCAAGAAAAGCTAATTCGAATTAGTATTAAGAACAAAAATATCAAGTAGTTGTTTTGTTTTCTTATTGATTACTTACATATGTTTTATTTAATTAATATCGATTATGTATACTCAAAACATTGGCACAATGCAAAAGCTTGCGCGTAGAATAATACATATTTTGAATTTTTTGTTGTTGTATTTTAAAATGATTGTGTTGGAAAGAAAATGATAGTTGTTTCATTGCCAAGTTAAACAAGTTACTTGTTGATAGAAGAAACCTATTGTTTTTTTTTTTTTTTTTCAAAATAAATTATGTGTACATTGACACCCTCAACTGAATCTTCTCTTTTTTGTTTTGTTGTTTTCTGTGCACAGAGCCCATTCAACATCTCTAATTAATATATCCTTCAGTGCAATTATGTTCAAGTTTAATGCTCTACACATTAATTACAAATGGCTCAGGAAAGTTTATTGTGTTATAATTTTAGCATTGGGTGGAATCGGATAGATAACTGATTTGAATATCAAACCATCACTTGGGTTCCTTTCAAAGTGATTTCTAAACTGCAACTGGTTTACGATTTTCAATTTAATAGAAATCAGAGGTTTTTAGTACTAGAGAGTTGAAAATATATAAAACACAATAAGCAAATGAACTGTATAAGTTGATCTCTAACTTAATTTCTGAAACTACATTTTAAAAATATAGTATTATGTTGGAACCAGTTTCAACAACTCTCCTTTTGATTAAACTGGTCAACAAGATTTTTGCCACAAGAACCAAAATATACTTTTCTGAAGGTTTTAGGGTTTTTTTTTGCATTTTATGACGGTAATATTTCAAAAATAATACAGTATTTCAGGCTTCGGCTTCGAGTTCAACACTCGTAAAACCTGTTGTTGTGACAAAAATAAAGTTTAATTTTTTTGACCAGTTTTATTTTGTTTAAGGTTCAAATTAAATATGTATGTTATAAATTAAATATTTAAGCGCTTTTGCAGTAAAAACGTAAACGAAGCTCAGAAACAGTATAGTGCAATCCACGAACAAAATTTACATAGAGCTCTTAATTATAAAAGTGAACTTAGTCATTGCTAGAAAAAAGAACTATTAAAACAAGTATATAACAAATTATATTTTAACAGTCAAACTCCATAGACTTGTTTATTAGAATATTCTTCAATTGTTTAGGAAAGAAAAAACAGTTCTCCTTGTAACAGTGTTAATAATTAAGATCACTTATGTTTGCATATGAGAAAGTGAATTTCGAAACAATTGTGCAAAAATTTCTATTTTGGATATATTAAGCATTTAAAATGTCAATGTCCCATAAGGATTCACTATATATAAAACAAATGTAAATAGCATAGTAAGTTTAACAAAAATTTTATTACAAAAAACTATAGAAAATTTATATATTGTAAAATGTTATAAGTCCAAAAAAATGGATTAATTTGTTTTTATTAATTGCATAGAAAATAACAGATCAAAAAGCCCAATTAACATACAAAACTTGATATTTTCAATCCATTTGTTTTAACTGAAAATTATTTACTTATGATAACATTATTTCAAAACAACTTAGCTATATTTTTTACATTAAGGTCTTAGAGCCGTTTTCTCAGACTAAACTTAAGAATTTAAGTTCTACATAAATCCTTATGTGACAGTTAACGCAGCAAATCGCCCTTAATCACTTGGATGTAGAAGGTTTTATAATAGCTACGTTGACTGTTGATCGAACACAGAGAAAATAGATATCAATCAATTTTTCAATTTTGCTTAAAATTAAAAATAAAATTTGTGTTTTGTTCAAAACACACATAAACAAAATAATAAAAAATTAAAATTTTCAATTTTAGGTTTGACGATAAAAAGAACGATTCTTTCATCGATTCTTTCGTCTTCAGAAGTGTACAATTTGAATTGAACCATTCAATTCAATTCTTTCTCAAAAAAGATCAATTCTTTTGCACAGTTAAAAAGCTATTATAAAGTACTATGAAAGTCTATGTAAAGCAGGGCTAACAATACTTCTTGCATCTAAACACCAAGTTTTAATTCTTTGACCTCCATTTAATTATTTGGTTCGCTTTGCCTTCCTGTACAACACGTTCTTTTTGTATCTCGCAGAAAATATGAATATAGTTTTAAAAACTGCAATAAATTTTCAGCAAAATATTATTTTAAACTTTTGGCATAATTATTTTGTTATCTCTTTCTTTGTAGCACAACATTCTGTAAGAATGAATAAAAAGACTTATGTCGTTTTCGATTGGTTTCACTCGAGGATTCACTCGTTCTGAAATCCAATAAAACGGTTTGAAACGCTTCCACTCAATTCTGTTATTTTGCGTTTGTGTAAAATTTTAAATGTCAAAAATTTGAATTAATTTTTTTTTCTGGCAAACTAGTGACATGGTATTGTATTAAAGTTGTAAAACTATAATTATGAAGACGACGACGAAGGAGATGATGGTAATAAATTATTCCATCGCTTTAATGGATTAATTTCTTGATTGAGTTTTTTTTTGGCATTTGAATATTTATGTATTAGTACTTTTTGAGTGGATTCTGATTTGAAATCGAGAAGAGAATTTCTCTTCTCAGAATCGTTCTAGCTGTCATTTTTATGCCAATAAAATGGTTTCAGAACCCTTCTGAATGCTTCCGGACGCTTCTGAACGTCCAATCGAAAACGACATTAAAAATATACTTTATATTTTTTTGTTTAATGTCCTGTTTTCCCATTATATTGATTCATTTAAAAAATATTTCCAAAAAATTGTTCTACTTTATTCAAATTTTACAATTTTAATAGAAAATATTAAGTTTAAAACTCAAAACGATCAATTTGATAAAACAAAAATAGAATAAATCCATTATAAAAACATTTTTAACTCCTCGATCTTCTATTTAGCATTCTCTATCATCTTTTGAAAGATTTAACAGTTTTCTCGAGTTCGAGTTAAAATAAAATTTTGTTTCCATTGGATTTCTCAGAAAAAAATTAAATTTAGAAGATTTTTAGAACTTCTTTACTAATTTGCTTTTTCTATGAATTGAATTAATAGGTACTAAACGCAGAACGATTATGATACGATTATGTCAGCATCATTATTGAATGGAATAGATATACATTTTTTCAGTACAATAAAATCTATGTTACGAAAGGTTATGCCCATTATAAATTCAAAACAAAAGAACATTACTTTGTACAGAAGTTCTTCCTAATTGATCATCATTCAAAAAAATTAAAATTAAAATTAAGCGACGGCATAATGCCAATCGTTAACGTAACAAAAATGTATTCAACCAAAACCTCTATGGGATCACCCAACCCAAAATAGTATTCCATCATTTCGATTTTTATTTTTATTTGGTTTGTTGGGATTCATTTTTGTTTATACTTACACCAATTAAGATTATTTATGTATTTTGTATATATTACGAATTAAAGGGACTGACAAAAAACGTGACAACCGTTAGAGTGAGAGATAAGAATTTCAAATTGTTTGCTCTCTGCGCTCTACACACATTTTATTCGTTAAGTGAGCTTTTTCACCGGTCTTTTTCGATGAAAGATACATTACTTCAACTGAATAAAAGTTTAAAGTATACCGGCCGGTTTGGTTGGTTGGCTTTAACACACACCTGTTCTCCCCCGCTCTCCTAACTTTTATTTTAGCTTTGTAAACATTTAATTTATTGGCACGAATATCTTAAAGTCTGAGAGAAAAATGAACGAAGATTTCTGTTATTATGAACTGATGACATCGTGCTTTTGAATAAGTTCTAAACTTATTTCTGATTTAAATTATCATAACTTGAAGGCTTTGAAGCAAGATAATAAATTTCTGTCCCTCTTTTTTGAATTAACTTGAACTTTCATTCTTATTTGCGTGTTTTTTTTTTTATCGATTTTGTTGTTGGTTTGTGGTTTGAATTTTTGTTTTATGGCAGTAATTATATTTTGAGAAAGGTATTGGAGCGAAATGACCTTGAGACGGAGTTTTTTTTGTTTATAAATATTTCATTAAGATAAGTAGTGATAAACTACATGAAAGAAAAATATACATATTAAGCTTTTGAAGCATGCAATGTTTGTATTGTTATAAAAATTAGCACATGTTTATTGGTGTGAGAGCTATGAAATAGAATGAGAATCTTTATTATAATGCAAATTCTCTGTAAGTCGTAAACTAAAGAATTTGTTTGACAATAAAGATCGGCGGTATATGTTCTTTTAAAAGACTTTGATGTATGCGCCAATAAACTGTTTGAAGTGCCATATAAGATGAATTAGCCAAATCTCCTTTCTTATTAATGTTAGGAAGTATTATCATCATTATGCAACATTAAATAGGAAGTAAAACAGCGGTACAATAGTTGCTGACATCACTGTTCTCGACATTCAGTAAGAGTATTATGCAAATATTTAATTGATAATTAATTAAAAAAATAATGATTTCATCTTTTACGTTTTCAATTTGCATGTGGGTAGAGCTTAGAGCACATGTACTAATGTTAATTTTATTTTGCGGTTTTTGTATAAATATTTAGAATATTCTTATTCATAAGCGAAGACAAGACGACTAGATCTATATTCATCCATTTTAGAAAATATCTACAAAATTTATCAAAAGAAAGTCGATAACACTATGAAAAATTATTCCAGTAACATAGGTTTTTTGAGTTGCTAGCTAAATTTCTGAAATGGTTCAATAGTTTTAATGATTATGGCTTGCTATATTTTTTTTTATTTAATGAAATATGATTTCATTCAAATGATTTCATCGGTTGACTTATTTTATCTGTTAATCGATCTAAAGCTTTTAAGTTGACTTGTTGAAATGAAACTTCAACCTCAAATAAATAATTGACGGTGAGATCAGGGACTGTTTTAAGTGGCAGTTCTTAAATCCAAAAAAGGATAAGCGATATTTCGGAGAAGCTGTTTATAAACATCGTACATACACTGCCGGTCTCACACATAATAATCTTACTTTACGAACCAGGCTTTCCCGACTTCTTTCAATAATATAAATGTCCAGAGTGTGAGGTTTTACTCGTTTATCCAGACTGAAAATGTTGTGGCGGTTTGAACTGACTGAACTTACATTTCGGTTCGTAAAGGCGGAAAATCAAGACAAATCTTACTAAAATAAGAAACATCACTCCAGACCATAACTTCGACAATTCGAAATCTAGAAAATAGAAATCTAGACTTTCTTTAATTTGATGTTTTAACAGAGTTTTTTTTTCATATTTTTGGTCTAATTTAGAGTTGGGCACTTTTAACTTCTTCCAGTTCCAAAACTAAGATTACTGACTTTTGTGACTGACTGTACTACATTATGTATTTCAATTAACCCCTTGTAACCCAACATCGTAAACTTTAAAATTAATAATGTAAATCGAAAGGGCTTTAGCTATAATAAAACACGTATTTTTTAAAAATTCAATAAATTCATTGTTTGCTTAGTTATTTCGAAATTTACGCAGTAAAAAAAAAGTTTAAATAATTTATTTTTATTCAAAGAAAAAGATATCTAATATTTATTTTTAGGCGCATTCCTAAAATCCAAAAATAAAACCCCGTTAGTTTATGCACGAAAAATATTTTTTCTGAATTTCGTAGTTTTTACATAAATTTGCTTGTTTTCCAAAAAAGCCGAACTTTCAACATTAACTGCCAATTAAAAACTATTGGTGCTATTTATTAGAAATATGGCGCATTATTCTTAAAGATTATATAAGAAGCTTTAAAAGAATAAAAATATGTTTTTTACAGCTTTTGGGCGATCTTTTCCGGTTTGTTACAGAAATGTCACATGGGGCTACAAGGGGTTAACACTTTATAGTTGTTAGAAAATGCAGCCTTTTTATTATGGTATATTTTTAGTGCATAATTAGGACCCTATCTGAATCTAAGAGAGAATTTTAAATCGCTGCAAAAATGTTTATCTGTTATTAATGGTGCGGAAATTTCCACAATAATCCCCATTTTAACCGAGCCTAAGGTTATGGGCTTGTGACCACTCTTTTGTTACATCGCCTCTAATATTATTGGTTAACAGACGTCTTCTTTGAAAGACAGTTTTTGTTGGAAGTTGGAAAATTGATATCGGATGTCTAACAATGCAATCCTGAACGTCCACGTAGAGAACCTTTTTCTTGGCATAAATCTCACTTCTAGACCGATCTAGTTGTCTTGTTTATTGAATAGATGCCAAGGAAATTTACAAATCATTAAAAAGAATTTGTTTAAACAAAATAACAGCCAAGGAAATAACAAATCTACTAAATCTCTTTAGAAGAATGAAATTACTCTTAGCTTGAAAACTTTTCTGAAATAGTTGATCTTTTATAAACTTCGCGTATCACATACAATTTCCGGTTTCTGTATGAACTTCTATATACGAGTAATAGTATAAACTCTTCTTATTTTTTAGCTTCAGTTTTTGGGATTTGTTCTTTAGTTTTTATGTCATTATTGAAAAAATACAACTAAAAACTTGAATATTTAATACTTTACCAATGCGATATAGCCTTTAAACACAACAGCAATTTTTTTCAGTTGTTCCGTGCAAATTATTTTTTAAATCATTCCTTTTGAATTCTTTGAAAACTTTTAAAGCCTTTAATTAAAAAATTCTTACCATTTTAAGTCTTTGAAAACCTAGCGCCAGTTTATTGTTTTATTCCCATCAGGTCAAAACTTTCAAGTCACTTTTTAAAACCTTTTTCAATTATGATGATCAATAACGATTTTCCCCCAAGATGTTGCAATAAAGGTGTAATGCAAAAAATTATCCCTTTTATGAGTCAATTTTTTGCAACAGGATACACAAAATGTATTTGAAAAGACAGAGGTGGTAATATACACACAAATCTACCTGTGGTCTATTCTAAGAATCAAATGTTATATACATTTTAAACGAACATTTAAAAACCCCTAAAATTATTCACGTAAAGATCATATGACAAAAGTAATTATGAAATTCCAAAATCATTAGACAAAAATGAATTTAAGAACGATTCGAAATTGCCACAGATACATTAACCATCTATCTGTGGCCGAGCTTACTAAGCATATTTTCAATTCCTAGAGCAGAGTAGTTCAAGTGAAAGTATGTAAACGGTTTTAACTAAAGTTGTTGTTTTTATTTGTTATTCCAACTTTCTATTAAAACAAATCCTTTTGGTTTTTAATTCAATTCAATAAATGCAATATATTTTTCTTTCATTTTAGATAAATATCCTCAAACTCTTTTATTAAAATAAAAAACAAAAAAAAAGACAAAATGCTTCGTAGCGCAGCTAATCCCGCCTTGAAACTTATCCTAGGCCTTGGCTTATGCACCGTCGGCGGTGCCATGTTATATGTTTATTTTAAAAATCGTGACGAAGAAGAAGATGAACTCGATAAACTTCGCAAACCGCGATCCTCTACCGCAACATCAGCCGCAGCCCCAATTCAAAAAGAAGTGAAAATCCAAATGACTATTGGCAATGAGTATATACCTCTTGTGGTTGGACGTGCCGGAGCCAATTTGGCTCGTATCGAAGAGAGAAGTAAAACAACTATTCGCTTTAGGTATAAAATCTATTCAAAAATGATTTCCTTTTTATTTTCTATCTAACATAAAATCCCCTTTTGCTTCTTCCAGAGACAAAGATGACATAAGTAAGCTATGTGAAATTCGTGGTTTTCCTTTGGCAGTGAAAGAAGCTAAACAAATGATTCTCAAAGAAATCGAACGCTCTCCCATTGTCAAGGAGGAGATCTTCGTCCCACAGAGTGTGTGTGGTAAAATAATCGGTCGTTGTGGTGAATCAATGCAGGAAATCTGTCGCCAGTCTATGGCCAAAGTGTCTGTTGATTCGGGCGGGCGTAATGGCGGGATCCATAAACGTCGTATTGTCATTACTGGCAATCGTTCTCAAGTGAACATTGCTAGAAAACTCATCGAAGATAAAATCCAAGAAGATGAAGATCTCAAAAAATCCATGGAAGAAGTCGAACTCACAAGAGAACCTCGTCGCAGTCCCACCAACAGCATGTCATCAAGTATTTACTCGTCACAAACCTCGCTGAATTCTCAAATGCTATCGCCACGTGAGAAACTATGCACCAGTGAATATGAAAAACCATTGGAAGTGTATGTTTCGGCAATTGCTTCGCCTGGTAAATTCTGGGTTCAATTGATTGGACCGCAATCGAAGAAACTTGACAATTTGGTCAAAGAATTGACTGACTATTACAATGTTGCTGAAAATCGTGAATTACATACGATTACTGAGCCTTATTTGGGACAAATTGTGGCGGCTGTCTTTAAGTATGATGGCAAATGGTATCGTGCAGAAATTGTGGGCATTCTCCCAAATGAATACAATGCCAATGAAGTGGTTTTGGATTTGTATTTTGTCGATTATGGTGACAGTGAGTATTGTTCGCCACATGAAGTGTTTGAATTGCGAACGGATTTCCTTACTCTGAGGTGAGTTTTGAGAGATGGTAAATTGATTTGAATTGTTTTGTTAAAAGGGGATTTTTTTTTTGTATTGTTTTATTTTAGATTCCAAGCTATTGAATGCTTTTTGGCAAATATTAAGTCAACTGTGCCAAATGATCCAGACACATGGGAACAGCAGTCAATAATACGATTTGAAGAATTCACACAAGGTAAGTGTTGATATAATAGTTTAATTTTATTTAAGGTGTAAAAGATTACAGTTGCCTCCCACCGAGACTACACTGAATAGTCTATTTGAACCACTTCGGTTTCTTATCAACCGTCCCCCATTTCCCCTTTAGTCGAATACTTGATTACTTCCAGGTTTCCGTTTTGAGTTCGTTTGCGTCAGCACATCCAAAATCAAACAAAGAATTTTTCGGTGATATACATACAATTACTTCTTTCTGAGTGCTAGAAGAATAGAGTTCGAAATAGAGTTCGAAGGTTTAGCTTCCATCACATGCACGAAATTCATTGGTTCAATGAGTAAATTTTGCTCTCACATAGTTCTTGGCTGCTCCAAAGTTTTTCAAAGCTCTTCTACCAAATAATTTTTGACTGCCCATTTCCAACAGTGGTAATTTATTAAAAAAAAAAAAATTTGTTATTCCGACGATGCACAACATTAAAGTGAAAATAAGCTTTCAACAAAAAAAGTTTACCCTATTAAACGGTCTCATTTGGCAGAATTCATATTTACACATAAAGAAACTCCTTTCAGTGGGAACACATGTTTACAACGATATGCTCATGTGCCTTCTCACGTAGCTTTCATTGATAAACCTCTCTTCAAATCTTTTGTCGCAATAAACAATCTGCCATTGAAATTTCGTTAAATTTTTTCAATATTGTTCTCATAATTCTATGTATTGAAATAAAAATGGGTAGTTCAGTTTTTATTTTGTCTTCTCATCTCATTAAAAACATTGTAAATCAAATAATAAAATTTATATTTTCATTTCAGTTGCAAATTGGAAGAAATTGATCTCTAAAGTCGTTACATACAAGGATCGCCCGAAACCCGGTAATCGTTCCAAAAGAGAGGGATCTCCTGTGCCTGGAGTTGAACTTTTTGATTTATCCGAAGGTAAGTTTTTTCATTAACAATTTTGTTTTTGAAAAAATTACTAATTTATATCAACTCACTTTTCTAGGTCATGAGGTCAGTATAAACAATTTACTTTTGTCACATGGACTCGCATTACCCGAAAATGGAAACGAAGTTTTACGACTTGGTGGCGGTAATTCACCCATGTCCAGCCCCCGAACTATTTCATATGAAAGTATACCGACCCACAACGAAGATATTCCCGGAAAAAATCCAGCCTATACAAATGGAAATAACTCGCTAAGCTTACAAAGCAATAACACATCAATCAGTAATAATCCTAAACAACCAGAACAGCAAATACAGCAAGTTGCTGGCGATTACTTTAATGGCAACTATTCAGTTGAAGAAGAAAGTGATTTAAATTCAACTGGGAAAAGTAGATTTAACAATTCGAATGGACAGTGGAAGAACGTTTTAAGTTAGATTATTAGAATTCAGTTAAAAAGAAACAAAACAAAAAAACGCATAGATTTAAGTTTATTTTAACTTTTGATGATGATATGTAAATAGTTGATTTAATTTTTTCTTCCCTTTCCTACTTCTATATCTCTTCTATGTTCTCTAAATCTATGATTTTAAGCTTTCATAAATTATATTGCAGAACCCTTAAGATATTCTTATATAATTATAAGTTGACTTATATGTAGTTTTTAGAGTTTCTTAAATTATTTTTGCCAAAATTATAAGCAAAGCAATATTAAAGAATCAAACCTAAACAAGATAAAACGTTTTATTTGAAAATAAAGGTAATCGGCCCTAGTGAGGTATTCGTCGGAGCGGAAAATTCTCCGATTTCATACGAATTATGCTTTGAGGTGTGCTTCTGACAGTTAAAAACTCTCCGACGGATACCTCGCTAGGGTCGAATATCTATAGACGTGCCAATTTATATCAATTATAACAGTTTTTCTTCATTAAAAGCACGAAATATTCAACATCAAGCAAGCGGAAGAAAAACATCTCTGTTATACAAAAACTGTTATACTGTTGGCATGTCTTGAGTGATAGTCACTGATTTCTATAACACACTCGATAGTGGATTCATATTCAAAAAATTACAGTTTTTTTTTATCGTTTTCTTCCTTTTACGAAAAGTGAGATGATACAATTTTTTGGATAATAGTATAACAAAATTATTATACTTATCTCTGTCTATCTTTATCAAATTTAAGCTAATATTAAATGCTCCATTTTTTTCCATTTTCATTTTTACTGATAAGTAATTTACTGTTGGAAACAAATTTTATTCGAAGTTAAACTTCTTTTGTCGCGTTTGTTCTTATATTAACGAATTATTAAGGTGTGAACCTTATAAATAAAAAATGGCATATTTACACGAGTACGAAAAAAGTTTTGACAAAAGTAAAGTATAATTTATTTCAATCGCGTGTACATCTGTACATTCTCTTTTTGTTTTTAGCTGAAGATGCGTGCTAAATTTCCTTAATAAATTTTAGCTTGGCTTAATTGTATTGAGAATTTTGTATGGGAGTTAAAATTTAGTTCGATCTGCGTTGTAGTTCTTACACTATACAGAGTAAGACGGCACTGTGCGAGGTACACCCAATCTGATCTCTAATAAATTGAGGCAAAAAAAAAAAGTACATATACTTTGAACGGAATCCACTATCCAATGTATTATAGATATCAGTGGTTATAGCCTTAAACAAATTATGATATTGTAATTTATACCAACTGACTGTTTCTAATTTGTTTATTATTTTATGCCAATAAATGTATCTGTTAAAAGGTTATATGTTCAAATTAGTTGCATGAATAAAATTAACCTTGAAAATAAATGTATAAAAATGACAACAAAAATGTAAATTAAGAAGATTAAAATGGATTGTGATTTCGTAGTCCAACTGATGCCACATTTCGGAAAACGAAAAAAAACTATGATTTAAGATATGGGAACAGTCAATATGAAATGAAAAGAAAACATTTTTAGGAACTTAATTTAATTAATTTATTGATTTCCTTTATTTTATTTTATCATTTATAAAAAAAATAATTATAATTGATGTGTAAGTAAGGAAATAAAATTTTATTCACATATCTTGAAATACAAAAAAAAAAAAAAATGTAATGAATGTATCATCCAATATACAGCGTGAAAATGTAAAATTAGGAATGGTTATTTTCATTCAATGGATTTATTTTTACTTAAAGTGACATTTGAAAATAAAATTTTACTATCTATTTTAAAAATGAACTTAAAGTTTTATGAATTGCATAATATACATATATTTTAAATATACATAAGTATAATAAAATATTTACAAAAAAAAATATGCATACTGTTTTATTTGAACACAAACATGTCACATTTGCGATCATAACATTGCCGTATTGGTATTTTACTTAAAAATGGCTTCTTAAAAACCCAATTTCCGGTGTTTTTTGTTATACGATTTGTGTTTTTATATTTAGAAAGTTTAAAATTTTAAAGGACTTTACTGAGAAGCAACTTATTATTAAGTAAGCCAAAAAGAAAAAAAATTCTCTCTAATTCGATGTACTCGTCTACCTAAATTTCCGTTCAGAAAATGATGTTGACTAAATATCTAGTCCCTAATATTTCCTGAAAGTGTCAATGCCCAGCCCATTAACAACAAAAAAAAATAATGAATTAAGAAGTCATTTGGCTGGAATATTAGAAATGTGTATTCATTCTCTTCCAGTTCCATAACACAGCCACACAAAAAAATATAAAAGTTCTGACCTGGGGTTGCGACTAGGTTTTTCATATAGTTTTTGGGTCGCTAAAACCGAATCCGAAGTTAATTTTGCCTTATCACGTCAGGTTTTCGAGATAACCTCAAAAAATGTCACGAAAACAAAAAATTTTTTTCTCTGATCTGGATGTGCGAATATGTTAATCATATAGTTTTTGGATCTCTGAATCCAGATTCGGAGTCAATTTCGCCCTATCACGTCAGGTTTCATGTCAAAACCAAAAAAACAAAAGTTCTTATCTGGAGTTGCGACTAAGTTTTTCATATAGTTTTTGGGTCGCTAAAACCGAATCCGAAGTTAATTTTGCCTTATCACGTCAGGTTTTTGAAATATCCTCAAAAAATGTCTAAACTCAAAAAAAAAGTTCTTATCTGACATTTTTTGAGGATATCTCAAAAACCTGACGTGATACGGCAAAATAGACTTCGGATTCGGTTTTAGAAACCCAAAAACTATATGAAAAACCTAGTCGCAACTCCAGATAAGAATTTTTGTTTTTTTGGTGATGGGGCAAAATTGACTTCGAATCTGAATTCAGCGATCCAAAAACTATATGATTAATGTCGTTTTCTATTGACGAATCTCAGAATGAGATTTGTGAATTTGACAGCTGAAAGGGGGGTGAAGAGGGGAAATAGTGGACAAATCTCAGATTTCATGATCTATTTGCGTCATGAGATTCAAAAAAATGACAAAAAAATGAATCTGAGATTCAAGAATCTGATTCTGGATTTTTATCAAGATTCACGCATACAAACACACGCACTTTCACACACACTCCTCTGTTTGACATTTGTCTGAACATTTGTTGTTGTTTTATTTTTTTATACGCACAGATTTCGCACACAATTACAAAACTAGATTTCATACCCAACTAACAATTTTACTTCCACAAGGATCTAACGAAGCTGTTTCGATTTTAGAAATATTGCTTGTATACGACCATAGAGAAGCCCATCTGGCCCACCCGAGAAGATTGATAGGCCTTAGAAGAGTCATATGCAAGTTGATTGGAGAGACTCATTACATGTCTTTAATGCCTTATAGAAACAACCAACATTTGAAATTTGAAAATGTGTATTATTGTTGCAGGCTTTTATTTTTATTTAGAAGCTCTGAGCAGACTTGTGGAAGGATTGTGAAAGTCTAAACGAGGTATATCCCAAATAGAATAAAGAAAAAATAATATTTTTTTTTGTGTACACTTATACATTTTATTTTTTCATTTTCTTCTTTGTTTTCCATCCAGACAAGTTTTGCTTCTGAAATTAAATTTCCAAACACAATTATATTAAGAAAAAAACTTCTACTTACTTGACGCATTTTGCTGGATTTGAACCTCGTACATCCTGATTGAAAGTCCGGTACCTTACCCATCGAGCTACTCAGGTATATAATAAAAGAGTTTCAAATTTGGACTAGTTGAAACCAGAACTTCCTAAGGGCTTCGACTTAATTCCTGATGAGTTGCACTATCTTAAAGAATATGGTGACCATTTGTGTTTTTTTATTTTTTCAAAGTTATTATTTTTGGTTAGGTATTTTCTGTTTTTTTTTTTATATTGTAAAAAATTATTTAATAAAGACTTAATAAT
This sequence comes from Episyrphus balteatus, assembly GCF_945859705.1. NCBI lineage: Eukaryota > Metazoa > Arthropoda > Insecta > Diptera > Syrphidae > Episyrphus > Episyrphus balteatus. The sequence goes on along the minus strand of NC_079134.1, from coordinate 10,533,697 downwards.
ATTATATTCTGATTGTCAAACCATATCATTATTGAGAAGATGAAAGAGAATAACTTTTTACTCAAGAACAATTTTTCTGGAGCAGAAAAAAATATCTGAAAAATTCGGTTTTTTTAGACTTTAGAGGTTTCACCCGGATGCCGTCAACCCGCATTTTTCCGAAGCAGAAAAAAAATTTTTAATTTTTTTGGGCTTTTGGCTTTTTCTTAAAAATAAGAGAATTAACTTTGTTTTGAACTTAGGTAAAAAATCTAAAATGTCTATCAGTATTTTATAATTAAATATGTGGTTTTCCTTACTTCTCTACTTACTTGAATATGAACTCCAAATTGGTCAGTAAACCATTTTTAATATCACTATTTTAAACCAATTACCGATATGAAAAGATTCACTTTTTTATTTTTTTCTTTATAACAATGAATAAAAAAACCAAAAATGGTCACCATAATGGCACTTATCCAAATATTTCTTATTCTCATGAGTTTGCCTGACAGTTTAAAAAATTTAGCTTGTACTCACTTTCACAGGGCTTCTAGAAATAAAATTAGTTCGCTCAGGCAAACTTATAAAATTAAATGCTTTTTACAATGTTTTCCTTGTACTTAAAGGATCTCTACAAATATAAATAAATGTCCCCTAACTTCAAAGGCAAACATATAAAACTAAAAGCTTTTCGCGCACGCGCCTGAAATTGAACTTTTTTTTTTCTCATACAGAGATACAAAATAAACATTTATGTAAGTCGTTATATTTGAAAGTAATATAAAACATACTTTGTAATATTTTCAATCAAAAACAATGATTCAACAATTTTTTAATTCAAATATTAAAATGCAGTAACTATATCACATCTATTTTGTGGAATATTTGTTTAAAAAGGCAAAACCGTTTAATGCGGTTTATTTGAAATTCAACGTAATGTTTTTTTTTTTTTAATGAATATCACGACTCATATACCTACTATTGACATAATTTCGGTAATATAGAATTATAATAATAAATGCATTTAAGGCAATTGTAGGTATAAGTTGTAGGTACTTCTACCATACTTAAATACATACCTAAGTCATTTTTGAGTCTAATAATTTTCGAATTGGATAAAAAAAATACAAAGCATTCATAAAGATTTTGTAAGCAGTTCTACAGTTATACAATTTCTTTTGCAAAGCCATTTAAAAGAAGTCAGTTATTGGCTTTTATTTCTTGTGCTTCTACAATGGAATTTCATGTGGCCGTATTGAAATTTAAACGAAATGTTTACATTAATTCTTGTAGAAACTTTTAGATTCCACTTGCACTAGGTTTCTAGGAAGCGGTTAACGAAAGTTAAGCCTCGAAAGTTTGAATTTTCGATTCACAAACTAAATGCAAGCCCTGTAGAGATAATAGCTGCAAGAAATTAAAGATCTTAACCTCGTGGAAGTAAAATTGTTAGTTGGGTATTCTATTTGCAGTGGAAAATCTGAGAATTTTACACAAAAATCTCAAAAGTCAATAGAAAACGACATAACATATTCGCACATCCAGATCGTGACATTTTTTGAGGTTATCTCGAAAACCTGACGTGATGGGGAAAAACGGACTTCGGATTCGGTTTCAGCAACCCAAAAACTATATGAAAAACATAGTCGCAACCCCAGGTCAGGACTTTTATTTTTTTTTTGTGTGGCTGTGTAATTGAGCAAAATAAGGCGAGTCGAAATAGAGATTAAGATTATGGACTGAATTCATTAACGCTGTGATGCTCTTGCATCAAAAATGTTGTGCTAAAGTAATGCTTTGCAGGCAGTTAGTGTTTTCTTTCCATACAAAAAGTTGTGATGCAAAATTAGAGATGTGTTTATCAATTCAACCATGTAGTACGACCGACTTCGTACTCCATAGTTGGCCTTTTGAGCTAGATGTCAAATTCTAACTCGAAAATGGGAGAATGTTGTTGTTTTCCGTGTTATTTTTCATGTAAAATAAACGTCTAAAATACCGATGGGACCACTAAACAGGCATGATCTTACACTTCTTCGAGATGATTGGAATTTTTAATCATTGGCCACTATTCGGTATTCGTATTCGGTATAGTTTAAATATTCGGCCGAATACCGAATACCAAATGGAGAAGAAAAAAGACAAACTATTATATTAAAATGTGTGTTTTATTAAGAAATTGTAATTTTAGTACTTATAATCTACTAAAGGCAAGTTGTGGGTGTTTTTATAAACATCGGAAATCTGCGTTAGTACAATCGTCTTTCTGCTTTGCTGCATTAATGAACACACCAATTCTGCAGAATGTTTGCAGGCCTGCGTTGCGTTGGTACAATTTTCAGCAGTCACTGATAGTTCATAAACGTCAGAAAAAAAAATATAAAAAATTACCCCGGAATGAGTTTTGTTTAATAAGCAAAAAATATTTACTTTTCAGTTCCCGAAAATATTGTTTTTAATAACACGATAATTTTATAAACCGTTTCACATTAGGGTGGCTCAAAAAAATACATACTTTCTTCTAAAAAAAAAATTATAAAAACACAGAGTGGTTCACATTTGGAACAAATTATCTATGGAAAAAATATTTTTAGTTAGGGTGTTCAAGAAAGTTTTTTTTTTGCGTTTGAAAAAAAAAAAAATGATTTTTAGTGCACAGAAAGTTTTTTAGCAGCGTTTTATAGTATAGTAATGTTAAATTCATGTCAAATTAATTAAATTGAATTTGGTTGAATTCCAAGCGTAAATGTAAAATATACCATTTTTCTTAGCCACCTAATTTGAAAATACCTAACCCAATTTTACATTATATTTCATAAACCATGTTTTAAAACTTTCTCTGCAGTGAAAATAATTTTTTTCAATAACTTAAAAAAAATGTTTTTGAACCACCCTAATGGAAATTTTTTTTTTCTTCGAATTCCACAAGCAACCGTAGAAGATAACATTTTTTAGAGCCACCCTAATACGAAAAAAAAAAAACAAAAAACACGATTTTTAAATTTTCTGCGTCATTAAAATTTAAATTTTTCGAAAAATGAAAAAAAAAATTTTTTGCACCACCCTAATTAATATATTTGCTTTTCATTTTTTTTAAAAATATGTATTTACATTTATTAACAAAAAAAAAATTGAATCAAGAGTCAAATAAATTTCTTCGTGAGTTCTGCAGCAATAAAATTTTGGCTGCGCAATCTGCCCGATGTTGACGACATAATGACGTTTATGAACAGCAGAACTGCAGTTGGACTAAGTTAGTCCGATCGCAGATCTGACTTTATGAACACGACTAACGCAGGCCTAAGTTAGGCAGACGTTTATGAAAACACCCTATTTGTTCCGCATTTGTTGGTAGTAAACGATTACGTTTATCTTCGTAGACTGTTCCTGCTTCGAAAAATAGTCTTTTGCTGTAAACACTTGTCCCAGGAGAAGAAAGGTAGACTTTAGCAAATGTTGTCAAAATATGAAATTTTGTAGTTTGTGTTAACCACCACTTGTATGGGTCCGCCGTTCGATCTTGGCGAACAGTCCATATATATAATTCGATTTTAGATGTCTACCTTTGCAGTAATAGGTAGTGCGTTCAGACATTTATCTTAAAAGTAGTTCAGTTATTCATCGTTACAATACGATGTTGTTGGGAATTTTTAAGCCACATCTATTCTTAAGACAAAGTATAAAATTTTTGAAATTACCAACGTTTTTTGGTCCTTGGTCGAATATTCGTTATTCGGCCGAGGAGCGTGGCCGAATATTCGCTATTCGGCCAAATCAATGTTCGCGGCATCTCTAAATATATAGCTTAATTCTTAGGGCAAAACAAAACACATGCAAAGCGAAGTAGAAAAAATAACATAAACTATGTTGATTTTGTAAGTATGCAATGTTTTTTTCTCATGCATTCGAATGCATGATTTAGAAAAAAGAAAATACGTATACGCCGTAGTGATCAAGTGGCGTACACATTTATTTATAATCGATATTCTATATATTTGATTTATTTTTGAACAATGAAAATAAATTATCTCATTTTGATAATAAACAACAAAACAAAAGGTATAAACAAAAAGACTATATAACTACTAGTTATATGATCTTTGGTATAAAGTTCTAGGCATTGTTTGTCCAGATCGTGTAAAACTCTTCAACCGCCTTATCCACCAGTTGTTATTAGCAACATCACGTGAATCTCTGAATTGAATCACCCATTTTGCTATCCATCGGATAAACTGCACTATTATAGCCCTTTTTGACGTTCACGTGAACGTCGACTATAAAAATCTTGTGAAGTAGATACAATTCAATGAAATACTTTCTAACCTCAATTCAACTGTAATTTTTTTTTTTTTTTTAAATGTTTGTTACCTCAGAAGTTTCCTCTAGGTGAACCGATTTTGATGATTCTTTTTTATTTGTTGTCCCGTGTGGTCCCATTTCAACTTCATTCTGACTATGGCATCCATCAGATGACGGTTTTATATTTATTCTGTTTATGTTATAGCTACACCCGACATTTAACACTAGAGTATGCTAAAAAGGTCTTAAGTCCCTGGACTTTAAGTTGTTTATGCAATGGTATTTATATTTACTTACCCAGCTTTTACTCAGAATACGCATCTAACATTGAAGAACTATTTCGAGCAAACAAAATTTCGTTTGAAGTGGTTTTCGAAATACATTGCCTCATGTAAGTTGCAACATGCCAAACAATTATTTAAACCGAGGTGGAAACATCAAAGGGTTCTGCATTTATATTCTGTTTCATCCTGTTTCCTGTACTACAGCCCGTTTTTAAACGTGCCTAATACTTTAAGCATGACTGTACGTTTTGTAATAGGTAAATAATAATTTCCTTCAAGATGGACTAATTGAAAATATTTTGTTCCGTTTTCTCCCACATCTTCGATTTTGTTCTTGTCTCAACCCAATCTCTTCTTGTTTCTTCATTTGTATGGGTAAATGAAACCACCATATTTGTTTTTCTTTATCTATGTGTTTATTAATTTTTTTTCTGTATGAAATTAAAAAAGAAAAAAAACTAACAAAATTATTTCGTTTATTTTGTTTTTATTATTTTTTTTTGTTTTGTTTTTTTTTTTTTGGAGAGAAAATTAATTGATAACATCCGCATTTTGTGAGGAATAAAATTGTATTAATATTTATATAATTTGTTGTTTCTTTTCAAGATATTTCAAAAAAAAAAAAAAATAAAAAATAAACCTAAAAACAAAAAATGATTCTAAATTAAAAATAATTAAAAAAAAGGAAACTTCCATTTCTTTTTTGTTGTTGGTTGTTTATTCTATAAATTATAAATCATTATGTATAACAAGGTTTTTTTTTGATTAAGAAAAAAGATATAAATTTTTCTTTTTGTTTTTTTTCCATTTTAAATATTATTATTTTTTATTATTTTGTATCACTTATTTGATAGGAGACAAAAAAAAGAAAATGATTAAGTGCGTTATTATTATGGTTTATTTTTATTTATTGATTTTTGTTGTTTTAAATATTTTCTCTCTTTTTTAAACTTTCAAGTTTTAATTTAAAAAAGGTAATGAATGAGGTTAAATTTTTTTTTTATTTTGTATACTATTGTAATTTTAGTTGTAATTGTAATGGAGAAGAGGTTACAGAATAAATTAAATTAAAAAAAAAGTTTATTTATTATAAAATGGGCTGAAATTTATGATTTGAAAAAAAAAAAATTAACAAGATATTTTCTTTTTATATAAAAAAAGAGCAGTTTTTTGTTTGTTTTTTTTTTTTTTTTATTGATAAACAATTGTTGTTATCATCTGTATCCGCTAGACTATATTTTTTATTTCTTTTTTAATTTTAAAGAAATTCAATTAATTTCTTCTTCTATAGTTCTCTGTTTTTTGCCAATGTTTTTTTAATTTTTTTTATCTCTTCAATGGCTTAATTTTTTCATTTAGAAAAAAGAAAACAGTTCTGAATATTTTGTTTATATTTTTTTTTTTCTTTATTTTATATCATTTTCATGTCTACTTAATTTTATATTCCTAATTGTAGCAAATTAAAGTTTTTTATTTTTGTTTTTTTATTTTTTTTGTTTTATTTTTATTTTGTTTCCTCTAAAAATAATTAATAATTATAATAATAATAATCAGCAAACAATGTTATTTATTTGAATTAAAGAAAACCATCAACGAGAACATATTTAATGAATACTGTTCAGTATTTATTTGAAAACAAAAAAAAAATTAATGTAAATTTATAGTTTTTTCGTTTTTAATTTACAATTTTTTTTTAATGAAAATTAAATTTAAATGAATGAATTTTCTTTCGCCGATAAATAAAAAAATGATAGCTAACCGAAATTTACAAATTTTTTTTATGAAATTTTCTTTAAATGGACCAGCCATTTAAAAGGATAGATTTTTTAATTAAAAATCTTATAAGAAAAATTAATAAGCAAAACTTTAACTTATAGAATGTTTAATTTGGAAAACTCATGCTGATTGAAGAAGTCGTTACATTTTTTTACAAGATTGGGTCAGTTTTTTCTTGTTTAACCTTTTAACTTTTAGTACCCTGATATTCCAAAGGTTTAAAACTGGTTACTTACGTTGCTTTCGAGGTCCTGTAAACAACTAGAGTAAGACGACATGCACATTCCTTTCACCCTAGTTGTCCTGAACATTAGCCAACAATATGGTTCCTTGAGGATGTCAATGTGATGACTTTTCTCTAAGATCCAAGTATTCTGAAATCCAAGTTCTTCCCAATAAATAAATTGCCTTGGGAAGGCTTCGACACACTTAAATGCTTCATAATTGAATTCTTTTTTTGGTCCTTCGAGCTGAATAAATGCTTTTATTGGACACTACTGTTTTTCTTCTCGAAAGATTTGCCTCAGTTGGGAGACTATTCCCAAAATTTAAAAGCTCCGAACTTTTTTAAGATATCCTTTTCTACTTTCAGGGGCTATCAAGTTCTTTAAGAGAAGACCAAAACATTCCATGAGCTAAAAACAAAACAAAAAAATTGCTGATCGAACAAATTTGAAGGCAAAAGAAACCCATAAAATGGCGAAAAGAATGAAAGAAGACGAAAAAAAAAAAGTTCCAATATTTGTTTTTTGTTTAGTTTTGTGATTTTTTTTTATTTTTTTATATCATTTTTTTTTTTTTTTGAATAGCATAAAGTATTTCTGGTTGTTTCGGTTTTTTTGTTTCTGTTATCATTGTTTATAATAATAAATTTTTGTTTCCAAGTTTTTTTTTTCTTTTGTTTAAAATCATTTAGCTTCAGAACTTTTTTTTATTATTTTTTATATAATTCAGTTTTTGTTTTTGTAATAATTGTTGATGTTTTTTTTTTGTTTTTTATTTATTTTTAAATTTTATTATTATTATATAACTATTTACTATTAGGTTTTATAATTAATAATAATAATAATAACTGTATTCTTCTTGTAGTTCTGTTGATTTTTTTTTTCTTGTTTTCTTGTTGCTGTTGTTTCTTTATTATATTTTTTATTATTTTTTTGTTTAAATTTTATTATTATTTTATTAATTCTCTTAAAGGAAATAGTCGGGAGTTCTTCGTGTAACATGCGGTTCTCCACGTCTTGGTGCTGGGTCGAATTGTAGGCTAAAATGAAAAAAAAAAAGAAAATTATTTATTAATAAAAAGATTTGATTTAAAGATTTTTTGTTTTGATTTTATACATAAATAGGGGATTGGGGGCAAAATGTTCTGAGTGCCTATATACAATTTCCAACTTGTATCTAGTAAAATACTTTTAATAAACGATAATTAAACAAAAATAAAAGCTTTTGGAATGAATTTTTGAGCGTCAACTAATGTTCCAAATTAATTTTACTTTATTTTTGTTCAAATATCTATTCTCACCAAAATATTATACGAGATTGTTTTATTTAAAATTGGAACTGTTGGCACAGAGAAACAAAAATTAAGACAAAATTTGGTTAGAATTCATTTTTTTTAGGATTCGAATAATAATATTGTAATAGAAATATGTATATCAGGCGAGTTAAAAATGTTTATGGGCCGCAGATAAAAACTAGCAAACATTTTTATAAAACAAATTTATAAAAGAAAAAACAGGAAGAATGATAACATTAAAGTTTTCCATTGACCATTTTTTCTCAGACCAAGGTTAGTTAGGCTGAAACTTATAGGTAACTCATTCTTCTTAATGACTGAAGTAACTATGGTCGTATCGACATGTACATACCTTATCCCTACTTTGACAATCGCAATCGATTTTATATGGCAGTTTTCAAGTGTACAAAATACTTACATATAAAATCGGGTATACCAACTTCAACAATTTGGAACCTACAACGAATCACAGTAAAAATCGCTTGGCTCCTTTTTCATATTATTCGGCATTTATTCTATGTTACGGAAAAAAAACGAAGTAAATCAAGAGAACTTTTCTTTCAATGACATAATTTTGCAAGCCTTTTTTATATTTAGTTTTTAAGTTTAGATTTTTTTGTTTTTTTGATCGACGGGACGAACGATGCAAATTAACTTGAATTTGACATATTGCATGTAGGAAAGTTAAATCCTCGTTTTTCTTTTGATGTCCCAAAAGAGGATGCTATAACTTTGTTACATGTTCGTTATATTATGAATTTTTCTTGTAGTTTTAAGTTTTGCTACATCTAGGTATCATGGTTTATAAATTCTGCCACAATTCCAACAATTGCTGGTGTAAAAACAAAAATCAGCCTAAATTTAAAAAATAGATAACCGATCGACACAGCTTCTATAGCCATTTTCAAAAGAAAGACTGGGATGGAATCGGCTAAGGTGATTGTCACCTTTTTGATTGTCACTTTTGACCATCACCTATTCTTTGCTCTGAATAAAGTGATCACCAAAACCCTACAAGTGCAGAATACTCGATGAGTATTCGACTCAAACGCTGGAGACCGAGGTTCGATCCCTACCGGGGATCTGTATATTTTGTTCACAAGAAACCATATTTCACTAAACCAACTAAAATGTTCGTATTTATTTAGATTATAATGTAGTTCGCCGTTGAGGATTTCAATAAAAATAGAAAGTGAAAGTGACACCTTAATAGCTATCACCCACAAACCATAACATAAAGGTGATCGTCACTTTGATAATAACCTTACGTGGAGCAAAAGTATTTATTGTGATGATCAACTATCAACAATCACTTTAGCCGATTCCACCCCTGATTTATATTCGGGCGAGATTTGTAACCAAGATCCATATCTACATAACTCAGAACATAACTAACAACAAAGTCCTTATTTATTCCGGATTCCGGATATTAATACGGAACAAAAAGAGTATCAAGCCTCTGTCCCTGTTCTGTTCTAACGCATTGTCGAAAAACATTTTTGAATTGTCACAAAGTCTAATAATAAATGAATTTCTAATGTCGTTTTCTATTTGCTTTCGAAATTTTTGTGTAAATTTCCCAGATTCGATGGCACTCAACACTCTAGTGTCCATTGAATTTAAAAGAGACAAAAATATCAACTTGCAACGCCGTCAAATACTCCGACATGACACACACAATAGATAAGATAAGAAATCGCTCGAAGCATTTAACTGGGCATTGTGATTTTCGTTAAATTAACAATATCTTGCCTGTTATTTTGTGACCAATGCCCGCAGATTAGCTTACCGCATGCTTCAAATCATTCTGTCTTTGGAACCTAGTAGAGTAATATACGCTTGCGATGAACAAGCATCGGAAATGAAAAAAAAAAAAAACGAATAAAATTTTACATCGTATGGAGCAAAATAAAGATCGTTGAGTGAGTCTTGGGTAATAAGGCTATCTGATGACCAGTGCGGGTTTGTTGCGGGTAAATCAACCACAGATGCAATCCAGAGTATAAGAATCATTATGGAAAAACATCGAGATTCCTTGGAGGATTTGCATGTGGTATTGGTTGATTTTGAAAAAGCATTCGATCGACAACCACGAGATCTGATATGGGTGGCCCTCAGACAACGAGGAGTTCCGGAAACCTATGTGCGGATAATTATGGACATGTATGATGGAGCAGTAACTAAAGTAAGATGTGCAGCTGGAGTCACCGAAGAATTCGAAATCACAGTAGGTGTACACCAGGGAAGCGTCTTGAGTCCTCTGCTCTTTATTACCGTTCTTGATTACCTGCTTGAAGGCAAAGTGACGGACCCAAAAGTGCATCAGTTATTCTTTGCTGACGATGGAGCCATCATAAGTGAAGACCCGATATCCCTGCAACGAGCACTTGATGTATGGGTGGATGTTCTAGAAGGTAGTGGGTACCGCATAAGCGCGAAAAAGACAGAATACCTATGCTGCCCATTTTCTGATCCACACAGGCCTATTCCTGACATTTATTTGAAAGGTGTAATGCTTCCCAAGTGTGAAAAGTTTAAATATCTGGGGTCTATGATAAATAACGAAGGTACTTGTGATGACGATATCAATCATCGCGTAAGCGTAGGGTGGATGAAGTGGCGGGAAAATTCTGCCATCTTCTGTGATCGAAAAATGCCCCCTAAGCTGAAAGGAAGACTCTACACCGCAGTTGTGCGTCCAGCACTCACATACGGTTCACAATGTTGGACAATGTACAAAAAGTATGAGAGTAAGTTAACGGCAGCTGAGATGAAGATGCTTCGTATGACAGCAGGAGTAACAAAGCTTGATAGAATTAGAAGTACGAAGACCCGAGGAAGCCTTCATGTTAAAAACACCATCTCCCAAAAAATTGAACACGACCGACTCAGTTGGTATTGCCATGTTCAAAGGAGAGATCCTGAGAACCCCGTCAAAAAAGCAATATCATACAACGTTCCAACACGAAATAGAAAGAAAGGTAGGCCTAAAAACTCCTGGTACAAGCAAATGCAAAACCACCAGCATTCAGTTGGCCTTAGAAATGGAACAATACAAAACCGGGAGGCTTGCCGCCAATTTCTGAGGTCAACCCGGCGAACCCCACAGGCGGATCACTAGTGTGAAGCAGTTACGTGGGATAGTTATGATCCCCTTGACATCGAGATCATAACAGCGCCGAGAAAAAGGAAGAAGAAGATGGAGCAAAATTGTCGATTTTGACTATCAACTTACGACTAATGCATTGACCGATTTCAAGACGGAATAATATTCGAAAACTGAAAAATTTGATTACAACTGTTTTATGAAATTGTAGTGTCCTATAAGATTATTTTCTTTTAGAATATGTAAACCAAGTTGAGCACTATGCACATACCCTTTCTCCCAAGAACCAGAGAATCTCAACCTCAGTTTTTCAAAAATGTGTCGCATAACATGAAGAAATATACATTGCGTACAATTATCTTTTTAAAAATTTCAATATCACTGTCATGATTATGTTTCGTATGTTAACAATCTTTTATGTTTTATTCCTTAAAAACATTAAGTCAATGTTTATTTGCACGATTTACCATCGTTAGCCTAACATGTGCTGCCTTATAATTATAACTTTCCTTATATAGAACCACCCACCGTTTCACACAGCCAATAGCCATATGTATATCTGAACTCCAAACGTGTTGTGATATTATTATCCCCAACGTGCTATATCTAAACTCTAAAACTACCTATTTTGCTCTATCAGTGCCAATAAATCGGCGATGCGTGTAAGTGGTGCCACTATATACCCTCTCATCGCCCTGCCTGCCCAAGCTTTTATTAAATAAATATTATCTACAAGCTAGATACTAATTACGCCCACACATTATGCTTTCAGTCCATATTAAAAAAAAAAAAAACACAAGAAAGAGCATAATGTTAATCAAAGTCAATGAACTTCCGTTCTGCTTTTATACATAATGTAACACTGAACAGAACTTCACAAGAACTTAAAAGAAAACTTTGAACTAAAATAATATGTATTTTGTGTTTTATCTAAACAAGATTGTTTTACGCATTTGCCAAACTAAATATTAACAAAATTATATTTGACTATATAATGAGATATCTATTCCATCAAATGTGTATCCCATCGAAATTAAAATCTCACCTTTCTTCATTATTTATTTATCAAACAAAAATAAGTCTGAAATTCACTCAAGTTGTTAATTTCCTTGAATTAGATATAAAATCTCAATTGCGCATTTTAAATTGAAAACGATATCTTTCAGATTAAAAAATCAATAAAGGACGTTTGTATTTACATATCGTTATCTGTTAAACAGATAAGATGATGAATGTATAAAACGACCTTTGTAGTGTGTAATTGTATGTTCACAACTGCAAGAGTAAATAAATATCTTATCAAGTTTAATATATATTTTTGAAAGCATTTGACTTGCAGGCATTGCAGATAAAAAAAAAAGTGTTCACATTTTGCCTAGACCCGTGTGTTTGGATATCATCTTTTTTTTTCTGCTTTGCACAATGGATTTGTTGATATTAATGAAATAATGAAAATAGATATCACGTGTATGTAAATAATAGAGATTCAAGTATAAAATTGGAAAGTTGAAAATACATGATAATTGTTATAAAAATTAGCGCATGTCGTATCAATACGACAATATGTATGTTTATATCCAAATATTTTTGAATATTGTGTTGTCTTGAGCAAAAAAGTATAGAAATATGTATACCTATAGAAATTTAAATTTTAAATAAATAACAAGAAGATAATGTACTCTTGAACGTAGCTAAGGGAATTAGACTTTTATTGCACTAAGTATTATTTTAAGTCTACAATAAGAAATTTTAGTATTGTAAGTTACTGAAAAATTATCTGCAAAGCAAAAAGTACAAGTTTTTTTTACTGATATTGTCCTCAAAACTTTTCTGAGGACAGGTGGAAGTTTTCTGTCATAAAGGCCTGTATGCATAAAAAATAGTAAATACTAGAAATATAAAATTAATAAGTATAAACTAGGTTTGATATGCACAAAATGTGGATACAAAATGTTCATACATTACAATTTTTCAAGTAAAAGCATTTACTATTTTTTATGCATATGACCCAAAGAGTCAACTTTTTTTCGATTTATGATTTTAAGCCCCTTTTTAGAATTTTAGTTTGGTCACTGTCTACCGATTTAAAAGTTGTGTTCTTAGCCATTCTAGGGAAAATGCTGGTCTATTAAAGTAACACTTAAAATTACGTTAAGATAAAATTTATCAAATCTAAAGAAAATTGAAGTGTAGATCGACGGACATCAGGACTGAAATCACTGTTTTGGATTGTTCCCTCATCAACATAGTATTGCTACAAAACAAGAAGTTAACTGTAGTAGTAGAGAAAGTAAGTGGATTATTACGTAAAAAAAAAAGGTGTGATGAAGAACAAAATGAGCTCCAAATTAAATTTCACATTCTTCCAGTTGGACTAAAAATAAAATATCTTTTTAATTTTCAACAGTTGGCTGGAATCGGGCTAAATAAATAATTGATAGCAGGCCTAAAAGCACGAATAAGTTTTTTTTACTGAACCAGTGGCAGTGTATCGACTCGCTTAAGGGTCAATGCAGTGGAATTTCAAGCGAGAGGTTATCCTATAAACTTTATCTTTTTTATGCTTATGCTTATAGATTAAACTATAAATCTATTTCTTCTAGTAAACAATGCAGTTGCAGTACTATCTCAGAAACGATAACAAATGGAAAAGCAAACACAGTTATTTGGTTATTGGTTATTATGCAAAACACCTTCTAGAATGATGAGAGAATACTTCGTCAAAGGAATTGTATGCCAATTTTTCAGTATCAGATAATACAGAGAATAAATTATCAAAGATTCTGTTTAGTTAATCCAAATTTACCGAGTTAACTCAGGTTAATCTTTAATCTCGCAATGGAAAACTGGACCTTAGAACTGATATGACAGACATAAAGACAGAGTTTGCTTGCGACCGACGCAATTCTGACTTAAGATTGCTAGACATAGCAAGTTTCGCACTGAGACTTTTAATTCTTGACAGTAAACACAATGCAGAAGACATGGAGCATTATTATTATTTTCACATTGAAAATGGCTTGCCAGTTCTTCACCATTGGCCTGATTTTGAGTTAAATTAAAGATTACGTTGATAAACATCCTTGGCATCGGTCGTAACTTACAGAACGAACGTTCGATATTGCCACGCTTTTCAAAATCCCTACAATCATTCAGAAGCGTTTTAGCGATTTGAAGGGTTGTATTTAGTGCCATTTTTACCATCTTTTTTCGATTGCAGTGGGTTTTGAGATTTTTTTTTGGGGTTCGTAAAAAATGTTTGGTTAAGATAAAACTTGTTTTAGCTGATTGAACAGATAACAGACACACAGAAAATAAACCACACACAATAACAATTTCTCTGTAATCATGGTTCGCTAAAATATTGTGGAGGTATATAGAAATCATATTCTAATCCTGAAATTTGTTTTCCCAACTAAGTCAATAATAACTTTATTCAAATATACTTACAATGAAAATTTAAGTGAATCGTCTAATTCCATTAGAGCCGCTTGATTACCGCAACGGTAACAATAATTTGGCGCTGAGAAGATTGTGACAACATTACGATCGTGACACCAATTGTAGCCCTCCATCACCAATTGATGGGCACGTGAGACCAATGTAAGACCATTTGTGTTGTTAAATGTTTCCGAAATATCCTAAAAATTAAAAAAGTAAAAAAATCAATTAATAAATTAACAATTTGTATTGTTTAATTGAACTTACTTGACCAAATGTGTATCCAGCACCACGTGGTGAAATGCCCCAGCCACCCCTATCATCTGGATCAGACCAAAGTAGATCGCACATTGGACCTTCGTGTGGTACTTCTTGCAGGCGATCTAATGCGCGGATATGATCCAAACTATCAATCGATGGACTCAATCCACCATGCAAGCAGAAGATTTGTCCATCAACCAATGCAGTCAAAGGTAGGTAATCAAATAAATCGGTAAAGTATTTCCATACATTAGCATTGCCATATTTACGCAGACACTCATCATAAAATCCATAGACTTGAGTAATCTGTCGCGATTCATGGTTGCCACGCAAAATTGTGATTCTCTCACGATAGCGTACCTTAAGGGCAACCAATAGCGTTACTGTCTCAACCGAATAATAACCACGATCGACATAATCGCCCATAAATAAATAATTTGTATCGGGCGATTTACCGCCTATCCGAAAGAGTTCCATAAGATCATGGAATTGTCCATGCACATCGCCGCACACTGTGACTGGACATTTGACCTCTTGAACATTTGACTCTTTCGAGAGGATTTCCTTTGCCTGTAAAGAGAAAAATACAAAAATTGAATTAGAAAATATACATTTGGTTGTAATTTTTATTTTGGAATTAAAAATGAAAACTTTTTGGACATTTCAAAGGCGTAAATAGAAAGTACTTCTTAATCATTCTAAATGAAAATTCCTCCCACCATTTTTGTATATATTATTTTACCCACAAACTAAGAAAAAATACAAATCTGTTTTGGTCCAGACAGTTGGGCTGCATGTGGCGGCGCACCACCTCCTCTAAATTCAACAAATCTATGTCAATCGATCGTGAATGACCTTCTTACAAGAAAATAAAAATCGAACGTTTGTTCATTTTAATAATGAAAGAAATAAAAAAATCGTCACCAGAGGCTTTTCTGATGTAAAGTATTGTAGGCAGCGAAAAAAATTTAATTCATTTTTATTCTTTTGTTGGAATACATTTTTGTGTGTTTTAATTTTAAAACCCACTTCTCCTTTCCACAAAAAACCTGTACTTCAATCGGTTCATTTTTGCATAACTATTTTCAATCAGCAAGAACTACGTACAAAAAATATATAAATTTGATAGATTCAATCCCAACAACGTAAAAAAGCCTCCTCCCTCAATGTGGATTACAAACAAAATCTCAATCAATATTATATGTATGTAAAATGTACATTGTATAACAAGAGAGATAAGGAGGTATATAGTTGTTCAAGTGGAATAGGCGGCAACACTTAGACCGTCTGAACACGAAGCGCCTCGTTTAGTTCACGTGTTAGTTTGGAATGTTGTTTCAAATACATTAAAAGTTTAAAGGATTTGCAGAAATGCGATATAATCAGTTTAGAATAGAAGTTCCGGAAAAAATCAATTTAGAAAATCCTTAAAGAGATTGTGTATAATATTGAAGATTAAAAAAAATCAATTAGATTTTTTTTAAGCACTGGTTGGTGTCAACTTAGTCGCCGCTATAGAAAGTCGAACACGCAAAGCTGGCGAAAACTGTTACATGGTTAACCTACTCAAACGCTTGTTGGCATCATTTTTGTGGTCACACCAACATACAGTTAGCCTTTACTTATTTTGCGGCTAGAAATAAGATGTATGCTTTATTTAAAATTGTAATTTGAATTCGCTGTTGGTTCTTTTAAATGTTTGTCATTGAAACAGGAAACAACTTTTGAAGCAACAAATCCTGCAATTCTCCTATGCATCATTGTCTTCTTCAACACAAAATATTTTTTGTTTACAATTGCCGCACAAGTAAAGTCGCCTTAAAGAGCCATTTAGCGCCATTTTGGTACCATTATTGATTTTTGAGTGCCCATTCAGGCACTGGTCAGAAAGGGTGGATCCTTGAGAGTGATTTGCATAGATCGGTAATTATGGAGTTGTTGGTTCGGTAGTAAAATTTTATTGGACATATTGATAACCTTCGTTACTGTTTTCCACAATTCACGATTCCCGATTCCTTGAAGCCAGTGCTACCTTTTTTATATCCTACGCGCACTAAGGGATTTGACATCATTTAATCATAATGAACACAGCGCGAGCCTCAGGAAAATAGGGAGAAATTTATAGACGAACAACCACGTCGTGTGGTGCGTGCGGCTAAAGAAATAATCTCTGTACTTGACGGTTCATCCGAATTTGGGCTCAAGGAAAAATTAATAAGCATTCGTAGAAGCGCAATAAGTTTCACAGCAGATCATTTATAAAAATGAGAAAGAGAAAACGGAGCCATGGAGCACACCAGCGTTTCAGTGTGGATGACCTTGGAAGGAAAGAATATAAGTGCAATCGGTCAACAACATACTTTCTTTCGGCTGTTTTCTGACCAGAATAACGATGCCACAAAGTATTACGAACTTGCTTAGAGGGATTTCATGGACTAGTAAGAATGTTTAATCTGGGGTGGAATCAGCTAAGGTCACATTTGACCATCACCTATTCTTTACTCTGAGTAAAGTGATCACCAAAACCCTACAAGTGCAGCAATTTAGATGAGTATTCGACTCACATGCTGGACACCGAGGTTCGATCCCTACCAAAAAGGTGATCGTGACTTTGATAATCACCTTACGTGGAGCAAAAGTATTAATTGTGATGATCAAAAATCAACAATCACCTTAGCCGATTTCACCCCTGAACTAGGAGTTAAGATAATATTTCTTCGTGAAGTGTTGTTCAAGAAGGCCCTTAAACGGTTTTTCCTTGCTGGGCTTTTGGTTTTGAACCCATTGAGCTTAATTTAAAAAAAAAAAATTAGTAAGTCTTCGTTTCTTTTGTTTGAGAGGGCACAAAGGTTTGACATTAGAACTGGGCAAGGGTTGGATAACATTATGGAAAGGGCTCTAGAGTATGTTGCCAGGCGCTCATACTCAAGTGAACAACTGCAAATTAAAAAGAAGTGTAGTAGAGATGGAAATTCCGAAAGTTGGCGGATATTTCAGGCTAAGCTGAGATTTATGTATTTTAGGAGAGGATTGAAAATTGATATTCACTAGAAAGCTGCTTTGAAAGGTCATGAGTAAGTGCATCTCCGCTTAGCCTTTCGGACTCGGCAAATAATTGATGGAAAAATGTATCTAACTGAACTCAAAAGCTGAAATAGAAAAGAACAGAAAATCATGTTCAAAATTGTTTCAGAGAGTGCATTGAACAAAATAATAGTACTGTTCTGGAACAGAAAAACCTCATAAAGCATCAAAAAGCTATACTTTTCTATTCGGAACAGAACAAAGTTATTGAACAAAACTATGACCCTTTCCAATACTCAAAGACATCTCATTTTCTGACAACTGATCAATTAGAGAGCTTAAGTTAAGATTTTTTCGACAAATATAAGCAAAAGTTGGATGACCAACGCCAATAAATTTATTTTGTGGACCTAAACATTTCCATTCATCGAGTACTATCATTTAAAATTACTTAAACTTATGATTATTGTTTTCCATTTCTTAAATACAAAAATACTTAAATTTATTATTGCAAACCCTACTTTTTTTATTGCACTCGATTTATCGTTAAAGTGGGTTTTCAATTAACACAATTTAATCAACTCGATATCTTTTATAATCGGTTATATGCATGTATTTTACTCATATTGCCCCCACTAAGTCGTCGTCGTTTACGTTTGCTTTATGAATATTGTTTCTCCAATAAATTGCTGACAGATCCGATAAAATGCAAACAATTGAATAATTATTTTTTTTTGCCATCACACTTTATACGTCTTTTTTTTTATTTTTTTGTTTAATAATGATTGTGTGTGTTGGTTGATTCTGGGTCTGGTTCTAGCCAGTACAGCAGCAGCAAAAGCAAGTGGCAAATTTCCTAATTATTATTTAAACTGCACAATGTGCTAAGGAGGTCACACGGTACATTTTATATTGAGAACTTGAATTTGCGTTGCTCTTGTTTTGTATTTGAAGAGTGTACGATGTACGTACAAATGAAATTAAAAAAAAAAACCAAAAATAATTAATCTTTTTTTTTGTATTTGCATTTGTAGTTTTCAAATTCAATGTTGGATTTTTATTATGCATTGGAGCACAAATTACAACAAAAAAAAGAAACAAATAATAAACTTCCGGTTTTTAGTTTAGTTTTTTTTTTCACAGTTTTGTAGTGTTTAAAATGATGTTTGTTTTGTTAGAAAAAACTTATTTTTATTGCATGTTTGTCTATGTTTTTTTTTGTTGTGTTTAATTTTTCATTGAAAGTCGGAAGTCGAAAGAAAATATAAACACTTTGCAGATTGTACTTTTTTTTTGTGAATGCTGTTTGTATGCCCTGAGAGGAGGTGAGAAACATCGTGGTTAAAGGCGACGCGATGTACAATAATTTTTTGTAATGTTTATTTATTGTATACAAAAACTTGTAACGAATCTAAGTTTAAGTATAGGGGAAATCGTACGAACTTTCGTTTTATTTTTATTTTACAAAGAAAAAAAAAATATATTTATAAGATGGGAACCTTTATTAGTAAAATTAAAAATAAAATTATTAAGTTAAATTAATTAAAAAAATAAAATTAAGGAATTTGCTTTACAAAAAGGCTTGGTTGAAAAAGTTTATATATTTTTAAGTGGTTTCAAACTTTTGACGAAAGTACATACAGCTATGGACAAAGAAATAGCACACTTTTGATTTTTCTTACAAAAATTGGATTTATTTGGGACCTTTTAACTTATATATTATAATTTTTATATCAGGGCATGGATTAGCTTATAGGGATTCATAAAATTAATAATTATAAATTATTTTATTTCAATTCAATTTTTAAAAATTATAATTTGTAGAGAATACCCTTTTTTCTTGTGGACAAAGAAATAGCACACATTCCGAAAATCATAAAAATAATCATTTTTTAGCAAAAATTCTTACAATTTCCAATAAATTCAATACTACTAAGTTGGTAACTTGTTAGTAGACCACAGTTTTTCAAAGTTCCTTCGCACCTCTTTGGTAAACTTTCAACTAACGTCTGGTATCCACTTTGTGGAGTACGGTACCACGCTTCTTTGATTCTGGCCCAAAGATCGGTTGAATTTTTGAATTTTCTTTACCCACGCTTAACCTTGACATCAATTTATAAATTTTCTATGGGGTTAAGATTGTGAATTTGAGATGGCTAAGTGCAAACATCGATTTTTTTCGTCCGAAAACCTATCTTGTACTATTTCTGATGCATGTTTGGGTCATTGTCATGTATGAATATCTAATTAACTGTCGAGAAATATGGTTCCTCGGTATTCTAATGTAATATTAAGACAAAAGAATTTATCAATTCTGCCATCCACCTAACCAATGGGTCCTTACCATGCCAGGAAAATGCGCCCCAGACCATCAAATCCTATCCTCTTAGTTTCATCGTCTTGAAGTAATACTTTGGCTTGTCCTTTTAACATTTTAGGCGATGGACAAATGTTTTGTCATCGGTTCCAATGCGGTTAACCTTTATTTCATCACTCCAAAAGACTCTCATTCAAAACTGCATGTTTTTATTCAGATGTTTTTTAGCTTATGTTAGGTGATCTTTGATGTGTCTTTTTATATCATTGGATTTTTCTTGCTTACCTGTCTGTACAACTCAGCATCATTAAGTATCCTTCTTAAAAGTCTGCTTGACACTTTTTTCGCCGAATTCTATATTTACTTCGGGCAAAATCGTGCGAGATGACTTAAAGCCCATATTTGCGTTTCTTTGTGATCGCTCTATCCACTCGTATGGAAGTTTTGCGGGGAAGAAGTTAACGCAATTTAATTTCAGAGTTTAAATTTCTATTTGCTCTTTCTAAATAAATGGCTTTATCCATCATTTATTCGAAAAATTTAGATTTTAAGCTAATTGAGAAGGATTTTTCCCTTGACTTGACTATGAAGGTCAAAAGTAATTCTCCCTTTTTTTCGCAGTTTAATAATTTTTTCTGCCTATTTTTTTTTCAAAAATACTTGTTAATTAAATAGTAGCAATAAAATGAATGCATTTTCGTCTACAACTTTTGAACGCGGAATAAAAACTTAACGCTTAAACAAATGTGTGCTATTTCTGTGTCCACTAGCGAAAGAGACAGAAAAAGCATTATATTGCTAGTGCTAATAAATATAGAAAATAACGGTATTTTTAAGATATTTTTGTCTCCATCACTTTATTTCGACAATATACCAAAAGAAAAAAATTTATAAAAAGCATTCCTAATATCTAAAATTCGATTCGCATGATTTTTCTCAATAGTGTGCTATTTCTCTGTCCATGGCTGTATATGATAGTTCTCAAACACTGTTGGTTTCGTCAATTTAAGTTTCATTCATAAAAATGAAGATAGCTTCTTCCAAAACCTAATTTAAAAATAAAAAAAGGAAATACTTATAAAGCTTTTAGCAATGTAAACTATTGTTTACTCTCAAACTGTTTGAGAAGCTTTCAAGAATAAGATGTGCTTTTCGCTCACGGATAAGAAAATTCGCTTTGTCTTATGAGTAAACAATTATTATTATGCACTTACGAGAAAAAGCATGGAATTAGTCCTTTTAAAAAGACGAATTGCCAAGGTTACAGTATTTCTGCTGAAATATTTCGTACATATTTAATTTGAACCTGTAACTTTAAACTGGGACAAAATATAAGAAAACATTGCATTGTTTTCGTTCTATTTCCAAAAGTTGATTCAAGCAGGATGGATAAAAAAAAAACTAAATAAGTGTTCAATATCGGTATGTTTTAAATTGGATTGCTGTTAATATCGAATTTTGGCATATTTCTGTTTATTTGGTACAATCTTAAAAAAAAAAAAACTTGAATTCCTCGCCATTAGAAGCAGCTTAAGTTGTCATACTATTGCAATAAGGAATGAGCCAATGTAGACTGCCATCTTAGCTCTATTTTTGCAAATTTTGTATCACTGGAGTGTGCACCAAGGCAAAGAACTGGACAACCGCGTTGTACCATTGAGGGAGATGATAGATTCGTCGTAATGACTTTACTTTAAACAGTTGTTGCTATTTAACAGTTGAGTGAATAAACAGAAGGCCATATTTCAATTTTACATGTTTTCCATGTTTTCCATTTTTATAATGAAAACGGCTTTTTAAGGCAAAACTACACTCATGTTGCCTTCAATGGAAACTGCTAAAACGCCTTATTTCTTATATAAAATGACCATTCAAAAACTGAATTGCATAGAAACTTATTTGACTTTGTCACAGTTTTTCTGTGACAAAGTGTGTGAATTATTTGTTGAAATACGGCCTTTTGTTTATTCATTCCTCAGTTGTTTATGTCCATCAAACAGGTATCTGAATGTTAAGATTGTTCGAAATGTTAGAAGACACCTTAACGATTCGTCTTTTCTCTGAACGTCTTGCCACGAGACCAAATTCGACTACAATGCACCTTCAAGCTCGTCTTCAATTTGCTCAATCACATACGGTTTAGAGGTTGAGCAAGAGAGGCGGGTTATGTTCATGGATAAATCTGCTTTTAAACGTTCGTAGATGCAGAGTATGCAGACGACCTGTCGAGCAGTTTGGCCATTGCTGTTTTGCAGTGACCGTAGCTTTCGGGGAGGATCTGTTTTAATAGAGGAAGACATTTCAATTAAATTAAAAGTGAGTTGGTTTCGTGTCTGGTGGTGCTCGTCAAGTAGAATTAACTTCGGATCGGTACATTTCCAATATTCTGGTGGATCCCGAAGTTCCTTATGCTCTGTTTATTGGACAAGAACTTGTTATAATGCACAATAAAGCTCGATGCCATACTCGGAACATTTCAAGCCACGTTGTACTTCAAGCTGGCAGATGTGAGGGAAATATCCAAAAACATATCCCTAAGCTTGTTATTGTTCGAATCGTAGCATAACTTCTTCATCTACATATCGTCGGCGTAAAGCAAAATTGTTCTAAGGCCTTAAGAAATCCTATGTACTTCGAACAATTTTGCTTTACGCCGACGATATGTATATTAGTACTTTAAATTATCCACAAAGCAAAAATTAACTTATTTATGTCTGAAAATAGTAAAAATGACTAATCAAATATTATCACGCATGCAAATAAATATTCAATCTCTTGATTGACCAAAAAAGTACCTACTAACTGTAAAAGTGAATGCAAATAACTCATAATCAGACGTTTTAGTTTTGTACAGTATTTATATTCTCCAGCTTAAAGTATATAAAACTTTTCTCTTCTCTCAAAAATGTGTTTTGTTAATGTAAGTACAAAAAGTCAACGTGTTGTAAAATGTGTCCCGCGTGTGATGCACTGCACACTTGCACTAAAGTCAAATAAAAGTGAGAAAAACTAAAACTTGCCATAACCTCATTCCCACATGGAGAACGTGATTTTGTTTTCAACTTTAGGGCTTCATTAAAAATCATTTCTCACTACATACAACTACTTTGCATGATTTTTCTCTGCTCGCTCTTGCTCTGTGTATAGTAAGTTTAATGGAAAATAAAATAGAAAATATTTCATTTTGTGTAAACAAAGGAAATACAACTTTTTCATATGCAATGTGCATTGTATACTAACAGAGGAGATGTATATTTCAAAAGTTAGACGTAGAAAATTTTGGTCAAACTTTAAAAACTGAAAACAAAAATTTCACCCCACTAACTTTGGTATGTTTTGAAAGGCTCAAGGGAATACACGAGTGATATAAAGTTCTTAAAGGAAAGTCTCTCTCTCTCCAACAATTGAACTGAAAATTCAAGAATTTGTATGAAATTTTAATTTCAATAAAATTGAAGATAGAAAAAAAAAACAAAATTCACTGCAGCTCTCTTATCCTTCTGAAACAGCCCAAAAAGCATTGAAATCGCTTGAAAAAAAAACTTACATAGCCTGGCATAGATTTTCTCACAGAGTAAAAGTTTGTTTTTGCAAAATTCAACATTTCCTACACACTCAATGATTCTTTTGTGTAAGCCATTGTAGGCTTAATGCAGTTTATTTATAGAATCATTCAGCTTCAGCTTTAGCCTATCCATCCATGCACCATGAGCATACTTAGGTCGTTTGTGTAGACTGTAGAGTGTATAGTTGCAAGGTATGCAGGCAGGTACCTACTCTACTCTATATATATTTTTAAAATGACAATAAAAACCATTTTGCTCCTATAAATTTCACTAAAAAGGGAGAGAACAAGATGCATCGACATCCACAACGTATCGCGTGGACGTGGTATAATCTGGCTCGCAAAAACTATTTTAATTTGGATGCACGTTTTTTGTTTCTTCTTATTTTTTATTGCAATTTGTGCAATGATTCGAAACCAGAGCACTTCCTTGTTCTGGGTGTATGTGTTTTTGAGCCTATATCATACTTTGGCTGCCGCCGCCGCCGGCAGACGGCCTCGTTACTTGAAATTTAATTTTGCAAATTTATATTGAATTCTTTATAAAAAGGCTTGAATCTTTTATTTATATTTATTTTATTTTTGTATGTAAAATAAAAAAAAGATCTCTTAATTTTTTTCTGATGATTGCGAATGAATAGAAACAAACAAAGAAAAAATAATAGAAAGTCATTTGTGATATTACGACAGGTAGACACGCAAACTCTGCTGCAACAAACCACCAGAAAAAAAAACTCTGGTGAATTGGATTGAAGTGTATTCAGAGCTTCACAAATCCAAAATGTAACCTGAGACCCAAGATGTGCTCAGTGCCGCATGAAATGGAAGAGCCTACCTATACCCATTTGCAATTTGTTTATGTTGCTGTTCACATTATTATAGAAAAAAAAGCAAAAAAAAACAGTTAATGATAACGAAAGTTTATTGCAAATTTTCCAACTATCTGAACTAATATATCTCTGTAACTCTCTTGGATTGGTATTCAAATGAAACTTTCAGAATGTTTTTGTTAACGGGTCGGGCAATGAGTCATTCACCTGGGATGGAAATGACTACACCACAGACCACATTAAATGTTTTTTGTTTGTTTGAAACAAACAAAAAAAATGGAAAATAAATATTATACACGCTTAAATAAATATTAAATATTTTATGTTTCGTCGCATGTGAAATAATTATTTAATGGTTTGGGAAGAATCACAATTACCATTACAAAAAAACTAAAAGTAAAAAAAAGGCGATCATGTTCATGGCATTAATTGCGTTCTTAATCGCTCATTCATTACTCATAGTACAAAATTCTTGAAACTTAAAGTATCACGCACTATACATTTTTCATGTTCACCTAGAATTTGGAAAGGACAATGGCGCAAATTCATTGTCATTTTTAGACCCCAGTTTATCTTAGACTGTTATTTGAATAGGATAAACTTCAGTCTTTCTTAGAAGTGGCTTAGACAGTGTCTATGAATATGGCCTAAAGTATTTGATTGTATGACTCCTGGGAAGTCCATACCATGCCAAAAATACTTCCCCCTACACACCATGCCAAAAGTTACATTCCCAAACAAGAACGCTATCATTTTATAAGTCGCGTTTCTTTAGGATTGGCAAACTACTGATGAGTAGCTTACATTTGTGTTGTTTAATAAAATACAAAACATGCTGATTGCATCCAGTGGTTATTATATTTACTTGATTTATTTTAATTGAAATTTCATTAAAAAAAATTAAAAATAGTAAAAACATTTATTGGTACTTCAGATATCTTCTACAAAAACAGCGTACACACATGCACTTAAACATAAAATTGTAGTAGAATATCGATGTTTCCTATTAGATTCCATCGATAATTTGATTCACGTGCTTGGTTTCTATAAATTCTTCTAAATTGATATATACATATTTACAGTATTTTATCTTTAATTTTCTGAATCAAAGAAAACATCTTGGTTTTTATTTTATTTTCACCCACTGCCCACCTCTTAATTGATTTTCGAACAATCATTTCCCTGTGAAAGATATAAAAATAAAATCAATTCCCCGACGACACGTTGTATTGTCTTGGGAACTAGGCTTAAGTTCATTCAATAAAAAGATCTTTTTTTTTTGTTTAAATAATTACGCATTGAGACAAAAGTTGAGTGAATCATTATTGATAATCAATTTTCCACATTAAAATGTCTCATTAAGCATGACCAATTGTAGTTTAGCGCCATTATTATGTCACGTCTTGATGTCGATTTAAATTGAAACAATTTTTTTAAATTCGCTGTGCCTTCATTCACCTTCTCAATTTGAATTTAAATTGAGTTAAAACGAATGAAGAAAAAAAAATATTTGTTGCATTTTTTTTATTTGCTTAAATTTTAATTAAAATTTAATGAAAAACAAATAGTTTGATAGTAGGAAGTTAAAAAAATTAATGAAAAACACTTGTAAAAACATGTGTAAAATTGTGTTATACTTACAAACCAAACTACCCACATGACATTGCAAAACAAAATTGCATCATTTTGAAATTAAGAGAAAATACAAAACTGCCCACATTTTGTTATTATTTCACTACAATGGAAATTTTTCGCTTTGACATCACCCTCTTATACTGAATACACTTATTCATCTTTTGTTATTTGATTGTATATTCTTTTTTTTTTTTTGTTGCTCTTCTTTCAAAAATGTTTTTTTATTATTTTAAACCATGCAGGGAAAAAAGAAAGTAAACAAAATCCAATTGAGTCAAATGTTTTTAAATAATTTATTTTTGTTTAAATTTTGATTTGTATAAAAAATACAGTAGACGTCCAGTATAGCGAATATCCAAATATAACTTCGTAGGATTTAATTTTACGAAAGAAAATTTGTTTTTGGAAAAGCTTTAACCCTTTGCTTCCTAGTGGTTTCAGCATGAAACCACCTATTAATTACTTTGTTAGTTTTTTTTACTAAAAAATGGACTTCTCCTTTTGTACTCTCAGCTCAAAACATTCCTTATACAATGTTATTACTAGTACAATCATTATTTTTTCATTTTAGTGTGTAATTAGAAAATATCAAAACTTTTTTCAAAATATTCGTATTTTTTTTTTCCGGGAGCAAAGGGTTAAGAGCAAAAATCTTCTTAGACCAAAACTAAGTAGCAAACATTGGTACAATGATAGAATTTGGAATGAACGTTTCGTATAACGAATATCCAAATACCTATAACTTCGTAGGATTTAATTTTACGAAAGAAAATTTGTTTTTGGAAAAGCTTTAAGAGCAAAAATCTTCTTAGACCAAAACAAAGTAGCAAACATTGGTACAATGAAAGAATTTGGAATGAACGTTTCACTTGTAACTACAAATTAAGAATCAAGATTTTAAGGTAAATTTTATTACTGTATGAAACGCAGTTTTATTATTTTTTTGTTTCGGAAACTCATATTAACCCTATCGAGGTATCGGTTGAAAAGAATTTTTTCCAGTTTATCTCAAATTGGAAAAACATTCGTCGTGGTATCCGTTTCAGTTCAAATTTTGAAGAAATGTTTCAAAATCTCTAGAATGTTACGTTAAGATTTCGCGGACGTCATACCGACTTCGCTCTGTCAAGGCGCCGTCATTTTCAAAGTTCTAATCTATGAGTACCGCGAGCGTCATCATAATAGTCAAAGCGTTGACAGCATTTCTTTGTGAACAATCAAACGGCATGACACCCTTGGAAAAGATTTTGACGACATTTTTACGCGTTAACCGATTTCATTGACCGTGTTTAATGACTTGAAATAATGAAGCCTTCCCTTTATATACAGTTAAAATTTCTCCTGAAGCTTTCCGACAAAGAAAACTTGATAGTCAAGTTTTGTATGTCGAATGTAATTTTAGTTCGTCAGTTCCCCTTTGGAACTTGTAATATGACCAATTATTTCTATTAGAACTTTCTTCTACTTTTTACTTTAAATCCACTAAAAATAACAATTTCTCAAATAAATTTGCATTTTTCGTAAATTTTCCAATAACTAATTTTTTTTTGTTAACAAAAGGTGTTTGAAATGTTTTTCATTACCAATTATTTAACATACTGATTAACATTACATTTAAAACTTTTGCTATTTCTGCTACCTTATAAAAGATAAAGCAAAACCCTTTACAGGCCTTGCTGGTTGGCAGCCCGGATTCATTCAGCCGTTGAGAATTTATCTGCGGCTGACAAATTTAAGTGTGTTCATCTTTTGCTTGCAAGCATTGACTACAAGCTAATCAAAGGCAAGCGTTGAAAGCTTGCAGCTCACAGGTCATATAGACAGCTGGCGAAAATTTAAAAATTTATATAATTTGTTTAGTAACATGACATTATTTGCTATTATTAGGAGAATTTTGTTTGCCTCGGAATTTTTTGGGCAATCGTGAATCTCCCTGGGAATTAATTTCCAGGGAACAAAAAATCGTATGAAATGACAGCTAAATTTTCCTGGAAATTTTGAGGCCGATACCAATAAATTCCGAGAGAAACTTTTCATGATCATTTTCGTTCCCATGTTTAAAACATGGAAAACATTTTCGGGGATATTTTTATTCAGGATTGCCCCCTTTACCTATATTTCTATATTAATGAATATGATAGGTTTTGAATTGATTTAATTTTTTCTTAATTTCTATCTATACTGTTTCTTTCAAAAAAAAAAGAAGACAATTATACTGAATACTCGCCGATGATTTTGGAGTCAATATTTTAGCTTAAAATAATTTAGAAATCATCTACATATTTGTTTTTTTTTTTAATTTTTAAAGGAACCAAGATAATACATTTGTCCAAAGTCCAAAAAGTTATCTTACTCATATCATCATATAGGATCCAAAAATCATATTTTTTAAGCATGTCTTACCTGAAAAAAAGAAGACAAAATTAAAATTAATAATGTAACTTTAAAATAATTAAGGTTTATATTTATACTATCTTATATTTTAATAAAACAAAGCCGAAATTAATACTAATCAAATCTATAAAATAAATTCTACTTTGTAATATGATCTTGAAACACGTGTTTCGAAAAAACCCTAGATTTCCCAAAATCGACACGATACTATCAAGTCAATGTACTTAATTAAATTAAACTATTTATTTATATTTAAATGAAAAAAATAACAGAAATACTACAAATAGTTTTTGATTTATTTTTGAACATGTTCGTACATAGTTCATTCAATTTATTTTGTAGATGGATTATTTAGTGATCTGATGTATTGCTCATTTGAAGAAAATAAATATGTGACACTGCACCACCATCATCATCATCTTCATCGTCGTTGTCGTTGCCGTCAACGAAGACTAATAGCTAAATGGATTGTGAAAGAAAAAAAAACAAAATCAAGAGAGCAAAGCGAATTGAAAATAATGAATGAATTCCTGTCTATATGCATTTTTAGCAGCAGCAGAAAGTGACTGTAACCGCGACTCGCGGTAATAAATAAATATTTTTGCTATGTGGACAAATTTGCCAAGAGAGACATTCTCAAGTGACATTATAATTGACAAAAACAAGTCAAACCATTAGGTACTATTTTACTATCAAGGCATCCTTCTTTAATACGCAAATTTTAAGCATTGCCATTATACATCAAGTACAAAATATACATATACAACAAGGTAACGAACCTAAATTGCAACATTGACCTGTGACAACAAAAAACCAATCGAAAAACGTGCATCTTAAAATTTTCCTTTTGAATGCAAATTCTTTTATTCTAATTTTAAATTGTGATATTGGCAAAAGTATTAAAATGTTGTCTGTGGTTATGTTCGATTTGAAGTCAAATAAAAATATGCTTCAAGTACAAACTATATAGACCTTCCCCTTTGTGTATGGTAACAATTTCGTTTTTTCTTTTTTCTATATTTAGCCTTAATTGCTATTTAAATCAAGACATTACAGCTTACAGGGTAGTAATGTCTCTTGTTTTAAAAATAAAACGATTTAGAATTTTTTGTTGTGAGCTATTTAAGGCCAAGAAAATAAAAAACGTCACTCACTTATATGGGAATGTCGTTTGGGGTTGGAATTGGATAAATATTTTTCAAATAACGTATTTACTTAATAAACAAATTTATGGCATAGTAAATTTTGATGAATACGTTCGTATCGAGGCAAAATAAGGAATAAATTATATAAATTATGGTCCTTCATTTAAAATGTTGTGTTTCTTCTTTGATTTCTATAGTAAGTGGTGTATTATTCGATTTGAAGATATTGAAAATATATTACAACAAATCTATTAACTTCAAGACTAAAGAAACAATTCTTTTTTAAAATTTACTAGAATATTTAATGCACTTCGCCTTCAAGATCTGTAGTAATACCCCTTAAGCCCTGAGGGTCGATTCTCGATCAGTAAAGCTGTCAATTGCTAATATTCGAATGCGTTTATCATACTTATTTCCAACAGCGAGATAGCTGGATGGAAAAGCACTCGCCTCGCAAACAGTTGTAGGATCTATCCGCAGTGGCTGCCAGTTTTTTTTTTAATTAAAATGTTTCCATATAAAAATAAGATGATTTTCCGCCTAAACGCCTAAATTAAATGGATTTCTTTTAAATTTGTGGAATTAAGTAGATTTATTTGCTTTATTGAGGATGGAAGTCATCTTGGTCAGTTGTTGATCTTCGGTGCATTCTGTGTCAATATCCGTGGTATCCGATTGAACCCAATTCCAATTCAATTGAATTTAATGGAATCAATTATTCAGTATATTATTACCAGTGGTATAGGAGCAAACAATTTTGCAAACACAAAAAGCTTAAAATGAAATTTATTCTCTGAGCTTAAGCCCCAAATCTGCATTTTTTGACATTTTCATAAAATGCGTCATTTAACTTGTTATCGGTGCCTCTATTCACTGCGTCGACCCCAATCCTGTATCTGTTGCCTAGCAGCCTAAACTATCAATGTCAGTTGCATGAGTTTCTTCTTTAAAGCCGTTTTTCAAAATTGTATCGAATTTATAAAATGATTATTTTGTCAAGTAACTCAAGTAACCAGCGGCAATAACAAACAGTCTAGTAAACAAAAATATATTTAAATTTAAATCTACAAAACTCAATTCATCAACATTAACATTGCCGGGATTTCCTCGGGGAAATCAAAGATTTTTTTAGATAAGAAATTTAATAACTACTTGATGTTATAGGGGAAAGGTCAAAGTAGTTGAATGCGGTGATAAGAACTATACAATAAATACTCAATACCAAAAAGGAACTCACCAATAAAAAATGATATATGTAATAATTAATTAAATATGTACATAGAGTGTCCCAGCCTATAAGGGCGAATTTTTTTTTTCGTTTTTGAATACGCATACCCTTTAATTTTTTTCTAATTGAACCTAATAACTAAAAGATAGAATATTATAGAAATCGGATAACGATAACACCAATACGATATTATTATGATACGGCGAAATCATCAAGTACTTACATGTATCAACGCAAGTCGGCACGGGTTGCTGTGGTCCTAGTTACATGAAATTTTATTTATACGTGTTTTAACACGATTCAAAAATAATTAGAGGGTATGCGTTAAAAAAAAAACAACTATAATTTTTTTGGGACACTCTATTAGAGTCATTTACATGTAAGTACTTGATGATTTCGCCGTATCATAATAATATCCTATTGGTGTTATCGTTATCCGATTTCTATAATATTCTATATTTTAGTTATTAGGGTCAATTAGAAAAAAATTAAAGGGTATGCGTATTCAAAAACGAAAAAAAAAAATTCGCCCTTATAGGCTGGGACACTCTAATGTACATACATCTATTTTGTATAAAAATCTATTTTCTCATAGATGAAGATGATGTTAACACTCATTTTTTTCAAAAGGAATGAGTTAT
Organism: Episyrphus balteatus; assembly: GCF_945859705.1. Lineage (NCBI taxonomy): Eukaryota > Metazoa > Arthropoda > Insecta > Diptera > Syrphidae > Episyrphus > Episyrphus balteatus. The sequence goes on along the minus strand of NC_079134.1, from coordinate 10,502,250 downwards.
TGATTCTCAAAATTGAAAAACAAAAATTTTAATAACATTTGTTACGGCAATTAGTTTGAGTTAAATGCTTAACTTATTTTTGGAATCAATGAATACAATAATTTTTACTGAGATACTCAAATAAAAATTAAGTGAATCATTCAACTTTTCATATAATTCGAAATGAAAACAAAATCAAAAGAGAGGAAACAAAATGTTTGTGTGTCAGCTCATTGTGATAGAAGATGAAAATTATTTTTCACATAATACATTCATGCGAACTTTTTTAGTTTCCACTTTGTGTGTTGCATTTTTTGTCCATTCATAGAATAAACTAACCGATTGTGTTGTTTAATATCGTCGCTTTAGATCTCGTATACCTCGAAACGATTTTGAGGCAGTGATGCCCTTATATTGTAGAAAAGAATCCGGATCGACGAGGTATTCGATCTATAACGACAATATATAATTTTATTAAAATATCTGCCATGGCGGAATGTGACTTTTCGCAAAGGTAGTGGTGAGAACAGTATTACACCGGTTTACAAAGGTTCAACAAAATATAATAATAAATCTATTCCATAGTTCGGGATATTGTTCAATATTTGGAGAAATTCGTACTGATGCAAGGAAGCTGCAACCCAAGGTTCAACTTAAGCTGCTGAGCCAACCGTATATTACGCTTGTAACGAATCCATTGCAAGCCAAGAAATGTGATGGAAAATGTTTACTCAGGACGGAAGAAGAGTCGGGAGACCTATAAACTCATGGTAGAGTACAGTCGAAAAAGAGTACATCTCCAGGAACCGTACATGATTGCCCGAAGGAGTTCCGCTATGAATAACTCACCAACGTTATAGGTCTGAGGACCTACATAAGTTAGTAAGTTCATTCATAGCAATAACAGACACGTTCATCTGATGGTATATGTACATATACATATCGGCGCTATTTCCGAGAATTTTCTTTTAGTTAGGCATTTGAGAAATGTAATTTTTCACTGTCATTTAGCAAGATTAATTCCAACGTGTTTAAAAACGAATGCCAAAATCTTTTGAAATATTTTTTTAAATATCAGCCAACGAAAACCGGCAACAAATACAAAGAATTTATTAAAAGGAATCATTTCTATAGCTGATCATTTATGAATTTTAAAGATCTTCTAAGAAAAAAACACTATTGGTAGGTTATAATTTTTATTTTTCAAATAAACAAAATAAACCTTTTTCTTTCGGATAATCATCACTGCAAAAATGCTTTTAGAGATGCAAAATTAATGCTCAATCCATGATACTGACAAGCTTTAAAATATAACTTCATCTAAATGAATCGAAAAACCCTTCGTATTCGCTATTTGATTTAAAAAAAACATCCCCACGCATTTGTCCAAATATTATCCTACATACTTTTACTTGGCACGTCATTGCACTGCGTTGTGCCAATTTTTGTTTCGTATGACCTCATAGAAACATAAATCAGTTAAATAGTCTTTAAGTCTATGCGTTGTATTATATAAATCAAAGAGACAACTTTTTTTTTAAAGAATTTGTCTTCTTCCTAAAAGAAATTAAACAATTTGACTGGGATCTTAGATACACAACAATTTTTATTTTTTTGGTCTTTTATAAAAATAGTCCCCACCCCACGTATCTAGTCAAATGCTAATGCTAACTATTAGAAGATGAAAAAAAAATTAAATAAATAAACAAAAGAGAAAACTTCTGGTGCTGCTGTTCTACAACAGGAAAAATCTATTTTTGAATTGTTTAACACAAACACACATTCGATTGGTTTATTATTTCTTTTTTTAATTTTTTTTACTTATTCGTTGTTTTTGTTGTTTCTATCTATTCACTTTGTTATACAATACAGTTATACACTATGTACTAAACCAACGTGCTTTGCGATTTTTGTTGTTGTTGTTGTTATTATTATTGTTAAACTACGCAAAGAAAAAGCACTTTGATCACAGTAAAAACAAAAAAATACAAAAAAAAAACTGTTGTGACTGTAGAGTGGAGTGTGGGTTTTTTATAAAATAATATAAAAGAAATGAAACTTTCACAAGGACGTTGTTTTATTTTCTTTCTTAATTAACTTTTGTATCTTGTTTTTTGTTTCATTACTATTGAACAGAATTGTTAACAATATTACCAATTTTTTTTTTGTACTTTTTTCTAAGTAAAAGATTGAAATGGTGAATGAGGTGATTAGTTTTTCATTGCTAATCACCTGAAGGACTGACTGACAGACGGACGGACAGACCAACATGTATCTTTCCTTCATTTGATAAAAGATCTTTTGTAAAAAAAAACTCTCTTCTTACCTCTCTTACCTTCTACAACTAAGTAAATAATGGCCCAAGTTTAAATTTTCAAATTGAAATACTGCCTTGGGCAAGAAAATGATTCATTGTCAATGATTCAATTAAATGTGCTTTGAGAAATTACGACCAAACCAACAGAGATATAGAGAAAAAGAGATAGAAGAGAGAGCAAGTAAATAATAATGTACGTGGGATGTTTTTTGTGAAATAATTCATTTTATATATGTATCTTCTTCTTATCGAAAAAAAGATATTTAGCGGTCACGTTATAAATCTTATCAGATGGAGTGTGTTACGAGTATTTTTACTTGTTTTTCTAAGATAACTCTACGATTTGGAAAGTGTTTTGTTTTTACGCTAGTACAGTCTTATTTTGTTTTATCTTTCATTGAACAAAAAAATATTTTTTGAAAAAAGAAGATTAAAGAAAACAAATTCAATTCGCTTCAAGTCAAATTGAGTACCTACTGGTGACGAAGTACGTACTATATATTTTTCAAAAAACAATAATTTCTAAGTGGAAATATCAATAAAATAATGACATAGCAAAGTTTATTTTACTGGAAAACGTGACTTTTTTTCTTGGAAACATATAGGTTATTATTTCTATTTTTTTCTCTATTTATAGTTACATGAATCAACTAAATAATTTTGCGAAAATTTAAGTTTATAATACATACGGAGGGTTAAGAGCTGAAGTGAACCAAGTCACAAAAAGTGAATTCGTAGATATAACGAGTTAAAGAAAATGCGCTGATCATTGAATCTTTGTTGATTTTTTCTTGAACAAATGACAATTTGAAACGAAAGACTTTTTAACAAAATTAATGATAGATCTTAATAGAGTCAAGTCTTGTGCAAGTTTTTATACTAGATTTGAATATTTTTACTTTTTTGACTTGGTCCGTTAAAGCTGAGACCTCCATTATGTTAACTCATTTGGGTATTCATTTGGTTCAACAGATGCTTTGACAGTTGACTGAGTCTTGTTACAATTGTTTCATCATTACCGTTTCATTTTTCATGTAGCAAATTTAATAGTTGATAAACTTTTGAATTATTTTTAAATTAGATGTGTTGGGTGTAATTACACATCAAAGTATAAATATTTATTCAAATGGAATTGAAAAACAGACAAAAATAGATTGAAAAGAATCAACTGTTTAGTGATGTATCAAAACATTAAGCAAAATATAACTCTTTACTGACTATATTAGCCCAGTCAAATAAGTAAATACAATTTTCTGCGGGACGAAGTTTTTTCTATGGAATGAATGACCTTAAACCACAAAACAAAAAATTGTTTGGATGATAGGAGGTCGTGAGCTGCATTTTTACTCATTTAAACCAAAAATATGTAGTATTGAAGGTCTTTGTAATGTTAGATTCAAATCTTATACATAAAAAAAAAATCGAAAATCGAAAAAAAATAAAAAAATATTTTTTGGACCACACTAGTGGTGATGAAGATCAGAAGTTATTTAAAAGGAAGTTGCTTTGCATTTTAGACAAACAATTTAACACCATTCGGATTAAAAAAAAACAAACAAATTTGTTGTTCCTTTGATTTGAGTTGATGTGTGCAAAATACAGAAACCAATTTTGAGATCAGCTTTAGAATTGCCAAGTAGGTGACTGGTTATAACAAAAATATCAAAACAATTTTGGGATACATTTTTTATTGCATTTTATTGCGACTAAACATATGCTTTTTAGTCCCCTAAAGTTAAAATCAGCTTTTATATTCAATTCACATAATATTTTAACGCATAAAAACAACTGACATACAAAAATCAATACAAAATGACATACACGGAACTTGCTGTCATATATAAATATCTCATTGAATATAAAAAAAAGCTTTAAAAAGGCTAGCTAAACAAATTTATCTTCTTCCATACTAAATAGGTTATGTAAAAAAAAAAAAAAGTGGATTTGGTAGTAACAAGTCAAAAATATATGTATTATTTTTCTATTTCGTTAAAAAAAAAATAAATCAAAAGGTTGAAATAAATGTTAAAAATAATTGTTCATATAATAGCTAAAGGGTTTTCTTCCTTTTATCTTATAAATAGTACCTGGGTGACCGAGCTTTGCTCGGTATCCTTAAATGATATAACTTTCAGTGAAAAAAGTCAAATGTAAACAATTTTTTGGAGTAGGTTTGAGTTTGCAATGACCAGTTTTTTCGCGGGTTACAAAACACCACATTCCCACTTTATAATCCAGTTTATTTAAGTTGGAATATACGATCAGCAATGAATAGAAGGGTAACAGGAATCTGCATTATCGAAAATGTTACAGCAATGAGATCCCTTTTTGTTCAAATTTTCATTTACAGGTCAGAAAGTTTTGGATGGTGAATATAAAGTTAATCTTTTTTCAAGTTTAGCCTTGTCGGCAAAGCTTAGTATGAAGAAATACTATTTTTATCCCTGTCTCTGTTTTGTTCTGTAGCAGTGGATGCTTTGCTTTATTTCTTTTTTTTTCTTTCTTATACAGGGTGTCCCAAAAGTAATGGATCAAACGAAATATGCTGATTGTGGAACTTAAGGGCTCTCAGAATTTGGAACCTTGTTCATAGTGATACCAAATCAACAAATTACTTCAAAGTTTGAATACATGATCAAAAAGTCATGAAGTAACAAAATGAAAAAGAATAATGCGTAAAACATGGAACCATCCCTCAAAATTTTATTGAAATCGTTCCAAATACTTCCAAAATGTTGTATTTGCCTAGAGGACCAAACCATCAAAATTTCATCGAAATCTTTAAACCTTGTTACCAAAAAAAATTCGATGTTAAAAAAGTGGGCGTGGCAGTGGGCGGATTTTTCCCAAAAAAAAATTCCAAAACTTTTTACTCGCTTAGATAAACAAACCCTGAAAATGTTATCGATCTCGTTAGAGCCGTTACCGAAAAAACTTATATGTTAAAAAAGTGGGCGTGGCAGTGCGCGGATTTTTCAAAAAAAAAACTTCCAAAACATTTTACTCGCTTAGAGAAACAAACCCTGAAAATTTCATCGAAATCGTTAGAGCCGTTCCCGAAAAAACTTATATGTTAAAAAAGTGGGCGTGGCAGTGGGCGGATTTTTCCAAAAATACTTCCAAAACTTTTTATTCGCTTAGATAAACAAACCCTGAAAATTTCATCGAAATCGTTAGAGCCGTTCCCGAAAAAACTTATATGTTAAAAAAGTGGGCGTGGCAGTGGGCGGATTTTTCCAAAAATACTTCCAAATTTTTTTACTCGCTTAGATGAACAAACCCTGAAAATTTCATCAAAATCGTTAGAGCCGTTGCCGAAAAAACTTATATGTTAAAAAAGTGCGCGTGGCAGTGGGCAGATTTTTCCCAAAAAAAACTTCCAAACATTTTTACTCGCTTAGATAAACAAACCCTGAAAATTTCATCGAAATCGTTAGAGCCGTTGCCGAAAAAACTTATATGTTAAAAAAGTGGGCGTGGCAGTGGGCGGATTTTGTCCAAAAATACTTCCAAAACTTATTATTCGCTTAGATAAACAAACCCTGAAAATGTCATCGAAATCGTTAGAGCCGTTCCCGAAAAAACTTATATGTTAAAAAAGTGGGCGTGGCAGTGGGCGGATTTTTCCAAAAATACTTCCAAAACTTTTTATTCGCTTAGATAAACAAACCCTGAAAATTTCATCGAAATCGTTAGAGCCGTTCCCGAAAAAACTTATATGTTAAAAAAGTGGGCGTGGCAGTGGGCGGATTTTTCCAAAAATACTTCCAAAATTTTTTACTCGCTTAGATGAACACACCCTGAAAATTTCATCGAAATCGTTAGAGCCGTTTCCGAGATCCCAATTTTATATATATTTATATATATATATATATATATATAAACAATTTTAGCTCGTTTAAAGTTATAAGATACATAAATAAATCTCCGAAAAAAAACTTAAAATAACCAAAATGGAAAAAACATGAAAAATCAGACACCGGATGGTGGTGGTTTTTTTTTTGTAATATTTCCCCGTTTATTTTTAGAACGTCTGGATATTCTCAAACGAAAAAGACATAAATAGGGATTACAACCCCTCGTTTTTAGTGTTTATAAAGCAAATCAAATTTTACTAATTTTAAACTCAAACAATTTGAAAAATAGAAATAGAAACCTATTCAAACCCCCTATTACTAAATAGAAATTAAAGACTTCACGTTTATTTTAATTCAATTTAATTTTCCTAAACAACAAAGTTTAATGTCAATCAAATTGACTTTTTAAAGACCTCTCTCTAGTAATATTGGGAATTCAACTCACAAATACACGAACAGGAAATAATTCATTATTATTAATCATTATTTTCTGTGTACTTTTGCGATAAGTGTTTTCAATTATTGATTTAAAACCAACAAATCACGTTACAATAATTTTCTATACTATAAACAACCTTGAACTTGAAAACGATTAAGTTAACTTGAATTTTTTGCGAAAAGGCTTCTTATTCTGATTTAAAGTTTTTACTTTCTTTAAATACTTAACTTATATTGTATTATAATATTCATAACTGAGAAATGCCAAAGGTAAAACACGTGAAAGTCAACTGGAAAATCAATAAATTCAGGTTAAACGAAAAAAAAAAATAAAACTGGTTCGAGAACAAAAAAGTCTCTTCACCTCAAACACACAAGAACAATTCGAAGAAAAGCAGTCAAACTTCTATAGAATTTATGACCAAGGTCGTTTCTTTGTGGTTCACACTAAGATTGAACTTATACTTTTTTTTTAAAGATAAAGTCGATGTTGTCAAAAAGTCATGATGAATTTAAGATCACCAATACAGGAAAAAAAATCAATTCTTTTTCATCTTAAGATTTGGCATCGACAAAGCGTCTTTCAACAAGTCTTATTTTTCTGCTGAATTTGAACTATCAAACTAAGATTGCTTGCAAGATTGCAAGAATTAGACTCAAAAATGTTCTCGGGAGCAGCCCATTTTTTATTCAAAAGCTATTCCAAAAAGCAGAATTGATATTATGATGTGTTCCAACAATGATGAATGCATCTATATTGTATATTGCCGCCAGTGTTAGATATAAAGCACGTTTCAGATATAAAACAATTTTAATCAAATTTCTGCGACAAAACCTCTTCAGCATCAAAATATTGAGCTATGGTTCAAATAAAATGACACTACATACAAAAACAAACGAAGTCTGTGGTATTCCAGGATTTCCACTATGGAAACCGCTGAAGTATATAGCGGCGAAGTGCCTTAACAAAACTGAACGCAGATTGTCCATCCTTTTATTGACAGCGCCACCACAATACTTTTCGGCCACACGTAAAATTATTTCATCAAGTTGTATAGCAAGTAATCAAACGAACAGACTTTTTACAAAATCAATTCTGAAATTTTTTAAATATTAAATTAATTTTAAGCAATTTACATTCACATTATGCCTTCAGACTTAAAAAAAAAAAGAAGACTTTTAAAAGATGTCAATACTTTTTTTTCTAAAGAATCCATATCAAGCGAATGTATGACAACGAACGTTGTAAAAGCTTTACAACACGGAGGGGTTAATGTACAATCATGCTCTCGATGAATGACAAAAACGTCCATAAGATTATTATATACTTTTATTTAATTTCTTGTTTGACAAGTTTTCGCGTTACAGAAATGCGGCGAATAGTTCAATATAAACAAAGCATACAAAATATGTAAAGTTATTTTTAAAACTAGAAAAAAAAAGAATAAAAGAGAGGAATTTTACCTGTCACAAAAAATAAAACGTGGATGTCAACGCCGAGTAATAACACCCGGTGCTTTTTTGAGTTGACTTTTTCCGTCACGTCACGTTATAGTGTGGACAATGCCGGTCGATATACAGTTTTGGTGGAACTGTTTTAAATATACACATGCTATATTTGTTTATAGCAAGAAAATATAATTTCAGTTATGAAACTTATGCGAGTTCATTGTGTTTTTGTTGCCAATGCTTGCTACTTTAAGTAGAAAGTAGCAACTTACATTGGTAAACACAGCGAAACTTGTAATGACATTTAATTTCCCGGAAATAAATTTTATTGGAAACAAGTTGTTTCTTATTTTTATGTTTGTTGCCAGTTTTTGTTGGTTTTCTGTATAAATGTCCTTGTGTTGGATTTGGTTAAAATTATTTAATGTTTGATTGTAATCAATGTCAATGTTATCAACATATTATACATATTTTTCAGTTCAGATACATATTTTGTTTGCAATGCACAAGCACCATTGAGAAAAGATACAAACAAAAAAGCCAGGCAATCATTTTTCAATGCGAAATCCCAATCCCACTCATCTGTGAGTTGTTCCATTCATTTATTTCGAAAGGAAACTTAATCTCAAAAGATAAAGGGGCTCCCTTTTTTTGTCTTGAAGTTTATATACTCGTATGTAAATAACAAATCACATTTTTTTTGAAATGAGATAACCATCAAAAACACACACAATATGTTCTTGAATGATAAAGATATAATATTAAGAAAGAAATGATGGAATGTAATATGTATCTCTGTATTATTATTTAAAGAAACATTAAAGAAAGAACTTTTTTTTAAGAGTTGCCTTGGAAATAAAAGTAATGGCAATCTAAAAGTTCCATTGCGTCGCTAAAACTTATATAGTAGATGTACATTCATTCATTTTTGTTGTATGACCCTTTTGGGTGGTGTGGAAAACGAATTACAAATTTCTTTTTATTCACCAAGTATACGATCGAAGAGCGTATTCAAAGTATTCACTAAATGGATTTTCATTTTATGGAAAAAAAAAAAAGTTCTTAAAGAGGTTAATATGCGATGAGAATTTCAATTAAATTAAATTATTATTAAAAAAGAGGAGCGAAGAGAGTGGTAGAATGGAGAGTGGATGTGAATGTAAAAAGGAAATGAAAAGAAATTAACATTTTTTGACCGGAAATTTGAAAATTTCAATACACTAAGTGCATCTAAAAAAAGGAGTTCACTTTTATAAATTGCCATTTTGTTAGCCATGACAAAAATATAAAAACAAAGCTTATAGAACATAGTAGAGTCGACATAATGCATTTGCTTTCAAGTCTCAAGTGTGTACTGAATAGGTATTCATTTTAGGAAAATTTCGAAGAAGTCTCAAATTTATCGATCAGTTTATGGAATTTTTTTATGAGATTATCTTATTTTGAAGGCCTTACGGCCGATTTCTTCACAGAGTCCTAGCGCTAGTACAGGTCCTAGTCCTAAAGTTAGTACTCAAATCGGTATCAACTCATTTCTTCACTCAAGTACTAAGCTTTAGAACTGTCAATTTAGGACCGAGTACTAGTTAGGACTCGGTACTAGCTAGCTCCTCAAAATCAGCTAGGACCTGGTTATTTACCAATCGTTAGTACTCAAATCGGTCCCAAGTGATTTCTTCACACAAGTACTAAGCCCTAGTACTGTCAAATTGGTACCGATTTTTGCTTAGGACTTCCTAAAAGTTAGAACCTAAAAATCGACAGTCTAGCGACGATAATACTTGATTTGGTTGGAATTTTTGCATTTATTTCAAAATTTAATTAGCAGTTTAGAGATTTAGTGTCTTTTCAAATAGAAACTTTTTGCGTTTATTGATTTTTATTCTGATTTTGTGATTTTATTTTTTGTCGAAATTGTGCATTTTTTTTTTGTTGAAGAAAATGGATTTAATTTTTGATGCAGAATTGGTAAACGACATCTGTCCCGCAATTAAAAAAGTTGTGCCGTTAGACGTCCAACTTGTGCAAGAATAACTGAAATTCACTTACTGTAAAATATTGGTGTTCTGATCATATTTCTGTGTCATAAACCATATCCGCCAGAGTTGTTATAGAAATTTATAGAGACAGTCTCACCAAAGCGCTTCGCTAAAGTAAATAAAACCATAGTTTGCTTTTACATTACATATTTATAAATGTGAACTGAGAAAATCTTCAAATAAGTCCTTGACCTCAAGTGGTCAAAGGCCTCCACTCAACTTAATGGACGACCATGAATTCTGTCTTAAGAGTCTTCACAAGATAAAATCTGATTTGCAATTGATCTTAGTTTTCAAGATAAGAAAATGCAATAAAAATTTATATTCGACGTGACTTCTCCATTTAGTAACTAAATTGAAATAAAATGCACGACTGGGTCGCACGTACTTGCTCTTGTAGTTCAAAGCTTCTTTATCTTAAATATCTATTGGAAATTTAAGATTTTGTGGAGAAAAAAAAATAAAAACAAAAAAAAAATCGGAAGTAAAAAAATTCAATTTTTTAAATATTTTTTGAAACACTTTTTTTTAAATTTTTTTTTACATTTTACACTTTAATACCTATGATGTCTGTGAATTTTGAAAAAATTGACTTATGCTTTGATGAAATATATGAACTTAAAAAAAATGTCAATTTTTGAAAAACGGCAACGCCATATTTCCGCTCTCGGCATTTTTTGAGAAAAACTAAAAACGCAGTTTTGTTGGAATCAATAAGAGTACTGCGCACATCAAATTTAAACGAAATCGTTAGAGCCGTTTTCGAGAAATTTGAAATACCTCGAAAACGTTATATGGGAGATATGCGTTAAATTAGAGATATTAAAAAAATAAAAAAAAACGGTCCTAGGGAATTACGTAAAAATCATCTGTACCAAGTTTCAAGCAAATCCATCCATCCGTTTAGGCCCTAGCTCCATGTACAGATGGACGTACAGACGCACAGACCGACGGACGGCATGACGAAAACCACTTTTATGATCTTCTCCATCATCGTAATGTTGGTTTTGATTAAAACCTCGATTTTTTTTTCTACACGAAACCAATACTTGCCCTATAGAGCAAGTAAAAAGAAAAACAAATAATTTTGTGAATGAGAAAAGCTAATACGTTTTTGCATCAGCTTTGGTTTTATTGCATAATGATAAAAACGTGATACAATTGTGTATAAAATAAGTTTTATATCACTTAATATCTTTAATACGAAATACAAGAGTGATAAGACATGAATGTGTAAGCATACTGCGCCTTTACTGAACTTGAATGGTTTCGTTTTATGAAACAAAAATGCTTACTGAAACAAGCTGAACAAATAAAATGTTTGTTCTTGTCTCGACGTAATCATAACTCAAGAAATATCAAAAGGTTGAAATAAAATAAAAACAAATACATATTAAATTGATAATTACGCTCTTATTGAATTTTGAAGAATATTTTGTAGGTTAAGTTTTTCAAGTTCAGATAGATTTCCAAGATGATATGATTAAGTAAACATTCCACTACTCTCATGTTACACAACTTCAACTATCCCAAGTTTTATTTCAATTATGATTTTGCAAAACTTACTCAAACAAAAATTGCCAACAACAACAACAACACAAATCTTTCTTTAAGTCAGTGAATCACTATCGATTCTTTTTTATAGGCAATTATTGTGGTAGTTCACAGTGAAATGCCTGATTCCTTCACTCAATATGACTCACTATAAAACAGAATTAACATACATAAATACAGTGCGTGTTTGACTGATTTAATGTTTATTTGTTAAGTGGCACGAGCGGTTAACGATTTTGTTGTTGGTGTTGTTGTTGTAGGTTCAATGAAATAAACTTAAAGGTCTTTCCAAAAGATGAAGTTAAATAAAAGTTCAATGTTCTAAAGAGGTATACATTTATGTACAATTCGGAATCTCGGTGATAAATATTGGTTTATGTAATTCATTTTTGTGGCAAGAAGAATTTCTCAAGATTTGTTTTTCATGACTTGATATTATTTAATAGTAGGGAAATACCAATTTATAAGCCCCGGCAATGCACGACTATCATATAACCAAAACTGCTTGTCAAAAAATCTTCTTCTATTTCATGTTAATGCAAAGCCTTTCCTGAACCATTCCATTTAAAGCTTTAAAACTGAAAGTGCAAGGGGATACAATTAAATAATTTTCATAATTTTGTCAAACTATAGAACTCTCATCCATTATCTAACTATAATTATAATAACTCATTAATTATATTGTTGTCTAACGTTCAGCTAACAACAAATGAATTTATTTGTTAAAAATTGCCACAAACGTGACCAGCATAATATTAAATTTATTAAAAAAAAAAACGTTAATTTCTATTTTAGTTTCAAAAAGTTGAACTTTAAATTAAATGATCTTTGGAAGTAATAAACTTATTTCCATTTATTCAACTAAAGTCTACAAAGCAATTAAATACAAACCAGTTGCAATCAGTTACTCGTATAATTTGTCGTTCTAAATAAAGACAAGTGAGTTTTTTTTTATTTTCAAATGACTCGAGCTAATTTTAATTGTCTATACTCAATACCTCTACTTGAATTAGTTTTGTTTCGATTTACATAGATTATACAAAATTAACTCGTAATTTCGCTGGCGCTTCATGAATCATGAATGTTTTCTCTGACTAATATAAAATTGATCTAAAGTACACGTAAATACACTTACATTATATAAATATAGAATATTTTTACTTCTGTATTTGTTTATCGTTTACTTGTAAGTTAATGTTTTAGTATGATTAAAAAAAAGAGTGCCTAGTGAAAATGAAACTGTCTTTATTTTAAAATAACTGTTTTTTTTTTCTATTCAACTCCTGAAAATTCAATAAAACCCCTTTATATCCTATTCACATGAAGAAATATCTTTCAATAGTAGTCAGTGAATATACTACATAATAGCTTTTGTTCACCAGTCCACTCGATTGTGAATCTATTATTATATTTCCAAACAAGAAACAGAAGCTTTTTGGGTTTAAAGCTGGTCCCAATGGTCCCAATCAAATGAAAGTTATTAAAAACATTACAAATACTGAGTTTAAAAATTATAATATTATGGTGCATTTCACGAATATCTCAAAGTGCCTTTCACATGAACTGCGAAAAAAAAGCATCGTTATCGAAGTTTTAGAAAAGGTGATTGTGTTCATCTTCGATTTCCAAAACGAAACGGTCATATCATTTGACAACGAATATGGATTCAATGTATTTGATGTCCACTCAACTGTCCGAAAAGATGCGTATACCAGAAGTTAATATCACGTTCTTGCTTAGTCAACACGTTACAGTGATTAGTGATGTGGAATAAGAGCCGAAGCACTCCTCAACCAACACCTACTTCAGATTTGGATCCATTTGTTCAAAAATGTTATTAAAAGTTATACCTAAACAGAACGGTTATATCTGGCCACTATTTTTGGACAGTTTCAAAACAATAGATTCCCTGCACTAAACAGGTTCCCTTAAAAAGCTTATAGGTGTCTTCAGTTGTATTTACAGAATTTTAAAGATTAAGGTGGAATTAGGAGGAAAAGACAAAGCATCAACCGTTTACCTAAAATGGGAACTAGGCGCGAATAAAATCTGCAAGCGTTTGAATTCGATATAAGGACGCTTAATCTTACAAAACTGAGTTCTCACATTTTACAAAAACGAATACCTAAATTTGGTGTCGCTGCTAAGACTATGAACAAAATGCTAGCTAAAGAATATTGGAATGCTTTTAAAGTTTATATATGTAAAATGATGATGTTTTTTTCTTCCCTTAAAGAAATATGTTATTTTCAACTGAGTTTTTTTTTTTATTCACTTCAATTTATGTTTTCTTCAGAAATTATGTTCAAACACATTTGTACCATATGCTAAAAAAGAAACTATATTATGTTGTTACAAAAAAAAAAAAAATTATACAAAGATAGTGCTACTTGATTCATCTGTAGAGCATCTGTTTTGTATTCACAAAACTTTTATGTACCCGTTAACTATCTACAGAACAAATTTTACCTCCTCATATTAAAACTATATTCCAATTCTATAGAATATGGCTTCCTGGAAAACTCAACAACAAAAAAAGTGTTTGTATTTACTTTTCCCTTTTGGTTGCTTAAAGTGTCTGCTGAATATTTTCATTGGTAAGAGAGTCGTTCATTTGCAATTTTTATTTAGATATTCTATTAATAGAGATACCTAATTTATTCTTGTCTCTCTTCACTTTAAGCATTTGCTGTGTATCTGTGATAATTATTTGTAAACATAACCGCAATAAAATACTTGAATTATCTTTTATTTTTTTTTTCAAACTGAACTGACAACTGAAACAATAGACATTATATGCAGTGCAGTGTTACAATGTGATGTTGTCCATACTAATTCAACATTGTCGAATGGTGGGTATAGTTTCCGACTTGCAGCTTCAATGCAACAAAAATATTTCCGCTTAAAAATATTACAAACAGATAAAATACAAAAAAAAAAAAAAAAAAACAGATTCCCAAGCATTTGCATTGTCCTGTGGCTATAGAGGAATAACCAACGTTAAGAACATGATTCAAAAGCAATAAAACCTACGTTGTGTGTACGCTTTTGTATATAAATACATATTTATATGAAGCTATCCACTTTTATGTACATATCTACCTGACTCAGAAATTCAATTCCTTATCTGTTTTTTTTTTTTTTTTTAACTTTATTTTCTGGTCTCCATTTTCATATATATATAAAATGGTATTCACTACATTTTTCTCACATCATCTTCTCCTCCTGACGGAGTTTCTTTGTTTGAAATCAGGTTCTTGAAGTCTTTTTTTTTCCTTTTTTTTTTGTCTTCTCTCAACGGACATTCAAAAAGTTAGCCCTCGGACTAGGAAAAAAGTAGAGGTGGTGCATCTCTACATAAAAATAAGCTACGTAGAATATTCTACGGCCAATTAAAATTATTTATGCTTTGCAGGGAATAGATGTACCTTTATAGGTAGACAAGGAAGACTACGACGAACGATGATGATGATGGAGGATAAAAATGAAATAGACAAAGATGAAAGAAACAAGGATACTTCACAGGTTGGCGAATAGCCTGTTGACACGAATGTCTTTGGTTTTCCTTTAATTTTCATTTTTTCTTGGTTCTTCTTGCATTTGTAGTATAAACACAGTGACGTTGATAATTTTGTTGTTTCAAGTTGACACACACAATAAGAAAAGGCACCTTATGTGTTAAAAAGGTACCTACCTACATATGCAAAGGCATCTCAGTTCATGACTTTACTTTAATTTTTTTTAAGGAAATTTAACAATCTCTTTAAAGATAAGGCAATTTATAGAAATATAATGCGCAACGGCAAATACATACAAAAATGGTATAGCGAAATCATAAACAAACAAAAATAAACAATGGAATTCAAATTTGAATTGAATTGAAACTCTTAACTCATTTTGGGAGAATTAAATTTTCGTAAAAATATAATTGTATAGGCAAGTACACTGGACGGCTACAAAACAGATAAACATTTTTAACTTCTTTAGCTGATAACAGTTATCAAAATGTTGAAAAAGTTCAACCTTGCTATCCCGCAGATAAAAAGTCGCCAGTTGTGAGCATCAAAGGTTTTGTACAAAAAAAAAAATTAAAAAAAAGCTTCTAGACTTTTGAAATGGATATCAGGAATCAACAAAAAAATCAAAAAGATGATCACTTCATCTATAGAAATAAACTTAACTTATAGACATTCAATTTTGTATGTCTATATATCATTCAACCTTTATTGGAAAAAAAAAAACAGTGATATAGCAACTTTAAGCTATAGACTGCAGATTTTAAGATAAGATACATAAAGCGCTTGTAGTGAGAAAGAATAAGAGCATGTGAAATATGCAAGTTCCCAGAACATGTTAATCTTTTTCAACAACAAAATGAATTTTCAAATTATATCAGAGGTGGAATCGGCTAACGCAAAAGTCGATAGTTTATAGTAAAAGAAACGACAATTTTGCTACTTAATTTGTCTTTTATTGACTATCAACTTATTCCGCAAAAAAATATGGTTGAACAATGGATTTTTGAAAGAAAATAGGTAAGTTTCAATTCAAAGTTACAGTAAGTAGGTAAGTAGTAAGAAATTAATAAATTAATTTATTTATATTTTATATACCTACACAGATTTGGAATTTTATGAAGCTATGGCCTAGCCGTCAGCCTGATTAACAATTTTATAAATAAATTACATATGTATTTTGATAATACACATTTTTCGACTTTAAGTTGGATAAAAACCAAACATATTCCGCCATTAGTAAGAACCTATACTCACATATGGCTGTTAAAAAGTTGCTTAAAATCTTCCAGTAACATTCGTTTAAGATTTTGAGTTTTTCTTGCAAGGTTAATGAATATTTATCCCACAGTACATGTGTACTGTGTATTTATCTTATCCTCACACTATCCTCTTTAATTCACAAAATTAATATGTATTGACTTTTTTTAAGCTCTTTAATCAGTTTGGCGCATTAAACATTTTCCGGGTAAATTCACAAACGTCAAATTTTTTGGTAGTGATTACGCATCACTGCTTTTTTGCGATGCTGATTGTTGCTCAGCTGATGACGATGCGATGCTGATCGACAAAAAGTTTTACGTTTAAAAA
Source organism: Episyrphus balteatus (assembly GCF_945859705.1). Lineage (NCBI taxonomy): Eukaryota > Metazoa > Arthropoda > Insecta > Diptera > Syrphidae > Episyrphus > Episyrphus balteatus. The sequence goes on along the minus strand of NC_079134.1, from coordinate 10,485,512 downwards.
CAATTTTTGCTTAATGATGGAAATGTACTAATAAAAACTCTTTGTTATAATTAAAATCTGGAGCCTCACATTTTATCTCCTCCAGAACATTCCTCCACAATACTGACTTCGATTTTCTGCCTCCAATAAATTCACCTTCATATATTAATTTGCTTTCTATTAGTTGTTTAATTTGTGTGCTGGTAAAATATTCCCTAAATTTATTCATTTATAAACAATTTAGAATTTGATTAAATACTTTTCATTGTCCTTTTCCTTCATTTTTACTCCAAATCGCGCCGGCATCACCAAGTTATCACGAAAATTCTTGATGCTTTTTTGTTTGATATTTGCGCATCAGTTTATCCAAATTTGCAATAATGAACGATTGACTTTTAAGTGATGCTATTTATTTGCGTTTATGAACGTGCTACAGGAATGATCGCAAATCATCTCTGCAATGATGCGTTTGTGAATTTACACTCCATTATTAATAGCATTTGTATAAGTAATTGGTTCTGACAAAGTTTGTTATCCATGCCATTTAAGATTTCAATTGTCTTTTCCATTGAAAATGTAGGTTTACCAAAGAGTGACCTTCATTGCTATCTGAATATTGAACATAAACTTAGAAAATGCAAATGCAATCTTCTTAATAAACGCATAATTCAATAAAAATTAAATATTTGGAGTTTCCTATTGGAAGGCGTTTCACATTTTTTTGTTTTTATCATTGTCTTTAAGTTTTTGTTTGATTTCATAAAATTTTTTAACGAGTTTTCTGGAGTCAGTGCTTGGTTCCTCGGGACGTTCGGACACTGGTGGAATGTCGTTTATCCCGCAGAAAAGTCGACTACCCTAAATCCGTTATCGGATGTTTATTCGTATAGGCCAAGCTTTCCGACTATGCTTCCAAAAATGTCTTCTATTTCTAGCTTTGCATTCTAATCATCCAGGACAGTTTTAATATCGTAGCAAAGGATTTGCTCGTAGATTTTTTCGAGCTCGTAGAAACTATCTTTGGGTCTGGCTACACAGTGTTGTGCCCAATCACGATCCAATTCATATTTTCTAGGAACAAACGTCAAAAAGAGGGAAATCCTCACCCCTCTTGCCTACAAACTGACTGGTTAGGCGATTGAAAAATCACCGTGTAGCCCGGCACTTTGGTGATATCGTCATTCTCTTATGTATGGATGTGCGCACAAATCAGGCTTATGTTAGCGAATTTAGCCTTGACGCGAAACTCAATGTCCTTAATTCGTTTGCACGGTGTATTATCAGTAAATCCGTCCGTATCCGCGGCTTGTCGTTGTTCCATAACTACATCCTACACCTGGCCTTCCAAACCTAAGCGGCCTGGTCCTTCAATAACCTCAAGAACAAGAGACCGATCAAGCGGCTCCTTATTGGCCATGGCTTTGAATATGGCTGCAATGTTTATGCAATCGACAGGTTCGGCGATTAGCCAAGTACACATATCTTAACCCAAACACTACCTCATCTGAATTGCTAAATTTAAACTGATGAAATAGCCAATATAAGATGTTCACTAAGTAGTTCATCCTAACTAACTAGGGTAAAGGACAGTGTTAGTATCCGGACACTTTGTGACTTTTTTGCTATTAATAGGTAAATCATCCTAATAAATTCGAATAAAAGCGCAAATATACTTTCACTGATGTATTTCACATATAAATGCAAAGTTTCAAGCAGATAACCTGAATAAATTAAGAGATAAACTTCAATTGAGTGTCCGACATCAGGTGTGAGGTCGTGAATATGATATTTTGTAAGAAAAAAATAGTGAAAGCATTTGCAAAAACTAAGAAAATTGAGGCCTGTTTATTAATTTTATAACAAAATGAAACTGTTTGTTTTGAGTAAATATGATACATTTTGATATTTAATCAAAAAAATAGTCAAAAAGTTTTTTTTTAATAATATTTTTTAGTGTCCGGATACTAAAACTAAAATTTAAGACATTTTTTACTTTCCGGACACAGTGTCCGGATACTGAAAATATGAGGGAAATAGAAAAATCGCATTTTTAGGCTCTTAAATTGTAGTTTGGTTCATATTTTGGGTTTTAATGCAAGAGAATTGCATTTTTCTCTCAATGTTACAGTGTTCGGACAGGGTTACCTAAGTTAAAATAGGTGTGTCCGGATACTGAAAAACTAGATTCAGTTGCCGGACACCCTTGTTTCTAATGTAATTTAAAGTGTTTTTGTATCTTTAAACTTGCTATCTTTTAATGAATGAATTCAGAAAACATATCAAAGACCATAGAGGATACAAGGATTTATATAAATCCAATTCTAACTTTGAGAGAAGCTGAAAACATTAGTAGGCAAGGAACAGCAGTTTTTAAACAAGAGTGCATTATAAAATGGTTTGAATAGCTCTAAAATTATTTGAAGATTACTGGCCAGGAATATATTTCCATTTATGACTCGAGTATGATATTAAATGGTGATGAAACCAGCTTTTATCTCTACCCAAAGACTAGCAAAATTATACACGGAGAAAACATAACTCCAGGGATAACTTTATTTCTGGTTTATTTAATCATAATATAGTTAAGTACATTAGAAATCAGTTGAATGTACCAGAAATAAAGTTAAATATAGGTACCAGAAGTTAAGTTAGCCCTTATGCTTGATGACAAAGTGGAACATCCTGTGATGGACAAAAGTCACATTTAACACTAAAGTTAAGTGAATTTTGTTCCAAAATTAAGTTATTTTGTACGCATTGCCACCGAACACAACCCAGATCATGCTGCTGACTCACGTTAGTGTCTTTAAATCCCCCTAATCTGATTGGGAGATAACAGTTCATGATTAGGATGCAAAAAATGTAGGGCAAGCACTTCCAAACTGAATTTTTCACTACTTTCAAATGAAGCAATAATGAAAAATATGGATATGGTGTTGACAATGTGATGTTATTGAGGAATAAGGACCCCTAAATTTTGTTGTCACCTTCAGTAATTATGAGTTCTGGAAATATTCGTTCCGTTTTTTTTATAAATTTTTTTGTGTATTAGATTTATGTTCATATTTGTTTCAAAAAAAAGATGTTTTAGTTCATAAAAACGAAAAAAGAACCATAATTTCATACAAAATTATTGTGTCCGGATACTAAAATAAATTTGTCCGGAAACTAAATTTTGCTTCCGGACACTAGTGCAAATCGAACTTTTTTTATAATTTTTATTTTTAAATATTATAATGTTTTATTTAAAAATTATGTGAATGTAACATTACCTATTACAAAAATGCCAAACTTTAAGAAACTACCAAAATATTTGCTATAGCTTGAATAGCAATAAAACTATTCGACGTCAAAGTTCAAAAGTACCTTAACTGTCCGGATACTAGTGCCTTTACCCTACGAACAAATAATTCGCCCGAATTTAACCTCAATTTTGATTTTAACTTCAATTTTTAGTATTATAGTGAGCAGCTCTCTGCGGATTCAACGATTATTAGAAATTCGCAGGCGCCGGTCGCATATCCATATGAATGGCACTTAAGTCCGACTTTTAAAATTAGAATTTTCTTATAAACTCAAAATAATTTTGGTCAATGCACTAAATACCTACTCTTTATTTGTTTACATTTGTTTTTTTTTTTGCTCTGTCGGAATCGTTGGGAATAAACTTTTGAGAAATTTTGTTGAAATTTTCTTTGGAAATGATGCACAATTTCCAATAAAATTGTTGTATTTATAAAATTGTGTGAACGTGTGTTTTCAACCATCATCTTGTCAACTTTTCTAACCAAACAATTCTATGACATCACAAAATAAAGACATCACTCATTTAAAAAAAAAAAAAACTTCTAATTTATTGGAATTTTATCGAACACACAAAAATAACATTTTGTTAAAAAAAATTAAATTCACACATATATGCATAGAAAAAAGAAAATAATATTCTACCCAAACATGCATACACACATTTAAATACAAAACCAAAATGGCAGACATGTTTTGATTAATCCGGCCATTAGCCTAGAAAAAAAATTAAAAAAAAAACTTTAATTTATCAAAAAAAAAAAACGAATTAGATATCCAACTTGCTTTCATTTCTATAAAATTCATTTTAATCCAAAAATTAAAAACAACCAAAAAGAAAAATTAAAATTATAATTTCATTTCTTACGTCATTGTTTTTTTTTTTTTTTTTTTGTTAAAAAAAAATAAAAGAAAAAAAGAAATGAAATAAAAAAAAAGACATTTCTACTCAAAATCCGGTCTCACCCTTCTATGGAGAATAAATACCGAGTAGGTAGCAATGTTGCCACAATGTTACAAGTGTAACAAAAGTGTTACTTTTTTGAAATATTAAATAATTTTGTTACCATGTTACTTTTTATTCCGTTTTGTTACACTTTTTTTCAATAAAATTTTGTTTGTTTTTCGTTGAATAGAGTGAAAATTTCAACCGAAAGCACTTTATTATTCGACAATTTATGCAATAACTTTGACTATTTTGCAGGCAACAATGATCTGTTTATGGTAAAAAAGTTTTAAATCTATTTTTTGTATAGATACCTTTTTGTATTTGCTTAGGATTAAATGGATGAGAGTTAATGAAGGGAAAATTTATTGTGTTAATTTTATAAATTGTTTAATTTTAGGCTAGACGTTCTAGCCAAGAAATTCTTCTCAAAAATAGTACCCTTCAATTTTTAAATTATTCTCCAATGATAAAATAATAATAATATAAAATGCATTTAATTTCGAAAGTAACAGTTATCAATCTTAAAATGTATCTACATACATATAATCTAAAAGCTCTTGAGGATTTATAATATCTTTTAACAATACACAAGAAGACAAAACTGTTTAAAATGCAGGGCTATTTTTCAGAAAGATATAAAAACCTACAAAAATAGTTTCCCTCCGCCTCCAGTAGAACTTTTTTTTTTAAACTTCTCTAATTAAAACCTAGATGAGAAACGAAAAATCCTACACAAAAATGGCACAACTAAAAATAATAAATTAAAATTAAATTTTCTAGGTCCTCAAAGTCGACAGCGAGAATTCTGTCAAAGTAAAAAAAAAATAAATTAAATTAAAATCAAGAAAAAATATCAGAAAATACGTTTTTTGAACAAAAAAATAAATACAAAATATAGCTCAATAGCTCTAGGTTTTTGTTGTAGTGTTTTGTTTAGTTTTTCATGTTAATTTATTAAATTCTTTATCTAAAAATTTTAAATTCAACTTCAAACAAAAACAAAAAGGTAACAAAAAGATGAATTAGTGTTTCATTAATTGCATCCAAAAATAAAGACCATTAAAGCCCAAATAAAACATAAAACTACAAAATAAAACTGTCAACACAGCTCTTTATAACAGAAAAAAGGCCAGGAAAACTCTCCACATAATCCGGAATTCTTTTTTACAGCTGTGTACTGAAAAACGAAAAGCATATTAAAATTTTGATTTCGTTGATAAAATTTTGTTTCAGCTTCGTATTAGGCTCAAACTAGAAATTTCATTCTGCTTTTTGAAAAGTGAAAATTCTACTAGTTTATTTTATTTCACCTCTTTTTCGCAGCAGCAGCCTGCAGACTTCGTAAAAATAAGCTTTCAAATAAGATAAGATTCGATTTATGACTTTTTTTTAATTTGTTACTCTTTTTTTCCATTTGTTACGCTTTTTGAAAAATGTTGTTACTTTTCTAAAAAAGCCTGCGGCAACACTGGTAGGTAGTTGTCGTTGCTATTCGCCCAACTCTACCACACTCACTCGCAACAAATCGAGTGGGAATTCCAATCGCAATTCCGATACACCAACAAAAAAAAAGAGATTCAACGAAAAGATTATAAAAAAAAAAACATGTTTTTCAAATGAATTTCTGTGCAAAAAAAATATACAGTTAAGAAAAATCAAACCTATTTTCTTTCTCAATTTGCATAATCAAATTCGTTGTCATGGTGAAAATAAAAAAAAAATAAAATAGAAAAAAAAAAAACTAATCTCTCCAATAAATTGAGTGGATCACACATTTAATTCTTTTTTTCGTCGGTTCGTCATCCACTACACTACACTCCACTTCTTCTCTTTCTCATACACATTTAACATATCCACCCAACAGTAGCTGTATTCGTCGTTTAATAAATCGGTGACGAGTCAAGTTGAAACCAAATGATTCACCCAGCCCTAGTCTACTCTGTAAGCGAGAGCGAGACAAATGTATACAAAAACAAAATAAAAAAAAATCCCACTACACACATATTCCCCATTTTATTTTTCTTTCGTTTAATTTTTTTTTTTTCTTTTCATTTGACAAAAAAATTAGAACATTTTTTTAACACAAATTTAATTAATTCCAATTTGAATTCGATGATTTAAGCTTACCTTATCACACAGAGTTTTCACCTGTGTCTCTGTCAACTGATTACATTCGTTCAGCTGCTCAATCCATTGATCCAGGTCTTTTGTGGTCGCTTTATCTTCCATGGCGGTAGAAGAAAAAGTCTCGTCGATCTTTGTCGATTCAATTTTGACTGATTTTAATTAACCGGTTACAAGCGAGAAAAAATGTAAAAAAAAAATCCCGTAAAAACACACACTAAAAAAATGCGTTTCCAAGTCTCTTCGTTGTCGTCGTCCGACAAAAAAAAACGAGGAGAAACGTGAACGACACCGAACGGAACGCAACGACAGAAACAGATCCAAGGATGTGGTTATGAATATTCTTCTCAACTCTCTTCAACACACTTTATTTCTCCTGCTGTCTCACTCTATTGTGATATCAAAAAAAAAAAAAGAACGAAACAAATTGGGAATTAATAAAATAAACTTCCCTTTTCGATATATTTTTTTTCTCTTTTCTTTTTTTCGTCTCGCACCGAAAAAAAAATTGCAAATTAATGAGAATTTCTTTTTCAGCTAAAATACTTTTTTGTTGAATGCAAAAATGGAAAAACGCAAGTAAATTAATTAAAAAATGAACACACAAAGTAGAAATTGTAGTAGAAAAAGAAGAGTAAAATAACAATTATTTATAAATTTTATATTTTTTTGGAAATTTTTACACTTCACACGCACTGAGAGGATTTTTAAATGTCCGTTCTGCTTCGGTCTTGTGTTCGGGGAAAAATGGGCGATCGTGGTAGTTTTTTTCGGTTTCGATTGATTTTTCTTCTTTCTTGTTCCTTGGTTAGAGAAGTTTGGTTCGAGGGGTGTAAGAAGAGTGCGACGCAACACGGAAAATTATTTTCGATTTAATTTTTCTGTGTATATGTATTATAATTTTAAAAAAAGGGTTAGTTTGTTTTTGTTTTTTTTTTTATTTAGTTGAATAGGGTACTTGCTGAAGGTTTAGTGTAAAAATGATGTTTATATTTTTTAATGAGTTTTTATTTTATTTATTTATTAAAATTTTTTTTCTTTGTTGAAAAAATCGCGGAGCGAAATTTTGCGGATAAGCGAATTGTTTGAACTTCAGCAAGCACACTTGTACAAAATGGCCGATATGATAAATTTTATTAGTTGAAGAAAGAGCAGGAATGTGACGTCATATTCGTGGCGTTGCCTTTGAAAAGTTTCGTTAAATATGGTAGTGACATCTGGGTGGTTGATGGTGAAAGTAGGGATTTGACGAAGAATGAATGTGTTCAGTTGAGGATTGGGGGAGATTTTTCAAAGGCAGAGTACACACTAGGTTTGGGTTTATACGATGCGATTTTGATCTCTAAATGTAGATTACAGTTATAAAAAGGTAATAGGGGTATTCACGATCCGATGCAACTGGTCTTGTATCATTGCAAAAGTGCAAAAGTGTAAAATCTTACAACACTACAACAACAAAATATACGGATTAAAATTTTACAACAGTCTTGCACTTTTGCTATAACCTAGACCTATTGCAAAATAAAAATAAAATAGATTAAAATTATTTTTGACAGATGGCAGCTCACCGTCACGTCGCCCATGATAAACAGTTTGTCTTTTTTATTCTGTTTATTATGGTTGTCGGCTTGTCGGTACTCATGTCCCGTTATTTAGTTTCTTTTGATGTAAAATAATTTGTGAAAATTAATTAACCCGAACAAAACAAAGAATTAAATTATAAAAAATGGAAAAAAAAAGAAGAAGCAACAGTGGAGGAACAACCCTGTTAAAAAAAAAACATCATGGATTTCATTCATGCTTCAATATTTACTATACCCAACTAACAATTTAGCTTTCATTAGGTTCGATTTTTTCAATTCGGCAAGTTATAGCTAATAAAAAGTTTATTTAAAGTTTAATTATGCAGTTCAACCATTTGGAAGTAAAAGAAGACCTCTTTAAAGCCTTTTTATAGAGTTCTGAACAACACTTGTATATATAAATTACAAATGGTCTTCTTAAGAACAACTTAAAGATATTTACAAAAAGACCTGTTTGTCTAAGCATCATTAAGACCTGTTTAAAGAGGTTTACCAAATACATAACCCATTTTATCAACGCCTTGTTAATAAAGCTATTTGCTGTTGTAAGTAAACGTTTGATAGAAATGTTTGCTTGTTTAATTTGTGACATTTCCAATTTGTGAGTAAACATAAATGGTGTCCAATTGAATTTTACTTTAATATTTTTTTGTTAGTGAATTAAATCTCTTTTTAGCACTTTGTATTGGTTTTGTTGTGGCTATAATGAAATGATAAAATTGTAATTAGAAAAATATTAATCGCTTTCGCTGATATTTGCAGTCGGATATCTCCATCACCAAACTCAAGTTAAGAAGAGGGTCGGATATTTAATGAATTACATACATATGTATACGAACAATAACAGTGGTAAATCTGAATAAAAAAAAAAGTTATAAATAATAAACCTACGCAATTTTTTTTTTATCGAACAAAAATGCAAACAAAGATATGAAATATATTTTCATTTATTTGAAAAATAATTTTGCAAAGTATTAGCTATCTCAATTTTGGAGAATATAGTAAGGGACAAATTACAAAACCAATATATTCACAATTTTCCAGTTCTCTTTTACATTGAGTTTGGTCTGGTGGATGCGTGCTGGGCTGGTATGCGGGATACGTGGGTTCAATTCCTACTTGGGCCTTGTAAGTAAAGTAATGTTTTTTCAATTAAAATAAATTTATTTCATTTCAGGAAAAAGAAAAAATGCAGAAGAAGTACCAAAAAGAAAAAAAAAAATACATATTATAAAAGAAATAAATAAAATAAATAAATTCACATGTGAATATTTTTTTTCTTTTATATGAAAGCCTTATTCATACTGTATTATGATGTTCTTTAAGAAGCTAAATAGCGTTTTCTGAACACACTATATGTGTCTTTGCTAACTTTTGAAAGACCTTGTTAAAATGTTGTTAAAAAAGCTTATTAATTTCATAGCACTTGTGAAAGAAAGTCTTAAGGCAACTAAATAACCTCGGTAATTTACGCCAAAGTGGCTTGTATAAGATTTGCTATTGTTATTTTACAAATAAAAAATTAGCCTGTATTGACACTATTGGAAATCAAATTGTTAGTTGGGTAGATAACAGAAAGGGCGTTCACGATCTATTGTAAAAAAATAAAATTTTACATTTTTACTAGGCCTGTTGCACCAGATCGTGAATACCCCCAATATCTTTTCGCCAAAACATGACAATTTGGCGACCAATGTCAGCTACCGTAGTTTTTAATTGTTTTAAATTACCGAAGAAAAACGCACAAAAACCGAAAGGCCACGCACACCACTAATTTTTTTTTAACAATTATTGACCATATTTTCCGCGAAGACATACGAAGAAAATTTGTTAATTTTCAATTTATAATTTTTTCAAATGACATTTTATAAATTAAAACAAAAACAAATTTCTTGTTTACTGCTATTGTGCCTGGCTACACAGTGATTTTTCAATCGATTGAAAAATCACATGCGGTGGCTACACACTGTTGTGCCCAATCACGTTCCACTTTTACATTTTCTAGGAACAAACGTCAAAAAGAGGAAAAATTTAGCAATGGAACTGTACTGCCCTCAGAAAATTCAGTTGCCTTCGTGAGCATCTTCCCCCTTCACTCTTCATCTCTCTTGCCTACAAACTCACTGCTTAGGCGATTGAAAAATCACGGTGTAGCCAGGCACATTGAAATATAAAAATTAAAGGCCGACCTGATGAGAGATTGGTGCCTATTTTGGCCTAATAAGGCCTTATAGAAGTTGTTGTAGAAAATTTTGAATTTATGCATACAAAAAATGAATTAATTGAATTTTATTTCATTTTTTTATTTTCTTTTGATTTTTTCTGTTTTGCATTTTCTATGTATTATTTATTTTAATTTTTTCCTATTTTGTTTCTTTTCCTTTTTTCGAAATTCCACTGTTTTTTCTGTGGTTTTTATTGAAAAAGAACACATTTTTTTATCGATCGGAATCGATCCCACGTACCTCTGCATACCAAGCCGCAGCACCTTACCAGTAGACCATGCTAGAATATTAAAGATGAGTGGAAAATTGGGAACTAATTGAAACCTCACATTAGGGGTATTCACGATTCGATGCAAAATGGTCTTGTATCGTTGTAAAAGTGCAAAAGTGTAACATTTTCTTAAAATAAAACAACCAAATATACAGACTAAAATTTTTTTACACTTTTGCTATACCCCAACCCTATTGCAAAAATAAAATACAATGGTGCAAAATTTGTCTATTGTAGTTGTAGTAGTAGAAAACAATATTTTTCATTTTTACACCTTTTTGTTACACCGGATCGTGAATACCCCTATTGAAATGCAATGTTTTTTTCTAATGCGTTACAAACAATGCATATCTGTAGGATAAAAACTTTGCATAATTACAGGTGAAAACATTGCATACTTAAAAGAACCTCTTGGAACAGGTCTTATAGAGGCCTTCTGTCACTTGAAAATGCAAGGCTTCTTTAGAACGGTTCAAACAGGTCTTATAAAGGTCTTCTTTAACTGATATTTACAAGGCTTCTTCTTAACACTTCTAGATAGCCTTAGCGCCTGGCTACATGGTGATTTTTCAATCGCCTTAGCAGTGAGTTTGTTGGCAAGAGGGATGAGGAGTGAAGGGGTAAGATGCTCACGGAGGGAACTGAATTTTCTGAGGGCAGTACAGTTCCATTGCTAAGTTTTCCTGTTTTTGACGTTTGTTCCTAGAAAATGTAAAAGTGGAACGTGACTGGGCACAACAGTGTGTAGCCACCGCATGTGATTTTTCAATCGATTGAAAAATCACTGTGTAGCCAGGCACTTAAGGAGACCTCCTTTCTTTCCAAAATGGATGACTTGCGTAAGTAAGCCTTAAACTAAGCGTATACAAACTATAGCTTGTCGAATCGAACAAAATGGACCTTATGCAAGTAAAATTGTTACTTGGGTGGTGTATGTAGTTAAGCCTTAACTCTTTAAATCTTATCGAAATAAAAAAATAAAATCACGAGATTTATTCTAAATCTACTTAGCTAAATCTCGGATTTAGGCTAGGTGGAAACATAGTATAAAACAAAAAAAGAAATAATTTTCTGTTTTAAATTGGTTTTGATTTGATTTTATATCATGAATCTTATCCTTAAATTTGAAATTATATAACATCACTTGGCCATCTTAGAATATTCATTAACAAATTCAAAAACCTTATCACTTCAAATAATACTACGTTTCCACCTACGCTAAATCCGGGATTTAGCTAAGTAGATTTAGCATAAATCTCGAGTTTTATTCTTAACCTCGGATTGAAAGTAGGTAAACATCCTAGATTTAGGGTATCTGAACCCAAATCCGAGATAAAGCGAAGTAGATTTAAAATAAATCTCCAGATTTATTTTAAATCTACTTAGCTAAATCTCGGATTTAGCGTAGGTGGAAACATAGTATAAGACAGATATGTCTGAGCTAGATTATTCAATTTCAAAACTACAAATCAAATTGAAAACTTGGTAATTTCTTTAGAGCTTCTTTAAGTTTATTATTCGAAGCTTATCCGAAAAACAAGCTGTCCTCAGTTAAGTTTCTTTAACAGTATTTAAACAACTTATTAGAAGCTGTTAAACAAGTTGGAACCCGCCGAACAATTTTGGTTCTATACAGCTTTACAGATGCGATGGTTGCTTCTGTGAAGCATTATAGAAGCAAAATTGTTAGTAGAGAACTTCTATAAGCAATTAAATTCTGAAGCAAGCACTACAAGATGTAATACCTACGAGATTTTAATTAACAGAAGCTGTTGTGTTAGTGCCGGGCTACACGGTGATTTTTCAATCGCCTAACCAGTCAGGTTGTAGGCAAGAGGGGGGTGAGGATTTTCCTCTTTTTGACGTTTGTTCCTAGAAAATGTGAATCGGAACGTGATTGAGCACAACACTGTGTGGCCATAGCCAGGCCCTTAGTTGGGTTCAGCAACTTTTATCTTCTTTTTTTTCTTGTATCTTCAAATCGGTGGTAAAGCTGAGATTTAGCACTGAGTTCAAGGTCCATATGTGTTAAAATAGCCAAATGCATGCTCGAACCAAAATTGAATCACAGCTAATTAAAAATTCCTGAAGCAAAGCTTTCAAAAATTCAAATTAACCTTTAACGTATTCATTTTTTAATCGTTTTTTTTTACTCCTTTTCATAAATTTTGTATGATTTTATATATAATTTTTGTTGCGGGCAATATTTACAACAAATTTATTATTCCTCTGTTCCCAGCTTAAATACTCACCTACCCTTAAATTTCACGCCCCCTGTTATCAAGAATTTTCACAAAAGAAACAAAATGAAATTGAAACAAAATTTGTTGTTCTGTCAAACTACAGCCAACTTCACTCCAATCAAATTTTTCCTTCTTTTTCGTCAAACTTTTACCTCGAGTTGACGCGTGTCGCTAACGCTCCGGCAAAAGTAAATTAATTTTAAAATTATGTCTGAGACATTACAATTACGTGGTACCCTTTTGGGACACAATGGCTGGGTTACCCAAATTGCTACCAATCCAAAGGATCCCGACACCATCATTTCAGCTTCTCGCGGTAAGTTTTTCTCTCTTTTTATTCTGTGAGATGTCATTTTATTAGATGACCTAACCTTAAAAATGATATAAAATCCCTTAAAATCTTAAACATCCTCCAAGGATTCTACATTTTCTGAATGAACTCCTTTTGCTTATTGTGTCCTTTATTGATTTCTTATAGACAAGACCTTGATTGTGTGGAAATTGACCCGCGATGAAGACAACAACTACGGTTATCCCCAAAAGCGTCTTTATGGACACTCTCACTTCATCAGTGACGTTGTCTTGTCATCTGACGGAAACTACGCACTTTCCGGCTCATGGGACAAGACTCTTCGTCTCTGGGATTTGGCAGCTGGCAAGACCACTCGCCGTTTTGAAGACCACACCAAGGTGAAAGACTTTCTACTTATTTAGACTTGTTTAGGGTTTAGATCAGGGAATTTGTATTTAAAAGTGGTACCTCTCTTCTTAGTTTAGATGAGGTTTAGTTTGAGGTTATAATTCGCTACTTTGTGGCACTATAATTTGTTTTATACAACAAACTTTAAAGAGGTACCACGAAATTAATGTCGCCTATGCGAGGCAGAAGAATTTTTGAGAAAAAAAAAAATGGACAAAGTTCAACACGATTTTAACAGAGTAGCCATCTCTTGAGACCATGTTGAGAGGTTGCCCTAAGTTGTAAGTTTTTTTTAATAGATTTGTTTTTCCCTTAAATTCTTTTCCTGTAAAAGAAGACTTTTTGTCCTTGTTCCAAGAGGAAACTCATTTGTATTTTTTATCCCTCCAAATCGTAGGATGTTCTTTCGGTTGCATTCTCTGCTGACAACCGTCAAATTGTCTCCGGATCCCGGGACAAGACCATCAAGCTGTGGAACACTTTGGCCGAATGCAAATACACCATCCAAGAAGACGGTCACACCGATTGGGTATCTTGTGTGCGTTTCTCACCAAACCACTCCAACCCAATCATTGTCTCGTGCGGTTGGGATCGTACCGTCAAGGTCTGGAATTTGGCCAATTGCAAATTGAAGAACAACCATCACGGACACAGTGGCTACTTGAACACTGTTACCGTCTCACCTGATGGTTCTTTGTGCACTTCAGGAGGTAAGGACGCCAAGGCTTTGTTGTGGGATCTTAATGACGGCAAGAACTTGTACACATTGGAACACAATGACATCATCAATGCCTTGTGTTTCTCACCCAACCGTTATTGGTTGTGTGTTGCCTATGGTCCATCTATTAAGATCTGGGATTTGGCATGCAAGAAGACTGTTGAGGAATTGCGTCCAGAAGTTGTTTCGCCATCAGCCAAGGCCGATCCACCACAATGTTTGTCGTTGGCATGGTCCACCGATGGACAGACTTTGTTTGCCGGTTACTCAGACAACACCATCCGTGTCTGGCAAGTGTCGGTTTCAGCTCACTAAGAAGAAGTGGACGTGGACATGTGGATTTGTTTCCAAACAAACAAAAAAAAAACGTATTTTTTTTTTTTATATAAATTGATGTTTGTTTATTATATAAACAAATAAAAAAAGCCAACAAAATAAGATAAATTTAGTTTTAATTTTTTTTGGAGATTTATTTTTTAGAATAAAGTAAGATTGTATATTATTTAATATAAAAAAAGAGAAATTGGGTTATGAATCGAGAAAATTGAGAAGGTAAATGCGCAGCAGTTGACGAAGCGATGGATTTTAATTGGAAACTTGTCGATTTCGGACCAATTTCAGTTTAAACGATTTTGTTGTTTTTGGGTTTGAATGGAATAGTAATGATTTTAAAGGCAAGTATGACTAACGAAACGAATCGAAGGCTCAAATATTTTTTTGACTAACGAAACTTCCTGTAAGATAATTTTAGGTTAGAATTTGTATACACAATTGTCGAATGGGGTATTTTCGAGCATATTCGATCCTAACGAGGTATCCGTCGGAGCAGAAATTCGTCCGATTCCATACGAATCGGAGAGTTTTCACCTGTCGGAAGCACACCTCAAAGAATATAAATTGGAGAATTTTCCGCTTCTACGGATATCTCGCTAGGGCCGGTTTAAAGTTTTATATATTCTGCGATTTAAAGCTTTTAGACTTGAATTTATTATTAGAACGCATAAGGCTATTAAACAGCATACTCACATTTTGGTTATCACTCCACTCCCAAAATTTGTTGTGGGCGTTGCGAGAAAGATTGAAAAAAATACAGCACTTTTGTCATGCAGCCCGTTAAGGTAAGAATTGCTTAACACGAGGGGTGCTTTCATAAATGCATGGTTGCGCAAGTCTGACGAATGCAAAGCTTTCATTAATGCAAATGACAAATGTCAGTTGTTCATAAATGTAATACGCAAATATTTGCAGCGCAAATGTGCAAATGAAAAAATTCCCATGCGCAATGAATTTTAACTGAAGAAAGAAGGAACATGACGTAAAAAATGATAAAGCTTTCCTTTATTTCTCAATTCTGTCAAAATTTTGATTGGAAATTCAAAATTCAAGTAAAAATAGCCGCGATCTTGAATATAATAACTTTGTAAACATTAAGAGAAATGTAAAAAAAAAGTTTTTTTTCTTAAAGGAAGAGGAATTGGTTTATTTTGGAGAAGAGGCTGAATTAAAACTTCAAACTTTTGAAAAATGACGCAAATCAGAAAAAGTGTTCATAAATTCTAAGTAAAATACATGCGCAAATAGTTTTTCTGACATTAGTCTGATCGCAAATGACCGCATGTAAACAAAGCAACCATGCAATTATGAAAGCACCCGAGCTTTTGGCTAAAGCCTTGTTTTTGGTTGTGTTCGTGAACGAGTTGAAGGAGTTTTGTTGGTATCAAATCAAAGGCAAAACTAAGCACTTTCCTGGCATAGAATTTTTTTAAGCCATTTGTTGAAATTTCGTTTTTTATCCATACAAAGTACCTAATTTTAAAATTTTATTAAAATATAAGGAAAAATTAGACAAAAGGTGCGATGCAAATTTCGTTAATACAGGCATTAAAGAATCAGTGATGTCAAAATAAAGGTAATAACATATTCTTTCAAAATTTAGAGGTCTGCCGGATCAAAGCTTGACATTTCACCCCAAAGCCTGTGGGAACGTTAGAAGTGAAAAACGCTCCTAACCTTCAAACAGGCTGCATGACCTAATTTCCAATTCCTGACTTGAAAGACCTTTGGTTTTCAAAAGAAGACTTTATTAGCTTTAATTTAAAATTAAATTCGCCTTTTAATTCTGTAAGTTAAAAGGGGCGCAGTGTATTACTTGAGACTTTTTCCTGAATTATTCGTAGTTTTGCATATTTTATTAATTATTATTACCTATTAAAACTTTATTAACAATTAAATAAATTACATTGTCAATAATTATATATATAGCTGGAGCTGCTTGGGCTTTCAGCTAGTTAAACAAGAGATAAGTTTTATAAAAGGTTTTCTAAATTTAGTGCTGACATAATCACATATACATTATTTACATTATCGAATGTTACTATGGTTAAAAGGTTAGATAAGTTTGTATGAGCAATGGATTCGCTTATTAAACTGACTTGTTTGCAAGATATAAGATGACTTATGCTAAGCGTATGGTTTTCGTCGCAAAGGTGGCAGAGCGGGGGCGTATCGTTGGTAAAGAAGTGTTTGTGGGTAATGTCTCCCATTCGGAGTCTTATATAAGTTTTTATTTTCTTATGTGCTATATCTCTAGGGTAGGTGACTTTTTCAGCATTAGGGTTAAATTTGGTGTAAATGTGTTGATAGTTTATCCAGTTTGTTTTTCTCTTGTATTTCCATGTCTTTGGGTCGTTGTTAAGAATCTATCAAGCTTTTTCCAAAACACCGTTTTGTATTTAAATGCTAATGACTTATTTTTATTTTATAGCGAAAAAGTTCCTTAACTCATCGACAAACATACCAAAAAAAAGGCTTTATTTAAAAACTCACTTTCATCGCTTGTAACCTTAAAACAGACTGCGTTTCGAAACTGACAACCTTTGACCCGGAAAACGTCGGAATTTGAAAAGGGGATGGTATTGACACCAATATCGTCTTTTAGCTCTATGAGATGCACAATGCACTTTACCTCATATGCCATATGCGGGCGGAAGACCTGTGGTTTTCGTAACTATTAATAGCCTTCTTTCACTTCCAATTTGAAATTTTCTTTAGCTCGATGAGTTGAGCGTTTCTGCAGTGGCCGCCCGGTCTACATAGTTAATTAAGCAAAATGCACAAACAATCCAAATGTAGGTTTTTAAATGCAATTATAACATACATAAAATATACCTAATTCTTTTCTCAGTTATTTAACGTCAAATGTTGAAAATTGCATATCGACGATGTTTTAATTTAGATAAAATATTTTTTTGCTAGTATACCTACATAATTGCATTTGTTAGCCGTGTTTTATTGGTAATCAGTAGAAATAAATTAAATTCCATTTGTACTAAAAATTAAATTTTAATGAAACTTAAGGAGTTTTACTTAAAAAAATTTCCAAAACCAAAGCTCTTTTAATGTTTAATGCTTTATTTAAAATATTTTTCAAATCGCTGCTATTTTTTTGCTCGCCACTGTATATGTTAAGAAAAAAATTTTCTCTGTAAACCAGCAAATAAAAAACTTTTGTTTATCCTTAGCAATCATTTGTTGTTGTTTACCGTGTAAAATTTTACTAAGCTAAGTACTGAGTTACCAATAAAACACGGCTATTATTAAATTTTTGTTAAATTTGACCCAAATTTGGAAAAAATCTTAATTATAACATTCGCTTTAGTTTAAAAAGTCATTGACAGGTGTAATTCCAAATCCACTTGATTTTAAAGAAGTTTTCACAACTTTTTGAAAAGATACAAATTTTGCGATGGATCGAAAGATTAGGTTTTACTACTACAACTTATTTTTTCATAAATGTTTCTTAAAAATACCGAAATTAACTATCTGCGTTTTGTTTATTCTCAAACAAAACCAAAAGGCTTTGATCAAGGACAAGATTAACTATTTATTTATTTTTTTGTTGAATGGTCACTGCAAAGCATTTATTTCAAAATTTCAATTTTGCTATGTAAAAAAAATAACTTGCCAGGAATTTACACAACTGTTAAATGCAGCAGTGTGTTTAAAAGTGGCAAGTGTGACAAGTAGAATTTAGATTTCCAAGTGATTGAGTACACTCTTTTCTTCACTTATAACGAGTTAATTCACTATCCACAATGCTGTACTTGAAGGCGGAGGGACTTAAGCACCAGGGACATAACGCCCAATAAGAGAAAACCGATTCCGAATTAAAAGACGCAATCAATAACGAATCATACAAACATCTACATAATTTAAATATGAAATCTTAACGTTAATTTGTACATGATTTTGTTTGATTTATGGAGTAAAATCGTTTTTGCTTGACAAAGTAAAACAAAAAAAAAATATAAATATGTAAGTTCAGGTGATCTGCGCTGAAACATTATAATCAGCCCTATTTCCACCCGGAAAAATTGACCTAGAAGAGATCATTTTTTTATTTGATATTAAATTTTTCAGATCTCGATGCACTGATGCACTTGGATTTATCGTGCACTGATGCACTTTTATATCTCGCTTGTTATTGTGCAAACATTCTGTTTCTTATAATAATTTATGTTTGCTACAAGAAAACCTTATCTGAATAAAATGCTCGAATATTTTTCGTTTATTTATTTTTATATATTTTATTCACTTATTTAATTTAATTTAATGCAAAAAATGTTATAACAACAAAACACTCTTATCTCGTTCCATTGTCATTTCTTTAATTTATTTTGATTACTTAAACATTTATTTTATGCATCCTAAGCCTGTATATTTGTTTCGTTTCTCGCTGCTTTGCTAGTTTAAATCGCTTGTTTTCAAATAATAATAATAATTTAGTCCTTAAAATAGGTAACAAATATAAATAATTTAAAACAAAAAAAGAAAACAAAGAAAAACATAGAATTTAAAAAGATCAAATTACTTTCTTTTTTGTTATAAATAAATTTTTAGAAAAAAGTCATTTCTTCTGCTATTATTTTGAGCTTGGTGCATTTTTATTTAACGTCGACCCAGCAGAATTTGTGGGCGATGAGATTACAGGTGACGCTGCATTGCTGCCGATTTTATAAACGCCATTTCTAAATAGAATAACTAGGACTGTTATATTATCTACAGAGCCACGATAGTAGGACTGCATGGCTAGACTCTTGGCTCCATAATCGGCTTCGTGGATATGCTCTTTGATGTAAGCGACAGCCTCTTCATTTGAGAATGTATCCCAGAGGCCATCTGAGGCAAGAATTAAAAATGTCGGTCTAAAGAAAAAAATAACACGCCAAGTAAAAAATTGAATGTTTATAAATATGATTGTAAACTTACTTATGATCGTTTAATTCGAATGTTAATATATCTGGATTTGCTATGACTAGATTTTTGTCTTTTAACGGATAATCACCGAGCGCTCGTGATGTGGCCAAAATGCCAGCAACACGCCATACACCTCTGAATGCGATAAATCCACCAGCATCGTGTATTCGTTTTCTTTCGCGAACCTAAAAAAATAATTGAAATATTCTTGGAATTCGATTATGTCACAGTTTTTGTTTATGTTCTTACCTGTTGTGGTTTGTGATCGAAAGACAGTGGTATCGCCACACCTCGTGAATCACACATGACACCCCTTGAGTCGCCCACATTTGCAACAATCAGTCTGCTGCCCTGTATGATGGCAATCAGTGCTGTTGTTCCAGCTATATTTGTCTATACACCAAACAAAAAAAAAAAGGAACATTGGAATGCTTCTAATACAAAAATAAATTTCAAACTTGTTTTTACCGATTTTTTAGCTGCTTCTACAAGTTTATAATCAGCCGCCAACACTTCGTCGGTAATCATTTTGCCGAAATTTATTTTACCATTTTCAATGTAACATTTTGCATCGAAACTGGTTGGTGGAGCTGGTTTGCTACCAGCATCTTTTGCATTGTTGCTAATGTTAAAGAGGTTGTCTTTGCCCAGGGGACGAATTAGGGAATTAAGTTTGGATGTAAAAACATCTGTTTCACGTTGTGTGTTATTTTGTTTTGGCGATGAGCAGTCATCTGTTGTACTGTGGAGTATAAAGAGTTAAAGGTTAATATGTTTGTAACATATAAGTTTTAAGAAGTTATTCAGAGGAATATTTTAAAGATGGAGTAGCAATTTGTTTTGCAATTCAAAGGTTAAAAGAGCGAAATGCCAAAATAAAGCAATAACACTAGCACTACGACTTGATCTGGTAGATAATCTGTAATCTCTCTGGATAATGGATTTTATGTGGTACCTACTGATTTTAAAATTGGACAGATGCTGTAATCAAATTTCATCTATCAATTGAAGTCTCATTTCATCATTATGTTTCTATGAGTAAAGATAAATTAAAATCTTCCTTGAATAGTATGGTCTGAGAAATCGTGTGCAATTTCTTGGGAAACAAAGAAAAATAAAAAACCTCTTTAAGATTAGATGTAAGAACGTGGATTTGCAGTCAGAGCAAAACTAAAGGCTAAAGTTTTGAGTTTCCGAGATGTCAGCAATTAGCCTAAATTCCATCATATGAGCCTAACAAGCACAGGTTCTACGAACGCCTTGCCAAAACCTATGCGTAATTCCCTAAAAATAAAGTAACGATTCTATTTTGTGATTCCCATGCGAAAGTTGTTAAGGAAAAACAAATGCAAACGGATTCTGCATGACATAGTTCCCCGAAATGAACTCACTTATTGATTTCATGGCTGGGAAGAACATACATAATGCTTTGCCTTAGAACTTGCGAATATCCTATAACTGATGCAATAGATCTTAAAAATCGCTAGATTTGGAATGGTGCTGAAGTATTAGGATTCACAAACAACCTACCGCCGAGAGGAACTGGGTTGGACTATGGGAAGCCCCATAGTTTGTGGTTCCATAAGTAGAGGGCATATCGACAGCATTATTTATAAGGAACGTTTTGTTTGGTATAGCAATTCGTATGTGCAGTAGACAGTTAACATCGCTCATTTTCTGCAACAACGACATATCTAAAAAAAAAATAGATTTTCAGAAAAAACAGTTTAAAAGTTTCTGATTTTTCACTTTTTTTATACATATATTTTTCATAGAGTATGAAGTGAAACATTATCCATGTGAGCCAATTCAAAATCGGATAAGTTGTGTCGATTTCACAGAAAGATAGACAATGAATGAGAGCTATCCGAAAATTGTCTAGTTTAAAGATCAATAATATTTTTGAAGGAGGTGGATGTTTGAAGAAAGGGCATTTTTGAAATTAAAGCATTTTTCAAAGCAGGACGAAATATGCTTTCAAAAGTACCTTTTAACAAGACATCATTTAACGTTAATAATCATTTTTAGCAAAAAAACAGAACCGACTTCCATGGCTCAAAACTGGGTTTTATGATTTTTAAAATAGTTCCTATGGCTAAATGTAGATGAAATTGAAATGGGACCACACTGCAGCCACCAGCTTTCCAATACAAAAAGATTTATCAAAATTGGTTCACTCAGTCCAAAGTTATGCGGTAACAAACATAAAAAAAAAAAAAAAAAAAAAAAAAAAAAAAAAAAATACAGACGAATTGAATACCTCCTCCTTTTTGGAAGTCGGTAAAAATGTCTTCTTTTTTTGCGTACAATTCATAAACCGATAATATTATTTAATTAATCGTTTCAACTCTAGCTGCCATCAAGTGACTGCAGAGAATGTCAATGGGACATGATAGAATTTCAGGCCTGGTTTAAAAAAAAAAGAACAAAGTCGGTAGATCTTAATGAAGTCCTTCGAGTTTTCCATAAATAGGGCGACCAGGGCACTGAAATAAGTAACAGACCAGTAAAAATAGATTATTAAAAAAAAAAAAACAATTTGTAACAGGCTGATTTTTGTTAATAGTTACAAAATCAACAAAAAAGAGCAACAGAAAATAAAAAAAAAATATATACTTCTAAAGCTAGACGACAAACAGTCATATTTAAATGGTTTTTCAAATGATTTAGAACAAAATCAATACAAAAAAGCAATTATTTGAAAATGTCCTCTCCTGAATTAGTTATTTTGGAAAATTATATCCATTTCTCATTTAAAATTCATTATTTTTAGATTGAAACCGAAAAATACAAATCAAACACACAAAATACGCTCCAATTTATCAGTGTTTTCAATTTTCAATTAAAATTGTTTTAATTTGTACGTACGTCGCATTTGGCGATATATGTTCGTATACTATTTAGAGCATGTCAAGTGCATACAATGGCGTAGATATATAAAATATATATTTTTTCCAAAAACTAATAACTCAACTTGCCGCATATTTTCAAGTTGCAATACAAAAAAAAAAAATTGAAAATATAAACCAAAAAAACAAAAACAATAACACATCCAAACCGACATTCACTTTCAACAACCAAATCTCAGCGGGGGCAATTAAATTTTCATTTCTACTTGGATTCGAGCCAAGAAGAGGGACGAGGATGTTGTTTTTTGTTTTCTATTCACACAACCGAATATCGATTGTGCGATGGGCGGGAAGAGGTGACATGACTAAATCCATATTTCCCAAAAAAAATAAAAATAAAATATAAGTAAAAAAAATAAAAACAAATTCCAACTGGAATCAAACGATGCAAAACAAAACAAAATTGATGGTGGCTTTTTAAATATCCTACAACAATATTTCTATGATCTTTTATCTTGTTGAACAAATTTTTGAAAAAAAAATATTCCACTTTGTCATATTGGGAGGTGGTTCTCTGTTTTCAAGGTCAATTGGGGGTAAGATTTTCAAGTCTGTTCATATACAGACCACAATAACAGAAGAAAAAAGAAAAGAATGAAAACAAGCAAAAAAAGAGGTTTGTTGTTTGTTATGACTGGAAGAACAACAGCGGTTTTGTCTGGCTAACGACGTCTTTATTTGAGCCGAAATGACGTGTTTACAATATTGCATGAAAACTTTGTATCATGATGAATGGTAAGAAATCTGCTTTCGGTATAAAACGATGGATAGTCACTGGCTTTTTGAATAAAGATTAGTACATACTTTGTTTGGCTTAATGCAGTTCGTTTGATTAAATGATGAATAGTAATAGTTCATTGTTCTTTAGTTGAAATAAAATATTTAGGCTTAATATGGTCCATATGTATTGGTTTAAGGAGCTCAGGAGTAGTCACTTGTACAGTGCAGTCATTTTCAACAATCGAAATTTTATTCTATTTGAAATTCTTTTTACATTGGGCCATATGCATAAAAAATAGTAAATACTTGTACTAAAGAATCAATAAGTATAAACTTAGGTAAAAATGTTTATCCAGTAACCCTATTTTTTTAATGATTACTCGGAGCCATGGAATCGACCAAATTGGTAAAAATATGCTCCCAGTAATTTTTTAATAGGGCACTTAAATAGGTTTGGCCACAAATTTGCAATCGGGTTCGAGTCAGGTGTATGTGACAAATACTCTAATTTTTTGTCCCAAACTATTGAGATTCAATGCTTCGGCTTCCAAATAAAAGATATCAAGGATTCCAAGAAAAAGTTTTTCCAACAAGAAAAATATATTTGATTTAATAAAAACGATGTTTTTGTTACAGAGTTTAGATTCAGAATGAAAAATTATTTAAATGAAAATTGAAAGCTAATAACAAACAAAAAATCGATTGCTACAATTTCAATACAAACCACTGTTTAATGATTTTTAAGGAACGTTTGGGATAAGCTGGAAGAACCAACACAGGTATTTCTTCTTCCAGATATCGACTCCAAAATGTCTCTGAATGACCAAAAATTCCTTTCATTTAGTGTAATTGGGTACAGCCTGCAACTGTTAAATAACCCCAAACCGTCACCGATCGTCCCGGTGCTTCACGATAGGGAGCACATGTTGCTCAAACATGTCGCCTTTGAGTTATATTCCACCATATCGGAATAAAAAAAAAAAATAAATTTGCTTTTATACCTAACTGAAAATAAAATTTTTCCATTTTGTTATCGATTAGATTTATATAATTTTTTTGAAAATTCAAGTCTGTTTCAATAGTTTAATTTTAAAATTTAATGTGGTTTTCAAGACCTTTAGCTTTCCTTTTCCGGCGATTTCTGGCAGATGGAATGGGATTTTTGCAGGTCGAAAGGCATAGGTTCAAAATTCTTTAAACGCTTTTTTGTTATTTATCTAAGCATAATTTAGAATGACTTCGACCAAATTTTGTCTCATATTTTTCATTAAAGTAAAAAGTTCGGAATTATGAATATTGGTTCCCAGGAAATCATGTTATACAGGGTGATTCAGGAGTAAAATGCCAAACAAATAGAGCGTGTAGGTTGGGTCGAGACAAGAAAAAAATCGTATGGAGGGGAGGGGGGGTCTATTCCCCCTCTTAGTCAAACATACATGAAAAATACAACAAAAACCCGCAGAAAAATATGACATCTCTAAATTTTTGTTGGGTTTTGTGTTTTCGGAACATTCAATGCCAAGATTTTAGGTTAAGCCCCGAGGCGTTTTTTTTTTGTCCAGTTTAGCCCGGTGGTAATAAAAAAACACACCTAGTGATTTATTAAGGAGTCACATTTTTTTCTCCCTAAAGATCTTGAACGAAGACGGATAAAGAAACGGAATGTCGGAACAAAATCGGGACAGATATCGGGACAGGGTCTAAATGTCGGGACTGTCCCGGCGGAATCGGGACGTCTGGCAGCCCTATTTGTCTATTATTTTTTAAACATCATTATTCTAAAATTAAAATAAAAAAAATCAACGTTTTAGTAAGTCGTTTATTTTGAACAAATTCAGTACGATGCAAAGGATTATGGATAAAAAGAAAACATGTTCTTAAGCTGCGCGGATTGGTGTTAAAAGTATTTTTTTGGACCAGATTGGCACATTCAATGCCGTATAAAACTTTGTTATGCTGATTGTGCTAAATATGTAACTGCAAATAGGCAATTAGTTGAGAATGGGATCAACTTCTTTTGTGTATAGTTTTGTACATTATATTTTGCAATAATTTCGATTCTTAATCTATCGAAAAAGTAGCAGAGTCGGTGTATTCGAAAGTTTCTGAATTATTTTGATCTTCACAGCAAAAATAAGTAGTAAATACTTGTACTTACTTAGCAAAAGTAAGTAAGAAAAATAGTTTGGTACAATTGTAGCTTTGGAAATATGTATACCAATCGGTACGGAATATAAAGAAGAAAGAAAAAGAATTTATCTAAAGTTTTATTAATCTTTACTATCATTTCGATCTGCGAAAGGAACACAGTAATGTTATTATACTTATTAAGAATTAAAGTTCGTTCTCTCAGATCCAAGTACCTAAATCCTACAGTGCGTATATTTTAGTCAACGACAGAAAGCCGCCTTGATTTGTAAATTCATTAGAGTATACACGCTTAAACATCCCAGTGAACTTCAGACTTAAAACCAATAAAAAAAATTGATTTAACGACCAAACTGGTAATGTCTTATTCAACTAGAAGATTACAGATATTACTAATTTTGATAAGAAGGTTTTGCGCTGTACTCTATCAGATTTAATAGTAATATAAAACGCAATAATATCATATTTTTTTTAACAATGTTACCATTAATGTTACCATTGACTTCAATTTTCACGTAATGCTAGGTTTACTTCTTAGCACTTGTGAAGATAATAAAATAAACAAAAATGATTTTTGAACGAATGCCTGTCAGTTAAAATGTACAAAACGTATCTTTTTACCAATTTCATTTAGATAAAAAAAGATAAATAAAATTTTAAACATTTTGCTATATTACCTTAGTGATTTGCGTAGGCTGTCTTTTCGTCGAATTGATGCTGATGTATCGTTTTCTTTATTATTTTCATCTTTTCGACTGGACTTCCTTTTGAGGTAGGGACTATTTTCATAGTCACTTGTATTATTAGTGTTATTAACTGCAAGTTGATCTCCACCATTTTTTAAGAGTGCAGCTGTTTCGGTGATTTTGTGATAAATGTTTTTCACTAAAATATCTTTGGCAAAATCGGCAGCAAATTCACCACCGTGTCCATCAAAGACGGCAAAAAATGATATGCCTGTATCGTTGTTTACATTTTCTTCAATGATAAATCTGAAAAAAATATAACAGAAAGAAAATGAAAAAAATGTAATTTATGTAAATTAAATTGAATTCAATTATGTTGGAATCGAGAAGGAGAGTGTGTGTGCAATATTTTGTTGAAATAGCGAAAGTGGAAGCTATAACAAATAGGTAATTTGTAATTTACAAAATGACCTTTGGGATTAGATTGTTTTCTGGTGATAAGTGTATTATGAAGGTACTTAGACATACAAGGTACATGCTTTATTACGCCTCAATAATTTAATCAGTGATTAATTTTAATCTTGATACCTATAATAATTATTAAAAAATTACAAAATGATAGGGAAACAAAATATTCAATTTTTTTAAAAGAATTTTGTACATATAATTTTTGAAACAAAATTTAATTGCACTTTGGATGATTAAGGAGAAAAGAATTTGGTTCAGTTAAAAGATAAATAAATTTTTGTATTATGTCATTTGCTGATTAAAAAGATACACCGAAGTGTTGCAATCAAACTGATAAAAAAAATTAATCAAATTTGATTATGTACACATTTTGGAATTATCGCATTTTTTTAAAGTCACCATGAATAATTTTGTATTGTTTAGTTGAATTGTAAATACTAAAAAAAATCGCAAGACCAGTTAATTAATTAACGAACCAGTAACGTAATTGTTTATTATTTGCAATCAAATGTAACGGAATAACTAGTCACCATCTCACAATGCACAAAAAAAAGACTGTAAAAAATGAAATTGGGGAATTGGAATATCCTACTTTCCCAGAACTAAGCTCGATATAAAATCTTTTTAGATGCTCAATGCCAAAGCCAAAAGGAGGGTTATGTGCTGTCTGTGGGACAGTGTCATGACAACGATGCGCTACTTAAAACCGGACTACTCCATAATTTCTACAATCAAACCTATAAACAAGAAAATACTCTCATCTAAAACTATAATGTGATTTTAGTTTTAAGTGCAAATTTTGGTTTTAGGTTAAAATAGCATACCAACCTTATTTTAAAAACTTTTTTCTCAAAAAAAATAATTATAAAAAATTACATTTAAAGATTTTGAATTTTTTTATTTCTAAAATGCATCTTAATAAAAGAAATTGATTTAAGATGTTGTTTTTTGGCAACTTGTACTTAAAGAGCAGTTACGTGCTGCACAGTCGTGCTATTTGTTTGGAACTTTTTCGAGAGTGATTTCGGAGATAAAGTTAAAGATAAATAGGATTAAAGTTGCAACTAAAATTTTGAAACTGATTCCGGTTACAATGTTCACAGAGTATTGTTGACTTTTTGAGCGATAACTTATCGAGTTGATTTGTCATTCGTTACAAAACGGTCCACTATAACTGCGAAATTCTGAATATTGGTTCTTTAGGGCAAGTATAGTTTTCGTGTAAAAAATTAAAGGTTTTCCATAGAAAATATTACGTATACGCCACAGTGACCCACAAATCGTTCAATTTTCCACTTGAATAACTTGTCTACGAAATTTTCCTAGATGCCAAATACCAAATGTAATTTGTTATGGGTGTTTTATGACATGAATGAGGTCATGTATGTTAATAGTTCTATTTAGTAAAAATGGTGTCAAATAGAAGGTTCGGTTTCAGGACCTTTAAATGAATAATATTTGGTAACTCAGTACTTAGCTCAGTCAAATTTTGCACGGTAAACAACAAAAAATGATTGCTGAGAATAAACAAAAGTATTTTATTTGTTGGTTTATAGAGAACTTTTTTTTCTAAATGTATACTTTTTTACCTTCAACAATAAAGCGTTTGTTGTTGTTTACAGCGTAAAATGATAACTCAGTAAAAAAAACCGAGTCAAAATAAAACGCGGCTATTGTTTTTTTTTTTTAATATTTTTTCTGTTTGCTACGGCTAAATCATGACAGAACGTTTATTGTGTTAAGCCATAAAATATGGTATCAAAAGCCCATAATATATGATTGTTTCGATTAACAGGTATAATGTACGTCTGAAATTTCATATTCGCATTCCTTTTGGATTACAAAGTAGAATAATAGAATGTCTGTTTTTTTTAATGGATTAAAATTGCTTCTTTGGACTTCTTCATCCGAACGTTCTTCTTCTAAATCTATCGATTTCGCAAATACCAATATTAATGCTTTGACTAAGTGGGAACCATTGTCAGTCACTTTAGCATTCAGATTGATTTTAGGGTGCATTTCGCTGAGTGTCATTGCAATAAATTCATAAAACTCTTTTTAAGTCTCAGCCATATATCAACCACAGCCTATTACTGTATACGTTCTCGTCCTTGTTAAGTAATTTTTAATGTTATGAACAAATAATCGACATTAAATTTATGAAAAGTAAGAGGTCAAACAACAAATAAAAAAACATTTACAATGTAATATCTGGAGTACACTCTGGCGTATACGTAACCAACACAAACAAAAATTCAAGTAATTTGTTTGTTTACTTTAATTTATTTTTTTTTTTGTTTTCGTATATTCGCCAGATACAGTGCAAAAATACACCCAATTTAAGATTGCAATTCAGGGTAGGGATAATCTTTCTTAATTTTCGATTCAACTTTCACAAAACAAGGTCTCGAGATGAGAAGAACAAAAATAAAAATTGCAATCGATTCACAGTCAGTTACAGTGAGCCAACCACATCAAAGATAAATTTTATATTTATATTAACTTGAATCCAATTTGGGAAAAGATAAAATAAATTTCCTTGAACAGAAAAAAAAAATAAATAAAAACAAAAAAACAACCAACTGGTCATGGACGAACGTCAATTTTTGTGAGGAGGAGTAAGATGAGATTCATTAGCGCAGAGTTCAACAAAAGTTTGAGGTCAAATTGAGTGCATTTGCAATTAAAATTGAAAATTTGTATCTGACAATAATTACTCTGTTGTAACCGCGAATCCATTTGGATATATACACAATGCGGTGCTGTCCACTGCTCTGTGTCACTTATTGTTTACATTTACTAATTTTTGAAATCATTAAATTTTTAACTCAATTAAATTGGTCATCTCTCGTAATGAAAGTAATTATACGATTGCAGGGGAAAGTTATTTACTCTTTTTTTTTTTTTTTCTTCTTTTTAATGATGTTTGACTTTATTTATGAATGTCATATCAATAATATTTATAGAAAATGAACGTAAGAAAAATAAAATGGTTTTTATGAATATGAAAATAACGCAACCGCATACAATGGGTCAGTGACTCGCATTTATCGTGTGTTTACTTTCATTTTTGTAGGAGATGCTTTAATTTGTAAACAACACATCATTATGACTGACGTTTTTCAACAACAGAGTATTTTAAATTTAGATTCGTGTTTTCGGTGTATTGATTTTGGGATGCATGGCGCCATTTTAGCATTTTGGCGGTATAGCACCTTAAATACAAAAATGGCACAAAAATCTTCTTATGTACACGCTTTCGATGAGATTTTTAAAAAATATTTTTCTTTAAACTGTAATTAAATTATTAAATTTAAATTGACTTATTTATTAGTTATATAAGAAATAATTACAGTGTGATTATTTTCTCTAAACAAAATAGAACGTAAAACCCTTTATAACATGAGGACGCTGATGTCCCAGATAAACTTATTACAAACAATAAAGACCCTTGAAGAAAAATTGCTTCTTACTTTTCTTAATATCTGATATTTTAAGTAAACCTTCGATTAACAATAAGATAATGAAGATGGGTTATTTGTTATAATGTCAATAAAAAAATTATGTGTTGGTCTTGAACGAATTGTATTTTTAATCATGCATTATTCGTTATTGATTTCAGTATTTTTTTTTCCATTGACCTGAATTCTCGTTGTAGTTGAAAAGAAATAATAAGAAGGGACATTTTGACACGCAACATACTCATATGCCCTTAACTTTTATGTTAGTTTGTACTTGCACAATTTATAGAAAATTATAAAGTACATATTTTATCTAGGATTCATGATTTATTTTACTTCACCATTAAAGTAGATATACAGGGTGTCCCATAGTAAGATAGGACAACTCTAAGGGGTGATTCTTTCGTATATTCTAAACAAACATTTTTTTTACAGTCATGCTCTGTCTGCAAAGCGATGATTAAAGAAAATGCTTACTTTGGTATACTTTTACTTTTTAGTGGGAACGAAAATTTATTTTTGTGTGAAGTTATAACCCGTTGAAGGTGGGAAATAATTTCAGTTTTTAATATAGTATACACAAACACATATGTAAGTTGTTGTTACTTTCACATGATTATGTTTCAAAAATTGATTCAAATTCGCTCGAATTTTTAATTTCACACCTCAAAATTGATTTTCAGAAACTTTTTTTCAGCTTTATGTTTATAGTGGAGTAACTAAAGCTCAAAAATTGGCAATATTAGGGAACCCGGCCGAACAGCTTAGAATTTGATGATCTTTTTTTTTCAAACGTCGGTAATTAAAAATACTTTAAAGTCTATAGATTAAAAATTGCCGGTGTTACCGTTTTGATTTTTTAAATTTAATTGAAGATTTTTTCGAACAAAAAAAAAAAATTTTTTTGAAAATTTTTTCTTAAATTTGATAAATTTATTGATGCCAAAAGATTGTCTAGGAAATTCAAGGAAAAAAATATATGGGAGTGAGGGACAATCTTCCATCGTTCAAGCGATAGATGCAATTTTCTTATTAATTGACTTCAAACACAAAAAAAAATATTTGAACACAACGGCAACACCTACAATATTAAAAAATACATTTTTAAAAAGCTAAGAGATGAGTCACATTTGTAAAATTAAAATTAAGTAAATTGAATGAAGGGCTTTTGAAAGAATGGTAACTGAACTTAGATTTTTGAAAAAAAAAAAATTATTGAAAAAATTTTAACATGTCGTTTTTATAACTTTTTCGTAATATAAAATGCATTTATTTTAAATTTTTTTCTGGCCACATTTATTATGATTTGAAATTATAAAACGAAATGTCAATATGTATTACGGTTTGTAAAAAAAATTAAAAAGTATTTCATTTTCGAAGAACTTTTTTAAATAGAAGTTTTGAAAAAAAATTTAACTTATTTTTTTTTTAAGTTCAACATCTATATATAAAATTATTTTGTATTCATTTAATAACCCTTACTGTTGAAAGTTAAATAGTAAAAATTTAAAGTTCTTATTTACCAAAGTCTTTGAAAAAATTAATTATTTCAATGCAAAAATTCAGTTTTTATCAAAAAAAACTTATTGAAATTGAAGTAATTTTTAATTTTTTTTCAAAAGTGTGATATATATTACCTTTTCTGCTTCGGAATTCAACTGATAATATTTATGGCCAAACATTTTTTAAAAACAAATTCATATTTTTTTAGAAAAAGTTTGGAAAAAAGTCATTTTAACTTTTTTTAATGACATTTTTTTTTTTAATTCTGAGTTTGAGGACCATTTTTTCAAAAACTTTTCATTAAATTTAGTGGATAAAAATTTAAGAGATAAGAATGAGCTTCTGGCTTTTTAAAAATGTATTTTAAAATATTGTAGGTGTTGCCATTGTTTTCAAAATATTTTTTTTGTGTTTGAAGTCAGATTGTGAGAAAATTGCATTTATCGCTTAAACGATGGAAGATTGTTCTCTACTCCCTTATATTTTTTTTCCTTAAATTACTTAGAGAATCTTTTGCTATCATTTGTTTTTTGAAATTTAAGCAAAAAAAATGGTTTTGTTCAAAAAAATTTTAATGTTAATTTTAAAAAACAATACGGCAACATCGGCAATTTTTAATCTATAGACTTTAAAGTATTTTTAATTACCTACGTTTGAAAAAAAAAATCGTCAAAATCTGAGCTGTTCGGCAGGAATCCCTAATTTGCTTTAGTTACTCTACTATTAGACTTTAAGATAAAAGGAATTTATTGGTATTGCAAACAAATATACAAAATTGAAAACTTTTAATTTTAAATCCTTCCTGAAAAAAAAAGAAACCTTTGAATCTCCGATACATTTTTTTTTCTCTGAATCTTTACAAAAATGTTTGTTCCAATACCTCAATTTGATTGCTCATGGATAAAATATCTATTTTACATAAGTTCATCTAGACTATTTTTTTGAACTTTTTTTAATCATGATTATAGTTACAAAATTTATATATCTTTTAGAAAATTGCATAAAACTTGATTTTTTTTGCATTCTGCTCAAAGGCATTAGGTTCTTTAAATTGTAGGTGGGAAATATCACAAATCTTCTTTTAGTGCCGAATAATAGTTTTTAATTAATGCGAAAAAAAAAATTAAACTTGATAAGCTTGCCAAAAGTGACACATTTCACGTTCAAATTGTCGAAGCAAGAACGTTTTATGTTAATCTTCAAATTACACATTCAAATGTTAGTACATACTGTCTATACACGTCAATAATTGACAAAAAAAAAAACTAATATTCTAAATGCTATTTGAGGAGATAAATTGAGACACAAAGTAATTTCATTGCAAAACTTAAAGCCAAAATGTTTCCCCCGGTTAATATACACAAACACTACTTCAAACCAAAGAGAGGTCGACGAGTGCCAATAAATTTTTCGTCATTATTTTTAGTATAGTCCTCATCCCATCATCTCATCATTTTCTAGTGTAGTCATTATATCTCAAAAGATGCCAAACTGATATATATTTAATCTGAAATATCTTAAAGTGTTCTGAGTAATTAATGCATTTAATGATGCAATTTTATCTAAAAATAAGTGTCAAATGTGCACACTACAAAATGTGACAGACAGACAATGATGCTGCATCACATTTTTTTGCACTTTGAAGAAAAAAAAAAAGTTCAATTGTTTTATTTGAAAAAATAAAATAAAAAGAAAAAAAAGCATTTTTTTTATTATTGCTTTGGTCAGTTGGTTATGTCTGCTGAATAACCCACCTTGAACTTTGAGACTTGGGTTCTGAGAATTTATTTCCCATACAATTTGAAATTGTTGCCATCGCAATGTTTTATTTAAATGAGACTTTTTAACGTATGTACTTTTACTGACGGATTTATAGCGTGAATTTGTTTTTAAAAAGACTTGTTTGTGCTGCTAATAAGATTTATTTATTGCTTAGAAGTAAGGAAGAAATAAACTGTGATAATTTTTTGTTTTTCAGTTTCTTTCTTTTAATTACCCGAGAAATTTTCTGGAAAAAAAAATTGTATTTATGATTTCGTGAAAACCTCAATTTCATAAAATTAAAAATAAATTTTTAAATATTGTCGATTTCTGAAAAATAATAAAATAGACATTAAAAAAAAAGTTTAACACAAAAATAAAATTATTGCAACACAAAAGATATATACTTTTTTAATTTGTTCAAATTTTCCTATCCATTCAACTTTTTTTCAGCGCATCCAAATGGATAAAAATAACTTTTCAGTCGCCAAGATATATCGTAGCGTAGTATTTGTTTTGAATATATTTTGTTTTTTTTTTTGGCAAATATATATTAAAGTTTAAGACAACTTGTAGAGAGGCATGATTTTTTTATTTTTAAATATTTGGAGGCAAACACTTTCCACACGAATTGATGACGAACGGTTTTTTTTTTTTGTGTCAAAAGTTAAATACCTATATTTTGCTTTTGTTAACAATAAAATATTCACAATTAGAATAATAATGGTTTAGATATATTTGAACTGTGAATAATTTTTTTTAAGAAACATCTGGGCATTTAGAAGAAATACATTTTTTTAACAATCAAACGATTTCATTGTTCTGGCTATACATACTCGTACATGCCTCCTATACGCTCATTATACAGGGTGTCCCAAAAGTAATGGATCAAACCAAATATGATGATAGGCCAACTTTAGGGCTCTCAGAATTTGGTAACTTGTTCATCCCAAATCCTTACGGTTTTCGATTTAATGCAGTTTTTGTGAAATTTCGAAAAATCCCGACTTTGCAACAGTATTTTGCTTCTTCCGCTGATAATTGATTTTTGTTTTTCACAATTCTTTCACTAAAACATTGCCTAATAATAAGAAATAATTAATTAATCAAAATATTTTTTATTTCATAAGCCATTTTGCTGCAAATTAATTAACAGTTCCATGTTTTATAAAAACTCAATTTCTTTCTTTTATTTCGGAGCAACAGCCTGAAAAAAATTTGTATGGTGTAGCACTGGTTTATTATCTTGAAAACTTGTCGTGTTATTGCAGTTTCCAAAAATGTATAAAAGTTTCCAAAGTTGAAGTTAGAACTGAAGATATTACAATTTAAAAGCAACAAAACAGGGCTTTTCAGAGAAAAATAACAAAGAAAAATAAACACAGTTTCTCGAGTGTTGTTTGTTTATTTCTTTTTGAACAAAAGACTCGATTTTTGTTTGTTATTTTGCTCTGAAAACGTCTGTTTTTTTGCATTCAAATTTTAATATCTTTCGTTCTATTTGCAACTTTGGAATTTTTAATACATTTTTGAAAACTGCTATAACACGGCAAGTTTTCAAAATAATAAACCAGTGCCACACTATACAAATTTTTTTCAGGCTGTTGCTCTGAAATAAAAGAATGAAATTGAGTTTTTATAAAATATGGAACTGTTAATTAATTTGCAGCAAAATGGCGTATGAAATAGAAAATATTTTGATTAGTTAATTATTTCTTATTATTAAGCAATGTTTTAGTGAAAGAATTGTAAAAAACAAAAATCAATTATGAGCAGAGGAAGCAAAATACTGTTGCAAAGTCTGGATTTTTCAAAATTTCATAAAAACTGCATTAAATCGAAAACCGTAAGGATTTGGAACGAACAAGTTACAAAATTCTGAGAGCCCTAAAGTTGGCCTATCATCATATTTGGTTTGATCCATTACTTTTGGGACACCCTGTATATAAATAAATTTGTTTTTGAAATAAAATAAGAAATAAAATGCGATTTGATATTTTTTTAAAATAATAATAAAAGTTGTTTTCAAAATTAAAGTCACACGTTGCAAAAAAAAAAACAAAACGGAAATAATGGTAAACATGTTGTTTTCAAAAACAAAGGTCACAAATATCATTTCTATTAAGTATCCTTTTGACATAATGATTTGGTATTGTACAGAGAGAATTTTAAAGTTAATAAAATAATTTGTTCAATTCTGTCTTAGTACCTATTTTCGAAAACTTGAACCTTATTTCAAACAATGAACAATTTATCGTGACTTAATCGGCTTAAGTGATTTAAAAAAATTGACAGTAATATTGCACTTTTTTATGCTCGATATTAAACAATAAAATAGTGTAATGTGATTGTCAAACATAATAAAACATACTAGCCGATTCCTTCGTTGAAAATTACATATCAAGCCATCTTAGCAAATTTAAATTTATCGTAAGCGCAAAAAAAACATGAATTATGGAAAACATTTAAGTTGTTTGTTGTAGTTTTCCAATACTGAGGACGAATAGGATCAAATTTGTCTCCTCAATTTTATCAAACATTTTTAAGCCATCTGGCCACTATTTTAACGAACATTTTGCATGTCGAAAAATTCAAATACAGGCCTTTTCAACAGGAAGGTTGAGCCACTGCGAGCGGCCGGTCGGTCTCATCTGGTCCTAGTTTTGACAAAAGTGCAAAACAATAATACAAATTTGGTTTTTTACTGGCCAAACGGAATTCGTATTAAGTGCATCGAAACAAATAGCACTAGGTGAAATTACACACACTTTTTTTTTGTTCTGGTGGACCGGTGCCGGCACACACAAAAAAAAAAAAACAATTGTCTATGAATTTGACTGAACCCACCTAGAGTCATATATTTGGAAGCGTTGAATCAAATTCCAATTCCAGGTTTTGAGTAAAGTGCAAAAAACTACAAAAAAAATGCAACTTTTCCACTCTTGGTGGTAATTTGCACTCGATACCGACCTGTTGGAGCTAAAAGGACCTCGGATTAGGATTCAACGCATCGAAAAACATAGCCCTAGATGGATCTAGTTCATTGTGTACATACATGTCACTTTCTATTTATTGTGAAATAGGGTTATCAAACAAAAATGACAACACCTATCATATTATTATGATATATCAACCTTTTTTAAAAGCCTCTTTTTCTAAAAAAATCTCAGTACAAAAATATTTGTTTGTGTATTTTTTTCTTCAAAAATGCTATTATTACGTTTGCTAATTTGTAATTTGCTCGCCTCGTTCAAAAACACAAACCAACGATTTGGCAGTCAGATGAATTGATCGATCATTTTTAGATTCCCTCCTAAAACAACGGTCGTATGGTCGTATCTATGTATCTGGTTATCAGTCGCAAAATGATAAAGTCTCACAAATCGACTGTGATCTCAGCAGCTATCGAACAAAAACCACAGGTTTCAATTCTTAATAAAATGCAGCGATTACCAACTTGCCAAACTGAACAAATTTTACAGTGTCATCGATGATACATTTATCAGAGGCATGCCCTTTACCAAAATATTAAGCTCTTTTTTGTCATTAGAAAAAATTGTCGAACACGCGACGTGAGAGATCCTATAGAAAAATATAGTTTGGTTTCGCTTACAGTAGTAGTAGGCTATTGATTATGTCGAAAAAACAGGGTAATAAGGAACTAAGACGTTCACGGGTTTTTATTGCAGGAATCGTTCAATGGGTTATAGAAGAAGATAAAACCGCGGAGTGCTATTAAATGAGAGGGTGGAAACTGAAGATAGGGGTGCAAAAGCCCCCTTTTTGGTTTTTTCAATATACCTCGTAAACCAAGCAAAATTTTGATATATTGCACATATAACTTTTTGTAGAGAATTAAATTTCCTATTGGAATAATGTTTTTTAAAAATTGAAAAAAAAAAATTTCCATACCAAAATAGTCGAAAAAATCATAAAAAAAATATCAAAAAAATCGATTTTTTGAGTTTTTTTGCTTTTTTACTTGTACATTTTTTTTGGGTTGAGATAGACATAAACGCTGCTCCAAAGAAAAAAAGAAGCTTAAATTTCCTTCAAAATTCTGTACTCACTAAATTTTTTCATTGAAAATTAACCGAAGTATGGCCATTTTAATCTAGCTTTTTTTCGCATTTTTAGTTTTACTCAAGTAAAACAGAAACATTTGAGGGGAAAGTACGATAACTTAAGCACCAAGAACTGATAATGAGATTTTGTAGAGGGGTTAACTACAATCATTGTTTACTATGGGAGGGGGGGTCAATGTCCCCCCTTTTTGGCGGGAGGGGCAATTTTCTAAAAAAAATACTTAAAATAAAAAAAAATTATTAAAAAACAACGGCAACACTTACAATTTTGATTGATACTTTTTTCAAAAGCTAGAATTATAAACTTAATATTAATTTTAAAATGAAGGTATTTTAATCAATTGTTTTTGAAATGCCTGATTTCAAAGTCAAAACTTGTAAAAAAAAGTTTAAAAAGCACATTGAGTACAATTTTTACAAAGACTGTGGACTTCAATACGAAATTGATCGACAGAGTAAACTGCCTTAATTGATTTCTTATCAAATCATGAAAATCATAATGTTCCTATGCCTTCTACTTTTTGAGAAAATTGAAAAATAGACAAAATACTTTCTTTATCGGAATCACTCGCTTATTTCAAAAACAATTGATTAAAATAACTTCATTTTAAAATTAA
Source organism: Episyrphus balteatus (assembly GCF_945859705.1). Classification (NCBI taxonomy): domain Eukaryota; kingdom Metazoa; phylum Arthropoda; class Insecta; order Diptera; family Syrphidae; genus Episyrphus; species Episyrphus balteatus. The sequence goes on along the minus strand of NC_079134.1, from coordinate 10,447,803 downwards.
TATTAAGTTTAAAATTCTAGCTTTTAAAAAAAGTATCAATCAAAACTGTAAGTGTTGCCGTTGTTTTTTAATAATTTTTTTTTATCTTATATATATAATTCTCCTGTGCGTTTGTTTGTGAGCCTACTCCTTCTAAACGACTGGACAGATTTTTCTGAAATTTGGTGGGTGTGATAAGGTCCATCAGAGACAGGTTTTGTTTCATAATTGGACCCGGTAGGTGGCGCTGTTGTCGAGTTGTAGGAAAATTGCATATTCTGAACGAACGACTGGACAGATTTTTGTGAAATTTTGTTTATGTGATAAGGTACGTCCGAGACAGTTTTTTTTATAATTGGACCCGGTAGGTGGCGCTGTTGTCGAATTTTAGGAAAATTGCATATTTTGAACGAAAGACTGGGCAGATTTTTATGAAATGTTGTGTATGTGATAAAGTCTATCCGAGACGGGTTTTGTTTCAAAATTGGACCCGGTAGGTGGCGCTGTTGTCGAGTTTTAGGATAATTTCATATTTTGAACGAACGACTGAACAGATTTTTGTGAAATTTTGTTTATGTGATAAGGTCCGTCCGACAGGTTTTTTTTATAATTGGACCCGGTAGGTGGAGCTGTTGTCGAGTTTTAGGAAAATTGCATATTTTGAACGAAAGACTGGGCAGATATTTATGAAATATTGTGTATGTGATAAGGTCCATCCGAGACGGGTTTTGTTTCAAAATTGGACCCGGTAGGTGGCGCTGTTGTCGAGTTTTAGGATAATTTCATATTTTGAACGAACGACTGAACAGATTTTTGTGAAATTTTGTTTATGTGATAAGGTCCGTTCGAGACAGGTTTTTTTATAATTGGCCCGGTAGGTGGCGCTGTTGTCGAGTTAGGAAAATTTCATATTTTGACCAGACTGGGGGCCAATTTGGTTCTGTGAAAACGTGAATCGAAAAAAAAAACTTTTTCATTTTAGCTTTCAAACACTCTTTTCACTTTTTCGATTCATTTGAAACGAAAAACGACTCTCATCCTATGATATCACAAATAATTTAGTTAAAAAAATATATATTTATATGAATATTTTTGATGTTTGTTTTCATTTTTTTCACAGAACGAGAATAAAATGAGTGAACAAGTGAAAAGCTTTTCGTTTCACTTATTCACAGAACCAGAATTGGCCCCCTGGAGAGATTTTTCTGAAATTTGGTGGATGTGATAAGGTCCATCCGAGACAGGTTTTGTTTCATAATTGGACCCGGTAGGTGGCGCTGATGTCGAGTTATAGAAAAATTTCATATTTTGAACGAACGACTGAACAGATTTTTTGTGAAATTTTGTTTATGTGATAAGGTCCGTCCGAGACAGGTTTTTTTTATAATTGGACCCGGTAGGTGGCGCTGTTGTCGAGTTTTAGAAAAATTGCATATTTTGACCAGACTGGAGAGATTTTTGTGAAATTTTTTGTGTGTGGTATGGACCCAGTAGGTGTCGCTGTTGTCAAGTTATAGTTAAATTCCATATTTGAAGTCCGAATGACAGTAGATATAGATTTTTATGAAATTTTGTGTGTGTGTGTGTGATAAGGTTCGTTCGAGACAGGTTTTGTTTTATAGTTGGACCTGGTATGTTGTCAAGTTATAAGCAAATTCAATATTTGGGGTTCAAAATCGCTCATATTCAAGGGTAATAAAAACAAACATGAATTAACTCTTTAAAATGTTAGTCCCGCAAAGAAAATTGTTTACCATCAGTATATCTCAATTAAATTTATGACTGCATCTTAAAATTTGTTTAAGTTGTTTCAACTACCATTAATACAATTTCCGCATAAAAATCAAATGATTTATTTTTTTTAAAGAAATATTTCGACGTATGTATGAATAGAATTAAGACGAAATCTTTTCATTTTTAATCGTTTTTTTTTTAAGATTTTATCCTATTGCTATTGTTTCGGTTACTGGCTCCAACATTACTCACACGGTAACGGTTTAGAAACGAACAAATACAAACTTCAATGAAACCAAAATATGTAAGAGAGAGAATACTATTTTTAAAGTGGATTAAAAATGAGCGTTGAAAGTGGATGCTACATTCCGCAAATAAAAATTTTGGAAGTTAAAACGAAAGTCAACAAAACAAAAACAATGGTTGTTTGTATAGTCGGTTTACGGACGATAATTTTACGTGATAACGTCATAAGAAAACAGGTTGTTTAAACAAAAAAAAAGTAAAAAGATCGTTCTTGGTGTTGGAATTCCAGGCCTCTGGTGCAAAACACAAATCATTAACAGTTTCACAAAAGAAAGGGAGAATGAGTCATATTTTTCTATAATGGCAGGCGGGATTCATCGATTTAGGCACTTTTTGCAAAAAAAAATAAGAAGTGAAACCAGAGCCAGTTTTTGTATATTTGTGAATTATATAACCTTTATTGGTTGAATAAATTCCGATAAAAATTTGTAATAGCTGTCAAACAAATGATTTGCTTTGTTTAATATTTTAAACAGTTTTACATATGTATGTACCTATGTGTAATGGGAAAAGGTTAACACATTACAAAATCAAAAATTGGAAATAAAACTTGGAAAAGGGGGAACGAAGTCCGCCGGGTCAGCTAGTTTTAAGTATTTTTTTTAGAAAATTGCCCCTCCCGCCAAAACGGGGGGACATAGACCCCCCCTCCCATAGTAAACAATGATTGTTTTTAAACTCTCTACAAAATCTCATTATCAGTTCTTGGTGCTTAAGTTATCGTACTTTCCCCTCAAATGTTTCTGTTTTACTTGAGTAAAACTAAAAATGCGAAAAAAAGCTAGATTAAAATGGCCATACTTCGGTTAATTTTCAATGAAAAAATTTAGTGAGTACAGAATTTTGAAGGAAATTTAAGCTTCTTTTTTTCTTTGGAGCAGCGTTTATGTCTATCTCAACCCAAAAAAAATGTACAAGTAAAAAAGCAAAAAAACTCAAAAAATCGATTTTTTTGATATTTTTTTAATGATTTTTTCGACTATTTTGGTATGGAAATTTTTTTTTCAATTTTTAAAAAATTTAATTCTCTACAAAAAGTTATATGTGCAATATATCAAAATTTTGCTTGGTTTACGAGGTATATTGAAAAAACCAAAAAGGGGGCTTTTGCACCCCTATCTTCAGTTTCCACCCTCTCATTTAATAGCACTCCGCGGTTTTATCTTCTTTTATAACCCATTGAACGATTCCTGCAATAAAAACCCGTGAACGTCTTAGTTCCTTTCTAAACTACATAATCAATAGCCTATAGTAGTAGTAGTGTGATTTTATTTAAAAACAAAATATTGAGATACATTATGCATACTTAAACACAAAAGTACCTGGGTGACCGAGCTTTGCTCGGTATCCTTAAATGTTATAATATAACTTTCAGTGAAAAAATTCAAATGTAAACAGCAATTTTTTGGAGTGGGTTTGAGTTTGCAATGACCAGTTTTTTCGCGGGTTACAAAACACCACATTCCCACTTTATAATCCAGTTTATTTAAGTTTGAATATACGATCAGCAATGAATAGAAGGGTTACAGGAATCTGCATTATCGAAAATGCTTACAGCAATGAGATCTCTTTTTGTTCAAACTTTAATTTTCGGGTCAGAAAGTTTTGGATGGTGAATATAAAGTTAAGCTTTTTTTCAAGTTTAGCCTTGTATGAAGAAATACTATTTTTATCCCTGTTTTTTTTTTTTTTTTCTGTATCAGTGGATGCTTTACTCCTTTCTTTTTTTTAACTTATGTATACAGGTTATGTATGCTGATTGGGGAACTTAAGGGCTCTCAGAATTTGGAACCTTGTTCATCCCGAATCCTTACGGTTTTCGATTTAATGCAATTCTTGTGAAATTTCGAAAAATCCCTACTTGGCAACAGTATTCTGCTTCCTGCGGCCATTAATCAATAATCGCAAAATATTACAATTTTAATTCAAGAAAACAGGGTTTTTCAGAACAAAAAACAACCAACTGAAAAACCCTGTTTTGTTGAATTCAATTTGTAATATTTTGCGATCTAACTGCAACTTTGGAAACTTTTATACTTTTTTGAAAACTACAATAAGAGGGCAACTTTTTAAAATAATAAACCATTCTCACACCGAAAAATTTTTTTGCGGTGTTGGTCGCAAATAAAAGTTAGAAATAGATTTTTTATAAAACTTGAAACTGTTAGTTAATTTGCAGCGAAATGGTGTATGGAATACAAAATATTTTGATTAATTAATTGTTCCTAATTATTTGACAATGTCGTAAAAGAATTTTAAAAAAACAAAAATCAATAATGGGCGCAAGAAGCAGAGTACTGTTGCCAAGTAGGGATTTTTCGAAATTCCACAAGAATTGCATTAAATCGAAAACCGTAAGGATTTGGGATGAACAAGTTACCAAATTCTAAGAGCCCTTAAGTTCACCAATTAGCATATTTCGTTTGATCCATTACTTTTGGGACACCCTGTATATTATAAGATTGACATTAGGTCAACGGTGTTGCTTTTTGTGAGTTATTTTGTTCTTATACGTTAACAATAGTCGCATTAAAACGAAAAAAAAAACGTAAAACAAAGATAATTAGTGATACCAAATCAACAAATTACTTAAAAGTTTCAATACATGATCAAAAAAGTCATGATCTAAAAAATTTTGTTTAGTTATTGTAACAAAAAGAAAAAGAACAATGCGTAACACATGGAACCATCCTTCAAAAATTTATTGAAATCGTTGAATCTGTCTCCGCTAAAAAAAAAACTAATATAAGAGAAAATACTTCCAAAATGTTGTATCTACCTAGAGGACCAAACCCTGAAAATTTCATCGAAATCTTTAAAGTTGTTACAAAAAAAAAATTCTATATTTAAAAAGTGGGCTTGGCAGTGGGCGGATTTAAAAAAAAAAAACTTCCAAAACTTTTTACTTTCTTAGATAAACAAACACTGAAAATTTCATCGAAATCGTTAGAGCCGTTTCCGAAAAAAACTTTTATGTTAAAAAAGTGGGCGTGGCAGTGGGCGGATTTTTCAAAAAAAAAATTCCAAAACTTTTTACTCGCTTACATAAACAAACCCTGAAAATTTCATCGAAATCGTTAGAGCCGTTCCCGAAAAAACTTATATGTTAAAAAAGTGGGCGTGGCAGTGGGCGGATTTTTCCAAAAATACTTCCAAAACTTTTTACTCGCTTATACAAACAAACCCTGAAAATTTCATCGAAATCGTTAGAGCCGTTTCCGAAAAAACTTATATGTTAAAAAAGTGGGCGTGGCAGTGGGCGGACTTTTCAAAAAAAAAATTCCAAAACTTTTTACTCGCTTATATAAACAAACCATGAAAATTTCATCGAAATCGTTAGAGCCGTTCCCGAAAAAACTTATATGTTAAAAAAGTGGGCGTGGCAGTGGGCGGATTTTTCCAAAAATACTTCCAAAACTTTTTACTCGCTTAGATGAACAAACCCTGAAAATTTCATCGAAATCGTTAGAGCCGTTTTCGAGATCCCAATTTTATATATATTTATATATATATATATATATATATAAACAATTTTAGCTCGTTTAAAGTTATAAGATATAGCATTGACTTTTGCCGTCAGCCAAGGTTTCGCTTACATGCGAATTATAATGTTTGATAACTCGATTTTGAGTTCTTTTACGAATTCTTGAAATTATTATTTTATTTTATTTTTTTTATTCTTTTATATACGCCATTTTTAGTTTTAATTTAACGTTCTTACATTAAATAGGCCAAATCAAATATAAGTCAACGAGCAAATTAAATTCCAACCACAAATTAAATAACAAATTAATAAATTGGCAATCGTCAACATTATATTTTCAAATTCTAATACAGTATTGGATCTATTTTGAATGTTTTTATTTATAATTTTATTTATAGGTATCTTCTATTTAAACGATGGCATGATGATGTGTTGCTTTATAAAAATAATCTTGAATTAGATCAAGACAAATATATTTGTTGTTTTAATAGATTTCGAAATATAAAATCAAAAATAGTTAAAATAGTCTATTAATGATGACGTATTGTTAAATAAATGTTTGAAAATTACTTTTTGCTGACTGTTAAAATGAACAGCTTTTAAATGTACAGCTGTTGTTCTGCCAATGCTGTAGTTGCAGTTGATTCAACATCAACTCGAGACTCAAGTTTTAAAATTCTCATATGACTGAGAGCAAATATTGAAACAATAGACTTTTGTATTATAAACGTGATTCTGGAAGTTTTTTAAAATACTCATTAAATCAAAAAATATCAAAAAGTTTCAAAAATATAACGAGGCTAGTCAACATCATAAAAATCTCTTCGCATTTCATAATTCACTAAAAACATATTTGTCTGTCAGACAATAAATAAAAAGTTGTCTGTGGTTTTTGATAAAAAAAATAAAAATATTGTTCTAGTATTTTTGTCTTAAGAATAAATTTTAGTAGTTAGCTCATAGCCATTAACCATTAGAAAGGACAAAAGCATAATATTGTGGCAACATAATTTTTAAGTATGTACTTAGTCATTTTCTATTTTTACTTGTTAGCTGCCACTTTACTCACAAAAGGTCGGCCACACCGGTGTGCCATTATTAAAATAAAATTCATTTTAATAATTCTTTTTTGTTAAATTTCAAATCTTTTAACAAATCAAATTAATTTTTTTTCCTACATAGCTCTCTCGTCATCGCAAAGATCACATGCACGCTCGGTTGGGTTGCGTCACATTGCAAAACTTATTTTAAATTTGTTGTTCTCCTATCACACAACAGAAGAAAGACCCAACTGTTAGTTGTTGAGTATGTACAAAAAAAAAATAATAATAATTAGACTATAAAAATTCACATGTGAGATGTGTTCATTCGCCTCCCGGTACAAAGAGGTAAGTTTTTAGAATTAAAATTATAGGTATAACGTGTGTTGCTGGTTGCAGTAGTTCGGACCGGACCGAACCGAGTGCTGAGCGTCCAAGCGTTAATTTCACTTTTTGTTTTCATTTTGCATGTCACTTTGAAGTTTCATTTTTATTTTGTGACGACTATATTTAGTTATAATCTTGATTCTTATGTAATTAATATTGTTTAGTTTCAATTTTTACTTGATGTGGGGTTTTTGCATGGATTTCCAATTAAAACAGTCATAATTAGCGACAAGTGCATTCCGATGTAATGTAAGCTATAAGATGATTGCTTGATAGTGGCAGAGTCATGCGAACCCGTTGAAAGTAAAAAATAGTAAGGGGTGATCAGTAGTACATTTATGAGAAGTTGGACTTCCTTATACAATACTTATCAAGAGTTTTTATTAAACTCTTTTTTATTAAGCAAAATTGTATGTCCTTAATTTGATTGTAAAGCTAAATGCCCACCAAAGATCTTGTTCAGACTTTTGAATCAATTTTTATATTTTCAGCTTATCAATCCCTACCAACTTACTTTCACAACAACATGTATCTCAATACTTAAAACTTTTAACATCGCATTTTTTTACTCTAAGTTTTTTTGCTTCAAATGTTAAATAGGTACATTTTTAAACGATTTAAAAATGTATTTAAAAGATCAAATTCTTAATGACCAAATATTTTAAACTTAAATAGACTTTAAAAACTGATAAATAATTAACCCCCCGAGGCACTTTTATGAGTTTTTATATTCTTCGCGCAGTTATCTATCTAATTTGAAAGTTTCAACTTTGGGAAACTCAAATAAAATTATAAAAAATTACCCATTGGTCTTTAAAAACAAAAAAAAAATACTATTAATTGTGCTGTTTTCGAAATAATGTATGAAGATAATAAATTCAATTTGTTAATGATTTGAATTCGGTTTGGTTTGCTTTTATTTCACGGAAATGGTGAAGAGTAAAATGAAGTGCTGTTTGCAAACTTTGGGGTATGATTTAGGACTAAACTTAAGTGATATGCTATAAAAATATGTTGAAGAATTCACTTCTTGTTCATTGATTTAATAGCTTTTGATTTGTTGTGACTCGAACTTGAAAACTAACGATATAGTGATCGTACATCTAAATGAATTGATTACTGCAAAACGAAAGCATTCATTTCACCTGTTATCGTATTCAGATTTTGTAAAGCTGACGAATTGACAATTAGATTTTTTAATTACAATTACAGGAATTTTTGTAGTGACCTCTTCAACCATCAAAATATTTTAACCAATTTTTTTCAATCTTCCATTATTTTGGTACTTTTTGCACAAAATGAAATATTTCTATAAACTCTTTTGGTTCTTGGTTCTCATTGCAAATGAAACGATCATGCCGAATTTTATCCCAGTATCAACATGGGAAGTGGGTTTTCTGAAAATATGTACCTGTTGCACTGAAATAGTAACTTCATTAAAAGTACTTTTCTGCATAATCTCGCAAAAGCCCTAATGCCTGATTCACAATATTGCGAGACGACGAGACGAGAGCGTTGCGATAGTAAAATTGATATCTAGTTTACGATGTTTAGCCAACTAATTTCCTTCTTTTTACAAACATACTACTATTTCCTGTCAAAAATAGACAATTAACCAAACAAAATCTTAACATTACCAAATGGCTTAGGATTTAAATGACCAATTAAAAATCTCGTCTCGCTCTCGTCGTTTCGCAATATTGTAAATCAGTTTTTTGCTGATGGTGGCCAAACCCTCAACGGGATTGGTTGGGACCTTGGGTATGTGAGTAAGAGTATAGATGCCAACAATCCACCAGAAAATTGCTATTAATAATTTTGTCCGGGTCAAGCCTATTTTATGTCCAAATTCTTCGGCCTATAAATGGATCATAAATGCATTAAAAATATTTTGTTAAGGCTTAAAACGAAGCTTTAAAGAATTCGACAGACAATTTTGGGCTAAAATGTTTGTTTTTTTTTAAAGATGTATGGAATTTTATTCGCCCAAAAAGAATATTCTCATCCAGGTAAAAATGTTTTTGGGCTCTTTTCTTTACATTAAATTATTTGGCAAATATTTAATCGTACCAACATTTTAACATTTTAAAACACACCGTTCTTCTTTCGAAGACAATTTTTGTTTGAAGTTCGATATCAGATGGATCAATTCTAGACTTATCTGAAAAGGTTTCCGGAGAGCATTTCTTATTTTCTAGTGTTTTTGACAAATGTTAAAAAACTTACAAATCGTTAAAATTAACAAAACCCACTTACCACTTATTTAACAGCCAATGAAAATATTTCGTTGACGAATGGGCTTCATGCCAAAATGAAACAAGTAATTCAAAAATGACTTTTTGCAAGATTAAAGATTACTTTATTCCAATAACTTCTGCATTATTAACTCAAAACTGGTGATTTTTGAGTTATGACAGTATTCAAGTAAATGAGCGATTATGTTAAAAAAAATGGCATACATTAGAATATCGATTTTTAGTCTTAGTACTCGTGTGAAAAAATCACTTGTTACCGATTGAAATATACTAACGATAACGATTTGTATAATAATACAGCAAGCTGATTTTGAGGAGCAAGCTATTACGGAGTCCTTACTAGTAATTAGTGCTAAATTGACAATACTAAAGCTAAGTTTACATGGGTGAAGAAATGAATTGATACTTATTTGAGTACTAACGTTATTAATAGACCGGTAGTCGCCTTAAGACTCTACATATGAAGAAATTGGCCACTTGGTTTTATCGCCGGTGTGTAAGATGTCCATTTTTGAATTAGAACCGAAAACAAGACGGTTTTACTACTGACATTCTCTCATTGTACGGTGTTAGTTCAAAAAGGAACATCGTACACCGGCGATAAAACTGAGAGTGTAAATGCAGCTAAGCATTAAACTACATTTAATGCACTTTGCAGATCTTCGTCTTTGTTTTGCTTCTGTTTTTTTGATGAAAAAGGAAATACATCCTTTTTTTTAACAAGAAAATTAAAAGTTGCCATAGAATACGTCAAAAATTATATTTTTACGATCATACGTTAACGTTTTGACTTTTGCCGTATCTATTTAATCAGTAGAAAAATGTAGGGACAGTTAGCTTAAAAGCAAAAATGGAATGATAAAATGAAAAGTCGAATGAAAACTCCGATGGTAAAAACTTTATCATTTCATTTTTTCACAGAACCAGAATAAGGACCCAGACAAAACGTTACATTCCTTAAAATTAAAAAGAAAGATTTAGGAACACGAAGAAGATTTGACCTCAAACTTGAAGATGGAAGTTTTCTTTGTAAATTAAAAGCTAGCATGTGTGAACTTAAGGGAAATAAAAACAGGCAAACAAGGGCTAAGTTTTTAGCGTGTGCATGAAAATGATTGTCAAACAATACACACACCTTGCATAAATCGAATGAATTTTTTTCAGATTAATTTCACACTTTCACACATTCATTTAAATTAATTTTTTATTTAAAAATTATTTTTTTTTTTAATTCACTCAGTTTGTTTATTTTTTTTTAATTACTTCCAGTAGCCTTTTTTATGAAGTAAAACTTATTTTTTTTATGAAAATAAACTGGGCTTTAATAAAAAGCACAAAAAATTAATACTCATTAACGTGTTTTTTTGACTTAAATGATATGAAAGTGTAAAAAACAACTTAAAAAACGAAGAAAATTGTAATTGATGCAAAATTGTGGAGAAACGGTTGTCCGCAGAAAAAAAAGTTTTGAGACAAACTTAAACTGTAATAAATTCTTGATTGGTTGTAAAAAAAATCTTTCAAATCAAACGTAATTTGGCAAAGATACGGCCAGTTAAAGGACAAGAGAACAAAAATCATAAAAACCGTGGTAACTCGAAAACGGGACGATAACGAGAAAATTAGCTCTTAAGTTTTTCGACTTAAAATGACCTCAGAATCCATGGTTTTCATTTGGGGCGGTGACTGTGGGACACCCTGTATATAAAGTTTTATTATTAGCCAAATTTTAAAATTTTCTTACACCTACTACCTATGCATATTTGAATTATGTCGTTTTCTATTGACGAGATTTAGATTCAGATTTGTGAATCTGACAGCTGAAAGTGGTAGTGAAGAGAGGAAAAAAAATTAATCCGAGATTCAAAAATCTGAATCTCGATTTTTATCAAGATTCACAAATGCAAGCAAACGCACTTTCACTCACACTCCTGTGTTTGACATTTGTCAGAACATTTGTTGTTGTTTTATTTTAAAAAGGTTTTTTTTTTATATGAACAGATTGCATACACAATTACAAAACTAGATTTCATATTCTATGTGCAAGGAAAAATCTGAGATTTTTACACAAAAATCTTAAAAGCAAATAGAAAACGACATTAAATATGTTAATGTATATGACTTGAAGACTGAAAAATTTAACTCTTTTAAGAAAACTTTGCAAGCACAGTACAAATAATAACATTGGTGTACTGTGGTTGCATATGTTCATATAAAGTCTTCATCATTTTAGTCAGAATTAAGCTAATTGGAGAACAAATTGCAAGAATTCAAATCGGTGTGCACTTTGGCTGAAGAAATTAAATTGGTCTAACATTAAGAATCTAATGTTTATAATCTACATTAACGACATTGTTAGCGTCTTAAAATATTAGCTGCGTTCCTTTGGAAATATTTATCTACTTTTTAGTACTTAAAGCTGCTTTGAACTACTTTTTCAGTATAGCAAAAGAAGTTCAAAGTAGTTTTAAGTACTAAAAAGTATATAAATATTTCCAAAGGAACGCAGCTATTGTGATGATGTGTTTGCTGATGATGCTTTGATTTACTGTGCTTGGGAAACTATTGAAGAATGTCACAAGAACGTGCAAGAAGATCTTAATAGTGTTCATGAATGGCTGTGCCAAAATAAACTTAAATTAAATGCTCAAAAAACTAAATGTATGATATTATCAAATAAAACATTTTTTAATTTCAATGGCAATCTGATAATCGAAAATCAAATAATAGAAAAAGTTGATAAAATAAAATTCCTTGGCATTATGATAGATAGCAAACTTACTTTTGAAAGCCATATTGAATATACTTGCAAAAAAATTTCAAAAAAGATAGGTTTCTTAAAAAGAATTAGAAGAGATATAACTATGTTAACAGCAATTAATATTTATAATGTCATTGTTAAACCGCATTTCGAGTATTGTTCAACTATTTTGTTTTTATGTAATGAAAGTTCAATTGCCAGACTCCAAAAACTGCAAAATAAAGCAATGCGAAGCATTTTAAAATGTAATAAATATACGTCAATTAATTTTATGTTAGAATCCTTAAAATGGCTTACAGTTAAACAAAGAATTGTTATGATTTATGAATATGTTAATGTTTGTCTTTAAAATTAAAAATAATTTAATGCCAGTATATTTGTCCAGATATGTTCAGTATGTTCGTGAAGTTCAAACTCATGCACTTAGAAATATGAATGATATGAGACTGCTTAATTTTATAACTGCCAGAGCTCAAAATTCCCTTATATACAAATAATCCAGTTAAATAAGGGTTTAACCTCGGAATGAATGTTAGTAGAAATTTTTTTTGCTCAATATCTTCCTTTTGCCATTCTATAACATATCTCAAAAGTCTAGAAAAATCTCATGTCCGCTTGTCGCGATTTCAAGGTCATATCGCGAAATGGAGATTTTCAAAATTAGCAAAAATAGGCTATGGTAGTATATACACATATGATACATGATTTCAAGGTATTTTTTAATGCTGATTCCAAAAAATCTAAAATCAAGACAATCTGACGTCTCTGGAAAAAGTTATACCTGTTTTTCATCTGTCAACTCATATTATTATAACAGTTGCAAACTTACTGCCGAAAAACCCTTAAAAGTTATGGTAGATGAACCAAATTTTGCATGAAGATTTTAGAATCCATCATTATTAAAAATCAAAACAATCCCTTACAAAAAATATATATACCTACGAAATAATGGTATTTTTTGATGGAGGGGCAAATTTTAGGATATGCACTAAAGAAGATTCTTGTTCATCTTAGGAATAAGTGCAAATAGGCTAATTTCATTCATTTTAATCTTTGTTTGGATATTCTTTAACTACCCTCAAAAATCTAAAAATATCTCATGTCCGCAAGTCCTAATTTTCTTGGTTTGAAAATAAGGTGTAGATTTTAAAAAATTAATAAGAAAAGTTTAAATTTTTATATGTATACCAACATAAGCGACATGATTTAAAGGTATTTTTTAACACTAATTCCAACAAAACTCACAAACAAGTCAACCTGACCATCCCTGAAAAGTAATGCACCTTATTCATGTTGATCTGACACAAATATCTGAAGTGTAGTTTTCCAATTTTTTTAAATCTGCACCTTATTTTCAAACCAAGAAAATTAGGATTTGCGGATATGAGATTTTTTTAGATTTTTGAGGGTAGTTAAAGAATATCCAAACAAAGATTAAAATGAAAAAAATTAGCCTATTTGCACTTATTCCTAAGATGAACAAGAATCTTCTTTAGTGCATATCCTAAAATTTGCCCCTCCATCAAAAAATACCATTATTTCGTAGGTATATATATTTTTTGTAATGGATTGTTTTGATTTTTAATAATGATGGATTCTAAAATCTTCATGCAAAATTTGGTTCATCTACCATAATTTTTAAGGGTTTTTCGGCAGTAAGTTTGCAACTGTTATAATAATATGAGTTGACAGATGAAAAACAAGTATAACTTTTTCCAGAGACGTCAGATTGTCTGATTTTAAATTTTTTGGAATCAGCATTAAAAAATACATTGAAATCATGTATCATATGTGTATATAATACCATAGCCTATTTTTGCTAATTTTGAAAATCTCCATTTCGCGATTTGACCTTGAAATCGCTACAAGCGGACATGAGATTTTTCTAGACTTTTGAGATATGTTATAGAATGGCAATAGGAAGATATTGAGCAAAAAAAATTTCTACTAACATTCATTCCGAGATTTACCCCTTTTTTCTCCTTATTTTACTGTATTAAAAGGTTTTAAGATTTTTAATAAATTACCGAGTCATGTCAAATGTGAAACAAATATTAAAAGAATTAAGAGAAGCATTGTGGAATTTGTAAGACTGAAATATTAATTAAGTATTTATAAACATATTTAAATTTTAAAACTTGTTAATTGTAACTAAAGCCTAAATAATGTGCTAATAAAATATTTATCTATCTATCTATCTATCTATCTTTTCGTTCATTGCCTACAACACTTTTTTTTTCTCAAAATGTTTAAAATGTATTTTAATTACACTTTCCTTTCAGCTGATTAATAATATAGGTAGGTATTCTTTCCAAATAATTGTGCATTGTCATTCTAATTTAATAAATCGAAACATAATCAACAATTAAATTATAACTAACCGGCAATCTACCTAGTCGTAGCAATTGTGTAATAAGTTTACAAACATTTTATATTCGACCTCAAGTCCTTTCTTATCACCAACTAATGCATCAGTTATAAAGAAAGAGAATTTTCCAGAAGTAGAAAAAAAAAAAAATACAAATTATGAAAAAGTACATTTGCACATTGTCAAGCGAGCAAAGTCTACCCAAGTACTAACTGCGTCAAGATATAATAGTTGCAATTTGCACGCGATTCCCTCTTTTTCTTCTATAAATAGATTAACCTCATTAAACTGCGCAGCAAAAGAAAAAAACAGTCTTCAATTGTAAAAATGCAATGAACTCCAAGTCCAAATGCAATTGCAATTGCAGCCGCCCCAAACCGAAAAACCAACCACATTTTCCATCGGTTCGGTATCGATTTTTTCTTTTCCCAGTTTTCTATTGCATTTCAAATACTTCCACTCAACCTACGACCAAACAAGCTTCTTAAAAAAATATACAAAATGCAATAATTTGAAAGAGTCATATAATAATCAACACTTACCTATCTTCCATTCGAGGTCTTCTTCCGAGTATAGCAAACGCCGAACTCTGTTGCTGCACCTCCTCCCAACATTGATGATCTGCCGATCCAGATCCATCAATCAGTTTCATTCGATTCGCCTTCTGGCGACCCAAAGTCGCCTGCAGTCGGCCGAGCAGTCCACGACCCCAAACATCAACCGCTTGCAAATAAACAAGAAATATGAAAAGAATAATGCCACAGAAAATGACTTCCGGACGAAGGACATATAAACGGCATAGTTTCCACACGTAAGCCAGCGGGGAATTAATCGAAGAGAGGCCGACGGCAAATTTGGACAGAATCTTCATGTGGGAGACGTATGTTTGGTAAAAGACCTTGTCCTCAAGCTCATCATCCATTAAAAGGGATAATTTTGCGGATTGTGTCGGTCGTCGAAAAGGACTTGGAATTTTTGTCGGATTCCCAAAGAAGGATCCGATGTGTCTTTTTGGAGAAACCGGCTTTGGGCAAAGTTTAATTGAAAAATATGCACAAAAAAAAAAAACTACACACGTTGTGAACAAAAATTGGGAATATAATTTTTTGTTTTGTGTACTTATCAAAATTACTGTTTATTTTTTATTGTTTACCCAAAAGAATATAAAGTTGACAACTAAAAAATATGACTTGAATTTTTTCTTGAAAAGAATTCTCCACAGCCTAAAAATTTCGTAGGAAATTATGTATGTTTGTTTTATAAAAAAGAAAATCTATATATTTTATTGAGTTTATTTCCAGTTTATATATTTTTTTGTTTTTTCTTCTTATTTTTAATATTTTTTTTTTTCACAAAAATTTATTTTCGGGGTTCTTTAAAAACGATTCACTTGTTGACAATTTGAAAATTCGCCGTCGACTGGTGAGCGAGCAAAAGGCGAAAATACAAAATAGCGGAACTTTTGAGAAATGTCATTGTTTAGTGTTCGATGGGGGAGTGGGAAATTTCCCTTTTTGTATGTGTCAGTGTCAGAAAGTAAAATAGAGCGAATTCGGAAGGGGTTATTGTTTTAGCGATTATTCGATACTTTGTTTTAGTTATGTGTGTTTAATTTTTGTGATTTATAAATAACTAACAAATTTAGTTTACTCAGCGAATGATAAAAGATATTTTTTTTTGTGCTGGCAGACTTTTGGGCGTATTTGAATTGAGGCATTGATTGTTTATTTTAATTTTAAAATTGACTTAGGGGAGAGGTGAGACAGCAAGCACAGAAACGCTAGTTTGGATCAAAACTTTTATTTTTTACGTTTATTAATTAATTATAATTTTTCAAGAAATGACAAAAAGTAAACAGTGAGACATAGATTTAAAGAAATCTATGAATTGAAAATGAATTCAATATGATTTTGTAGTGATTTTTCTCAATTAGCTCAATGGGACAGGATGATTTCTAACAACTTTTTTTCTGTTAATCTGTAATTGTTACCAGATGTCTTATCTAAATGCAACAGTACGTATAAGTAGCATCTTACGGCCATATTATTCACTAGTTTAAAAAATACATCTGGATGTAAACAAATGTCAAAAATAAATCCAATTCCATAATATTCACTAGAGTAAGTTCGGGTAATGTGGTATAGGTTGGTAATGTGGTACACTAGACTGATTCAAAAAAAAAATTTTTTTTTTGTTCAAAGCTTTGTTGAAAATATTTTTGGAAATGACGATAAAAAAATACTGTAAAAGTTTTAGCCCTTAATGTTAACATTTAGTACCGCCGCATCGCAAATTTCTATTTGTTTATTTGTGTTTAGATTTTTTTATCTTTATAATGGTTCATTAAAAAGGCTAGATTTAATCATTTTCTAGTATAAAATTGAACGCTCTACAAAATTGCATTTATAAAATTTAAAAAAAACGGACACGAAAAATTAATTAAAATAATTTTTAGTTGAAAAAATGAATAATTCAAATTTATTGAAGAAATCTAATATGATAGTATTAGGGGTTTGAGAGTTATATAGAAGGATCTGTGAAACCAAAACACAACATAGAATACAAATATTAGAAAATTTTGCCAAATTTTTTGAAAAACCTAATAATTTCGTCAAAAAATCGGAAAAAAATGAGAAAAAATACTTTTTATATTTTAAAGTTGAATAACTTCGAAACGCGGGGGTAAATCAAAAAAATTATTAAGAGCTTTTTTGTAGAGCGGACAATTTTATAAAAGAAAATGATTTTGTCAAGCCTTTTGGATGAACCATTAAAAAGATAAACCATTCTAAACACAAATACACAATCTTTCCCATACAAATCGTATGGGAAATAGATTAAGGGCTGAAACTTTTACAGTATTTTTTTATCGTCATTTCCAACAATATTTTCAACAATGCTTTGAACAAAAAAAAAATTTTTTTTTAATCAGTCTAGTGGTACACATTGTTTTCTAAGAAACTAAAGATATTAAAAGGACGTCTTTTGAAGCAATAGGTGACAACTTTTGTTTAACCAAAAATGTGTACTCAAAAACACAAAAATATTCCATACATTTCAAAAAATTGATAAATCTATATAAACGGTTACGTGGACTTTTTTTGGGTGCCTTACAAAATGCATTCCCAAGCGTTTAAAAAGCAATATTTACAAAAATGTATTTTTTAAATAGAACAGTTTGCTATTGATTTACGTGATTCCGATATGAGTTTGGTTCAAATCTAATTTTTAATATATTTTTTTAATGTTTTGTGCAATATCTCTGTTTCCGCTAATGTGGTATACTTACAATACTCTAATGTGGTATAGTAAACTCCTTTAGATTATGCCAAAATGAAATTAATATTTTATCTTAAATTTAACAAAACATAAGTTATTTTTAATCTTCTTATGTTTTTTCTTTCATTCATAACAAAAACAAATAAAAACATCTGTCTTGGTTATTTCAAAAATGAAGACACTCATAAAATATATAATATTGTATAGGAAAAGTGTATACCACATTAGCAGACGTATGTGTACCACATTACCCTCCACTTTCCAAATGTGGCATTTTCGAGGTCACTGCACTTTTTAATATAAAACTTTTTTTCTGAAACGGAAAACCACTGCAAAACATTCAAAACACGAAAATAATATACCATTGCATATCTTCACATCTTCCGATAAGTTTGATATATTATTTTCCGAAATATATTCCAAAAAGAAACATGTATACCCCAATACCCGACTTTACTCTACTTAAATCCAATCTTAAATCCAATTTTTTAAATCCAATCTCCTTAAATCCAAACAAATTTAAACTGCTCTCTGGAGGTCTGTTTAACTTTATAAATCCAGATGTAAAATTCATTTTCACAGTGATCAGTTGTTTTGTCAAGTATTTTGTGAAGGAAAAATAAACATAAATGCAAATTATACAAAATTTATTGAATAATCACATAATTTTTTTGAGTGAATAATATGAACAAAAAATTAAATCCTTGGATTTATGAAATTCAGATTTAATGGATTGGATTTAAAATTAACTTTAATCAAAACTAAATCCAGAGTGAACAATATGGCCGTTAGTGTTGAATTTTAGTTTAAATCTTGGAAACAGAAAGTATTTTGTGAGATAAAATACATATCGTATTGAATCAATTTGTTCATATAAGATATAAGTGAAGAAAATACATAATTAAATAAATTCAACAATATTTTAAACACATGCAGCCCTATTTATAAACTCATCATAGACAGTGCATAGCATTATGTACTCTTTATAATTTCTTTAAACAAAAAATTGTTATTTACCTATACACTTTATGCTACGTTTACTAGAGGTTGTATAAGCTAAATGTGTTTTTAGGTTATTTAGAGCCTGAATAAGAATATATTTTGCTTAAATGTCATTTGAACATCACATAATTTTCAGAAAAACAAAACATAGCAATGATTTGTATATTTATTTTTCATTGAAGAATTCATTTTTTGGATTACATTTGCAATTAAGTGAACAATTTGCAATCAACTAAAGCCCTGTTCCTTTGGAAGGTGGCAAAGTACTACTAGTAGCTTACTAGCGATTTTCAATGGAACGCACTTTCAACGAATTCAATACAAATCGTATCTACTCGGGAAGAAGAGCATGATTAGATGATAGGACTAGATTAACCAAAACATCTACTAGTAGTAAACTACCACCTCCAATGGAACAGGGCTTAAAACAAAAAATAAGAAATTTGGAGATTTGTTCCTGATATAATTTCCTGATTTATATTATGTATGTACATACCTATATGTCAGCTATTACACGAAGCCTCAAGAGGCTTGACTCTTTTTTCTAATTTTCTTTTGATAATAATTCTGTGAGGCGCGTACTATTACATGATGCCTCTTGAGTCCAGGCCTCAAATTTGACATTTCTCTTTTGATTTAAAATGTGTTGTTGTTGTATTGCACCAAGAAGCAAAAAGGAATGAAAGGGAATTTTGAAAAAAGAAAAAGTGGAAAAAGAAACGTCAAAAAAGAGTCTCAGAATTCCGACCCACGACTCTCTGGTCGGATAATTTTTCGTTTCATCTTTTTTTTTCTTTTGCACTCATTACGTTTGAAAAGAGGCGCGCCTCTTGAGGCTTCATGTAATAGCTGACTATGACATCCAAAACTTCCGCTCAGGTTTTTTTTTTCGAATCAGATGGAGTTGTTTTATCGACAGATGGAGTTGTCTGTCGTGTTTAAAAGTACTAATTTTCCATTTTTAGCACTTATTTGGACACAAACCTAGCATAACTATTGCTGCGTTCCTTTGGAAATATTTATCTACTGCTTAGTACTTAAAGCTGCTTTGAACTACTTTTTCAGTATAGCAAAAGTAGTTCAAAGTAGTTTTAAGTACTAAGCAGTAGATAAATACTTCCAAAGGAACGCAACTTATAATGGCTAAGAAATGTTTTATAAATAGAAATTTATGTGACGTTGCATAAAGGCTACATAAAACTTTATGTATTGTATAACTATGGAGCTGTTTCATGAAATCTAATAAATAAGGCTGATGATAATTAAAATGGGTTTGCCTTCTTATAGCCTGTATTCACTAGAGCCCAAATGATATAGTTACGCAAATTATCTCATTTCTAATGTCAAATCCTATAGAAAAAAAAAAATTGAATTTGAAATATGAACTGACCTCCTTTGCGAAATTATTTCATTTGGGCTGTAGTGAAAACGCTATTAGTTTTAAAAATATTTTTTTTTACTTGTTCATAATCTGATAAAAAAGTTACGTATACGCCATAGGTACCTTCAAGAACAATTATGTTCATAGGTAGTTGAGAAGCGAGTTGTGGAAGCCACATCTGTCAATTCAATATGGTGTGACCACAAACAAACAATCGCATTTTTGGTAGCCTTAATAGTAGTCTGTACTAAATGTATCAGTTTTAGGAGAAGAGAATAACAGCTAGTTAAGGATGCTGCTACTGCCAGCCTTGTGACCGCAAAAAAAAACTCGGAACTAATTTCGAGCGGCTGGCACCAGCTCGCTGTGACCCACGCTTTAAGCCTAGTACGCTGCTAAAGCGAAACGAAAAATTTTCAACAGCGAACATGTAAACAAAAAAATACCATCGGGTATTATAGCAAAGAAAAAATAATTAATATAGAAGTAAAAGAATTCAAGAAAAAACATCAGAAAATAAGTTTAAAATCAAAAACAAAACAAATTTAATTTCGTTCAAGATTTCATTAACGAAATTTTGTATGGAAAATTTCATTTCGCATCAGCAGCGTACCGGCTTTAGCTAAAAATAAATTCCTTACAAAACATAATAGTCTTGTTGGACAAAACTGTCCCAGTCTCAGAATAAAAGTTCTTATAAATTGTAAAATCAAAGAAAAGCTTTGAAATTATACCTACAGTTTAAAGCAAAACTCTCATCACAATGCCGTAGCCAATACTGTTTTTGAGCTGAATTTCTTGTTATGTGGCTAAACTTTTTCATCTTATAGTTTTATATATTTGTCTGTTGCCATTTTCCTCTTGAAAAAAGTTAAAAATCCAAAAAATGAAAACAATATATAAAAAAACAAATTTTTGTATCATTAGCCGTGTTTTTTCGGTTTTTTTACCCTTTCACAATTAAGGATTATTTAAAATAAATATAGTAATCGATTGTTGTTGGTTTACAAGACAAAATGTTTACTCAGTAAAATACTGAGTACCACAAAATCAGTAAAATACTATTTAAATTGCATGTTACATTTTTCGTTATTGATAAGAAAAAAATATAGTTGGTTTGGAAATTCCAAGGAACTGGTTACAGTATGCACAAAAACGGAGAATAATCTATCTGAAAATTTTATTTGTTTTTCAAGCTTTTATTTCATGTGTAATCGACCTAAACAATATATATTTGTTTAATTAACTACAAAAAAATATAAATAAAACAGACAAATTGACCGATGTCACTTATAAATTCCCATATTAAAAAAAAAATTGCCGCAAACCGATTTTTTTATCAACTCACTTTAATTTGTCTTATAAAAGAGTAACCTTGTCGATTTTGTAAGGGAATACCGTTGTTCAAAATAGTAAGCTCTAATTTGTTGCAGAGTTATTTATAGGCACAAAAAGCTTTTCAAATGTTCTAAAATGTATTCTTTTTTTTTAACATCGAGGGTTATCGTACTTTTTATCGTACTACATGGATCTACATTTCATCAAATAATTATAGCAGCAATTTATTACACGAAAAATTATGTTAAGCATAAAATAAATCTTTTGAGACTAAACCACTTTGTCAAACAATGGCTTAAATGCTTTCGTGTCCATATTTTCATTACAAAGGAAATTTCTAATTACCTTTTCAGGTAATAAATTAACCTTTCCTTTGACAACACGTAAAGATACGGGTGTGCATTTTACACTTCTTATGAATAAAGGATTTGCAATATAAACTTCCCACGTGACTATTTCAAAATACATCGACACAATTTTCATGTATTGAGCCTAGCCTCTGATTTGACACATGTCTTTGACCCAGGGGCCCAATCCAAGAGTGAGTTTTTATGTGTACACCCAAAAAAGTACTGTAAATTGCCTTGCGAACAAGCAGAGAAAAACTCTCACAAAAAACTCACGTTTTTTTTCCCAAAATAATTTTTGGGATATTTGCAATGTTATTTCATTTTGCTGCAATTTGGTCACCCTCCACTTATTTCAAAGTTTCCATTTAAAAGACAATTTTTTAATTTTTAATAAATAAATAAAATATAATGCCTTTAAATTGGGCACAAAATGAATTGGTATGATTGAAATCCCTTTTAAAACTTCCCTTCGGAGGTCAATAGAGGTCTATGGAAAATCTGTTCATCATAAAATTATCTACAAATATTGCCTTATGCATTTTTCTGTAAATCCAACCGATTTCGGACTATATTATAACGTAGTCATTCAAACTACATCAATTGGTTCAAAGTTTCGATATGACTCTTAGAAGTAGTCTAAGATTGATTTGGGGTGTTTTGACCCTCAAATGTTTTTACCCTGAGACCAAAACGTCTCAGGGTAGGTAATTTTTAATTTTGAGGGTCAAAATTAATTGCTAAAATTTTATTAAATAGTTAGTTAGTAGCTAAGTAACTTAGTAAGTTAGTTTGAATAGCGATTACAAGTGAAACTTATAAAAAACGTATTAATAAAAAGCAAAAGAGATTACACATGTATTTTCAGTATTCAAATACTGAATTATTCACTCTTAAATAAAACAAACCTATTATTACGTATCATGTATTATACCTACGCTTGAAACAGCTCTATTCCGAAAACGGTTGGATTTACAGAAAAATATATAAGCCAATATTTGTAGATAATTTTATGACGAACAGATTTTCTATAGACCCCTATTGACCTCCGAGCAACAGGTCACGAGATATATGCGAACCTTTTGTGACCTTTTGACCTCTATAACTTCTAATGCGGACGCGATATCAATGTCGATTTTTCACATCTTCATAACAACGCCGTAACGAAGGTCTATACCAAAATCGAGCCCAGTAGGAATTTTTCCGCAGATAAAACCTAAAAATTACTGGACTATAAGGCTTAAAGCAGTAATCATAAAATACTAAACGCACTAAAAATTAAGAATGTGATAGGTTTGTCGGAGTTTAATAATAACTTTACTGCGGAAAAATTATTCAAACTCAATTTCCCATATTAACTAATAAAATAATAAAAAAAAATACAAAAACTGCGACAATTTCACATTTTGTCAATAAAATAAGAAACCTAAATAAATAATTCGAACCAATACAAAAAATAAATAAATAAAGTACTCGTGCCTATTGACGTTTTATTTAATGATACACCACTTTAATACTCATTCTCTAGTCACCTAGTTCTAGAAAATGTTCGAACTTGAGGTGGCAAAGAAAGACCCAACATTGACTTTATAAGAAAAAATCAATATAAAATATAAGGTATATCTTTTATTAATGGTAATTTGTTTCAAATCGATATATAAACTCAAACCCAAATACAACAGGTGTAGAAGGTACACCTCCACCTAAATAAAGTTCAAACTGAGAGAGTGTTTTTAATGGATTTATTTTATCTAACCTACGCCAAGTCTATTTAAACAAACACTAATTACATACTCCTCCAACCAGCGTTACCGTTAAGCGACTTTAGTCGCTATTAGCGACCTTTTTGAAGCCTTAGCGACCAAGCGACGACTTTTTATTTAAAGCGACTTTTTCACTAATTTCATAATAGCGACTTTTTTTTTTCTTTCTAAAAATTGTATTTCTTTTTTAATTCTGAACATTTAGGCCCAATTTATTCACTCTCCATTATTTTTAAAGGCTCCATTAAAAATTATAAAACTGTCAAATCGCATACAAATTTTAAAATTTCCCTTTTTTAATGGCGACTTTAAATTTAATGGAGTGTGAATAAATTGGACCTTAGAGCTTCAAATTTGTGTTTCTTTTTTCGTTCTGAACGTATTCTGAGCTAGTTCAGAGCACCATCGATGGACTCAGAATAAAATAACTGAGCAGACCGAGTTGAATGCTGAAGGCTGAACACAAGCATTTAGCAAGTGAAATTGAAAAAAATTTCAAACAAATAAAATAATGGCGCAAGAGTGCAGTAGTCGTTCTAGTTTTTTATTTTTATTTGACCCTTTTGGACCCAGCGTTACTCTCATGTAACATATTTTTAAAAATTCGTAAAAAATATTCCATTAAATATTTTTTTAGGTTTCGATGGCTTAATTGAAAGATAATAATGCCTATTTATTTATTTAATATGTTATATGGGTACATAAGAAATAAACTTAAATACTAACAATGGAATTATTAAACTACTGGATTATTACAAAAATTTAGTCAAATATCATACCTTTAATTTTTGTTAATCGAAAAAGGGACTGATATTCACATTTTTTTCTTTTTTTTGCAAACATTTTTTTTATATATGGTCATAGTTTTGAAAAAAAGATATAGAAAATGTTAATGCAATGAAAAAAAATGTTAATTTTCAATGAAAAAATTTAGTGAGAACAGCATTTTGAAGGCAATTTAATCTTCTTTTTTTCTTTGGAGCAATGTTTATGTCTATCTCAACCCAAAAAAAATGTATAACTAAAAAAACAAAAAAACTCAAAAAATCGATTTTTTTGATATTTTTTTATGATTGTTTCGACTATTGTGGTATGGAAATTTTTTTTTCAATTTTTAAAAAACATTATTCCAATAGGAAATTTAATTCTCTATAAAAAATTTTATATGCAATATATCAAAATTTTGCTTGTTTTACGAGGTATATTGAAAAAACCAAAAAGGGGGCTTTTGCACCCCTATCTTCAGTTTCCACCCTCTCATTTAATAGCACTCCGCAATTTTATCTTCTTTTATAACCCATTCACCGATTCCTGCAATAAAAACCCGTGAACGTCTTAGTTCCTTTCTAAACTACATAATCAATAGCCTATTAAGATCCTACAATGAAGACTGTTCTTTTTTTAGTTTCTAATTTCGTTATTGTTAATGAAAACTTTGTTTCAAGACAACTTATGTTTATTTTTCTATGTAAAAACATATGAAAACGATTTAGCGACTTTTTATTTTTATATAGCGACTTTTTCCACAAAAAAGCGACTTTTTTTCAATTTTTCAGGTTAGCGACCTTTTTTTTCTAAAAGCGACTTTTTTAGCGACCTTTCAAAAATTTTCAACGGTAACGCTGCCTCCAACCTAACTTCTTCATGTCGCTCGGTCGGCATAAAAATCACGGAAATTACACAAACAAAAAAAATAGTAAACATTTAAAGTACACTCTCATTCATTAATGCAAACAAATAATATTCACAATTTACGTCTACTAAAGTGCGAGTGCGCAATTTATTTACATGGATGTAGAAGATTAATAAGCTCTTCGAGATATACAATATACGACACGACACGCTGATGCCATGCACGCTATTGAAAAAAAAGTTATGACGAAAAAAACGCGCGACGCTCATCGTGTGCGCGGCTAACGGTAAGTCATTTTCATTTCAATTTCACCCCAACTGACAGTAACGTGTGGACACTATCCGCAAAAGAGCATATATTATTTTATTGATGCAATTTGTTGCAAGAGGGTGATCTTTCGTTTGGTTTTTTTTGTTTTTTTGTCAATTGGCCAAATATTTATAAATAATTTATAAGCAAAAAGAACAACAGGAAAAATTATTATAATTCATGTGTTTTCATTAATTTATTATTGTAACACTTTGAAATCTTAGAAAAAAAAACAAATTTAACCTTGTAACTCGAAGTTTTCGTTAAACTTTCGTTAAGTTACATATTTTCACTTCTAAACAAATACTGTAGATTGATATACCTCCATTTATTGACAGTGACTTCTTGATGGACCGTTTCATGGCGTTTTTTTCTTTCGTTAAGTTTAGTTTGTTTTCTTATGTTATTGTTGACATTCTTTCGTTAAGTTACACTTTCGATATTTCAATTAAAATATCTCACCATTATTTGCAACTAATTTAATGATTCACATTCAATTTAAACACAACCCGAGTTAAATCGACCTTAACTTTCGTTGATACGAATTCTATTAGAACTGAACCGTACCGAAGCCCAAATGGAAGAATATTGTATATTTTTTTGTTTTGTATTTCTTTTAAAAATACCCCAAAATCCCCGCCAGACAAGTAGAAGAAAACACAACTGTGGTGACACTCAATTAAAAAAGGTATAAGGTGTAAGGGATGTTATATTGGGGCCTTCGCTCGCGCGCCTCTTCCCTTTTTCTTGAAAAACAAAACAAAAACACTTGCACTGCACTCTTTTTCCGCAAATACTGACTGAGTCGAAAACTAGAAGGTTTCTAGAGAATATACCTGCAAATAGGAACTACAAAAGCTAGCATAGTCTTTCTAGCTATCGAAAAGCGTATGAGCGAATAAAAATGGTCAGCGTCGTTGTTTGAATTTTATTTTTTTTCTCTTTTTTGTTGTTGTTGTTATTTTTCACGTATAATCGGATTCATAAATAGATAAATCGAAGCCGGATAGCAATAAAGGTGGCAAACATTTGTTTCTTTATATTGTAGGTTGCCCTTTTGGGCTTTTCTGTATAAGAATCTAAATAATTTGACTTAAGAAACTATTTTGCAAATATAGGAGAGAAGCAAAGTCGAAGTAGTCGACTAAGTGGAGCACTAAACACACTGAAATACAGGTGCTAGAGTGCCGGCAGTGAGCTGCCATGCCGGCCGGTCGGTCAATGTTGTACTATTTAATCGAACAGTTTTTGTAGGTGTAATACATACAACAAATACTGACGATGTCGATGATGACTACACTTTACGTGGTGTTTTTTTTCGTCTTTAGGGGTTTCTACTAGCTGATGGTGTGGATATGGTATCTAGGCCTCCTTTAGCGTGTAATAGAGAAAAAAAGTTGTAGGGGTCTGTTTGTAAATCTGAATAGCAAATTTCTGGAGAATACTAAAATGCAAATCGTGATATAGCCTATTTTGGGATTACGATTCACAGTTTGTTCAATTGGTAATGCAATTAGATTAACACCATCAGAAAGTGTGTGGTATGGATTTGTGGGGGGCTGTTAGTCACCTTTGCAGTTGTAATATGAAAAAAAAAAGAATGTTGTGGTGACCTAGATTATTGTGCGCTTAAGTTTAAGGCCATGTTTGCTATATGATGGATTTATACACTATGCAGTTACTTTTACTTGCAATTACAATCAGAATTCATAGTTGGTATACTAAATTGAAGAAATAGTGAGCATTAAATTTTCTTTAGTACAAGTTTGGGCACATGAGCTTTTACATTTGCCCATAGAAACGTGCATAGTGGTTTCTGATAATAATCTCGATTATTATGAAAGAGGTAATGAATTTTTTTTTTGACAATTGTATGTAGAAGTTCTATTTTTTCAACAGTTTCGGAATGAAAAAGTAAAGATGACCTTAAACTGTTTAGCCTCACCCAATGAACCTGAGTTTTCTTTTAGGGGAGAACCCTAAATAAATATTAAGTACAATATTAATTTATGGATATAACATGTTATTCATTGAAAGGAATTGTTTCAAAGTAAAAAATTTAATGGTTGGAAAAGTGATTCAGTAAAGTCTTATTTTCTTATTTCTTTCCGAATTAAAAATTTGTTGGAAAACGAATATAATGTCCCTTATTCGCTGATGTAAAAAAATGGTAAAAAATTAAATTTCCTTAGAAAACCAGAACAAAAATTTCTTTTTATGCTTTTTTTAACTATTTGGAGGAAAAGAAAAACACTACAATTTTTGTACGATGGTTACTTATTTAATTTCAATAAATTCATTAAAAATAATGTGAATTAATTTTCTCGACCATTAAATGTTAATGGACTTTCAGCAAATTTAAATTTTGGGCAATTTGGGTTGATGGAAATCCTACCGCGTTTTATTTCAGTCGTGGTTCAATTAGTCCACTTTTTTGCTTAAAATTATGACATTCATCAATGCTCTCTCCTGACAAGTTCCTTAGAAGAAAGTTATTTTATAATTTGTCACAATTTTGCTGCAGAAAAATGGACACAAATAATATAAAGAGAGAGCATAATCCATTTTCTAAAAGGTTTGCAAAAAAATTTGTATTGGATTTGAGGAGCACAAAATACAACGCTTCAAAGCTTATTGCTTGTGGAACTTGAACTTTACAGCATGTTTTCACTAGAGCCCAAATGAAATAATTTCACAAATTAGTTCATTTTGAATGTCAAATCGTAAAGGAAATGTCTTTCAAATGAGATTATTTGTGAAATTATCTCATTTGGGTCCTAGAAAAAACAGACCATTAATAAATTGATATTTTAATTATGATTTATAAATGTTAATTAGAATTCAATGCCACAAAATAAGTTGATCTATTCAAAAAATTATGAACTTCGAAAAGCAAGCTGTCAAAATGAATGCGTTTTTTAAGTTTTTGTTTTACCGTTTTGTTCCATTTTTTAAGTTTTTTACATTTATTACACATTATTTACCATTTTTTACGGCCTTTACACAAAAAATGTAAAAAACTGTTTTTTACACGAAATCGCCCATCAGTGATAACAATTCAAATCCACTATTTTCTAAGAATTTAGTTCAAACAATGGAATTACGAAATTTTAGTTCACTGTGGCGTATACGTACTAAAATTTCTTATTAGTTTTTTTTTTTATTTTCTCCATTACATTTAAAGTTTATCAAATCCCATTAGAAAATGATACAGTTCAATGATTAGTATGAACACAGCCTTGTGGTTGTAATGAACATAACCGTAACTTCGTTCAATTAACAAAGTCTCAGTTTTTGTAAAATAGTGAATTTTTTGGTGACAGAATTAATTTTTGTCATAGACGACTCAAAATAGGTGATCAGAAATTAGCATAAGTTATGAACAGCACGTAGTCAATTGAAAGCCAATTGATTCAGATAGCTTCAAAAATATAAATCAATATCGAATCTTGTAAACAACTTGCATGGGCTCATGAATTTTTATTTTCCCATTGGTGAATGGTGATTAATGAAAAATCCTTTTAGTAGAACCTAAAGTTTGTGACATTTGAAAATTATTACCTGAAACACTTCTTTTAAAATTTGGACAAATTTCTTTCTCTTTAAAGGAACACTCTTGTGCAAGTGGGATTTCAAGAGTAGGTGAATTACAATCAATTTTCCAGAAGTCAACAAAATAGACCGTACTAAACATAAAACAAATGTTAACCTAATATGAGGTGATCAGCACAAATATACATTTAAAACTAGCTATATGCTCTAAGTGCTTATAACGTAGGACCTCATAAGTTAAGCTTTGGAAATTTTTTGAGAACTAGCATCATATAAGAAGAGTGATTACATGGTGCATTTTCTTATGGGGCTCATAAAGTTATGAGCTCTTGAAGCTTAATTTATAACACCAAAAACTTATAGAAAACTGAACTTGAATTATCTGTATTATCCTGAACACCCCTTACATAAATGAATCACTAGCCATCTCTTTTGGAGTTTTACTATTGCTATGAATTTCATGTCCTTTATAGTGTGATGAGAGGTTGTAAAATGGCCTGAGATGGAACCTTTAAAAAGGGTGTAGTGCCAAATTTGCTAGAAATTTTTCCTGATTAATATCGTGCTCTTTTGATGAATGCATCATGTTACTTTCAAGAAAACTTATTAGCATATTGAAATTTCCGAAGGATTAAGGTTGTAAAATGTAATTTTTTTTTGTAATTGAATGAATTAGTAGAATCTACCGAATTCCTTGCTACTCGACTTGCATCTTGACTGATAGAGGGGTAACAAAAAAAAGAAAAAAACAAAAGACGAACGTAAATGCACAGGAGATATCTTTGTACCTATATGCATGTATAAAAATGAAAAATTGAGGCAGAATTTTCCAAATTCGGGCGATCTGAATAACTCAAGTTTAGAAAACCTATATCAATTCTAGGGGGAGAAATGCAACTCTGCTTTATTTTTGTCTAACGGACAATAAAGTAAAACTGTATTTGAATGCGTCACTAGACTGGGAGATCAGACTCTCTTTTGTTTTAAACATTTTTATTTGATTCGTTTATTTTAAAATTAATTTCTATTATCTCAAACAAATTTTTATTCCATACAAACATACAAACATATTCAATTTCAATATTCCTAATTTAGCTTTCTTATCAAACAACTTAGTTGAAATGCAGTCACACATTCAATATGTATCTGTAAGCTAAATCAATTTTTTTCTTGACAATTCAAAATAGTTGTCAGTAGAATGGTAGAATGCCCTTATCACTTTGAAATGTCTGTTCACAGTGATGGATTTACTTTATTCTAACATGTTTGAAAGCTAATTTATTTTATTCAAATTAAATAAATCCATGTTTAGGGTACAGGCCCAAGTCAATAATTCGAAAGAGCTTATATTAGCTACAGTGGGACAGTTTTTTTTAAAGATGAAAGCATGGAGACCTAAATGTCCTTGACCTATTAGAAAACTTAAATATGTATGTATGCAGATTGGTTGCATTTTCGGGGCTTAGATTTTTGGGACGGTTTTTCAAGATCCTGTTTTTCGAAATTTTGATATTATATATATTGAATAGTTTTTTTAGGATGTCTCGAACCAATTCATTTAAACTAGACAAACTAATTTTAAACTTTATAAAAATTTAACACAAGAAATCGGGTTCATTGGTTTCTAAAAACATTTTGACTGTTTTTTACCCAAGTGCTGCCCTGATAAATACCAGCTTCATTTAAAGCCTCTTAATTAAAATCAGCATTTAACAGATATCAGTTTGTATTAGGTTTTCGGATGATTTAAAACTATCTCGTCACATCAATATGATTGAAATAAGATGTCCAAAGTCTATCGAATCACTTGAATTGGATGAATTTTGGTTGAGAGACCATTGTCGCTGTAAAAAATGTTATAACGTCGATACGAAACAAAGGAAATTCAGTTTATTAGATCTTCCTGATGATGTGAGTGCGAAGCGTGTTATCAAAAGTGAAGATGAAAAGAATCTTATTATTATTTGTGAGTAAAAAGAAATATATTCCATAACATAAGCCTTTAATATTTAACGATTTATATTGATTAGGGAGCGATGGACATGAATCTAAATATTCCTTCGAGTTCCTTTTCAACAGTCAACTTTCAAATTATTTAAAATCTAAGGATTCATCAACAAGAGTCTTATGGGATTCCTCCAAAATTGCTAATAGTAATTACGCTGATGTGAAATTATCTGACTTGGTTCGAAGACAAGACGAAGTGCATGAAGTAGTTGAAAGTTTGTGGTGCTATGGCTTAGCGTTGGTTGAAGAAGTTCCTGCAAATCAAACAATGACAGAAATGGCAGTTCGTCGAATATTTCCTGTAATGAAAACATTCTTTGGTGAAATGTACACTTTTAGTGATGCTCAAGATCTTGCTGTTCATGCTGATACTGCCTACACTAAGGAATACATTGGTCCTCATACTGATAATACTTATTTCTGTGATGCAGCTGGACTGCAAATTCTACATTGTATCCATCATGAAGGGACGGGAGGTGAGAATTTTTTCGTTGATGGTTTTAAAGTAGCCTATGAGCTTCAAAAGACTAATCCAGAAGCTTTTGATGTTCTAACAAAAGTTCTTGTACCAGCTGAGTATATCGAAGATGGACAATTTCATGTTCATTATGGTCCAATTATTCGTACCAATCCTGTAACTGGAGAAATTATTCAAATACGATTAAATGTTTATGATCGAGCTGCGCTAAACACTCTTCCTCAGTCAGAAATGAAGGGATTTTATCAAAGTTTTAAGGCATTTTTAAAACTTGTTGAGAAAACAGAGAATCAATGGACAATGAAACTTAATCCTGGAACTGTTGTGATGTATGATAATTGGAGGATATTCCATGCTCGTCGTGCGTATACAGGAAATCGTACAATGACTGGTTGTTATGTGCAACGAGCTGATTTTTTGAGTAAAGCAAGAGTTCTAGGAATAATTGAATAAATGATGATGATGAAAATTGGAGTGGATGCTGTTTAAATTAATGGTTTTAATATTGTAAATGTAGGATAAGTTTTTGTTGAAAAATAAAAGAAAAGCATTATCATCAATTTTAAGGTCATTTTTAATTGCAACACACAATTTGTTTGAAGAGTCTCTTATCACATTACATACATTGATATTTAAATAATTATCAATTTCTGCTTGCGTCATTTGAGTTAGTCAGAAGTTGATTGAATCTGGTTAAAATGAGACATGGCATCCAATCCAGACCGCATTGAATTCATTAGACCATATCACCAACACAGGAAATAACGAATTTGAAATGTTGTCTATAGGAGCTGAAGAATGTTACAAGACCCTTTACTTTTCTCATAGCAAATTCTTGAACATTTTCTATAGAATTCATGCCTGGACTTAACGTAGGTAAACCGTAACACTTTTTTGAGGAAACTCATCTGGTAACGTGTGGTCTAGCTTAAAGCTCTCACGTCACAAACCAACGACGTGTGACTACGAAAAACGCTTCCGAATCACGTTTTTGTATAACCCCACTAGGCCCCAAAAGGTGAAATCGGAGGTTTAAAATTTGTAATATTTTTGTTTGTTTTGAAAACGTTATCTCTACGAACAGGGTAAGTAAATCCCAACCAATTTTTTGTTTAAGTACATTGCAGTGGGATTGATTATGCAAGTTAAGGGTACTTACAATTTTGATGAGTTTAAATTTTCAGTTTTTGTATTTGTAATAACTGTAAACATTTTGACCCTATTACTATTTTTAGTAATAAACTAGCATAAAAGAACAAAATAAGTTGATAGTTTGTAGGTATACACTTTTTAGTAATACATATATAAGTCGGATTTTTATGTGAAAACCATTTTGCAATTTAGGTGAAGTATGATTATTTTATTTTTTAATGACTTCCGAAAGTACCTTACCTCCCCATAATGGAAGCCATATAAAAATAATATTTGATTAGTAATTTGGCATGGAAACGGTTCCAACTTCCAAGCATAAGAAAACTTCAAATTTCGTATTTCGCGAGGTTTGAGTCAAGTAGAAAGCACCGTTTTTAGTTAGATTTCCTATGAAGCGCTGAACACTATCAGCCCTTTCTGCTATTCGAATCACGTGGATCGAAAGATTTCCTTCTTTTATCACCTAAAACTGGCTTTCTAAATCCTCTAACTTTTGAAAGCATAGCGTTTTTTTCCTTAGGCTTAATTTTAACCTAAATTTAAAAGCTTCTTATTTAATACTTTCACGCGAATCGAATACCAAAATAGGGCCGTATATGTTTTTTGCCTTCTAGTTTTTGAGTAAATTGAAAAATAAGAAAACTACTTTTTATCAGATTTTGTTTTTTTTTTTTTTTGCTGTTTTCGATAACTTTGGCAATAAAAAAGACATAATTATCTTTAAAATTAACTCTTTTATTTTCTGTCAAATATTTTTTGTGACTAAGTCTATTTGGTTCTGTCTTAATCCTAGTTCGCAGCTGAAATCTTGAACAAAATATCTTGAAACTTTATATTTTTAATAATTTTGACTTTGACATAATACACGATGGTATTTTTTCATTAACATTTGACTTTGGAGTTTTAAAAACTGTTCGTTTCGCTTCAGCTGTGAACTAGGCTCACAACAGAAATATTTCTTCTTTTTCAACATGTTTTCAATTCCGGTTTGGGTACTCTGAAACCGTTAAAACAACTTCTCCCTTTTGCGAATTTCAACAAAACAAAATCTTCGACAAAAATATGAGATTTGTCAAAGTGCTTGTTCTGTTTTTTTTTATTTCTCCTGTCGCAAAAGAAAAAAAAAACTAGCAGAAAGTTTTGTCCTAAAAGCGTTTTGATACGTTTCCACAATTTGGGGACTTTTCACGAGTCGATTTTTGCCGTGCGGCGGCGAAGCTTTTCGACTCGTGTGAACGCATGGTTAAAAAACAAGGTATGATCATTAGAGCCGCCATCTTACAAAATGGGGTAATAAGTTTTTGACCTTTAATTTGGCAAAAGCAACAACAATTTCCAAGACAAATTTGTTTACAACAACAATTTCAATGGGCAGCTGTCAAAACCTAAAGTAGCCATTTTTAAGTTTTTACAGTTCTCGATACAGAGTTTTTTCTATTCAGGAAATCGTACAATGACTGGTTGTTATGTGCAACGAGCTGATTTTTTGAGTAAAGCAAGAGTTCTAGGAATAATTGAATAAATGATGATGATGAAAATTGGAGTGGATGCTGTTTAAATTAATGGTTTTAATATTGTAAATGTAGGATAAGTTTTTGTTGAAAAATAAAAGAAAAGCATTATCATCAATTTTAAGGTCATTTTTAATTGCAACACACAATTTGTTTGAAGAGTCTCTTATCACATTACATACATTGATATTTAAATAATTATCAATTTCTGCTTGCGTCATTTGAGTTAGTCAGAAGTTGATTGAATCTGGTTAAAATGAGACATGGCATCCAATCCAGACCGCATTGAATTCATTAGACCATATCACCAACACAGGAAATAACGAATTTGAAATGTTTTCTAGGAGCTGAAGAATGTTACAAGACCCTTTACTTTTCTCATAGCAAATTCTTGAACATTTTCTATAGAATTCATGCCTGGACTTAACGTAGGTAAACCGTAACACTTTTTTGAGGAAACTCATCTGGTAACGTGTGGTCTAGCTTAAAGCTCTCACGTCACAAACCAAAGACGTGTGACTACGAAAAACGCTTCCGAATCACGTTTTTGTATAACCCCACTAGGCCAAAAGGTGAAATCGGATGTTTAAAATTTGTAATATTTTTTGTTTGTTTTGAAAACGAACGGGGTAAATAAATCCCAACCAATTTTTTGTTTAAGTACATTGCAGTGGGATTGATTATGCAAGTTAAGGGTACTTACAATTTTGATGAGTTTAAATTTTCAGTTTTTGTATTTGTAATAACTGTAAACATTTTGACTCTATTACTATTTTTAGTAATAAACTAGCATAAAAGAACAAAATAAGTTGATAGTTTGTAGGTATACACTTTTTAGTAATACATATATAAGTCGGATTTTTATGTGAAAACCATTTTGCAATTTAGGTGAAGTATGATTATTTTATTTTTTAATGACTTCCGAAAGTACCTTACCTCCCCATAATGGAAGCCATATAAAAATAATATTTGATTAGTAATTTGGCATGGAAACGGTTCCAACTTCCAAGCATAAGAAAACTTCAAATTTCGTATTTCGCGAGGTTTGAGTCAAGTAGAAAGCACCGTTTTTAGTTAGATTTCCTATGAAGCGCTGAACACTATCAGCCCTTTCTGCTATTCGAATCACGTGGATCGAAAGATTTCCTTCTTTTATCACCTAAAACTGGCTTTCTAAAGCCTCTAACTTTTGAAAGCATAGCGTTTTTTCCCTTAGGCTTAATTTTTACCTAAATTTAAAAGCTTCTTATTTAATACTTTCACGTGAATCGAATACCAAAATAGGGCCGTATATGTTTTATGCCTTCTAGTTTTTGAGTAAATTGAAAAATGAAAAAAACTACTTTTTATCATTTTTTGTTTTTTTTTTTTGCTGTTTTCGATAACTTTGGCAATAAAAAAGACATAATTATCTTTAAAATTAACTCTTTTATTTTCTGTCAAATATTTTTTGTGACTAAGGTCCAATTTATTCACACTCCATTAAATTTAAAGTCGCCATTAAAAAAGGGAAATTTTAAAATTTGTATGCGATTTGACAGTTTTATAATTTTTAATGGAGCCTTTAAAAATAATGGAGAGTGAATTAATTGGGCCTAAGTCTATTTGGTTCTGTCTTAATCCTAGTTCGCAGCTGAAGTGAAACGAAATTTTCTATACAAAAATAGCACAGCGAAATCTTGAACAAAATATCTTGAAACTTTATATGTATTTTTAATAATATTGACTTTGGCATAATACTCGATGGTATTTTGTCATTAACATTTGACTTTGGAGATTTAAAAACTGTTCGTTTCGCTTCAGCTACGAACTAGGCTCACAACATAAATATTTCTACTTTTTCAACATGTTTTCAATTCCGGTTTGGGTACTCTGAAACCGTGTAAAACAACTTCTCCCTTTTGCGAATTTCAACAAAACAAAATCTTCGACAAAAATATGAGATTTGTCAAAGTGCTTGCTCTGTTTTTTTTTTTTATTTCTCTTGTCGCAGAAGAAAAAAAAAACTAGCAGAAAGTTTTGTCCTAAAAGCGTTTTGATACGTTTCCACAATTTGGGGACTTTTCACGAGTCGATTTTTGCCGTGCGGCGAAGCTTTTCGACTCGTGTGAACGCATGGTATACAAAAAACAAGGTATGATCATTAGAGCCGCCATTTTACAAAATGGGGTAATAAGTTTTTGACCTTTAATTTGGCAAAAGCAACAACAATTTCCAAGACAAATTTGTTTACAACAACAATTTCAATGGGCAGCTGCTGTCAAAACCTAAAGTAGCCATTTTAAAGTTTTTACAGTTCTCGATACAGAGTTTTTTCTAATGATCATACCTTCTCTTTTTATACCATGGTGTGAACGTAAGTCGCAGGCGACTAAAGTGACATTCCCCATAGAAAAATCCTAGTCGACCGACATATCGTGCGGCTAAAATTGACTCGTGAAAAGTCGGCATAAGAGGATATCATCGCATCCTTAAAAATTTGATAGTTTTCATATTTTTGTACAAAAAGAATCTGTTGGATTCTTTATTTTATTTATTTTCATTTCAACGAAAATCAAAATACAGTACATAAAAGTGAAAATAATAGAAATACACACATTAGACCAAAATAGGTTTAAAAGACTATTTTTACTACAGCCCAAATGAGATAATTTCGCAAATTAGATGAGTTCAAATTTCAAATTTAATTTTCTTCTATACGATTTGATATTCGAAATGAGATAATTTTCAAAATTATCGTTTTTTTGGCTTTAGTGAAAACAGGCTATAAATTAACAATCATTTCATTTCGAATGTTAAGTGAAATAATTTCCTATATGATTTGACATTTGAAATCAGATAATTTACATGTATTCCCCAAATTTCAATACTTCTTCAATTTTCCTCAAAACTGTTGTATTAATTCACTATCCAGTTGTTATAAAGATTAGTGGGCTCTTTATTTTGAAACATTTTGGTAGCGCATTTCAAATCTACAAATTCCCCAAAAAAAAAATTCCCTTTTTTCTAAACTTTTTTTCTACACCCTAAAACACCAAAATGACACGCAGGCGAAAAACAAAAAACAACTTTCCCCTCCATCAAACGTAACGTAAACCGCTTTTGCTAACGTAGCAACCTGTCAAACATCTTTGTAATAAAAAAAAACTCAACCCAGCCAAAGGTTAATTTTTCGTGTTCTTCGTTTTCAATTGGAAAAAACCTAAAATTGCCGGGCTCTTTTGTTATCTTTAATCAAGATAATCAATTGATAAAGAATACTACTTCCTCTGTAAATTTGGAAAAAAAAAACAATTTTAATTCAAAATGATGGCCGAAGAAGCTGTTAAAAATTTAGCTCTCTACATAATGAATGAGGAATGCTATGACAATTATTTTGTCGATCATGATTTCCTTGATGGTAAATAAAAACATCCCTTTTTTTTTTGAATGCGCACTTATGTAATCATGTAACATTTCTCTTCATTTTCCCAATAAAAGTACCATGTTTCAAAGCCCTTTTAAGCAAAGGACTTGGCATGGGAATCATTGCAGGTTCGTTACTAGTCAAAGTGCCACAGGTGCTTAAAATCCTTGCTAACAAAAGTGGCGAGGGCATCAGTGTAATGGGTGTTCTACTCGATTTGGTGGCTATCACATTCCATATGTCGTATAATTTTATGAATGGCTACCCCTTCAGTGCTTGGGGTGATGCAGTCTTTTTGATTCTTCAAACTGCTGCCATTGCTGCGTTGATTTTCTTTTATGGAGGTTCCTCAGCTAAAGCTGGAGTATTCTTGGCAGCATACTCGACAATTGTATATGTTCTAAATTCGGGTCTAACGCCGCTGAAGATAATCTTCATGGCACAAAGTATTAACATCCCAATCATCTTGGTTGGCAAAATGACACAAGCTTATACAAACTACAAAAACAAGAGTACTGGCCAATTGTCAGCAGCAACTTGCTTCATGTTGTTGGCTGGTTCTTTGGCAAGGATATTCACATCAATCCAAGAGACTGGGGATCCAATGATGGTGCTCACTTTTGGAGTATCTTCGTTTGCCAATGCGGTGATTGTTGCACAGATGGTTTACTACTGGAAGAAGACTGGCAAGAAACCTATTAAGACTAAGGTTTCACCAAAGAAAGCAAAGAGCAAGAAGATTAACTAAACTGGTTGGTCGTTTTTTTTTTTAAGTTTTCTTTTTTATTAGTTTCAATAAAGTGTATCACTTCAGTTGTATTTTAAGAGTTTGCAATTACATATTACACTGCAGTAGCATTGCCAAAAACTATGATTTATCATAGTTTTCATGAATTCTGAACTCAAATCATGAAATCATAATTTTTTTCTCAAATCATGATTTTTTTAATTTTTTTATTTTCTAAGCAATTGAGAATCGTTTTTTTTTTTTCAAAACTCAACAAACTCCAAAAATGCGAAAATGAGTCAATGGTATAGAAATTTTTGTTTTTGTGAACAGTTTTAATTAAAAACAATATTTAAAATCGATCGTTTTATTGGAGGTTTTGCAAAACTCAACAAAATGGCTTGTTTTTGCAAAAATCCAATGAAATGAATATAGGAAGAAAGAAGTCATCATTTGTCCTGAAGAATAATGCAACGTTCTTCAAAATCATGGAACCGTAAGAAAAATCGGAATAGACTGCACCGTGTGCGACTACAAGCAGGACTAAAAAAAAAACTTATAAAGTCAGAGTTGCCTTTTAAAATAAGTTCAGCGAAAGTAATATACTACGAAATGACGGGAAATAAAGTAGCATTATCTGTCAGTGACACCTTCAGCGGATCTCCTGTAACGGTTGCACCTCGTTCCAGTTTAATACTAATTTATCTATTTAAAAGAAAAAACCTGTACTTGTTGCGTTTTGAAAAAACGCGGTGTTTTCGTGTTCAAAATACGGATGAATCTTTCCAAATATTGAAATAGCAATAAATCCTATCGATAAGCTATTCAAGAAAGAACAACTCC
Source organism: Episyrphus balteatus (assembly GCF_945859705.1). Taxonomy (NCBI): domain Eukaryota; kingdom Metazoa; phylum Arthropoda; class Insecta; order Diptera; family Syrphidae; genus Episyrphus; species Episyrphus balteatus. The sequence goes on along the minus strand of NC_079134.1, from coordinate 10,408,761 downwards.
TCATTTCCAATTTTTGAAAATTCGGCTTTGTATTCAAATGGGAAAGAAAAAACCTTCTCCTGAAAAATTTGAAAAAAGCATTTGTTGAGTTTTGAAAAAACGCTCCTCAATTAACTTCAGAACATGCAACTCTATTGCTCTTCCAGCTCTTTTCCATAGGAAATTGGTTTAGAAGTGTGTCTATCGTGTCCATGAAGAAGATAAATCCTAGGTTTTCTTAGAAGATTCCAAGTCACAGCTTAAGTCTTTCTTAGAAGCAGCTTAGATGTTAAATATTACACTTAAAACTTAAATTAGAAATAGACTTGATACGGAGTCAACATTTGGTCTTTACACACGAATAAACTTGTCAAAGATCATAAATCACAAATTTATAAAATATATTGGGCCATATTCCATAGCTGTTAATGTCTTGCTTCTAAGATAGACTGAAGTTTATCTTATTCATAGACAATTTATGAGTATTAAAAAAGACCAAATGAATACATAATTATACCTATAGGTATTCAAGATAATGGATGTCACAATACACAACCATAGTTTTCCTAAATGTTAAATAAGAGGCGCTGCCGCTTCTCTAAAAAAACATCGAGTTAGCAAAGAAAAGTGAGCAGAAGATAAATTTTGTTAGTGCATCTTTTAGCGCTAATCAAGTGCTGATATATGGTTAGCAGAGCAATTGCCAGAAAATGCACAAAACTTTTAACATAAAAATCGGGTTTGGCATAATAGGGGCTCTTACAAAAAAAATAGTTTTCGTTATTTTCGAAAAAAATATTTTAAAATTATGTTGAATTATTAAATCCTTTATTAATTTTAGTTAACTACCCCATTTTCCTACGAATTTTCCTATATTTATGTTTTGCGCTTAATTATTCAAGATGATTTTTTTGATATTTTTGAGAAAAATAAAATTCAAGTTACTACATAAAACATTTTGTTCTATAAGGAAATAAGAAAAATCTTTTTTATTAGAAAATTCGTCAAAAAATTGGGTACTTATGTACATAATTAAAATTAATGCAATAATGTATTATTTGAAATGATTTCAAAAAAATATTATTTTTTTTCGAAAATGACGAAAAAAAAATTTCTTTCTTAAATTCGTAATTGAAAACTTAAACCTATTTTATACTAACAGTTTGTGAAATTTTATTGTTATTTTTTCAAAAGTGGTCGAGCACTTAATTTCACTTTGGGATTCTTTACTTCCAGTTAATTAGACTAAACGATACAATAACAAAACTTATGTTCTGCTCATTTATTTAAAAAAAAATCAATACAATTTTTCGATAAAATTTTGCATAAATGTTTTGCATAATTTGCATATATTTTGCACATTTTTCATATTTTTTGCATAAATTTAGCATATTTTCGATATATGCATTAAAATGTGTTGTACTTGAATGATAAAACGTCTAAATACAAAGCTTGGTATCAATATTGTGAAAAATAAGAAAGTATGCAAAATCCGAGATGTAGTAATAACTTATCACTTCAGTCTGAAGCCCCTTGAACATGAGAGCGACAAACGAATGAACGAAAAAACGAAAAAAAAGAAATTTAATGTATTTTTACAGTATTTTTTTTTAACAAAAACTTTATTAAACAGAAACAGAAGCAAGCTAGGTAACTAATGTTTGTTTAAATTTTTCAAAAAAAAAATTACATTTTAATTTCTTAAATAAGAATAAAAACACTGCACTACAGTCAACTGCCTAATTATTTGTACAATGACCTTTTATTGGTCTTTAGATTTAAAATGATCCTGGAATGCAGCAAGAGCTCGATAACGATGTGATATCTTATTCTTTTCTAACTTTGGCATTTCGGCGTAAGTTTGCTGGTAGTCATTAGATTTAAATACTGGATCCCAGCCGAAATCCCTTCAAGACTAAGGTTTCACCAAAGCAAGTAAAGAGCAAGAAGATTAACTAAATTGGTTGGTCATTTTTTTAAGTTTTTTTTATTAGTTTCAATTGTTTCAGTTGTATTTTAGAGTTTACATTTATATTTTACACTGCAGTCAACTGCCTATTTCTCTGCACAATAGTCTTTTATTGGTCTTTAGGTTTAAAATGATCCTGGAATGCAGCAAGAGCTCGATATCGATGTGAAATTTTGTTCTTCTCCAACTTTGGCATTTCGGCGTAAGTTTGTTGGTAGTCATTAGGTTTAAATACTGGATCCCAACCGAAATCCCTCGGACCACTTGGTGGAACAATAGTTCCTTCGGTAATTCCTTGAAAGACAATTGGCTCTGAATTGATTCCTTCAGAGAAACCAAGTGTGCATACAGCTCGAGCTGATTTGTCTTCCCATCCAGCGAGCATTTGGTATAAACCTTCGGGGCCAAGTTTTTCCAAGAACCATTTTATGTAAGGTCCTTTTAATATAAATATAAAGATTAGTTAGATACGAAATAAGTAAGATTAACACTAACCTGGTAACCCCTTCATGGCATTAAAACAAAGACATGTATCTTCAACGAGCACTGGGCCATCTACTAATTTAGCGGCTTCCTTGCATTTGATAATACAAATTTCATTTATTTCACCTTGCAATTCGGGTAAATCTACTTTTTTGGAGATGACTTTGCGGGGAAAGTTTGGACCGAGAATGGCAACAAGTTCTTCGAGTTTTTTGGCATTTCCAGTAACAAATGTTATTGGTTTTGACATGATTATTAACAAATATTAAACTCAAATTTAAAGATTTCTTGAAGAAATGGAAAATAACCCTTTCTTTACAAGTTGATAAAAAAAACACCGTGCCGGTTGAAGTTTACAAAAGTCAAAAACATGTGTTCTGTTTATGTTCAGTGATGCCAAGAATTTTATTTGTTACAGCACAGGGTTGGCATATCGATATGCAATAGATCTATTTCTATTTTTTTTAATTTGAACGTGAACATATTCCCGTAAACGACTCCGTCCTCCACCACGTGACTATTTTATCAATGAATGTATTGTTTCAAGAGTAACAACCATTAAGGATTTGGGTGTAATTTGTGATAATGAACTTAACTTCAGATCCCACTATGACAATATTGTATCTAGGGCTAATTCTGCTTTAGGTTTCGTCAAGCGCTGGTCTAAAGAGTTTTCTGATCCTTACGTTACGAAATCACTTTATACCACGTTTGTGAGGCCTTTACTTGAATATGCTAGCCAAGTCTGGTCCCCTTATCACCAAGTCCACATCAAGAGAATTGAAGCAGTACAGCGTAGATTCCTCCGTTTTGCCTTAAGAGGACTTCCGTGGGTTGATAATTTCAACTTGCCCCCTTATCAAGAACGTTTGCAACTCATTAACTTACAATCTTTAGAAAAACGTCGCGAAGTTGCCGATGTTATTTTCATACACCAAATTTTATGTAATGTAATTGAAAACTCCACCCTCCTTGAGCAAATTAGTTTTAACGTAAGTTCCTATTCTCTCAGAACGACCCCACAATTTCATCAAGCTCTTCATAGAACTGATTATGGCAAAAATGAACCGATTACGAGAATGTTAAGGAATGTTAATAAAAATTGTAATATTTTTGATTGCAATAACAGCAAGATCACACAAAAAAACCTACTATATGGTATTTCATAGCCCTCTTGGACCTAAAGATTAGTTAAGATTAGTAAATAGTGAAATAGTCAAAGAGAAACTGAAACTGGACTTTTTATTTTTTTTTTTTATTTTGTTTACTGATCTAACAAGTGCTTAAGCATGCTTTTTTATTTTATTTATTGTTTTTTTTCTACACTTTTTAATTTTTTTACTTATTTTTAAATTTTAACCTTATTTAATACTTTATTTTAATTTTTTTTCTATATGGTTGAATGCTTCCCCATGCTCCTATATAGATACTGTAATGTTTTATTCCGGGTTCACAATAAAACTTATTTCGTTTATTTTAACTTCCACTTATCTTTCCGTTCAAATAAGAACACACTTTATTTCAAATCAATTTACTTTTATTATTCGCTCAAACAAACACACTTTTCAATCACTTTATTTACTACTAACAATTTCCAACACTTTATTTCACTTTGTACTGTACTCTTTCACATTCAAGATTAAACTGTATCCGGTCGGTGTCCACGCTGCCCTTTTATACCTGAAATTCGGAATTCGAGAATGTCTTCGAAGGTTCTCGTCTTTGCTTCTCGAAGCTTCCTTTCCAAGAGGGGGCGCTTCATACTTCCAGTCCAGTGGGATATTTTGGGATATTCAGCAGTCGAGGGAATTTCTTTGGATGCGTTCAGAGGGTAGTTTCTTAATTACTAAAGGTCCGTTCACATTTCTACCTTTACTGTAGCAGGTAGTGTGTTCAGACTTTTATCTTAAAAGTAGTTCGGTAATTCATCGTTACATTGCCCCCCTCTTAGGATTGTTCGTCCCGAACAACTCCATTGCTACTTTCACCATTATAACGATGTAAACGGTCACAATGAACTACCTTTAATTTGCCTCTTACCCCTCTCTGTATACGGTAAACCACGTCGTTGATTCTGGTTATTACTGTGTAAGGGCCTTCCCAGTTTTGTTGTAGCTTCGGTGATAGTCCCTTTTGTCGGTGGGGATTGTAAAACCACACAAGTTCTCCTTCTTGAAACCCTGTTGCTGTCGCTCGCGCGTCATATCTTGTTTTCATTCTGTCACTAGACGCTTTTATATTTGTCCTTGTCCGTTGGTGAATGTCAGCCAGTGTTTCTTTCAGGTTATCAACATACTCATCTATTTCCTGTGGCTCATTTGGAACACATCCGAATTTTATCTCACTTGGCAGCCGTATTGTAGAACCAAAAAGGACTTCCGATGGTGTATGTCCAGTGGAACTATGTGTTGCACTTCTATAAGCCATCAAGAATAATGGAATATGTCGATCCCAGTCTCGTTGATTATCGTTGACTACTTTTGACAGGTGTTCTTTAAGTGTCCTGTTAAATCGCTCAACCATCCCATCAGATTGTGGATGAAGCGGTGTTGTTCGCGTCTTCTTGATGCCAAGGAGTGAGCAAACCTCTTGAAAAATCTTAGATTCGAAGTTCCTTCCTTGGTCGGAATGAAGTTCCATGGGTACTCCGAACCTGCTCACCCAATGAAAGACAATCTTATCCACAACTGTTTTGGTTTCCTGGTTTGGGATGGCAAATGCCTCAGGCCACTTGCTGAAGTAATCCATCACTACGAGGATATACCGGTTTCCTTTGTTGGTTTCGGGAAAAGGACCTGCCACGTCTATTGCAATCCTCTCAAAAGGTGTGCCCACATTGTACTGATGCATCTTGCTTTGCATTTTTCTAGCTGGTCCTTTGCTAGCGGCACAAGTATCACATTTTCGGCACCACTTTTCAACGTCTTCTCTCATACGTAACCAGTAGAATTGCTGGCGTACCTTTTCCAGCGTCTTGTTGATGCCTAAATGGCCTCCAGAAGTTCCCTCGTGCATCTCTCGGAGAACATCATTAACCTTTGACTGAGGTACGATTAGTTGCATTACATAAGATTTACCATCTGCGGATTCCCACTTACGCCTGAGTAACCCTTCTTGCACATGAAGTGAGTCCCATTGTGCCCAATATGCTTTGAGATTGGGGCTTCGGTCGGAGATGTCGGCCCATTCTGGTTTCTCTTCATGTTCCTTCCATGCAAGGATGGGTTCGATGTCCGAATCTTCCTGTTGGGCCATCCTGAGTTCTTCATTACTCCAGCCGCAAATGGGATCAGCTCTCGTTCTTCTTACAGCGACAACTTCCTTTTCCTCTAGCCGTGTGCAATGCTTGCAGTCTTGCTTGCACGGGCGCCGAGATAATGCGTCTGCATTTGAATGTAGCTTTCCTCTTCGATGTTGAATCTGACATTGATACGTCTGGAGTATCTCGATCCATCTTGCTACTTGACCCTCTGGATTTTTGAAGTTCAAAAGCCAATTTAGTGCACCATGATCTGTGCGAAGAAGGAACTTCTGTCCATAGATGTACTTATGGAAGTGCTTTGTTGCCAATACCAGAGCTAGAAGTTCCCTTCTGGTCACGCAATAGTTTCTTTCTTGTTTCGAGAGTACCTTGCTGAAATAGGCAACGACCTTTTCTTCTCCGTCATGAACTTGCGATAAAACAGCACCAACTCCAACATTACTTGCATCTGCGTCAATGATGAATTGTTTGCCTGGAGTCGGATAGGCCAACACAGGAGCTTCACATAACCGTAGCTTCAGTTCCTGAAAGCTTTTCTCACACTCACCTGACCATTTAAAGGGTTTACCCTTCTCCGTAAGCTGGTGCAAGCTTTTGGCGATTCTCGCAAAATCCTTCACGAACCGTCGATAGTACGTTGCCAGACCGAGGAAACTCCGAAGTTGATGCTTGTCCTGAGGGGTTGGCCAATTCTTCACAGTGTCAACTTTTTCTGGATCAGTCATTACTCCTTGGGATGAGATGATATGCCCCAAATATTTAACCTCGGTCTTGAAAAGTGCACATTTCTTTGGATTTAACTTAAGATGTGCTTCTCGTAGCCTCTGGAATACAGCCTTTAGGTTTTCACAATGGTCATCAAATGTTTTCCCGTAAACGATGACATCATCCAAATAGACTAGGCAAGATTTCCAGGTTAATCCATTTAAAACGCACTCCATTAAGCGCTCAAAAGTAGCTGGGGCATTACATAGCCCAAACGGCATGACATTGAACTGCCACAGACCATTTCCTGTGGAGAAAGCCGTCTTTTCTCGATCTTCTGGATGGATTTCTACCTGCCAGTAGCCACTCTTCAAATCCAAAGTCGAAAACCATTGTGCTCCTTCCATTGCATCTAGAGTATCGCTGATTCTTGGCAGTGGGTAGCTGTCTTTCTTCGTCACATCATTCAGCCTGCGGTAGTCGACACAAAATCGAGTGCTTCCATCCTTCTTTTTGACGAGAACTACCGGTGATGCCCAAGGGCTTTTGGAATTTTCGATCAGCCCGTCTTTCTTCATTGTCGATATCATTTCTTCAACTTCACTTTGTTTGGCCAAGGGGAGACGTCTTGCTGGTTGACGAATCGGCCTAGCGTCTCCTGTATCGATTCGATGCTGCACCAGTTGTGTTCGGCCGTATTGCCCGCTGGGTGAAGAGAAGATATCAGCATATTCATGAAGAAGCCTTCCAGCAACATTAAGCTGATGTTGACTCAAGTTGTCTGATTTGAGAATTTGAGTCTTTAGTTTCTCAGAGTTCATAGTCATCTGTGTGTCCATCTCGTTGATCTTAGTTATTGCGGACACAGATTCACATTGCCCAACAACTTCTCCTTTCTTAAGCTTGATTGGGTACGGTTTGATGTTAAGTATCCGTACAGGTACCATGTTGTTCTTTGGTGCCACAAGAGTCTTCCCGATGATGATGTTTTCGGAACTTTGCTCAACTTCTGGTTCGACCATGAGGTATCGATGGTTTCCACAGTTCCCCTTTAACTTCGTCCACACAAAAACTTCTGAAGAAGGAGGCAGGCACATGTCTTCTTTGATGACAGTTCTAATTGTTGTTGAGTTTTCGCTGCCATAGACCATTGGAATCTCTACATTTCTGTATTTCAGGACTTGATTACCGATATCCAAAATGATTCCATGCTCCTTCATAAAGTCGATTCCAATGATGCACTCGTCACATATATCTGCCACCAAAAACAGATGTAAAAACTTTAGTTCTGCTATACGGATCTCAAGACGAACTTCTCCGTACACTCTTGCTGCTTCTCCTGTGGCGGTCTTCAGACGATAGCTGTTGATGTTATGTAGCCACGTCATCTTTACCAAGTCTCTTCGTACAATAGAGGCGGTGGCACCGGTGTCAATTGTAGCCACGTGTTGTTTGTTGTTTATGGTCGCTTCCACTGTCAGACTTTTGTTGTCTCGTTTAGTCTGTGAGACTTGAATTGTGGTTCTGGAGCCATTGATACCAGAAATCAGCTTCTGCCCCTCGAAGTTGGTTCTTACTCGTTTTCCCGAATGGGAATCAAGATGAGCATGAGTGTTAGTTGTATCGCTTACCTGTTGTTGGGCAATATTCCTGTTTCCACAGTGTTCGCAAGCAGTTCTTCTTGGTGGCAATCTGCACTGCCGCTGGAGATGTCCTGTCTTGTTACAGTTCCAGCATCGAGCAGCTCCGTCTCGCTGGTTTCTTTGGAACGCGAGTTTTTGACAAGAGCATTCCTCCACTGCAACTTCTCTTACCCGATGAACGCCTTGAGAAGCCTGTTCTGCTGCTTCCATAGTCAGTGCAAACGCTAATGCTTCAGGAAGGGAACGTTTTCCAGCTGTTCGAATTGCTCGCTGAAGATTTATATCAGATACAGCACGTACAAAGGCTTCTGTCGCAAACTGATTGATAATGTCGTCTCCTGCTGTCGGATATGCCAGATGAGCTAACCTTTCAATATCTGCTTGGAGTTGTTGCAGAGTTTCTCCTCTTTTCTGGACTCTTGTATTGAGTTGGACGCGGAAGACTTCCTGCATATGGCCATCTCCAAAGCGTTTTTCAATGACCTGGACAAGAGCGTTAAAGTTACCATTCTTTTCTGGTGGTAAAGTTTGTAACAACTCAGCAGCAGGACCTCTAAGAGCAAGAGTCAGCGCTATACATTTGTCTTCGTCATCCCAGCCATTTGTTGTGGCAGCTGCCTCAAACTGTTTCTTGTAGATCGACCAAGAACTTTGTCCATCAAAGGTTGGTGGATGCATTTCCTTCTTCTTTGAATACTCACCAGAACTTTCTCGGGCCTTAATTTTTCGAACCTTGTCCAACTCTTTAGTAATGTCTTGGAATTTCTCTTCGAACTTTGTGTGCATTGCCAACAGCTTTTCTTTGTTTTCTTCAACACGCTCGTCAAGAGCAGTGAACTTCTTCTCGAAATCACCAAGCTTTCCCTCTAAAAGATTTTTCTGTTCTTCTAGAAGATTCTTTTGCTCATCGCGATGTTCTTCTAGATGTTTCTCCATTTTTTCGAGAAGATTCTGTTGTTCACTCTTTTGCTCGGTACGTTGTTTCTCAATTTTTTCGAGAAGATTCTGTTGTTCACTCTTTTGCTCTGTTCGTTGTTGTTCCATTTGTTCTCTTTGTTCATTGCGTTGTGTCTCAATTTGTTCAAGAAGATTTTTCTGTTCATCCTTTTGTTCTTTACGTTGCTGTTCCATTTGATCTTTCTGTTCTTCAAATTTTGCAAGGAGAACAGCCATCATGGATGACATATCGGAACTAGTACTTACTCGTTCTTCTACCATTTCAACTTCGAATTGAAATGTATCCAAATCTTCGTTTTTCTGGGTTAAATAATCCTGCAGGCGAATAATGAGGTCATTTTTCGATCCAGCAGTAGGAAGACCTCGTTTAGTTAATTCCGCCTTCAGCTCAGTCAAACTTAACTGATTCAATGTCTTACCCATTTTAACTTTTCAAAACGCGAGCACTTTTACTTATTTCAAAATGTTTTACACTTTGTTTATTGTTAAAACACACGCGCACTTTTTATTTTATTCGCGAAATTATCTGATTCGCACAAATAAATAAGTTTTATTCCACTTTTCTGACACCAATGTAATGTTTTATTCCGGGTTCACAATAAAACTTATTTCGTTTATTTTAACTTCCACTTATCTTTCCGTTCAAATAAGAACACACTTTATTTCAAATCAATTTACTTTTATTATTCGCTCAAACAAACACACTTTTCAATCACTTTATTTACTACTAACAATTTCCAACACTTTATTTCACTTTGTACTGTACTCTTTCACATTCAAGATTAAACTGTATCCGGTCGGTGTCCACGCTGCCCTTTTATACCTGAAATTCGGAATTCGAGAATGTCTTCGAAGGTTCTCGTCTTTGCTTCTCGAAGCTTCCTTTCCAAGAGGGGGCGCTTCATACTTCCAGTCCAGTGGGATATTTTGGGATATTCAGCAGTCGAGGGAATTTCTTTGGATGCGTTCAGAGGGTAGTTTCTTAATTACTAAAGGTCCGTTCACATTTCTACCTTTACTGTAGCAGGTAGTGTGTTCAGACTTTTATCTTAAAAGTAGTTCGGTAATTCATCGTTACAATACATATTTATTTTTACATTTTGTATCTGCTTGTAATAAGCAGCCCCGCTCTTATCTCGTGTTTATTTTTATTCTTCAAAAAACTCTAATTTAAGTGCCGATATGACTAGCCACCGCAAGTGCCATCATACTCGGTGTAAATGGACCCCAGCGCGTGCGGTATCTTGTTTGAAACTCACGATAGCTTTTCAAATTCCGGGCGAATAAAAATATTTTGGGTGGAAAATTTTCCAGGTGAAACTCAGGATAGGGCTAATTGTCTTTTCTTGCCTTTTCCCATATTTTTTTTATCTTTTAAACCTACCTATAAAATACTTAAATATACAAACAAAACGCTAAGAGCTAACTTACTCCAAATACAACATTCATGCATTGCATAAGCATACAAAAGATTCTATCTTGAGTTTCACGTGTGAATTTTTCTACCCCAAATATTTTTGTTTCCCCGGAATTTTAAAAAGTATTGAGAGTTTCACCCGAAAAGAGTTACCTATAATTTTTGACTAAACTAGTTTCTTATGTAACCAAAATTTAATTCAAAATAAAAAAATGAAAAATTTTTCGCCCGGAACTCACAACACGGAAAAGCGAAATGCGATTTTTCCGTGTGGAATATTTTTCACTTCAAAAACTTACAATATGGATGAATTTGTATATTTGAACGAACAAGCAATTATAATAGCTTGAAGTGAATTATTAATGAAAACTCCCGGGGAAATGCGTTCGGGAGAAGGGCTCCCAATCAAAAAGTTTAGGGAAATTTTGCGCTTTTTTTCGATTATTATCATTACTAACGGCAAGGGAACAAAATTAAATCAAAAAAGGAATGATATTCCTGGAACTTTTTGATTAGGAACGTTTTTCCACATTTCCCCGGGAGTTTTAATTTTTCATTCATGAATAAGCTGAATAAGTATAAACAAGTCTTGATATGCACAAAATGTTTATAGAAAAACTTCATAAATTAAAACTATTCAAGTAAAAGCATTTATCTACTATTTTTCATGCATATCACCCAATATCACTCCTTTAATAAACAATTTAAATTGCAGAAAAAAGTGAAAAAGGCTTCTTCTTTCAGAATATATTAAAATATGTAATTAAAAGGATTTATAAAAATGTCATTGGCAAAATCTGTTACAAATTTATTTTTTCATTAGAATTTATTGAATAATTCAAATTCTTTTTAAACTTCTAAGAGATAACTTGGAACAAAAAAGAACTTCTGCAATGCTGCAGTCTTCAACTGCTACAAGTTCCCCTTCAGAAAAAGCCATTAAAATAGTTTAAGCTTAACAAATCTTGCATTTATTTCAATTTTATTATAAACAAAATGTTTTGATGCGTTTATGAATTCAATCCTTGGTTCACGCTTTTCCAGTTTTATTGTTCGATCGATGTACCATTTTTTAACTTGATGTGAAAAACTAATGTCAATTCCTAAGTGCTGCATTCCAAGTTAGTCTTTAACAATGTTAACTCGTTGCTCAAAGTATATCACGTCAATAGTAATTACTAATAAAGAAAATGTTCTATCATATAATATATGGTTTCCCTATTCCCTACGTATCACAAGAACTCATTAACTTTTGAAGTCACTTCATTACTTTTACGTACGTAAATAAATTTTTAACATTTATGGACTAGTCGAATTTGATCCTCACTCATAACTGTTACATCAACCAACTAATTTAAAATAAATTTGATGAAAAACTAATTGATTTATTTTATCTGTTAATATTGGAAAGAAAAGCTTTCAGTTCTCTGGTAAATTTTCTTATTCGTAAAATTATTTCTCCAAATAAATTCGTATGTGCTTGCTATAACCAACAAAACTCAACCCTTTTATTTAAACAACAAAACGATAACAATATAATTTCCCATATTGGCTTGCGACTAGCAAATTTATTTGAAAATGAAAGATCATAAACTAAGTTTCTTGTTTCTTTCCAAAAGGATTAATTTTCGATAGCCAATTTGTAGATGGTGAGTCTCTGTAAAAATAAAGAATATAAAATCAATTCAAATAAGATATCTAAAAGTTTAAACTTCATCAACTCACAATTGCAATGCTTCTGTCTCATCTCCTTTGCCCTCTTCAACGCCACCAGCTTCCTTAATTCCAGCATTCTTAAGTTGTTCAATTAATTTAAGACGAAACTCGACTTTATGTGGTACAATTGGATTCTCAGCTCGAATTTGAGCCTGTAGTTTTCTAAGAGCTTCTTGGTAAGTCAAACCATACCAGTCAATTTCTTCAGGAGTGTACTAAAGAAAAAAAAAAAAAAAACACAAAGAAGAGGTATGAAAACTTTAATTTTGTGGTGGTTTTGAATGTTTCTTACCGCTTCTAGATATTTTTTGTATTCATTCAGAATTCTCTTTTGTTCAGCTGGATTTCCACTTAAGTCTGGACAACCATTTAGAAGGGCTACCAGAATTTTTCTTTTCAACTTGAAAGCCAGAGTGGATCGCAAATCACAAGCAGGATTCTATTAAAAGAAAAAAAAAAAAAACAGAAATAAAAAACTATTTCATAAAACTACAAGACTAATTTAATTTGTGAATTTACTTGAAGCTTGTAAATTATCAGCAAATTTCTGTTTCATAAAGAATTCGAATAGACTAATAACTACAAGTATCGTAGACTTGTAACTACAAGCAAATTTTTTACAAGAGTGGTGCATAATACATTATAATCAAGAATCGTCTCCAATATTTTGGGCGTTAGTGACAGTAAACATTCTACTAGTTTTGTTGACATTTAATGGAGGACATTAGGTATTTAAAGTACAATAAGAATGCAGTCTTTTTTAATTTCTATGATGCCAAAAAAGGGATTGGTACTAAAATAAATCTTGCTTGCCTAGTGACAAATCTGTATGTATTCATCTCTAAGCAATTAGCACTCAAGATAGAAGCTTTTCAAAAGATTCGATAAAACACCTGAAAACAGTTTTTTCAGATGATCAATTAATTTTTTAAGCACAAAATACAACAAGATTGAATTTAGTTATTTTTCCTTAAAGATTAATTAATTTTTTAGATGAAAGTTGCAATAAAACTATTGTTTGAAAAAAATATTTTTTTTTTGAAAATGTGTTTTTCCAAATAATTTCGCAACATTTTACCATTAAAAAAAAGAACAAAACAACATTGATTCATTTTTAAAACTCAATTTGATTTTTGGTATATTTTTTTGCTCAAGAAACATAGACTTTTATATAGACTTTAATAATATTGCAAAACCATTCTTTAAAAACCAAGCCCTTAGCTTTTAAAGCCAAAAATGTTAATTATTTTGAGCGAATATTCATCATAATCAGGGAATGATTTTCCTAAAATTGCTTTTTTATCTACGTTATAGTAAGAAAGTATAGGCCCCTATTGCGAGTGTCTTTTGCCTGTCGATAGACGACTTTTGTCGAAAATTGAATATCGAAAATGAATTTTAGTGTCGTGAGAATTCTATTGTGAACAAAATTTTTGGTTTTATCGTTCGATCTTTTTCGTTTACAATTTTTCTATAGACTCAAATCGAGTTCATAGTCGCACAGATATTTATCGATTCAATCGACTTTTTTCGCATCGAAAGTTAAACGACACTCGCAATAAGAGCCATAGATTTTATACAAACACGATTCATGTCCCCCTGATTCCAGATGCATAGATGTTTTTAATTTTGCCTTTTTTACCCGTTAGTGACTTTTTTTTACTCATCAGTGGCTTTTTTGTCAATTTTGTTTGTTTTTGTATGCCTTTTTTTAGTACATTATTGCTTTTTTTTAAATAGAAAAATATCTTGAGTCTAAATTTCTATATACTGGTATGTACCGTAATAGCTTTAATTTTTTTTCACTTCAGTGCTAATTATAATATGGCCGTAATATAATCTTAACCCCTTGTAACCCAGGATAGTAGATTTTAAAATTAATAATGTCAATTGACAGGCCTTCCCCTATAATATATAATAAAACACGTATTTAAAAAAATTAATAAATTCATTATTTACTTAGTTATTTCGATATTTAGGGAGTAAAAAAATAAGTTTAAATATTTTTTTTTATATAAAAATGCAAAAACTCAAACAAAAAACTATCAAATATTTATTTGTAGGCACTTTCCTAAAATCCAAATATAAAACCCCGTTGGTTTATTCAGAAAAACTATTTTTTTCTGAATTTCGTAGTATTTACACAAATTTGCTTATTTTCAAAAAAAAAACCCAACTTTCAACATTAACTGCCAATTAAAAACTATTGGTGCCATTTATTAGAAATATTGCGCACTATTTCGATAGAGCTATACTTAAAGATTATTTTAAAAGCTTCAAAGGGAAAAAAATATAGTTTGTACAGCTTTTGTGCAATCTTTTTCGGTATGTTACAGAAATGTCACATGGGGCTACAAGGGGTTAAGAAACAATTTTTTTTTTTTTTGAATGAACACATTAGAAACAGAAAGTATAGGAAGATTGATTAGGTACTTTAAATTTCTAAGGGCCAATTTTTCAATAGTCAGATAAACCTTAGATAGAGCCTAGGAATTGGAATAAAAGTTTTTTTTTTTTATATTGACATTTGAATCATTTATTTTCAAAACATGATAAGTCCATGATTTCAAATTTTTCAGGAGAAGAAAAAAACGTTCTATTTTCTTTTGTTAAGTGTGGCTTAATGTATAAAAAATATATTTTGTAGAACTTTTACCTAGCTACATAATATCGTTTGGTATTTACTTTTTGGATCGCGATAGTTCAAAATATAAAAAATAAAAACGATTTTGGACTTATCATACTTTGAAAACAAACGAATGTGAATTTTGTTTTAAAATTAATATGAAAATTTTTTTAAAGCAGCAGACTATCAAACAATTGCATTTGGGAATAGAATATAATGTTTCGAGTAGTTATTTTACTTGAAAGACGCTTTCAACCTAAGATTTTGAGTCAATAGTCAGCTTCTTTATGTGTAGTCAATTACTCGTAAAAAAGTTGCTGTTTATTTTCAAATGATGATAAGTCCGGGAATTTTATCATGTTTTGACAATAAAAAAAATTTTCGCTTAGTTGTAAAATCGAATATAGACTGAGTAGATGGTTCATATTTTGAAGGCAGGTGTGGTTATACCCCAAGAACATATTCAGTTAAAAAAACGAATTTTGAAAAAAAGTGGACTTATCATGTTTTGAAAATAAACGATTCATTTATTCTTCTGATAGGTTAACTGACGATTGAAAAATCAGGACTATACAATTTATTTTTTTCTTAAGCATTAAAATAAATTTTAGAATTTTCTTCGATCTTAAACCCAAACATTTTCGATAATTAATGTCGTTTTCGATTGGCTCTCCGGAAGCGTCCGGAATCATTCAGAAGCCTTCTGAAAGTGTTTTATTCGCACTATTATGACAGACAGAACGCTTCTGAAAATAAAAATTCTCTTCTTGATTTCAAAACAGAATTCACTCAAAATCACTAATATTTAAATAAGTAAACGTCAAACCAAATTTTCTAGCAGAAAAGCAAAAAATTTTTATTTGATTATTCACCAATACAGATAAAATTTCAGAATTGAGTGGAAGCGATTTAAACTGTTTTATTGGATTTCAGAATGAGTGAATCCTTGAGTTATTCCAATCGAAAACGACATAAGTAGTTTTGAAAGACTGTAAATGTTACATTTATTTATTTTTATTTTTAAATCTTTTTTTTTTTTCAAGGACACGTATTAGGAAAGTGTTCTGTGCAAGTTTTCAAATAATATCAACGAAAATGAATGATTGAAAATTCAATACTGTTTTCAACTAGTTGACTTAAAATGGTTGAACAAATAAATACTGATAACATAACGAAGAAAAAATAACAAAAATAATAAAAAATTATTAAAATTATTTTAATTTTAAGTGGAGCGATTGAATATAATTCAATTTTAAAGTTCAAGCGAAACGCTTTATAAATTTGGAGTTGAGGTCACTTAAACTTTAAAATCAAATAAATACTGTAAATAATGGCGACAATAACTTCAGACTTCTCTCCAAAAAATTGAAGTGAATAACTTCGACAGTTCTAAATCGCTCATTTAAGAAAACTTTTAAAAGCTGTTGGTAGTTAAATATCAGGCTTTTTTATTTAATAAATGCCTTGTTTGCTTCTTCTTAATTTTTTAGTTCATACAAATCTTTTTCTTGGTTATTAGTCTATTCGAATTCTTTATGAAACAGAAATTTGCTGATCATTTACAAGCTACAACTTAATTCACAAATAATAATCATTAATCTATTAGTTTTATTTTTTGGGCCCAAGACCAAATGTTCAGTTAGACTCACCTTCAACAGATAATGATCGAATCCTTGACATTCATGGATTAAATTCAATGTCCTTTCAGTCACCACAGTCGATATATACTGGTCCAATACCTGAGAGTGCACAACAGACCTTTTGAGAACCGGCACCCAGAAATGTGGAACCCTCCTCTTGTGTGGATTGCGTTTTTGGAAGCCTTTGACAATAGCCTCTCCACCCCAAATACCCTCATTGGCCTCGGGTACATCAATCAATGGCAGTGCTTGATCTTGGATAGGTTTGATTTCACCAGTTATATCGTCACGCTCCCATTCGCCTTCTTTGGGGATATAATGAACGGCGGCGGGTTTTGTTAATTTCCATTCGCGCCAGAACTTCTTATAGGCTTCGGGAAGTTCAGCGCCAAGACCTTTCTCGAAACGTGTTGGTCGCTTGAAGCCATGAAGGAGCTTCGGTCCCTGGATTTTTTTAAATTTATTACAAAGAAATTATTGCGTCACAAAAAGTCTGGAAAAATATTTTTAATGTTTTGATGTAATTTACCTGAGATGTGGCATGTGCCATGATTTATATGATTGGATTAGTATTTAATTCACGACTTTTTAATTTATTTTGTAATTTTTAAAAAGACAAAAAATATATCTTTTCTGATAAAAAATAAATTCACAAAATTTATAAATTCAAGAAATCACTCTGACGTCTGAGTACTGACAGTAGAAAATCACGTTTTTTGACATCTGCAACAGGGATGTGATGGAGTGCTGCCAATTGCAAGTACAAATTTAATAAAATAATTTTTCGGCTGTTTTGTGATGCGTTTTTTATGAGGTGAAAACTGAACAGTGCCCTTTGTTCTTTGTTTTCAAAAGTGATGCGCGTCAGTTTACAAAAGTGACGCGCATCAGTTTTCAAAAGTGACGCGCATCAGTTTTCAAAAGTGACGTGCGTCAGTTTTTAAAAAGCATAATACCACCCATATGACTGACTTTGACCATCATGAGATTCATCATAATATACATAATTATTTAATAACTGTAAACTTACCAATTTTATCTTTAACAGTTACAGATTATTCTCATTTGTCAGCTATTACATGAAGCCTCAAGAGGCGCGCCTCTTTTCAAAACTAATGAGTGCAAAAGAGAAAGAAGATAAAACAAAAAATTATCCGACCGGAGAGTCGTGGGCCAAAATTCTGAGACTCTTTTTTGACGTTTCTTTTTCCACTCTTTCTTTTTTCAACATTTCCTTTCATTTCTTTTTGATTCTCAGTGGAATACAACAACAACAATACTTAAATCAAAAGAGAAGTGTCAAATTTGAGTCTTTGACTCAAGAGGCATCGTGTAATAGTACGCGCCTCACAGAATAATTATCAAAAGAAAATTCGAAAAAAGAGTCAAGCCTCTTGAGGCTTCGTGTAATAGCTGACTTTGATAGAAAAATGTTAATTTTTTCAAAATACATATT
The DNA here is from genome assembly GCF_945859705.1 of Episyrphus balteatus. Classification (NCBI taxonomy): domain Eukaryota; kingdom Metazoa; phylum Arthropoda; class Insecta; order Diptera; family Syrphidae; genus Episyrphus; species Episyrphus balteatus. The sequence continues at coordinate 10,390,908 of NC_079134.1, read as the reverse complement.
TTGACTATTGTAATAATGTGTTTGTTTGTTTGTTTGTTCTGATAAGCTTAGTTTTTTTTGAAATAACTACTGTTTTTGAAAATATAAAACAATTTTGAAATTAAAAAAGAGGTTGTCAGTAAAGCCGGTTTACGGACGATGATTTTACGTGATAACGTCGTCAGAAAACAGGTTGTGTGCTTTTGTTTAAAATGAGTCAATTGAAGCGTTTACTTATTTCAAACAATCATAATTTACAAGAATAAGCTAAAAAAAAATACCTTTTTTTATTTTCTCATTATATTAATTTTTTTATTTTAAAAGCTTTAAAAAATATTATGCAATTTAAAAGCCAAGTATTTCTTCTTAAGAATAAAACCATTCTTAAATTTGTATGCTCAAAAAGTATAAAAATAATTTATTGAAAACAATCATTTTCATCAAAAAAAGCAAAAAAAACATGAATTTTTATCTTCCCACGTCATTAATTCCATTTTTCCCCTAACAACCCATACAACCCATACCATCTGAAAGCTTATTGTCTTAGCTCAAAATATATATATCAATCAGGTCTATGAGACATCTACAAAAAGAGCTAGAATTTTTTGAACTCGATCAAATTTCATTAAAAAAAGCAAAAAAAAAACATTTATTTTTATGTTCTCACGCTATGGAATCAATTTTTTTGTTTGACAACGTAATAAAAAAAACTATACCATGTGAAAGCCCTTTCATATGACGTATCAATCTTATTTCAAAGATGTCTTGTCTACAAGACAAGTTCGAATTTTTTAAAGTCAACCATGTCGAATTTCCAGAGATTACGGTACTTCCCACACTGGTGGCTGTTCGGGGGGCAACAGATCTCCACTGGTGTTTTGAGGTTTTTCGCAAGTTTCTTGATTTAACATTGTGTAGCTTGTAGTTAGTCTACCGTTATGTGTGATATACCAAATGAAAGGTAATTGTATCAGGATACTCATAAAAGTTTAATCAAATTTCTATCTGCTCTAGATCAATAGTTATAACCTGTTGAATTTTAAAATTTTATTTTACCGTTATCTCAAAATTGTGTTTACGAAAATCATTGAAACTTCGCACACATTTAGTCGTGGTCATCTTTCATTATTCACGATCCTTTATTCTTGTATCTATCTATTTAAGAAAAAAAGATAAAAATAAAAAACGATGAAAATCGGTTGAAAAAGGTAAAAAAACGTGTTTTTTTAAAACTTGTTTCTTCCGTTATTCAGTCAAAACTCACTAAACGATATGAATTGTTTGCACGCATAACCTACATGTCCTATAAATTTGAGATTTTTTGAACGCTCCAACAAAAAGCTAAAAATCAAAAACTACCCAAAAATACCCCTAAAAAACATGGTGTTTTTCAAAAATTCATATTTCAAAACGCAGAGTGTTGGAAACAAATCTGTATTAGACGCCTAATTTTGTTTCCCTCATCTTTCACCTGGCACCTTTAGCATTGTCAAAAAAAAATTTCCCTACGCAAAATCATCATTTTGTCATAGCCCCAACACGTGTACAATGTTCAAACAAAACGTTATAGCTTAGTTTCAAAATTTTTTAGAATTTTTTCTTAAATACAGTTATTCTTAAATTAGTCTCATCTATCTATAGCAAAGAAAATCAACTCTCTACAACTTTGCGTTTAGATCTTAGCCCAAATTTCATCTTTCCGTTTTACCCCTGTTTACTCTATTAAATGACCGAATTTTTAAAAATAATTCATTTGGAGTAAGCTTTAGGTTATTATCATTCAAATAAGCTATAGAAGACTTTTGTATCTCTATTAGATTATTTTGAATTGAAATTTTTGCCGCGAGAGTGTAACGTTAGAAAATGGCGTCACTTTTTTGTGGTGGCTGCCATGGTTCATCGATTTATAAGACGTTATCACGTCAAAGTTATAACAATATGGAAAGATATGTAAGTTTATTGAGTTAAACACCTTATTGGAAGAAAATATTCAACTACTAAATTGATTTTGAAGCAAATTCCCTCTGAAGCAATATCCAACCTAAAACTTGTAGATATCCTTTAACAACAAGAAGTTTTTAATTTTTTAATCTCATCGACTGATCACTTTGAGCTGGTATAGAGCTTTATGTATTAGAACAAAAAAAAAAAAATTAAAACAAAAATCTTGTAAACATTTATGTAGACTTTTTTTTATTTGTACACATTTTATTTATAAAAATATTCGTAGTTTCTAAATAATTAAGTAATAATTATATAAAGCATAGAATAAAATATTAAACAAAAAAAAAAAAAAAATCAGCTAACATTAATTAAATTTTAGTTTTATTCTTAGAATTTGTTTCTTGTATAGTATATAATCTAATAGCATTATACTTAATTAAAAAATAATAATTAATATTTATATATAAAAAATTACATTTACAAAAATATTTAAGTAGACTTACATAATTAACTGATTTTTATTTTGTTTCTGAATAAAAATATTCAGAATTTATATCTCAAGCTATATTCACAGAATTTTACTTAGTATACACGTTTACACATCTATTAGTTAAAAAATATATTCATTTACATTTAAAATATAATAGGTACACAGATTTTTAAATAAAAATCAAATTTATTTATTCATTTGTGTTCAAAAATGACACCAATCGTAATACAAAAAAAAAAAAATGCAAATAAAACGTGTGAACATCAGCAATCAAATTGCTATATTTTTAGACCTTAAGGTGAGACATAACATCCACTCTGTTTGCTTAGAGAAAATTGGGTGAGAAAGTTTGTAAAAAAATTGGTGATATATAATAATTTAGACGATTTTTCTTAAGTTAAAATTAAAATATTTCTAAACTTAAGACTAGAATTACTTTTCTATATAAAAAATGGAGCGGTTGACCGGGGGGAGAAAAGTGTAGACCTTTTATCCCTCTTCTTCCAAATATTTATGTTTGTGTGTGTGGCATAATATAGTGCGAAATTCAGTCCATTTTAATTCATTACTACTTTCGGCCTTCATTGACAGTCTTCAACATCAAATAACTGGGATTAGAGAAAGCATCTTTCGTGCCATTACTATTCATGAACTTCTTACTTAAATCTGTCGGTTTGACATTTACATAATTTCCATCACCACCGCCGCCATTGGTGTTGTCTGTTAGGGAGGTCTCTATTTCAGCAGGTCTTCGACTTATTTGGGCAAAAGTTTTCCCCACCGATTGTGGACCAGGACTCTCGGTTTCCGAATCAGATTGTGATCCTCCACCGCGATTGATGCCATTGGACGACTTCTGTAGCATGGGAATTTCTTCGGGTGGGACTCCAACCTTTTTGCGATTCTTCGTCACCGGACTGTCAAGATTATTTGAGATTGTCGGTGAATGTTGTTCTGAGAACGTAAAATTGTCAGCTTTAACATAGTCGTCATGGGGACGAGGTGAAAATATAGCACTACCTGTTTTAGAATTCATCTGAAGATAGTCGTCCGATGGATCAATTCCTAAAGAAAAAGAAACAAAAATATATTAATTTTCAGATACAAAAATTTGTAAGAGGTTTCAAGAGCATGAAAGAGATCTAAAACTATTAAAGTAGTTGTAGTTGTTAAATAAAATTAAGCAATTGAAATTTTTATAACAAACACTTAAACAAGGAAAATTAATATTGGTTAGCTTTTTTTGATGCAAAATTAAAACCAAAGAGTTCAGAAACGTTTTAATTGGAATGCAAATAGAAGTATGGATGAGTAAAATTACTACGAACTCAAAAAGACCTTAAATAAAATTTATTAAATGAAGATTAGAAGAAGATTGAATTCGTATACTTACTAGGTTACATATTTTAATTCAACAAACATTGGCTTTTGAAGAATGAAATAACCCTTTTCTTTAAATGATAAACTTTTGGTAATCGTATGGCATCTCTAGCGAATTTTAAAATATGTTTTTTTTGTAACCTATTTCTTAACATACATATATAGCCCTTTTTATTCTCTTGTCCTTCTCCCATAAAATCAACACAAAACCAAAAAAAAAATCAGGGCTACTGCAAAGGCCAAAGCATAAAATTTATTGACACTCATTAAAGGCATAAGATATTACGAGCTGGAGCTCTGCTTTCACTTTGAGGAGTTGGCCAAAGAATCTTAGAAATAATGAGGGAACGCTCTGGTGTTATATGAATTCATATAAAACCAGAAAATTTTTCACGCCAAAAAGTGTGCTAGGGCCAACGGTACTTTTTAGTAAAAAAAAAATAAAATGCACGACTGTGGTCGCACGTACTTGCTCTTGCAGTTCAAAGCAATTTTATGTTAGTCTACTTGTAGATTTTTAAAAGCTGGCACTAAAATAAAACAAAATTGATATTTGGGGAAGAGCCGACATTTAGGGCAAAATTTTGTGAAATGAAAATTTTTTTTTGTTATTTGACTTTTTTGAGAAAAAATAAAAATGCACTACCACTTGCAACTGCGTTAAATATTACGTATACAAAGTTTAATCAAAATCGTTAGAGCCGTTTTCGAGAAATTCGCAATATCGTATTTTTTTGTATGGGTGGTATACGTTCTAAACGAGATATAAAAAAAACAAAAAAAACTAACTTTCAGAATTCCATAAAAATCATCTGTACCAAATTTGAAGAAAATCCGTCCACCCGTTTAGGCTGTGGAAATGTGTACAGATAGACGCACAACCGCACAGACGCACAAACGCACGTGGTAGAGGTTCAATAATGGCTAAGGGCCATTCTTGACCAGTGTGAAACGTTTGTATAGCAAGTTGAATATTGAACGCTTATCGGTTACCGGTCAATTTTACGAAGGACATCAAAAATCATTTGTTCCAGAAAGCATAGATGCTGTGCACAATCTCATAATCGAAGAGCGTTATGTGACATACAGTCAGTTACACCAGTGTTTTAAAAATATTGCTTAAGGGGTAATAACACTTTGTAGGCACGAAATCGAGTGTCATTTTCATCAGTATGTAAAAAAAAGAGAAACATTATTTTCTTTTATGTTTTTTTGTTAGTTTGATTTAGCATTTCAATATAGGTAAGATAATAGGATAAAATGACAGCGTAATTCTGGATGATCGTAAACTCCTATTTTTCCACGGGCTACCAGCTGCAGGTCGCGATTTTTAACTAGAATACAAAATCGAAATTCCCCGTAAAGCAGACATCCAATCTCTGTGAATGGCATTAGGTTGAAAAAAATTTCATTTCTTCAAAAACCGGAATTCGTTTGTCTCATACGCTGATTAAAATAATACCCGATTTCGTACCTACAAAGTGTTATTACTCCTTAAACATTTTTTCGTGGAGAGACTTTATTGCTGTGGAATTACATTTGATTTGGACAATTGTTCAAAAAAGTCATGTGTCTTTTATGCAAAGAAATACCAAACAATTACAATTACGGTATGTAAAAAAAGGTCTTAAATATCATGACAAGTGACAATGTTAGAAACTTATGGCTCCCAAATTCATTATTATGAATAATAGCTCAATCTTTTACTAAGCACTCATTTCATAGGTAGATCTCACAACCCATTAAAATTCTATTCCTCATCATTTTAGAGGGCTACAACGATCTCTACATTCTACCAACAATTGAAAAAAAAATTTTTTCTATAGACAATAGTTCCTAGCATTTACGTCTTGCTCTCGTACTGTGAAGCGTTATTGTGAATCAGGTATAATTATGCCCGACATTTTTTCTGATGACCACTTTAACTTAACCTAGCCTATTTTTATATTCCATAAAGATTTGAACATCATAATGTTCAATTGATTGCTAACCGTTGGGCGCCATTTTTAGTTTTTTTTTTTAAGTGTTTTAAAAGTCTTCTTCTTCGGAAGATTATATTTTCTATTTCTAATACAAAATTTAGTAAAAAAAAAACTACTTACGAATTTCTGGTAGTATCATTCCGTTAACATATCTTGGCGGTGGTGGTGCCATTTCGTCTGGTGATCCCATCAGTGCCAAATAATCTGTATCAGATTGTTGCATATGTTCGGTGTTAATTTTTAAGTAAGGCTCATTTAAATCAACATAATGCTAAAAAGTAAGAATTTGCATGATGGAGAAACACCAAGGAAATGTAAAAAAAAACTTACATTTGTAACTTCATCTCCCAACAATCTAGCGAATTTCTTTTCCAATTCATGGAAAAGAGGTCGACTTTCTGGATTAGCACTCCAGCATTCCAACATAATATCATATCTTTAAAGAAAATGTATACAATTAAAATAGAAACTAATTCGTTTAAACAATATAATTCTTACAATTCTTCATTAGCATAAGGTGGCTTCTCCATCCGGTAGCCATCTTTAAGTTTCAAATACAATGTTTGATTTGCATCCATTCCCGGATAAGGCACCTTTGCCAGCGAAAAGAACTCCCACAGCACAATACCGAATGACCAAACATCAGTATAAGTGCTAAAGACTTGATCACTTAGTGACTCCAAAGCTAACCATTTAATTGGCAATGGTGCTTCACCTTGTTTCTTGTAATTATCATTTTTGTACATTGATCTTGCAAGACCAAAATCACAAATCTTCACTACATTATCTTCACACAGGAGAATATTTCTTGCAGCCAAATCTCCATGAAGGACTTTTCTCGAGGACAAGTAATCCATTCCTCTTGCCACTTGGAATGCCCAACTTACAAGATCAGAGGTATTAATTGTCATTGCTTCAGTTGAATCGGGTTTGTAATTGGATCGCCATGCTGGTTGAACTGAGTTATTTGACATAATTTGATCTTCACCTTAAATTAACATGATTTTTTGTAAAGTTAACATTTCTAAATGTTTAAAATTTGAAAAAAAGAAGAAAAAATCACCTTCAGGAATTGTTGTCATTACAGTTTGTTCGGTTGCACAACTATCAACATGACCTTCATACAAATCGGACTGTCTCAAGTAATTACTGGAATTTGGGCGTCCAGCTCGGGTACCAGATCGTGGATCGTTTTCAGAATTTCTATGATTGTTATTGTTGTTTAAATATTGATGTGAAAAAGAGAGGTTTACATATTTAAGCCCATCTCTGTTAGTTATAGATTCAACAACCATCACCGTTATTTTTTTTGTTTTTAAAATTTTAATTTGTTTTTAGGTTTGTATGGAAGATTATGTCACCAAAATTACACATAAAACACGTATATTTTTTTTAAATTAATTACACAAACACCACATAAAGAGGGAAAAAGAGAGTTTAAAAAAAAGAAAAAACAAGTTAACATTGAAAGACATTTATGTTAAAACATTCGGTTAGTTACAGGATTATATTTTAACCCAAGTAGAATAATAGGTACATTTTTGAATAGTAAAAATACATATTGACAAGCCTATAAAGTTTACAAGTATAAAAGTTTTCAAACTATATAATCAGTTAAATAAATAAGGTTTCCTCAACAAATATTTAAGAATAAATTTCAAATTTAAATGAAGTAGTTAAAGTATAAATAATAATAAGGTGCATTTTTCTGTACATGACAGTAAATTGTCTGCACGTGACAATAAATTGTCTGTACGTGACAGTAAATTGTCTGTACGTGACAATAAATTGTTTGTTCGTGACAATAAATTGTCTGTAAGTGACAATAAATTGTCTGTACGTGACAGTAAATTGACTGTACGTGACAATGCATTGTCTGTACGTGACAATAAATTGTCTGTACGTGACAATAAATTGTCTATCCACGACCGTTGAACGAAATCATAAATTTAGCTGAAGTATTTTGAGGGGAAACCGAAATATGCCCCATGTAAACACATAACTGACCCGAAAAGTCGAAAAATCGTGCAAACTTGAAAATGCATACTTTAAGGGGTCAAGGAGATCCATAATTGAAAATTATATTTTGTATGAATAGAGGTGACCTCTGGGTATAACAAGTCCAATATATTCATAGCCCCACAACCAGGGCCGTATATTTTAGATAGGAGGGGGGTTGAAGGTTCCCCGTATTGTTAATTCGTTAATATTTTAGTCCAGTAATTTTAGGTTTTATCTGCGGAAAAATTCCTACTGGGCTGAATTTTGGTATACAGCTTAATGACGGCGATGTTATGAAGATGTGAAAAATCGACATTGATATCGTGTCCGCGTTAAGAGTTATAGGGGTCAAAAGGTCACAAAAACTGGTTTTTCACGATTTTCAGCAAAACGGTAAGTCTTATCAAAAAATTTTCAATGCAAGAATTGTAGACCAGATGATTATATATAAAAAGTATCATGACACTTTTTTTCCTAAGACCCACCGTTTCTTAGATATAACGATTCAAAGAGTTGAAGTTTAGTTGTAATCGTCATAATCCTATTCCTGAAAAAAAAAACTCCTAACTGAAAAGTTCCTGAAATTTCATTATTTTTTTAGCTTGAATTTCGTTCCTCAACTGTTAAGAATATGGGGAAACCAAAAAAAAAATGGAAATTTTCGCCATTTTTCCGATTGGGGCCCTTCTCCCGAAACCATTTCCCTGGGAATTTTTGTTTAGAATATGTCTGAAAATATACAGGGTGTGCAATAGAGAATGGACAACCCTAAAACGGCTTATAGCTACACTTATGATTGTTCTAAAAACAGATAGAAAAAAGTTCTATCGCAACCAGTTCATAAAATATGGACTTTTTTTCGTTCAGTGTATTTTAAATTTTATCATCTTGTGTTTTCGTTCACTACAACCACGAATGAATGAATTTTATTTATTTCTTTTTTTTTTATAATTTTCTACAATAATTGTATGAGTACATAAATGCTTAAAAAACTGCATAGCTATTGCACATTTTTGTCAAAAAAATTTTGAAATCTGCAAAATGTTAAAAAATTTATTTATGAAAAATTTTAAACACCTGTGGTATAAAATAAATCTATAGAAACCTAGGTGGCCAACTTTCTTAAAAATATTCTGGTATTAGGAGAATATTTTTAAGAAAGATGGCCACCTAAGTTTCTATAGGTTTATTTTATACCACAGGTGTTTAAAATTTTTCATAAAATACTTTTTTTACATTTTGCATCAAAAAACTGATTTCAAAATTTTTTTGACAAAAATGTGCAATAGCTATGCAGTTTTTTAAGCAATTATGTACTCATACAATTATTGTAGAAAATTATAAAAAAAAGAAATAAATAAAATTCATTCATTCGTGGTTGTAACGAAAACACAAGATGATAAAATTTAAAATACACTGAACGAAAAAAAGCCAATATTTTATGAACTGGTTGCGATAGAACTTTTTTCTATCTGTTTTTAGAACAGTCATGAGTGTAGCTATCAGCCGTTTTAGGGTTGTCCATTCTCTATTGCACACCCTGTATATATTCAGACATATTATAAACAAAAATTCCCAGGGAAATGGTTTCGGGAGAAGGGCCCCAATCGGAAAAATGGCGAAAATTTCCATTTTTTTTTTGCTTTCCCATATTCTTAACCGTTGAAGAACGAAATTCAAGCTTAAAAAATAATGAAATTTCAGGAACTTTTCAGTTAGGAGTTTTTTTTCAAAATAGGCCTGATTATGACGATTACAACTGAACTTCAACTTTTTGAATCGTTATACCTAAGAAACGGTGGGTCTTAGGAAAAAAAGTGTCATGACACTTTTTATATATAATAATCTGGTCTACAATTCTTGCATTGAAAATTTTTTGATAAGACTTACCGTTTTGCTGAAAATCGTGAAAAACCAGTTTTTGTGACCTTTTGACCCCTATAACTCTTAACGCGGACACGATATCAATGTCGATTTTTCACATCTTCATAACAACGCCGTAACGAAGGTCTATACCAAAATCGAGCCCAGTAGGAATTTTTCCGCAGATTGAGGTAAAAAATGTCTAAAATTACTGGGCTATTTTGCGAATCAAGCGAACTAAGTAAATGTAAATGTTTCACAAAATTAAAGCTCATCAAATTTTCCACAAAGAAGTCTAAAGTCAGTTTTATTTACCTAAGTGGAGATAAAGTAGGCATTTAAAAAACCATCATGAAACTTGGCAAAAAGTTTCCTTCTGGAGTTCGAATCAGGGATCAAAACGGTCTATACAGAATTTTTAAATTGGGAAATTTTAAAATTCGTATTTGATTTGACAGATTTTCCATTTTTAATGGCGACTTTAAATATAATGGGGAGTGAATAAATTGGGCCTAAGAAAAGTTATTGCCCATTTAACACACAGGTGGTTGTTTTTTTTTTTGACAACATTTCTACTGTGAAAACATGTTGAAAACATACACTGATGAAATTCGAAATGGAGGTTTTAGATGATGCGGAGAAAAAAAAAATATTTTTGGTGAAAGGGTGTTTTTTTATGGAGAGCTGAGTTATGTGTGGGAAAGAGTTCAAAAAAGCTGCTATAAAATTTGTTTATTTTTTAATAATGAATAAGTTTCGTTTGTTATTAGTCTTTAAAATCTAAAGATTCTACAAAATTATTTTGAGTGAAAGGGTGTTTTTTTTTTAAGAAACATTAAAATTCAGAATTAGTACCATTAAAACTGTTTCAAAAATAATAAAAAAAGGGTTTTTTTTTTTGGCAAATAAGGAAAATCAACAGTAAGACCGATAAAATCAATGGTATAAATGGTGCCCTTACTTGATTTGAGTCTATCTTTTCTTCTGTGTCGACGTTTCACGTGTGCTTACACACTTCTTCAGGACTAAGAAAAATAATTCTAGAAAGCTCTAAAAACGTATAGAATAAATACTTATCTTGAATCCTCTAATGATTCCCAATTGATTGCAGTTGATTAAAGTTTAGGTTTTTTTTATCAAGCTTATATATTTTGAAAATCAATAAAAAATGTGTCCAATTCAACTCAAAAAATTCCTTTTAACAAACTGACTATAAATACTACTAAGCCCTTCACAATCCGATCTCTTATTTACGGTGTTGTCTGTATCTAAAATATGTAACATTTCTAATATCATTCTCTTATTATAATGCTTTTCTGATTGTAAAATATCTACATTGTTATAATCTGGCCTATGTCCCTCACCTATACAATGCAAAGCTAGAGCAGTTTTTTCAGAATGCCCGTTATTAATATCCGATCTATGACCAGTAGAGTGACCGCAACTCCCATAGAAAAAAATTTTTGTCGAATTTTTTTCGGGGGAACCCCATAAAATGTTCCGCCTTTGCAGATTTTTAGATAGCCAAAATTTCAGCTCGATTGGATAAGTCTAAATGGTGCCGACACTCGATCAAAGTATCAAAAATCTCTGTTTTTTCACTGTTTTTCGAAGAAAATTAGCTCTAGCTCCCAAACAGATCGGGTTATTTTCACTTTTTATATATTAAATGAAAGGTAGTGTTATTACACATAATTCAGATTCAAAATTTGTTTAGTTTTACAAAAAAAAAAAATATTGTCATCAATTTAAATTTTCAATACTTACCTCAAAAAGAGCTGAAGTGCAAACTCGATTTAAAATAAAACTTTCTATGTTATAGATTGATGTTACCTATCTAATTGAAATGCTTCTCGTATTATATATAATAATATATAATAATTTTATCAATTATAGAAGCACAGAGTAAAATTGACTGAAAAAAAAAAAAACAAAACAAAAAGGGCACCCAGTGGGGGTTGAACCTGCTATGCCTGGATTGATAGGCGAGCGCTTTAACATCGGGCTAACTCAATGTTGACAATTGTCGTGACAAACTAAAACAAATCTTAAGATATTCAACGAAGTGTTATGAAATTTTCAGGATTTAAGCTTTTAATAGAAAAAATATTATATTTTAGAGAAATAATTTTTCTGTTTATTAAACAAGATCTTGATCTTTTGCGTGATTTCATTGAATACCGCAAGATAGACAAAGACATTTCACAGAAGGCTCTTGCTAAATTCTCAAACCATTTATGGTATTTGAGTTCAGAGCTGGTAGGTCTGGCGTTCTTTGACCCAACTTTACCAGATGGCGAAAAATCATAAATGGCCAACATAATTTTAAAAAACAGCGAAACAGAAACCAACAGAATAGTAAATCCAAAGCTACATCCACATGAAATTGAACAATTTGTCACAGCAGGGTTAAAAAATATTGTGAACAAAGAAACATTGAACTTTTTCGGCCGATTGAAAATAGACACAAGTTTTCTCAAAGAACCTCCAAATCTTTGGCCCGAAAACCCCCATTTTAAAGAAGGCTTTAAGAAAGTGAAAACCCTTAAAGTCGTAAATGACATGGCAGAAAGAGGAGTCAAGTTAATAACCGATTTTAATAATCTTTTAACTAAAGATGAGGAACAAAAACAATATGTACTTCAGGTAGTCAGTGAGTGCCGAAAATTATATCCTGATGCTTCCAAAACTACTTTAAGTAAGTCACTTGATTAAATTTTTTAGTATTTACTTCAATAATTATGTATAAGAAATTTAACACGATGTTAAGTATTTTGTTTTTTAGAAATCTGTTAAATGTTTCGATTTTTTTTTTAAATAAAACAGTAAAAAAAAAGTTTCATTTTAAATCGAGTTTGCACTTCAGCTCTTTTTTTCAGGTAAGTACTGAAAATTTAAATTGATGACAATATTTTTTTTTTTTTTTGTAAAACTAAACAAATTTTGAATCTGAATTATGTGTAATAACACTACCTTTCATTTAATATATAAAAAGTGAAAATAACCCGATCTGTTTGGGAGCTAGAGCTAATTTTCTTCGAAAAACAGTGAAAAAACATAGATTTTTGATACTTTGAGCGAGTGTCGGCACCATTTAGACTTATCCAATCGAGCTTAAATTTTGGCTATCTAAAAATCTGCAAAGGCGGAACATTTTATGGGGTTCCCCCGACCAAATTTCGAAAATCGATTTCTTGCGGACACTCTCATTGGCCAGCATTGACCAGCTATACGATTTTTTAGCTTCTGCATGGAAGTACCTACATACACTGATGGACAAAAGTTTGCTCCATCACCTAAACATTTGATTTTATATACTATATCTGATTTATCGTTTTTAGAAAATTCACCTTTTAAATTAGAAAAAAGTGAATTTCTTAAAACATTTACTGATTTAAAAGCTAAGCGAATCCTATCTTTGTTTCTAATAGGAGTATCTTGAAGTCTATTCGAAAGATTAGGAATATACAAACAACTCCTGTAGGGAAACTGTGTTGTATTTGTAACTAAATTTGGTCTAACCAACGGGTTGAAATATTGTTTCAACAAAGTTTTTATTATATTTAGACCCAATTTTTCAATCTTCTAATAAACAGTCAGTTAACTGTTCGACGAATAAAGTTATTAGGCTCATAAACAATCGGATAAAAACATTGAATTTTTCAATCAAAAATAATTTATTCTACAGAATAACAAAAAAAAAATTGTCAAATTCAAAAATATTTCAATTAAACGTCATTTTTATTCATGATTGTTTTTGTTTTCTTGTGTTCCACTGTATTTTTTTCAAAATTCTTTCAAAACAGCTTTGACAACTGACACAATATTTTTGTTGAGATTATTCCCTAGAATAATTTTTATTCGTCTCAGAAAGAAGCAGATAGTTTTATTCTTAGGAATAAGCTATATCTGCCTGGTGAAAAATTGATTTTTTCTCTATCCTTAGGAATAAGTACTAACTGACTGTTTAACTGACTATTGAAAAATTGGCCCTTATTGGAAAAGAATTTGATAGTAAAGTATCCATGATTTTGTTAATGTTATTCTGACGAAAGGCAATATCACTGATATCCAATACTCTGGTTATAAAATTTTTTGCTGTATTAATAATGATCTGTTTTGGCTGTTGGGAATTATAATTAATGAGGCGACCTGAAGATGTTGGTTTTTTATACCAATCAAATATCAAACGGTTATTTTTCCTAATTACAAGCACGTCAATGTACGGAAGTTTTCCATTATTTTCATATTCAACTGTAAATTGAATTTTTGGATGAAAACCATTCAGTGCATCTAAAATTGAATTAACATGACTAGATATAAGTATAACAAAAATGTCATCCACATATTTTGTAATAATTTTAGGTTTATATGGAATATTTTCAAAAACATTATCCAATAATGCTTCCATTACAATGTCTGCCAATATGGGAGATGCAGGACTACCCATCGGAACTCCTTGTTTTTGTTGATAAAATATTTTATCAAATTCTAAATAATTGTTATCTATTACACAAAATCGCAATATTTCTAAGAATTTTATTTTCGGCATTCTCGTATGATATTTAATGATATCCCAACTTTTCTCAACCAACTCTAGTGCTAATGGAATAGGAATGTTAGTGAACAATGGCACAACATCAAAAGAAACAAGAATTATCATCCTGTTCTAATACAATTGGTGATACTGTTGAGATAAACGATGATGCGTTTTTTACATTATATTTGGAGTTAACAGTTACATTTTTTTGAATATTAACAATATATTTCGATAACTCATAGCAAGGAACTTTTAGTGATGAACAAATTGGTCTTAGAGGTACATTTGGTTTATGTATTTTAGGCAAACCATAAATTTTTGGACTATTAGCAACATAAGTCGTCAAACATTTTTTCTCTGATTCATTAATAAATTTATTTATGAATAAGTCTTTAACAAGTTTATTATTTCGACTTTGAACTTTGCTTGTTGGGTCGCTTCTTAAAATTGAATATGTATTCCTATCAGCCATCATATTATTCATTTTATTAAAATAATCAGTTTTTAAAATTGCAACTGTAACGTTGCCTTTATCAGCCGGAACAATGTAAATCTCTGGACGTCTTTTCAAAAACTTTTTGGTATCATTAAATATTTTATTCAAATATTTATCAAAAGGTGGAATTGATACACATCGAAGATGATTTTGAAGAATTTGTGTGAAACAAGACCGTGCAGGTTCTTGTTCACTTTGTTCCTTACTTTTAATAATTACTTCCCCATCTGCTATAATTTTAATTAATGGGAAATTTTCTTTTGAAACTGGTAAAGCAAATTTTGGTCCTAATGAGGGAAGCCATTTAACATCCTCAGGAAAATCTGTTTGTGTTTTATTAACAAACCAATTTTCCTGAAAATGTACTCTCATTTCTTGCCTAAGTTTAGACTTGAGCAATTCAAGTTTACTCTTTTGTGTTAATTTAGTGCTATTATTGATTTTTTTTTTGTTAATTCCTGACTATTAAAGAAATTAGTATATTCATTAATCAATAACCTATTTTTAATTTTATTTTCTAAAATTACCAATAACCTCTGTTGTGATTTTATTTGAGATTGTTTCAACGATATTGATATGTTTAACAACTTCAAATGGTATTTCCTTGAAGTTGACGAAAGTTTCTTTTTTAAACCTACTTCAAAATGTTCATTTTCAAAATCAAATATCGTTGAAACATTTTTTGTAGAGTTTTGGACAAATTCCGGAATCAATCCAAATTCTCTACATTTAAGTAAGAAAACTAATGTATTTTTATTTTTAACATGACTCACCCCAATTCTGCTATAGGTTTTTAAACTCATACATACTTCGCATCCGTATTTTAAGGATATATAATTGTAGAAACTCATTTTTAAATTTGATTGTAGTACGGCGTGCCTTCCGTAATAATAAATACTTCCTTATTCCGTGACCTTTCTTTTTAAATAAAGTGAATCTTCTTCGTTGGCTATAGGTCTTGATTTGAGTCTATCTTTTCTTCTGTGTCGACTTTTCACGTGTGCTTACACGCTTCTTCAGGACTAAGAAAAATAATTCTAGAAAGCTCTAAAAACGTATAGAATAAATACTTATCTTGAATCCTCTAATGATTCCCAATTGATTGCAGTTGATTTTTTATTGATTTTCAAAATATATAAGCTTGATAAAAAAAACCTAAACTTTAATCAACTGCAATCAATTGGGAATCATTAGAGGATTCTAGAATTATTTTTCTTAGTCCTGAAGAAGCGTGTAAGCACACGTGAAAAGTCGACACAGAAGAAAAGATAGACTCAAATCAAGACCTATAGCCAACGAAGAAGATTCACTTTATTTAAAAAGAAAGGTCACGGAATAAGGAAGTATTTGAATCAAATATACGTTTATATATTTTTTTTAAGTGAAAATTTGAGGTGTTTAAAAAATGTTGGGTTATTTGAAAAAAATAAGTAATAATAATAAAAGGCAGAGGTACCATACTGAAATTCAGTAATTATCTTACATTTGAGCTTGAAAGCAAGAATCTAAAGTGTCTATAAGAATATCAATGTTAAAAATTGAAAAAGATATTATATTTGCCCTCCCAATGACATTTCGTAAAAACCTTTCATTTGGGATATAAAGCAAGAATAAACCGGCTTCATAAACAAAGTTTTAGTGAAACGGTGTTTTTATTCCAGGAGGGAGTAAATTTGTAATAAGTCCCAAAAAGCCAATGATTCACTAAGGCTAGGCGCACACATGCGATTTTAGTCGCGCGATTATTCAGCCGCAAAAATGGTTCACATGGATTTCAATGCCTGTGAACACACATGCTTCCCGCGATTAAAAATTTGGAAATTGTGTCTACAGTCATTGAAATTCTTGTCATCTAATTTGCGACTGAATAATCGCGCGATCAAAATCGCATGTGTGAGCCTAGCCTAAGGGCCATTTTTTTCACTCGGAGTTGAACATAACTTGAGAATTTTTATATTAAAAATTCTCAAGTTTTGTTCAACTCCGAGTGAAAAAAATGGCCCTAAGAACTTTAGTATACAGAAGTTCTATATTTGTTCTTTTCGGTGAAAAGGGTGTTTTTTTTTTAAATTATTTCCGAATAAAATTTACGTTCGAAAATTCTATGTTTTACTTGCTCGAAAAAACACCCTCATTCAAAATAATTGTATGAACTCCTTATACATAAACTGGATCCCTATTTTTATGTATTATTATAATAAGATTTTAATCGATTACCAACTTTAAAGCTGATTTTTTCCAATAATTTTTTTATGTTCACTTCGCGCAAAAAAACACCCTTTTAACATTCATTTTATTATTGCTTCCGTTAAAAAAAAAATTGATTTTTGGGGACTTATTACAGAATTTACTCCCTCCTCGAAAAAATACCCTTTAATACAAAATGTTTGTATAGACTCTTTTGATTTTTTGATTCTTATTCCAAAAGCAAACTTTTTGCCAAATTTCATGGACACGCTTAGAAAATATTAGGGACTTAATATAAATTCGGTGCCATTTTCTGGTGGAAATTTAGATAAGATTTTTTTGAGTAACTCTTCAGTCAACTTTCCATTAAAGTTGCCTGAACTGGAAGGATTTACTTTGACAGCTAACCAATCAGAGGCCCAAAACTTGATTAGCTTTTTAGTCTCATACATTTCTGAACGTTGCCTTTATATAACCAAATAATTGCTTCTCTTGTCAAATAACTATACAACGACAGGGACACATACAACAACAACAAAAAATGTATTCTACTTGGGTTTGGGACATATTAAACTTATTGTGTTAGTAAAGTTATTTAAAATTTTTAATTTAAAAAAAAAAAAACTAATAAGATAATTCAAAACATACCGATTTAATTCAAAATCTCCTGCTGAAAATCTCTGTTCGACAATAGTTGGATCAATTTTGTCCGTAATTGGATTAATTTGATTTATAAATCTTTTACGATTTCGCAATAAAAAGTTTTGAACATTACCATATCGACAATATTCAACAATAACCATTACTTCACCTTTAAGAAAAAATAGAAAAATATTAAATTTATTTATAAAGAAACAAAAAAAATTAGTTAACAAACGTTTAGCAATATTTTTCGTAACAGCTCCAAGTAAATTAACAACATTTAAATGTTGTCCCAAATGCACCATGATCTTCAATTCAGACACCAAAGCTTTTATGACTTCATTGTCAGCTGTACGTTTAACCATTTTAACAGCTACAACAGTTTCTTTTTCTTCAGGTATAATTCCTTCAGCATGAGCTTTGAGAACTACTCCAAATGCACCAGCACCAAGTTTTTTACCTTAAAAGTAAACAAAGTTTGAAATATTGTAAAAAAAGGACTTAAAAGGTTAAAAATTACCTAATTTCAACTTATCTCTAGGGAACTCAAACCTCCGATCATAAGGCAACAAATCAGCTTGTTCATCCAATGACATAGCTGGATTAATTTGTTCAAGAGCACCTTCTTCAAAGTTAGCTAAACCAGCTAGTTTCATCTGACGTAGAACCTCTCTTTCTTTCAAAATTCGAATACCCAAGTAAATTATGAAAATTATGAGTATGGCTATAAAGACGACGATTGCAATAATCCATCCAAGTTTCAAACCAGGCATGTCTACATATCAAAAAGGAACGTTAAGACTTTATTCGCACTAAAAAAGGTTTAAGCTTACTTGTTATTTTGACCTGCGAACTCGCTTCGGTAACTCCTAGCCTATTTGATGCTACACATTTGTATAATCCTTCATCGTCAGGCCTTATATAAGGTATTTTCAAAATCGTGTTATCTTCCAAAATCAGAGTATTTTTCCCAGCGTTCAATTTTTCATCGTCCTTGTACCAAGTAATACTTGCCTTTGGAATACCTTCAGATTTACAGAAAAGCTCTAAAGACTCACTCAGAGCTCGCTTATGTTGATCGCCCATATTAGTTTGCACCATAACCGGAGCAGCAGGTTCATGAACATCGATAGTCAAAAATTTGCTTTCATAATCCTCTTCATTTTCAACAATTCTAGCTCGACATTCATAGCTTCCAGCATGAACATCTTCAATATTTTTGAACTTTATGATTTTTCTGTATGAATAATCGGAGTTTGTTGATTTAACTTCAATTCCACTACCATTAACAATCATTTGACCATTTTTAAACCAATCCATATCACCCGAGTAATAATAAGCCAAAGCTGCACAAGTCAAAATGACTTCATCACCCCTAGCAATTAGTAGATTCTCATCTACTCCATAAACAGTCATATTGTCTGTTATATCACCAATTATAACATAACCTTCATTCGAGCTGATGCCTAGGTCATTGCCAGCTGAACATCGCATTTTTCCAGGACGATCTGGTTTGAAGATAAGTTCGTTAGTTCTTTCGATCGTGGAAGATTCAGATGAGTTTCGAGTTGACTAAAATGAAATTTCAAATGAAAGTGAATTTGGAAAACATATAAGGTTTTGAAAAATTACATTGAATGTAATTGCTTCAGTTTCGCATGACGGCCATGTTGGTTTTATATTACAAGGATAATAGGTCCAAATTATTTTAGCCATTGGATAGGCATGAGTCTTACATAAAAGTCTAGCTTGTTCACCAGCTTGAACGTAAACGTTTTCAACACTTACTTGTGGTTTAGCTAAAAATATTAAAATATTCTTCTAAGTCTTTGAATGAAACTTATAACCTTTTAAAAAAACTTACCTTTGACAAAAAGATTAAACTCTAAGTCCTTTTCTTCGACACCATTATTTGCCTTCAAAACATAAACGCCAGTATCGAAAAGTTCCGCAAAGTTAATTTGCAAACTAATTGATGTATTTGTTCTGTTGATTTCGTATTTTTTGCTTGGTTGTATCAGTTTTGGTCCTGGAGCGTACCAGTGTAAGCTTGGCGTTGGAAAACCACGATAGTTGACATTCATCATAATATTTTTCGAGGTATTTGTTGTGATGGTGTAGTATTTGTTGGGTTCACTTATATTAATATAACTTTCACCAGTTTCTAAAAAAAAAATTTTAATAATTTATTTAAATTATTATGTTTTTTTATTTTAAAACTTTCTTACTTAGAACTGTCATTAAATATGTACTATGAGCTGAATTTCCTGAATGATCTTGAACAATGCATTTGTAATTTCCACCGTCACTTTTTTGGGCATTCGTTACGGTAAGGAAACTTTTTCCAATATGACGCATTTTTTCATTAGCATCGATGGTGGCATTTGTGTAACTCAATCGATCCTCCTGTTAAAATTGAAAAAGAATAACATATTATTTGTAAAAACTTATATAACTTGAAACTAAAATATTGCTTCACTCCTGCAAATAAAAAAACTGTAGAGAAATTCACTTTAAAAATTGGAGCTGTTTAAGAAAATATAGTTCCGAATAACCTTAAAGATTAAATTTCAATAGTGTGAGTTTACAAAGAAAGTTAAGACGGTTTACCTGTTTAGCATGTTTCATTGACTTTTTCAGTTCGAAATGGGACCAAAATCAATCAATATCATCTGATTGAATTTGCCATAGGCGTTTTATAGGGACTATTTCGGCAACAATATTTTAGTACCGTTTTTGTCAAAATTCATTTAGTTTTGTTATTTGTTTAGTGATAGAAATACATACATATTTGTATTCATCTTTTAATTTAGCTTGAAAAAAAGTTACGCATACGCCATAGTGAACGGATTAAAAACATCATTCTGTTACTGAATATTGACACCAGTTAGAAATTTGTTTATTTAATTTTTGTATGATAGCATCTGCGTCAACGCAACATTTGACGAAGACTATATAAGCGAAGATTAACTGATTAGGAAGCTACAGTTGAACTTTGTAGAAAATTAACATTCATGCTACATACTGTAGGTAATGTCTTTGATATCGGACTGGATGGTTAAAAAATAAAATAAAATGCAGGATTTGGTCGTAAGTACTTGTTCTTTAGAATATTAAAGTTTCTTTTTCTTATCTAAGAAATTTAAAAAAGCATGGAAACTGTTTTTAAAGTATACCCAAATAAAGTAAGCCATTCGATTTCTTCTGTAACGAAGTATTTTTTATTTTATTTTTTTTTTTTTTTAATTGTTGGAGCCGTTTTAAAGAAAAATAAAATTTTGTGTGTACAAATTTTCAAACATTATAAAAAAAAATTGGAATTGGAGTTCTTGTAAAACTATTTTGCCACATGATTTTCAAAAACAAAAACAAAAATTTGTAAAAAAAACCATTTTTTAAATTAATTACTTAAACGTTTTTGTATACATATTTTCATTAAAATAAGTTAAATGGTTTACGAGAAAGTCAGAAATCAAGAAAACGGTTCTTATATGCCACACCCAACAAACAATATCTTTTCTATAAAGCTTTACAGGAGCCACATATCCACCTATAAGGCTTTATAGAAGCAAATTTGTTAGTCGGGCAGTACTCTTATTTTTTTTTTTATCAAAGTTGTTGGACTTGATTTTAAGAAAAAATAAAATGCACGACTGGGTCGCACGAACTTGCTCTTAGAGTTCAAGTTGCTTAAATATTTAAGACTTTTTATATAGAAACTTGGGAAATGTAGGTATATAAAAAAAAAAAAAAAAAAAAAAACAAAACAAAAATTCATTTTTCAAAAAAATAAAACAATATCTGAAATCAAATCGCCCCACAAAACAAGTATGCAATTTTATTTGATATATTAAGGTGCATTTTTAGAAAAAAAAATTTTAAAAGCGTTAGAGCCGTTTTTTAAAAAACTAATTTTTTATAAATAATTTTTTGAAAAAAAAGTTTAAAAATAAAACTGGTATGCCATTTTGTAGAAATAACTAATCAACATCTAAAAACAAAATTTCAAAAAAATTCAATGTCCCGTTTTCGAAAATTTGATTTTTCAAAAAAAAAAAATTTCAAAATTTTTTTAAAAATCCAAAAATTATTTTTTTTGGCTTATATTAAAATTGTATAAATGCTTTTGTATAAAAAATTTCGTTGAAATACAATAAGTAGTTTTGCAGAAAATCCGATTTGAAAAAAGCGGTCCTATGGCAGGTACCGTTAATAATGATTTTCAAAAAAAATTTTTTTATTCAAAAGATAGATCTTGTTTAAAAACTAACATTTGAATTTTTTTAACAAAATCGTTGAAGCCGTTTTCGTGAAATTAAACTTTTCCGAAATTTTTGTATGACAGGTACCGTTATTTTTGGTCCAAAAAAATTAATTCCAAAAATTCCTCTGTAGAGTTTTCAAAAACTGCTACATAGCAAGTTTGAAGTCAATCGGTCCATCCGTTTAGGCTATAGTTCCTTATACAGACAGACGGACAGACGGACTTCCGGGACCCACTTTTATCGCATAGTCTATCATCGTAATGTCATGGAAAAATGTTATCTCAACTTTTTTTTTTTGTACGAATGCATAACTTGATATATAGTACCTACCACAAGCAGCGTTACCGCTAAGCGACTTTAGTCGCTATTAGCGACCTTTTTGAAGCCTTAGCGACCAAGCGACGACTTTTTATTCCAAGCGACCTTTTCACCAATTTCTTTATAGCGACTTTTTTTCTAAAAAAATTGTATTTCTTTTTTACCTCTCAACATTTAGAGCTTCAATTTCTTTTTTCGTTCTGAACGTATTCTGAGCTTGTTCAGAGCGCGATCGATGGACTCAGAATAACTTATCGCTCTCTGAGCAGACCGAGTTGAATGCTGAACAAGCATTTAGCAAATAGAAAAAAATTTCAAACAAATAAAATAATGGTACAAGAGTGCAGTAGTCGGTCTAGTTTTTTTATTTTAATTTTAAAAAATTTATTTAAGGGCTTGAGAAGATAAAAAAGATTGATATTTTTGCTTTTTTTTTATGAAAACTGATTGGGTTCAAAAAATTCTAGCTCTTTTCGTAGATGTCGTGCAGACATGGTTGATATGAATATTTACAGCGGAAACAATAGGCTTTCAGATGGTATAAAATTTATATAATAAAAATGGATTTTTTACCTTTTCTTTAGAAAAAATATTAAACTTTTTAATGGCGTAATTTTTTTGTAAAAATTAATTTAAATTTTGATTTAACTTTTTCTTGTAAATTATGATAGGATTCAAAAAGTTATTCCGTTTTTCCACAAATCATACAGTTATACACATATATGTTAGGTCTTAATTTTTAGTTTAAGTAGGTACTTTACTATAAGATTTATTATAATTTTTCTTACAAGAAAGTTTACAAATAAATGATTTTTAGATCATTTTTTTAACAAAAGCACACGACCTGTTTTCTTATGACGTTTTCACGCAAAATCATCGTCCGTAAACCAACTTTACAGACAGCCACTTTTTAGTTTCTAATTTTGTTATTTTTTTTATTGTTAATAAAAACTTTGTTTCAAGACAAATTGTGTTTATTTTTCTATTTAAAAACATATGAAAACGGTTTAGCGACCTTTTTTTCTCATATAGCGACTTTTTCGACATAAAAGCGACTTTTTTTTCAATTTTTTAGATTAGCGACCTTTTTTTTCTGAAAGCGACTTTTTTAGCGACCTTTCAAAAATTTTCAACGGTAACGCTGACCACAAGTACCGCAAGTAAAAAACAACCTTTTCCATTTAAGTCCTATGGTAAGTACAGTTAATTTGTATTCAAAAAACAAAATTTCGGTTTCTACCCTCTGAACAAAACTCATACGATATAGGGCCAGGCAGACAGACAGAGAAACACTAATTTCTTGCATTCTTCATCATCGTAATGTCATGTTCCATTGTTATCTCGAGTTAATTTTTTTTTACGAATGCAAAAATTACCCTAGAGTATACCTAAAGTAAAATTTGAGGTACCTACACAATTCGTGTTTACGTGATTTGTAGAATTACACACTTCTTATGCAAGAGTTCGATTACCCAACAACATTGTGTCAAAGGTCAGATAAGGAAAACAAATGATGTTCGACTAGTTTAAGTGTTTTTTGGGAGCAAGAGATATATTTTTATTAATCGTTTAATTTTCTTTATAGAAAAAAGGTACGTATACACCACAGTGAACATTTTTTGTTGAATCTTTGAAAATTGACTTAAAAAAATGATTCTTGACTAAATAATGATACTAGTCAGTAACGAATGTTATTAGGTCAGCAAAAAACCTCAGCGTGGAAATTCAGCGGAGAATATGAAGGAGATTTTTGAGGAATAAAAGTATTGCTCATGTCAAAAAAAAAAAACCTTAAAAATATTAGTACAAGATCTCGCTACACGTCAACCTTCCATCATCGATTGTCACCCTAAATTTTTGAAGTGTAAAAAAACTTGTTAGGGTTGCTGGCACATATAGTGAGTATAGAGTCAGGGTTTCCATGTGTAGAGAATAAAGTTGTTTTGTCTTAAACAAGTTTGATAAAGGTTAGAATTTTGTCTATTGTTTAACTTTAAAAATAAAGACTTTAAGTGATAAGTTTTCGATAAATTAATTTTCAAACACAAAATTTCGAAAAAAAAATGATTCTTTTAATAATTATATAAAAATTGTTATGTTGGGATATTGGATGTTAGTTCTACTAAGTTTCAACGAAAGACTTAATGGAAGCTTCTAGGCAACAGGCAACTGCTTGCAGTTCCATGACATGACATGAATCGAAACCTAACACTTAGTTAATGGTTTTGAAAAAAACAAAATTTTCAACTGATTTATTAAATCTTGGAACAGATTATAATAGTTTTATTTATTTTGAACAAATTAATGATATATTTGACCCAAACTTACCGAATCTTTGTCCAATGGTGTTTCCCATCTCATTAAAAATCTCACATCATGTGATATCTCCACAGAGCATGTCAAATTAAATGTTTCACCTTCAACAGCATGTCCATGATTATCTGAATGAATTTGAGGTTTTGCCACATGTGTTGTTTTAACTATAATTTTTTTTTTATTTGGGAAAAATAAAATAATAAAATATTAAAATATGCATTTTAAATATTTAAAACAATAAAAGCCAAGCATTATACAAGCTACATAGAACAAAATAGAATTAAGGCACAGTATTAGTAATTTTTCTATATAAAAAAAAACATGCAACAAAAAAATTTAATACATATCTACAAATAAAAGCAATTTTTAATATAATTAAGCAGAGAGTCTTTTTCAAAAGTATAATGTAAATAAAAAGCATGTAAAGTGTAATCGCTTTAAGCTATAAATAAAAGATTCTAAAAACAAACAGATCGGTTAGCGTTTGTCCGATTATGTCTTCAGAACTGTTTCGATCAGTTTATATAAAGTTATTTGGGCTATGTCTTATTTGAAGAGAATAGTTAATAATGAAATTTAAATATTAAAGCTTGCATGAGCAAACAATCATGAGCTAACTTCATTGATCAGCTACCAATATAAATTTGACAGCTGTCATTGAAACTGGAAAAGTACAATCAGATTTCTTAAAATTTAATGGTACGACTAGATTCCTTTCTGTCATTTAGATCTGACAATAGGTCTGTTTGGGTTCTTTTTGGACAAAAATATGAAACCTGTCAAATTTTGCGAAGTGGGGATGAAATCCTCTCAGAGAAAAAAAAAAATTGAGCAAAAGTACCCAAACACAAAATTTTCTGCTTTTTTTTAACAACAAATGTAAACAACAACACCAATTGAAAAAAATAAATAAAGGAACAAAAAATTTAAAACAACTTTGTATTATTTTTGAAACACTTTTTTATTATTTATTTTTATAAAAACACTTATTTATTTTTGATTATTACACCACTAAAACGCGATAAATAAAAATAAAAACAAAACACAAAGCCACACTGCCATATTTGTAGTTTGTTTTTTTTTTGTGCTACAAGACCAAATAAGAAAGAAAGAGAAAGCACTACCTTTTGACAGATTTCAGATTTTTGTCCGAAGAAATTTTTGGGGCAGAAATTCGCACGAAGGGGAAATTTTTTTCTCTCTTGCGGCCATCTTTTTTGTGAAAAAATGCACAATTTCAGAGTACCCAAACAGGAATTGGGCTGGAAATGTTGAAAAAAGTTGAAATATGTCTGTTTTAGGCAGTACCCAAACAGACCTAATAACAGTGTTTTGCGTGACATCTTGGTTGATACCAGGTGGATCAGTATCTGTCATTATGTCTTGTCAAAAACTGTTTTACGTCAGATGTAAATTTAAATGTCTTCGTGTCAGTTTTAAATAATGCGTTTACTATCATTTCAATGCACATTGAAATAACATTTAAAAGCTGTTTCCTGAATGGATATTAATGCAATAAAAACCAAAAGAACCAAAGTAAAAAAGACCACAACCACCAAGATGCAACAAGAAACTGAAATCCAAGAGAAAAACAAAAATCAAAAAAATAAACAAAAAATGAATACAAAAAAATGTCAAACAATATCAAGCATTTTTTTTTAAGGAACAAACGGTCAAGCTAGGACTTACACCGTCTTGGTTTTGGTGTACTCCCACTATAGCTCTTATACGATCTATCTCGATAAGAGCTAGAGCTAGTCGTTTGCCGTTTGCCCTTTGTAACACCATAACCCGATTCAGTTGTAACTCTAAATTCAATATTAGGCAATGACGATGCAGATGTTATTCCCACACCAATATTTTTAGCAGTTGTAGTAATGTCAGAATTTTTGACATTTTCGCGATTATCATTATCATTATCACCACCACCATCATTATTATTATTCGGTTCATCTTCATCATCATTAACATCAGCCTCACCATCACCAATGTTGTTATTGTTATGTCCGCCATCACTTTTTTTCACCATACTACTACTAGCGCCACCAACATTAAGACGTTTAAATTGTCTCATTGTTGTTGGTTTTGCAGTTGTTGTTGTTGTTGTTGTTGTTGTCATTGATGTCAAAGATGATGGCGATGAGGAGAGTGAACGTGACTTCCGCGATACCACCACCACTACCGGTTCATCAACCACATCGTTGTAGTTGTTGTTTTTGTTGTTGTTGGTGTTGTTAGATTGGGAAAAGAAATGTGTGTTATTCACTGGACTTAGACTAGATAGAATGTAGTTGTTGTTATTTAATTTGTTTAGCGGTATCTCGCTGGCAAATACTGTGCAATTAATAGTATTGTTACGGTTATTTCTATTTATTGGGAAAACATCACAAATGGGTGCCAACTCACGATCATTATTTTCGTTACCACTATAAAGGATCAAAAAGTTGACCTCTTCTTCTTCATTTAACGGTGATGGTTGTTGAGGTTTACATGAGTATAAGCCCGCTTCGGTTATTTGTTGGATTTGTACAACAAAACCCCGCTTCGGGTCGTATCGGCCGGTTTGCTCACTGGAATGTACCTATAATGAATATTATTCTGTTTGATTTTTTTTTTCTTTTTTGTCTTTTGGAAAAAATGGAACACATAAAGAATCACAAACACAGAATGACGATGTGTTTTTGTTTTTTTTTTTTGTTAGGCAACAAATACAAGTTTTAAATAAGCATCAAATGAACGAAAGAAATAGTTTATGTTTTGTCGCAACTTTGATGGACCATTACAAAAAGCCTTATAGAAGGCTTATTGAGCTCTTCTTTAAGGCCAATTGGCCTATCTTCTTCTGTGCTATTATAGCACTGCTATAATACGAAGCCAAACTTTCTGGTACTTTTTTCTGTATACAAATCCTTACATTTTTATAGTTAGTAATGTTTTAGCCATCAGTAGAGATTTTTTCCACTTAATATATTTCGAGCTGTCAGTTTGTGGAACATGCCTCATATAAATCCTTATGTCATGGTAAGACACGATGTTTAAGAATTTTTAAAACTATTTGAATTTTCGCTAACAATTGCAGTTTCGTTTACTGATACTAGCAACGAACGTTTCTTTTGTAGACTAATCTTCTTTGGTAGACTACTCATGAGTAGATAATCTAGTACTTAATATAAACAACGCTTGATCTTCTGCTATAATGAACATAATTAGATAAGAAGATAGATAGTTTACCACCTCCAAAGGAACGCTGCTATTTAAGGTAAGAACGAAATGAAATAAAGACAACGACAATCTACTACTATTTTTTATTGAAGCAATATGTCAAAACAATCAATTGATTAAACACAATATTTTCAAGTTTTTTATAGTTAGTCAGCTATTACACGATAATAGCCGCATTTCTTTGGAGAAGCGTCAACTACCTATGAGTAGGTACATAATAGAAGATCTAGTACTACCATCTAATTCTACACATGCTATTCTACCCGAGTAGACAGCAATATGTTGGTAGTACTGGAGTATGGTTTTCATCTACTTATGAGTAGTCAACTACCATCAATAGAATGTGGCTAGTATTTGATACTTGGCTAAAATGAACAAGAAAGATTCATTGGAATAAAAAACACTATTAAACGTCACCAGTCGCGTTCCATTGGAGGTGGTAAAATACTCATGAGTAGATTTTGGGCGAGTATATGAGTTTTGTATATGGGTTTTGCATTTATTTCGTTCAAAGTGAATTTCCCTTGAAAACATCTATCAAAGAAGTCATGAAATAGTTTACCACATCCAAAGAAACGGGGCTTTTATGTGATAATTCAATGATACTTCTTTTTTAACTCTGGCTTAATTTATTTGAAAGATCAATTAACTGTGGTTTAACCCAGATCTAACTCAGTACTCAAAAACCGTTCTTAAATATCAAAAGTTTTATAAATCGGAATTGTTTTATAACAAAAGCGTTATATAAAATTTTCAAAGAATAAAAATATATTTACAATTAACTACTAACAAATTTACAAGAGTAATTTTAAATTGCTGGCGATAAATTTATATTGATGATCAAATATACAGATGAACAGTGGCAAAAATACATTCCACATTAAATTCATATTGGCTACAGAGAATAAATAGATAAATAATATATAATTTTATGTCGATTATGTATGTAGAATAGGCTGGGTCACAAATGTATGGAGAAATTGTTTTTTGCTGATTTTTTTACGGGCACAGTGATTAAAAGATGCCAAACTGTGAATAGAACAATAATATAAAGTTTGGTTATAATCAGACTTTATCTTCTGCCTCCGGTTGCCCAGCCAAGTTCTCTATGAACTTTGGTTCTACACCCTTCTAACTTTTATTTTAATAATGTCAAACATTTCAAACTCGTTTTATTTGTTAACATAATCAAAATCAAGGTCCTCAAAAACTTTCAGCTACGTTGATTTGTAGTTTCTGAGAAAAAGGCCTTCAAAAATTGCAAAAAGAGTAGCTGATTTACTCACTAACACACCAACTAACATTATGATAAAAATTATGGCAAACTTCTAGTTTTCATAGAAACTTGTTGGATCTTGAAGTACATACAAAGAAAAAAATCAAAAAATTGAGATTTTACATTCAGGGGGCGTGGTAACCGCCCATTTTGGTAGAATTAATATCAATTATTAAAAAGTATACTTCTGAATACTCTAGAATCTTCAAACTTGGTAGAATTGTGGTTAGTGCAAAAGAAACATATTCAAACTTAAGATTTTCTACCTTAGAGGTGTGGTATCTCCTTAAAAATAATAAAAGAAAGATATAATAGGGGTATTCACGATTCGATGCAAATGGTCTTGTATCGTTGTAAAAGTGCAAAAGTGTAACATTTTCTTAAAATAAAACAACCAAATATACAGACTAAAATTTTTTTTACACTTTTACACTTTTGCCATACCCCAACCCTATTGCAAAAATAAAATACAATTGTGTAAAATTTGTCTATTGTAGTTGTAGTAGTAGAAAACAAAATTTTGCATTTTTACACCTTTTTGTTACACCGGATCGTGAATACCCCTGGGTACATCCCGACTGGGCTATAATGTTTCTTAAATTAATCAACAAGTCTTAGAAAAATGTAGTTTTGGTTTTTTTTTTTAATTTCTCAAAAACGACAAAACATTTTTACATCCAGATTTTGGTTTTTGCTTAAAAACAAATAAGAGCATTGAATTTTAAAAACTTTAATAGTACTTAATCACATAAAATTTTGAAAAAAAAATTAGTTCGCAAATTAAAAAATTTTTTTTTTCAAAATTTTGATTTTGAAAATTAATTTTTCAAAAACTGTTTTATAAAACAGCTTTATTTGAAAGCAAAATAAAAAAGAGATTTTGGGCTTAACATAAAGGTATAACATGTTGTTGTAGGTATAACCGTTAATTTTTAATAATATTTTTTCCTAATTAAATCATTTTTTTAGAAAATTGCCCCGCCAAACTGGGGCGAATATTAACCCCCTCTAATACGATTTTTTTCTTGTCCCGACCCAACTTTCACGCTTAAGCTTTTTGGCACATCCTCCTGAATTAGCTTGTATAAGAAATAAGATATGTAATAATAAATTAAGCAAAGCATGTTGCAAAAATCTGCTTTTTCAAAAATGAAACCACAATCCGGAGGCACTTAGGCTTAAAATAATGAAATGAAATTTTACTTATAAGCTAACCGAACCGTTTAGCACCTTTTAATCGCTGAGCCTTTTGAAAATCCAAAAAATTGTATTTTGACCCACCCTAATGTAGAAGTTATAAAATGGTATTTTGCTCGCAGTTAATATATGGTATATTTAAAGTTGCCTTTAATAGATGACTCGCTGTTTAAATTGCACTTGCTGTCATTTTACAATGGTTTTTCTGTTTGATGTCAGTTTGACAGTTGATCATTCATTTTAGTACAGAACGATCGTCAAATTCAATTCTACACTCTTGTTGTGCACGATACTAAGCTTGCTGTCAAAATTTCGAGGAGTTGACAAAGTAATCTGGACAGATTTGGAACGATTTAAAAAATATTACGGAACACAAAGGGAGTCGCTGTTTGAAGTCAGATTTTCAAACACAAAATAGGTGTGTTCCTTTCATCTTTGATATTTACTGCTTTGGACGTGTTTGCATTGGACGCAATCCTCCAAATCATTTTGACGTCTCTGTGCTGCTGCCCTTCAAGCAAGAAAACGGAGTTCAGAAAAGACACTCCGACCTCCGACCGAGAAAAACGGGGTTGCACTCACACACTTGCAACTTTTTGTGTATGAACACAAAGTCGAAGGAGAAATCGTGGTGAAAAAACCAATACATATAAAATCGGCTCTGCGGTGATTATAATTTCCATACTAATTTGAGCCGCCTTCGGACCCGTTTCTGAGCTGAAGTCGGACTCAGCTCCACCTGAGGCGGAGCGGATTCGGACCGAGGTCGGTTGAAGGGTGTCATTGGAGATAAAGCGATGCCTCACTTGGCTATCTTCTTATCACCCTGAAGTACGAACAAGAACGTAGAGATGCAACTAACAAGTTTGCTTCTATAAAACTTTGCAAATGCAAATGTAGCTTCTGTAAGGCTTTATAGAAGCAAAATTTGTAAGTTGGGCTATCAAGTACTTTTAATAGCACTCAATGACTTGTTTCAAAATTTAGATTGAAGGCTGCCTCAACTTAACAACTTAATTTTTGACGTCTTTCAAAACACTTGTTATTTAACGAAATTGTGAAACTTAACGAAATAACTAAAATAAAATAAGAACAAGCGATAAAGGTTCGGCGAGTCATCTATATATAGGCAACTTTCTTTAATAATTTATTGAATATTACAACTTCTTAAAAAAAAAAACAAAACTAAAACCTACTATTTAACGAAATGTATAGACTGAAGGTTTCATTGTAACCATGTGATTCACCGCGACAATTCAAATAGGTCATATTGATGGCTTGATGTATCAGAAAGCCGACTTTTGGATCGTATTTAACTTCATTGTAGGCAATGTCCGGTTGAAAATTTGGTTGTATTGTTTCAATCGAACTTAGTACAACCTAAATTATTATGTATAGTAGTTATACGAAATAAAAAAATAATTCAAACTTTTAATTATATTAAACAATAAAAAATGAAAACAAAGATTGACATTTGTATGTATGAAAAGAGGAAATGTGTGCAATATGCATGTTGCATGATGATGATGGTATTTCTATTAGAAACACCAAACAATAAATGTTGTAATGTGTGAATGAATGAATCATCATGTTTGTATATGATTTACCTGTTGGTCATTCGTGATTAATTCAACCACAGTATCGGGCATTGTTGGTTTACATGGAATCACGACATCATCATATTGACTAGCGCTTATAACAGGGACTATCATCGGTACCAAAAGTACATCCTTATCTAAAAAAGAAGAGTTAAAGTAGGTGAAAGTCTAAGCTTTTTAAATATATACAATATAAATGACATTTCATTCCGTTAACGTAACGTAAACAACTGTCAAATTAAATCTCATTTTGTTACTTAAGACTTACCATTGATAAAAACATAAATTTTGGCAGCTTTAAAGTTCTCCACCAGCATATCATAATCACCATCTTCAACTAATTCACTCTCTTTTATACAATAGTAATATCCAACATATTCAGCTGCCACATTACGTAAATACAACATATTTCCATACGGTGTATCTACATTGAGAGTATTGTATGATGAATTTTCTAATTCCAATGCAACCGGTGTTGATGCCCGCCATGTTATCGGTTCATTAGCTTCACATCGTAATGAGTAATTTGATTTAACTTCAAGTGTTATTTCGGGCGAGACGGGTGTTATAAGGGGAGCACCTCTAGTTGCAGCAAAATTAGCAAAGTAATCGTCATCTTCAATACTTGATTGAGGTTTTGGTACTGGAAATTAATATTTAAGTATAGAATTATTATTATTATTGATTTTGTGGTTATGTGACATGTATGTAGGTTGGAATTATGATTCATTTTTTGTTTTTTGTTTTTTTTTTTTAATGAGTAAGAACTAACCTAAGTTTGTCTTGAAATAATTAGTGCTTAAATGCTAAGTAGGTAATTTGCTTGTTTAGTTTATGGAATTGAATGTAGGTGTGGGTTGGGTGAGATCGTTCAATAAAATGAAGTTAATAATGAGGCGTTAAACGATTGCTTGTAGTTGTATTTTTTAAATATTTTCTCAATATTGTATGATAATTAAGTAGACATGCCCAAAAATCTTCAAGCTTTCATTTTCTACAAACATTCAAGAACATAAAAAAATATTTAAGGTATTTGAGCTTCTATAGGGCTTCTATAAACCATTCCTCAGAAACTAATTTCTTATAGAGGCTGACACCTGAAACTCGTTAACTCAGATGTGCTTCAAGAAGACTTATAGAACTTCGGTAAAACTTCGTTAAGTGAGCTTATTGAATTAAGAAATTGCAGGGGCTTCAGAAGGAGTTTTTTTAAAGCTTCAAAGCTACTTTTTAAATAAATTCGGTAAGACCTTGTTAACCTTGATCTTAAAGAGAAGTACTACGACATAGCATGGAGTAAGATTGATCCAGCAGATACTGAATTCTTTTTTTCTTCATTTTTCATCCGTCAAAAGCCAAAGTTTCGATAAAGCTTCGGGAAAGATGTTTTTTAGCTTCTTTAAGGTCTTATATGAACATTGCTATAAGAACTATAACTTGTATAACGTTATCTTCTTTCCATGTAGAGTTTCTCCTACCGAAGCTTTACCGAATTTGAAATGTAGTTTTAATAAAGCTTTGTAGTAGTTTAAATGTTAGTTGGATGTCAACAGCCATATTTTATAGTAAGTGAGGTGAACCATCATATGCTAGTTTCTGAGTTCAAATCCAGCCAATTTTTTTTGTGAGGGGAGGAATTGCCAAATCCTCCACGAATATTACTTTCATGAGAAAGTGCATATCTTCTTCGGTAAAGTGTTTGACGAAAGCAAGTTTTAAAAATCTCAAACTCTGCTAATTACCCACGGTCAACTAAGATCTAATTGGTTTAAGGTTTAAGCCAGAGTTAACGCAGCTGAAAATTTTCAGTTGAGGGTGAAGTGATCAGTGAACTGTCAAAAATCTGTAAATATCGATGTGCGAATCTGTATGGATATTATCTCTTCTTATTGAAAAATTTTGGACACACATAATCTGTCAAAAATATACAATTTAATCCCATGTTGAACTCAGGTATTTTGAAAAGTTAACACTGAGATATACCTGGCATCGAAATTCACTGAATAATATATTTCTGGGGCAATTTGGGCTTAACACAAATATCAGGATGATGTTGCACTGAAAAACTGGTGTTACAAATGCATTCCAAAACGTTGGTTTTAGAACGAGTGTGGAAAAACCTCTTAAATAATAAAAATTCCATCAAGTAACATTCAATATTAATCAGTGTGATGACTAACAAATTTAATTGATTGAAGTAATATAAAAAATGTCTTGGCCTTTGATAGCGTATTTGCACGATGACAAAACTTGGCACTCATCAGTGTTCTTCCTTTGATTTCAAAGTCTTATTTTATTACGAACTTTTTTATTTCCCTTTTTTCAATTCAATTCGTACTTTAAAGGCTCCAATGACCTACAGTAGCTTAATTAACCTCTGGCTTTGTTATTTATCGCTTTCTTTCCTGAGAGATGCGTGAAAAAATAAACAAAACAAAAAACATCACAAAGAGCGGTCTTCACTCCCTCAACTGTAAACAATAACAATATAATAATAATAATTCTCGGCTTTTCTTTTGCTTCACAACTCGCTTAATCTTTCGCCTTCGCGTACCCTTTAAGTCAAAAACAAACATACCTACAATCCTACATGCATATTATAATACAAGAAGAAGACTTGAACAAAAATCTGAATCTCAATCATTGTCGGTCGTGTCGTGGTTGTTGTCTTTGTCGCCACCAATCTTTTATTACATTCTCTGTTTACACGATGCATTTATGTATGTTACCCGACTTTATACAAGTGCACATAGATGGCGTTATACTAACATTTGTGTGTAGATAGAGATGCACACTGGTACTGTTTGTATTTGTTCATTCAATGCTCTCTCAAGTTTGTTTAATTAATAATAATGATCTTTGTTTATCAAGAGCATTCATTGCATGTAGCCTTTAGTGGGTTTATGATGCAAAAAATTAGGCCAAAGAAGATTTTTTCTCTCTTTGTATATATTTGTACGTGTGGTACACATCAAAGGGTTTCCGGTATTATAAAGAAAGCTTTGATGTTTTTGTGATATTGCGGCAAAGATATTATAGTAGATCATTTATAACTTTATGTTAAAAGATTTAGTAGACAATTTTGACAGTTACCCGAATAATAATAAAGTGATTAATCCTGAGTTTGTGCAAATGACGTTTGGTAAACAAGCCAAATAGATATTATAATTGATTCCGATAAGGCTTCTAAACAACAATTTCCAGTGCAAGTAGGGAACATCATCCTCTTCCAAAAAAACTACAGTTATTTCTTAAGAAATCATTTTCATACTTAAAAAAAAACACCCTTTTAATTTCATTGTTTGTTTTCGCAAAGTTGGGTAGCCGGCCGGTTAGTGGGACAAAGTCTGTAATTACTTAAAAAAAAAAAAATCAAAACAAATGACTACTCATTTGTTATCAATGTTTATTCTTTTCTCCCTTTTGTATTCATAACATTATTCCACATTAACGCCAGTGCAGTATTTTCCTTTGTACTTTGATTAAACAGAGCTATCAATTAGTACAGGGATGTTATAAAATATTTATTTTCTTCTTTTTTCATCAAAACCATAGATTATACATAAAACTATTTATCTGTCAAAGAATGCAACTAATTTATTCATAACACGTAACAACATTAACTCTGTTTGATTTGACAAAAGTGACCCTTATTCACAGAATATCGATGACTGATATTGTTAACCCGAATCTACATTAAAAATCAATGAATAAACAAAAAAACTAACATCAAAATCACGTACAATTTGGGTTTGAAATTTTTGGAAACTGCTATAAATTCCATTCACTATTATTCTTTGTGTACATTTTCAATTCTGCTTTTTCACTTTAAATGTCACATCATCATCACCATTTAAAATGTAAATTTAAACAGTGACGTATGATAACGTTAGTTATACGTTATGTTAAATAGAGTGTGAAAAACAATTTAAAGGTATGACTGACTATATTGATGTTAGAACCTTGGGAAATCTCCACTTCTTTTTTTTCTTTGAATGCCTGTGTTTAATGTGTGCTATCCTGCTAACAATTTAAGTAAATGACACTTATAGAGTATAAAAAAAGAAAAGAGAATATGTTAATGTTCTCGATTGTCATAATGACGTGAAATGAGTTCTAAATACAGTCTGTAGGTATTTTAAAATCAAATTTGTATTAGGGAAATGAGAACATAATTTGGTTTAAATGATTCTTTTATAACTTTTCTTCGGATTGCATTTGGAATTTTAATCGGTCATTTACTTTTAACAATGAATTGATTTAAATGCTGTGTCATGCTTTTGTTTTATTAAACAACAATTATTTTTGATCCGTTTTCTTGTCGAAAAAAAAATCAAATTAGAACTTTACAAATCCAATTCGTTTTCATGCACCGATCTTTATAATACACGAGACTGGATATCTCTCATGTGTCTTATTATAATAATCGAAGCTATCGTAGAGTCGGTTACAAGAAAGTGAAATAACCGGTTTTATTGTTAGTATAGGCCTGAAAATATTTTTAAAATACGAATTTACATTCGGAAAACACACACAATTTTTAACCAAAATCGTTGGAGTCGTTTTTGAAAAAAAAAAAGTTTTTTATTAAAGATTACATATTATACAGTTTTTTTGATGCTAAGAAAATCAAATTTTTTTGCTAAGGAGTTGACAAAACTTTTGACATCCAAGTTAAAAGGAAATTAAAATAACTCGCTCACGTTAGTAAGGAAGCGCTAAGGGGCTTTTACTCAAGTTTCTCATTTGCAACGAAATTTGCGGCTTATTTGCGAAAGTGGAAGAGGAATTCATATTTTTTCTTACAACGCAACTTTTTTGTGATTTACCTTTGAAACAATCAATAAATGCTAGAAAAAATGTTCCTTGCCTCTAAATCCAGATTTCGGCGGTATAATTAGTTTTTACAAGCTATTTCATAATCGAGTGGTTGAGAGTTTCAAAGTGTTATCATCAAAAGCCCATTGTATTATATCAAAAAAATATATTTCTTCTTACTTTTGCAAACGAGCAGAAATACTTTTGATTATCAAATGGCATTTTTTGTGTGAGAAAACCGAGAAAAAGTCCCGTTTTGTTTACCATTTTAGAAAAGCATACCTACCTGCTGCGGTTTCTGCCTACCTTGCGGACTTTTAATTTAGTTTTGCAGTCATACATTATAAATAAAATTGCAAATGCAGTTAAAAAAAATACTAACACCCTTATTGCAAAAGAATACGTTGAAAAGTTTTTGAAAATAAAACTTTTTTTTTTGAAAACTTTGTTAAAACATAAGCTTTTCAAAATTCAAAATAAAATTTTATTAAAATTTATTTCTGCCCATCAGGTAAAAAATCTGTAAACTTCCAACATTTTTTATTATAATTACAGAACGGGTCTTTATTAAGTATTCCAAAATGCTGTTGGACCAAAAATCTGTATATTCAGCAAAAATTCTGTATGAATATAATTCTGTATTCTAATATGCTATTGTATTATTCTGTTTTTCAAAAATCTCTAAATTCAAAATTCCACATTTCAAAATTATGTTTATATAAAATCCAGTAAATCTGCATTTAAAGATTTCTGGTTTTCAAAATTTGGTACTCTAAAATTATTTTAATAAAAAGAGTTGAAATAGAGAATTATGGAGACTTAAAGAATTTTAAAATACAGAATTTTGTATTTACATACAGTGAATCAATTTCATATTCGTACCCCTTCAATAAAAAAAAATTTAATGCGCTCCTAATCCAAAATGACTTCAGACACAAAAATAATAACCATGTGCATTTTAAGTACGTACATGGTTGATATATTTTGTGGAATTTTTATTGTTGATAACAGTCATTTTCCTTAAGAAATGCAAATAAAAGAAAAAACCATAGTAATACTGGGTCAATTTCGTATTCGTACTCTGTTTTAATCAGTCAAAAAAGTAGGCTTTTATATTTTGTGGCATAACCTTTGGAAGCAATTACGGTTTTCAATCGTCTTGGCATTGACCATTCCAATTTTTTAGTTGTTTGAGATGTTATTTCTGTCCATTCATAGAAAATTTTCTCTTCAGGTCGATTTTGTTCTTAACAGTGCATTTGCGGATTCTGCGGTCCAGTTCATCCCATAAATTCTCAATTGGATTAACTTCAGGTGATTGTGGGGTGGTTTCCATAACTTTGTGGAATTGTTTTTCAGCGGCTGGAGTTGTGAAACTGCATATTATTGAAGGAATTATGGATCACAAGATCTACGTGGATATCTTGAAGGCAAAGGAGATGGGGCAAAATTATATGGGACTTGGGCCATGAGCGTACATTAATGAGACTAGTCTCGAATTGAAGCTGGAGCTTAGTATATTCAATATATGAAGTTTTTTTTTAAATCGAAAGTCAGGGTCCTGAGATATAAGGCTCCAAAGTTCGTTCTGATAACCATTTTCTGTCCCTTTTATATGCAAATATCATTAGAACTATAAGAGCTATATGTAAGTTTTTGATGTCAAATGAAAGGTTTTTTTTGTGCCTTTTCAACAATATATAACACATATTACACATAAAAAAGAAACGGCGAAAAAATAAAGAAAAAGTAAAATATTTATGAAAAAGAGAGTAATCCTGAACAAGTTTAAGGTTGACCTGAAAAAACGACAAAAACTAAGGATGAGGCTTTGTTCCTGAAAGCCTCTGCAATAATAATCCGCTTTTACCAAAATCGGATTAGATATTTTTTCGAGATATCCCCGTAAAAGGGTTTTTTTTTTGTGAAAAATTCATACCAAAGCAAGGCACGAGTACGATAACTTAGGCGCCGAGAATTGACAACGGCTATTTCTAGAGGTGTTCAAAACAAATATTTTTTCTTACGGGAGGGGGGGGGGGGGGGGGGGTCAATGTCCCTCCCTTTAGGCGGGAGGGGCAATTTTCAAAAGAAATACTTGAAATCATAAAAAAATTATTAAAAAACAACGGCAACACTTACAGTTATCAATTATACTTTTTTCAAAAGCTAGAGTTATACACTTGATTTTAATTTTTAAATCAAGATATTTCAATCAATCGTTTTTGAAATAATCGATTTCAAAATCAACATTTGGGAAAAATAAGATTAAAAAAATACATTGGATACTATTTTTGTCAAGTTTTTCAATGAGAAATTGATTGATGAGTAAATTGTCTCAATAATTTCCTAATCAAACACTGAAAACCATATCTTCTTATGCCTTGCTTCTAGTTTTTGAGAAAAATGAAAAATAGAAAAACTAATTTCTTAATCAGATTTTTATTTTCTTGGCTGTTTACCATTATCAAAAATCAGAAAAGATCGATATTCATACATAGAGTCAGTAAAGAGCTTTGTTCTTCTTAAAAAAAAAAACTAGATTCCCATTGTACGCTCACCACAGGCGAGCCCTGATGGTGCAGAGAATAGTCCCCAAAAACTTAATCCACTGAAGGATTTGAAAAAAGTTTTCTTATTTTACAATTTTCTCAAAAACTAGAAAGCATAAGAAGATATGGTTTTCAGTATTTGATTAGGAAATTATTGAGACAATTTACTCATCAATCAATTTCTCATTGAAAAACTTGACAAAAATAGTATCCAATGTATTTTTTTAATCTTATTTTTCCCAAATGTTGATTTTGAAATCGATTATTTCAAAAACGATTGATTGAAATATCTTGATTTAAAAATTAAAATCAAGTGTATAACTCTAGCTTTTGAAAAAAGTATAATTGATAACTGTAAGTGTTGCCGTTGTTTTTTAATAATTTTTTTATGATTTCAAGTATTTCTTTTGAAAATTGCCCCTCCCGCCTAAAGGGAGGGACATTGACCCCCCCCCCCCCTCCCGTAAGAAAAAATATTTGTTTTGAACACCTCTAGAAATAGCCGTTGTCAATTCTCGGCGCCTAAGTTATCGTACTCGTGCCTTGCTTTGGTATGAATTTTTCACAAAAAAAAAACCCTTTTACGGGGATATCTCGAAAAAATATCTAATCCGATTTTGGTAAAAGCGGATTATTATTGCAGAGGCTTTCAGGAACAAAGCCTCATCCTTAGTTTTTGTCGTTTTTTCAGGTCAACCTTAAACTTGTTCAGGATTACTCTCTTTTTCATAAATATTTTACTTTTTCTTTATTTTTTCGCCGTTTCTTTTTTATGTGTAATATGTGTTATATATTGTTGAAAAGGCACAAAAAAAACCTTTCATTTGACATCAAAAACTTACATATAGCTCTTATAGTTCTAATGATATTTGCATATAAAAGGGACAGAAAATGGTTATCAGAACGAACTTTGGAGCCTTATATCTCAGGACCCTGACTTTCGATTTAAAAAAAAACTTCATATATTGAATATACTAAGCTCCAGCTTCAATTCGAGACTAGTCTCATTAATGTACGCTCATGGCCCAAAAACGCCCCATCTCCTTTAAAAGATAGTGCTGCACAAATGGGTCTAGAACACAACTTAACTTATTATCCGGATAACGAACCAGAGTATAAGGATAATGCAATCCGAATGTGGCTTGTCTTTAACTATCGAAAAGTTATGGAAACCACCCCACAATCACCTGAAGTTAATCCAATTGAGAATTTATGGGATGAACTGGACCGCAGAATCCGCAAATGCACTGTTAAGAACAAAATCGACCTGAAGAGAAAATTCTCTATGAATGGACAGAAATAACATCTCAAACAACTAAAAAATTGGAATGGTCAATGCCAAGACGATTGAAAGCCGTAATTGCTTCCAAAGGTTATGCCACAAAATATAAAAGCCTACTTTTTTGACTGATTAAAACAGAGTACGAATACGAAATTGACCCAGTATTACTATAGTTTTTTCTTTTATTTGCATTTCCTAAGGAAAATGAATGTTATCAACTATAAAAATTCCACAAAATATATCAACAATGTACGTACTTAAAATGCACATGGTTATTATTTTTGTGTCTGAAGTCATTTTGGATTAGGAGCGCGTTCAATTCTTTTTATTGAAGGTGTACGAATATGAAATTGATTCACTGTAATTTTAAAATAACGAATTAAGTCGTATAGTATTATTAACCAATCCCAATTTAGCACCAACTGTCAAAAATAGTCAACTTGTTTCATTATTAATTCAGCGATATACTTTTTTCTAAATTATTACTCTTGGGAGTCACTACGGCGTATGTGAAACTTTTTTTTTATTGAAAAATTTTAACGCTTGATGTTTGTTAAGGATGGAAGCATTGCCATGAAACAAGATCTTAATTTTTGCATGAACATTGAACAGTATGATAAAAAATCATTTTTTAAATGTTATAGTTCTCATCCAATTTTTAATATTTTTCTCAAGTTTAAAAAAATGCATAAACTTTCCATATTTTGCAATGGTATCATTAAAAGTGTTTTTTAACTCTTTAATAAAAATAAAATTTTTGATGCGCATATTCAATTAGTTTTTTCTATGGCAAATGAAACATTCATAATATGGTTCATTAGTTATAATTAAATATTTTCACGTAATTCTATTCACAAAAAACGCAAATTACATTCTATTTACATGACGGTCAAATTATTTTGATTTAAATTTTATTAGATCAGGTGTAAAAAATACGCCGAAACTAGTGGTACGTTGAGCGCTTCCAACCATGAAAATTTCATGCTTTTATCTAAAAGTGCACAATTTTGTTGCTTAAGCCTTCTCACTATGCACAATTTTGTATGCATTTTTATAAAAATCTTCATATGCATTGGTCAAAAATGTATTAATTTAAAGGTTTTTAGTTTTATTGTGTTTTGAAATGTTTTATAAAATTAAATTTAACTATTTGGATTGGAGTATAAAAAGAGCAACCTTATTTTGGAGAAACCAAAATTACAGTCAGCTCAACTTTTGAATATTGAAAAAGATGTAAAAAGAAAGAGCGTCACCAAACGAAAAATTATAAGTGAAAAAGCCGCGACTCTAGTGTCGCACGCACTATTCCATCTATTACTTTTGCCTCTTTTAATTCCAAGTACAACTTTTATCATAATTTTTTTCCTCTAATTCCGCTATATTTTGTTAAATACAGAATACAGAAAACATTTCCGTATTTTTTTTTAACAGGGCACACCCTTCCTAGAAACTTTAAAGCTACGTTATCGTGTTCAAATATGACTATCATAAGTACTATGTATCCAAAAGAAACTTACATGCACTACAGCTGCTAATTAAGTACGTAATAATCCATAACACCGTTCCACAGGATAACAGCAATCTATGGCTTTGTCCTTGTAATCCCATTTCGTATTCCAATGAAAGAAAAAAACCGTTTCCAAAAAAAAATGGTTCTTTTTCTTTTGAATCTTTTTTTGAACACTTTATATATCCACTTAACACATTGATTATAATGAATACACTCAGATTTTCTATTTGAGAATATTTCTTATTTAAATTCAAAATAAATTATTTTCATTTTTGTCAAAGAATCATATCAAAGAATTATTATTTTTTATCACTTGAACTTTTTTTTATCTCATCGAATTCAGTAGTATTTTTCAAGATTCGTTTAAAAAAAATCGTTCTCAACTTCCCGCCACGAGCACCATAAAGCAACTACTGTTCTGTTGTTTTTTCAGATTCAATCTGGCGCAGGCTCTGCTGGTTTAATATTTTTTTTCTGGGTTTTTATCAGTTACAGATGATTGTGAAAGGGTTTTGTTCTGAAATTATAAAGAAAGAAAAAAAAAAGTTATTATTAATAAATAAGTGTTTTTATGTATTTCAGTACATAAGATTTGGTATTGAAATTGAATTATTTAAGCATTAAGATAAGAACAATAAATTTAAGCTAACCACAAAACTGAATAAAAAATAATAGAAAAGATTTGGGTGCTTTCTTATGTTGAGAAAATATGTATCGGGTACCTTATTTTTTTATTCCAACCAAAAAAAGTTTTATGAGAATCTTCGTTGAACCGCAAATTTTCATTTAATGACAAAACCATAGTGACCAGTAGGTTAAAGATTATTTTTGTTTAAATTGAAATGAAAACAAATTTAATAACAAAAAATTGAAAGTGATAATTGATAAGACTTTGCAAGAATTTTTGCATTTTGACACAAGCTGTTTGTTTTGCAGCAACAGAGGTTATCAGTTATCAGAGGTTACCAGTTTAAGCACTTATGCTTTTTATGGGTTCCTCTGAAAAATCATTTATGTTTTTTGATAAAATTAGTTGGTGTCGGATTTCAAAAGAAATGCATTATTCATTTTCATAATTTTTAATTTTCTCAAATCTTTAATCAATTTTGTGTTAGCAACATAGCTAAGGGGAGGTTACATACATTTAAAAAAAAACTGAGTAAACTTTTTTTTTCGAAAAAAAAAATTATTCTTATTTAAATAGAAAGAATATTAAATTGAATTCCTCCATAAAGTTTGTACGAGGGGAATGGTGTGATGTCCAGGTTGAATACTGACAAAAATTCACACTAGTAACTTTATATGTATCAGCAACAAAAGTTTTTCAAGGTTAAATTTCGGAAATATTAATATTAACTAAACTCAAATCTGCTTGATTTCAATTTTAATAAAATAAGATTGAAAGAAGAGTTTCGTCTTAATTTTAAATGATTCACTTTTTTTAAAGATAATCTTTTAATGTTAACACGTGTTCTAATAGAATTAATATGAAATCATATTAATCCAGTCAAATAAGGGTTTAACCTCGGAATGAATGCTAATAGAAATTTTTTTTGCTCAAAACCTTCGTTTTGGCATTCTATAACATACCTCAAAAGTCTAGAAAAATCTCATGTCCGCAAGTCGCGATTTTCAAGATCGAAGCGCGAAATGGGGGTTTTCAAAATTAGCAAAAAAAATCAAGGCAATCTGACGTCTCTGAAAAAAGTTATACCTGTTTTTCATCTTTCAACCCATATTATTACAACAGTTGCTAACTTACTTCCGAAAAACCCTTAAAAGTAATGGTAGCGGAATCATATTTTGCATGAGGGTTTTCCTATCCATTATCATTAAGAATCAAAACAATGCAATGCAAAAAACATTTATATCTATGACAAAATGGTATTTTTTGAGAAAAGGGGAAATTTTGGGATGTGCACTAAAAAACATCCTGGTACAATCTTGGAATTAATAGGCTAATTTTTTTTGTTTCTATCTTTGTTTGGATATTCTATAACTTATGTCAAAAATCTAAAAAAATCTCATGTCCCTTTCGCCTAATTTTTTTTTTATAAAAACTC
This sequence comes from Episyrphus balteatus, assembly GCF_945859705.1. Classification (NCBI taxonomy): domain Eukaryota; kingdom Metazoa; phylum Arthropoda; class Insecta; order Diptera; family Syrphidae; genus Episyrphus; species Episyrphus balteatus. Next base: position 10,346,987 of record NC_079134.1, on the reverse strand, counting down.
TGTATTCTTGCTTTCTATCCCAAATTCAACGTTTTCACCAAATTTCATTAGGGTGATCCATCATTTTTGTTTTCACTAAAAAAAAAACACCCTTTTAACCGTGAAATTTTTATAGACACTTTTGATTCTTGTTTTTTATCTCAAAAGTAACATAATACCACTAGTACCTACTACTCTAGTATTGCTCACTTTTTTAAATATACCCATATTTTCTCTACACCTAAAAAAAACACCCTTTTAAATGAAAAAATTTTATAGATTACTTTTATTCGTAATCGCCATGTGAAAGAGAACATATATTTTTTGAATTTCATGAGGGTACCTTTTATACCATTGATTTTATTGGACTTATCGCGGATTTTCCCTATTTTCCCAAAAAAACACCCTTTTACCTAAAATATTTGTATAGACTTTTTGGGTTCTTTGTTTCTGTTATAAATGAAACATTTTTACCAATTTTCATTGGTGTAACAATTTTTTCCCAGTTTTTGTGGTACTATTTCCGAAATTCATCATTTCTTGAAAAAAAAAAAACACCTTTTCACTCAAGATAATTTTGTACTTTTTATAGATTCTACATTCTTATACCAACCAAAACTTTTTCACCAAGTTTTAAAAATTAACAAAATTTAAGTTATCTGTTATGATACCTTTCTCACACACAACTTAACCTATCGAAAAACACCCTTTTTGCCAAGTTTCATGAGTGTAACAATTTTTTTTTTAATGTATATTTTACGTGTACTATAAGGAAGATAACAATTTTATACAATTGTAAGCAATAAAGTTGATCAATCATATAAGCGAAAACTCTTTCCGGAAATGGCATAAAGTTAAGTTCTTCCTGTTTTTGCCGCATACTTCAATCATACAATTCTCAATATAAAATATAATTTATTCAAATTTAAAAGAAAAATAAAGCAAACAAAAAAATATAAATAAAGAGCTATTTTTATTTAAAAATAAAAACGCACATTTCAATTGCATTGTGTACAGTTCGATTCCAAGTCCTTGCTTTGTTGGTCATGGCAAGCAAGAAATAATGAAAAGGCACTTTTCACTATTGAACACTAATAGAGTATTTTAACCTACCGTCTCTCCCTTCCTCAACACCTCAAACAAACATGAAAGATGAAAATTTTATTTTCTTGGCAATTGTTCAATAATATTTTCTACGAGTATTAAAATCTAATTCAAACAATCAAGTAATAAATACGTTTAGCTAATAGCCAATAAATTAAAAATTGTGTTGTTGTTAAAAAATTTATATGCATTCATGATTTGGAATTTCAATTTCTTTAGAAAAAAATATTATTTCAATCTTCTCATGTTGTGAAAATTGACTTTAAATAATTCCAATAAAGTCAATAAATGAAACGAAAGTAAAGGATTGGCCTGCAACACAAATCATATACAATTTTTGGAAACTCACTGAAATCGATGAAAAAACGTGCGGAAAAACGTCACGTTTTGTACAAATCGCATCGATGGCAATGGCGAATGCACACAGCAATTTATTTATTCAAAACACGTACCGATTTTTCAGTCCTTGACTTCGTCGGGTGTTATTATAGTTGCTTGGTTTATAAACACACAATCGTAATCGACCCAAAAAAGCAAGTAAACTTGTTCTCTATCCGAACAATCAATTCACTGGAGACCTTGGCCCGTATTTCTAAATGGAAGATCATAAAAAATATATGAATCTAGTTGCTGTTATTTTTATGATAGACAAGAAAAATAACATCAGGAATCGGAATCGAAACGACTTGCAAACAGAATTAGCTCTCGAGAGATCTCCTCGGTCTTCGTTTCTGGGAAGTTAATTCTTTGCGTTTGTTATTATTTATCTAAAGGAATTCGCATAAACAAAGATACATGATGGGGTAAATGTGTTTGGGGATGTGAGATTGAATTTAAGTTTTTTTTTCTTGAGTGTTGATGTCAGAAGTCAGAAATGTGTACTTTGGAGCCATGTGGTGGCTCACTTAAGTAGCTTCTATTTTATTCAAAATATGATACAAGCTGGAGAAGTATAAATGTAGGTGTAGAGACCGTGCAACCCGCCACGGTCGGGAATATGTAGATTTTAATTAATCCCAATTGAACGACACACGAGCTTGTGTATTCACTTAGTGAGGGGAGGATAAAATGAAGATTCGAGACATGGGAACTATCATCCCCAGTCCCCACACACAAATTTGTTTGTGCTGGCTGCCATTATGTTATGACATCGCCATAACGTAAACTATTCCAAGCAGAACAGTGTTTTTCTGTTTGTGCTTCGTAGATGATATTGATGAATGACGCGTGTAGTGTACGAGGTATGCTTGGCTAAATATTTTGGCCAAGTGTCAAAATGTCTAAGGCCTAAGGGGCTTGTAAGTGGTTGCTATTGCGGGATATAAATCAATCTTAATTGTAAACAAAATAATCATTTCTGTTTTTTGAACGTGAATTTCGCGAACTATGAATAGATTAAGTGTTGCGGGGACATTTTTATATCTTTATTTAAATAAGGTGTTAATTTTGATATAAACTTAGAAAATGCCAACAGAAAGAACATAAATGTTTATAAATAAATAAGTAGTTAGTAAATTTAAAATCACAAAAAGTGAAGAAGTACAGCATGGCCTTAAGCATAAAATAAAAGAAGTTCCAATATTCCTTTTTTATATCCCAATATAAATCTCTAGCATCAAATCACATTTGTCAGGTCTTCTATATAGCGCCTTAGTCCTCTCAAGAAGTTCGAAATTAAAAATGATCCATGGCTTCTCTGTGCGAAACTTACTTTTGTTTGAAATTCTTAACTAGTTCTTTAGTGTAACAACCCATTTAAAAACATACTCATAGCAAATTACGAAACTGAAATGTTGCAAAATATCTAAAAAAAGGTCAACTGGTCTGATAAGTTACTCCAAGATAAAACAATTGCCTTTAAAATGTTTCTATGAAAAAAAGTTACGTATACACCACAGTGACTCGCTTAGTTTTTTTTTTTTTATTTCACCTATAAAATAGTACAATTTTTTTTAACATATAAAACAGTGAAACCTCACAAAATTTAACAGTTTGAGTTTTTGGGTGAAAGGGTGTTTTTTTAATGTTTGGTAGATAACTAATTTTGAATTTTATATTTTCTTTAAAAAAGACACTTTTTCACTCAAGATGACGTTGTACACTATTAAGATTCTTAGTTTTTATAACAAACGAAACTTTTTGATTAAGTTTAAAAAAATGAACAAAATTCATATCAGATGTTTTGAAACCGTTCTCACACATAGCTCAGCTGTTAAAAAAACACCCTTTGATCAGAAAAGAAATGGATTTTCATTCCACCATAAAATACGCGAATGTTCAGTTCATGCCCCAAGTAAAAAGAATAATCCCATACTCAATTAATTAACATTTAAAGAGTGAAAATACTCAAAAAAATTTACATCATCATCGCACATAGGAGTATTCTGGTCGAAAAGCTGGACAAAAGTCGATTTTCTAAAAATCAAAATTTTGAATTAAAGTTTTTACAAAGCGGATGCTAAATATACATGGGATTAGGGCTGTAAAAGTAACGACAAAATGAGTACCCGCATGTATACGTTACTTTTGATACTAGTACCCGCATCAATAATATCGTTACTCGTTACTTTCGTATGTTTCGCATTTTTCGCATATTTCGTATGTTTCGGGTGTTTCGCATGTTTCGTTACTTTCGTTACTTTCGCATGCTTCGTGTGTTTCGTACATTTCGTATATTTCATGTCTTTGATGCGTTTGGTATGTTTGGTATTTTAAGTATGTTTCGTACATTGGTATAAGGGTGTTAATTTTTTTTTTTTTTGAAAAAAAAACCAAAAACAATTTCTATAATCTAAGCTACATTTTAAGGTCATAAACATTAAAATTAGTTGCGGCATCCTCATGTAATAAGAGTTTAAAGGTAGCTATATTGAATTTTTTTCGTTTTTGTTTTTAATCAAACGTGGAAACTTTTTTGATTTTTTTCCAAATTTTTAGACAAAACTTGGGTAATTTTTTGTTTATATTCTTTCAGTAATCTTATCACAATTCTTTAGAGACCTTTATTTCAAAAGTGCAACGCGCAGATCTCGAAATATTAACACTTCAATACAACAATGTCGAACAATTTTTCATTTATTTTTTCTATTGAGAGTGATTTTCAAACCTCGTTTTCTCTGCTTTTTTTTGTGTTGAAAATTTTGCACCGAAAATAAACTAATTTTTTGAAAAACCAAAAAACTTTTGTACATTCTTAAGCTAAATATCAACTATTAACACAAAGGCCATAAACAGATTGGTTGCGTCGTGGTGATGAAGTGATGATACCGATATCGAACCGATACGAGATGCGATAAATGCTGTTCAATTCAGAATGTTCTACCGAAGGGAACCGCAAACGAATACGTAAAAAGCGTACTCAGTTTTAGGGAAAATTGCGGAACGCAAATTATCCTCATTCCCGAACACGCCCATGTTTCGTTTCCTCCCGGTCCAAACTTAAAAATTGTCATTGCAGCCAACCTAAAATAAAAAACCATTCAATCATTTCATTCAGTCAAATTCATTCCATATTCTCATTCAAAGTTGTCGTCACTCATGTCAGACACCACCTCACCACACACAAGCAAGAAAGTAGTACCTACCTACTTGAAATCAAAAGAAAAAAAAACAAAAACTTAAAACCACGAATAAAACCAAAATTGTAATTATTTGTTTGAATCAAACTAAAGAATAAAATAAATTAAACAAATCAAACAAAGGAAAAGAAAAATTCTTTTTATTAATTACAAAAGGAGAAAACAGACTACAAGTACGGCTATGCCCCAACAGATGCAGTGTACCATTTTGTTTTTGTTTCACATTTTGTATACCTATCCAAATTGGTATTCTAATTGGAATGTATCTACACTACACTCAAACACACTTTCACATATCTCACTCCCACATGTCCATAAAAAACAGGTACGAAAGAGAAAGAAACTGAATTCTTATTTACCCCTTTTGATATACATACACAAAAACAGAACAACAAAATCGTAAAATACATAAATGATGATACCGAACCGATACGAGATGCGAAATAATGCGCACACGACAAATGCAGTGTACCATTTTGTTTTCGTTTCGCATTTCGTATATCCAATCCAAATTGGTATTGGAATTGGAGTAACGTCGTTACTCGTATGTTCCGTATTTTTCGTATGTTTCGCACGTTTCGCACGTTTCGTATGTTTCGCACGTTTCGCACGTTTCGTATGTTTCGCATGTTTCGTTACTTGTTCAGTACCAGTAACGAAACATACGAGTAACGAAATTATTTGGGCAGTAACGTTTCGTTACTCGTTACTGAAGTGAATACCCGCATTTAAGTAACGAATACATACGGTTTCCTACAGCTCTACATGGGATCATACAATGCACTTCTTTTTTTTGTGGTAAAGTGTTTGGTGTGTCAAAACAAGTTCAAAGTCAGCTGTTTATTTTCTGGAATTTTTTTTGTAATTTTTGCTGATTTGGTGAGTATATTTAGAGATTGATTGTGAGCAAGTGTGCTTTTAAACATTAAATTTTCATATGAAAAATACAATTGCAGGTATTGAATAATAATTAAAGAGTAGTTATGGAAATATTAAATTTTTTTTGTTTGAGTAAATGACAGTGGGAAAAGAGTCTGCCACATATAGATATTTTTATTACTTTTTTTTAAAGTCTAAGTGTTTTGTTATAGTATTCCCTCCTATTCTGCTTCGATACATAGATTTATGATAACTTTGACTATTCTTTAAATTTAATATCAAAAAATTGGGTGAGATTTTTTGCGATTAACAAAATAATTTGCGAGTGAAATTTTCACTTTTAGAAAAATCACTCATACGCCCTACGTTTAATTTTAACTGGTTGTTAACATTTTCCAGAAATTTTTTTATTGATATTAATGCATTTGGATTCACTAAGCCTAAAAATCACAATGGTTCCATTCTAGAAGGTCTAATATTTTAGATATTTAATTTTTTTACATTTTGGGTGTATTAAATTTCATACTATTTTTTTAGTTTTTCTTCTCACAAGCGTTTTTAAAGTTTTGCTGAAAAAAAATTATTTCCTTGCATAAATAATAATTTTTAGCAAAAATAATTACTTTTACTTCAAAAAATAATTTTGTCCAGGTTTTTGATCGAAATACTCCTATGTGCATCGGTTTAATTTTGTTTTGTTATTATTTCTAATTTGCCGGCAAAATTATTATTAGGTAAGAATTCATATGCCTAATCATCATCATAATGAAAAAAAAAAAAAAAAAAAACGATTCTCAACACAAAAATGTGCTTACATCAAAATGTTCATCATAAAATAAAAATAAAGCACATTTTCTCACTTCGTTTTTATTACATATGATAAAACATTTATTTTTCTTTTTTCAGTTACACAGCTCATTAATCTTTGTCGAGACATAAGCCGCTACAAGAGAGTATTTGGTCATTAAATAGGTGATTTGCTGAGTTAAAAAAAAAACTTTCTTTCTTCTAACCACAAACCTCATGAAAATCTTACTTTTCAGTCGTTGAAATATCATGAATTCCAATCTTTCTTTGAAAACATGCACTTGTTGTTGTAGCCTTTCAAAATATCTTTTTTTTTAAATTTAATTTTTCTTTATTTGAATCAGTGGAATGTAATTTATTTTATTTCCACTCCATCATCAATCTTTTTGAGAGAGTATTCTTTTGCCACAAATAAAAAAAAAAAACAGAAATAGATGCAAATAAACTTTCTTGAGGATAAGAAAACATTTTTCTAGTTAAGTTTAAAAACCACTCTTTTTTAAAGTTCAAACTTAATAAATTGGTTATGCAAGTTTCTTTAACGAACTCTATACAAAAAAACTTCATCCAAGTTCAAGTTCAATAAATTCTTACAGCATACCCAAGAATTCCTTTTATGACCTAATCATTTTTTATTAAGGAAATTTCATTCACTTACAAAAAAAAAGAAAAAAAAAACACATTTTTTCACGACAACCCCAGCACAATTGGTGTGAAATAAAGTATCTCACAGAAAAAATTACCTACTTATAGTAGTTTCGGTGGATGTATCTTTTTCATATTGTACTCGTAAACTTGGTCATTTATACAAAATATATTATTGTATATAGGGTGGCTTGGTTTTGTATTTATTTTGTTTATTTATTTTTCCTTGGGAAATGTCAAGCAGTCAGTCGTCATCGTCGTCGGTGGTGGTGTATAATAATTTATTCAAACAATTTATCAGACCCAGCTTTTCTCTGTTGCTGTTAATGTTTTGTTTGTTTTCGAATTGTTTATCATGTGTAAGTTGGTCTTTTTTCAAGTGGGCACTTGTGAAAACTGCTTATCTGTTTATAATGTTAATAGGTGTATTTATTGAAGCGAAGAATATAATAAATTGATCTATTAATTAGGGTTGGTACGTTGGTAGTAGGTACTTAGAGATTTTACGTATACAAAAGAAAAAAAAGTCTTTCTTTTTATTTGCTTTTAAAAATGCTAAAAATTCGTTTAGAGTTTTAAAACGATTTTCAAAAAATGTTTTATTTCAGGCCATAATAGCAAATAAATTAACCGAGTTTTTAAAGATTTAAAGATATGTCACTTGAGCTATGTCTAATGGGAGATGTAACGTCAGTTGATTGGTAATTTGTAATTTCATTAAAGAACTATTTTTTTTTTAAGTGAGAGAAAAAATAAAAACTAAGATAATTCGTCTATTATACTGGTCGGCAAAAAAAAACAAAAAAAGTCGGGAGCAAGAAATCTGTAAGGTGATTTTAATAAACTTGAGTGTGCTGAATTCAAAACAGTTTACAGATTTCCATCACGTCTAGTTTTTGAGCTCATCACAATTTTAGCTACATATAAAGTCCCAAAAATTTTAAATGAAATGTTTTTTGACGTTTGATCAAAAAATATTGTTTTTCCGTAATATTTTGCTATTTTTTTAAAGGAATCAGGAGTCGAAAACTGAAATTTACTTCAAATCTGCTTCAAAAACCATAAGTTACCTTAACCACCAAGATTTTGAGATATCATACCTTTCTATACCGGGTTGGGGTCGAAATTCTGTATGTTGCAAAATTCTGTATTCAAAATACTGTATGCCAAAATACTGTATGTCAAAATTCTGTATGTGCAAAATGCTGTATGAGCAAAATTCTGAAAGTCAAAATTCTGTACAGCAAAATTCTGGTTGGTCAAAATACTGTATTTCAAAATTCTGTACATCAAAATTCTGTATATCAAAATTCTGTAAAAATGCTGTAAAAAATATCGTTTTGATAATGTAAAAAAGTGCGCGCGCTCTTTTTTACATTATCAAAACGATATTTTTTACAGCATTTTTATAGAATTTTGAACTACAGATATATTTAAAAGAGGGTTTACTATGAATTTCTAAGAGATCAACTTAATAAAGAGGCAAGCTTCCAATGCTGATTAATCTAGGTACTTTATTAGGAGCTACGGAAAAAAGAGAGAGAAAACAAAACTACACTTATTTAAAAAAACAATCTGAATTAAACCACGTTGCATACCTGAAACGGATTGAAAAAAAAATTAAATTTATTTGATTTTGAAATTTTTTTTTGTAAAATGTATTTTGTATGTTTAAGAAAAGTTTGATTTGTGTTCCTAGAATTGATTTACTTTTTTACTTTAATAATTATGTTTGTATAAAATTACAAATTTACTGTCAATAATTATATATTTAAAGCTACTATTTCGTGTTTTTTATCAAAGGAAATTTCTTTAAAAATACTGTATTGAAAATACAGTATTTTGCAGTACAGAATTTTACAAAACAGAATTTTGCAAGTCAGTATTTTGTTCATACCGTATTTTGACGTACAGAATTTTGTATTTACAGTATAATGACGTACAGAATTATGGTCTTACAGTATTTTGACCCTACAGAATTTTGTCGTACAGAATTTTGACAAGCAGAATTATGACCCGCTCCCTTCTATACCAAATATCTTTTAGAAAAAAATAATCGTATTTAAGACGATAAAATATGGCTTTTGAATATTGCATATGTAGTTTTGCGAAAACAAATTTAACGGTGATGAAATTCAACGCCAAAAGTACCAAAAAAACGCGTTTTTGACCTGTTAATATTTATATATTTCGAAAACTTGACGTGCCAGTGAAATTTTGACTTCAGATTCGGAATCAGCACACAAAAGTCCTTTAGAAAAGTATGGTTTGGTTGAATTTCCATTTTCGTTGCCGACCAGTGTATTATAATCCGCTTCATCTGATTTTTGAATATAATGTATGATTTTTTTTTATATTAAACAACGAAGGAAGACAATTTGTTTCTTTTTCTAAAAATAAATAAAAAGCATTTTTTATGTGCTGTTTATGAACTTCTTGTTTATATAAATGATCTTATAAAAGCAAATTTTCTCCTGTAGGTACTTTTACCAAATGAAAACATTGGAATTGTTTACACATGTTTTCTTAAACTCATTATTAATGGAACAAGAATAATGAATTTTTGCCTTTGTTTTGATTATTTTTTTTATACATTTTTAATAGTTGTTGTTAATCTCTTGAAATTTTTTTTTTCATGTGCATGTCATAACATTAAAAACTTAAAATAGAATAAAATATAATTTGTAATTAAAAACCATACAAAGATTAAAAAAAAACAGTCTTAATAATTCATTTAAAGCCAAAATAATTGAGGTGGAAAATTTAAGTTCAAGTAATTTTTGAAGAACAAAACAACATTAAATTAAATTTTTTTTTCTAACTTACTTATGCATTTTGAAATGTACTCGTTTTTTGGGAAAAGTTTTTATTCTCAACACTTCCATAACTATGAAACTAAATGTCAAATGGCTTAAAAATACATTAGAGTAAATTGTTTTTAGGTTTTTCTTTTCTTTCTTGTTATACTGGCGATCATCCTGATTTAAAATTACATTATTCTGGTATAAGCGTAGTGTTTAGTAAAACTTTTTAAATAACTTTAGCACTTTTATAGTCAGAAAATTTGTTCTTTTTGTATTATTGCACATCGTGTATATATTTTATATAACGAATGCGATTATTATCAATTTGGAAAGAGCAGTGAGCAGTATATCAAAATAGCAGTTATTAAAAGTTGATATTTAATCTCTCTTTAAATAGCAGTGAAAGCCGCAAATTACTCTTTAAATTTCTTGCTGCTTGAATACTTGTATGATTGAAAATATGGAATACAAAATAAATAAAAAGAAAGTCATCATTTTTGATTTTCTTAAAGAATGCTCACAAAAAATCAGTGACATTTTAAAGAGCTCAGATCATTTTCTAAAGTGAGCAGTGAAGTTACAAACAAACAGCGAGCAGTTTTGTGAAATTTTTAAAAGTATAGAACATTTGCATTGTTCACCCTGTTGACTTGATCGCTTAATGCTCGTCATTGTAAGGCTGAGGGCCGACCAGTGAGCAGTTATATTGAAGAGCAATCGCAACTGTTCTCTGCACAGTGGAAGCAGCTATCGTAATAGCAATATTCTAAATCTATTTATTTTTTTTAGTATTGAATACAAGCTCCCATTAGAATTTTTCCCATCAAATTAAAATTAAAATTCATCAATATCCGCTCATTGTTAACACCATGTACTTTTTCATTTTGTTGGAGTACCTACTTTAAAAATAGCACGTCGCGTCGACATAAAATTTGTAATCCAAACTGTTCTGATAAATATAGGTAGATTTAATTTGTTGCAATTAATATGCAATTGGCAACCATTTAGCTATAAATCGAAACATTCATTTTCACTGTAATTATTTGCATGAGTTATTTTTTTCTAGTTAATATGTCTACGGAAATTCATGGTTCACGCATGTATAAATACATATTACAATTAAATTTTTTTAGAACAAGCTCATTAAATTCATCAACAATGAAAATTATACCAGTTTATACCATTTAAATTTAATATTTACAAGAAAGTTTTTTACTCATTTAAGAAATTTGTGCCAATTGCTTATTTGATCAAATTGAAAATTTTGATATGTTTACGAGTAGAGATAGAGACAGCCATGACAGTTAAAATCATTGAAGTCGAAAATTCTTAAGATATCTTAAGAGTAAAGTAAATTTATTTTTGTATTTACTTCTTAGAACTCTATGTGTGTTTTTACTGTTTACTCTACATATCTAAATGGAAGTAGCTTGTCATTCAAATTCAAATGACCCCAAACAAACAAAAAATAATGCGTCATAGAAAAATGTGAAAAAATATATAAAATTTTTTATTTCTAGAAATAAAAAGGAATATAACGTTCATCAACCACACATGCCACAAACAGAAAGTACTTTAGAAGTTCACAGCAGTAGTTGAACATAAAAAAAAATACGAAACGTATATTACTTGCGTCATACTTTATCGATTAGATACATTTAGCGATTTACTTCTAAAATTTTTATTTTTATATTTTAAAGTATGGATGGAAGTTATACATTTTGTTGTAGTGTGGTTTTTACATTTGCAAATTCATAGAATTTAATTCGAATCATAATCGTAGAATATCTCGGAGCAACGTGTTGCCATTTGGTTAACGTTTTAATATAAACTAATGGCTTCATCATCATAGCATAGTTGTAAAACTATAGACTTTGTCTGTATTTCAACAAAGTATAACTCAAAAGCTTTTAATAGGATTTGCAAATATGGCTAATGAGGAAAACCAACTGCAGTATAACTCTGAAATTATTATCAATTTTGATCAAAAGATGCAATTTTCTGCTGTGGTAGAGTCGAACAGTTAGTTACTGCAAGTTTCCATCTTTTAAAATGGATATTTCTAGGGTACCTATAAACTGGGGTATTTTTACTGTACGAAAAATCCGTCCATTTAGAAATTGTGTTTGAATTTTCGAAGAAGGGAATAAAATCGCTGAATGACATAAAGACCACCCTAGCTAATGACGTAATTAATGGTATTAACCGAGCTAACTTTAAAATGACTAAGAGGGTCAGACATCGCACTACTATACGGCTTCTTGTTCTTTTATTGTTTAAAAAAAAAGTCGAATAATCCGAAGGAAGTATTTGCGCTAGTTTTATGTGATTAGCTCAAAGGCGATGCCTACTTAATATCCTGTCTTTTTCCTCTGAACATAAAAATGCTTCAGTATGTACCCGGCTTAATTTTGCGACCAACAATCTAAGATTTTACAAATGTTGCATGCCATCAAATCAGAAGTACCTAAATAAAAAGACTTAGAGGAAAACTCAGGCTTTGCAGAACACTGAAATATACCGGCCATCTCTTCAAATTAGACATCATCTGCATTCCTTTTTGTTTTTGGATGAACTCAAGTTACACTGGTCGGCAAAAAACTAAAAAAAGTCGGGAGCAAGAACTTTATAAGGTGATTTTGATTGACTTTAGTGTGATGTTTTCAAAACTGTTTACAGATTTTTTCTATCACGTCTTAATCCAGTCAAATAAGGGTTTAACCTCGGAATGAATGTTAGTAGAAATTTTTTTTGCTCAATATCTTCCTTTTGCCATTCTATAACATATCTCAAAAGTCTAGAAAAATCTCATGCCCGCTTGTCGCGATTTCAAGGTCAAATCGCGAAATGGAGATTTTCAAAATTAGCAAAAATAGGCTATGGTATTATATACACATATGATACATGATTTCAAGGTATTTTTGCTGATTCCAAAAAATCTAAAATCAAGACAATCTGACGTCTCTGGAAAAAGTTATACCTGTTTTTCATCTGTCAACTCATATTATTATAACAGTTGCAAACTTACTGCCGAAAAATCCTTAAAAGTTATGGTAGATGAACCAAATTTTGCATGAAAATTTTAGAATCCATCATTATTAAAAATCAAAACAATCCATTTTTTATACCTACGAAATAATGGTATTTTTTGATGGAGGGGCAAATTTTAGGATATGCACTAAAGAAGATTCTTGTTCATCTTAGGAATAAGTGCTAATAGGCTAATTTTTTCATTTTAATCTTTGTTTGGATATTTTTTAACTACCCTCAAAAATCTAAAAAAATCTCATGTCCGCAAGTCCTAAATTTCTTGGTTTGAAAATAATGAAAATAAATCATGTATCATATGTGTATATAATACCATAGCCTATTTTTGCTAATTTTGAAAATCTCCATTTCGCGATTTGACCTTGAAATCGCGACAAGCGGACATGAGATTTTTCTAGACTGTTGAGATATGTTATAGAATGGCAAAAGGAAGATATTGAGCAAAAAAAATTTCTACTAACATTCATTCCGAGATTTACCCCTTTTTTCTCCTTATTTGACTGTATTATCTAGTTTTTGAGCTATACTCATCACTATTTTCGTTATAAAGCTTCAAAAACTAATTTTTTAATTGAGTTTTTTTTTATGTTTAGTCAAAAATATATATTTTCCGTAATATGTTGCTCTTTATAAGTCCAAATCAGAAGACGCAAGTTGCAATTTGATTCAAAAAAACATTCATTACTTTGAAAAAAATAATAAAGATTTTGAGATATCTATCATAAATTTCTTTTTTCAATATCTTTGAGAAAAAAAATAATTTTGAAAAAATATAAATACCTTTAGGACGTGTTAATATGGCGTTTTGAGATTGAATAAGTAGTTTTACAAAAAAAAATTAACGCGTTTTTGACCTATTAATATTCAATTATTTCAAAAACGTGATGTCCCAGTGAAATTTTGACTTCAGATTCGGATTTAGCACACAAAATTCCTCTGGAAAAGTAGGGTTTGGTTCTTGCTCTATATCCGTTGCCGACCAGTGTTATCTGTCTATCAAACTTTGTAGCCCAACAATTTTATGACACCACTAAGGTTTCAGGAAAGGATCTAATGAAGTTTTTGGTGCTCCATTCTTAGATAACCTATAAGCGAACCAAGAACCTAATGATTATATACCTAACGTAAATAGGGCGAGTTATATTAGCAGTAACCCTTTCAAGGAAGAGACTTGCCCATGGCAAATTCTGCTGGAGGAAATCGCTTTAAGCCCTGCACCTGCAGTGCTGAGTAAAACGTAGACGACTGCTGTCTTGGTAAATTGATATAACTCAACACCCCAATATCTCAAAAGTGGATGCCACAAGCGAATGAAAAAAAACGACTGCTACCTTGGGCGATGGTAAACATCCATTAGTACTAGCAAAGTAGGCCAAAAAACTCTAATCCAACTTAAAGGCCCTTACATCCAGTTATGGCAATAAAAACATGAGTGAATGTTATTCACAGAAACCCTTTTGATTTAGAGACTTGCACATCGGGTTTTGCGCAGAAGGAACTTATTTTAAGTCCTGGAACGCTGAATGCCAACTGAATTCTAAGGCAGTAGGCTGTCACGTAAATGTATACAATTCAGCGTCCTTACATGTCAACGTTATTTCAGCAATTAGTTCACAGTTACTCTTTCGGCCCAAAGGCTTACTCACTGGGCCCTGTGATTCACGAACAGTTTTTTACATCCATGGCAGAAACCACACTTAACCGTTCCACAAACAATTAAGTACACTAGGACGAGCTAAATCAGCGCTAATTGGGGTTTTTAGAGCAGGTGCCATTATTTTATCAAGTAATGTAAAATTTGAGGAAATAGCGGAAATCATTGGTAAAAAAAAAACAAAAGAATTCAAATTTTCTGCTTTCACAAGCTGTGCTGGCTAGAGCTGTGTCAATCGTGATTGATTCGGTCTTTTTGACCCGTTCACCGAAAATTCTGAGTGATTGCAATCACTATAAATCAAATCATTCAATCCTTATATCAATCTCGTTCATAAAATAAGAAAGTACGAAGTAGAAAAGTGCGTTTCGTTCATCCAAATCGTTTACAATCAAAAACCACGAAGTGGTAAAGAACGTTTTGTTCATCCAAATCGTTCACAATCAAAAACCACGAAGTGGAAAAGAACGTTTCGTTCATCCAAATCGTTTACAATCAAAAACCACGAAGTGGAAAAGAACGTTTTGTTCATCCAAATCGTTCACAATCAAAAATCATCTAAAAAATCTCTCAGAACTCGGATTTCGTTCATTCCATTCATTCTCAATCATCATTTCGATTCCATGCATACAACTGATACAAGTTTATATAAGAAGGTTCAGAGTTTGAATTGAATCGGATTCGATTGGGAATTTCTATCGAATATCTGACCTTGACTTCTTTTTATTTTTGATGTATCTATTTCGACGTTTTGAACTTGGCGGAGACATAATGCCTTACTGATAATCAAAGTTACCATTAAAATTTTCCAAAAATATATTTTCAAAAAAAAGCGGAGATAATTAAATTTTTAAAAAACTCTCATAGAAAATATAAACGAAAAATTGTTTTATATGGTTGCATTGAAATGTTAATATGTAAGGTTATATGCGATTTCTTGTTTCTTCTCTCATTTTCCACTGGAAAACCCTATAGAGGTTTAAAACTTTTATGGTTATCCCTTTGTCAAATTTTCCGCAAAACTGGATGTGAATTTTAAAGCTGGAAAGTGTAATTATTTTCAAAAATAAATATTATAAAGCTAAAAGTTATGAAATAATAATTGCATTAAATTTAATAAAATTCAAAATCGAGCCTTATCTGTTTGAGTAACGTTGTTTTCATCGTAACGTTTCACCAATTCCATAATCCTTCTTTAAATAGGATATAAAATTTGTTAATGTCTAGTCTAGGTTTACCTATCTCATAATTATAATTTAATGCCCTCAAACCTGAATAAATATAAATCCCAACAGCCAGACCCAATACGCTTTCACTCTCTCACATTCTCGTCAAATTTATAGCATTACCACAACGCACATAAAACCCGTCTGTTTATTTTAATAAATCTCCCATTTTCCAATATATAATTTTTTCATGAAATGAAACATTCCTCTGTCTATGAAAAGACTGATGAATTAATCCTTTCGTAAACATTGAACCATCAGTTAAAACCATCACAAAAAAAAAGAGAACCAGACTAAAAACATTCAATATAGATGCATGTTACGTATGCTACATGTAACGCACATGCAGCGCACACACACACCTTGCTCACATAAAAACCAAAGGTAAACTATCTATAAATCTTTTAATTCCTCCAAATAAAAGCCACTAAGCCCTTTCAACAAGCAATCCCTTTTTTTGGTTTTGGTCTATAAAATCAAACAAACGAAGAAGAGAAAGGTGCAGCTAGCAGCTTTAGTTGCCTTCACCATCAATCGAAAATCTGAACAAGAAATCCTGTCGGTCGGACTGAACGACCGACCAAGCCCCGTGTTCACTCACATCGAGTGCACACTTAAAATTCATTGCTTCATCCTATCCTGCTGTGTCTCCTGATGTCTACCTGAAGCCTCTTATAGCCGTCTGCACTCTGCTTCTGCTGTTCTTTTGTGATATGTTTAAATTTTCACATAAAATTCCATTGCGTACAGTGCACTTTTTCAAATCAAATTTTTCGAGTGTCAGAATGTTGTCGTTTTAGCCCGCTATTAGAACGAGCAATAAAATATCTTTTATGACGTCCAAACTCTATACGACTGCGACATGCTAATGTCGTCGGTTTGTTGTCTTGTCTCAGTTGTATGGTGCAAAGTGCACTCGCACATTAGATACTCGTTATCTTGCAGCCATCCGTGGTCGACTCGCTGTTCAATTTTTCAATTAGACGCTTGGAACGTTGGACAATTCGTCGTCGTCGTCGTCGTCTTGTCGTTTGGTCTTGGTCTATCTAATATCTTAGAAAAGTATGAGATAGTGTTTTCTTAGAGTTTGGATTCGTTTGCATGCGAACTCTCTTTATCGGCTACCCCCTGTCATGACAGTGATTGACTTCTATGAAGGGAAGTTGCAAACGGAGTATGTGTAATTTGTGTGTATCGTGTTGGCGCGGATTCAGATATTCAGAAATCGTGTTATGCTTTGCTGACATGAATTTTTAAAATCCTTTGAATCTCTGCGAGACGCTTGTTGTGTGTGCTACTTGGAGGAGGGAACTTATGAATGAGAAACGCATTTCTATTTTTTTTTTCTTTAGTTTTTATTAATGTTTATAATAATGACGAAGGTAATGGTTTGATTTTGATGGTATCTTGGTCGTGATTTGCATTTTTGAATCTATTTTTCTTTCTCTTGCGTTTAAATGCATTTTGCTATGGAAATCAGGTAAAGAAGTTAGCTATTGCAATGCCAATGTGCGTATTGATGACTGTCATCTATGGTATTAAATTGAAGTTATTGGATGTGATTATTGTTTCGTCACCTTTTTCTTCAACAGTTATCACGTCCAATTATACCACCGGTGAGTCACTTTTTACGTGTTTAGTAACCTATGGGAAAATAATTGTTATCTCAGCAAAAGATTTCGTACTTAGTTTTCAAAGCCAAGTTTGTTCGAAGAACATAACAACTGGTATAAATAAAATAAACGATTTCCTTCGTCAGCGTAGGATCCACTTTGTTAATTAGACCAGTTTATACCAATTATTTAAAAACAATCGCACACTTTGTTCTGTTAAGTAGCACTTCATTATGGGTGATTTTGTGATATTCCTTGAAACCAATCGGATAAATTAGTATTAGACCACTTTATATCAATTTAGAATGATAGTTGTTAAGTTAAAAAAGGATAAGATATCTTTTAAATTAAAATTTATCCATTTATTTTAATACATATTTTATGAAAAACAAGGGAAATATATGCATTAGACTAGTTTATACCAATACAATACAAAACAGTCTCCCTTTGTCTGATTTTGAACATATTTCAAGCGTTTTATTGTATTTAAGGCTAGTTTATACCAATCAATTATTGGCAATCTATTTAACTTTAGACCTCTTTCAGCAAAATTTTGTTGAAAGCTTTAAGATATCTGCCAGTTTAGTACGAAGCTGATTGGTATAAACAAAAGAATAAGTCAAGCTAAACTATAAATAAAATTGCTTTTCATTCCAATTATAAAAATGATTTAAAAGTAAATTACTGATAGTCACCATGAATGCTAGACAAATTAAGACTAGTTTATACCAATAAGCTCTCATAATATACAAGTATGCAAAAACAACCGAATTTCTTAGTCCTTTGTTTTTAAAAATTTCAAATTCTTTAGGGAATCATGGTTCATCTTTTGTTTTTATACCAATTAGTTTGTCTAACCGAACTTTATTTCACTTAAGTATTTACCATTTTTTTCAGTGTTTTGATAGAAAAATTAAAAAGCTCGGAGGAATTTCGTGCAACAAATTACTTTATGCCAATTTACCATCACTAAAGCTAACTGGTATAAACAGAAAAGCTGACTATCCTTCTTATAAGCATAAACATATGCAGGTAATTTTAAGAGAATATCTGACATTTTTTAAAGAGTCCAACGTCATATACTGGTTTATACCAGTCATTCAATAACAATCAACCTTTATTTTATTAAAAGTACACCCATTTGCCAGTTTCTATGGCAATTTGAAGAAGTCAAATGTATTTTGTAGTTTCAAGCACCATATTGTATGTTATACCAGTTTATACCAATAACCTAATAATGAGAAAAAAAACAGGGCTTACCATATAGATGGCTGCTATAAATTTAAAGTTTTTCGACCATTTCATATGTCATTTGTAACACAAACAAAATCATAAAAATACGTCTATTTACTGATTGGTATTCCCGGCACATGTTGAATATAGTAAACACATTGAGTATTTTTCCACTTTATACCAATCAGTTCATTGATAAATTAAAAAATACTACTTTTATGTTATTTTTCTTATTTTTCTACAACCGTTAAATAAATACGTACGCATTAAAAACTTTAGATATCTGAAGTTATACTTTTTTTTTATAATGAATGCCATTGATAAATTCTTCAACATTATTATTTTTTTATTCATTGCATTGCACAATCATAATACATAAATTACGCATGCAAAACAACAATTATGCAAATATATAGAATTTGCAAAGGCATTTCCTCTTCTTCGTCTGTTAGTTTGCATCTGAATATTTAAAAAAAAAACTTTTGCTATGCGCGCGCGTCTAGAACGTAAAAAAACTGGCTCCCGATGGGTTTCTTGTTGCGATTATTATTATGAATGAATGAAATTATATTTTTATCACATCCGATTCAAGTGCATTCTTTGGCTATAATGATGACACATTGTTTGTTGTGTTTGTTTGTTTACAAAAAAAAGATTTGTTTTAAAATTCTTATAGCGGTTTATTTATGGAATTTGTAATTCGAGTTTTTTTTAATAAAGTTTTGTGAGTAGTTTTCAAAGTACATAATTTTTTTTTTAATTTTATAGTTGCAAAGTTGCCTAAAATTAACGGCTGTTGCTATAATGACAAAAATGGAAAAGGTTGATTTTCACAAAAACGTATCACACACCAAGAAAAAGTAACGCCAGGGACAACTTTATTTCTTGTATATTTAAGCATAATATAGTTAAATATACCACAAATTAGTTAAACATACCATAAATAAAGTTAATTTTATCAGGTGTAAAGTTATCCCTGCGTTATTAATTCCTATGTACGATTTTGAATTAAAAAAAAAATCTTTAAAATAGAAACAAATTTTCTTTGAATTTTTGCTAACGGTAGGTACCTGCGACATACCTATTTAATTATACATTCTTCTTCTACCAGTAAATGAGCCAACAATGTATGACATTTTTAATATCAAAGTAGTTAAAAAAAAAATTAAAGGTCATAATTCAAGTAGAGGCAGAAAAAAACCATAAAACTAAAAAACGAAATAATTTATAAATTTGTTTCAAATCCATCCTACCATGAAATTACTCTCAAAGCAAATGTTTTTTTTTCAATACCAAAAATAGATCCAATGTAGATATTGGAATCACTTAACAAAACAAATAAAATAAGCCCTCAATTAGCCTCTGTTTGGATGGTAATACCCTCTTGTCAATATTTGCATCGTCCGAATTCTAACGAATATGCTGACATATTTTTTTTTGTTTGATGGAGGTATCAAATGGTAAATCATCAGTCTTTTTCTGACATATTAATGATTACGTGTTCTTGTTTCTTGTTGATAAAATAAATTAGCAGACTGCCAACCCCTACACCCAACAAGCTATTACTTGTTAAATATTTCGCAAGGATATTGATCATTGCGAACAAAATAAAAACACCTCTAAAAGTATTTTGGTTAGATTCACATTTCAAATAACATTTGTGAAATTACGTCTTTAACTGTCGCTTAACTGGAATTATCGTAAAAAAATCTCTTAACATGCAATGCTGAATAAGCACAATTTATAGGCTTTCTTAGTTAAGTCTTATACTTTTTTTTTTTTAATTTTATTGAAACCCATTTAATAGTTAATAAAAACCAAAGCCTGTTAGAACGCGACATGCCTTAAATTAAATGGCATCCATAACATCTATTCATTTGTAATTTTATTGCCATAGACGACCGACGACAACAGCAAGCAACAGCAGATTTTCACAAATTTCCACAAAACTAACAAAACGACTCCAATTAAAAATCCCCACATATAGTAAATACTTTGATGTTGACGTCATATTTCTCTTTAAAAGTAAGCTTGAATACACTCACAACAACAATATGCCACTGGGTCTGTGGGACAATTCGTGAATGGAAGTGGTTATTATCTCCATCTATTTGGACTTCCGATTATTTTTTTATTCGCAAATTCACTCTCGCTTCCATGGAAAAAATGAAAACTAAAACTAACATCAACTTTCCCTGGAATACCTAGTCAAGTCATACACACATATTCGCATCCTATACGTCCGGTCTGGCGGACATAATTGCTCCGAAAGTGGTAATCGTTTTGAAATATTTCAGAAAATACAAAAAAAAAAAAAAATGAAAACATTAAAGCCGCATTGAGTTGAGCCGCTTATTGTCAGTTCTCTTTCT
Source organism: Episyrphus balteatus (assembly GCF_945859705.1). Classification (NCBI taxonomy): domain Eukaryota; kingdom Metazoa; phylum Arthropoda; class Insecta; order Diptera; family Syrphidae; genus Episyrphus; species Episyrphus balteatus. Next base: position 10,326,045 of record NC_079134.1, on the reverse strand, counting down.
CTCTTTAAGGGGGGCTTGATTTTGCCTGAGGCTTATGGTGGTGCTTGCTGTTGCACAACTGGTTATGGTTACTATTCAGCGGTAACCAGTTGAAGTTGATAAATGTTAATAACTCAATGCGCACCGTTGGCTATTTAAACGTGATTTTGTTAAAACGTACAAATTTACAAAATGTCTATACACGTACTCTGGAAAGAGAGGGAGCCTTTTAATTTTGAAAAGTGAACCGGTTGGCCTTTAAAGATGAATTCAAGCCATTATAGGTTTATCTTGATACGAAGTTTTCATATTACTTTGGTGAAGTGGTTAACATTGATGCAGGGATGTTATACAATTCAGACAATCATGCTTGAAACAGTAAATCGGAGTAAGAGTAAGAGTAAGAGTAAGAGTAAGAGTAAGAGTAAGAGTAAGAGTAAGAGTAAGAGTAAGAGTAAGAGTAAGAGTAAGAGTAAGAGTAAGAGTAAGAGTAAGAGTAAGAGTAAGAGTAAGAGTAAGAGTAAGAGTAAGAGTAAGAGTAAGAGTAAGAGTAAGAGTAAGAGTAAGAGTAAGAGTAAGAGTAAGAGTAAGAGTAAGAGTAAGAGTAAGAGTAAGAGTAAGAGTAAGAGTAAGAGTAAGAGTAAGAGTAAGAGTAAGAGTAAGAGTAAGAGTAAGAGTAAGAGTAAGAGTAAGAGTAAGAGTAAGAGTAAGAGTAAGAGTAAGAGTAAGAGTAAGAGTAAGAGTAAGAGTAAGAGTAAGAGTAAGAGTAAGAGTAAGAGTAAGAGTAAGAGTAAGAGTAAGAGTAAGAGTAAGAGTAAGAGTAAGAGTAAGAGTAAGAGTAAGAGTAAGAGTAAGAGTAAGAGTAAGAGTAAGAGTAAGAGTAAGAGTAAGAGTAAGAGTAAGAGTAAGAGTAAGAGTAAGAGTAAGAGTAAGAGTAAGAGTAAGAGTAAGAGTAAGAGTAAGAGTAAGAGTAAGAGTAAGAGTAAGAGTAAGAGTAAGAGTAAGAGTAAGAGTAAGAGTAAGAGTAAGAGTAAGAGTAAGAGTAAGAGTAAGAGTAAGAGTAAGAGTAAGAGTAAGAGTAAGAGTAAGAGTAAGAGTAAGAGTAAGAGTAAGAGTAAGAGTAAGAGTAAGAGTAAGAGTAAGAGTAAGAGTAAGAGTAAGAGTAAGAGTAAGAGTAAGAGTAAGAGTAAGAGTAAGAGTAAGAGTAAGAGTAAGAGTAAGAGTAAGAGTAAGAGTAAGAGTAAGAGTAAGAGTAAGAGTAAGAGTAAGAGTAAGAGTAAGAGTAAGAGTAAGAGTAAGAGTAAGAGTAAGAGTAAGAGTAAGAGTAAGAGTAAGAGTAAGAGTAAGAGTAAGAGTAAGAGTAAGAGTAAGAGTAAGAGTAAGAGTAAGAGTAAGAGTAAGAGTAAGAGTAAGAGTAAGAGTAAGAGTAAGAGTAAGAGTAAGAGTAAGAGTAAGAGTAAGAGTAAGAGTAAGAGTAAGAGTAAGAGTAAGAGTAAGAGTAAGAGTAAGAGTAAGAGTAAGAGTAAGAGTAAGAGTAAGAGTAAGAGTAAGAGTAAGAATAAGAGTAAGAGTAAGAGAAAAAAAAATTCTAGCAGATCAAGCAATATTTTACAGTTTTAGTTCTGAATTGTAATTTAAACCTAAACTTTGATAGTATGTCGACTAAATATTTTTCAAAATAAATATACCATCCCTGGAATAGCTTATTCATAAGGTTTCGATTTGTTTTGTTTTGATTTAACGGTATGGTCGCGTTGTCTTGGTAACCATAACCAACCACACCACCAACCAAACTATACACAACAACAACTCGCTAGACAGATATAAAGTTTTTCCCTTTGCTGGTTAGGTGTGGTTCCGAGAAACGGAAGGAATGAAGTGAAAACTTTATCTCTCTAGTCGAATGGAAACTTCAGATAGTTTTGATTTCATGCGATTATGCATTGGTGCTTTCAAGTCGCTTTTTATGGATCCAGGGAATTTATTGTTCGTTTCTCGGTTTTGCTTATTGAGTGCGCTTTTGTTTCTATATGTCTTGGGGGTATTGGGAATTGAGAGATGTGCGAATGCATAAAAGAAAACTGGTTGAGACATTTTTAAAACCAATACATCTGGATTGTTGTTTTAATTTAATTTCTATAGGGACCATATGATTAATCACCTTTGCGTCGTCGTTGTCGCTAGTTTTATATTACCTGCATTCAATGTCGTCAATGGAGCGTAAGAGTTTTTAATTTTTTTTTTAATTGCGGAAAAATTGTGCAGAAGAAATTTATTTCACAGATGTGGGTAAGAAGGAATTTTTTTTAGATCGGAAATGTTTGGTTGAAGCTTTCATAAATTGGAAAATTGGCACTGCTGAAAAGAGCCTTATTCGTACGCGTATTAAATTGAGGCTTAGCTTATTCTGACTTTATTTGTTCCAAATAAACATTTCATTCATAAAAATATAAAATAAATATTTTTTTTAAGAATTTCACCCGGGCGCCATTTAGCAATATGAGCTTATATTCAATTGTTAGATTTTTTAATGATTTTTTTATATAAACAAATGATTCTTTGTTTAAAAGCGCACTTAGTTTTTGTAATTATAAAATAAAGAAACATTCAGTCAAAAAAATACATATAACAGAGTTCAGTTTTAACCTCGAATTAATGCTTCTACGAGTAAAAATCAAATCAAACAAAAAATTCACGCAAACAACGCTTCTTACAAAAATATATATGAGAAACTCTTTATTTGCCTCGCTTGTTTTATCTATTTTACTTAGCATTTAACAACATCACATGAAACCAAACACAAAATCTCCATTTATGACATAATCTCGCCAAAAATATACAAGCCTCAATATTTATTGCATAATAACCCGAGAGCCCATTTTCTTTCATTCAGATTCTCAGAGTCGTTCAATCAAATAAATATCCAAACCCGCATGTGTTGCGCATATCTATACTATCGTATCTTTCAAAGATAACACTCAAGACTCACCCCTAAATAGGACGTTAAGTACAATCATAACAACTGTGTCTTGGTTTTGTTTGTTTATTTTTTTTTTCTTCTTTGTATATTTGAAATATAGAACATCATTCAATAAATTATGCAGAACAAAACCAAACTGTCTTTAATTGATAATTTAAGCAGTCAACACAGCTTCCAATGATTGTACGGTTGGGCGCCAGATTCACATAAATTCACACTGGTTAAACAAAAATCTAGCAACTATACGAATAAAGTTAAGAAGTTTATTATGACCAAATTCGAAATTGCCGGCATTTATGATATCTTTGTTAAAAACCTCATAATCTTCAAGACAAGCAAACACAAATCAAGGCCTTTATCTTATCAATGGAAATATGATTAACACCCAAGGCACGATATGCTGTATTATGAACATGTGGGTTTAAAGTAGAAATTTCACAATTTTTTGTTGATATCTATAAAATTTAGTGACGTAGTCAAATCATGTTGAAGTATTTTATTACTAAGCTGCATAATATTATAAGTTTAAGGTTGTGGTGAGAGGAAATATTAGTCATTCAAATATTTATTTATTACTTCGATGAAAAATATTGTAAGAAAAAAAAAAGAAAACAAATTGAGTTATTGAATGATTAATACGAAAACAAAACATAATTTTTAACCTTGACACAAATTTTTTTGTCACAAACCGTTTAAAGTGGGTTTGATTCTCAAGTTGTTAATCTAATCTTTACAATCTAGAATTCTTGATGTTAACGATATCAACACTCAATTTGTATTTACATTTATTTACTTGCTCTATAGGGCAAGTATTGGTTTCGTGTCGAAAAAATTTGGGGTTTTAATCAAAACCAACATAACGATGATGGAGAATTCCAAAAAAGTGGGTCTCGCAATTCCGTCCGTGCGTATGTGCGTCTGTGCGGTTGTGCGTCCATCTGTACACATTTCCAAAGTCTAAACGGGTTTACGGATTTTCTTCAAATTTGGTACAAATAATTTTTATAGAATTCTGAAAGTTAGTTTTTTTTTGTTTTTTTTATATCTCGCTTAGAAAGTGTACCTCCCATACAAATGTTTCAATTCAAACCAAATAACTCGAAAACGGCTCTAACGATTTTGATTAAACTTTGCAGACGTAATATTTAAAACAATTGCAACAAAACTGCATTTTTAGTTTTTCTCAAAAAAGTCAGAAAAGTGTACCTCCCATACAAATTTTTCAAATTATAACAAATAACTCGCAAACGGCCCTAATGATTTTGATTAAGCTTTGCAGACTTAATAATTCAAACAATTGCAATAGAACTATAGTTTTAGTTTATCTCAAAAAAGTCAAAAAAGTTTACCTCCCATACAAATTTTCCAAATTGTACCAAATAACTCGAAAACGGCTCTAACGATTTTGATTAAACTTTGCAAACATATTATTTAAAGCAATTGCAATAAGACTGCATTTTTATTTTTTCCAAATTGTACCAAATAACTCGAAAACGGCTCTAACGATTTTGATTAAACTTTGCAAACATATTATTTAAAGCAATTGCAATAAGACTGCATTTTTATTTTTTTCAAAAAAAAGTCAAATAAAAAACATTTTTTTTTCATTTAACAAAATTTTTCCCTAAATGTCGGCCTTTCCTCAACATCAACAAAATTTCTTTAATTTTATATAGAGGCAGCTCTTAAAATCTAAAAGTAAGCTAACATAAAAGTGTTTAAACTGCAAGAGCAAGTACGTGCGACCCCAGTCGTGCATTTTATTTTTTTTTGTGTGTTTTTGTGTGATTTCATCTGAACTATATCAGATTCAAAGTCCATTTACCTATTGATTAAATCTTGGTCACGTTTTACTAGCGAACAATGAAATTCATCATCTTCTAACATTTTTAGAGCCTTATCCTAGAACTCGCGTCATTTCAAATGATCGAGTTGCCTTAGTAAAGGAAAAAACACATTGAATCAAATTGAGCTCCAAAATGATAAAATAAAATTCAAAATCGTTAGAGCCGTTGTTTAAAAACAATTTTTTTATTAATAATATTTTGACACCTAAAACTATTTTTTTCAAAATTTTATTTTTTATTATAGGTATTTAAATAACATAAAAAACTAATAGGTACTTGAATTTTTTGATCAAAACCGAAGAAGCCATTTTTGAGAAAATTAAACTCTTTCCGTTTCTTTTTTTTGGTCGAAGAAAAATTAATTCCAAAAATCCCTCTGTACATAATCCAAAAACTGCTGTATACCAAGTTTGAAGTGGATCGGTCCATCCGTTTAGGCTGTATAGCTCCTTATACAAACCGAAAGACAGCCAGAATGACAGACAGACGGACTTTCGAGACCAACTTTTTTCGCATTATATAAATCATCGTAATGTCATTTTTGAATATAATTTCAACTTTTTTTTTAAGCATAAGTTCAATATCTGCCCTACAAGCTCTGTGAGGACCCCGAAAGTCATCAAAGGAATGAGCTACGATGGAGTGGCCATCTTGAACCCTTATTATCGATACTGCTTCTCGTAAATTGCTTCAAATGGCAACCAAACTGGCGCCCAATGGAAATTGTAAGCAGTTTTTCTAGCACTTTTTTTTTTGTTTTTGTTTTTTTATTATTTTCTGTCTTTATTAATATTGCTTGTCTGAAGAAGATGATCGTTTCCTCCGAAAAATAATAAATAATTTTTTATCAGTGTTGTTAACATCTTCAAAGTGCGTGTCTTTCATTCATTGACATTTATCGTGTAGTAAAAGTTGTTGATATGTAAATCCAACATCAAAACAATTATGTGAATCTTCTTCCTTTCAGTAGGCCAATCCCACATTCTGCATCTTCAAGAAAAGTTCTCATCCCACTACACAGCACATTCCCAAAGTTCTGAAGATACACGAGCTCTTGAAATGCCACAAAATCTAAAAGCAACCTACTCTTTCATACACCAATTCAATGAACTTGCTATATTCACAGCTATACCCATTTAAACATATATCTTTAATCTTTATGGCAATGGCGGTTGAAAGCAACAGTTGCTTGTGTAGTTGCTCATTGCTTCTGATTCTACTTCTACTTCTTCTCTGGTGCAACGGAAATTGTGAAAGCCCTCACATCGAATCAGACTTCCACACACACATCTTCCGGTTTAGGTACGTGCTTGAAATGTAGTTCAAAGATATGAGATATTCCTTCCACTTTATGCTCTACCCTTCCCAGTACTCTCGCTGAATGATTGAATACAAAGTATAGACAACGAATATAAAAATTCTTAAAAAGATTTGTTGAAATGTAATTGCTTTGGAATCTTATTGAGCTAATTAAAATTTTATTCGCAAGATGCAGCTTCGTCGATAAGGCATTTGAAAGTGCGAAACGCGAAACCTATTAAAGTTGGTCAGAATAGAATACTTAATAAAATTTCACTCACGTTTCAAAGGAATATTAAATCAGCAATACATTTTCTTGTTTTGAAAAAAAAAAAAAAAAATAAAAACTTAACGAAAGTAGTTTTGATCTTTTTTTCGCACTGAGTCGGAAGGTTTATCTTCCTCCATCGCTCTTAAAAAATGACAAATATGCTATTCGAAGAAAAAGTAAAATTTTATGACAGAAAAAAAACTTTAGGTGTTCCAAAAAAGGTCGATGTAACACTTTCGTTAAAAATTTAATTCGATTTGGAAAATTTTTTAAAAACCCTAATTTTTTTTACAAAAGTATCTCAAATCAATTGAATTTTAATTTATTAGTTTGAAGATCTTCTAAGACCCTGAGACGCATAAATAATATCAAGAAAATTCAAGCCAATCTTGCATATTTTTTTTTTAATTTAATTTTTAATTCATTTTGTATCATTCTCAGCCCTCTCGAACCGAAAGGCCGGCCGGGAAAATGCAAGGAGTGCTTCATTTCGCATGGAGATGGAGATGTCTTTAGAATGAGAATTGTTTTTCAAACCCCGATGATGATAATGCCTTCCGTTGACACTGTCAACTGCTGTCGTCCGTCGTCGGTTGTCTACGTTTTTTTTTTTTATTTATTTTTATTTTTTATTAATAATCGTCACTATAGCAGAATGTGAGGCTTGCTGCCAGTCGTCGTCTGGCCAATTAAAATGTCGTTTAATATAAAATGTATATTTCTGTTTAGCAACCTCTGACCGGATGGTATAATACTCGTACTACCGAGTCTGTTATTGAAAGAAAAACAGCGGGAGAAGTTATAAATAAATTACAAATTAAATTTCAAACACACACCGAACACCTTTTGTATGTATTTGAATGGTTGTTATGTTAAGGTGTTTGAATTTTTTTATTTTAAGAATTTTTTTTATTGGAAATATAAATAAAAAAGTTAATTAAAATAAATTAAAAAAATTGTATCTCTTATAGATTTAATGGAAGAGAAAATTTTAAAACATTTTTTTTTTTTTATTAATGGATATTTAATTTGTTTTATGGATTTGAAAGCAAACAAACAAAGAGTGGTTCATAAATTTTGGATGAAAATATTTTAATAAGAAACATTTTTTTAGTTTTTTTTTTAGATTTGGGGTTAAAATTTTGCCTGGGTCAAAATTCTTTTTTTTTTCAAAATTCTGTTTTTCAAAATTCTGCTTTTCAAAATTCTGCTTTTCATAATTCTGTTTTACAAAATTCTGCAAAAAATTAGAAAATGGTTTGGAAAATGTTTAAAAGCGCGGAGGGTGCATGTTTTAATTTTTTGCAGAATTTTGTAAAATTATCTCCTCGCTGCTTATTTGATTACTTACTCATCACTTTGTCAGTTATTTTTATGTTAATTGTTTGTTTGATAAATCACATTGTTTGTTTTATAAATCAATAAATCAAAAAATATTAAGAAAAGATGTTAAATCTTAAATAATTTCGAAAAATAATTAGAATCTTATTAATTTATCAAAAAAAAGTACATGTTGGAAAAATTGATTAAGAAAGGAATATTGGAATCGGGTCAAAATTCTGGCTTCAAAATTCTGCTTTTCAAAATTCTGCTTTTTCAGCGAAAATTCTGTTTTTCAAAATTCTGTTTTTCAAAATTCTGCTTTTTTTCTATTCTGTTTTTCAAAATTCTGCTTTTTAAAATTCTGCTTTTCAAAATTCTGCCAGCATTATATTTGAACAAAAAAATTCTGCTAATTCTGTTTTTTTTTTTTTTTATAGCATATGCGCTGGCTAAAGAAAAATACACCTCATTAATGTAATTCAACATTGGTACTTTCCTAAATTTTTTATTTAAGTGTCGCAAATATTTTTTGAAATTCATATACTGACTTTCTTTCAAATAAAATATGTATACTAATTGGAACCGATGTTGTACATTCCTTTTCTTATTCAAAATTTGAATATTCATCTTTATTTGATAAATTAATAAATTTTTAGTTATTTTCGGAAATGTTTAATATTAAAAACCTTTTCTTAATATTTTCAAATTTATTCATTTATAAAACAAAAATTAATTCGCATTTAAAAAATGACAAATTATGTAGGTAAGTAATCAAATAAGCAGATAATTTTTCAAAAAGAATTTTGAAAAACAGAATTTTGAAAAGCAGAATTTTGAAAGCAGAATTTTGTAAAGCAGAATTTTGAAAGCAGAATTTTGACAAAAGAATTTTGACCCCGGCAGAATTTTGACCCCAACCCAGGAATATTTTGTATCTTTCTTTTTAGTTTCTAATAGTTTTCAACGGTTTATAGATGTGAATTATAGGAACGTCAGTCTATGGATTATAACAAATGTTTGGGACAGTTACACAATAAACAGTAAGGAAAGTAATTAAGTTGCTATGAAAAAAAAAACAGAATAAGCAGAATTTTTTTTGTTCAAAAAATATGCTGGCAGAATTGTTGAAAAAGCAGAATTTTAAAAAACAGAATTTTGAAATTCAGAACAGAAAAAAAGCAGAATTTTAAAAAACAGAATTTTCGTAAAAAAAGCAGAATTTGAAAAACTGAATTTTGAAGCCAGAATTTTGACCCGATCCCTTTTTTTATGATTTTCTGATTATAAAAAAAAAAAAAACACAGAAGGTTGCAATAACTTATTGTTATTATTTATGGTTAATATGGGAAACGAGCAGACCTAGTGAGTAGTCAACAATTTATTATTGAAAAACAACATAGATCATTCCCAGACCGGAATTTTCAGGCAAGCTTTTTTAAAATTTTTGCATAGAATCTCGATCTCGTTCAATTGATGATGCAATGGTTACAGAGGAGTATTGCTACACGCCTGAAAGAGCACATTAGCGCTGTTAGCAAAAAACAAAGGGAAAAGTCTGCCATATGTGAGCATATACTTGATCATCCAGATGAACACCACTGGATCCATTTCGATCAAGCCAAGGTTCTAGCAAAAGAGCATCACTATATACCGCGCCTGGTTCGTGAAGCGATTGAAATAAAACGACACCAAAATTTCAATCGGGACGACAGTTTTAAGCTTTCTCGTACGTGGGACCCTTTTTTTTATATTGAAATATCTTATTGTTTAATTCAAATTGTTAAAATTGTAAAATATTTTAAGTAATTTTTGTATTTATTGATAACAATTTTTAAGAATATGGATTTAGTTTTAAGGCTTTAAAAAATACTTTTCTGAATCTTTAGTAAAAGATAATACAATGTAATAAACAGGCAATTTGTATACGTTTACACTCATAAAATAGATAATTCACATCGGAAATAGGATATATTTACCACAACTTTAAAACTTAATGCAAACCTCTAAAAGTACGTGTTTAAGATGAATAAACAATAGATACTAAAGTTGGTCTGAAAATACTATATTTTTCAACACACACCCACAATTACCTAACATCCTAAAATCCTCACCTTTTTCTACTCATGTTTAATCTACAATTACCAAACACACTCAAAAGAAAAACATCCTTTTCTACTTCATTCCGGAAGGTAAAAAAAAAATTCAACCATATTTCGCACAAAAAAGAAACACTTTGCCTTTCCATTAAAAAATCATGATATAAATGAAATTCAATTTCCTTGCAAGAAAAATCCCATAAAGCTTCCCTTCTTTTTTTTTCAATGTGTGTCTTCTTCTTTCATAATTTAGTTCACATGTTAAATTCATTGCATTTGCTAAGAAATTGGTATTTCCAATATTTCCGGTTTTATAAGAACCTGAGGCGATAAGTGGTGAAGTGCTTCTGCATTAATTTTAACCTCTCTGACTCATGTCATGTTTTAGTTTTATTTTGGTGAAAATTATTTTTTATTTCAAGAATGATTTGTCATTGGAGTTTATTTTTACTTTTTTTTGCATCTGGAGGTTATTATAAAGGAATTTCGCATATTTTTTTTTTCGTTCTTCTATTCTCAACATTTTTTTATATGACCACTCCTTAATTTTGTTTTCCACATAAAACATGCCTTAAGTATGTCAGTTAAAATTAAAAAAAAAAAAAACAAAACAAGCGCCACAAACTGAATTAATTGAGTTCACCTTCAAGCCTGGCCCACTTCTTCATGTTGTGTCATTTTCAGGAAGAAGAAAAAAGAAATTAAAGGGTCTCTGCAGAGTCATTAGCGTTTTCACATGTAGATAACTCAACTATACAAAAGCGTACGCCTTGGCTGTCCTAGGATACCTTTAACCTAGCATGTCACTTGAAAGTTGAAACTTTTACGCGTAAATTCAATTCAACTGAGAAAAAGGAAACCCAAATGTCAACAAATAAAAAAGGGATTTTCTCCTCTTGCTGCTGCATAAGTTTAATTAAAAGGACAACAAAGTCGTGTTGAGCATGTATATAAAATAGCTGATGGGGATAAAGTTTCTGGGCCCTCAACTTTTGTAAAGGTGTGGAAGTCGCAACAGGACAATATTTATAAATGTAAAAGAATGCTGTTGCTGTAACGTAATAGTTAAAATGGAAATTGCAAATTACTGAGAACTTTGTTTGTGCGATATTGTTGCTCTTTTTCGCACAAAGTCATACCTCCAATCCCTGAGGACAGATCTTATAGTTTTTTTTTTTTGTAATTTATTGCAAAAGATTTTTGTCTGACACTTTCAATAAGTCGTGGTGTTTTTGCATACCTACATATTTCTCTGGTAAATATTCTCGTAGAAATGGTTTATCGCAACAGTTTATCTTTTTTTCAGACACAAAATGATAAATTAGTTTGATTTCATCTTGTATCTTATTCATTTCCTTGACATCGATTAAATGCTCGTTGAGTTTGGTGCAGTTAATAGCGTTTGAAAGATTGTTAATTGATTGATAATACTCATGTCCGGCTAAAAATGACTAATGGTTTGCAAAGTTGGCAATGGAAATGAACCACCAATACTATCGGGATTTCTGTTGGGTTAGTATTTTTGTATTAACTAGTACTAAGAGTTTAAAATTTGGATAATTCGTTAAATAAGTTTTTTTTTAGGAAAACTACATTCCCATGGTATTTATAGAATGAGGTATCGATAGTATTTTTAAATGTTTGAGAAACAAACTATTTGTTGACACTTATCTTATTTGAATCTTAATAACTTATTTAAGAGAATCGTAATTTTTTTCACTTACCTAAATTCAGACAAGTTGCTGCAATAAAAGAAATTAAATCTTTAAAAATATTTTATATAAAAGAGAAATATAAGTGTCAATTTACTGAAGGTTAGCTTATTTGAGACATTTTTGACGGAACAAATTAGCAGTTTAGCATGACCTTTTTTTTTTATTGTAGATTGCCATTGACCAAATAGACTAAACACCATTATAGAGACTGGACTTCTAGGATTAGGAGGCCAGGAAACTGTTGCCGTCGTAGACTAGTAAACGATTGTTAGCAGTACATCCAGTACTAGCTACAAAAGGTTCCCAAATTGTTGCTGCACAAAATAAAAAGCAATCCAAGGGCAATCATCAAGCAAGAAAGTCCGTCAAGAGCAGCAGGTCTTAATTGAGCACTATACACTTTGCTTAACGTTCATTACGAGGATGTGTCAAAATTTCGACAAAAAAAAAAAAGTACAGAAAAAGATATGAAAAAATGAGATCAAAGGATTACCTGAAACGAGATTTACAGAAGGAGTGGTCAAGATTCGACTCTTTTAACTGTTTACTGTTTAACTGTCAAAAATATTTTTTTCAAACTGGCTAGAAGACTGAATTTCTTATAACTCACATCTAAAATATACCCTTGAAAGGTAATTAGAAACGATGTTGTGTGATAAAGAATATTCCTTTTTCTTATTCAATTTTTTGAATATTAATTTTTTTTTAATAATTAAAAAAATTTCAATCATTATTTTCCGAAAATATTATTATCATTAAAAAACCTTTTTTCAATATTTTTAAATTTATTGATTTATCAAAAACAAAAAAAAACTGAATATGACAAAAATTGACAAAGTACTCGTAAGTAAGTAACCTCAAATAAGCAGAAAATTTTGCGAGAAGATGATTTTACAAAATTCTGCAACAAAAAGCGCGGGCTTTTTAACATTTTCCAAACCATTTTTTTAATTTTTTGCAGAATTTTGTAAAACAGATTTATGAAAAGCAGAATTCTGAAAATAGAACTTTCAAAAGCAGAATTTTGAAAAGCAGAGTTTTGAAAGCAGAATTTTGAAGGAAGAATTTTGACCCTGGCAGAATTTTGACCCCAACTACGTTTTAACGAACCAATTTGGAATGCATCTAAAATATTCTGTCCTCTTTTCAAATCAAATCGTCGAAAAACCTTTACAGGGAATAACCTGATATCGGGTTATATGAAAAGGGAATGTCCATTTAATTATATAGTCATAGCCCCAAGTGTACAAGGACGAATTTGGAAAAACGAAAAGAGGTTTTGAGTTGTCTTTTTGATGTTTCCATACAAAATATGGATCAATAACATTGTAAAAGTTGGTAGAAAATTTTCAAAATTTGCAAAATTTGTATGATATCTGGTTTGTTTGAAAAAAATTAAAATAAATATTTCGTGGACTCCTTTTAGGCCCAATTTATTCACTCTCCATTAAATAAGCCGCAATTAAAAATTCCAAATCAGTCAAATCGAATTTTAAAATTTCCAATTTTAAATGGTGACTTTAATGGAGGACGAATAAATTGGTGTTTAAAATAAAGTTTTACCGAATTTTTAAGTAAAACACTTTAAATCTTCATCGATATTTACATAGTTTAGTTTTTATTTATTGAGAAACTTTTGAGCCCAATTACTCATTAAAAATCAGACGTGTTCAAAATAACGGACAATTTGGTGTGCATATGAATTAGGTCTTAGGTATGTATTGGCTCCATGAAAATTTGTAAGATTTTTTCAAACTGCTTGGAATCGCTATCCAAAAACTTAAAAGACGTTCGTTTTGTGTAGTTACTTGGTATGACTTAAAAATCCTCGAATCATACTGCATATATTCAATTGATCATAACTCATAATTCATGGCATTAGTATTGAGAGCACACAACAAAAACGCAGTCATTCCCCCTCCTCTTTCTTGTGAAACATAATAGCGTTTCCGCACAAAATTTAACTACTAATAATGATCAAACTAATAGAAATTCCAATGAAATATTATCAAGAAAAAGATTTGTATGTGCATCGACGAGTGACGCTAATAATAATTACGATTCATTACAAGATTGAGGGTGCTTTAAAAAGCTTCATTAGATCTTACAGCTGGAAAATAAGTTTGCTAATGTGAAATCAAAAATGATCGCTTGGATAACTCAAGAGCTTGTTTTCTTAACAAAGACAGACAGATATTTAATGATATATAAAAAGACTGCGTAGATATATTCGTCTAAGAAAAATCATTACTTGATTATTCTAGATAAATCTAGATTCAAAGTTTCTATCTAGCTATGCTGATTGAAAAATATTTCTTCCTTGAATATTTTTCTTCTAACTTTATGAATTGATTTAAGGTTATCTGTTTAAATTAAAAAAGTAAACAAACACCATTTGATGAGTATCTACGAAGTGATGATGAGCATTGTGCATTCAATTTATTTCCATTTGATTGATTTGCTTTTGTAAGTGCGTCGCATCGTCGTCGCCGTCACGCACTCTTAATGTAGTGGCGTCAAAAATGTCAAATGCCATAATTATGGCAAAAGATCATTTATATTAGATCACTTTCCGATATGAATATTTGTATTTATTGATATAAATGAGAATGAGCATAGAAAATTTATGTAAACATTTAAGAAATCAATTGCGGAAAAGTTTTGTGTAGTTAAGTAAAAATGCGCAAGATTTTACTTTAAGACGTCATAAAAAATACCTTTTAGAAATGGAGGCATTTAAAATTCAAAAAATATAACCAACTATCTTTAACAGTTAGTGCAATTGTAGGAATTTTGTAGTGACCTCTTCAAATAGTATATACATTAAAATTTTTCATATATACATATATTTAACAGTTAGTTCCAAAGTTGTAAAACCAAATCCTTTTAAACACCCGAAAAAGGATCGTCGATTTCAGCTCGTTAAAAATGTATTTGGACCGTTAAACCTTCTAGTTGTTAATATTTTTTAGTAAGAATTTTTTTCTTCTTTCCAGTTTCAAGGAAAAGTAAGACAAGCAGACATCTCATCAATGTTTACCAGTTTCCGCTAATTTTTATTAATTTTCGAATAAGGTACTTTCATCTGAGACTTATTAATAGTGGTATAAAGTTTGTCATTTTCTGGTACACAGAAAGAAAATTGATGCCCACCTGAAATCCAATCCAACCATCTTAAAACAATACAATTTCCGCTTAAATTCTGTTAAATTTAAGGTGAACTTCATTTCATTTTAATCTAAATTTTCATCTTAGAACCAAAAACTGCCAGTTTTCTTATAAATTAAAATGTTTCCACATTAAATAAAATGAATTTTAAATTAAGTAAATATCTTTTAAATTTGCGCATTCCAGAAATTAAACAAATCTGTCCGCTTAATTGAAGACGGGAGTCATCTTTGCAAAAAAAACCATACAAAAATCCGCTTAATTTAATGTGGAATCCGCTTGTTTTTAGGTGGTCTATTTTCTCCGTGAAAGAATAACCATTTTCAACTGATATCACTAAGGAAGATATTTATTAGGTACTTTTCCTCATATTTCTTTTTGCAAGTTTTATCTTAAATTTTTTTAAAGTTGCAACTGAGTGTTACCAAAAATTCTCTGGACAGTAAAAGGTGATGAAACCAGATAAGAAAATATCCCCAATTTAATAGCAAATCAGTTTGTTCGATTTCTAGATAACCTTCAAGGTAACCGTAAACTTTGGAAATTCCTAAAGTTCACTAGTATTACCACCTTTTGGGCATTACTCAGCTTACTTAATAATTGCTTGGAGAAGAAGATTGGTTTTCAATTAATCACATTATAGTTTATGTTTCTAAATCATCCAAAGTGTCGAAAGCTATTCGAATTACTCCTGACAGAAAACCCATTTAAAATCACAATAAAACCTAAAGCTAAAGTCAATCAATCCTTATTTCCTTTCCAAGAAATCACACCCCAAACTAAAGGAACTTTCACTCACGCCCTCAGAAATGTAATAACCCTAAATTAACTCATGCTGCTTAGAAAAAGGTGTGACACAACAAAAAACTGTCACCAAAAGCCGTAATCGGTAGTTTGACCATTAGTCATTCCAGAACACAAAACACAATCACTTCTTGTATTATTTGAAATTGGAAACAGAAAACAAATAAAAGTTAAACCTTCAAAGTATCATAAATTCTTTTGCTTGGCTTATTGACTTTACTGACAGCTGTTGCTTTAAATTGACCTTCATAAAAATATACAGAAACAAATATAAATAAAATATCATTGATTTCGTAGTCAAGTCGTCATAGTTGTGGAACAAGCTGTTCAATTAAAATGTGACCAAATTGATATTTAACATTAACCCCAAATTAAGCATTGAGTACGTTTAATTGACAGAATGCGTGTGTTGACAATTGTTAATGGTGGAGAATGAAAACGTCACTGTCATATGTCATTTTGTTGTCTGTTTGTTTTCAGAACACTTACTTAAACAAACAGAACTTTCTTCTTCTGTTTGACTGAGGAAGGGGACTGCCATAGTTTCTGAGGGAATGTTTATTTCGGTAAATGAATTAATTTCCAGACATTCCGGAAAGACAATGGATGGCTTTCGATTAGTCAAACGACTACTGTAACTAATTGCCCCAAAAACCCACCACACTCAAATTCAGTTTGTGATGGTTCTGAACGACTATGCTAAAATTTTAGCAAACACGCGAAGAAATGATAGAACGCAGCTGTTTCAGAAAGTTCAAGACATCAAAACATTGTAATATTGAATAAAGTTCATGTCCATGGGTAAGGTACTATCACAATGATGATGAGGTGGCGTTTTGTAGACGCATTATTTGGCGGTAGCACGTTTCCGTCAACGAAGAGAGCCTACACAACACCACTCTACATTATTGTTAATGGCTTGTTCATAATTCTATTAAAGGTAAGGCCTCAACTCAGTCCTCGGTTGAATGAAATTGCCTAAGTCATTACATTCCGGGTAATTAAGAGTTTTTCTTGTGTTCTTTCATAATGAGAATGTGCACTATTTTTGTGTCCCGTGGACAATTCAGAGATACTTATACAACAACTAATTACTTAAATACCTACTCCATGCGATATGTTTTAATGTTTGATATATTTTTACTTCTGTGTACAGTTTTTAGTGGTGTTTTTTTGTAGTAATTAGAAACATTTAACGGACATAAGTTGGAGTTTGAGTGTTTTTATTCTTGTTGGAATGGAAGAAATTAAATGATACTTGGTGGTAATCAAGATGACGCCAGGTCTGTTGATGACACTAATTGGACACAATGAATGCTATAATCGGGAAATGCG
Organism: Episyrphus balteatus; assembly: GCF_945859705.1. Taxonomy (NCBI): domain Eukaryota; kingdom Metazoa; phylum Arthropoda; class Insecta; order Diptera; family Syrphidae; genus Episyrphus; species Episyrphus balteatus. Next base: position 10,309,228 of record NC_079134.1, on the reverse strand, counting down.
TTGAAATTATGAACGAAAAAAAAAAAATGAAAATGAAGAAATGGAGAAATGACAATGAATTGTGTGTATTGTGGTGACAAAAATGACCACAGACGGTATGTGGATATATTTTTGTTCTTTTTTTTTAATTAATGGCTGGGAGATGCTTGGTTATGGTCCAGAGTCCAGACTTTCTGTAAATTTTACAAATTGGACTAAAACTTGTCACCCAGAAATTCTTCATTTTACCAATTAATTCTTGCTATTGCCATCTACAAATTATTTAGGCTTCTTCTCGTATCACTTAGTTCAGATTTCTGGGATATGATAGAAATGAACAAATGTTTTCTTAAAAAAAAATTTGCCAACATTAATTAAGCCTTTTTGTGCTAAAATTCTTACTTCTAACTAAGCTATTCATGCCTATTACCCAAGAAACAGTGATCCACTCCCCGGAATCTACTCGATCCGCAACCGCATCAAATTTATACCCGGGATAAACTGTATTACCGATCCACGAAAGCACCCTAAACTGCTTACCGACATATGTCAAATGTTTCTCTATCACTTTCGCACCGGGCGGCGCGCGCGGCGAGTTCAGTAATAGGAATCGGACGAAAGTGACTCTCATTCCCGCCGCAGTGCTTCTGCGTCTTCGGTAATAGACATGATTATCTTGACGGTAATTTGGACACAACTTTGTATCCAAAAATGCTTTTTTTCATTTCCGTAAAAGGAATCTTTTGTTTTGCAAAAGCATACAATAGGACGTATTTATCCAAAGAAAATGTGGACGAGCATTTAAAATAGCGCAATAATCTATTTTTTTTTTTTAAACAACAAAATTTGAATGCTGATCTCGTTACTTTATTTTAATCAATTGTAAAAATGGTTTTGTTTTGCATATTTTGAATAATGCATAAATGAAATTTATTTTTGGGATCAAAGTAGGCAAAAAAAAGAAATTAATGAATGTTTTAATTTAAAAATCAGTGCCATGAAATGAGATTTTACGATTTATCAGCATCAATAAATACATTTAATGGAATGTGTCTACTTTTATAATTTTGTTTTTTTTGCAAACAAAAGAAAAACTCTTCTTGGTCATTCATTTTTCTTATGTGAATAGTCATAAAATGTCATCATTAATTTTTTTTCAGTAAACGGGTGATAAAATTAACTGTTCATTTTTTGTCGGCACATATTCCGTTTTATTTATTAGAATTTAATAAAATGCCCCTGAACGTGTCAATAGCTACTTTCCCTACTCAATTTTTCAAATAGATTAAAAGTGTCAGAGTAAAAAGTATTCATCTTAATACTTTGAAGATTTTATGTCAAAGTTTTATAGGTCTGTAGTTACTGTTTGAGAAGATAGAGGACGGTTCCAAAAATCTTTTGGATAAATTCAAATAAATAGCTAATAGTAAAGAATGCCCCAAAGGAAGTACCCCTGAAATTTGTTTTTTTTTTTTTTTTTTTTTTTCAATTTAATAAGTTTTAATAAATAAGTCTTCACAAGTTCCTATTTTGACATAAAAGAAAGTTTAAGACTTTGGTCATATTTATTTGTCTGGATGAGAACAAATTACCAACGAAAATAATTCAACCATAACTGAAATAGTGCCAATTCCAAATACTGATTCGAGAGCAAAATATACCTATTCATAGTATAGGTACTTTTTATTAATAAAATATTTGACATGGGCACCTGAATAGCAATCGAACAAAGTCTAACAGTAAAAAGACAAAAGAAGTAGTTTAAGCCGGACCAAGAACAAAGAAAACGACTTAAAATTCATATAAGAGCCGTTAATTGGGCTAGGGCTATATACGGACTATGATTTTACGTGATAACGTCGTAAAAAAAAGGTTGTGTGCTTTTAAAATGATTCAATTGAAGCGTTTATTTATTTCAAACAATTATAATTTACAAGAAAAAGCGAAAAAAATTACCTTTTTTCTTTTCTCATTATATTATTTTTTTATTTTAAAAGCTTACAAAAAAAATTATACCATTAAAAAGCTAAATAATAAAACCATTTTTAAATTTTTACAATGCGCAAAAAGTATTAAAAAAGTATTCATCAAAAAAATCATTTCTCATGAAAAAAATGAAAAAATCATTTCCATCACCCGAAAAATCATTTTTTTGATATTACAACCTATAATAAATTTTATACTACCTGAAAGCTTATTGCTTCAGCTCAAAATATATATATCGATCATGTCTATTAGGCATCTACAAAAAGAGCTAGAATTTTTTTAACTCGATCAATTTTCATCAAAAAAAGCAAAAAAAACATATAATTTTATGTTCTCACGCTATTGAATTAATTTTTTTAGACAACCTATAAAAAAAAATTGTATATCATGTAAAAGCTTATAATTTCACCTTTCATATGACGTTTCAATCTTATTTCTGCGATGCCTAGAAAAAAAGTTAGAATTTTTAAAAGCCAACCATGTCGAAATTCCAAACTTAGATTACGGTACTTTCCACACTGGTGGCTGTTCATGATCAACAGATCTCCACAGGTGTTTTGAGGTATTTCGCAAGTTTTTTAATGTAAAATTGTGTAGCTTGCATTGAATGTACAGTTATGTGTGATATACGAAATGAAAGGTAACATCATCAGGATGCTCAATAAAGTTAAATCAAATTTGTATTTGCTTTAGATCAAAAGATAGAACCTGTTGAATAATAAAACTTCATTTTACCGTTATCTCAAAATTGTGACTACAAAATTTATTGAAATTTTGCACAGATATAGTCTGTCTATTATCTATCTACAATATATCTGTTGAAGAAAAAAAGATAAAAATAAAAAGCGGTTAAAAAAGGTCAACAAACTTAGGACAAAAAAACTTGTTTTTACATTGTCGCGTTCAGAAAATAGCCGATTTTTTTAAATTTTGTTTTACCCCTATTTACCCTATTAAAAGATGGAATTTTTTAAAATCCTTCAAATGTATTTAACTTAAGGTAATTATCTTTCAAATAAGCTATAGAAGATTTTTGTATCTCTAATAGTTTATTTTTAATTTTGAAGTGAAATTTTTGCCGCACTGCGAAAGTGCGAGAGTGGAACCTTAGAAAATGGCGATTTATAAGACGTTATCACGTCAAAAAATGTGAGCGTTATCAAACTATGCGACATTGTCAAGAGACCTTTTTTCAAACATACAATTATTAAAAATAATCACATTCTTAAAGTGTTTGCAAAATATTTAATATTTTTTCAGATTTAGTAAAAAACCCTTGAGTGAAGCATTTATCTTTATAAACATTTTTAACATTTTACTTCAGAAAATCTTAAAAAAAAAAATGCAAATTTGTTTTTTGATAAATTTAAGAAATTCTCTTGAATTAAAAATGGTAACAAAAGAACATTTGCTTTATTTGTTTTTAAAATATGATATTTTTAATTGCAAAAAAAAAGAACTATTTTTACATCTCTTGTTCATCTATTAAATATAGGATAGAATACAACTACAGCTCTTCCTTAAAAAAAATCTCAACTTTTACTCAAAAAAGCAAAATAAACAACTATGAAAAAAACTTAAAGTCTTAAAGCAAATTCTCTTGGCTCATGGGGATATACTGAATTGCACCTGTTTCATAAAATATATGGACAAAAAATAACTAATTAGCTTGGGAATGCCTAAGAACGAAGAGGAGTTCTTGTGTTTCTTGTGTACCACTATCTACCAGTAGATACTAACATCTAAAATGCAATAAAACAATTTTAACTTCGCATTACTTTCAAGCACAGCATCGTTTCCCATTTCCATTAGCTCTTATACAGCATAAAAAGACTATAAATTTTGAACTCTTTGTTTGGCATTATAATACCTTAATTAATGGCGTAGGTAGCAAAATATTAATATGTACCATAAATGCGTGGTTTTTCCCGGATGCAAAGGATATCAAGGAAAACCCATTGAAAAACATAAAATGCATATTAATTATATTTTACACATGTCCTGTCCGTCCCACACTAACTCCAAAACAAACAATAATATTATTTATCACCGACCTCCGACCAAACGAGAAGGTGGTACACCATAGACACACAGGTCCTGTTGCATTATTTATCTTTATCCTGTTTGTTATCTTTTGCAATGTGCAATGCACACAAAAATACCATAGTTGTTGTCCAGGTAAAGTCTCAAGTACAAAAAAAGAAAGATAGGACAAAAAAGGCTCATTTTCTAGATAGGCACTTTATCAAATAATGCATGCAACCTCAGTTGGCTTCTATCGTTGTGGTCATAGTCGTTGCCACCCTCACATTATTTTCTATAGTGAGTGATAGTCTTTCAAGATAACACTACAAAACTTAAGTAATCTCTTGCAATGTGATACTCGTATGTGAAGAGAATAATGTGCAGTTTTTTTTTTCCAGTTTGTAAGTGACAGAATGATGATAAGAAAATATTTGCGACTTAAGATTTGGCACGTTCGTTTTTCAGAGAAAAATAACTCTTTAATTGACTTTAATTTTTTTTTGTAACGATAAGCAAAACCTACACGAGACTTTGGGAAATTCCTTAAATATTTTATAATCAGATAACAGATTCCTTTTTTGCTATGTGGTGAAGTGGATATATTAAGTACCAGAGGTTATACATAAAGAGGTTATACATAAAGTAATTTGAATACAAAAACTTAAAAGAAATATGAATACAATTTTACGAGGAAAAAAATGAAAAGATAACCTTTGTAGGTATAATTTCAAAAGTCGTTAGACCCTCTAAGATTTGCTCCAAGCAAAGTGCTTTAAAAATAAAAATAGGAACCAAATGGTTAGGTACACTTAATTTAAATCATATTCTACCTGATTTCCATGTTAATCCAAACCCTTCCATATAAGTAATTGATCTGGCACGTACTCTACCTTCAATTCAAATCTGAAACTTTTCTTGAAGTTTATAAAAGTTTACAATCCCTACAGACTTAAGGCGGAAAAGTTATGGCATAAAGTTCTTAAGTGGTATTGGTGTTTCGTATAAGAACAAGGATTGCGAAACTATAGGGAATATTTATGCTACGCGAAAGATATACACACATTTGGAAAACATTTTCGTTGTTAATTCATTTGAAAAAAAAAATCTATATGTAAACGTTTTGTTACACAACAGAACATATCGTATTGCTTGTTTCGATCTCAAAATTATATATGTTCCCAGAACCATTTTTTCAGTAAAGTTATTGGAGACGTTCGAATTTTAAAATAAACGATAAAATATTTATACGAATAATTTTAATTCTTATATCTCTTATTAAAACTTAAATTGATTGTGAACTGGTTTAGAAATAAAATTTTGCACTTAGCTCAAGACCGAAAACTTATAGCTCATAATTTTAAAGGATATCAATCTAGCAATCTAGGGAGGACAGCGATAGCGGAATTTTTCTTAGCTCTGGAACATTGAAAAAAAAAATCAAATTTTGAACCTTAATTATTATAATTTTAAAAAATTCGGGCACGAATTGCAACCATTGTCTGAAAAAAAAAAAATATTAATTCAAAATTCATAACGATTTAAGCAAACGATTAACGGCACCTGTCATAGAGTCGTTTTCTTGATTTCTGAATCTCTTCTAGTTACATATATGACTTAGTAATACTAGTATTAAAATTTTCAAAAATTTTTGGATCTTATTTCAGTTTTTTTTTTTTTTTGAAAAATTATTTTTTTGAATACGAGTTAGTTATTTTTTATAAATTGTTTTATTGTATCAAATAATAATTTTGCAAGAATGATACCCATTTATTTTGTTTAATTTGAAAGTTCTTATTTACAAAAAAAAAAAAAAACTATTTAATGAAAATACGCCTCAAAAAATTCTTTGGTTTAAAATTATTTGGAAGGAATTTTGACCGACATATTTTTTTCTCAATTTTTTCCATGAAAAATATTATAGGTTTTCCTTAAAAATAGTCCTACAACGCAACATTCATTGAGTAATAATAATTTTATGTGTACAGAAAATTACAAAAAAAAAAAAAAAAAAATATTGATGGAAAAATTTAGACCAATAAATCTATTTAATTGTATGACTTTTGATGTAACTTCTCATATAAATACCTTAAAATTTATAGAATTCAAAAGTCTTAGTGGCTTTTTTATGCTAAAACAAGAATGAGCTATACAGTCGTTTATATCAGTTAATGTTGAAGAAAAACAGAGTAAAAAACCTAATAAAAAATGTTTGCTTGGAAATCTGTATCTTAACTAGTCACTCGGCATTTCAGTTAAAGTTTTTGTTCTCACCTCATAAAATTCTTAAAAAATGAACGTATAGAAATTAGAAGGATTCTTCCTCATAATAGGTGGAAATGTTTTCCACCAATGCAAATAATTCTGATCCTAAAGACTATTTTTTACGAAAAAATTAATTTATTAATTCGATGATATGACCATGTTAGATATACAGTCGAATTACTATGAGTCAAACTCCCCCTAAGTTGAATTTCCTTTCAAACCTTTTCACAATTTTCAATGAACATTTTTAAAGAAAAATGAATAGATTAATTCCTCTAACTCGAATTTCCCTCTAACTCGAACAAATTTTTGTGTCCTGTGAAAGTTCGACTTAGATGGAGTCGACTGTAATTATATTTTGTGGATATATTTTGCGGAAAAGTTCTCATCTACAAAATATAAAAATTAATTATTTCATTATAATTTTGTAGACATTTTTCTCAAATAATATTTTTCGTTAATTTTTTTTCACTGTACAACTTGCTGGACAAGATAACATTGTCACTTAATAGCCCCGAGTCTTTCTACATAAAAAAATTCTATAAGCAAATTTAACGTAAGCAGAAATAATTTTTAATATGACCGAAAGCAATACCATGCTAAATTATTATTAATTTTAAAATCTAGATTAATTTTCTACGCTTTTCTAACTTCACTATAATAAGTAATCTATCCATCACTGAATATCAATGTCTTGCTTCTTAAACCATTGTAGGTACCCCACCCTGTATGATTTCCGTTCATTCCATTACAATCAATGAATTCCATGATTAAGCGGGTGAATATTACTTAAAAACCTTGTTCATGAATGTTAAAACAAACAACATAACTATACTTTACGACATAACTTTATTCATATCTTAACGTTGTTTTCTGTTTTATATTCAAAAGAAAAAAAAAAAAGCTTAAGATAACTAAGCGTCGCTATAGCTAAAAATAAAATTTATCATTTAAACAGTAAGCAGCAACTCTATACTTTTTTTTTTATCAGCCAGCACAGTAGTGCAGAGAGAAAAACAATTTATTATTAATTTTTTTTTTTTTTTTGAGATAGTGTAATTTTTGAGGCCAAGAAGATAAAAAAAACATGCCTTTGTTTATTTTCAATAATAATAATTTTTTTTATTTCTTCCAAATTATCAACCCATGATTTTATGTTGTCGGTCATGTTATTTGCCATTCATAAATTCTCAGAAAAATAATAAAACTTTTTTTTTGATTAAATAAATTAAATAAATAAATTAAATAATATCTTTGAATTTCTGAGATAGTTTGCGTCACTTACTTTTGAATCGCTTGTTATTCGTTCTCGAATCTCTTGTTGAGTTTAAATGTATCCACAAATAATATTTATTTTTTTATTTATTTTTTATAGACACTGCAGTAAAGTGATGAGCAATTTAGCATACCAAGGTGGACTTGAAGCACCTGGAAATCATTTATAACAAAATTGATGATTCACCACAAGAATATAAAATTGTATCTGAGAGATACAAAGGCAACAAGTATCTTGATTTTTTTTTTTATTATTTTCAAAAGTTGGACTTTGAACAAATTTTAAATCTTTAAAATTTGTAACTTTAGGGAAAATTCAGTTAAAAACTTTTCGAAGAAAACCGACTAATTTCCACTTAAAACACAAACACACGCATAACCCTCTCAGCTTGACAGCTAGGTTATAATAAAAAAAAACCCAGGTAAATATAAAAATATAGGTTATGTTGTATAAAATCAATTCGGTTTACGGCAAGTCGGTATATACCTGTGTTAAAAAAAAGCCGCTTTAAACAGGCACAAACAAATAAAAATTTATACACGATCGTTGTCAATACAAAAGAGAAGCAGATAGATACAAATGTATCTTTAAGATGTGAATGTATCTAAACACACACATAGGCAGCAAAAAAAAACTATAATTTACCAGAAAAACAATTCATACAAGTCACGACACAGAGAGGCTATTAAAATTTATTTATTATATCTTTTTTTTTTTGTATAATATAAAAAAGCTAAAAGATGACAAAGACTTTTAGGTATAAAATGCTGAGCCGACAGGTTTAAATTCCATATACACACCCGTTCACGAACGTTGTTGCTTCTCAACTGAGAATATGCGGTTTGTTTTTAAACGGAATTGGTGGCCTTTTGGTTTGATGCCGCATAATAATAATAATAAAATCGGTATTCGGCAATTCGACTGTTAGAAACTCACAACAAAGCAGGCATTCAAACAAATTCTCATTGGAATGAGAGATAGAATTGAGTGAGATACAAAAATTCATTCATAGATTTGTGTTTTGAGTGAATAGTAATTTAAGTTTGAGGGACACTGGGTTTGTATCTTGGATTGGATGATGTTTAGTGTATAGTAGAATTAAGCTTTGGGAAAAACACACTCAAAATACAGTCTATCACCAGTATATGGTTTGAGGTTAGGTTTTTCATTATTGTGAAGAATACAAAATTTAAAGTGTTTTAAGATAAATTTGAAGCCTCTCCTGAAGTCTGAGAACGTTTTTTTGATTTCCGTAGTCTCTGTTGTTAGGGGTTTGGTTTGGCTTTTTTGTTACTGGCGCTAAATAGCGATTTGTACTCGCTTGGATCAGTAAAAAAAGTAATTGAAAAAGAGATATACAAGTCATATTTGTTGTATAAAACAAATTCAAATATTTTCAAAACTTAAATAACCATAAAGTAAAATTAAAAATGTATTAAGTGTATGATTACTTTTGTACTTGAATGTGATTTTTGTTATCCTTTGAGTTTGAAGCTCTTTTCCTAGCAAATAATAAATAAAAACATGTAGCGAATCAACTTTATACAGGGTGTCCCACAGTCACCGCCCCAAATGAAAACCATAGATTCCTGAGGTCATTTTAAGTCGAAAAACTTGAGAGGTAATTTTCTCGTTTTCGTCCCGTTTTCGAGTTACCACGGTTTTTATGATTTTTGCTCTCTTGTCCTTTAACTGGCCTTATCTTTGCCAAACTACGTTTGATTTGAAAGATTTTTGATACAACCAGTCAAGAATTTATTACAGTTTAAGTTTGTCTCAAAACTTTTTTTTCTGCGGACATCCCTTTCTCCACAATTTTGCATCAAACACAATTTTCTTCGTTTTTTAAGTTGTTTTTTACACTTTCATATCATTTAAGACAAAAAAACACGTTAGTGAGTACTAATTTTTTGTGCTTTTTATTAAAGCCCAGTTTATTTCCATAAAAAAAATAAGTTTTATTTCATAAAAAATGCTACTGAAAGTAATTTAAAAAAAAAATAAACAAACTGAGTGAATTAAAAAAAAAGAATATTTTTTAAATAAAAAATTAATTTAAATGAATTATAAACTTTTTCTGAGCTATTGTGGTTAAGAAAAGAACAAATAGATAAAGCTCAGAAAAAGTTTTAGTTCATTTAAATTAATTTTTTATTTAAAAAATATTTTTTTTTTAATTCACTCAGTTTGTTTATTTTTTTTAATTACTTTCAGTAGCCTTTTTTATGAAATAAAACTAATTTTTTTTTATGGAAATAAACTGGGCTTTAATAAAAAGCACAAAAAATTAATACTCACTAACGTGTTTTTTTGTCTTAAATGATATGAAAGTGTAAAAAACAACTTAAAAAACGAAGAAAATTGTGTTTGATGCAAAATTGTGGAGAAAGGGATGTCCGCAGAAAAAAAAGTTTTGAGACAAACTTAAACTGTAATAAATTCTTGACTGGTTGTACAAAAAATCTTTCAAATCAAACGTAGTTTGGCAAAGATAAGGCCAGTTAAAGGATAAGAGAGCAAAAATCATAAAAACCGTGGTAACTCGAAAACGGGACGAAAACGAGAAAATTACCTCTCAAGTTTTTCGACTTAAAATGACCTCAGGAATCTATGGTTTTCATTTCATTATCAATTGATTGAAATTCCTTAAATTAAAACCACTGACATTTTTTCCAATAAAAAAAAAAAATAAACTTTGATCTTTGCTAGTCGCTTATAGAGCGGGCGGCCTCTGCAGAAACGCTCAACTCATCGAGCTAAAGAAAATTTAAAATGGGAAGTGAAAGAGGGCTATTAGTAGTTACGAAAACCACAGGTCTTCCCGTTCGCATCCTGGCACGATTGGCGTGGTAAAGTGCATTGTGCATCTCATAGACTTAAAAGACAATATTGGTGTCAAATTAAAGGTGATATTGTCAGCTATCAAAATTCAGAGGTCTTCCGGGCGAAAGTCTGGCAGTTTTGTCATGCAGCCCGTTTTAAGGTTAGAAGCGATGAAAGTGAGTTTTTTCATAAAGTCTTGTTTTTTGGTATTTTGGTGGATGAGTTAAGGAGTTTTTTCACTATGAAATAAAAATATGAGTTATTAGCATTTAAATATAAAACGATGTTTTGGAAAATGCTTGATAGTTTATTTACAATGACCCAAAGTATATGCAAAACTACGAATAATTCACGAAAAAGTCTCAAATAATACGCTGCGCCCCTTACAACTTACCGAATTAAAAGGCGAATTTAATTTCAAATTAAAGCTAATAATGTCTTTTCTTGAAAACCAGAGGTCTTCCAAGCCAAAAATTGGAAGTTAGGTCACGCAGCTTGTTTTAAGGTTAGGAGCTTTTTTTTACTTAAAACGTTCACCCAAGCTGGGGGGTGAAATGTCAAGATGTGGCTTGGAAGACCTCTGGTTTTCAAAAAAAGACATTATTAGCTTTAATTTGAAATTAAATTCGCCTTTTAATTCGGTAAGTTGTAAGGGGCGCAGCGTATTATTTGAGACTTTTTCGTGAATTATTCGTAGTTTTGCATATACTTTGGGTCATTGTTAATAATCTATCAAGATTTTTCCAAAACATCGTTTTATATTTAAATGCTAATAACTCTTAATTTTATTTTATAGTGAAAAAACTCCTTAACTCATCCACCAAAATACCAAAAAACAAGACTTTTTGAAAAAACTCACTTTCATCGCTTCTAACCTTAAAACGGGCTGCATGACAAAAATGCCAGACTTTCGCCCGGAAGACCTCTGAATTTTGATAGCTGACAATATCACCTTTAATTTGACACCAATATTGTCTTTTAACTCTATGAGATGCACAATGCACTTTACCACGCCAATCGTGCCAGGATGCGAACGGGAAGACCTGTGGTTTTCGTAACTACAAATAGCCCTCTTTCACTTCCCATTTGAAATTTTCTTTAGCTCGATGAGTTGAGCGTTTCTGCAGTGGCCGCCCGGACTATTAGTAATGTTCGACAATTGATTGAAACAGAGCCGATTCTTGGATCTTTCTTTATTTGCCACTGATTTCCAGTTAGATCGTTGCATTTCAGGAAAGAAACTAAAAACGATCGATTAAGCCTCCAAGAAATATGGTTTGGTATTCATTTTGGGCTAATGCAGTGATTTAAACGATCTTTGAGAATGGTTTTATTTAAAAAGAACACAGAATCGAATAAGAGGACTCTCCACGTATCCCGTGTCCAGCTACATAAACATACCTACTATAATATTACAGCTGCAAGAAAATTAATAATGTAGGTAAAAGAATCATTGAATTTTTTCGAGACCTGTGTCAAAAAGTGTTAAACTCTCTTCAGTACACTCAGGGAAAAAAATGGTTATTTTGTAACTATTTGCATCTTTACTTCACTTTATAGAATTCAATGATATTTGGCGAATAACTATTTTTTGACAGAAAATAGTTACAAAATAGTTAAAAAATGACTATTATAATAGTCACACTCAAAAACAAAATAGTTAAAATAACTTTTGAATTAGTTAAAATTGACTATGCCGGAGTAATTACGTCATTGTTAACTATTATGTTTATATAGTTAGAAATAACTATTATAATAGTCACATGCCAAAGCAAAATAGTTAAAAGTAAGTATTTTGTAAAGTTACAGAAAACAAGATGTCGTATAGTTACAGATGACAAGATGTCGAAGCGTGCCAGTGGCCAGTGCGAGTAAAATTTTCATAGAGACTTTTATTTGAAAAGAATTCAACCTGTTGTTCATTTAATTCTTTTTAAACAAAAGTCTCTATTTTTTAAGGAAAACCAGTGTCAAATAAATATAATTTTTTAGGGTATTGCTCCAAATAAAGGTAAGAAATTAAATAATTTATTAATTCTTCAAATGTATTAAGGGGTAATAACACCTTGTAAACCATGAAATCGAGCGTCATTTTCATCAGCGTATAAAACAAAGAAGAAATATTATTTTCTTTTGGTGTTTGTTTAGTTTAATTAAGTATATTAATAAATAACAGAATAGGCTTATGTTAAATTTTTTAATGATGTGAAATTTCGTAAATGGCGGTGTAGTTCAGGATGATAGTAAAATCCTGTGCTCCCATCGGGCGACCAACTAACTCCTACAGTTTTTAACAGATTGGGCTGAAATTTTGTGTGGAGCTTAAAAATACTATTTCCTAGTGAAGTACGTAGGATTTTTTTGAAATATTAAAATTTAACGATTTTATGGTCTTTTTTTCAACGAATTTTGTTTTTGGAATGAAATAATTTTTTCAAACTAATGCCATTTCTTTAAAAATTAATATTTCAAAAAAATCCTATGTACTTCACTAGGAAATAGTATTTTTAAGCTCCACACAAAATTTCAGCCCAATCGGTTAAAAACTGTAGGAGTTAGTTGGTCGCCCGATGGGAGCACAGCACTATCATCCTGAACTACACCGCCATTTAAAAAATTTCACATCATTAAAAAATTTAACATAAGCTTATTCTGTTACCTAATAATATACTTAATTAAACTAAACAAACACCAAAAGTAAATAATATTTCTTCTTTGTTTTATACGCTGATGAAAATGACGCTCGATTTCATGGTTTACAAGGTGTTATTACCCCTTAACTAATTTTTCAGTGAAACATAAATCAATTATGAACAGGGAGTGCATCCAAGCTGCCCTTTGGCCTATCAGCATATTTCTTTGGAATTATTAATTACCCTTAGAAATTGTATGAAAAACGATTCTAAAAAAAGAACTATTTTTAATAAACATTTTTTTCATTTTTAGTATTTTTTTTTTTATATAATTTCCCCTCTCGTAAGCGGAGGGAGATATATCACACCCCTCCCCCTGTTTAAAAAATCTATTGTATATAGCCCCATAGCTCTTCCCTCCATTTGACTATTTAAATAGTCACAAATAACTATTTGAATATTTAAAATGACTATTTAATAGTTAATTTGGAAAAAACTTCGATTGATTAAAATAGTAATTTTTAACTATTTTCAACCATTTTAAATAGTTATCCCGTTTTTAACAATGAAAATAGTTTAAAAAAAAAAAATAGTTAAAAATGACTATTTTTTTCTCTGTGTGTATTTATTTATTCTTCTATAAAATAGATAATATGGTTACCCATTTGTGTTGCATCAAGAAAATTCGATGTTTAGTTGCAAAAATAAAACAGTAATTTGGATTCATAAAGCTTTACAGCGACCAAAGTTGAATTTAAAAATTTAATAAGATGAAAGATGCATAAAGATATCATATAAAAAAGGAATGAATAAAAGTGGTCCACTACTCCATCCTTGAGGAACTTCAATTGAAATATTAATTTTTATCTTAGGTAGGTTGTTACTACTTAAACATGACTAACTTTAAGATAAAACTTAATCCTTTGGAGAATCCAATTGTTAGACTCTCTTTATTATTAAGATCGTCTGAAGACCATATTAAACATTAAAAGATTTGTTTTGGTGACTTCTACAAGAAGGTTTAATCTGAAGACGGATTTTCAAAAAAATGGAAAGAAAAACACAAAATAACTCAAGTCATTTTTGTTTAAATTTAGATTTATTCCAAATTTCATTTATTTTGGTATTGGTAGTTTAGGGTGAAACCTGCATTCAAAGTTGAGTTGTGCTGAGTTGTTTGAGTAATAAAAAAAAAATTGAGTGAAACTTTTAAACTAAAAGTTTTCGCTACATCTAAATTCCGTTCTTAGGTTTTGGTTGTGAGATATGATAGACAAATTAATAAGCTTTTGAATAAACTTTATAAACTTAATACAGCCAGAAGAAACTTCTAAGCTCAATAAAAAAAATAATAACCTCAATCTTTTTTTTTTTCAAATTGAATTTTAAATTCAATAATTGAGTCGTTATCAAAACATATGATAATAAAATATCAATAAAATGCTACGGACTTTGATAATTTTGAGTGCATGATGATGATGAATCTTATTCACAGAAACATGCGTATAATTATTATCTGCTACATATTCGAACATGAACTCAATTTTAATTTTATGAGGATCCTAACCTTTAGTTGTCATTTTCATGTACCGACAACGAACTTGAGTAATTTTGAAATGATACATGCTGCTGTTGCGGTGCTGTATTGAATTGAATTATCAATTGAAGAACTAGTACCTAATGGTTTAATGTAGTGACTTTGTATACATTTTTATGTTGTGCTCTATTGATTAGGAACAAAATGTTTATAATAGGGTGAAATTCTTTGATTAGTTTGTTGTTATGGTTGACTGAATGCAATTAAACATAACATCAAACTTACTTGTATCAACCATTGTATATCAATTCATATACAATGTATCAACATTTAAAGGGCTTAATAAGGTAATTGAAATTTAATTAATACTTTGAGCATAATCTTTTAATTCTTCTTATTTAAAATCGGAAAAAGACAAAATGCATTGAAGGCGCCAATAATGCAATTTAATTGATTGAATTTTAAAATAAATTGAGGTTACTCTTTAAAAAAAAACATTTGTATTAAGAAAATGACACAATTAAAATACGAAATATCTTGGTTGTCTGTAAAGTAGAAGGATAATTTTACGTTATAACGTTATAAGAAAATTAAAATAAATATTTCTAAGCAAAACCAAATAAAAATTCAACTCTCATAAACTAATGCAGTTTAATTTCTTTTATAAAGACGTATTTTTAGAAAAAAAAATTTAAATCGTAAGAGCCGTTTTTTTCAAAAAATAATTTTGTTAGGTACTTACAATTTCTTTTTCATAAAAAATTAGAAATTAAAGTTGGTATGCCATTTTGTAGCAATTATTAACCAGCACCTAAAACCAAAATTTTTTAAAAAATATTTTTTTTTTTTAATCCAAAACATTTTTTTTTTTTCAAACTTTCATTTTTAATGGAAGCGGGTCATAATTCTGCTTGTCAAAATTCTGTACGACAAAATTCTGTGGGGTCAAAATACTGTAAGACCATAATTCTGTACGTCATTATACTGTAAATACAAAATTCTGTACGTCAAAATACTGTATGAACAAAATACTGACTTGCGAAATTCTGTTTTGTAAGATTCTGTATGGTAAAAGCGGGTGAGATGGCATACCTTTTTTGTTTTTGTCATATTTTTCAAAGTAAACCACATTTCATATTTCTAACAATGCAAAAATGTTCTATATTCAACGTATTGTTTGTTTTAAAGAATTTTATATTTCAAATTTATATTTTTAAATTAATATAGAAAAAAAGTTTAAAAAAAACCATCTCCCCCTATAGGGTGGTTGAGATGGCGCATGAGTTTGTTTTAGGTTTCTATTGCCAAATTCATTGCACAAATGGTTGAACGATGTGAAGGAGTCAAGCACCAATGCATGCTGTATAATAGATTGCAACTAGTCGTCTTTTTTATAAAATTTTAACTTGGCTGAATTACTTAAAAAAAATATGTTGAGGGTGATATGGCACATGCTAAAACTATACTCAATTAAAAAATTCTAGTAGGGAATGCGCCATTTCACCCGCAAAAAACTGCGCCATCTCACCTTTTTGCGCATAACTCATATTCGTAAGCACCCATAAAAAGCAGATAGAACTAGAGCTCAGATTTCACACACAGCATACCTTATACTCTCTTGTATGTATTGGTGTATCAAGGGCATCTAAGATCCCAACGACTCACAAAATATCGGAAAAAAAAGGGCGAATAAAAAATTCGAAAAAAATCATCACATGATTTGCTTTGAATTTTTTTTTTATTTTTTGTATCACAGATAAAGAAACGATTACTGGCTACTTCGATTTAAAATATTTAAAGAAAGCTAAAAATATTTTTCGTACATTTTTAGAGCAATAAATGTAAAAGATATTTAAAGTGCGCCATCTCACCCGCCCCGCCATATCACCCGCTTTTACCCTACTGCAAAATACTGTATTTTCAATACAGTATTTTTAAAGAAATTCCCTTTGATAAAAAAACACTAAATACTAGCTTTAAATATAATTATTGACAGTAAAGTAGTAATTTTATACAAACATAATTATTTAAGTAAAAAAGTAAATCAATTCTAGGAACACAAATTAAACTTTTCCTAGACAAACATTTTACAAAAAAAAGTCAAAATCAATATAAATTTAATTTTGTTTCAATCCGTTTTAGGTATGCAACGTGGTTTAATTCAGATTGTTTTTTTTAAATAAGTGTAGTTTTGTTTTCTCTCTCTTTTTCTCTTTTCCGGGTTGGGGTCGAAATTCTGTATGTTTCAAAATTCTGTATACCAAAATACTGTATGTCAAAATTCTGTACATCAAAATTCTGTAAAAATGCTGTAAAAAATATCGGTTTGATAATGTAAAAAAGTGCGCGCGCACTTTTTTACATTATCAAATCGATATTTTTTACAGCATTTTTACAGAATTTACAAATACAGATATATTTAAAAGAGGGTTTACTATGAATTTCTAAGAGATCAACTTAATAAAGAGGCAAGCTTCTAATGCTGCTTAATCGAGGTACTTTATTATTAAGTGCGCGTGCACTTTTTTACATTATCAAAACGATATTTTTTACAGCATTTTTACAGAATTTTGATATACAGAATTTTGATGTACAGAATTTTGAAATACAGTATTTTGACCAACCAGAATTTTGCTATACAGAATTTTGACTTTCAGAATTTTGTTCGTACAGCATTTTGCTTATACAGAATTTTGACATACAGTATTTTGGCATTACAGTATTTTGAATACAGAATTTTGCAACATACAGAATTTCGACCCCAACCCATTTTTAAATTATATTAGGTGAAAACTATTTAAATGCTTTTATTAAAAAAAATTGTTGAAATTAGGCAAATTTTGGGAGAAAATCAGATTTGAAAAAAAAACTTTTCCTATTCAAAGATAGAACCTGTTTAAAAACTATGACTTGAATTTTTTATATGAGCCTTTACTCATATAAAAGTTATGTAATTTGAATCTGAAAAAAAAAAACTAGAAAACAACAGACAATTATATAAAAAAACGTTAAATATATCTTCACTTGAAACTGTGAACATATAGGTACTTCAATAGCAAAATATTTTATATTTTATCAGGTACATAATATTGCGTGCAAGATAATAAGCTTTTTTGAATTGTAATTATAATTTGTTTTTATCTACTTTAATAAGCTCAAAACTTTCAATCGAAATATATAATTTAATTATTACAAAATGTTTTGATTCCATTTCCGTTGATATTCATTTCAATATGATAGTCATCTGTATTATTTCGTGTTCAATTAACACTCTTATTAAGAGTTATGATTGATAGAATTAATATGCAAAATTATAACTTCAGCGCCGTTTTCAGATGGTTTCAAAACTGATAATACTGTTTTTTTTAGTAAATTATAGCTTTTTCTCATTTTCTATTTTCTATTTATCACTTCACAAAAAGAGAAATGTAAATTCTAGTAAAAAAACAAAAAAACAAAAAAAAAAAATTAAAAAAAAAGAAAGAAATTTTGTTTGGAATGGCAACACTGATCATAAGATCAATCTATAACTCTTGGTTTTAATTTAAAAAAAGCCAACTAAAGCCAATTACATTTTTTAACACCAAAAAAATTAAACAACTGAACCGATTGAATAAATTCAATTTAAAAGATTTAGTGACCTCAACTTATTTTTTTTTTTTTTAAACCAATACTTGACTTTCCTTGTTATTCCTCGTGCCAAAAAAAAGATAAAATCGTTTTATAGTTTTTAAACGCTTATGTGTACCATTTTAATGCCTCATTACACTTGTCCCAAAATATGGAAAGAAATTATAATTTTTGTTAAAAAAATTGTGTGGAAAAAACATTATTTCCATCACCAAAACCAAATGACAACATATTTCAAATGCAATAATTCCGTGTTTCAATTTAACTGATCACCAGCTAGATAAGTCTATCAAATGTTTCGATCATATTAACTGCCTGAGCAGTAAGAATTGTTTTATTATAATTATACCCTACTTAATGACCCAAACCCATCAAAACGAATTCAAATCAAATAAATAGTCCAACTGAATTAGAAAATTATAGCAAACGTGAGTACAACTCTAAAAAAGTAGCAAACATGAACGCAAATCTGTTTTTAACTGTCATTTTCGTATTGGGATTAATTGATGCAGCTTTTGGATGCGTAAGTTCAAAATAAATTTTGATAAAGACGCAAAGGATTTCATACTTTTCGTCCTTAGAATGGCTACAAGGCAAATATTCTTAAAATGGAGAATTGCGCTGGAGCTGATGCTATAATTTCTGCTGATGCTGATTTCACTGTTAAACTTACAAAGAAGTGTGAATTAGTTCCAGTTGGATGTGTTGCTAATAAAGCTTTCGCCACAGCAAAGGTAAGTTATTATTTTAAAATTCTCAAAAACTGGAATATCAATTATAAATATATCCCCTTTCTTCAGGCCAAGTATACTCTGAAAAAGGACAAAATGGTCATCAAGGAAGAAGAAGTCGATCTCTGCTCTGCTGTTGATGGAGCTAATCAGGAAGCTAAGAGCTTCATGAAAGTCTTCTCAATGCCTGAAAAATGTCCAGTTGCAGAGGTAAGAATAATTGTTTTTCAAAAAACGTATCTTATTTCAAAAATGTTCTTCTATTTAGGAAAAAATCTGTGCCAATGACCACAAATTTGACGTTTCAAAATACAAGAATATGATGAGCTTGGCTAAAGGTTCCTTTGAACTTACTGCTGAAGTCACCCACGATACTGTAAGTTTTGAGCAAAATGATTTCTTTTACAAGTGACTTTTTTAATGACACGAATATTTTTTTACAGGGTAAATCTTGCCTTCATCTGGAGCTGGAAATCACCAAATAGATTGACAATCATCATAGATTGCTCAAAAGTATTTGCAAATAGAATTTAATGTTTTTTATTTTCGAATACTTTGAATAAATTTATCTAGACTTTAAAGAAAGTTTAGTTTTCAATTTAAAGAAAAAATAATTTTAATTTTATCAAAAGGATAGCATTTTTATGATTTCAAATTATAAAGACAACTCGTATTCGAAAATATTCAGGCCATTAAAATGCAAGCAAGTTCTGTTGAAAGATCTTCATTTTTGGCACATGTTTGTATTCGGAAATTTTCTTTAACAGTTTTTGTTTGCTAAAGTTAATATTATATGTAAGTATACAATTGCTTAGACGATCAATTCCTTAAATCATTTAGGTCCAATTTATTCACTCTCTAAAACTGTCAAATCGCATACAAATTTTAAAATTTCCCTTTTTTAATGGTGACTTTAAATTTAATGGAGTGTGAATAAATTGGACCTTAAATATTAAAAATATGATCATAAAGAATAAATTGGTTTGGTCATTCAGTCAGCAATACACATTTTATATAAACTATTTTAGTTTTTCCATAGAAATAAATGTTACGCATACGCCACAGTGACCCACAAATCTTTCAGTTAGTTACTTGAATGACTTGAAAATGCTTTTAAATATGTTTTCCTGATGAGAGGAATATTCATAATTATAATCCTTTAAAGAAAATACTGTAAAAGCTAGATCAGAGAGGATGAAAAATTTCTTACAAATTTGGAGGCATTTCTCAACGTTTTTGGCAAACATTAAAAATATGTGCAAATCTGTTTTTCCTCAGTTGCGTTGGCATGTTACATGTGGGCCTAAAGTTTATAAGTTTAATTTTCATGTGAACGACTATTTGCAGAAGCTCAAATTGTTAATGAAGATGGACGTATTCGTTTGCCACCAACGAATTCTGAAAAAAGTAGTTTTATTTTCAACAAAACTTACATACCTTTAAAAATTTTTAAATTTTTATTTACTAAAATAACAATTTTTAATAAAAAGAAAACAATAATATCAAAATTTCCAATCGTTCTATGCTTTATTTTCTCTGGCAAGTGATTCATTTACTATTAGAGCTGCAGCAAATAGTATGTATTCGTTACTAAAATGCGGGTATTCACTACAGTAACGAGTAACGAAACGTTACTTTCTAAATAGTATCGTTACTCGTATGTTTCGTTACTGGGTACTGAAGTAACGAAACATGCGAAACGTACGAGATACGAAACATGCGAGTAACGACGCGATTCCAGTTTCAATACTAAATCCGAAGTAAGACATACGAAATGAAGTGATACACTCAATTTGTCGTATTTCGCATCTCGTGTCGGTATCGTAACCATAGTCAGAATGCTAACTGCAGATAATTATCTGAAGTTTACTTTTGCCTCGATTAAAACAGTAGTGCCAAGGTTCAATAATCATTGTGTTGTCGATAATTTATACAGAAATATCAAAAGAGACGTTTTTGTATTTTCTCTATTTGGCCGAAATATGTACATATATCCACGACGCAACCAATCTGTTTATGGCCTTGGTGTTAATGGTATTGATATATAGCTTAAGAATGTACAAAAGTTTTTTGGTTTTTCAAAAAATTAGTTTATTTTCGGTGCAAAATTTTCAACACAAAAAAAAAAGCAGAGAAAACGAGGTTTGAAAATCACTCTCAATAGAAAAAATAAATGAAAAATTGTTCGACATGGTTGTATTGAAATGTTAATATTTCAAGATCTGCGCGTTGTACTTTTGAAATAAAGGTCTCTAAAGAATTGTGATAAGATTACTGAACGAATATAAACAAAAAATTACCAAAGTTTTGTCGAAAAATTTGGAAAAAAATCAAAAAAAGTTTCCACGTTTGATTAAAAAAAATCGAAACAAATTCAATATAGCTACCTTTAAACTCTTATAACATGAGAATGCCGCAACTAATTTTAATGTTTATGACCTTAAAATGTAGCTTAGATTATAGAAATTGTTTTTGGTTTTTTTTTTTCAAAAAAAAAATTTGTACACCCTTATACCAATGTACGAAACATACTTAGGGCCATTTTCTTCACTCGGAGTTGAACATAACTTGAGAATTTTTATATTAAAAATTCAGAAGTTATGTTCAACTCCGAGTGAAGAAAATGGCCCTTATAATACCAAACATACGAAACGTGTCAAATACATACGTATACGAAATGTACGAAACACACGAAGCATGCGAAAGTAACGAAACATGCGAAACACACGAAACATACGAAATATGCGAAAAATGCGAAACATACGAAAGTAACGAGTAACGATATTATTGATGCGGGTACTAGTATCAAAAGTAACGTATACATGCAGGTACTCATTTTGTCGTTACTTTTACAGCCCTATTTACTATTATTCAATATTATACTTGTGGGAGAAGTTTAAGGTGCATATCAGTTTTATCTTCCGAAAATGTTCTTATTCCTACTCCACAATTCATTTTTCTATTTCAGATTATAAAGAAAAAGTCAGTAATAGAACACAAATTGTATACACTTTTTTATCCCATGAAGTCACAAGACAAGTGGACAAGTCAAGAACATGTCAAGTACAGTTTTCTGAAAAAGTCTTACAACCCTTAATATGTCTTTTAGCATAGTCATAATCTTAACAACCCTTAATGTTCTTAAAAGTTCGAAACCGTCTACAAAAGGTTGTAAATTAATCCTCAGGTTTTAGCCAATTTTAAACTAACTTTTGTTTTTAAATTTATTAATAAATTGCAAATATCAATAAATCAGTGATTTCTTATCTCTAATTTTTTTATCTTAAATCTTTAATAATAACAAAAAGTTTATAATAAGTAGGGGAGAGTGGGGCAGTTTTGAACACGGGGCACATTTGAACACTGCATATAAAATTTTAGTATATCAATCTTTTTAAGAAGTATTTCGATATTTGAACCCGTCAACACGATATCCATAAATGTCAACGACTTTCCATCGTTATCTCGGCTGACTTTCAGATTTATAGGTGGAAGGTGATTTTTATAGTGGTTTTGCATTATTTCAGTTTTTTAGTTGTAAGAGTTTTAAAAAAAATTGGTAAGTGATTTCAAAACACAATACAATTTTTGTTAATGGTTAATGAATTTTAAACTAATTGACGGTGAATTTTGAATGAATATATTAATGTTAAATATTTATTCAACATTTTATGTCGTTGACACAGTGGGGGCAGTTTTGAACAAGTATGGTGGGGCACTTTTGAACATGTTCAAAACCGCCCCGAGCAGTTTGTATCAGAAATTTTAAGGACACTTGAATGTGTTTAATTTAATAAATCGTAATGTTCTTATAAAAAAATAATGAAACTAGCATTTAAGGACAAAATTAAAGAAAAAATGGGAATATGTACAACATAATTGAAGATTTAAAAAAATGCCTGAAATCTTCAAGTTCTGCTAGACTGTTCTCGATGAGAACTCGATTACATACCGCTTAAGCGTTATAGAAATTAAAGTCAAGCTACCTACACCAATTAATGCTCCTGGTACATGAAGAACATCTGCTTTGTTAACATTTGGATTTAATGTCTAGAAATATATCTATATATATTGAAAATAAATCTACTCTGAGAAGCATAAATGGTATGAATACCATTTTTCTAAGATATATTTTAAATTAATTTTTCTTGGTTTTTGTTTTTCTTTTGAACTTATAAATGTGATAAACTGATAACTATAGTTTAAATTTTAATGTTATTTTTTCTGAGTTTTTATTATTTGTTGGTTAGTTGGATATGATATAATAATCAATTTGGAGTTTTTGTATGTTCTTATTAAAAAACTAATAAAAAGTTAAGTATTATTTATTAATTACAACGAACTTAATACTGATGTTCAAAACTGCCCCTTCCATGTTCAAAACTGCCCCATACATGGGGCACTTTTGAACATAAGATCTAATATTGGTTAAAAATTAAAATTAAATATAAATAATATGCTAAAATAACCAGATATAATTTAAAATCGAAGTTCAATATCACTGCTTCATATAAGTAAACTTAACAGATCAATAAATCGAATAAATATCTTTCTAGCAGTTGCGAAAGCAAAAAGTGTTCAAAACTGCCCCACTCTCCCCTATTACTTTCACTATCGTGCGACCTAATAATCAGCTACTTCACAAGTTGATCATTTAAATTACATAGAAATTCCCAATCCCACTCGTTCGTTAAACTCTGATAAGAACCACACTTTGTACAATACGAACAATAAAGGTGTCTTTCTGATAGTAAATTTTCTTTAAGCTCATTGAAATTCGAAACAGGTAGTCTATAATAAAAAGAATTGGCAAAGTTTTTTATTTAAGAATACCAAATCTTGACTACAGTCTTCTAACGGTCTTTGTTAAGTGAAGTTCATTATGAGAATTGCTATTGGATTATTACTGATAGCTTTGCTATCTGTATCCGCAGAAGAACCTTTACGATTTGATAATTATAAAGTGTATAAATTGTTTATTAACGAAGATGGACAATATCAAAGTCTTAAAAATATTGAAAAAACCTTTAAAGTAAAACTTAAATCTCTATAAAAGGTTTATCGAGTGTTTAATGTGTGTTCTTTTGTAGTTAAACTTTTGGAAAGAAATTCGTTCGCTTGGCGAAGATTGCGATGTTATGGTTCCACCAGAAAAAGTTCTTGATTTTGAAAAATTTCTTCAAAAATCTTCAATTGGATACAATTTAACAATTAACAATGTCCAAGAGTAAGCTTTTAAACCCTTTCAAGAAGCCTTCGTTTATAAGTCTATGTATTTTTTGTCAGATTAATCGATAATGAAAGACCAAAAGCTCGATCAGCAGGTATGGAATGGACTGACTACCACTCTCTCGAAGAAATCCACGCCTGGGTAGAAAGCCTTGCTCAACGTTTTCCAAAACAAGTCAGTTTATTCTCAATTGGAAAATCCTTCGAGGGTCGTAATATCAAGGGTCTTAAAATTTCCTACAAACCAGGCAACAAGGCTGTCTTCATTGAAGCCAATATTCATGCTCGAGAATGGATTACATCAGCAGTTATAACTTATATCATTGATGAACTTTTAGTCTCAAGACATCCAGCTGTTCGAGATATTGCTGAAAATATTGATTGGTATATTATTCCGGTTTTGAATGTCGATGGTTTCGTCTATTCCCATGAAGTTGTAAGTTTATATTCTTCCGGGTTTTAAGAATCGATTTAAAGTTGAATCTTTTTAGGACCGCATGTGGCGTAAGAGTCGTCAGGGCCATGGTAACAAATGCATTGGAACTGATATGAACCGTAATTTCGGGTTCTTGTGGATGAGTAAGTCAAAAAGTTCATAAAAGTCGTACTTTTCAAAAAGAAAACTTTTATAGGTGCTGGAGCTTCAAATGATTCATGTTCGGAGACCTACGCTGGACCGTTTGCCCAATCGGAACCGGAAATTAACCAACTTGTCGATTATGTTCAAGCTTTGCCTGATGATTATATCAAAATTTATATTTCTCTGCATTCTTATGGACAGTACGTTCTGTCCCCCTGGGGTCACACTGAGGAACTACCTCCAGATTATGACGCTATGATGCATGTCGCTAAAGGCTACGCTGATTCCCTGAAACGACGATATGGAACAGTTTTTACCTATGGCTCCAGTGCTTTAACCTTGTGTAAGTCTTTGATTCGTTACAAAATCTCAAGACCTTACAGTTTTTTTTTTAATCTTTTTCTAGACAAAGTTTCAGGATCTGGTAAAGAATGGGCCTACGCAGTTAAGGGTATTCCAATTCCCTACACAATTGAGCTTCGTGACAAGGGAACTTATGGATTTATTCTTCCTCCAGAGCAGATTCTTCCAACTGCCAAGGAAGTTCTTGAAGGTTTTATTGGAATGATTCATGCAGCAAGAGAGATTAACATAGTTTAGAAAATAAAACCCAGTTTTTTTAAACGTTTTTTTTTTCGAAAGATCTTAGTTTTTTTTATTTCAGTTTTGCGTGTTAACGAGTTAATAGGTGTGAAACAGAGATACAATAGATCATATCAGTTAAAAAGATTTTAGTACATTTTTTCGTTTTTTGTCCTTAATTTTTTTGTTTTTTGTCTTATTCAAGAGAGCTTAGTTATTATATAAATTTTATTTTTATTTTTTTATGTTTAATCACATTAGAACTTAATTAGGATTTTTTATTTTTAATATTAATTAAAATATAAGGTATAATAGTCTTATTTTTGTTAAAAATTTCTAGGTTAGAATAGATTTTTGTCTTAGTTTTTTGTTGTTGTTGTTAAAATGGTTGAGCGTTTAGCGCAGCAAGGTGTGTTGTAGTTTTTTTTTTCCATTATTTCAAGCACTCATGTTATCGACCTTTAAATGTTGTTTTTGGACGGAAGTGAAACAATTTTCTGATTGGAAGAAGCCAATATTTTATGTGGAATGTTGTGGGTGTTTTTTTTTTGGATTGATTTAATGTTGTTCAACAAATTTTGTTGTATTCGCAGGCATCAAAATCACGAAAATGTCCCAAGTAGGAAGAGTGTTTGATTCCAAAACTGTAGGAAGGTGTGTGTTGTAGGTTAACCTGAAATAATTAAGTTAAATTTAGTATGTTTGAGTTTGAATAATAATAGAGATGGTTGAATATGATATGCTATGTGAATTTTGCACCCCAAATCCTGGCTCGATTGCTGAAGATTAGCTAGGGATAGCTAACCCACCCTTAGTTCTAAAATTATAACGAATTTATTTTTTTTTAGCTCAAAAACTACAAAAATATTTTTTTTGTTCAGTGTAAAAATCGTTGATTTATCACTGTAGTTCGTTTACCCAAGGCTAGCACAGGCTAAACCAATATTTATTTTTGCCATCGAAACTTTAATTGGTTACAAAGACCAACTAGTTTCATTATTTTTTTTTAGAAACAAAAAGAAAAAAATAGTACTCAAACACCACAGTCATAGCCGTATTTAAGGGAGGGGGGGGGGGGGGGGGGGGGGGGGTTTGGGTTTTCGATTTTCTAACGGGAATATCTCAAAAACGCGATGTGATAGAATTTTTCTGAGTTCGGATTCGAGCTCAGCACATAAAAAACCTTTAGAAAAGTATATCTTGGTTTCTGTAACAAAAACCTTGTTGGCCATACTCAAAATAAAAAAAATGCGATTATACTTTTGCAATGGAAGAAAAACTTGTTTTTATTTCTAAAAATTATAAGAGAAAGTAACGGGACATTTCGTTCTTCTCAATATTCTTGTTTTTTGATCCTTTTTAATAAAAAAAATAGTAGGGTGTCGCTGCAATACTCGGTTTTATATAAATAGCATTTTTATATGGTGCGATTATACTTTTGCAAAGCACTGTATTTACAACATTTCGTTATTCTTTTGTTTCAAATTATAAAATTAAACAATTTCAGTTTATTGTTAAATTTCAAAGTGAAGTGAAGTACAGAAACCAGGGTATACTCTTCTATAGGTTTTTTGTGTGCTGAGCTCGAAACCGAAGTCAGAAAAATTCGATCACATCACGTTTTTGAGATATTCATGTTAGAAAATCGAAAATGCCGCTTTTTACCAGTTTTCAGGGTTATTTTTTAGCGTTTACTTATTTTTTTTTAAATTGAATTTGTAACAGTTTCTAAAAGAATTAAGTTTTGTCTCTCTTAATCCGTTTAAATCTTTTAAATATCTATTTTCTTCCTCGAGAAATCATAACTTGAAATCAAAGTGTTTGGGGCATCTCATATTTATTTGCTTTTAATAGCAAATATCGAAAAGTTCTGTACCAATCGCTTTCAAATTTTGACACAATTCTTTTAGAAACTGTTACAAATTTAATTTAAAAAAAAAAATAAGTAAACGCTAAAAAATAACTTTGAAAACTGGTAAAAATCGGCATTTTCGATTTTCTAACGGGAATATCTCCAAAACGTGGTGTGATAGAATTTTTCTGACTTCGGATTCGAGCTCAGCCTATAGAAAAGTATACCCTGGTTTCTGTAACAAAAACCTTGTTGACCAGTGTAATTAGCTCATGTGAAACAACTTGGATTATTTAAAATTTTGGTTTTTAAGTATTGCTAATTTCATTTAGAACTCAATAGATAGAATGTACCTGTCAATTTTCTGCTACAAAATTTCAGTGCAAGAAAAAGTCCATTTTTCAATGTTTTATATATTAAATTGTACGAAATAATTTTTTTTATAAAGCCTTAGAATGGTTAAAATTTGTTTCTTAAGAAAAATTTTCTTGCTCGCTAACGCTCGCAATTTATATCAACCAACTTTTTACTCTTTGTACCTACAAAACTAGAGATGCCGCTGAATATTCGGCCATTTTTAAATTCGTTTACCGTAAGCAGGGCTTTTTTAAACTTTTAACTACGAATTCCTCTCCTAAAAAATACTTAAAAAGGATATTGGCAAATTTTTCGCTTCTACACAGTTCAAATGACTATTTGATTTAGCGGGATTTAGAATCGACTGCAGTTACATGTAGTTCATACAAAGTATTGTGATTTCTAAAAAAAAATTTTGTTTGGTCTGAGCTAACCCCCCCCCGAAATGAAATCCTAGCTACGGCTATGACCACAGTGACTCGTTTAATTTATAATTTGGAAAAAGTAAATCCACTGGTGTGGGCACTGCACTTCAAATGTTGTTTACTTAACTTAGAATTCTTACTTGATTGAATGTAGTCCATTCCTGTTAAGAAGTTTAATTTGATTTGTTTTATTTCACCGTAATAATAAAAACCATGAAATACAAATATTTGTTCAAGTTTCAAAATAGAACAGCTACATCCTAAGCATAATCTATCCAAACTTTTTTTTTTTCGTAACAACAAATATTTAATTTTAGAAAATGACGGTATTTGAAAGCTTTCGTTCTCCAAAATAGTTTTCTAGATGAATTTTTTCTAACTTGAAAAAATTACAATTTTTGTGAAGTTATGAATTTTTCGGAGGCTTCTTTCTCCTTATCGTTTTTTCCATGAGCGAGTCGAAATAGGTGATGAGAACTTATTTTTGAGACTAAGTTCTAAGTATAAGTGATGAGGTGCACGTAGTGAGTTGAACAAAAAGTAAGACAATTCAGATGTTTCAAAATAGTCAAAAAAATGTCTATTTTCGTGAAAAACGTGTATCAGTGGCTATCCGACTTTTATTATCTCATTGCCCAATAAAATTAATGTAAAAAAATATGTTCATAAAACCATTTCGCATAAATTATGAATTACACTACATTGTAAGAAAAGTCCAAAAACACTCAATTTTAATGTACAAATTTGGTTCCATTTATAAAAGTTGGTTGGTTTTGAAAAGCTTCTGTTAATCCATAATTCAGATTTCTAAACATTTTTAAAAAGATTTAGAATTGAAAATTATAATTACAACATTATTTAATTATTATGAAAAGTGCCCTTTTGTTTATGGATTTACAGAATTTTGGGACACATAATTTTGTATTTACAGAATTAAAAAATACAGAATAAGTAGTTTTGGGAACTGAATTTTGGCACTTACTTATGGTCTTAACTCAAAAAAGTTCATTATTTTTCAATCCAAAAAGTTATACGTTCATGTCATTTGAGAGAATTTAACTTTTAAAATTTGTTTTAAATGTTAATTCCAAAAAAAAAAACAATGTTCTGAAAAAAAAAAAAAAAAATACCTAGTTTAAAGTGAATCGACCGATCCGCTTAACCTGTGGGTAACTAGATCATCGTTATGTCATGCGGCTTAGTTTTTCCAAAAATAAATCCAGAATCCTTAACAAAATTTTGAAAGCAGAATTGTGGCAGAACTAAGTTTTAAAAATTCTTTATTTAAAAAAAATTGGTTAATTGAGGACCTTGCATCAAAAGGAATATGCAGCTCTTTTTTTTAAATTTAGGTAGATCCAAACTTTAAAAAATCGTAGTACCTACTAATAAATTTGTTTTTCAAAGTACAATATTTTTTAAATTTTGCTTTCCAAAATTTAGTTGGATAAAAATCTTCTAGCAATAAAAAGGTTTGGCAAGTGTTAAAAAAGTGATATCTTGGAAATTACCTGAAACCAGCTATGCCAATTTTTTTTTAATTAGAACAATTTTGACAACTTTCCTATCTATTTTTTTTAATTCACTATTTTGGGGTTAAATTGTTGCCAGATATGTATTAAAAAGTATATTTTTCTAATTGATTTTAATCGGATTTTTCAATCCGAAAACCCTTAAAGCATGACTATGCGAACTTATTTCATGGTGAAGAATATTACTTTTAACTATTTCCACAAATACAAATGTTGGTTAATTTATTGTGAAATGCAAAACTTATTCAAATTGGTCTAATTGCTTTATTAAAATTTTCAAAGACTCAAACTTTTTCCAATAAAATGCCAATGTTTTCGAATTTCTTTCAGTTAGAAACATCTTCTACAAGTAAGTTATAATGTCTGAGCTAAATTACGCTCCAAATGCCATGGAATCAAATATGCCTTCCGAACCCCCGCATATTCAGAGTGACGAATAGAAAATGATGGTGTTGGAATACTTTTCTTTGTTATAAAAATCTTCAAAAATTCATCAAAATTAGTAAAAAAAAAAAAACCATTTAACATTAAAACAAAATCAATACCTTTTCAGGACAATGTGCACCCGGACCAGGTTTTAAATGGTCGTCAGTTGGTCCTTTATGTTTAATGCCCATCGAATACATTGGAGATTTTTTCGTTATAACTTGATATTCTCCGTCATAGGTACCGGGACCGGGTACAAATAAAGTTGGTGAAATTTTAGGCTTTTGTCGGCCGGTCATTGAGAAAGCGGGCGCTGATTTAATGGTACCATCCTTGCTGCTGCCCAATACTGTTGGAATTCTATATACATTTGGAGCTGAAATTTTAAATTTGAGTAATTAATTAATATTTCCAAGAAAAATATAGAGTTAAACAGGGTTTTTGAAAAATATAGGGTCTTGAAAGTTAGGTAAAAAGTGTGAATGGATGGGTTAGAGTTTTTGGTTTCTGAATGAAATCTAGAAAAATGAGAAAACAGGAAAGTTAGAAAGTTAGGTTTTAGTTATTTTGAAATTTTTTTCAAAATATAGGTTTTTAGGTTATATTTTTTAAAAAAGTTACCTTGATGTTAATTCTTCACTGCCATTTGTCTGGACTGTAAATGTGTAGGTAGCCTTTTGAACAGACTCGGCCTTAACACCATTTGTTATGGTTTCAGTGATTGTAGTTGTAACAGTGGAATCAACGGCATCACCGTTTGTGAGTTTTTGACGAACTGTGAACATTTAGTTTTCAAAAAAAAAAAAAAAATTGTTTTTTTGTTTTCAAATCTCATTCTACTTTGTGCCCATTTAAGTGCATGAAAAATTCCAGAAGCAAAGAAAAAATAGCAAAATAAGAATAAAATAAAAAAAAAGAAAGCTTACCGGGACTTGCTAAACGTTTTTCACGTCTTTGCAAAATCCTATCTTGAACATAAGTACCAGATGTAGTTTGCGCTAAATTTTTTTGTTTTATGTGACAAAATGATTTTGAGAGAAATAATAAAGAAATAAATAAAAATAACATTCACATAAGACTGACAATATGAAAAAATAAAAAAATTACTGCAAATTATAACAAAACACATTCAATGATTGAGAGATAGTGTTTAGCGTATAAAAGAGACAACAACGCATTCACATACACAAAATGATGGAGAAAGGAAGCTTTAAAACTTACCTGGGCCAAGGCTACCCTTTAATGGGCCGATTGTGTAAGCTGGAGTGTGATCTAAATTACAATCCTCTGGGCGATAGGCTCCAGGAGCTGAAGAAGAAGATTATCATTTTTTATATTTTTTTTTGTCGTTTTTGTTGAGGGAGAAAATGGCGAAGAAATAAATTTTCTTTGATGATAGAATAGAAGTAAGAACCTTCACCTTTATTTCAAATAAAAGAAGAGTCTACGCGTTTTATGCTTTTAAAGCAAGTCAAAGATCTGTTTACCTTAACGTAAGCATTAAAAAAATTCATCGAAATTAAATTATGTACACATAGGTAAATATTTATGCTTGAAAACGAATTGTTAGACAACCTCATGAAACTTTGCAAAAAGTTTACTTTCGCAATAACGATAAAGGATTAAGAGTTTTACAAAAAAAAATTGGGGGAAAGGGCGTTTTTTACTCGGGAGAGTGGGGAGGGGTGATGATCACATTTTTTCAAATAATGACATCAAAATCAATCGGCTCAATATGATTATTGAGAATGCCATAAGAATTAAGAATTAAAAGATTAAAAACATATCTTGAGTGAAAGGGTGTTTTTTTTTTTAAGAAAAGATATAGGTAATTCAGAATTAGAACCATACAAACTGTGACAAAAATGATACCTCAACGAAAATTGGTAGCAATGTTTCATTTACGGCAGAAAAAAATCTAAGCAGCCTATACCTATCAAAAAATAATTTTTTGTGAAAGGGTGTTTTTTTTTAAAGAATTAAAATTCAAAATTAGTCATTTAAAATCAATGGTATAAATGGTACCCTTACGAACCTTATTTAAAATGTTGTCTTTTTGCCATGGGAATTACTAATAAAATAAGTCCATACAAATTTTCATGTAAAAGGGTGTTTTTTTGAGATGTAGGGAAAATGTCAGTTTATTGTTAAAACTACGTTTTAACAACATGACAACACATGACGTTCAAAATGACTGCCATTTGCTAAAGATGCACTGGCCAATCATCAATGGCATTACGGACCACATTTATAGGAAAGGGTTCGGAACAAGGGTTCGCTTGAAAGGCTCAATATTTTTGTGGTGAGTAGAGCAAGCCAGTCCTACTTGCGGTCGGGACTACTAGCTGGCCAAATATACTGTGATATGAAGTCGGGTACTTTTGTTTTATTCTTTTTTTTTTGTATGAATTGGATCAGAATGTTGCTGCAACTTTTAGACTCTTTTTTAACAATATGGAGATTAGTCACGCCTTAGCTTACTCTTTTGATGGCTTTGATAGTTTTGAAGGATTTTTTATGGTTTTGGGTCCTCACAGAGCGTGGACGGCAGAACCTTTGACGGTTCACGGTTATGTACTTCTTCTGGGGGTATAATATGGAATGAATATTCGTAGATATTTTTTATTGTTAGGAGGTTCAAGACTTACATCCTACATGTATTAATTGGTCCAGACACAGAAACGTCACCAAACTATAAGTTATAAAAGAGCAGAGTTCTTTAAAAGAAAGGGACCCAATTACACTCAGAGCTCGAGAGCTAAAAGGCCATTTTGAAATATGTACATAAAAAGTTAGTGAAAAACTATTAAAGTTAGTTGGCAAATACTGCTACCATTAAACACCTGTTCTGCGACTGCCAATACGTCCCAAAAAATGGTATCTGTTGCTTTTAAACAAGTGTTGTTGGAGAGTTGAATGATCTAGCGTAGGTCTGAATGCAAGCATGAGAATGTTCATAAAAAGCACATGCTGGTTACCATTATGAACCTGTCTTTGTAACCACTAGTTGAGGAGCATATCTCTGCTCACAATGGATCAATAGATTCTCTTGTCCTTAACAGCTTCTGTACCGTGAAAATTCCTTCAAACCAAGCCTATGGACTCCTTAAGGGGGGAAATCCCTCTATACGACACATTTTCCAATATTTTTTTATGAAAAACTGAAAGCACTTATTGAAATTTGGAAAAAGACAAGATATTACTGACATTATTAAGTATTGAAAAAATAACAAAATGGCGGCTCTGGAGCCTTTCAAAGTTGACGCCTCTAGTTTACGCCGTGCAATGCACAGGTCCAGGAAATCATCTTAAATCAAAAAGGAAATTTTTTTCCGTTAGGTAGATGATATTAGTACGCATTGCATGAACCTAAATTTATTTTTTTTAAATGAAAAATAAAAATTAGAAATCAAAAAAACGAAAAAAACCATGTTTTTATTTACAAAGAAGTAGTTAAAAAAATATTTACTGTACAAATTTTATTCAACTATTAGGTTCATTTGTGGCCAATAAGTTAAGGAGTAATTTGCTTCAAATTTCAAGTCGATAGCTTCATTAGTTTTTGAGTTACATTGCACGGCGCGGAAAAAAACTAGTTTCGAAAAAAATGCGTTTAAAGTTTTCGTTTTCGTACTATGGTAGGTTCGGAGCGCATTGGTTTTTTGACTATCTAGGCACTTTTGAGGCTTCATTTAAGGCTAAGACCACTGAAAATAGTTTCTTCGGTTGATAAATAAATTTACTACGCAAAAAAAAAAATAATGCAAAAATAAAAAATTTCAAAGGGATTTCCCCTCTTAAATTGTGAAAGGGAATAAAATCGGATGCTTAGAAAGTTCGAAATATTGGATAGTAAGTTATTCTTGGAATCAATCCATTGATGAATGATTGGTTCTTAAGGTGACCGAAAAATTCTTTTTGAATCAAAATATTTCCGCTCTTAAAGTATTTTCGTTGATGGCCTGATAAGGTTTTGAAGGACTTTCCTCTTAACAGCTGAAACTGAGTGAACTTTCAAGTAAATTTAAGTATTTCAACCGTTTAATTACTTCATTTTGATATCCTAGAATCATACATACTACTTTCCGTGTGGATCAATATCAATCTCAAATTTTGCGTGGGCTACTTTAAAAAAAAAGTTTTGTCGCATGCTTTGTGAGTTTAAGCTTCTGAAATCTTCTTGTAAAATGATCTTTGACTACAAATGTGTAATAAATTAATTTGTTTGCTAATAAATCAAAAATTAAACAAAAAATAATATTGCTGGTGCATTTCTACGTGTTGTATATTTCGTACCTGGTGTGTCTTGTGAAATCTTAATTTCAGATTTCGTACCAAATGTAAACGCGGGAGTGTGATCGAGTGAATGTTTTTCAATTTCATATGCGGTGGGTGCTGTAATAAAGGTGCAAAAATATTGTTAACAAATTAAAAAAAGACTACGTGTAAACGAGCCACACTAAAAAGTGCCATCAAAACTTACCTGGGTTATCACTTGGCTTCTCACGATTTACTCTAACTCCGAATGTGTATGACGGACCATTGTCTAATTTGTGATTTTCTGGCTCATAAGTGCCTGGAGCTGGAGATTCACTCCTAACCGGAGTTACCACTTTAACACCAAATGTATAAGCTGGTGATTGATCAATATTGTGCTTCTCTGGTTCATATGAACCGGGTGCTATTTGTGATAGGAGTTAATAGTACTAAATAAAAGAAAGTTACCTCTTTGCAGAGCCCTCCACTTACCTGGTGTTTCACTGGGCTTGCTGAGATTCACCTTCGTGCCAAAGGTATAAGCAGGAGATTGATCAAGTTGATGTTTCTCAGGTTCATAATCACCAGGTGCTGGTGTCAGATAGGCCTTCTCAACATGACTCCGCCCAGCTATTGTATAAGCAGGAGTATGATTGAGATTATGTTTCTCTGGAGCATAATCTCCCGGAGCTGGACTCT
The DNA here is from genome assembly GCF_945859705.1 of Episyrphus balteatus. Classification (NCBI taxonomy): domain Eukaryota; kingdom Metazoa; phylum Arthropoda; class Insecta; order Diptera; family Syrphidae; genus Episyrphus; species Episyrphus balteatus. Next base: position 10,274,407 of record NC_079134.1, on the reverse strand, counting down.
TGCTTATTTTGGCTGCTTCAGGCCTTCCTGCGAAGGTATAAGCTGGAGATTGATCGAGATTATGTTTTTCCGGTGCATAATCTCCCGGAGCTGGTGTGGCACTTGGTTTACTCAAATCATGCCTGCCAGACAATGTATAGGCTGGTGTATGATCGAGATTGTGTTTTTCTGGGCAATAATCCCCAGGAGCTGGAGTTTGGGCAATCTTGTGCTCATGGTGCTTCTCTCCGAAGCTATAAGCTGGAGAATGATCAAGGTTTGATTTTTCGGGAGCATAGGCTCCCGGTGCAGGAGTATTACTTGGCTTTGTGAGATCATACTTTCCGGCAAATGTGTAGGAAGGTGTATTATCTAGGCGGCATTTTTCCGGAGCATAGTCACCTGGAGCAGGAGTGTCTGCTAGTTTTGGAGCACCTTGTCTTCCCAGGATTGTAAAAGCTGGGGTGTTATCTAGCCTACACTTTTCTGGAGCATAGTCTCCAGGAGCTGGGACACCATTGGGTTTGGAAAGATCATGCTTCCCGCCAAATGTGTAAGACGGTGTGTGATCCTGGCGACACTTTTCTGGGGCGTAATCTCCAGGAGCTGGTACACCATTTGGCTTGGTGAGATCATGCTTTCCTCCAAATGTGTAAGCTGGAGTATTTTCTAACCGACACTTTTCTGGTGCATAGTCTCCAGGGGCTGGGACACCATTCGGCTTCGAAAGGTCGTGCTTCCCACCAAATGTGTAAGACGGGGTATGGTCTAAACGACACTTTTCTGGTGCATAGTCTCCTGGGGCTGGGACACCGTTTGGCTTAGAGAGATCATGTTTCCCACCAAATGTATAAGCTGGGGTATTTTCGAGCTTACACTTTTCAGGTGCGTAGTCTCCAGGGGCTGGGATACCATTCGGCTTGGAGAGGTCATGCTTTCCGCCAAATGTGTAAGCTGGAGTGTGGTCCAAACGGCATTTCTCCGGTGCATAGTCTCCGGGAGCAGGGACACCATTAGGTTTTGATAAATCGTGCTTTCCTCCGAAGGAATAAGACGGATTATTGTCCAGCCTACATTTTTCTGGCGCATAATCACCTGGAGCAGGAGTATTAAAGGCTTTTTGTGGATCGTGTTTACCTCCAAAACTGTAAGCGGGAGAGTGTTCTAGGTTAGCCTTCTCTGGCGCATATGCCCCTGGAGCTGGATTAAGATTTGGCCTCGAAGGATCATATTTTCCACCAAAAGTGTAAGCCGGAGTATTATCTAAACGGCAATTCTCTGGAGCATAGGCACCTGGTGCAGGAGTATCACTTTGCTTAGCTGGACCATGTTTACCTGCAAAGGTATACGCGGGAGTATTATCCAGACGACATTTTTCTGGAGAATAAGCACCAGGAGCTGGAGTATCAATTGGCTTTGAGGGATCATGTTTACCAGCGAAACTGTAAGAAGGATTGTTGTCAAGTCTGCAGTTCTCCGGAGCATATGCTCCTGGAGCTGGTGTCGTGTAATGTGTTTTCGGGTCGTACTTTCCACCGAAACTATAAGCCGGTGTATGATCAAGTTTGACCTTTTCTGTTTCGTATGCACCGGGCGCTGGAGTATCACTAGGCTTAGCGTGGTTTACTTTAACTCCGAAACTGTAGGCTGGAGTGTGATCGAGCTTACATTGTTCGGGTTTGTAGGCCCCAGGAGCTGTAAGGGGAAATAAACAAATGTTATTCACACAAAAAAAAGAGGATAAAGCGTGATAGTGTTGTGTTTTGTTAGTAAAGCTCAACTCACCCGGGGTATCTAAAGGTTTTTCGGGATTAACTTTTGAACCGAGAGTATAGGCGGGAGAATAAGATAAGTTGCATTTCTCCGGCTTATACGCTCCAGGTGCTACATTTCAAAAATCAAAAAAATTTGTGCATCAAAGCCAAATTCTACAGAAACTTTAAAAAATATGTCAGAAACCTACCTGGAGTATCATTTTTGAACTCATGGATTGTCTTCAAGCCAAAACTGTAGTGTGGTGTGTGATCAAGTCTAACTTTTTCAGGACTGTACGCACTAGGTGCTTTAAGTGTTTTTGTTTGGAAAAATTTTGAAGAATGTTCAATTTGATAGAAAACCGATATTGTAAGTGTGCTTTTGAAAGCTTACCTGGTGTTTCGTTTAAGATTCTATCATTAGCCTTGACCCCAAAACTGTAAGCAGGTGAATGATCTAAAGTAACTACTTCGGTTCTATAAGCCCCCGGTGCTTAACAAACATACAAAATTAAAAGCAAAACATAAAACAAATAACACAAATCAAACAAAACTACAAAAAACAACAAAACATAATTAAGTACTTTCGAAAACAAGCGTTTCTGACATACCTGGTGTTTGATCATTCTTCGGCGCATGGTGTTTTACTCCAAATGAGAACTCTGGTGTTTTGTCAATCTTGTGTTTTTCCGGGCAATAAGCTCCCGGTGCTGGAAAAACAAACAAATTAGATTTCGAAAAAGAAAAAAAGGTTTCAAAAAGTAACAAAAAACTGGACACAACATGCATGGTGGTTGATTGAGATCTAATATCTTTCTATCCAAAATAAAATAAAAATCAAAGAAAATCGTTTCTGCAAAAGCTTTTTTCTACTCAAGGCAACAAAAAAAAGTAAATAAAATAGAACAAAAAAAACTTAAAGAACGAAAAAATTGCAAAAAAATAAACAAAAATGTTGAAAATGTTTGTCCACTTTACCTGGTGTTCCCTTATCAAAGTCTATTTTCGTCCTCCTACCGAAGGAATACTTTGGTGAACTCGCTTGGCATATGGAGACCTTTTCGGGATGATAACTATTCGGGGCTATTTGTTTGACGAAGTTTTTTTTTGTTTTTAATAATTTTTTTATGTTTGTATGTTATCTGTATGAAAATTTTATATGTTTTTTTTTGTGGAAGCGGTTTTTTTTTTTTTTTGTGAAAAAATGTAAATATTTTTTGTTGAATAATGAAATTGCACAGAGAATTTTGAAAGAATAAACCAAAAATAGATTTTCTAAAAGGAAAAGAAGCTTATAAACAAAATAACTTGTGGATGCATTAAAAACAAATCAACCAATGGAAACAATGTGCAAGATTCTTTTTGTGTATTTACAAACAAAAATGCAAAATGAAAGACTTTTTCCAAATTCAATGCAGCCGATAAAATAAAATAGTACCAATTTAACTTTAGAGCTTTGACTTGGAAATATATTTACAATTAAATAAATAAAAGTGGAATGTGTGTTTTTGTGTGAATTTTGTGAGGTGTTTTTCAAATTAAGTTCAAATTAAGTGTGATTCAAAATATTTATGCAAAAAATAATAGAACATAATTCTTACACAAGTTCAAAACCAGAATTCGTATAACTGGTGTCTATTTAAAAATTCAAAACAACCTGCCGAAAATTTGACTTGTGTTGTCAATAAGGTTTTTGAAGTTTTTGAAGCTTATTAACTAAATTAAAATAAAGCCTTTCTAAATTAGAGGACAGTTATAGCTATCAAAGAAATGTAGTTAAATAGAATTTTGATATAAATTAGTCCCCTTTAAAGGTACGATTGTTTTTTGAATCGACTTTCTTGTAAGCTTATGACACGCGCACAGGAATTGTTGAAAGTTGTTAGTTATACCTAAGGCTTTGGTTGTTCGTAAGCACCTCACCCCTATTTTTTTTTATCTAAATAGTGTAAAGAACAGTCCCTCTATATCTTAAAATATCCTTTAGAATTTCAAGTTTATAGAAAATTTATACAGCACCGAAATATTAAATTTAACATTTAGATACCTATAAAATCTTTTGGTCTTATTTAGGATTTAGTTGTAAACGGTCTTCGCCACGGTATAATATCATGAGGCCTTGCCTGGGTTTGAAAATTATTTCTAAAATACCTTTTTTCTGTTCCGATTTCAATAAACTAGTTGGTTTATAACATATCAAATTTAGTAGTTATTGAACTCATATTTCTTGAAATATTTTTGACGTATTTCTTCATATGTGTTTTAAATTATTCACAATTTAGTTTTATTCACAATTCAGCAAAATTTTAATATATGCAAAACAAAATCTTAAAACTAAGTAAAATAAAGGATAATTATTTTTGAAAATTGTTTAGCCTCTATTAAGATTAGATACAAAATTATTTTTGAGATGTGCAGAATTTTCATTACCTACATAATTGAATATGGAATACTAGTTAAAACCAAATTTTTTTGAATTCTCTTAAAAAATATCTTTCGATGTGAAAAGTATCAACTCTTAAAAACTCTTACATATAAACTTTAATTTTCATATAAATATTCGTTCTTGTTGATTCTCATAGATTTGAGTGACCAAAATAAACGAATAACATATCGTCCCCCTCATGCCAGAAACATGAATGCATTAATTAACATTAATAAGACACAAGTTTTAAGAATATGACACTTGCAACGCGAATAGAAAGTTGCCCTTTTTAACTTGTGAATTGCTGTTGGAAAAACTAAAAAAGCCTATATTGTATTCACACTTCATGTCCAATTTTTATGGAATTACCCCGTTTGTCATTTTGTACTAACAATTAAAAACCCCTTTAACCAAAATTTCAGATAGTTAGGTATTCCGTTTTCAAAATTGATTTTTCAAATGAGGTTTGGGATTTTCAGGATTTTAGTTCAATTCAGAATTTTTCAAATAATTTGTTTGTTGTTTTGACGTCGAATTATATCACCGTTAAATTTTGCAAAGCTTCTTATGCAATCACGTCGTATTTTATTGTCTTGAGTATATTACTTTTTTCAAAAATAATATTTTTCTCAAAGATATCGGAAATACAAATTTTTTATATCTCAATATCTTAGTGGTCAACATAACTAATGGTTTATTTAAGCAAATTCCAGTTTGTGCTTCTGATTTGTGTTAAAAAAGGAACATAATTAAAAAATATATATTTCGGATTAAACATCAAAAGAATTTCATTGAAAATTAGTTTTTGAGACTTTTACGTTCTGCATTTCACTTTTTGAGCATTCACTTGCGTTGCCGATAGTGAAATTTGGTGTTCTACATTTTTTCGCTCATTTAGATTTTCTGATCGAATTCAATTCGCTTTGTTTCTGCTCGTGAACTTGGTATCTTTTTCAATGAATCTCCAATTTTTGGACAAAATATTATCAAAACTTATATTTTTATTGTTTTGTAATGTTTATTTGTTGGTAATTTAACACAAATTACATAAAACACATGAGGCATGAAATATCATGCCTCTGTGTTTGCAACCTCATTCGCTTTACATTTTATCTAATTCATTTTTCTTTGAAAATTTGCAATAATATCGCCCATGTTCTGCATTTCACTTACATATTTCATATGTCTCGCAAAATGTGACTTCTTATTTTTTCTTTTAAATTTTGCTTTTTTCCAATAAAGTTGCCAATAAAATTGCATCCATGTTCAAAGTAGCAGTAATTTAACTTTAGAAACAAAATAAAAATGGATGATCCTTCAGTTTTGACAGTTCGAAGCATTTTCGAAGTTTTCGAAATCGATCGAAGATCAATTTCACGTGAAATTGAAAAGTGATGCCAGTTCACTTTCGGTCGAACTGCGGAATTTTTCAGCCCCCCCCCCCCAAATTTTTTTCTGGATACGCCACTGAATCAATTAGGTATTTTTAAAAATCTAAATTATCTATATTAAGTTTATTTTTAAGCTCTGTTTGGGATAGTCTAGAAACCAAAAAAAAAAAAGCTTCTATGGAAGGTAGGTGACGTTAATAACGATTTTTGAACACATTTTTTTTCTTAACTGTTGTTTAAATTTGAAAACATGAGTTGTTGCAGGTACAAACCTTTTTTGAGAAGATTAAACTTCTTAAAAACGTGTTCACAAACACCCTGAAACTAATATCTTTTTTGAGTTTGTCTCGAAAATCGATAGAGCAAAATAGATTTTGAATCTGGTTTCAAAGACCCGAAAAACATAATTTATATTTAACAAAGTCGCACCCGCAGATCTAAAAAAAAAATTGTTTTTGAGGCTGTGAAATTTGTTGAGGTTATCTCGAAAACCTGAGGTGATGGGGTAAAATGGACTTCGGTATCGGTTGTTAGGGGAAGGTTCATGTAAAAAAACTTAAAAAAATTTTTGTTTTTAAGAAAAACGTTCTGATAAGCTGGCGAGGGTTACTCTATCTAGTATTATTATATAAGTAAATCAATTATTTAATAAATAGAGCATGTTAAATTTCAATATTCATTAAATATCAAATGATTGGAGAAAACTGTGTTTAACTAAATATAATTAATATTAATATTTTTATCTTAAATCTAAAAAAAAAGAAAAATTATAACAAAATAACTCTATTATTTATATTGAACGACAAATCTTTAGAATACGTAGTAGGAGGTGGGTTTCACTGGTTCTTATGAGATCCAGTGATTTCTTTACGTGTGACTTACTTTATAAATGAAATTTTAAATCCCTCGTCAATGGAATGCAAATCATGAAATTTAATACACAAATGACTTTTGGAAAATGAAATGCATTCGATTTCTGATATGTTTTCTCCTACTCTGATAAGAATATTTAGATTTTTGTGTTTAATAGCGAAGCAAGTCCGAAGGGAATTTATGGATCCGACCAATTATGAAATTCGAGTCATATCGTATTTGGTTTTAACCCTTCACTGAAGCCGTTTTTTTTTTTCAAGACTAGGATAATTTTAAAATGCATTTTGGTATATCTTATCTATGTCGTTCATTTCGAGATGTAAGAAAATGGTTTCTTTTCGAATTTCATAATAGGGATGAATATGTGGGGCTTAAGCAAACGGGTATTGTCGACCTTAATTTATCGATCAAATGAAACTTTTTTGACTTTCAGCTATAAAAACACTTAAGCTTTTGCAAATTTTGTGCTTTACCTTCACCAAAAATTCTAAACAAATAATGCCTGAAGACATATATGTGGCATGGTAAACATATAGACGAATAAACAATAAAGCTAACATCAACTTTTCAAGATTTTTTACCTGGAGTGTCATTTAAAATAATAAACGGAGGTTTTATTCGAAATGAATATTGTGGTGCTCTTCGTTTTATAACATTCAAATCGACCACCCTGTATTGGTTTGCGGCTAAATAAATAATAAGAAAATAATATAAACAAACCATTTTGCTAAAATTGTTGAAAATAAGTATATTGAAGTTGATAAAAGCCAAAGAATAATGTAAAGCACGAATTTTTAAAACTAAAAAAGCCTTAAGTTTTGTACAAAAATGAAAATTTTAAAGCTTAAAGAAAAAGACAAATTTTTTCCCACCCAGTGTGCTTGATTATGTACCTTTTCTTGAAATAAAGAATTCTTGATTTTTCATGAGAGGTGTCTTGGCGCCTTTTTTCTTTTCTTTCACTCAAAAAGCTTTTCTTTTCTTGATCGAAATTTTGTACAAAAAGCTTGTTTTCTTAAATTTTTTTCTTTCTTCTTTATAACCCATCCATTCCCACTTCTGACCACAAAACAAACGAAAATGAAGCACACATCCATTTATATATAGAAAAATGATGGAAGCACAAACACATAGATGATGAAGAGATCCTTCGACATTTACACGATTCAATGTATGTACAAAAATGGAGGGGAAAGATTCATGAAAAAATGCAAGTTTTTGAAAAATTTACCTGGAGTAGTGCTGGCTTTTTCTAAATTTGGTCGATAGCCAAATGTGTATCTTGGAGCCGAATCTACTATCGATTTGGCTGCCTTGTCAACATTATACTCGCCAGGTGCAGGTGTTTTAAAACTTGACTTCTGTTTGGGACGGGATTGTAAGGACATGGCTGGTGGGGTATCTTTGCCTTTGACTCCTAGACCGGCAACATTATATTGTGCTGGACCAGGTCCAATTGAATCGTCTTTGCAGCGATGTTTCTGACCGAAACTAAATGCTGGAGAGGCTTGTTTTTTGGAATCTGTCACTTTGGTACCTTTTTGGAAGAGAAGAAATGTTAAGAAGAAGAATTTTGAAAGAAAGATGTAGAGATACTTACCTACTAAATTGGGTAATTGTACACAAGCTGGACCAGGACTAGCTGCCTCTGCAGCAATTCTACCCCTTCGTACTGTTGGCGTCCATGGCCTTTGTTCGAAACCAGCTCCCATGCTTATTAGTCGTGTATTGAGTACTCGACAGCAGGGACTTGTTGGTCGTTTATGTTTTTTTGACTCCTGCGGATGACTTTCTATCACAAATTTTACCTGAAATTGATAAAAAAAAATAATAAATAAATAAATTGTCACTTTGGGTTTTTATGTAATTTTTGGAAGACATTCAAAAACCATTTTCAAATAAGAGTTCCGTTGATGATAAGCAGTCTCGAAAACAAAAAATGGAAACCAAGCCTACAAATGAAAAAAAAGTGGCGATGACTTAAAAGCTTTTGAAATCGAAATTCCTTGATAGATTCTTCATAGGAGTTGATTAAAAATTCAGTTCAATAGAAGGTGTACAATTCGCATGAAATAAATTCCTCAAATGAGTGGAGGCAAAAATAAGAAAAGTGAACTATTGCAAGTGGAATAAATTGATACAGCGAACAGTGGTGCTTTTTGGCTTCAAAATTCATTTGCACTGCCATTTCTTGACGAAATGTCATGAAATTGGGTACACTGAAGGATATTTGTACCTTGAATACGAAAAACCTGCCAAATTTTTTTTTATTAAAAAAAGCGACTCCAAAATGGCGGTCAGAATAAGCCTTTAAATAAAATTTTCTTTTTCAAAATAATATATCAGTTAGAAATTCGGCTAAAATCAAGGTCAACAAGGTTTAAAGCCTAGTACGTTGCTGAAGCAAAACGAAATTTTCCATACAAAATTTCGTTAACGAAATCTTAAACGAAATTAAATTTGTTTTGTTTTTGCTTTAAAACTTATGGCGTTTTCGATTGGCAGTCCGGAAGCGTCCGGAATCATTCTGAAAAAATTTTATTCACACAAAACTGTCAGTTTTGTACGAATAAAACGCTTTCAGAATGATTCCGGACGCTTCCGGACTGCCAATCGAAAACGCCATTATTTTCTGATGTTTTTTCTTGAATTTTTTGATTTGTAGTTTTATTATTTTTCCTTTGCTATATTACCCGATGGTATTTTTTCGTTAACATGTTCGCTCTTCGCTGTTGACTTGGAGACTTAAAAATTTTTCGTTTCACATCAGCAGCGTACTAGGCTTAAGTTCTTAAATATAGAATTCATAGTTTCATATTCCATAACAAAAAAAATCAAAAAATTTTAAAACGAATTCCAAAAATTCTCAAATTAGTAAAACACACTTTTAGACCTCTTTTAGACTATTTTATTGATATTTTTTTAGATTAGCCCCATTTTGAAATCTCATCTATTTATGTTTGATAAAAAAAATTTAATATTTTGGAGTTATATGGTTGCCAACTATGTTTAAAAAAAAAATTAGAAAACATGAAATATTGAAAAATTTCAATGTTCGATAGAACTGAGAGTTTATTTTTTCAGTTAACCATAATATACTTTTCTAAGAGATTTTAATATTCTAAATTCAAATACGAAGTCGAAAAAAATTATTTCTGAACTAAGCCAATTCTTGCTTATACACTATTTTGAAATAGAAAATTCTATTTAAAGGCTTATTCTCGCAGCCATTTTGGAGACGCCATTTTGAATAAATAAAAAGTTGGCAGCTTTTTCGTATTCTCCATACAAATATCCTTCGGTGTACCAAATTTCATGACATTTCGTTAAGAAATGGCCGTGTAAAAAATTACAAATGCACCACTGTGCAGCTCTACTTAGTTTACTGCCAGCCAAATGCATGATTTAGGTTCCTTGTAGTGATGGGAACTACCGAATAAAAACTATCAAACTATCGATAGTTGTAAAATATTCATTCATTCGATAGTTTTAAATCATTCATTCATTAATTTAGTTACTATTTTCATTCGAATAGTTTTCTTAAACGATAGTTTTTTCATTCGAATAGTTTTCTTAAACATATAGTTTTTTTAAACAATAGTTTTCTTATTCGAATATTTTTTTTTGATTCGATACTTTTTATCCGAAAGTTTATTCGATAGTTTATTCGATAGTTTTTATTCGATAGTTGTATTCGATAGTTTTTATTCGTATGAATAAATGAATGAATGAATGAACTATTCGATAGTTCAAATCATTCGATAGTTCCCATCACTAGTTCCTTGAATGTCCACTTTTTGTTAAAACGTTCTTAAATAAACCAATAATGCTTTGGGCCAGGGTTGTAAAAATATCAATTTAAAAAAATGAATTTTAAATTAAAAAAAAATATTTACTGCAACTGAAATAAATTTGCATTAAAAAAAATTAATTGAAAAAAAAAATAAAAATAAAAAAATTCAAGGAAAAATGTGTGCTTTAAATATTTATCTTTTTAATATTATCTTTTTAATATTTTTGAGTTGCAAGAACATTTTTTTAATGCAAAATATATATTTTTAGTTGCAATAAATATTTAATTTTTAATGCAAATATTTTTGGGTTGCAATAAAAATTTCTTTTTAATTAAAATTTTTTTTTTAATGCAAATTAATTTTTTTTAATCAAATTTTTTTAATGCAAATTTTTTTAATGCAAATTTTTTTTTTAATTCAAATTTTTTTTTGAGTTCCAATAAATATTTTTTTTTTTAATTTGTAGGTAATGGGAAACAAATGCACTGAAAAAAATGATTTTTTACAACCCTGTTACCATTTTCAATGTAAAATTTGGCCTTTGTTTTTAATTCCTTCAACCTAATTTCTAACTTCCAATCAAATGTACTTTATCAAACTCAAAAGCCTCCAATTTTGTTTAGATGTTTTTAATGTCTACAATTTCCGGTCGATTTTTCTTAGCTTTTTTTAGGTAATTTACTTGAATTTGGCCTTCGATATCAAATAACAACCTTTAACTTTGGCTGCCAATCATTCTATTTTCTGTTGGCCTTGTCGAAATAGATTTGTGCATAAGGAGTGTTAACATTGTAAGTTATATCCTCACGCTTATAGGCTTCTATATATCGACGATTGTTTTTTGTAAGTTATTACAAACACGTCATTTTATACCCCAAATAGTCTAAAAAAAAATCAATCCTTAATTATCCACTGCAATCATGAGAGTTGTTATGATATTCCTCCTCCTTATCACCCTTCAAACTTTTTTATGAATCAAAATTATAAGTATTCCCCAGGCTTACCATGACAATGGCATAGATATACAATATACATCTATAAATTTGTTAACCCCTCTCTGACACAAAAAAAAAAAAAAATGAACTAAAGTAAACATAAAATATTTGCATTTTTTATATAGAAAGCAGCCTTTTGTAAAGGTATCTCTCATTTTGAGTGACTTGTGACTAGCAACTTGACCTAGATTTCTTGCTTGTTCGTTGGCCCAGAAGACACCCCTAACCCTAATGTCTGAAATTGTAGGTAGGTCGTCAATTGCTCACCTTTCCGTGGAAACTATGAAACAAAATCAATTTTCCTGTCAACCTTTTAGTTTTTTTTTTTGTTTTGTTGTTTAAATAGAACACACATGTGAGTAAAACAAAACAATTCGATATTTTTCTAGGACATTATTCTAGTTCCTTTATTTTTTTTTTTTTTTTGGAGTCTTCAAGGCTTTTTCGTTATGTATAGAAACCGATCGAATTGAGGAAGTTTCCGGTCTTCTTGTTTTATTCGATAAAAGTATAAGAATATAATGCAGAATTATGAGAAAGAAGGGTGTCTAAAGTTTAATCGTTATGTTGGAAAAGGTATACCTACGAGAGAGTTTGGTTAGATTCAAGTTGCATGCAGACATGGTTTAGTTTTGTTTTTTGAATATTGTGGAATATGTCAAAATAATTTATGGTAGGTACCAATCTGTGCTAGGTCGTTAATTTAATTTTTGACTAGACTTTTTCGTGTGGAATATACATTAGATTTCTTGTAAATTTTTTTAGTTTAAATGTTATAAACGGTGTTATGGAATTTTTGTACAGTTTGAAAAGTTTGGAAAGTTTTGGTGTTTTACATGCCGTATTTACATGATTTTTGTATGGGTATGTGGAATTTTGTCTTAAGACTAAAATTCTCTTTTATTTTTAACATAAAGTAAAGAATATCAAGAACGTATTTATATGACCGGTCGCATTCAAACAAATGTTGCGTGCAGTTATGTCTTAAAGGAAATCAAATAAAGTTCAAGAAAAACAACAACGTAGTCTTCAACATCTTAAATGATGCTGAAATTTTTTTTTACAGTACGGCCATTCCAAAGTAACGGAGAGGACATATATTATATATGCTTGTTATCCACTCTATTTGGCTGAAAAAGCAATTTTTTTTTCTTGAAACTTGGTGAGTCATTAGAGCTAATCATAAAGTTGATGTCCAAGAATTTTCAAGAAAATTAAATAAACGTAACAAAAATATTCACTAATTTTACTAATTTGACATCGATGATTTCAAATCTGCCCTTAGTTTTTTTCTAGCAGCTCTAGTTTGGGTGATACACGTACCTACTAGGGAAATGCTTAAAAGGTAGCAAAAATCGATTATTGAGATCTTATAACATGAATATCTCAAAAACGTGAACTGTTAGAAAAATTCTGATTTCGGATTCGAGTTTTGCAACCAAAACCTTCGGAAAAGTTTATCAAAACTTAATAAAATAAAACACTTTTGTCTCAGTGTAATCAATGAGCGGAGTACCTACACCTACATAATTATAAATGACAACATCACTACTTTCAGTTAGGTCATATATGTAGTTTGAGTATCGCTTATTTGCTTGATTACTGTCATAACTAAAAAATGACAAGTTTTGACAGTAAATCTATAATTGGTCCCAAAAAACCAATTATTCATTTTATTTTTGGTTTTGATGACTAATTAAACGGCTTTATTAAGGTTCTTAGAACTTCTACACGAATCAATGGCTTTTTGGGACCAACTACAGATTTTACTGTCTCTTCAAAAAAAAAACACCCTTTAACTTTTTTTTTTTTTATGAAAACTCTTTATTCTTGCTTTCTATCCCAAATTCAATGTTTCTACCAAATTTCATTAGGGCGACCCATCATTTCTGTTTTCATTCAAAATATTTTATTTGAATGATATTGTAGATTCTTGTTTCTTATCTCAAAGGTAGAATAATTCCTGAATTTCAATAGGGTACCACAAGTATTACTCTAGTATTGCACACTTTTCTATACCCATATTTTCTCTACATCTAAAAAAAAACACAATTTCACATGAAAACAAATTATAGTTTTACTTTATTCGTAATTCCTATGGGAAAGACAACATTTTTAATAAATTTCGTAAGGGAACAATTTATACCACTGATTCTTATCGCGAATTTTCCCTATTTCCAAAAAAAAAACACCCTTTAACTTAAAATATTTGTATAAACTGCTTAGATTCTTGGTGTCTGTTATAAATGAAACATTTTTACCAATTTTCATTGGTGTAATAATTTTTTCCCAGTTTTTGTGGTCACATTTCCGAATTTCATCATTTCTTTAAAAAAAAACACCCTTTCACTCAAAATAATTTTGTACACTTTATAGATTCTTAATTCTTATTACAAACAAAACTTTTTCACCAAGTTTTAAAAATTAATAAAATTTTAGTCAGCTGTTATGATACCTTTTTCACACATAACTCAACCCATCAAAAAAACACCCTTTCACCAAAAATATTTTTAAGAACTTTATGAATTCTTTGTCCCTGCTTTATCTTAAACCTTCATCGCGAATTTTTTTAGTATAAAATGTTTTTCGCATAGGTTTCTGTTATATTTTACCTGTTGAAGTCGAAAAACAAGCACTCCTGTTTTTAATCGGCAATAACTTTTCTTAGAGCAGTCGTATTGACTTTATTTTTAAAGTCATTAGATTCAGATGAAAAAAATACCTTAAAAACATGTGTCATATGATAATATTCGAAAAACAATTTTGTTCACTATATTTTTGACCTTCACCTCCTCCCTCTTGTACGCGAAAAACACCCTTCCACCCAACTTTTTCTTTTAGACTTTTTTTTATCCTTGGTTCTTATCCCAAAAGCAAACTTTTTGCCAAGTTTCATGAGTGTAACAATTTTTTTTTATTTGTTGGTTTAATGTACTATTTTACCTGTACTAATACAAAAATTGATCGATACCAAATTTAAAACTCATTTTCTAATTTAAAACTCATTTTCTAAAAAAAAAAAAAAAGTTTTTTTGAGCTATGACAGTGTTCAAGTAAATGAGCGATATGAACTTGGTAAATGAATGCCTTGTCGAAACTAAAACACTTGCATTAAAAGCAGTTAAGTAGGCCTCTGATTTTAGGAGTCATTAAAGATTAATGATAACTGCATCATTTGAGTTGTTTTCAAGTGTTTGAATAACTTTTATGTGTATATTATGAACTCATAAAAATAAGATGAAACAGAACACAGAAGCTTTCAAAATACTTCTTTAACAGTTTTTTATATATGAATTTTCTTTTACCATAAACTAATTTCAGATGCTGCCTTAACATACAGAAAATATCAAATTGCATTCAGAAACTGTTAAAGGAAATAATCTAGTTGTTGGTAAACTGCAAAGCTGGGACGATCACTTTAAATTGGGTCACCTGATGCAATAATACGTCAACCCTGCTGCTAATCCAAGAAACTTCTATTTTGTCTGAATTAATTTTAACTCCGCTAAAAAATTTGATCTGGTGGTGTAAATTTCATTTAAAGTTTTTTAATAAACAGTGCCTCTGCGTCCAAGGTAAAGTCCAATTCAGAGCTTTGACTGAAGTAATTCTTCATTTTTAGTAATTTAACTCTATACAGAATAGTTTTTGACACTATCATTGGAAGGAGATCGCAAGACAACATTGCTCCAAGAGCCTTCCAGCACTTATTTTCAATAATATAAGAAGCAAATAACTACGAATTTTATACATATTTTGGTTTATTTTCAGTTCATTGTGATTTCTTTAAGAAGTCAAGAAAAATACTCGAATCCCCTAGCACAATTCTGAATCATCCTAAATTGAGTTTAGACCATAAAGTTTTTTTTCCAATCTGATTAAAGTCTTTTAAAATAATATATATTTTTTTTTAATTTGGACGAAAAACTGTTCACAATGAAAAAAAAAATATATAAAGATCTATTTTAAAAGCAATTTTACGAGGAAAATAATTAATGGCCCATCCTTTTCTAGGGTTAGTTGCATATAAATCTGTCAATAAATTATGATGGTGCTTTCAATTACACATGTCACATGCACGTTTGTACGAGTACATATCAATAAAGTTGTCATGTTTAACAAATAAAGTGTTACATCATTTAAATTTCAACCGCACTCGCTTGCTGATTTCTAAATCACCTACCAGTATGACTTTTACGATACCGGTATAACTTAGCTATAACTTAATTCTGAAGTGATGCCATGAGTTCGCAGTTAACGTCACTTGATTGATGCTTTCCCAGACTCGTAAAAACAAATCTCAGACAAAACTCCAAATAAGTAATAGTCTGTCGTGAATCTGCAAACATCCAAATATAGCCAAACAACTCAAGATTTAAAAATGACCAGAACATCGTCAAGTGTTGCTATTCCGCTCATAGCCAGAGAAAAAATATTATAAAATGAGAACAAATACGTGATTTGTGTGGGAGGAATGACGTCCAACTGACCTCATCGTTCTACTTTATGAATGCTCACTCTTTCAATTCTTTAAATCAAAAACAATTCAAAACAAACAAAAAATCAAAAAAAAACGAAAAACATGAATAAATAAGCAAAAAAACTGTTTCAGTTCTAAGAAAGGAAATTTGGAACAAACCTGCCGTGCATATTTAATTGAATTAAAAAAAAATAAAATTCAATTAAACCAAAATAATATCTCACTCAATTAGTCAATTTGAGTTAAAAAAAAATCAATAAAAAAAATTTGTGTGCAAAGAATTATTAATAAAACATGCGAAACTTTACTTCAAATCAATCTCAATCTCAAGAAATATATAGAAAACTTCAGAACAACCACTCTAATATGGAGGCTCTACCGCATCAACTTTTGATAGATAGTTTGTTCATTTAAGCGTGCGTGCTTACGTGGTTCCACTCTGCCATCTAAATGGTTAAGACCCAAAGTGGTTATAAATTGTCTTCACGTTTTACTTGTTTATTATTTATTTATCTTTTTACAGAAAAAAAAATAATAAATTAATTGCTCCAGTGACAGAAAAAAAGGAGCAAAAATTGTACTGGCTATTAGCCAGGTTTTTATCTATTTATTTATTTTATTTTCTGATGTTTTTGTTGGACCGCACCAGAAGGTAGGTCTTAAGAGCAGCGGAAAACATGTTCCACAATATATTCGTTTATATATGGGAATCGGAATGTGACATGCCTGAGGAATTCACCAAACCATTTGTCCATTTCGTAAAAGTTTGTTTTGAATTAGAAGACAACCGACAAAAAATAAAATTATTTCATGTTTGAAAATAAACGATGTTAACATAAAAAATATATAAGTCATTAATACAGCCGGACCGGTCTAATGTGCGAAATCATATAAAAGCTGACGTAATTTTTCGTGGTCTGCGAATTATGTTTATATATTTTTAGGATTTCAAATGAGGAAGTTATCCATCGTTTTATGTGGAAACTATAAACTATTTTGGAAGCTGGTTCAATGCTCTTTTCGGTAGGAAATCATGTTTTTATGATGGTTTTTTGTGTTTATTTTATGATAAATTAGCTGTAAGTTATTAATTTAAAAGATTTTATTAAAACTTGCTGGCATATCAATATTTCAAATTAATAAAGGTGATTAATTGTTTTACCTATACTTTAAAGACACTTTTTAAAGTGTTTGTTTATTTCCTACCGAAACCCAAAGCTTTATATATGTATGAAAAATGATTTTTTTACTTATCGAAACGAAGTTTTTTAATAAATTTAAAATTTTACAGAACTGCATTTAACCGAATTTTACCTTAAAAGATATGACCAAGTAACCAAATTCTGATAGCCCTTAAGGCGGGTACCAGAGTTTTTTAAAAATATTAAAAGAAATTTTGAATATCAAAACCATTAAACTTTAAAAGTCATTTAAAAAAAAAATAAATGTATACTATTTTTTAAGTTTTTATTAAAAAGAGATTTTGTGGGAGTCGAGCAAGAAATCGCAATTTTTTTTACTTGCGATATAGGTACTATAATATAGATATTATCAAGTTATGCATTCGTACAAAAAAAAAAGTTGAGATAACATTTTTCCATGACATTACGATGGTAGACAATGCCAAAAAAGTGGGTCCCGGAAGTCCGTCTGTCTGTCAGTCTGTCAGTCTGTCAGTCTGTCAGTCTGTCAGTCTGTCAGTCTGTCAGTCTGTCAGTCTGTCAGTCTGTCAGTCTGTCAGTCTGTCAGTCTGTCAGTCTGTCAGTCTGTCAGTCTGTCAGTCTGTCAGTCTGTCAGTCTGTCAGTCTGTCAGTCTGTCAGTCTGTCAGTCTGTCAGTCTGTCAGTCTGTCAGTCTGTCAGTCTGTCAGTCTGTCAGTCTGTCAGTCTGTCAGTCTGTCAGTCTGTCAGTCTGTCAGTCTGTCAGTCTGTCAGTCTGTCAGTCTGTCAGTCTGTCAGTCTGTCAGTCTGTCAGTCTGTCAGTCTGTCAGTCTGTCAGTCTGTCAGTCTGTCAGTCTGTCAGTCTGTCAGTCTGTCAGTCTGTCAGTCTGTCAGTCTGTCAGTCTGTCAGTCTGTCAGTCTGTCAGTCTGTCAGTCTGTCAGTCTGTCAGTCTGTCAGTCTGTCAGTCTGTCAGTCTGTCAGTCTGTCAGTCTGTCAGTCTGTCAGTCTGTCAGTCTGTCAGTCTGTCAGTCTGTCAGTCTGTCAGTCTGTCAGTCTGTCAGTCTGTCAGTCTGTCAGTCTGTCAGTCTGTCAGTCTGTCAGTCTGTCAGTCTGTCAGTCTGTCAGTCTGTCAGTCTGTCAGTCTGTCAGTCTGTCAGTCTGTCAGTCTGTCAGTCTGTCAGTCTGTCAGTCTGTCAGTCTGTCAGTCTGTCAGTCTGTCAGTCTGTCAGTCTGTCAGTCTGTCAGTCTGTCAGTCTGTCAGTCTGTCAGTCTGTCAGTCTGTCAGTCTGTCAGTCTGTCAGTCTGTCTGTCTGTCTGTATAAGGAGCTACAGCTTAAACGGATGGACCGATTAATGTCAAACTTGGTATGTACCGTTATTTGGCGACTCTCCAGAGGGGTTTTTGGAATTAATTTTTTTGGACAAAAAATAACGGTACTTGTCATATACCGATTTTAGTAAAATTGAAATATCTCAAAAACGGCTCCAACGATTTTGTTTAAAAAATTCAAATGTTAGTTTTAAGCTAAGGTCTATCTTTCAATGAAAAAAAAAAAATTTTTGAAAATCATTATTAACGGTACCTGCCATAGAACCGTTCTTTTCAAATCCGATTACTTCGGAAACTGCTTATTCGATTTCAACGAAACTTTTTGTGAAGAAGAACTTATATAATTTAAATATAGGGTAACTTCGGGCATTATGGCACACCGGGCATTATGGCGCACCTCTCAACTACCATACTTCCAATACTCGCATTTAAATAAAACCAATGCAGAAACTTTGGTCTTCGTCGAACACTAGCCTTGTGAAAATCGCAGGTCAGTGCTATTATTTTTGTCAAAAACAAAAAAGAAAACAAAAAAAATATACCGGTTCTGGGTTCCAATGTAATATCGCTTTGTTTTTGTTTGTGTGTATCTCGGTAACTATACAGTGCACGTGTTTGTTGTGAAGAGTGGAATGCAGAGTACAGTTTTGGTTTGGTTATATAACTTGTAATATTTTAAATGAAGTAAGAATTTTGTTTGGTTTTTGGTGTTTTGTGAATATATGTATATTTTGCAATATGGTGCAGATGCAATAAGGGCATTATGGCGCTACATTTTACCCGACTGCGCCATAATGCCCTTATGTAAAACTAATTTCAAAAGTAACTTACATGATGTCTCTTCATTTTTTTAAATTTGTAATTAACTTTAATTTAACGTTAATTTTATGAAACTTATTTTAAATTATATTTCAGAAATGCCGAATATACGTAAAAAAAGTAAAGGGCTCCGAAGTAAATGGGGTTCACCATATTGCCCGTACATAGGGCAATATGGTTTTTTTTGGACTATTTTTAATTTATTTTATTTTTTGTTAAAAAGCTTGAATTTTTATTCTTAAATAATTTATTTATGTTACGTTTTTATGAAATTTAATTAAAAAAAATGATGGAAGTAAAAATTGTTGTCCGTAGTAAAGTTATTTGAGTTCGTGCTTAGGTATGCCATAATGCCCTAATTTACCCTAAACCAAAAATAAAATTTTGAAAAAAATAATTTTTGGATTTTTAAAAAAAATTTGAATTTTTTTTTTGAAAAATCAAATTTTCGAAAACGGGACATTGAATTTTTTTGAAATTTGTTTTTAGATGTTGATTAGTGATTTCTACAAAATGGCATACCAATTTTATTTTTAAACTTTTTATCCAAAAAATTATTTATAAAAAATTTGTTTTTTAAAAAACGGCTCTAACGATTTTGAAAATTTTTTTTCTAAAAATGCATGTTAATATATCAATCAAAACTGCATACTTGTTTTGGAGGGCAATTCAATTCCAGATTTTATTTAATTTTTTTTTTTTAAACGAATTTTATTTTTTTTTTCCAAATTTAATATAAAAAGTCTTAAAAATTTAAGCAACTTTAACTCTAAGAGCAAGTACGTGCGACCCCAGTCGTGCAATTTATTTTTTTATGTCTTAAGAAATATCGATTTCGCAAGAAAAAAATTAATATTTCTTTGTAGAAAACTAGACAATGTTCGAAATTTTCATCAAAATTTTCTCAGTAACATTGACGGCTTATCACCTGTACGCAAAAATATATAGGTAATGATAAATATGAGAAGATTGTTTTTAAATAAAGATTTTATTTTTAAATAAAGATTTAGAGAGTTGTTATGCTTTTTAAAAATTTATAATACAATATTTTTAATTTAATGTTTTAAGAAATTTAATGAAAACTAGAAAAATAATTTAAAATTAGTTTTTAAAATTGCAAAAAACTTCTCTTAATTTTTTTTTGGCCTTGAAACAACGTATGCCACAAAATAAGTTGCAAAAAGAAGAATTTTTTTTAGAGCCGGTTTTTAAAAACAGTTTGTTACATGTATAGTATACACATAAAACTTTTCAAATGTAATATTGATAGGCATTATAAATAAAGGTTTAGAACAAATTAATCCGTTTTCAAAAAATCGATTTTGGAAAAAAAAATATTTGCATCCAAAAACCTTTTTTTTTTTCAATTTTTGTTCGCCAATTTTAAATTTAGCTAAAATGGTTTTGTTCAAAAGTTAGTAAGCGGTTCTTTACTTATTGATTCCTCATTGTTTTTTTCTGTTTCCGGATCGAATAGATGATCTTACGGTTTTTCTCACTTATTTAATTCAGCCGGGTAACTAAGTTTCCCTTTAATAAAGAATTCAATTAAACATTTTTTTCCCCAACCTTTCTGTTATCTGGGCCTTTTAAGCCTGCATCTTAAAACCAATCCCAAAAGATGTTAATATTGAAAGTTGTAAATGTTCTTAATCTCAAATCTCAAAACACCAGCTAAGCTTTTTACGTTGTAAGCAAACAAACAAAACATCAAAATCAATATAATAATAAGATTAACCTACTTAACATATTTATCACAATCAAAAAATCATGTTTAGCTTTCATAATGTTAAAACTTTTTTTGTTGCCATCAATCATCATCATCGGTCATAATATTTATACTTTTATTGCCAACAATTACCCTCTACTCAATGTACCTACAACAATGATCTCATATAACCGACATCAATTATAATCTAACTGGTGAACTTTGATTACACACCTCCCATTTGTGATTTTATTTATGATCAAAAATTGCCAACTAAAATATGAATTAGAAACTCTCAACACACACGTGGAATTAATACCTCAATAAAGTTGAAAAACATTCGCCATTACAACTATGAATATAAAATCTCAAATGTCTTCACGCCCCTTTCATAAATCAAATCTAAAACATTCCGTTAAATTGTTTCCTTATAGCCCCCCCTTTGTCACGAAAATCGGAGAAACATGATTCCAATTTGTTCCTCAAACTTATCAGTTAGAATTTATTTTAATTACCATCGAAAGAAAGAGGAGACTTTTCCAACAAGTTTTTCTTTCTATATTTCTTGATCCAGTTATGATAAACTAATAACTTAAGCATATAGTCGACTTGGGTTGAATAAATTAATTAGGCCAGGTTACCTTTCCAATCCCACTTCTGAACAAAGAACAAAGCCCTTTGAACCTGTACTAGCAAAAGGCGGAATAAATTTCCTTCCGCTTAAAGGTGTGTGTTTAGGTTAAGAAGCTTAAAAGGTGTATTATAGCGTGCCAAAGGACAACCTTGACATAGGATTCCGTCTTGGAGAGATCTTAATCGCTTGAATATGTGTGTTTCGTTGCCATTTCATGCTTTTTACTATGATTTGACTTTTATTAAAAAAAAAAAACAAAGAAATACAAAGATTCAAATCAAAATTGTTAATTAGTTTATAGCGTCAAAAGCCGTCAACATGATGGCCAGGGGCAAGGACTTTTTTGCCTTCAGTTCGATATACCAGAAGTCCTTGTGCAAAAGGCGATCATTTAGCGGGTAATAAAGTGTCGTATATTATACCATATGGTTTAGGAGGTGTTTTTTTTTTGCTATACTACCATTATAACTTTTATAGCCGTAGGTGGTTTTGGCTTACATCATCGTACAATTACTTCAATTATCCGGTGCCATGATGACAATGATTATAGCCGGCAAATAAAACCAACACCAATTTTGGTAGTCATGCCCCAGAGATCGAAAAGTCACATAACGACGGCCGTAGAACAGTGTGCCGGTCGAAATTCGAGGTCTCATTCAAAGTTATTGTGGGTGGTTTTGCGTTTTGGAAAGAGTTTGTCATCACATCATAACCAAAAATGGCCAACAACAAGTGGTCTTAATGAGAAAGAGGGAGACTTAATTTATGGTTTTGAAAAGAATAACACAAAACAGACCTTTACACTTATACCAGTTAAATGATATTTTAATAGTTCTGTGGTCTGGTTTTTAATTTGGTAAAACGAAACGAATGGCAATAAAACAAAAATTAATTACTTTTTAAACATTCAATCGATATCGTAGAAAAAAAATATATGCACAAGTTATTTCGTGAGCAAAGGTAATTTGCAATTTTTTTTTGTTTTCTTGATTATTTGGCATTTTTGTGATATCAGGCAATTGATAAGACAATCGTTTTGGTTTGAGGAATGTACTTTTTGATAAAATTTATTATTGTTTATTTATTTTATGTCTTTTGTTTTAGTAGGAGTAAAGAGTTTGGTTTTTAATCAATTAAGCTTTGATTGTAAACAGTTTGACAATTCTTGGGAATTCTTCAACCCCTACTCTATAGGAATGTATTAATTTCGCATTTCACTATTCAAATGCGATTTTTTTCCCGAAATTCTTTCCAAATTCAAAATTTTAATTTTTCTAATGCCGGTTTCATATAACACCAAGAAAGAGGTCCAAACAGAATATTACACATTAGACATTACGAATGCAAGTTTGTACACAAATGTGAAAAGTAATAAATGCGTTATCCTAGAAAAACATAGTAACAGTTGAAAAGTATTAAAGTAGAACATCTTTTGACTAATATATTTGAATCATATGATTTTTTCTTTTGGAGCAAAAGCTTACAATATTTCTACGACCATGTATTTTTAAAATGTGGTCATTAGGCCTTTTTTTAAACATCAAATAGAGAATTTAATTCATGATGGCAAAATTTAAACTCTACAGTTTCTTACATTGGAATTTTTTAGAGTTCAGAATTTAATAAAAGGAAGTGAGCCATTTCCACTTAAGTTTGAAAGGAAAGTTATTGATATAAATATGAAAACCTGACGCGAGGTTTGAGCATCTGATTCTGACCATTCAAAAGGGTTAGGGTCAAAATTCTCCTTGGGTCAAAATTCTTTTTTCAAAATTCTGTTTACAAAATTCTGCAAACAAATAAAAAAAAAGCTAGTAAAAGGTTTTTTTTTTTTAATTTTTTTGTAGAATTTAATAAAAAATTTGCTTATTTTAATAATAATTACTAACTTTGTCAATTTCTTTAAAACCCTGTTTTTATAAATCAATAAATTTAAAAATATCGAGGAAAGGTTTTATCAAATAAAAATTAGTATTCAAAAATTTAATTAGAAAAGGAATAGCTATTATCCTACAATATCTAATTAGTTTTAAACGGTATACAGGAGTGAGTTATATGAAGGTCAATCTAGGCTAGGCATTTTAAAAAATATTTGCAACAACACTGGTCTGCAATTAAATCCTCCTTTAAATAAAACTAACTATACTTTTCTAAAGGATTTTTGTATGCTGAGTCCGAAGTCAGAATTGACCTAGCACGTCACGTTTTTTAAATATTCCCGTTAGAAAATCTCAAATCAAAATTTTTTTTTGCTGTTTTCAAAGAAATATTTTGGCATAATGTAATCTTTTTCAATTAAAATTTTAACAGTTTATGAAAAAACTTATTTTTTTCTTTCCAATTCAGTTTCAGTCTTCTCAATATCACTTTTCTTCTCCGAGATATCTTAATTTAAGTAAGTTTAGTAGGTTTTGCATATCTTACCATAAAGAAACTGATCTCTAAAAATTAATATATGTATCTTTCTCCCTAGAACAGAAGTATACTTTTCTAATGGACTTTAGTATGCTGATTTTAAATCCGAACTCAAAAAATTTCGGTCTGCTCTGGTTTTTGAGATATAGTAGTTTTTAGTAGATTTTGTGATACTTTAATGCGAATATCTCAAAATCTTGACGTGATAGAATATTTTTGACTTCGAATTCTAACTCAGTACATCAAAAACTATAAGAAAAGTAAACTTTTGTGTCTAGGAGAAACAAATCTGAAGATTTACAATTCAGTTTATCGAATGGTTTATTACAAATAAGATATTTCTGAATAGAAAAATAGTATATAAAATTACAAAAAACGTAAAAATTTTGTTTAATGTATTTAATTATGGTTTCCTTTACATATTTGACTTTTCAAATATAATGGGCGTTGATATTTTATATTTTCCTGTTTTTGTTCATGTAGGATTTACTAAAAAGTGAAGGATTTCGATATTTCTCCTTTTTTTGACAATCAGTATTTTAAAATATGAGTAAACATTAATGTAAAAGGACATATTTGGTGTCAATCGATAGGTCATATTATGAGAAATAAGTTCTCCAAATTTGAGCTCAATGCGACAAATAGTTTTAATTTTATACAAGTTCAAATGAATCTAAAAGGGTGATTTTTTAGAAACTACCCACATTTTTCAAAAATTATTTTTACAAAAATGGTACCAGATAGAATTTTTCTGAAACCATATTTAGATTCAGAAAAGTCTAATCTTTCATAATATCAAAAAATCATTTGAAGGAGAAAAAAAAAGTTAAATTTTGCAGACCAGTGGCAATTAAACAACAAAAAGTTTGCAAAGTACCAAAATCGAATTAGATTTATGAGGTGAACTTTTTTTTAGTAAGTGCTATGAAAAAAAAAACAAAATTAGCAGAATTTTTTGTGTTTAAGTAAATGCTGGTAGAATTTTAGAAAGCAGAATTTAAAAAAAAGGAATTTTTAATGAAAGAAAAGAAAAAAAAAATGTGCGCGCGGAAAAAAAAGAAATTTCGTAATGTGGAAATGAAAATATTAAGGGGTAGAAATTAATTTTTTAGTGAAATCATATTTATTGTTTCTTTTAGACAAACTTTATTAACATCGCTTACAATTGATCACATCTTTTAATTATTATCATTTTGGAGTGGAGAAATATTGTAATCTACAATTTACAATGGGATTATGATAACTAAAGTAAGATACGAAATGTTTACGCGCATGCGTTCGAGTGCTACGCATTCACTCTCATTCTTTCTATTTCTATTCCCCTTAAACGGTTAACGTAATCTTCTTGGAAGTCGCATAAGAACTTTGAATTTAAGAATAGAGAATTAAAAAGTAAAAACAAATTTTTTGTTAAAAACGTAGAATTTTGAAAAATTGCACTCGATTTGATTGGCATTCTTCGTAACTGACGCAGATTGATGCCACTAACGGAATCGTTCATAATCAGTACTGAGAAAAGCTGATATAAGTTCTTTAACATTCACATTATCAAGCACTTCTTCAATTAAAATCAAGAAATTTAGCTTCATTTAGAAGCCTAACAAAGCCATATTTAAAATTTAACTCGTTCACACTTAATTTATTCAAGTCCCTATTAGTTCTTGAAATCCCTCACTTCTACTTGGACAATACCTCCTAAAAACGCTTACTTTTTTTTTTAGCATAATTCAGTGATCTAAATTTGTTTTGTCCAGTTTGTATACATAAATCGGTGTTAGGTGCAAACTCACTTGAACTTTCCATTATTCAAAACTCGTCAAGACTTACCCGTTGCCATTTCACCGGCCGGTTGTTAATAAATTCCAATTGAAAAAAAAAATAGAGCAAACAAAAAAAAACTTTTGCATTCTCAAAAAAAAAAAAATAAATAAATAAATAAATTGCATACACAAAAATACAAACAAATTAATTTGATTATCTCAAATTCCACCCTTAGTTGATATTATACCAAAGCCAAACAAGCAACCACTTATTTATGTAGTTTTGCAAAATGATACTCCAGATAAGAGGACTTGATGTGATTCAAGTTAATCTTTGTAAAAGAGAGACTATCTATCTATCTGTACTTCTACAGTGGGTATACAAATATACATGGATCCAATGAAAGCTGTCATACATATAGAAAAATTTAAGAATTTAATATAAAACCACAACATCGACGTGTGTTTTGATTATGCCATGACATGACATCACCTCTATAAATGTGTCTCTTTCGTGCCAAAAAAAAAAGATTCTTTATTGTTCCGTAATTCCACACGTTTTTTTTAGACCGCGAGAGAAAAAAAATTGTATTATTATTAATTTAACTGGCCAATAATGATGTGGAGCTTAAAATTTTGAAGACTGTGATTCTGATTTAACACCGATTAGGTACATAATTTTGAATATTTATTAAAATAAATTTCGTTCAGCGCCAAGCTAAGCCAAGGCGAAGATCAATTCTATTGTTTATTTTCATTCTTCTAAAGTTTTGAAGGGCGAATAAATAAAACATCAACAACAAAATTACAAAAAAATATCACAGACTATCAGAAGACAAGACAGTTCCATTGAATAATTCAATATAATTTTTTTTATTTATTTTTATTAAGTTTGATTTGATTTTTGTTATAAATCAAATGAAGAGAAATGAAAAACGTCTCAATCTAATGACCCCCACGCAAATTGCCAATTCCCCAGCCACTCCCAATTAAATATATGGGAGTCTCAGTTTACAGATGATAAAACTGATAGAGACAACTTCTTCGTAACAATCTTGTAAAGGTTATGCAAAATTATACTCATACTCGTATTTATATTACAAATAAAATAAAAACAATTTAAAATAGAAATTAAAAAATAAATTGAGAATAATTAAATTGAATGCGGTTGGGGTTTGGGGGATGTTCTACTTAATTTCAATTTCAATGCAGAAGCAATCAAGTTCAATGATGTCACTTGAAAGTGATGAAGTTGTCGTGTTCAACAAGCTTTTTGATAAGAAAGAGGGTGCTTGTTCAAATATTCTTTTATCAGTTTTATTTGTTTTTTGTTATTATTTTTGTTTAGAAATAAAAATTAAACCGGCTGTCACAAAATTGCAAGGGAAATTTATAGAGTCTAAAAACACCTTGATCTAGAGAAGAACAAAAATAAAGACACACCGTTTTGACAGCTTTCATTTTAGGCACCTCCTCCTCCAGCAAGTACAAAAATCCAAGTCATGAAACACTACAAAACTCGATATTTAAAAGCGGAAAACTTATATTAGCTGAATTATTAAGTAATTTTAATATTTAAAGAACGCACGTTGTTTTTTGACACATGGTTTCAATAAGACTAGATCTTTGAAATCTAATTTTATTCTTATCATCATTAGCTCAGTATTATATCTATGACTGGTAGTGCAAGTGTCACTTTTTTATCTTGAACCATTATACAAGTACTAAATACGAAAAGGTAAGTTTAGGATTCGTAAAAGTTAACAAACTTGTCTCTTTGATCCAAACTTGAGCTTTTTAAACTTAAGGGGGGAAATCCCTCTGAAAATTTTTATTTTTGCATTAATTTTTTTTTGCCTAATAAATTCATTTATCAACCGAAGAAACTAGTTTCAGTGGTCCAAGCCTTAAATGAAGCCTCAAAAGCCCCTAGATAGTCCCGAAACCCATGCCCTCCGAACCTACCACAGTACGAAAACGAAAACTTTAAACGCTTTTTCCTCGAAACCCGTTTTATTCCGCGCCGTGCAACGTAACTCAAAAACTAATGAAGCTATCGACTTGAAATAAATTGCAAATTGCTCTTTAATTTATTGGCATGAACCTAAAAGTTCAATAACATTTTTACAATAAAAATTTTTTTTAACAATTTTTTTACAAAAAACATTGTGTTTTTTCGTTTTTTTTGGTATCTTATTTTTATTTTATGTACTTTTGAAGTGAAAACTTCTTTAGTATCGTAGGGATTTGAAACAAGATGAAACGAAAACGCGACACGACTTCAACTTGTTATAACTTTTTTGCTTTAATAGATAGATGAATGAAATTTGTACTGTAGATAGGTAATTAAATAAATTATAATTGTACAAAATTTCAATTAATTTCATGTTCAAAATTCGGAGATAACGGTAAAAAGATGTTCTTTTCCAACACACGTTATATCTTTTGATCTAGTGCACATGCAAATTTGATTTAACTTTAATACACATGTTGATAACATAACCTTTTATTTGATATATCACACATAACGGTACGTGCTCTACAAGTTACACAATCTTAAATTGAAAAAAATTTAAAAATACCTCAAAAAACCTGTGGAGATCTGTTGGCGATGACCAGCTACCAGTGTAGGAAGTACTCAGTCTAGAAATTCGACATGGTTGACTTTAAAAAATTCTAACTTCTCTTGTAGACATCTTTGAAAAAAGATTTATGCATCATTATACAAGGTGAAAAAATAAGCTTTCACATGGTTTAAAATTTTGTATAGGTTGTCAAACAAAAAAATTGATTTAATAGCATGAGAACATAAAAATAAATGTTTTTTTGCTTTTTGGATGAAATTTAATCGAGTTTAAAAAATTCTAGCTCTTTTTGTAGATGTCTCATACACTTGATCGATATATATATTTTGAGCCAAGACAACAAGCTTTCAGATGGTGTAAAAATTTGTACAGGTTGTTAGGGATAAAAATTGATTTAATAGTGTGAGAAGATAAAAATACGTGTTTTTTTCCCTTTTTTTTATGGAAATTGATCGAGTTCAAAAAATTCTAGCTCTTTTTGTAGATGTCTCATAGACTTGAGCTAAGACAATAAGCTTTCAGATGATATAAAATTTATCTAGGTTGTCATATAAAAAACATGGACTTGAAGGTGATAGAATAAAAATAGGTAGATTTTTTCTATATTTTTTTTTTTTTTGCAAGAAAAATGATTTTTTAAGGTTTCACTTCTACCACGTCTGAATTGCACACATGATTTTTTTTATTAGATTTAGGTTCATACAATGCGCATAAATATATTTTATTGGAAAAAATTTCTTTTTTGATTATAAATAATTTTCTGGACCTGGGCATTGCACGGCGCAAACTCGAGGCGTCAACTTTAAAGACCTGTAGAGCCGCCATTTTGTTTTTTTTTTGTACTTCAAAAAAATTGTATCAATACTTCATAATGTCAATAATATAACATACTTTTACAAATTTCAATAAATGCTTTCAGTTTTCCAAAAAAAAATATTGAAAAAGCTATCGTCCAGAGGGATTTCCCCCCTTAATGGCTTACAATTCTTTTTTACAAAATGTTTTTGGTATAATTTGATGTTTTTTCCTAAAAATTAAAAAAAAAAAACTTGGATTTGTATTAACCCTTGTAAAGTTTTTGCCAATTTTTAGCCAAATAAATCGTTGGTTTTTTAAGATAGTGTTCTAACCTTATCTGATAGTAAAGTTCGTACATTAAAATTAACATTTCCAAAAAAAAACAAGTTTTATAAAAAAAATTCTATTTGAATTGATTTTTAGTTACTTGTATCAAAAAACAAATTTGGATGAAAATGTTATTTTTCACATTTCGTGCAAGTACGTGAAACCACTTTGTGTACTTTAAACATAAGAATAAAAATTTAAATTTGAAATGTATCGATGGATTTGCATAACTTGATGTGGTCGCAGAAAGATTGAGATAAATGTAGCGATAAAAATAAATTAAAAAAAAAACAGAAAGAAAAGAAATTGAGAAATTAAATAAAGCGAGTCTTCTATCTTCTTTGATTATAGTTTTGTCAAATCGTGTAGAAAAATGTCTTTTTTGTACACTACATATCAATGGATTAAAGTCCTAACATTATAAGAATACATCTCATTTATCTCATTTATTCGACGCTAGACCGTTTTAAGTTCAGATTATTTAATACAAATGTAAGCTATGTATATATGAATCAAAACGTCGAAAAAGGCTTTTTTTTTTGTCGATTTCTCGTAAATGCGTTAATTAATGAACAAATCATGAAGTGATGAAAAATTTCAAGTATTACTTTGCTGCACCAGTCTAAAATAATCCACATAAGCTGAAAGGTATACAAGATGAGAGATTCTCAGGGCCATTTCTTTAAAATAAACTTAAATATTTTTTTTTTTTAAATTTAATTGATCTAAACTCAAAGCTTGCCCAAACTTTAGAATTGAAGTTCTACATAAAATATAATGGGATATTTTAAGCAGGGGAAAAGTGAAGTATAAGATTTCAAAAAAAATATTTATGTAAGTAAACAAAGGAAAAAACAATAAAAATTATATTTATTTAAAGCGGAGTGATTAAATATAATTCAATTTAAAAGTTTAATTGACCCCAGCTCCAAAATCACACTCTTAAATAACTAAATAACTTCGTGGATTGAGGACTGCCTAATATTTGTTTTTCCCCTTTTTAAAACCAATTTAAAATTTATTTCAAATAAATCCATTTATCACTCACAGGTTTCATGAGTTTTGGTATCAAAACGGCGCATTCTGCTCTAATTGGGTCATCAAGCACGGTTTGCTTTGACCGCCATCTTTAACTACCTAAATAACTTAATAACTATGAAGTTGCATATCAGATAATTTAGTTAGCTTTAGTCATTTCTTTATACAAAAAAAAAATAAACGGTCACTGTGGCGTATGTGTAAAATTTTTCAATTTTCAGTATTTTTTATAATTATATAAAACTCGTGTACTGGCGACTTAAAGTATTGAAAAATAAAACTTTTGATGAACGAAAAGTATGAAAACAACAACAATATATTGAAATATAAAATTGTTGTTCTTGAGCGGACCCTTGATGTAACACAATAACAAATTAAATCTTTTATGAGAGTCTTTACTCAAAAACTTGAAGTAAATTAGAAAGAAGTCATCACTAACTGGGCTAGTAGTTTCTGTTTCGACAAAAATGGTATATTTTTTTAAAGGTACTTAGAAATGATTTAAGAGCCTAATTATTGGAAATTTTAGGGGTATGCCAATTTTTTTTTTCTAAATGTCTGTATTTAAAGTTCAGGGAACTTGAAATGATCAAACAAATTGTTTAGAAAGTGAAAAAAAGTGAACACCTTATTTCACTTTCAAAACAATTATTCAATTATTTTTTACAGAATTTTGGAGTACAGATTTTTGAAGTCCATTAAAATTTTTGCTAAATGTAAGATGGTACACTGAGGGAAAAAATAAATTGAAGTCGTTTGTTTCAAAGATGAACTACTTTGATTTATGTGACTTTAAGATACGAAACCATCAAAAATTAACCTTTTTTCCACGTTGATTTTAAAATGTTCGTCTCCGAATAATAGTTAAATCAATGTGGTTTTCGTTGATTTAACGTTGTTTTATGGTGGAACACTAATTTCAAATTCTAAAGAATTTACAGAATTTTAATTACAAGAATATACATATAGTCCAAAAAGTCTCCGTACAGCTACAATTTTTTAAATTTTTTCCTTAAAATATTGAATTTAAGATATCGAAATTTTTTGTAAAGTACCAGAAAATTCGTTCTGCAACTAGTTTATACTTACTGACGAAAGTAAATACAACATCCTCGGTTCAGATGGACGCCGTATACACCATACGGCGTCCATCTGAACCGAGGATGTTGAAAGTCCAAAACTGCTCTGAATCCTTAAAATTTGATACCTACTCTAAAGCACGGCGGCGGCTACAATGTAATAGTGTGAGGGTGTATGGCCTTTTCCGGCGTTGGAAACCTTTTTTTCATAGAAAATACCAAGGATAAATTTGGAAACTTGAAAATTCTTTAGTAAAGTGTCCAAAAACTGGGTCTCGAAAGCAATTTTACGTTCGAAGAGGACAATATTCCCACAAATACGGGCAAAGTAGTAAAAAAATGGTTGCTGTGCAATTTTAGTAAGAACGTTAAACATTCCGCTTCGTCTCCAGACCTGAATCTTATTGAGCACCTATGGGTTAACGTAGAAAAAAAGGTTCGTCAGCATACAATAGCCAACAAAAAAGACCGCAAAACGATCCTACTTGACGAATGGAACAAAATTTCTCCAGATAAGACCGCCAAGCTTGTCCATTCGATTAGAAACAGATTGCAGAAAGTGGTCAAGATCAGAGGAAGTCCTACTAGTCATAAATTTATTTTTTCCTTAAGTAAAGTGACTTTTATTTAGTTTTTTCAACACAAACTAGTCAAAAAAAATTAACTGTACGGAGACTTTTTTGTTCCTTTTTTCCCTTTTCGTACTATGAATTTTTGTTATTTTAATTTTTTTAAACAAAAATGGTATAATTTTGTTTAAAATTTATTTTTTGATATACTCTCTATCATTCCGGGTACTTTACAAAAAATTTCGATATCTTAAATTCAGTATTTTAAGGAAAAAATTAAAAAAATTGTAGCTGTACGGAGACTTTTTGGACTATGTAGATCTACAAAATTTTGAAGCAAAGAATTTAAAATTTTCATAATTTTGAAATACAGAATACTGAATTTTGTAATAGAAAAGGGTACTAAACAGTGCCGCTTAAAAATTTTTTCTAACAGATTAGGTATGTAGGTAACTTTAGACAGTCTTTAAAACCAATGAATAAAATTTATGGAGAGGTCAATAAATTGGTAAGTTACTCAAATTATGCTTATTATCTTATAGCGTAAGTTACTTATTTCTAAATTTATTAATTTTTTTTGAAAGCGGTGCCCAATATTTTCAGAAAAGAACAACATTTAAGGAAAGAAAATATTGTTTTGGATGGTTTCTCTTTCAAATTCATCTAATGTTGTGTTTGATTATATCGAAGAATACCGAAAATCACTGCTAATGGTAAGACTATTTTGAGTCACCCATTAAACCAAATACGTTCTAGTACTATGAATAAGCGAACATTTAGCTCGAAATTCATTCTTACAATTTTTTACTCAAATTCAGATTTTACTGCGAATGGTATACTTACGTTCTATCCTCCCACTTGATACTCAAAATTTAACAATCTTGAAAAAAGTTCCAGATTTTTTATCTTGAAAGTCTATGAATATGAAGATTTTGACAAATCTAGGTAATTTTTCAAAGCATCTTACAATACAAATGTTCGCCAACGTGACTTGTTTCATATCTCATTACTCATTATACCAAGAAACCATTAGTTCTTGAGTTCAACTTTTGCGAAGATAATACCTATACGCATAAGAGTTCATTCTATCTATAGTTCCAAGAAAAAATAAACTAAGCAATAATACGAAAATGTTTTATAAAAATAAAAAAAAAAAAAACAAAAACAAACCCAGTCAAGAATAACTACACAAAAAATAAGTGTACGCAACCAAATTGCTTTTCATTCCTTAAATATTTTTCTTTGCTTATATACCTTTGTTGTTTGTTTTTTTTTCCTCTGTTTTCTTATTCCTCAACATAAGTAATTATTCCTCTTCGACAACTAACCCTCTCAAAACAAAAAAAAAGTCTATAAACATTACCGTCAACCTCTTTTTTTTTCCTCCTCCTCAAATATACTTATAGTCGGTGTATGTACAATGTACATATAACCTCAATTAGAACGAGGTAGGTAAGTTTACCACTTAAACGGCTTCCTGCTAGTTTCCCACTATCAAAATTTTTTTTTAAACACCCCATTCCTATACACAAAATGACATAATCATCATCATCATCATCAACAAAATCATCATCTACATCACCAATCTTCTAACTGTACACATAACATTTTTATATTTTTAAATCATTACAAATTTTTGCAAACCGTCTACTAGTCTATAGTTCTCAACTCTCACCCTCTCTCATCTATAAACTAAAACCATTTAAAAAAGTCAAACACAAACCACACACAATGAGTACACAAAACAACAACAACAACAACAAAAAAACACCTTGTCGGTTTGTTATTTTCAAAAATAAATTAAAAAAGTGTAAACATTATTTCACTAAGTCAACATTGAATTTTTTCGCTTCTCATGCAAACACAGAAGCCTTTCGAATTAGTCGACAAGTCAACGTCCTTTTTACGGAATTCCAATACAACCCGAACTCATAAAACCTCTTAAAGTATTCCCACCACAAAAACTCACCTGTTTCTTCGACTTTCGAAGTCTCCTGGGCTACTCGCTTTTATAATATCCTTGTGGTTTAACTTTTACTCACTTACTCACTATAACTTTTGTCAAATCACACGCAGCAGAGACGTTTTTTGTTCTTCAAAAACACGCCACGATTTATACAAGTTCGAATTTTTCGAACAAAAATAATCACTTTTCACTGAATTTTTCGAAATATCATAAAATCAAATGTTCGAAAGGAAGTTAATTTAAAGTCCTTTTGTATCCTTTTGGGGAAGATTTCTAAACCATATGGCTTCGTTCCGTTATGCGATTTCAAATAATAGATAAGTCTCTTCGAACCGAAAGACTGAAGTTTAAAGGTAGAGTGAGCTAGTAGAAAAAATAAGGTATTTTATTCCGTTTTAAATATGTTTTTCGAGAACCGTTCAATTCGAATGTTCGTCCGCAGTGTTTGGCAGCGAGTCGTCAACTGTTAGTTAATGTCTTGATGGCGGCAGCTAAAAGTATCTTACTTGAGTCAGCCTGTGAGTATGAGATATAGCGACTTGGCGAAAAAATATCGCGAATGATTTCATACCTCTGTGCTCTGTCTTCTATGTTCGCTAAGAAGCTATATCTTTTGGTTTGTTGTGGTTCGTAGATACTTTGGTTTCTTGGCGTTTATAGCAGACGATAAGAGAAGGAGGAAATAAAAAAACTGCGACCACAAACAACCGGTAGTTTGAATGAGAAAGTATTCAGCGAAAATGAGCGAAAAATAAAACTGTGACAAATTGGAAAGCTTTTAAGAGCTTCTCTCTCTCTGAGTTGGGGGAGTATAGAAAAAGATATAAGCTTTGAAAGAGGCACTTGTTGTTTGGACTTATAGAGGTTAGCCTAAGGTACCTTTAGGAAAGCCTAAAGACTCGAGTAAATGTGTGTGAAACACGATTTTCTTGTTTGGTCTAGAGGAGTAGAGGTAAATAGTCAATAAATGTTTCTTCCGATTCAAGGTGTAACCAATATGTATTCGGTCTATAGTCTTACAAGCTATTAGATACTTTTGTATCTTTCTCATAGAAGCGTTAAATTCCAACCAACCGACACGATGACGACCGGCTGTTAGGTCCAAGTGGGGCTCATTTTATGCGTTTGGGTGATTGGCATTGAATCAAGATTCATGACTTGTGGTTTTCTAGATTCTATAGATGCAAATTCTTTACTTTCCTAGGAAATGCTGCGAGTGTACATCATCACGGATGGTTTAACAGCTGCTCTGATGAGTAGCCAGTTGTAATGTAATGTGTGCCTCCACGCATATAAAATGTAGTATCTCTGTGAAATGAAGTTGCTTTTAGATTTGTATTTTTTTTTTTATTTTCGTTCCAATTAATTTTATGTTTGGAATCTTTAGCACTTTGGGCTGTTGTAACTTTCAGCTTTTTTTCAGGTTAAAAGAAAAATTTGTGTGTACGGTATCGCATCTTGAAAACAAGGAAGAGAAATTTTTCTATATTGATGGGTAAGAAGCTGGATTATTGCCAAGGAAGATTGGGAAGACGATGGCAACGTTGAAGATGCTGAGTTCAAGAAGATTAAATGTTGAGTTGAAAAATTCTATAAACCGCATGAGATGAGATGAGAGATCTTCACAAACCGCAATTAAAAGTCTTGAAAATTATTATCAAAGATATACAAGAAGAACTACAGAAATAGAGTACATAGATACATTAGATCTTTTGCTGAGATCGTCGTCGTTCGTCGTCGTCATCGTAAAAATACTGAAAGAAGAAGATTGAGTAGAGGTACTTCATTCATTAGACAGAAGGCATCATATAGAGTAGACTAGGTACTTGAAATAGGTTTTTTGTTGCTCCATTGGTGGTTGATATTCTAGATCTATAATTGCAATTTGAAATAATCTTTTTAGCTGCTGTCGAGTGCAAGTATGTTGATTAACGGTAATAGACTTAGAAATCATTTGTTCGGTCATAAATCATGAATATAAGAGTTCATTGGAATTATACGAGAAGGCTTTTCATATATCTTTGATGGAGCTTATACAAATTAAGTTGTTAAACTAGTTTAGTTGGAAAGGCAATAAATTAAATCACGATGATAGATAAGAATAAATGAAAAATGTAAAGAGAATTTCAATTTGAAGATTTTTATTTGATGGAGATTACTTTTCAATTAAGAAAAGTTACGGGAATTAAATTTATAACTTTGTGTTTTGACAGCTTCTCACAAATTAATGTTTTATTTTTATTTCCATAAACTGAAACGGGTTGTTTCTTTATTAATTTGGTCAATAAGAGGCTGATTGGAAAGAAGTTGGTATGAAAGATATAGTAAGTTCAGATATTCCATATGTTCTTGTTCAGTTATCATTAAATTATGGTAGTTCAAGCCAAGCAGTTGATTTGCAGTTTTATAGATCTTTTCGAGTTATCCTATTTTTGTAGATAACGGCTCAAAGGATTTTAATTAAACTTTGAATATGTAATACTTTAATTCCAATAAAAAGCTGTTTTCTTTTCTTCAAATAATTCAAATTCCAAAAAAATATAGGTATACTAATATATAATAAGAATTATTTTTGTTTTCCTTTTTTAGGACCAAAATTAACGGAACTTGTCATATGAATTAAATGGAAAAAGTAATTTTTCTCAAAAACGTCTCTTACGTTTTTTTTATAAAAAAAAAACACGTCCACTGTAGCAAATAAAGTAATACTTTTGAAATAAAATCGAACCGTCATTAACGGTATCTGCCATAAAACCGTTTTCTTGATTTCTGACTTTCTCATAAAAGACTAAGCCGGTTTCAGCGAAAATTTTTAATTAAAAGCGTCTAAGTAGTAGCCGTAATAATAAAATTTCTAAAAATTTTCCAAATCTTCAGTTTTCTATTTTTAAGAAAATTTTCAAAAATTTTGTTGAAAAACCCAATTTTTTGAAAACAGGTTGATATTTTTTTGTTTTTTGAAATTTCGTTTTTATGTGTGGAATAATATTTTCTTTTGAAAAGCATACACAAAACAAATTTTTTAAAAACCGGTTCCTATAATTTTTGAAAAAAAAATTCCGAAAATTCTATGTTGAACAAGAAACTAAAAGTCATACTCAGATTGAATATTAAAATAATTCAAAAGGGTGTTTTCGTTTTTTTAAAACCAACTTTTAATCCTTTTTTACAATTGTTATAAAATAATGACATACCTACCTAATTGAATTAAAATTTTTGTTTTATGAATGCTATAAGAAACTTTAACATCCTTGGCAACTTTTACCATAAGAGCAAGTACGTGGACCCAGACGTGCATTTAATATTTTGCAAATAAAATTCAACATTCAAATAATGAAGTCTTGTAACCGTCGTTTCGATAAATCAAATTTCAAAGTAATGAAATCTAAATTTTACATTTTGATAAGAAGTTCAAAATTTTGATTTTAAAAACCAAACATGATCTAAAAATCAGGTCAAGTACAAAAATTTTGTTATGGACAAACTGAAGATAAACCTCATAAATATTTCCAAAATGAAATGAGAACAACACAAATTTTAAGAAACATATACAAATTTACTATAGTATATTGAAATCCAGCAAAAAAGTTAAATTTGAGATTGGAACCATGAATCTTAAGTGTCTATGAAAATATCATGCATGAGAAACAAATATCATACAAAATCATTTTTCTGAATTTCATTTGGAGTATTTGTATATTTGGCGTGTAATGTAAAAGTAAATTTTAATGTCAACTCTTGCCATCATTTGTGCCGATGTTAGATGTAAACGATTCATTGATACACTATCCACCAAAAAGATTACCAAAAATCAATTTTTAAAATAATTCTCTCAGGACCAAGTGCGTTTCGTATAAGGCTTGTCGCTTGTTGAACATAGTAAAACCGTACTTTGATTTTTTACTTGCGATATTATGTATGTAGGTACTTAGGGCAAGTTTAGGATTCGTAAAAAAAATCGAACAATTTTACATGACATTACGATGATGGAGAATGCCATAAGAATGGGTCCGGCAATTCTGTCTGTCTGTCTGTCTGTCTATCTGTCTGTATATACCTCGAGCTACAGCCTAAACGAGTGAAGTGATTTTCTTCAAACTTTGTAGTTAACAGTTTTATGGTGATTCCCTAGAGGGGAAATTGAAATTTTGTTTTTATGACCAAAACTAACGGTACCTGCCATATAACGGGAATATAAAAGTTCATTTTTTTTCAAAAACGGCTCTAACGATTTTGATTAAAATTTTTATGTGTAGTATTACACATAAGAGCCAACTTTTGAAATAAAAAAAATATTATTTGTACCCTTATTAACGGTACCTGTCATAGAACGTTTTTTTTTTTGTTTCTGAATATCTCGTACAAAATTAACCCGATTTCAACGAAAATTTTTAAACAAAAGCGTTTAGTTAAAGGTAACATTAAAACTTTAGAACATTTTCAAAAAGTGCATTTTTGGATTTTTAAAAAATATTTCAAAATTTTTTTTTGAAAATTCAATTTTTTGAAAACGGTTTGGTGAAAAATTTTGAAATTTCGTTTTTAAGTGTAAATTAATTATTTCTTTAAAATGGCATACCATTTTTTTTTTTTTTTTGAAA
Source organism: Episyrphus balteatus (assembly GCF_945859705.1). Taxonomy (NCBI): domain Eukaryota; kingdom Metazoa; phylum Arthropoda; class Insecta; order Diptera; family Syrphidae; genus Episyrphus; species Episyrphus balteatus. The sequence continues at coordinate 10,235,927 of NC_079134.1, read as the reverse complement.
AATGTTAGAAATTTTTTATATATAAAAAATTATTTTTTTAAAAAACGGCTCTAACGATTTTGGAAATTTTTTTTCTAAAAATACATTTTTATGCAAGTAATAAAATGGCATGCTTGTTTTTTTGTAAAACCTAATTTAAAACGGTGTTTCTTGAATAAAAAGCTTTAACATTAGAGTTACTTTTAGCATAAGAGCAAGTAGGGTAAGGTGGTTTAAGAGTGTGCATTTTAGACAAAATACCAAATAAAACAATAACAAAAAGAATTTAACTACTTTTTTTTATATATAGTTTTTAGTTTATAATCAAAGCAACGAAAAAACTAAAAACTGGTATCAAAAATGTATTAATTCAAAAGTTATAAACAAAATACCACATTAGGAAATTTGCGCACTCTTATACATCCTATTGTGTAAGAGTGCGCGGCTTAGTTTGTAAGAGTGCGCAGCTGCGCACAGGTGTAAGTTCGCACAAAAGTCGCAAATAAAATTGCCTATCTTTAAATAAACAGAGTATTTTTCAACCCATCACTCCTAGCATGAGGAACAATCAATTTAGTCTTCGATTAATGGTTCCGAGAAAATTTCAATATTTCCTAGTTACTCTCATTCGCTTGTTTTTTGTAAAACTTTTATTTGGTTTCTTTTTGGTTATAATTGCTTTTTCTAGCTGCTGTTTGCTGGTGTATGGACAAATGCCAGTTATTTTGAAGCCTTGGATAGCATTTACTGCTCTTATAACCCGCGCACTCTTATACATCATCATGGTGCGCACTCTTACACGCTCAGACATGTAATCGAAGAATATATATATATTTCACAATGCACTTTATGACCAGTCTTACGTGTTCCTCAAATGTTTCTTTTTGTCGACTTTTTAATGTCCCATACTTTGTTTATTGTTATTTTTTGTTGTTAAGCGGAAATTTTAATTTGTTTGGCAAGAAATATTGGAAAAAAAAGTGCTAAAAAACTTAAACTTAACTAGCACCTCTGTTTACAAACACATTTGCATGAAATTTTGACAGCAGATCAAACTCATTTAGATCTTTCCAAAATAAGTGCATTCAGTCTTATATTCCCTTTCAAACCGTAGAAAATGGCCTTGCGCACTCTTATCAACCGCGCACTCTTATACCATCCTACCCTACGTGCGACCCCAGTCGTGCATTTTTTTTTTGTTTTTTCAATAAATCCCTAAAATCAAGATTTAGGGGCAAAAAAACATTGAAATGCTTTTTTTTTGCATATTTTAGAAAAATATTGATGCCCTTTCAGCAATGTACAAAACATTCGATCTAGATAAAAAAAAACTTATGCTTCGTTATAAAAAAATTTTAAAAATTGGCTAACACCTCCAAACGACGACAACTTTCTTGTCTTGAATTTTTAGGATTTATTTTTTTGTTTTTTAATACATACCAATTTGAGCATCTATTTATTTAATACATAGAAAAGACTGAATCCGCGAAATATTAAGAAAGGTTCTGTTGATGGCTTTTTTTAAAACATTAATGGCTTACTTTTATTCAGTCAAATACTTTTCAGCAACTCTAAAGTTATTAAAAATATTATTTAACTAGCAGTCTTGTTGGTTTTTTGCTTTATAATATATGTCACGTCAGAATTCAGAAATTCATATATGTACATACATAATTTACACTCTTAAGCAATCTACTATATCACAACATCATAAAGTCTTATCTACATTAATTTGAAGCAAATGTACCAACTTTGATGAAAATCTTTGATGTAGGTGTAGCATAATAGACTCATTTATTATATTTTGCACCTTCCAATTGTTCTTCCTTACAGGTGATTATAATTCGAATTATGATTTTAAATTGTGTTTGCATTTCTTATGTAATCTTCAAAAAAATAGGAAGTGACACCGCACCTTAAGAATGACTAAGCAGTTTTAGATTCAAAAGTTTTATTTTTGTTTGCGGCAAATTTCGTATTTTACACCGTGTTCAGAATCCAAATATGGCTCTCTGCCTCCAGACACCACGCTGAACTTTACACCCACAACGGAAACACTCGAATTGATTAACTTAATAAAAAATTGAAAAACAACAAACAACTTTCCACATTTCAATTATTGAATTGAAGACTATGTCAGTAGTTGATGCTTTTGCCAGATGACATCTTGTAAGTTCATCACTTTTGATTGAATTAAGTCTGAAGATGCTGTTGTTTTATTAAAATTTGCTACAATTTCTTTCAAAGTAAAACAATATACATAAGATTGAATTTTAAACGGAAGTTCAAGTCAACTTGGTGCTCAATGGTGGACAACATTTTAATTTGCAATTCATCGAGTACAAAACAAAAATATTGTGTAGGTTTTGGAAAATTTACAAGAATATCATTAACAAGTAGCCAATAATAAATTTAACTTAACCATTCGACCGTGAAGTGACTTGTTGATGTAAGAAAACAACAGACAAAAAAGTCATGTCACCTAATTTGGTAGAAACTTAAAAAAAAAAATAAATAAAAAGAAAGGAACTTGAGTTTTAATCAAGTGAGATAAATAAAAACACAGAACCCACATATTTGCAATTAGAGACGAGTAGGCGAAGGTTATGCTCTTGAAAGCGCAATTCATTTCTGTTTTCTTTTAGTTTGAATGCGCGAACAATTTCAAGTGAAACTAACTGGAGACGGAATGCATTTTTTTTTTCTGTCACTACAAATGGTTTATTAGAGCGGAATTCAATGATTAATCACATCAAGAAGTATGTTAAGAACAAATTGATGAATGTTAATTGATATTATTATGCAAATTTATAAAATATTATTTGTCAAGTATGATTGCTTGAAATATGAATTAATTTTATTTTATTTTTGTTACGTATACGCCCCAGTGGACCAATTACTTGAATGTAATTATATCCAAATATGGTGTTGTGATAAATTTCCTGGCGTCATACCAAATGGAAAATAGAATAAAATAAAATTTAAAAAACTAAAAATAAAATAAAATAAAATAAAATAAAATAAAATTAAGTAAAATAAAGTAAAGAAAAAAAGAAAATAAAAGAAAAGACAAGAAAAGAAAAGAAAAGAAAAGAAAAGAAAAGGAAAGGAAAGAAAAGAAAAGAAAAGAAAAGAAAAGAAAAGAAAAGAAAAGAAAAGAAAAGAAAAGAAAAGAAAAGAAAGGAAAAGAAAAGAAAAGAAAAGAAAAGAAAAGAAAAGAAAAGAAAAGAAAAGAAAAGAAAAGAAAAGAAAAGAAAAGAAAAGAAAAGAAAAGAAAAGAAAAGAAAAGAAAAGAAAAGAAAAGAAAAGAAAAGAAAAGAAAAGAAAAGAAAATAAAAGAAAAGAAAAGAAAAGAAAAAAAAAGAAAAGAAAAGAAAGGTATTCTAGCTGGCGGACTTCGTTCCACCTTTTCTTTAGGGTGGTTCACATAATTTTTTTTTTTATCATTTTTTATGAAACTTTTTGTGCATATCTGGGAGGTCTGAGAATCGACCAACATCTATTTTTTAATAGATGGTTAGGGTGGTCCAACCAAATTTTTGTTTATCTTGTTTTGAACGATTTTTATGAAGTTTTGTGGCCATATCGGGTTGTAATGAGAATCGGAAAACACCTACATATATTTCATACCCCTAAATGGTTAGGGTGGTCCAACTAAAATTTTTTTTATTAAAATTATTTTTTATGAAATTTTGTGTCTTTGGTATTAAACCGAGAGCCCACATCTAATTTTGCGAGTGGATGTATAACCAAAATGTTAGTATGCAGTTTTAAAGCCTTTTGCGTTCTAAAAACGAATTCAAAAGTGAGTTTTAATATTTATATGATTAGGCTGAATTTACACAAATTCACATTCTGAATATTAAGACTTATGCTCTGTCATTTCCCCAAAGCATGAATAATTCAATTTTGTCGATGCGAAAAATAGAACTCAAGATATAAGCTTTTTAACGAACCATATCGGCTCCATACTTATAGAGTTCTGAATAAAAAAAAAATAAACGATTAGGTAACTAAACAGAAAAGTCTCCAAAACATAACCGCTTAAGCGTCTTATATCTTGAGTATTGAGTTCTATCGATCGCACCGTCAAGATTGATATCTTCAAGCGGAGGAAAAATGACACAGCACCAGTATATTCAGAATGTGAATGTGAGTTTAGCCTACTCATCTTGATTGGAAAACTCTCTTTATTTAATCCCCCGAAAACCATTTCAGCCGCGATTTAAAGCTGCCAGACTTTTTAATTCGTAAATAAAACGCATAAGGCTATAACACTTCATACTCACATTTCGGTTATACCTCTACTCCCAAAATTTGCTCTGGGCTCTTAGACTATATGGTTTTTTCGCCAAACCAATACCATAGATCACTTTTACATTCGCTTTCCCAGTGAACGCCAAAGAACTCCATTAAACAAAACTGAAAACGCATCGGGCTGTATTGACTCGTGCTATGTGCTAAGTCAAGCTGTCTGATCGGGGTGTATAAAGTGGTGTTGTCTTGAGTCGGACTATAGGTACCCTTCCCATAATATATATTACTTTTATTTTAATCTTATTTTTTTTTAAATTAAACACGTGATTTATTTGACATCACAATGATAAAATATTTATATTTTTCGACAGAAAAAACATAAAAAAATGTATCGCAATAATAAAACACTTTATTTTTCAACAAAAAATCGCGATTAAAAAACATTGGTTGATCTTAGAATGTTTAAAATTTGAAGTTATACAATATTTTTCCAAAAATTTACAAAATAAAAAATAATTCTGAACCACCCTTACCATTTACTTGTATTAAAAATAGATGTTGGCTGATTCTCAGATCTACCCGTTAAGCGTACAAAATTTCGTAAAAATTGGTCCAGCCGTTTCGGAGGAGTTTAATAACAAAGACTGCGACACGAGATTTTTATATATTAGAATATAAAAATTTTCTAACATTTTTCAAAAAAAAGTTTGTATGTTATTTTGAAGAAATAATTAATTAACACTTAAAAACTAGATTTCAAAATATTTCACCATTATCAAAAAACTTATTTTTCAAAAAAAAAAAAATTTTTTTTTTTTTTTTTTTTTTTTTTTTTTTTTTTTTTTGACGGGAGGAAATCTTCAAAAGACACTTGGCAGTATTCGACACCAAGTAGTGTGGGACTCTTAACCACTAAAACCACCTCTTTATCAGGACCAATCTTGAGAGATCGACATCAGATTTTTCTTTCTTAACTTTGTAAAATTACTTTGGGGGAAGTTTAAACTTTTAATACTTTCCCATGTTTTTTTAGACCATAAGCTCATGAGGCTTGGTTCTTCTTAATCTCCGAACATGGTTTCTTGTATTCAAGACGGACACCATTTCAGAATTGGTATGACATTGCAGTCTCTGATTATGGGATACAGCGTATTTTTTAACAACTTCTGTAACCGTTTCTATTTGTAAGTCACGATGTAGATCGCTATTTCTTATGTACCAGGGTGCATTAACTATTCCACGAAGGACTTTGTTTTGGAATTTTTGGATGATTTCGGTATTTGTTTTCTTTGTACAGCCCCATAATTGGATACCATAGGTCCAAACAGGCTTTAGTACTTGATTATACAGCATTATTTTGTTTTGGGTTGATAAATCAGAGTTGTTACCAAGTAACCAGTACATTTTTCTATATTTCAAGTTTAGTTCTTCTCTTTTCTTTTTGATGTGCTCTTTCCACTTTAGCTTTGCATCCAAAGTCATTCCAAGGTATTTGGCCGTATTGGCGTAAGGTACAGCTTGATTATTAATGAATATTGGAATATTGTTTACAAAAAAAAAAAAAATTGAAAAGTTTTTTAAAATCCAAAAATGTTTTTTTTTAATTTGCTAAAATTTTAAAGAAATCGGGTTAGCTCTGTAAAAGATATATTAAGAAACAAAAAAATGGTTCTATGACAGATATCGTTAATAACGGTTCAAAAATATTTTTTTTTATTTCAAAAGTTGGGTCTAATTTGTAACATTACACACAAAAATTTTAATCAAAATCGTTAGAGCCGTTTTTTAAAAAAAGGAAAAACTTCGTAAAGGAGTCCATTTATTGAAAGTTGAAATAGTTACTGTTGACCTTCTTCATGCAATCTTAAACTATTGTATTTAAGAAAATCTTGTTTCTTTCGAGAATATCGATATGAAAGCTATTTGAGAATGTTTCCTTGATATTGTCGTTGATTACTACGTCAGTTACTTTACGTTGTTAAAGGCTATGAATGGTCAACTCTTGCACATTTGCTCATTCTAAAACTCATGTATTAAAAAAAAAAAATATATATACATATGTTTGACTTTTTTAATATTAAAATTTTATTTTGTAAGCGTGTAATGCAAATTTGATTAATCCAGTCATTACCCTCAATCATATAAAATTTTAATAAAAATATTCATTCTTCTTAATTTGTTCACTCGATTGATGTGTTAATAAAATTGAAACAAAACTGTTTTTCACCTATAAAAATAGAATAAAAACTTTGCGATCGAGCTTCCAACTCATCCACGGTTCTCCACAAAAAATCAGCCCACACCAAAGATGAATGTTAAAACGAAAACAGTTCTGAATCATTATAATCAGCAACGGCAGCTACAAGCCTGACAAACATTTTCTATGACAGCTAACGAACGTTTATTCATTGTTACCTTAAAAGTCAAGTAGTAACAAGTTGTTGGGTGCACAGAGTGAAGATGTAGACATAAATTTTCAGTCACCATCGTGCAAGTGTCAATCTTGTTTCAGCTGACTTCAGAAATTGAATTCAGTTCAAACGTTCAATAATTCTGCTATCAAAACATCAAGATCAATTTTTTATTTTGATTCTACTAAAAGTGGCTTGAATATCCGCCAACGTATAACCTCTACTTGGAGGACAATTGGGGCATTATTACGTTTGTAGCAACTATACCTGACGCAATTAGTCAATAACAAAATTGTAATTTCTCTCTGAAAACAATTGTCTTATCCGAGAGAATCTATAAATGGGCTTATTACAAAGTTGAACTTCCAAATTTAGTCATGTTGTCCCTTTATAACTTGGCTATCTGGAAATATTTCCATTTAATGTTGAATAATTGGTTCGGGAGAAACTAAAACAAGTCCATTCCAACTAACTTGTTTGATTTGTTGTCTGGAACTGTGATTTTGCAACAATTTATATATGCCCATCGATGAAAATTTGCAATTTAGGTAGGTACCTATTACAATATGCACTTAACAGGTTGATTTTTTTTTTTTTATTGAAAGCTTCGCAACTCTATGAGTAATAAAAAATGGAAATTAATTTTAAGTTTGCACACACAGAGCATGCGCGCAGTGTCACACAATCTGACACCAAAAATAGTGTTGTAGGACCATATGGTGTTTTAGTGTACCCGCATGCCGGTAGCGGCAGTGGCACTCTATGCACTTTTCATATCGATTTTCGTGCATTTTCATCGGATATATGTTTTGTACCACAACATAATGCATTAACTTTCAGTTTTATTTTTCCTGCTGCAGAGTATAAATTGCACGATATCGGCTGCAGCACGAATAAGATGATGCACAGATGACGAAGAAGGAAGTAGCAAGGTTTCACTTTAAGACATAAAAAAAGAAGAAGTGGCTGTTGTGATTGTTGGATGGCGTCAATATTATTGCGCTTTTGCGATCGATATTGGCTTCGTGATCGAAGAAGATCCAATATTTGTTTTTTACGCTATAGTCTGGGATGATATGTTGAATATTAAATGTCAAAGTACAAACATTCATTTAAAAATAATTGAGGAGTCATCTTTCAAAAACCGCTTTTAGTCATTTCACAGAAAAACAATAAAAGCTAAATTTTGATTTTTCATACAATTTTTAGTTTTCTAGGATTTTCAGAGCCTGATTTGTGAAACTAAAGCGTAGGAATGTAGAGTATAGAACTGCGTAGGTACTTAGTTTGAAAAGAGTGAACAATGATTTTAGAATCATTCATTTATAGGTATATAATTCAGCTTTCAGGTGTACGTACATAGATCAACGTATCTTCCACGACCTCCTCCGAATTCATCGTGTGCCGCATTAAAATAAAATTCAATATTCAATGAATACATTTTCCAAAAATTTGTATTTGTATGTCGAGAAGCCAAAATTTAAAAACGAATTGCAGCTCGAAAAAATGGTTAATTTTTTACTGACTGCATTAAAGCAAGCCTTCGATCTTCGCAATAGGGCCTTATCCATTCATTTCTCATCCTATGTAAACGAGTATTATAGGTCGTTTCAAATCAAAAGTCCCATGGAAAATTGAGCAAAAATAAAAAAAACTCATTCTATTACTGGAAGGAAGCATTTATGAGGCAGCTGAACTTTTTCTAAAATAACGATAAAATAATGAAGAACAGTTCTTGATATCCCTATTTTAATTAATTGATCCGTCTGTGAGATTCACTGGGTTAGCCTCAGAAAACAGAGGCAAGTCTCCCGGGCTTGCATCACTCCATATCCGCGGACAATACAAAAGTCACCATAGAAATCATTAATAAACAAATTCAGATTTTTCGTTTGCTAATTTTTTTTCTCTAGCATTTCTTTCATTCAAACAAGCATGATTTGTTGTTATTTTTGAGTTGATTTGTCGCAATGAGCCAATAAAATTGAGTTTTTTGTTTATTTGTTCTCAATTTTATTGGAAGGGAGAAAATAAACTCTGAGTCAGGAATTTTGATTTGAAACGACCTATAGCAAGAGATGTTCTATAATTTATTCAGCTTCTTGTTCGTATAGGTCGTTTCAAATCTAAAGTCCTGACTCAGAGTTTATTTTCTCCCTTCCAATAAAATTGAGAAGAAATAAACAAAAAACTCAATTTTATTGGCTCATTGCGGCAAATCAAATCAAAAATAACAACAAATCATGCTTGTTTGAATGAAAGAAATGCTAGAGAAAAAAATAAGCAAACGAAAAATCTGAATTTGTTTATTAATGATTTCTATGGTGACGACTCCAAAATAATTGAAAAATAAAAATAAGATATTTACTGCCCAATTATACAAATGAAAAGATGTGAATAGAATTTTAAGTTATGAATTGCTATCATATAAACTGGCCATTTCTGGTCCATCTTCACCTAGTCCTATAACAATATCTTCGGCAAAGTTATCCCAACTGCCTTCAAATGATAAATAATTAAATAATTTTATGTTTTTTTGTATTGTCCGCGGATATGGAGTGATGCAAGCCCGGGAGACTTGCCTCCGCTTTCTGAGGCTAACCCAGTGAATCTCACAGACGGATCAACTAATTAAAATAGGGATATCAAGAATTGTTCTTCATTATTTTATCGTAATTTTAGAAAAAGCTCAGCTGCCTCATAAATGCTTCCTTCCAGTAAGCGAACGAGTTTTTTTTATTTTTGCTCAATTTTCCATGGGACTTTTGATTTGAAACGACCTATATCTGATTTTATAACAGAGAGGACATGAATTACTTCTTATTAGCGTTACCACTTGCGGGAAAAAAGTCGAAGTAGATTTGAAGAAAAAATGGAAGTAGATTGAAAAAAATCGAAGTAGATTTCAAAATATCCTTTTCTTTATAAAAAATCTATATTAAAAAAATAATTCTATATTAAATTTATTTAAGTTAAATAATTTTATTAGTAAAAACAACTAAAACCAAAAAAATTTTATTCTTTCAAACTACATATTTTCGTCATAAATATACACTCCTGCTCAAATTTAACGCACATCCTATTTATTTTAAAGTAAAGTCCTGCTATTACTTTATGCCACAGCATCATGGTTATTTTCTCAAATGAGACAATAGTAATCTTAAATTAAAGGTATGGAATAATATGTTTGTCGGGAAGATTTGGGGAGAGATTTGCTGAAGTCTGTCTGTTAACCCGCGAGCCTTTTAAAGAAGAGTCATAAAATTTCATGGAGTTAAATCTGCTTTACAACACCTACGGAGTTAGCGAGCCTTTCTAGACCTAAGTTAAGTACCCAAAAATACTTGACTGGATGCCCTCGAACAGCATCTGGTTCCAATCACCCCTAGATTTGGTCCACAGTTTAGTCTGATGCACGATAATGCATGCTAGAGTAGTTTGAGAATATCTTCAAGATTTTAATATTCCAGCTTCGGATTAACCACACAGAAATCTGGATTTGAATTCAATAGAACATGTGTAGGAAATATTGAAAAGATGCATTCGCGACCGAAATCCACCTCCAAGCAGTCTTGATCAACTGAAAACTTCAGTAAAAGAAGTGTTAAAACAAAACCTTCAAAAGTTAATTAGTGGAATGGACAAACGACTCCAGGTTGTCATATGCGCTAGAGGAGACTATAAAAAGTATTGCATACAATTATGGGAACGAACCGTCACCCGCTTCCATTTTTTTTTAATTTTTCTTCTTAAAAATAAAAATTATTTTATAATCAGTTTTCAGACCTTGAATTGTTAAATTTGGTTTATCTTTTTTTTGGTTGATAATACTGTTGCAGTTTAGCATTTTTTCGACTTGCTAAACAATAACAAAACACAAAAAAATGCACCAAAGAATTTTAAAGCCTTTTAAAATAAGATGCAGGGGTATAACTTCAGACGAAAAATGTGTGCTTTAATTTTGAGCAGGAGTTTAATTTTATACATTGTTTTATAACAATTTTTAGTCAAATAATTGGTTTTCTGAAAAAAATAAATAGATTTGGCTTATATTTTGATAACTTGAAGTAGATTGCAAACAGAGATTTTTAAATGAAGTAGATTTTGATATTTTTGTGATGGTGCCAAGTAGGAAGTAGTTTTAATTTTTTTGAAAAAAAAAGAAGTAGATCTACTTCAATTGAAGTAAAGTGGTACCACTACGGCTTATGGCTCCCTTCTTGCCTCTTCCCATTACATAGATACAAATGAAAAGTTGTAGGTACTGCTAGATTTTTTGAATAATAGTGCCCGTTGGTATTGCGTATTATTTTTTCAAACCCAGCAATCGTCTTTTGGTTGATGAATTGTACATCGACCAAATTCGTCTGGATTCTGGAAAAGGCTATTGCTACTCAAACCACAATTACATGATATCAAATGTTATTAAAAGCTAACAAAAAAGTGTTTATTACAGCAGTTTTTATCTGAACAACCTCGAATTGTAAACAAGGAGTTTAAATCCTTTGATTACAATTTTACGATTAAAGTACTTAAAAGATGGAAGTGCAAAATGTCATTTTCATCAATTTTAGTAACTTCTTTTGAGCTTAAAATAAATCTAGAAGTAATATAGGCTGTCTTATAGGTAGGCTTGTGTAGATCGCGAACGAACTAGTTCAATGAACTATTTCATCTTGGTGAACTAGTGAACTTAGTTCACTTACTTAGTTCAATTTAGTTGGCGAATAGCGAAAAAGATTTGTTTCAAAAAACTAAACAGCAACCTAAAGCAGTCGTAATATGACATTACAAAATAGCTTGCTCTCACCTTACATTAGGTGTGTTTTTTATTACTACCGGGCTTAACTGGACAAAAAAAAACGCATCGGGGCTTAATCTGAAATCTTGGCAGCACTGTATATTGAATGTTCCGAAAACACAAGACACAACAAATATTTAGAGTTGTGATATTTTTCGCTTTCGAGTTTTTCCTTTATTTTCATGTATGTTTTACAAAAAAAATACAATAATGTATGCTAGTAAACCTAGTTAAATACATTTTATCATTCCAAACGTAAGTTTTCACGTTTGTAAACAAATTCTAAACAATTTCTGAAAAAATTAGTTTGGTAGCACAGATTTAAAATCTCCGGGCTAAACAACTAAGCCCACGGGGCTAAAGTGTTGTTGTATTTAACATGTAAATTGCTTAGCCCCGACTGCTTTTTTTTGTTCAGTTAAGACCAGTTGTAATAAAAAACACACCTATTATCATTTTTTTTTTATATAATTTTTGGGTGAAAGGAAGTCCCATCTGTATAGGGAATTTTCAAATTTGGTCCTGGTCTCCTTGTCTTATACGACGACTGCGCCCTTTTAACCCGACAGACGTTTAAAGAAGGGATGCAGAAACCAAAGTGCATATGAAATTGCATCCAATTCTTTGTTGAGCGAAATCAGTTCTTCTGCTGTACCTCAAGATTTAGATGTAAAACATCTTCTTCAATCACCCCTTACTCTTATTTCTGAGCAAGAACAAAAAATCAAGTAGCATCTTGGTCCTTGCATTACTATGATTTCCATTTAATGAAAGCAAAACGTACTTCTTCTAGACTTTTGTCAGGAACCAGAAAGCTCAGCAAGTATATGAACGAAATTAAGAATTTTTATAGAAAAAAAAAAATATGTACATATCTGTTATTTTTAGGTTGTATTTGTTTTATTATGTAGAATGCGTTAATTTAACATAAATTTGGATATAGTTTTTGCAAACTAATTTTGTTTTTTAATTCTTACAAAACCGGAGTGATCCAAATAAATTGAACTAAAATGAACTAGTTCAGAACTAGTTCATTAGTGTGATTTGAACTAAAGTGATCGATCACTCAAAGGAACTAAAGTGCCCAACTCTACTTATAGGCTCTTCATCACGATTCGATTTTAATTAAAAAACATGAAAACACGTTCACGCACAAAATAGGGAATCTCCGAGTCAATGCAACTACACACAAAACTACACACTTGTCCAGAGACTTCATTACTATGAAATTTGAACGGAATTGTTGGTGTTGGTAATTATAATCATAGCTTTTAGTTACAAGCAAAACAAAAAACTAACAAATCCTTTTTTCTTGTTTTCATCGTGCTTAAGCAATCAAGAGTATCAATGCCATGTTCGGACTTGCCATTTAATTTTATGTTCGCTTTATTCTTGGAAGCTTATTTTAAAACACACATGAGGATAGTTCAAACTTGTTAGTCATTAGGCCTTGCTTTTCATTGAGTATTTTCACGCTGTTTTTTGAGTTTCAGAAAACGATATGATTTAAGCTTCCTTAGTTTAACAGCATTTTCGGTACAAATTTTGAGCTTCATTTCCAAAAAGGTGAGCAAAGAAAACATTTCAATATTTTGCCGATAACTTCTTAAATTTCTTTATTTTTGTTTCTCTTTGAAACGTTATCATGAATTGTTTAATATATTGCAAAAAAGTCTGTAACATAATTTAATTTTGTGCAACTTTAAAAGATGTATTATATATTATAATGAATAATTTGTTAATAAGCACTAAATACTAAGGAATCTTTTATCTCAAGGACCTCTCTTTAAAAAGACGATATTCTCCGTTCCTCACCTTCCGTATTGTGATTCTTCGAAGCGCGGTATTTCTTTATCAGTACTTGATGACAATCTTATCTACTATTTTTTTTAGTCAATTTTCGTTGTTTAAAGAACTTCTCGTTGATTTGTACTGAAGTCCCTAATTCTTTCGCTGACATCTCTTAAGCTTTCTTATTTTTCTTACCGATTTGGTTTTTCGATAATAAACATCTAAGATTCTTGACTTATTAACACCCCACCGGTAGATACTACTTTGCAGTAGTCTTTCATCGACGGTGACGTTTAAAAATTCAAAAATGCGATATACTGCATAAGAAGCAGCATATGAGGAGCGATCACTAGATCAAACCCCTAAAATGTTACTACACATTTTTGTTAATTAAAATTTTCCGTTGGAGTTCGACATAAAATTTGAAATTGAATAGTAATCTTTCATGACTTCGTATTTAAAAAAAAACTCTATCAACCAGAAACTAAAAGAAAAAAAAAATCAAATTGATCTTCAATAAACAAAACATTTTATGAAAATGGTTACTTATATTCAATATACCAAGTTGATTGACATATTGTAGTAGAATGATGAATTTTATAAAACCTTGTCGCTCCTCAAAGCTGGCTGTGATATGATTTCTTGTTCACATTTCACTTCCACTCTGAGAAGAGACACAGTTTTAATTTTTTGTTTGATAATTTGTATCTATTATATTCAAAACCAAAAAAAAAAATAATGCTAAAATACTTAATTAATAAATAAAAACATTTTTTTTTTGTTAAATTTTATCAATTTAATTTATTTTTGTTAATATAAATGTTTTACCTTTCTCTTAATTTGCTTATGTTTTGTTTTCTTTTATTTTGTATAAATTTTAATATCTTGATAAACTTATGTAGGTATTTTTTAATGTTAATTCTATTTTTTTAAATTAACAAATATTCAATATTCAATTGTGAATATTTTTTATTTTCTTCGGTTTTGTTTAAAAAATACTTAAATGGCATCTATAAGAATTCGTACGGGCTTACTTAAGTTTTTAATTTTTGTCTATTTTTTTTTTGTATTTAATATGTCTGGAATGAGATGCTCTAGTTTTTGTTATTTTTTTTTTTATTATTTATTTAACATTATTGATGAATATGATGATGAGTTGTATGAGTTGTGAATGAATTGAAATTTGACTACACGTTAAAAGCTTTTTTTTTCTATATAAAATGTTTTATAAATTTTGTTTTGTATTTATGTTTGTTTAAATATTGTAAGCTTTAGAATAATGCTTTTTTTGTATATTGTTTTTTGTAATTTTTTTCTTATTTCGGAACATTATAGTTTTTCATATATTTTGATTTTCGGATTTTCTATTTTTTGTATTTTTCTTGTGTGTTTTATTTAAGTATATTATAATGAAGCTATAGGCGTTTATAAACTATTTTCTTGTAATGGACGATGAATGTTGTTTATATTTTTATCTTAATTACATTTAAGCTATTTATTTTTGTTAATATCTAATAGGTATAAAATGCGGATTTAATTCATATTATATAAAATGTATACAAAAAATTGTTGTCATCGATTTCACTTAAAAATTAATGGCAAACTCATATTTTATAAAAAAAATTCTATTCATGATTTTTTTCTGGAATTGTATAAAAAAATCTACATAATTTACAGTCCATTCGGTTTCTTATAACTTTTTTTTTTTTTGTTTTTAATTTGGCTTATTTTGGATTATAAATGCCTTTGAAACCTCATACAAAATTCTTACTTTTCTCATACACATAGTTTATAAAAAAAAAATTTTATTTTGTTTTGATTAACAGAGGTTATGGTTTACAAATGCTTTTTAACTTTCTGTCTTCTGTTTTGCAGAAAACTGATCTTTGTTTAATTTTTTTTTGGATTTCAAATGTATTTTAAAGACATCATACAAAAGAAAGAAATTTTCTCAACTTCCTTTAGTTTTGGAAACAATAATTCATACTAAATTATAAAAAAAAACAAAACTTTAATAGAAAATAATTAATTAAGTATAAATTTTAGTTTCTTGAAAACAAAATTCTGAATCAAACAGTTTTTCTATTAATGTTAACAACAGACATGCAATTTTTGTACACGAAAGTTTATACTTCTATGCATTAAATTACACACAAATTCATAGGTAAGTATTTTCATTGATATTAATTTAATCAATCCATGCAACAAAATGAACCTGTTGCAGAAATTTCATGTACCTATGTTATTTCATAAAGCAAGGATTCTTTAACTTGCCATGAAAAAAAGTAAATGTTGAGAACAATAAAACCAAAAAACTTTGTTTAAATTTACATCTGTCTCTTTTGTAACAAGAAAGCAATTTCAAAATTGCAGGCGAACAAAAAATATTTCGAGTGGAAAAATTTTCCACGTAAAACTCAGGATAAGGCTGAATAGAATATGTTTTCCATTTAGAAGAGATGCTTCTTCTTCTTCAGTTTGCAACCATAAATTGCAAGAAATTGCAAGTTAACATGATGATGAATAATCCAATTTTAATGCTTTATTTTTACTACATTCAAAATTAAATCGTCATGTAGTTACCAAACCCAAATAGTACAATTTAAATTTGGGTGGATTGTTCACTGACAGAGCTCTAAAAACGCAAAAAGTATGGATCCCAAAACAAAGTAGGTATACGTATGAATAGGTACGTTTTTAATTTATCGCCAACAATAACCAGCTTGATTTAACTAATCGCAGTAAAAACTTTCAGCGCTTGTTGCTGTTTGAAAGTAAAATAACTTCTTCGATACCTAATTTTTTTCAAGCTTACACTTTCAGTTTTTTTTTTTTTTTTATTAATTAGACTTTAATTTCGAAAATATGATTGAATAGACAAACAGCATTTTTTAACTTAAATTATAATTATTGCGAGAATCCTTACTCATGTTTTTTAAAATTTTTGATTACCATTTTGAAAAAAACTACAGAAGTATAGCATTTTTTGATTTGACAAAGTCTATCTTCAATATTAACAAAAGTATTGAAATTTGTTTCATTACCATACAACTCTAATCATTTCTCTATCTCGTTTTCAATTCAACAGTACCCCAAAGGCGTCTGTAGGCATTCAGAACCCTTCCTTGGATAAAAAAAGGCAGCTATAACCCTTCTCAGAAGAGAAATTCGCTTCTCGATTTCATGGCCAATTGACATGATTTTCCTCTTGACACCACTTTCAATGTTGCTCGCGAAGCCTCTTGTTGGCTTAACAACTCATGAAAATAACAAATAAAGAAATAAAAAAAATAAAAAAAAAAGGGAATAAAAAATGGGCTATAAGCTTAGATCTACAATTACTTATCCTTATTTCTTAACTTCTTTCACCCACGATATTTATAGCATACAAATTGCGTCGAAAACTTCTGTTCATCTCATAGCCATTTCTTAATTAATTTCCAAATAATTCTATTGGTCACACCACCATCCTGAAACTATTCGGCTTGGTCTTAAATCACTCCAAAGACATCACTCCTCACTTATTATTCACCCAAATTTGTATTTGTGAGTTTCACCTGGAAATCTTTTTACCTAAAATATTAACGTTGCCTGGACTCTGAAAAGCATTTCATTGGAATGAAATTTACATTTAAGACTAAACTAGTTCATTGTATTTCTCCAAAATTCAAGTGAGAAAAGAGCTGTTAGGCAGTCAGATCCAAAATTCCTTGAATAGATCTTTAACTCTGTCACAGCTTAAACTCAAATTGTCGTCTTTAAAAGAGACTAAATCCTATTCCGAGTTTCACCCGAAATATTTTTGTATGAAGGGATATTGTTCAAAAGCGAGAGTTTTATAGCCCAGTCTTTTTCATTCCTTCAATCCTTGTAACTAGTCATCTCAGGTGTATTTAAAAACTGTCTTCTAAACCATACAAAAATAAATTAAAACATAAGCTATCAACTAAACAGAACCCAAATTCTGAACCAAAAAAGAATCAAACAAACAAACTCACTCATCAACAAAAATAAAACAAATAATATTATAAAATGTTTACAATTAAAATATATATTTATATTTCATTAAAATCAAGGCCATACACAGTACAATTATATTTTTAAAAAGTAAAATAATAAAATTATACATAATATGAAACATTTGGAGAAACTAAAAAAAAACATTCTTTTATTCTCATTTCGATTTATGAAAAAGAAAACTAATAATATTCAAGCAAAAGAGCGAAAAAAAAATTCTGAAATAAATAAAAGAAAACAAAAATTTGAGCAAAACGTAAATAATAATTATTATTATCTATAGAAATTGTTTTAAAACATTATTCGAGTTTCAAATTCGAGATACATTATACATAATTAAAATTATTATTATTATTTTAAATCAAAGCAAATTCTTTGTTTTCACTTCATTAATTTTTTCTTATTTCTTTTTTAATAATTAAACATAAATCACAAAAAAACATAAAATATAATCGCAAACATTCTATATTATAGAATAAAAAAGTTTTTATCTTTTCAGTATTTCTCTTAAAACACATAAAATATCTTATTTTTACTTCTTTTTTCTTTCAGCGCGCATTTCGCAATTCAGGCATTTTTATTGAATATTAAAATTTAAAAATAATTATTATGTATTGCCAATTAAAATCATTTTATATAGCACAATTACAATTAATATTTTTAAAAATTAAATTTAATTTTATTAGTTGACATAAAACATACAAAATAAACTAAATATACAGCAATATATTTTTAAGGCTTTAAAAAAAGTATTTCTTTTATATAATTTCTTTTATTTTAAGAAATAGTTTTTTGTTTTTAAATTTATGAGCGTTACTTTTTCTAGATATACATAGTTATATGCATTTTTTTTATATGAGATAATATATTTTTTGTTTTATTTTTATATAATATATTTTCCATTCATATAATATTTTTTTATTTTATTTTTTAGTTAAAATTTTGTTTTTTTTTTTCTTAAATTTGTAAAAAGCATATTGATTGGTTGTACAAAAAAATCCGATATAAAATGTTTAATGTATTTTTAGTTATTTTTTGTTTATTTTATTTAAATATAAACTTAAATTTTATATATTTTTTTTTTGTTCAAATTTAAATTATAATTTTCTGTTTTTCATTTTTTTTTATATAAATTTACATAATTTTATCTAAAATTGTTTATCTTTGTCGTACGTCTCTTACACTGTAGTTTATATATTCTTTAAAGTTTATATATATATTTAATAAAAGTTCTCACATTTTTCTTTTATTTTTCTGTTTTATAATTAATATTGAAAATTATGATTTTATTTTTAAGTAAAAATTAAAAAAAGATTAAATACAAAAAAAAAAAAAACAACGATTAATAGTTAAAATTTGTTCTAATGATTATGAGGAGGAGATATATTTAGATTCTTATTTCTGTATTTTTTTTTTTTTTCTTGTAATTATAGATGAGATTTTTTTTAGTCGCTATTCTATTTTTTCTTCTTCATTTCTTTTACTAAAATTCTTTTCTTTTTTTTTTAAATTTTTGATCATTCTAGTGAGAGCGCATTATTAAGATGCCATCCATTATACACATACTGCTTAATCGGTTAAAGTTTGAGCAATTAATGCGAGTTGTTCTTTAAGAACTCGGAACGATGGACGATCCTCGGGACAGTGACACCAACATTTTTTCATTACCTGTAAGAAAATAGAAAAAAAAAATGAAATTTAAAAATGTTTTAAAATATAAACAAATATATAAATTAATAATTATGTATGTTATTTAAACCTAAGGTAAGTCCTAATCCTATTTAATTCGAATGGAAGAATGAACTGATATTTCTATTGATTCAAAGATATACAGAGAAAAACACAAAATTGGAAATCAAGTTTTTGTTGAGTTGAGTTCAAATTTATTTTGAGGTTTTGGATAACCTAAGATTTTCATAGGAAAAATGCTCGCATGCATTTGTATTGTATAAATTAAAATTATGAAAATGTGCCCTACCCCAGATAAGGAGGTAGGATATAACTACGGTGACCATTTTTCCAATGATGAAAAAGAGGACATATTTTTGAAAATGTTTTAAAAGACGAATCCACTTCCCAAAGAAGGCTTTAGTTTAAAAAAAGGAGGGATGGTGACTATATACGTAGCCCAAGTCAATTTAAAAATTGAAAAAAGAGTTCCTTTTCTGGTTGCAAATCGATTAAAAGGGTTTGTAATGTGACTAATTTTGAAAAACTACAAAGTACGCATTGGTATTAAGAATAATTTAGTTGCCGATTTCATGGACTACTTACTTGACTATTCTTAATTTTTTAAGACTAACTCCCATATCAAGGAAGTTAGTCCTAACATGGCATAGAAGTAAGCTTGGCTTGAAATTTTTTTGAATATGAATTTCAGAAAAAATCTTAAGTAAAAAAATAAATAAAAATACTTTACGAACCAACCTTGACTTTTGATAGGCACGATTATATAGAGTTACAAAAAATACTCTTAATTTCTCAAGGAAAAAAAAAATATGGTCCGCTTTAAATAGACATGAGCTTACAAAGGCTATATCAATATTCATAAGAAAAAAAAAAGAATAAGAATAAATAAAGTCACTTTAGATTTATCAAATACATATGTATTCACGGATCAATGCTTTGTTAACTGTCATAATAAGATGCACTTCCTCATGACAGAGAGTTAATCTTGGAATATGTTATAAAAAAATATACACTGAATTCGAAACGCAATCGCAAAAGAAGAATTCAAACTCACTCTCTATTTCACTACGCTTAAGTGTGTGCCCTATATTGAACACAACTAATGTCGTCTCCACAATTGTAGTATTTATGGCCATTCCAAGACTAAAAATTCTAATCAACTATTAGTCTTGGCCTATACTGAACAACCAGTTTAGATTCAACGATTGCAGGTGTAAATTTTTGTATATATTTTACTTTCAAATAATATTGCCAGGAAAGGACAAATGGTACAAGATCCATCAACTATATAATTGTAAAGTAATCAGAAACAAAAAATTTTAACAACTCACTGCACTTTACTTAAATAAATACTTAGATAAAAAACTTAAAACTTGTAATTTGGTATAAAGACACGTGATACTATGAACCTACATATTTGATCCACTTTTTAAATATTCGAACTTCAACAAAACGTTTATTTTACTAGGAACATTTTCATTTCCAAGAAAATTGTTTAAACTTGCTCTCTTAGTTCTTAATCATATTTCTAGTTTCAACATAGGAACGATGTCATAGAAGATTTATACATAATGTATGGATGGATTGCTTCACAAATAACAAAATTCTTCTTAACGTGTGAAATTGAGAGAACTTACTCCAATTAATAACTTTTAAAGTTTTCCCCGAATAAGGTTAAGAATTATTCAACCAATTTTTGTTGTGGGTTTTTAGAAGATCGAAAAGAGAATTAAAGCTGTTTCAAAAATAAATCTTCTAAGGTGTTTTGTTGAATATCACATTTTACAATAACAAATGAGTGAATGAATGTCACCATTACAAATCACCTAGACTGATTCCATTTCTGGATTTGGAAACAGAAAGTTTTTTTTTTATATTGATGTGCAGTTTAATAAAAATTAACAAAATTAAAAACTCAACAGGAAGTTATCCGTGTTTTCAGTTATTAAATTATAAGGTTTTATACCTTCAAGTTATATTAAAAAACAGAAGAACGATTATTATATATCAGAATAACAATGAGGAGAGCAAGGTAGTACTCAAAAACGCTGATTTATAATTTGGCATTAATAAGTATGGTTGAGTAGTCCGAAAACATACTTAAAAAGGGTTTAAATACGAGTCGTAAAATTAAAAAAACTGGGGATAATTTATTCTAAGAATATTGACCTTTTCCTGACCCAACCAAAACAGTCACCACTTAATTAACTTACATCATAAATTTCCTTAGCACAGGACTTTGGTTTCTCTAGAATAATTCCACGCTGGACACGTTCAACAACTTCAGTATTCTTAAGGCGGCCATATGGCATTTTGCCGCATGTGAACACTTCCCACATAAGGACACCTAAAAAACAAAACAAAGCATTTATAACAAATAATTCAATATAATAAATTCAAAAATTCATACCATACGCCCAAACATCACTCTTTGACGAGAATCGAGTGTAATTCAAGACCTCTGGTGGTGCCCATTTAATAGGAAACTTGGTACCGCCAGAACTAGTATACTGATCATCCAAAACATATCGGGCTAATCCAAAATCAGCCACTTTCACAACATTCTCCGAACCCACTAAACAATTGCGAGCAGCCAAATCTCGATGGATATAATTGTGTCTTTCTAAATATGCCATTCCTTTGCTTACCTAAAAGAAAAAAAAAAAAGGATTAGATAATAAAGAATTTGGAAGGTATCAAAACTTACTTGAATGCACATATCCAATAGCAGACCCATATTACCAATCAAAGTGGTCTCATGTCGTCTCAAATAATTTAGCAGGGATCCATGTTTCATGTACTCAGTCACAATGTAAATTGGGCGATGTTTCGAACAAACTCCATAAAGTTGGACCAGATTTTGATGTTGTAATTTGGTCATAACTTTGGCTTCTTCAATGAAGTCATCCTCAGACATTGTACCCTCTTTCATCATTTTAACAGCTGTGTCGATTGAACTGCGCCATTTGCCACGGCGCACAACACCGAATTGGCCAGAGCCAAGCTCCTCACCGAGCACCAGTTCCGCTGGATGGATTTCCCATTTATCTTTAATAGAATAGACAAAGTTATTTCAAGGTCATTTACAATTGAAAGTATAAAGAATTTACCATGAGACAATCCAGCTGTTGGCGGTACAGGCCTATCACAGGGCGATGACTTTAAACGACAGGCTAGGCCTCCCGAATTGTGTCGATGATAATTGATAAGATCAGGAATTGTTTCACAGCAATGCTTCTCTGAGAGATAGTATTCTCCACGTGCGTTTTGTTTAATATGATAGTGCTTAACATGCGATTGTGGACTGTAAGTTGTGGAAGATATATTAAATTACGTTCCACAAAGAAAGGAAAGGAGTGCAAAACTTACACTTTGGTATGTAGCGATAAGGTGTAAAGACCTTTTGTGGATGATTTTCTAACTACGAAACAGCCTTCTTTGTCGCCCTGCTTAAGCAGAGACTCAGCTCGCTGTCGGGACATATCACCGACATACCATCTGTGAAATAAAAAAAATATATAATTGCGTTAGTATAAAAAGTTGGTGATTGCCAAATTGGGCAGATAGAACAAAAAAAAAAAAACCATAAAACATGGTTTGAAGTAATTAGACATTTTGAAGCCAATTAAGTTTGTTACGACTTGTGAGTCTTGAACAAGACGCATCTTTTTCTTTTAATTTTTTTTTGGTTTCAAGGAAACTTAATTTGGGCTTTGAATTCTTTGTTTGGTTTTTAGTCTTTTAGGTAAGTTTACTTACTCATATCGTTCAAGACCCAAAAGAGCTTTTGGCTTGACGTAATTACTAGGTATGTAGCCAACATTTCCGTGCTGATCTTTGACTTTCCACCAATGCTCTTGAGAGTCATCAATTACCTCGTATTCAGCATTCTGTAATTATATAATTTGAAAGAGATAGAGAAAAAAAATTAGTCATTTAGTAAGATATTTTATGTTTTATGTTGTGTGAATTAATATTAAGTGAACATAATGAGTAAATTATAGACATAACTTAGAAAATTATTTAAAAAAAATAATAATAATTCCAATAATGAACTATTAGATTGTTAAATTTTTAGATAATAGTTTATTTTTAATTTCTATAAATACAAATATTAACTCTTTGATATGTTGGCATAATAATTGCTCATATATATTAGATAAGGCACATAATCTGAAAAGGGGCGTTTTGATTTATTGTTTTTTTGCAAAAATTATTTTGCAAATTAGCGCTGTCTACAGAGTGTACCTAGTAATTATAATTTATTTTTGTTCAAAGCGATTTCTGTAATTTTCGATAAAGTTGGAAGCTAAAAGTTGAAAGTTTACTAGTAAAATATAAAAGTTCGTTAAAAAATTATGACTGAAATTATAGTTATTGTTTTTAATTTTGTTATTATTTTAAAATTGTTATTAAAACGCATATCTAGTCTTTTTTGGTGGAATTTTTATTGGAAAACTTTAAAAATCTCAAGATGTTATGTGTAAAATTAAAGATTTTATGCAATATCCGAAATTTAATGGCTGTGGATATTACTGAGATAAAAAAATAGCAAAAACTGTTAGATTGAACAACATGAGGAATCAAAACTCCGCAAAGTTGATGTCAGCATTTGCAAGTAAATACATCTATTATAATATAAAAGTTCGTCGGCGTAAAGCAAAATTGTTCTTAATCCACTTTTTACCGAAAATGAGTAAATGATGCAGTTTTACTAATTTGAGGGTGCTCTTTCCGAATTTGAAACCGTTTTTGTCAAAAAAAAAATTTATTCCGCAGATAATATAATTTAATGGGACATAGAACAATAAAAACAGGGAAGCAGCCTTTTGAAAATGAGCCCGAGTATTCTTGATTGTTCTAAGTCCCATCATATTTTGTTCTAAGTCCACTTTTTATTTATGGAAAAAACGTACTTGTATAGGAATTGTTCTATGTCCAATTTTGGGTTTTTAGTTTTAAAAAATATTTAAAAATAGTGTGCACCTACTAATGAGGAAAACTTGTATATTTCATTCAAGAGAAAAGAACAAACTTTATAAAAAACATAACTTGCATGGCGAACGAGCAGAAAATCATCGCTTTAAACCCATTTGAAACTTAAAAATCGTCCCCTGTAAAATTTGCTTTTTGTGGCTTAGAACAATTTTGCTATACGGCGACGAGTTGTTGCCAAAGCTACTAAGCAAATTACATACATAAATTTGAACACAGTAGCTTCCAGTTTATGTACAGACGTTTAAAAACTTGGTCGGCATCTCAAACTGACAAGAGTCAAAATGGAAAAAGTAAAAAACTTAGGTTTTGCGTTCAATAAGCTAACAATATTTACTTTTTAATCACCAGCAAGAAAATGTTAGAGATTCTATTGCTTTTTATAGTAAAAATAAAAAAGATAACAAACAAAAAAATCAATGAAAACTGCTTTTCATTGCTTTTCAACAGTTGAATTAAATTTGATAAGTATTCATAAAAATGACTTTCAAAGGATGGTCAAAGCGTCAAAAGGAAACGAAAATATTATTTCGAAAATTGATTCAGGAGCAAGTTGATAAAAAAAATGGATGGGTTTAAAAATCCCGTCGAAATAATTGGAAGCATTTATGGGTTTAAAATGCTCATAGATAATATACGTTAGTTATACAGGGTGTCCCACAGTCACCGCCCCAAATGAAAACCATGGATTCCTGAGGTCATTTTAAGTCGAAAAACTTAAGAGGTAATTTTCTCGTTTTAGTCAAAATACAAAATTAATTTAAATGAATTAAAAAATTTTTTGAGCTTTATCTATTTGTTCTTTTCTTAACCACAATAGCTCAGAAAAAGTTTTTAATTCATTTAAATTAATTTTGTATTTAAACATTTTTTTTTTTTAATTCACTCAGTTTGTTTATTTTTTTTAATTACTTTCAGTAGCCATTTTTATGAAATAAAACTTATTTTTTTATGAAAATAAACTGGGCTTTAATAAAAAGCCCAAAAAATTAATTCTCATTAACGTGTTTTTTTGACTTAAATGATATGAAAGTGTAAAAAACAACTTAAAAAACGAAAAAAATTGTGTTTGATGCAAAATTGTGGAGAAACGGTTGTCCGCAGGAAAAAAAGTTTTGAGACAAACTAAAACTGTAATAAACTCTTGATTGATTGTAAAAAAAAATTTTCGAATAAAACGTAGTTTGGCAAATATAAGGCCAGTTGAAGGACAAGAGAGCAAAAATCATAAAAACCGTGGTAACTCGAAAACGAGAAAATTACATCTTAAGTTTTTCGACTTAAAATGACCTGGGGTGGGGCACCCTGTATAGACCTGTAGAAAATTTTACTGACAAATGAATAGAATATGCCAAAAAAAAAACGAAACGGGAATGTTTTTAAACTGAGTCATAATAATTGACATTCGCTTTAAATATTTTGTTGAAGATATTTTGAAGATGTGTTCAGAGTTTACTGTAAATGCTTCTATCCACCCAGGAGCTTTGATAAATCTTAGACGTTAGCGCAATTAAGGTAGGAACGGATTCAAATCTATTTTAAAGGAATAAAGGAAGCTCGGTGATAAAACTATAAATCTTTTAGGTTTGAAATCTGGACAAGTTAGAACACAATTTTACGTTTACAAGCTTAAATGAAGAAGATAAAATAAAATTGAAACAGAATTGCTTCAATTTATTTAGAAATCATTTTGTTTTTTTTCTCCTGTTGCGCATAAATTTTAATAAAATAAAATAAATTGAATAAATAAAAGTACCTATTTTTAAATATTGAAAATGTACATATGTATATTGAATTTCAAACCAGAGGGTTGAAATTAAATTAATAAAGGCAGACCAAAAAGGAGGCAAAATGTGTTGGCACTCAGGAGATATATAATTTTAAGTGCCACCGAAAATCTTATAATGTTATCAGCCCTAAAACTAAGGCTATGTTTTTTAATATATCTGAAAATAATAATGTCGATGCTGATCTCTTTTTTCATGCTTCAGAATGCGAAAAATTTAAACTTCCGAACTGTTCTTGCATCTTGAATTCTCCTTCTTGCACTTTTTCTAGTTCGTCTAGCTGCAGTAAAAGTTGCTTTCGGTTGGAGAATGTTAACGAATTCAAATATTTGGGACTCATAATTGATTCCAGAATGAGCTTCTTTAGGCACACAGAAAATTTGAGACAATACTTTCGTGGTACTCTAAGATATTTTTATTATCTAAGGAAAGTTTGCTCCTTTCAACTACTTATGAAAATTTATTGTGGTATCTTTCACTCAAAATTGCAATATGGGATTTTATGTTGGGGAGGTATTTATTATAATAAAATTAAACCTCTTTTGATCATGCAGAAGTTTGTTCTGAACAAAATTTGTCGTAAGCCTCGAATGTACCCTAGTTTTTCACTTTTTTCCAATCCGACATTTGTACTGTTATAAGGTTCTTAATGAATTTATTAGAAGATCAGGCAATCGTAATTTCAGAATCATATCAAATTATAATATGCATGTGAATTTTTTTAATCAAGTAACTATACCGTCTTTCCGTACAACTGCATTTCTTAGATTTTTTGATGTAGTTTCATGTCGTATTTTTAACAGGCTTCCACACTCTATCAGAGTTCTAACGTCTTATTTGTTATTTTTAAAATATGTAAAAAAAATGGCTTCTTGGCTTTGATATGGAAAGTATCGAATCAATGATGATTACATAATGCTTAAATATTGTTTTTTGATTAACAACTTTTACTTAATAGTTAATTTTTCCTAATGTTTGATGAAATAGTATAAACTTATTTTTATAGTATAAACTTATACATATATATATTTTTTTTTCTTCGCAAGTAGTAATGTGTAGTATATAGCAATAAAAGTATAAATTTCAAAATTTAAAGGTCACCCCACTCATTCCACTTTATTATGAAAATTTATTTGCCTAGTAGTGACAATAACTCTATTTTTATTGTATAAAAAATATCATTGCCATTCTTATTTCTTTATATTTTATGATAAGTAAACTTAAATTATTTGTATTTGGATTTTAAGAAATAAAAAATTTAATCAAATCAATCAAAATGCTTATACAATTTTTAAAGGATAATGAAAAAGACAGTGCGATGCGCAAATTTGCTTCAGATAAATATGGGACTATTTTGACAACAAAAGGTTTACAAAAGTATTCACTAAGTTCAGGAGTTTCATGAACAAGAAGAAATTTTGGAAAAAGCTGATCAAAAATATAATTTTATTTTTTGCTTATTTTATCAAAACAGGTAAAAGTTTATAAGATGAATTGTATTTGCCCTACCTACTCAAGTCAATTTAATCCAACTATATGTACTTTTCAAAGGTTTTCGGTGCGCTTAACTTGAATTCGAAGTCATAAAATATTCGATCATCGAACGTTTTTAAAATATTACATTTAAAAATTGCAAACTTAGTAAGTATTTTTTGTTTATACATTCAACACATTGTTATGCAGTGATGCAAAATAAAAATTTTTATTTTTTTCCTGGGAATTATTTTTCTTATAAATAAATTATTTAAAGGAAATTTTTTACGAAATGATAGACTTTTTTTTTTATTTTCGTTTTCAAAAGAATAATAATTTTTCTTTTTATAATTTTATATACATAATCTTAAAATAACAATTCTATGTAGTCATATGTTAGAGAGAAAATATAATGTTGAATAATTTTCTTAATTTACCTTTTCAAGGGAGAGATCACCGCCTTCGATGGCTTTGAAAGGATATAGTGCAACGACGATTTTCACAAAGTGCGAGTTATCCTGTAAATAAAATAGAATATATTAAATTTTATTCAACCATTAACTTTATAGAAAAAAAAGGTAAAGAAATTTTTTTCATTCAGATTATTATGATACCCCTAAAATTTATAAAATTAACTTTAAAAATTGAAAAACATTTGAAACATTTTGTGTAATGATTCTGCATAAAATAGACGGCAAATTTTATATTGCTTCGAAAATTGATCTTATGATTAAAATCGAACTTCATACATAATGCAAAAATATGTGTCCTTCAACTCCATCATTAAGCTAAGTAAAGTTTTCATCCATAAAAACAATTATAAGCTACATCGTAATTTTTTTGAAGTCCTAGGAAAACCCCCTAATTTAATAGTAGCGATAAAATTAAAGTATCTGTATCATATTTTGGACTGAAAATAAAATTGAAAGAAGTGTGTGTATTTATCTCATAAAACTGAAAAATATTCAAAATAATAATATTTTCTAATGGATTGTGCTTTAATTATGAAAAGATATAGAAAAGTTTTTTCTATAATTCTGCGACGACACCTATTTTTTTTAAATTTATTTATGAATTTCAGCAAAATATGCCTCTGCGTAAAAAATATGGGTTTCTAAAAGTTGAAATTAAAAAAGCCCATGTATTTAAAATCAGAAAGCAAACCGTAACATTTTTTATGGAAACATAACACTTCTCTCCTCAAAAGGTAAAAACAGCTTAAAACAAAAGAAAGTAGGCTTTAAAGAAAATAATATTGTTAACTTTTTCATAATTTACATTTGTGTGTACATTTTCTTTGAACTCGCTTATTTTAGACAAACCCCAGTCTTTTTCTGATTGCGATCATAAATTCGGACTAAATGCTTACTAACAAAAAAGTAGGCGTTTACTGTTTTCTTTTTAAACACAAACCTTCCCTAAAATAAACTAACTCATTAGCTAAATTATAACAAAATAACCTCTTACTCATTCATCGAAGACCACAAAACATCGTTTATGCAAATATAATACCCAACAAAAAAAAAAAAGAAAAATAACTAAAAAAAAAAAAAAGAAGTTCGCTACTCAGCTCTTTTGTTTGGATCAACAAAACCAAATCTATAACCTTGCCCTTTAAATTGCTAATAAATTTACTTATTTAATTTACATAAATTATACATAATTCTCAATAAATTTTACCTTAGCTTTTGAATTTGGAGTACCGGGCGTCGGAATACCACCTGGCATTGTGTTATCCAAAATAACCGTACCGTTTCCGTTCACAATACTTGTTGACGTTTTAAATGTTGAAACGGATGACTATAAAAAGAGCGAAGAAAAAACAAATTGTATAAATAATAATCCAATTAACGATAAACACAGACAAAAAAAAACCAAAGAAACCCTTTTTCTTGGTTTTGTTGTAGTTTTTTTTTTGGTTTTTTGTATTTTTTTGTGTAAAAAACTTACCGGCAGATGAGATGAGGTGGGCGTAGAACTACCTAAACTACCCGAACTATTATGATGCAGGCTAAATTGACTGGTGGACGTTGAATTATTTGGACTTATGCTCCGTGTCGAATTCTGGGCGGGAGAACTTCCTGTGCCTATAAAAGAAAAAAAGAGAGACAAAATATAAGAATAAAATATAATTTATTAAGAAAACGTATTTTTTTTTTGTTGTTTTTGTTTTATTTATTTATTTTGCATTCTTTTTTCTTATGGTCGACGACCATGATGGCATATGGGTCATAATTATTAATTTCAAAGTGTGTGGAGAGAGAAGGTATAAAGAAGAGGTATAAAGGCTGGAAATGAAAATGAATACTCATCCAGTATGCACGCGATTAAATCGGGCGATAAGCTGTCGAGACAGCTCCAATCGGTGAACAGAACCATCGACCGCCATCACCGCTGCTGCCGAGACGCAGTGCGTATAGAGGTGATGGTGGACATGCATGGGGACCGTGAATCTGGTCTTTGTTAAGTTTATAGGTGGAAAGCAATATGCATGGATGAGCAGAAAATAGCTTCTTTCTTTGAATGTCTTAAAAAATTAACGTTTGTTATTTGCCGGCCACTTTGACGTCGTCGTCGTCTTCATCATTGTCGTTTGCGTCGTCGTCATCGTAGTCGTCTTTTATTCATCGTGTGGTGTTTGATTATTATAATAACTTTGTTTTCAGTTCTTCTTTTTTTTTATTTAAATTTAGTTCTCATCTCACGTCTCAATGAATTGAAAGGAGCAGATGATTTTGTTGGAACAAAATAAAATTACATAGTGTTGGGGTTTTTTTTTTAGAAAGGAAGAGTAAAAGAGGAGAACGCATATTAGCACGTTGCTCTCAAAATATAGAAAAAAAAAATGTCGGTCTTGAAGCACTTTAAAAATATTGAATGCAAGAAGTGTTGTAATTAAGGGTTTCTTGGCTACAAGCAAAGATAAAAATCTTGAATAGAGTTATCAAGGATATATAAATAGTGTACTTCGACAATAGTCATATTTTATAATTAAATTTATATTTGAATATAAAATTTAATATCTTTAAACATTTGTATGCACTTTTTAACAGGTTCTGTTAAATGTCATTACCTAATCAAAGTTAATTCGAGAAGCCATATATAGTCAATAACATTTGAGTTAATCAATGAGGAACAATTTTAACTGGCTGATCTAATGATTTAGCGAATATTAAAGCAAAAAATACTTCAACCAAAACCAAATTTAAGCTTCAGCTTAATCCGCGACTAATATATTTTAATCTTCATCAATTTGTTCCACATGTGAAAGCATTATAAATTTATATAATACAAAAATGTCGGTATATCAAAAAAAAACAAACTTCCCAGACATATCAAACTAATTTTTATGGCACCTGCAAAAATGTTGTCTTTTCGTGGTCATCCAGTTAACTTGTCACAGCCCACAGTATTCATCATAATCGCAAATATAACATTTTTATCATCAAATAACAATAAAATAAAACACATAAATACGGTTATAAAAATATAACCAACTAAACCACAATGCACCTAATTAGAAATTCAAATTTAGAATTTTTATTACGATTCTATACGGATGATGAAATGATCATGGCGACAAGGTCACATGATCACTTTATCCAGTTTAGTTTAAGTAGAAATACACATCTTAGATGAAAACATAAGCACGAGTTCATCAAACTATTTTCATAAGATGTATTTCTACACTCAGAGAAATTGGTTTCGTGAAATTGGGCAGACAAAAAGTCTTACGGCTTTAATATAGTTAATGGCTTTTATTGTGCTTATCTGATTCCTGTCTTTTTAGACCTTGCAGTTCTAACTCCAAGCAATTGTCTGAGCAATTATATTGTAATAAAAACTAACTCCACATTAAAACAATTTCAAAAATTGATTGAAAACACAAAAACCTCTCAAATGCTATGAATTCTTTAACATTTAGTTAAATCAAAACAAAAACTTTATGTTGAAAATCTAATACTTTTTAGTGTTTTTGTCAAGAATGTAAAAAAGAGGAGATATTTGGTTTTTACTCTAAGCCACCAACATATTAAATCTTAAATGTTGACCCTTGATCACGTCTGCGTGTTTTTTCTTGCTTTGAAAGTTGACAAAGTATACTTGGATTCTGGGATGTGACAGAAAATTATTTTTTGCCTCCGAAGGGGTTTCGACAAATTTGGAAGCTCTGTCATGTCGTTACGACTTTTCCAATATAAAGAGAAAAAACGTTTTTGAGTACTAACTAACGTCTTTTCTCGAGTTTATTTTTTTCTAAAGTACAAGTAGTACAGGTAAAATAGTACATACAATCAAGAAATAAAAAAAAAAATTGTTACACTCATGAAACTTGGCAAAAAGTTTGTTTTTGGGATAAGAACCAAGTACAAAAAAAGTCTATAAAAACAGTTGGATGGAAGGGTGTTTTTTCGCGAACAAGAAGGAGGGGGTGAAGGTCAAAAATATACTGAAAAAATTGTTTGTCGAATATCATCATATGACACATGTTTTCAAGGTAATTTTTAATGCTGAATCTAATGACATAAAAATAAAGTCAATACGATTGCTCTAAGAAAAGTTATTACCGATTAAAAACAAGGGTGCTTGTTTTTTTACTTCAACAAGTAAAATATAACCGAAACCCATGTGAAAAACATGCTACACTGATAAAATTGGGGATAAAGTTTTTAGATAAGGCAGGGACAAAGGATTCATTAAGTTCTTAAAATTATTTTTGGTGAAAGGGTGTTTTTTTGATGAGTTAAATTGTGTGTGAGGAAGGTATCTTAACAGCTGTCTTAAATTTTATTAATTTTTAAAACTTGGTGTAAATGTTTTGGTTGGTATAAGAATTAAGAATCTATAAAGTGTACAAAATTATTTTGAGTGAAAGGGTGTTTTTTTTTTTAAGAAATGATGAAATTCGGAATTAGTACCAAAAAAACTAGGAAAAAATTGTTACACCAATGAAAATTGGTAAAAATGTTTCATTTATAACAGAAACCAAGAACCCAAACAGTCTATACAAATATTTTAGGATAAAGGGTGTTTTTTTGACTAAATTGGGAAAAAAATCCGCGATAAGTCCGATAAAATAAATGGTATAAATGGTACCATTACGAAATTCATAAAATATGTTCTCTTTCCCATGGGAATTACGAATAA
This sequence comes from Episyrphus balteatus, assembly GCF_945859705.1. Classification (NCBI taxonomy): domain Eukaryota; kingdom Metazoa; phylum Arthropoda; class Insecta; order Diptera; family Syrphidae; genus Episyrphus; species Episyrphus balteatus. Next base: position 10,203,579 of record NC_079134.1, on the reverse strand, counting down.
TGTAAGTCTATAAATTTTTTTCATGTGAAAGGGTTTTTTTTTTTTTTAATTACAGAAAATATGGGTATATTTGAAAAAGTGTGTAATACTTGAGTAATATTAGTGGTACCATATTGAAATTTAGTAATTATGTTACTTTTAAGACAAGAAACAAGAATCTAAAGTGTCTATAAAAATATCATGGTTAAAAGGGTGTTTTTTTGAGTGAAAACAAAAATGATGGGTCACCCTAATGAAATTTGGTAAAAACATTGATTTTGGGATAGAAAGCAAGAATAAAGAGTTTTCATAAAAAACATTTTGGTGAAAGGGTGTTTTTTTCGAATAGACAGTAAAATCTGCAATTGGTCCCAAAAAGCTAATGATTTGCGTAAAACGTGTAAGAACTTATCTATAAATGTTTAATTTGTCATCAAAACCATATATAAAATGAATTACTGGCTTTTTGGGACCGATTGCAGATTTTACTGTCTTCTTTTAATTAGTACATATTGTACATTGTACATACATAAATATTTTATTTTTTACTTTTTAGTCTCTCGCTCGTACCTGCAAAACTTACATTTTTGCATCTACCTGTATAGACTTTAATTGATTTGAGGTGTTTCGACCCCCCAATGCCCCTCCCCAGTGTCCGGACCACTAAAATTTTATGTAGTCATCCGAACTACATACATATGTACATATAAAAAGTTTCACTTCGATACCATTATTGGAAGTGGGTCAAAATGTAGTTCCAAGATTTAATTACATTATTGTTAGTTAGTAGGTATGTGTTTTTCTTTTATTTTTGACAATAGTTTGTGCTATTTTTATATTGACTTGGATTTGAATTACGGTTTTCTCTCAAGTTGCTGAGCTATTCAAAGTTGAAGTGAATTAAGCAGATCATTATTTTGAAGGCTAAAATTTATTGTACCTATTCGAATAGTTCGAAAATTTAATATTGAAAGTCCACTTTTTCGTTAATTAAATCTTGTGATCATTATTTTGAGTTCTTTTAAAACTAATAATGTACCTCGATTATTTGAATTCAATTAATTTTAGGTGTCAAATTGTATAAAATTATTTTTGATTAAAGTTTTTTTTTCTTTTCAGTGTAAAGTACAATTCGCTTGTCTCTTTATGGTTTGCTAAAAATTCAATTTGTATTCAAATCAAAATGTTAAAAATTTGAATTCACTAGATGATGTCTATACCTACTCTATACTCCTCGGAGTGACTTTTTGTTTCGAACAAGTAACTTCTTGTCGAATGAAAAATATAATAAGCATTTTGCAAAAGAAAAAGAAACAAAATAAACAAAATGAAACATTACGTTTACACTATAAGTCTAGATGGCGTTGAAAGAAAGAACACAAAATATAAATCTACGTCGTTTTATAGAAGTAAAGAAGGATTCAAAGCACGTTTCCATCAAATGTCCATCAGTAGTTTCCGTTTCATTTGTCTTTCTTTATGCGATTTGTTGTATTTTTTGTTCTTTTGGATTTCTGTTTCGAGTTTAAAGCTGAAATCATATTCAAATACCATCAGCACCAAGCACCCTGATTGAAAGAGAATAAAATAAATTATTCCAAACCTCCCATTGGAATGAATAGCAGAGCCAAGATAATTATCGTTGAATTCTAGAATTTTTTTTTTTTTTCTTTTCATAAAGAAGAGTTTAGCAAACAAAAAATGTAGAAAAAAATAAAACTTAAGTCAGACAGGAAGATTATATCCACGCCTACCGATTCATAAAAAAACTAGAGGATATACCAACTTATGATGGTTATGATGTTTACATCCTGGCGGATGTGAATCCAGCCATTATGGAATGTCAATAATATTGCATTGGAATTAGGAAGAATTTGTAGGTGGACTAGGAATCTTAACTTCTTCAAACAATTAAGGAAATTGAAATCAAAAATTGACAACTTATTATATCTTTTTTTAATCTTCTAATTTAATAGATTTATTTAAATCTTTTTTAATTTTTCTAATTTATTTCCTTAATTTTAAATTAATTCAAATTTCTTGTTTACATTTTTAAAAATTCTGCACAAAAAACTTAAACTAGTTCAATTAAAAAGAGATTAGTTTAATAAATCTTGTGTGGGTGTTCTACTAGATTTCTAGCATGTTCATAATCCATTCTATTAAAACTGCTTTTCCATATTTGTTCAAAACAATCTTTTGAAAAGTTTAATAAATAACAAGTTAACTTGCGGTTTATAAATTCCATGTCAATTAAACTTTAGCTAAAAATAGAATTTCAAATGCAAATGACTTCAATCAACTTTAAATAAGCGCCTGCAGTCAATTAGCTGCAGCAGAACAAATTGTAAACAATTAACAATTCCCTGCGAACCATATGATGATTGTCAATCTTTCAACATTCTTCTAATGATTACTTTACCCCTCGTGTATATCAATCATCATCACTAATAGTCAATAGTTGGACTTGTATATCGTTAAATGCCAAAGTCTTTGCAAAAAACAAAATTATTCACAAACCAAAGCACAGTCAGAGTAATTTTGTGGTCAACTTTGACATGAAACAATCAACAACGTTTAGGAGAAGCAAAAAAAAAATTGATTATTATAATTTGACAGATGATTATCGCATGCAATGAACACGCTTCTTCTGCTGGTACATTCTCCTTGTTTTGAAGGCCTTCTTTCATAGATTCAAAGAAAGATTATAATTTTGCTTAACCCTCAGAAACTTAGTAGTGTGTAGGCTTAAAGTAGATTTAAGTACTTTTTTTTTAAATGAAAACAAACAACAGATTGTTAACCTTGAAATAGCTTAAATTGGATCTGTCATAGTTTTTTTTTTAAACTCAAATTGAAAGCAAAATTGCCAAATCTTCAAAAAAAAAAAATCAGACATCAAGAGAAATACACTGAGACTGACCATTCAATGTTTGTTTGTAAGGTTAAGTGGTTCAATGGCGTCTATTTGGGGGATTAAGAGCAAACTATTTTTGTTTATTAAATTGAATTCAAATCTCTGGTATTTTGTTCCACATTAAAAAAATCATAAAATGTATAATCTTCAGTTGTGTGGGAACAATAAACTGATTTATGTGATTGGCGAATGAATGGAGTGCGAAATAATGTGATCGTAACGAATTAGTGATTGAAGATTAAACGAATGTGTGACGCAGCTTTACATATTTAAACTTAAAAAAAGGTTTCTGGATTTTGATTGATGGCTTGACAAAAGAATGGCTTGACGAACGAAAAATCCGTTAAGGTATTGAAGAACTTGAAATTTTCAAACAAAATTTAAGAATACAGGCTTTTGGAATGAAATAGTGTTTTCACGCAAATGATTTCCTAACAATGTTTCACTTTTAAACCAACTTTCAAAGAAACCAATGAATTTTTTCCTAAAAAATCGAATTATACTGCAGTTTTGAGCGATGGTGAGTTTTCAGACAATTAGTTAAAATGGAAAACCAAGCCAATGATTTCAAACCTATGTGTCGCCCATGAAATCAACGCTGTGAATAGAGAAATGAATAATAGAATGTGAAAGTTTTATTTTCCAAAAATTAGTAAACTACAAAAAAAATTTTTGTGAATTTCGGAATAGGGTCCATCCAATATTACTTAGTCACACAAAGCCACGAAAGTTGGAAATATCTGTTTCGGGAACAGTAACACCTGAGATACTTTCATAGGAAATATGAACAAAAGTTTGTTCTAGAGCATGAGTTATCAATGATCACAATAATTTTGCGCAAAACTCACAATTCAGCAATTGAAAGAAAGAGAACTCGAATTTCTTTAATAAATTAAATAGTTTCGTATAAATTGACTTTTGGACAAATTTGCACCCTACTGAAAGTTAGTTAGCATAAACTTATATATAAATATCTGGTAAGCTTTATGTGCGTATATCCAGCGAAGTTTCAGAGCAAATAGCAAATAGATGAGGAGAAATTTCAACTTTGAAAAGCTGCAAAACACAATTTCGCCAGAAAACTGTTTCTGGAACTTGCGAGAAATTACATACCTAGCTATTCCCTATTCACTGAGGGAATTTTTAGGCTGAACATGACCTATAAGATCCTTTTAAGCATTTTAGGTGAACGCCCAAGATGTTAACTTAACATCGAGTTTCGGTTTCAGGACTGGTATTTTCATCTAAACCAATTATTCTATTACCTATTATCAAGGGGCACGGTAGTGCCCAGCCAAGTTCTCTAGCAACTTTGGCACTACACCCTTATTTACAGGAAACAACTCAGGCCATTTTCGACCCCCCTCTAACTTCCACACCAAAGATACTAGAAATTTCAAACTCGCTTCATTTGTTAAGCTAGTCAAAACAAAACCCCTCACAAAATTTCAGCTTGCTACGAAGGGTAGTTTCTGAGATATAGGGCTTCGAAAATCTCAAAAACCGTAACTGACTGACTGACTGATTTACTCACTGACAGATCATCAAAATTATGAAGAACTTCCCGTTATCGTAGAAACTTGAAATTTTACACGGTGATAGAACTTGTGGTGTATACAAAGGAAAAAATCGAAAATTTGAGATTTTCAATTCAGGGGGCGTGGCAACCGCCAATTTCCGCTGAATTTTCATCAAATATTATAGAGCATTTCTGATTATCTTAGAATCTTGAAATTTGGTAGAATGGTTGAGTTGGTAGTTTATACGAAGGAAAAAATTTAAAATTTGAGAATTTCAGCCAGGGGGCGTGGCAACCGCCCATTTTCACTGAATTTTCATCAAATATAGAGATTTTCAATTCTACAGCCTTACCTTGCAAAAAGTAGTGAAATCACAACAAAAACATTACTGTTAAAAAAAGAGCCAAGTTCTCCTATGTTAAAATTATGCTGGCACAAAAAGTACTGAGATGTAAAAGTGTACCAAGTTCTAAAGTTTGGGTTCAAATTCCTATCAATAAAATTTTGATTGTTTACTTGGCAATTTTTGAAATAACTTTAAAAATCGGAAATTAAAAGAAAAATTGTCAAGAGAACAATCAAAATTTTATTGATACGAATTTGAACCCAAACTTTAGAACTTGGTACACTTTTACATCTCAGTACTTTTTGTGCCAGCATAATTTCAACATAGGAGAACTTGGCTCTTTTTTTAACAGTAATGTTTTTGTTGTGATTATATCTATTTAGACTGCGACAAATCTCGTTGTAAACTCGGGAACTAAATATTGAATTTTGTTATCGATTTTTTACTGGACTTTTTACCGAGTACTGTAATCTGTAAGATCGTCGAACTCTCAATACAGCCAATTTGATGGAGAAGAGATTTCTCACCTGTCTACAATAACCCAAAAATGGTGACAAAAAAAGGGATCTTACTTGCACTGCTTGCTCTTTATTGATTTTTAGAAAGCATTTAGAGTTTGAATTGAGAAATATTGCTGTAAAAGTAACGACAAAATGAGTACCCGCATGTATACGTTACTTTTGATACTAAGTACCCGCATCAATAATATCGTTACTCGTTACTTTCGTAGGTTTCGCATTTTTCGCATATTTCGTGTGTTTCGTGTGTTTCGCATGTTTCGTTACTTTCGTTACTTTCGCATGCTTCGTGTGTTTCGTACATTTCGTATATTTCATGTATTTGATACGTTTCGTATGTTTGGTATTTTAAGTATGTTTCGTACATTGGTATAAGGGTGTACAAATTTTTTTTTTGAAAAAAACCAAAAACAATTTCTTTAATCTAAGCTACATTTTAAGGTCATGAACATTAAAATTAGTTGGGGCATTCTCATGTAATAAGAGTTTAAAGGTAGCTGTATTGAATTTTTTTCGTTTTTTTTTAATCAAACGTGGAAACTTTTTTGATTTTTTTTCCAAATTTTTAGACAAAACTTTGGTAATTTTTGTTTATATTCTTTCAGTAATCTTATCACAATTCTTTAGAGACCTTTATTTCAAAAGTACAACGCGCAGATCTCGAAATATTAACACTTCAATACAACCATGTCGAACAATTTTTCATTTATTTTTTCTATTGAAAGTGATTTTCAAACTTCGTTTTCTCTGCTTTTTTTTGTGTTGAAAATTTTGCACCCAAAATAAACTAATTTTTTGAAAAACCAAAAAACTTTTGTACATTCTTAAGCTAAATATCAATACCATTAACACCAAGGCCATAAACAGATTGGGTGCGTCGTGGATATACATATTTCGGCCAAATAGAGAAAATACAAAAACGTCTCTTTTGATATTTCTGTAGGTATAAATTATCGACAACACATGAACCTTGGCACTACTGTTTTAATCGATACAAAAGTAAACTCCAGATAATTATCTGCAGTTAGCATTCTGACTATGGTTACGATACCGACACAAGATGCGAAATGCGACAAATTGAGTGTATCACTTCATTTCGTATCTCTTACATCGAATTAAGTATTGAAACTGGAATCGCGTCTTTACTCGTATGTTTCGTATCTCGTACGTTTCGTATGTTTCGTTACTTCAGTACCCAGTAACGAAACATACGAGTAACGATACTGTTTAGAAAGTAACGTTTCGTTACTCGTTACTCAAATAAATACCCGCATTTTAGTAACGAATACATACGTTTTGCTACAGCTCTATTGAGAAACAATTGGCTTCAAAAAATTTATGAGGGTCCAAAAAATGAGATTCGGCGTAAACCGATAAAAACTGAACAAATTCAAACTGTCTCGTGGGATGCAGTTTTATTATTAACTGGCAGTCACTGTTTCGTACCAAAAATTGAAGATTTTTATCTTTACTAGTCGCTTACAAACTTTGACTAAAAACAAGGATTTTCTCGAATATCTTTAAAGTTTTATGAATATACAAAACCACACTAAAAAAACGTTAAACTTTTGGAAGTAAGCTACAAAAATGTTTCAAGCGCCTCAGGTGCATAAGTTACCCTTTTGGAGATATATCGCACGTTGAGGCAAATAGTGTCACAACTGGCATGACTCTATGTAAAAAAAACTCGCCGAAGTTTAGATACTAAATTCATCTGTTTCAAAGTTTAATATTTTCTAACTTAACTTTTCCTCAAAAATCCTGTTTTTTTAGTTGTGATACTATCCGTCTTAACATGCAAAATGATTTAGTGACATTAGAAAAAGTGATCAAATTTTTTAGCGTGTTATTTCTTCATTAAAAAATAAACTACCCATAAAATTGATGACTTAACCCATTTGATTAAATTTGTGCTGTGCCACTTGTTTTTTTTTTTTGTTTTTTTTTTTGAAAGATTCCTGTTATGTTAATTCAAGCTTATAATCATCATCCTTTCACACAGCTATAAGAGCAAGCACACCTTAATCACCACTTGAGTAAAGTATCAAAAAATTTAACTAATTGCCATCACTTTAAGCTTGTGGAGTGAGAGAAGACTGATTGGGACTTTCAAAAAAACGGCAATATAGGAGGTATAATTAACCATAAGAAAGGCAAGCAGCAAATACACAAAAATTTCAACCAGTTGTTTTTTTATTTTATTAAACTGTGCCACCACTTAAATTGACATTTTGCAGCACAAAAATTAATGATCAAACGTCGTCCTCTTGTCCCAATCACTTTTGGTACAAGTATGTTGCATGCGCCTTCACTTTTTTGGATATATTTTTTTTTTTAATTTTTCCTTGATATGAATATACGTATACCCTCTCGTTGCGAATTCAATGCAGACATACATTTAAGCCCCCCTGGTGACCTGACATGAACCGAACCAAACCAATCCAAACTGTTCGTACATCAGTCGTGTCGGTCGTCGCAATAAGGCAACCTCAAATCAAATTTTCATTTAACTCTTATTTTTTTTGTAGTATTATTTTTTTATGAATTTAGGACACACATCCGTGTGTGATTTATACCATCAGAGACATTCTTCTTCTTCTCTTCTGTTACTGATGGTGGTGCTGCTGCTAGCTCTGTTGATGACATAACTTGCAGCGCTCTGTTCAGTCGCATACGAGTTGAATTTCAATTGCATAATCCCCCTCAAGAGATTCAAGAGTCTCAAGCTGCGAGCCAGCCAAGAGCTGACTGCTGCTGCTGTTGTTGCTGTTAAATTCATGCGGCACCCGGTCATGTCAAAATGAATTAATTACCGCGCCAATGACGTGTTATGAAAATTAAAATAATATTTTTATAAGTTAGGTTTTTTTTTCTTCACTTTTTATTTTGTATTTTTTTTTTAACTAGTGGCTTCATCCCTCAACACAATTTACAGTGTACTAGGCTATTTAAAAGAATAGCCAAAAACTATTAAAGACTTTTTGAAAAATTTGTATCGACACAACTTTTAGCTTGGTTGTTGAAAAGTTCAAATATACCAGAATATAAGCTTTTTACGTGACTGGTATAAACATAAACTAACATTTTATTTCAAATTTATCAACTTTCGCATGTACTATTTGCTAATAACTAGAAGGTAAATATTGGAATTCAAATAATATTAGATGGAAAGGTAATTTGCTGATTGGTATAAACTGGTATAAAACAAATTTTGAAATTATATTAAGTAAAATGGATGTTTTACAAAGCATATTATTCACAATTTCAATAAGTTGCACTTGGACAAGTAGTAAAAAGAGGAAAATTGCGAGTTTTATATTATTCCTGATTGGTATAAACATAGAAAACTCACTGTTGTTTGCTAATTCTAACAAATTCTGGTTTTTTTGAGTATTATTTGCAACAAAAAAAGAGACAAATCATGCACTCCAATTTTTTTTAATTGGTATAAACTGGTTTAATAAACAAATAACATCATTTCATGGAAGAAAACATGGCTAAAAACATTTTTCATTAAAAATCAATTATTTTCTCACAAACGAGAAAGATATCATGATTGGTATAAACTGGTATAAGACTGATATTTAGTATAAAATCAGTAATAATAATGTTTTAGAAAGTTTATTATTCATAAATAAAAAAATCTTTCACTGTTTAAATGACTTGGGCAAGTTTTATGTATGGTATTTTTAACTGGTATAAACTGTTAAGACCCTAATTTTATGCTTTTTTTTACATATTTTTGATATTTTTACAATATTCTTTTTAGAGATTTCCAACCCAAAACATTGGATATACCTAACACATGTTTAAGTATTCCCTGCTTGGTATAAATTCTTCTAACACACATATAATATTACTTCTTTTGAAAAAGAAATCATGACTAGACCAAATTATTATTAAATTTTAAGTTGCGTTGAAAATCGTAATCTTCGAATACTAAACGACATCTTTCAAATGTTTTTTGGAATTCTCGATTGGTATAAACGTTCAAAACTACTTTTATTAACTTAAAGTTTGGTGATACCTTTTCTTAACCCATTTTGTTAAGTCAATAATATCCCGACACGTAAGGCTCACGTTAAATTTATAATTTTTCTAATTGGTATAAACTGGTCTAATTCACAACAAGGACGTTTTCGAGAGCTAAGTTTGGTAAAGAAATGATAAATAGTCAAATAAAAACTCTTTGTTGACTTCTTTATCACTCAAGTGGAAAACTTTGAATTGTAAATACAGCAAATTAAAAAAAAAAATTGTCCCACTGTTTGCTTCATCATATATCTTGTGTTGATGATTTGTAATTTAGCTTTCATTTTGTTACATAGTTTCTGTCAGTTTGGTTTGACAGTCTGTTTTTTTTTTTTTCTTTCAATTTTTTTCTATTAGTTTCCATCACATGTGTGTGCTATAAGCTTGAGACAGAGAAGTGTCAGTCGATTGGAAGTCAACAGGGCTATAGGAGTTATAAGCATGATGAATGTTGTGCCCCGTAAAGCTACAGGTACCTACATACATATTTCGTTGTCATCGTGTCGGTCGTTAGAGTTGGAAAACCATATTCGTATCGAATCGTCGTCGTTGGTCGTTTGTCGATGATGGTTTTGGATGATGTATGGATTTGAATTTTCAAACAACACACAACAACTAGAGACAGAGGTTAACGAACTGACAATATTATAAAACCAATGTGTCAACACGGATGAACTAAGAAAAACGTTGCCATATTATTTTATGAAGTGGGAAACGCTTTTGGAATAAATTCAATAATTTTTTTTTTTGTCTTTACTTTTGATTTAATTTATTTGAACAATTTGCTTAGTGGCGTTGTTGTTGGTTGAAAAATTGATTAGATTTTTTATTGTTTTTGTATAAGTATTAAATTGTGTTCATACAATGATTCTTGGAAAACGGTAATTGTAACGTGCTATTACCAAATTAGTTCTAGGTTGGTAATTAACACCTCGATGTGTGGCCAGGGTTTTACTATAATAAAATTATTTTAATGCGGCAACACTTCCGCAATGTTAATTAGTTTATTTCATTGAAAGAAGAACATTTCCAAACTAGTACTTAACTGTTGAATTCAAGATTTAATTTCAAGACCGATGGCATATAAGAACGGTCAATTAAATTTTAGATATTGTTTCTTAGAATTGAAAATTGTATGGTATTTTGTTAAAGACACTATTTACACATTAAAAGAAGCTGGGCAAACAGTATTGAATATCGGCAAAGCTGCATCTTTAATCTGATTTTATTTACTTTTCAGTTTGAAAATTAGTTTTTAATTCGAATTAAATTATTTTCGTATGAAAGAAAGTACCTACATATTTATTATCTTCCAAATTTTTTCATACGACCAAAAGAATACGCGATATATAACAGAAAAACTGAAATCCAAAACGGCGGTCAAAAGGCGAACTTCGCTAGTTTGAAAACTCAGAGTTTTGGTTTTCGACCAATTCTTTATCGTTTGAGAAAATAAAAATATGAAATTTTGTCAATGCACTGGACTCAGAATTTTTTTATTCGCTAATCGATTTTTAACGGATTCGATATTTTTTGGAATTTTAAATCAAGCCAAACAGAAAAGAGGATACAATATTATTCTTACCACCCTGTGTTTTCTTTGTCATTATGTATTTTGATTACATACCTGAAAATAAAGAAAAAAAAAAAGATTATTAAGATGACTTTTACACATAATATTGTTATAATATTTAAATAATGGTAAAGTTAAAAAAAAATAATAAAGTATTAAAGTATTTATTAAAAACTGGATGAATATTTTACGCTAATTTGGAAAATCCTATTCAATTTCACGAAAAACTATACCTAGTTAGGTTTTGCACATAGCTTAGCATAGCTTTTCCATATTTAAAAGTTTATTAAAAAACCAGAAGGATTCGAATTTCAAATGTAAAAGAAAATAATGGGATATTACAACGTAACGGGTGGGAAATTTATATATAGGTAAGGTTCATACTTTATGGACTTCCATAACACAAATAAATTGTATTTGATTGATTAATTCCTTTTGAAAAGAAAATACGCCATTTTGTAACAGTGTTTTCTTACTATCACGGGTGGGATTACTAAAAGCCATAGTTTCGTAGGAGTACAAATATAAAAAAAAGGTTACATAAGTAATTTGGAGTCCTTATTGCACGAACAATTGTCACTAGTATTTTTTCATCATTTAAATAGAAACTTAAAAAAAAAATTGTGAAATTTATTTTTATTTTGATACATTAAGCTTTTATTTAAGTCAGCTTCTTTATGCAAAACCAAATTGAAGCTGAGGCGCACCGATTGCTTTTGTAACACCTCAGTGCAGGACTACTTCAAGTGACTAAATTTGTCGTGAATGGTTTCAAAACCTGTGAATTTGAAGTGATAGAAAAAGAAAAGAATTGAAGAGGTTTAAAAGGTTCAAAGACTTGGATGTGCAGTTAGAAACTTTGAATATTCGTACCAAATAAAATAGATTTTTATGTTACTAAAAGTCAAATAATGTTGAAAATGCCGGTTCTTTACTCCTTTTTGTTAAAATATTAAATATATAAAAGTTTTATAATAATATGTAGAAGTTATAGCTCAAACAACTCTCTACAAAAAAGGATGAATGATTTTTTTCTAAAATGTCGAATGTTTGGAAAAACAATCAGAACAAGATTTAAAAAAAAAAATTGAGTATCCTTAAAAAACTAGGTATAACAGATATTTTTGTAGAATGAAAGAAATTGTTTGAAAAACAGTAAAAAGTGAAACTATAACTATTCTTCTGATTTTTTTTTTCACAAAAAAATACACACTTTCTAGATACAAATTCTGGTTTTTACAAGATAGTACCTTCCGTATAACAATTTTAAACAAGTTGAATTTTCTCAAAAAAGGGTCAAAGGTTTTTAATGCAAACATTCAAATGTTAATTTTTAGACAAGATCATTCTTTTGATTTTGAAAATCAGTATATCTAACAGAACCTGTCATAGAATGTTTTTCTGATTTATTAATTTCTCCCAGTTACACTTATGTAATAAATACGAATCTTTTATAACTTTAAAATGACATTCCAATTTTGTTTTCATTAAAAATAAATACAGTTTAACGATTTTGAAATTTTTGATCAGTTTTTCACTTTTCCAAATTTCAAGTTTCTACAAACTCGAAAAAATATCCAAAAGTTTGATGTCGGTCATTTAAGTTAAAGTAGATGAAATTTTAAGAAGATGAAAGTGTTGTTGCCAGTTCGCTAATATATTTAACAACATTTAACACTCATCACGTTTTTTTTCTATCACTTCTTTGTACAATTTACTACATTGCCAGTTAAGCTAGTTTCGAAATAAATACTCTTTTAAAAATCTATTGATTTGATTTTTATTATCTGTAAAAGTTTTCCTGACTCAAAACTTAAATCCCTCTGAGTGAGTAGGTATAAAAAAAAATGTTCATAAAACTTAGCCCATTTAGATTTTATCACAAATCGTTTCCTGTCGAGACGAGCGAAACATTATCCTCACTCAGTTTTAAGTTCTTCTTTATCATGCTTATTCGTAAATATGTGCTTAACATAAAAACCTCGTATAAGTGTCTTCGTGAATTATTTCTTCCTTATTTTGTTTTGCCCTCAAAAAAAAAAAAAAAAAAAGGAAAATAAAATGCATGTTCATGTCATGATTTAAGCAGAAAATCATTTTCCAACCAACTAACAACAAACCCTTCATCATTATGATAGCCAATTGCAGTATGGTAGCTTATCGAAGCCCAGCAAGGAGCAACAACAGAAGTACCAAGTAGTCTATCGGATTCTGAAACTAATCAATCATTTACGTGCGTGCTCAATCGTAATCCATCTATCCCAAGTGTAACGTGTTTGTAATCTTCTATACCGCTGTTATTATACCCACAAGTCGTCGTCGACATCAGGGCTAGCTACAGAGACAGTGAAGTTGAAAAAAAAAGAAACCAAAACAAACAATTTTGAAATCAAAATCCAAACCAAAGGCGAATTAATGTCTGTTCCAGCCAGCAGAAGCAGCAGCATAATAAAAGCTGATTTTCAAGAAAATGAGGACAACCAGTTGTCAGCGAAACGAATGACCAGTGAATAAGACAGAGCTTTGAGTTTGTATTATCCCACTTTTACTCCCACCCACCCTCGACGTGTATCCAAAAACTGCAGTTTGAATTACTTGCAACACAAAAGCCCTTCCACCAGCTCGAATTACCCATCTCGCCATCATGATGATGACCACGTTCGAATCGGTTCGGACGGAATTGAGAAGACCATCAGCACGTCATATGAATATAATATTCCATCCAACTTGACAGACAATAAATTAAAACTAAAAAAGGTGTGCTACGCATAGAGAGCCAACGACAACTTCATTACTCGATACGATACCTTCACTCAAAGACTACTACCTGCCTCACGCACTAAACTTTTTCGGAATCCATCAAACCTTTGTTTTGTTTTTAAGTTCCCTCGAGAAAATAAGTAGCCACGAGTTGGCTAGTGTAAAATTAAAAACTTGCACCGAGGTAATTATTATGAAAAAGGTGCGTTTGGTTACACAAAAAAACTTGCTCCAGGAAAACATTCAGTCTGTTTGGTTACATGACACAAAGTTACGTAAACTAATTACACGTATTATCGAGGAAGTTTTGATAAATTTACCCAAACAAAAAGTTTTGTTAATTAAACAAAATCTCCGTATCATCGTCATCGACGATATTATCAGCTTTCTGTGAAATAGGGTATGTTTGATTGGTATCCTCTTTTTTGACAGCTCAAATGTCAAACTGTTTAAATTGAACAGTGTTTAAAGTTTGTTGTAATTAAAACCCATTTTTTTACAAAAAATCGTTAGCAAAAAGGTATCAAGGCAGTGGACGAAGCAAAATACTCTTTTTGGGGTATTTTTACATGAGCGTGATGATAGGGTATCCTACAACAAACTTTTTTTTCTTTTAGCCAACCTTTATTCTTTTTTAAAATATCTTCTATAGAAAACTTCGTCTCTGAATAAAACACGTGGTGTTGAACCCATAGATTTATTGTTCACATGGTGGAAGAAAAAAAGTTGATCCCAAAAGTCTGAGAGTAACTTCTGTTCATTCCCACCATTTTTAGAGCATTATTGGGATCGGTTTGGTTGTGTTGTCGCATCCAATTCCACGAATTGTTGTTTATTGTTTGTTTGGGTATTTTTTTTTTTTTTTTTTTACTTATTTTTGTTGGTATGTTTCTCATCACAAACAGTTGCTAAATTGTGTTTTATTTTTCCATCTTCTGATATGCAACAATAAAACAAATAAAAAACAAAACAAAAGCCATGCAAAAGAATTCACTCGACTCGACTCTGGTGGGGCCAACAATGAAATTCCCAATAAATCTTCCAATTTGAAATGAAAAAAAAAAAAAAAATAAATACAAACAAAAGTAAAAGAAATGCAAACAACAAAATATTTGCTTTTTCAGTTTGCAATATACGGGAATGGGTATCCTTAGGCTTTGGATTTAAGTTCACTTTATGGGACCTTGAGTTGGTTTAAAAAAAAAACGAGCAAATTTAGGTAAAATTGAGACATTTATTGGAAGAATAAAAATAACGGGTCTTAATCTAGGCGCACACATGCGATTTTAGTCGCGCGATTATTCAGTCGAAAATTAGATGACAAGAATTTCAATGACTGTAGACACAATTTTCAAATTTTTAATCGCGGGAAGCATGTATGTTCACAGGCATTGAAATCCTTGTGATCCATTTTTGCGACTGAATAATCGCGCGACTGAAATCGCATGTGTGCGCCTAGCCTTACACCTAGGTCTTATTAGACTGATTTACTTTTTAGCGACGTTAGGCTAGGCGCACACATGCGATTTTAGTCGCGCGATTATTCAGTCGCAAAAATGGATCACAAGGATTTCAATGCCTGTGCACACACATGCTTCCCGCGATTAAAAATTTGAAAATTGTGTCTACTGTCATTGAAATTGTTGTCATCTAATTTGCGACTGAATAATCGCGCGATCAAAATCGCATGTGTGCGCCTAGCCTTAAACTTAAGACCAAGTATTCGATCTAAGGCTAGGCGCACACATGCGATTTTAGTCGCGCGATTATTCAGTCGCAAAAATGGATCACAAGGATTTCAATGACTGTGAACACACATGCTTCTCGCGATTAACCCTCTGTCGGCACACGGGTGCGAATTTGGCAGAACAAAAATAAAAAAATTACGATTTTTCAAAAAAGTGGCCACAAAAAAGTCTCTTTATAAGGGTGAAAATATTTTTTTTCGGAATTGTGAATACAATATTCGAATTCCTCGGAATATTCTACATCAATTTCATAATTGATTCTCTATAAAATATTGTGACCGAAAAAAGTTCTAGCGACATGAAAAAGTATAAACCAAATTCGCACCCGTGTGCCTATCACGTAACAAAAAAGAGGTGTGCCTACAGAGGGTTAAAACTTTGAAAATTGTGTCTACAGTCATTGAAATTCTTGTCATCTAATTTGCGACTGAATAATCGCGAGATCAAAATCGCATGTGTGCGCCTAGCCTATTATGTAAGTGATTTCTCATTTTTATCTGATTTAAAAAAACTGTGTCGCAAAGATAAGTTTAATTTTCCAAGAGTCCAAGAAAAATATAAATGATCTCTACCAAATTTTAAAGACAATTTGTCAATCAATTATGAAATTAGAAATGTGTACAGAAAAACGCACAGACTTAAGCGACGACGTCGAAGGACGGAATTGCGAAAACCACTTTTTCGGACTTCTCCATCTTCGTTATTATTTTGCATATTTATTTGGAAGCAGTCATAAGTAACAACATGGAAAGAAATATCTTCAAAAAAAAACTTCATATTCAACCACATTATTTTACTAAGACAGGTGTAAGTTAACCAAACAACATTTTTGCAATACAAAAATGAAGAGCAGTTTGGCTTTTACCGTAGGTATCAACCAGGTTATTTTATAACCAAATCTAATACTAGTATGCTAGACATGGAGAAATAGAACGTTTATATTGTAAAAGTATCGAAGGTAGAAGGAAACAGTACAAAACTAAGAGCATTACGCGTATTAAAAACTGAAAATCATAAATGGAATAAGGTAGGAGCTCGAAGTTGATGAACGGCAAAGCTTATAAAGAATTCAATGATGGATGGAAACATGTAACTACCGGTGAGACCGAATATTTTAAACAATTTCTTCACAAAATCAGCAAATCGAATTGCCTGAAATGGTTTTATGCCGAAACTCAGTCCATCAGTTTACCAGGTTATGACATCTATATATGAGAATTAGGGTCGATTGCTGATGGACACCTCTAGAATATACACACCAAATACTAGCTCTTTACCTATATTAATGTGCAGGTCCTCCGCTTCGCAATTTTCCATTTTTACATCAAGCTTCTACTAAAAAAAAATCATTTTTTTTATTAATTGACTTTTTAGCAAAGGAGAGTGGGCATTTTGGCCCATTGGTGTAACACATTGAGACATACATCAAATGAAAGGTCTCGATGAGTGTACTATTTTTTTGTATGGGCACAAGTCTGAATCTCGTGCAGGGAAAGTGCAGTGATGCATTTTATGTCTAAAAATGTATGTAATAAAATTCAGAAAAGTATACATTTTGACTAGACGCTCGATTAACTTGGTTCAAAAAAATTACATAACTGTGTTGGGAGATCAATTGGGCTATTCCATCACCAGTTTTCACCCATGACGCAATGCATTTATCGGTTTTTAAAACACTTTTGTATGGGACGTGGCTCATTTGTGTAACACATTGATACATACTTCAAATGAAAGGTCTCGATTAGTTTGTTATTTTTTTATATGGCCAAAAGTCTGTGTCTCGTGCAGGGAAAGTGCAGTGATGCATTTTATGTTTAAAAATGTATGTAATAAAACTCAGAAAAGCATACATTTTGACTAGATGCTCGATTGACTTGATTCAAAAACATTATAATAACTTTGTTTTGTTGGACTAATCCATCAACTACTCTAATTTTCAAATAAAATGCATTTATCGGTTTTTATGGATTTATGAAATGCAATACCAAAAAATGTTTGAGTTAGTATATGATTTTCTGTACTTTGAAGTCGTGTGCGAAACTACCTTGTTGGTTTGAAAGTAATTTAAATATACGATGGTTTTGACTAATTTTTCAAAAATGCAAATCAAACTTTAAGTTATATTACTAATAAAATGTTGGAGTGAATTTAAACTCCAAACCATACCTTTTTTTGTTCTAAAAACACAAACATGTAAAATAAGCTGTAATACATTTTTGAACATAAAATGCAAACACTCCACCTTTTACGAGAAAGAGTTTTGTGTCCATTCAAAGGAATAATGCGCTCCTCAGTACCTTTTATTTGATGTAAGTCTCAATGTGTTACATTTATTTTTGAGCATAAAATGCACCACTGCACTTTCCCTGCACGAGACAGAGTCTTTTGTCCATACAAAAAAATAACACGCTCATTGAGATCTTTCATCTAATGTGTGTCTCAATGTGTTACACCAATGAGCCATGTCCCATACAAAAGTGTTAAAAAAACCGAAAAATGCATTAAGTCATGGGTGAAAACTGTTGATGGAATAGCCCAATTGAACTTCCAACACAGTTATGTAATGTTTTTAAACCAATTTAATCGAGCATCTAGTCAAAATGTTTAATTTTCTGAATTTTATTACACATACTTTTGAACATAAAATGCATCACTGCACTTTCCCTGCACGAGATACAGACTTGTGCCCATACTAAAAAAACAATACACTCATTGAGACCTTTCATTTGATGTATGTCACAATGTGTTACACCGATGGGCCACGTCCCATACAAAAGTGCCCAGTCTCCTTTCTTTACATATTCTTGTAGAAAATTGAACGCTCTACAAAAAAGGCCTTATACACTTTTTTCAATTATCTAACCGTTTAGTAGATATTTGAGGTCAACAAATCGAGAAATCTTTAAAAATTCGATTTTTGGTCTTAATTTTGTAACAAATTGAAAAATTATAATAATCAAACGCGCAGGACATATTCTTGTAGGAAATTCATTAATCTAACCATTCTAAAGATATTCGAGGTCAAAGTTAAAAAAAAATTATAAAAACAATTTTTACTTTTAAAAATTTACCAATTCACTGAAACTTCATTATTTTCAAATTAACAAGATGTATTCTTGTCTTTTAGGGGCTTAAACGTTCTACAAATTGATTTCTTTAACCGTTTAGAAGATATTCATATCCAAAGCAATGCCCACTGATTTCAATAGTTTTCTTATGACCAATATGCATTGCGATTTGGATACGAATATCTTCTTCTTCTTCTTCTTCCTTTTTCTCGGCGCTGTTATGATCTCGATGTCGAGGGGATCATAACCTTCCCACGTTACTGCTTCACACTAGTGATCCGCCTGTGGGGTTCGCCGGGTTGACCTCAGAAATCGGCGGCAAGCCTCACGGGTTTGTATTGTTCCGTTTCTGAGGCCAACTGAATGCTGGTGTTTTTGCATTTGCAAAAATTAAAAATTTAATTCTTTTATCCAGCGACCGAAACTAATAGAAGTTCAAGTATTTAATTGATACAACATTTACGCAATGAAAATATCAAATTTGACTGCTATTCGTTAAATAGCAACATAACTCAATGGTAACACATTAATTAATGTTTTATAGGTAATATGTATTTTAATTTTTGTTTAAGAATTTAAAAATGTAGAAGAAAATTGGGGAAAGTTTTCAGTTGAAGAAAAATTTAATTAAAATCATAAAAGAAGCCATTGCCTTTAAAAATTTGTTTAATATTAAGTCACACAGCAAATTTGAGCTTATTGTAATTGATAGTTTAAACTAATTCAACTCTTCACTTAAAGAAATCAACTGCACTACACAAACCCAACAATCAAAAAGACCAACTCAATAAATCACAAGTCAACCAGCATGAATCACCTGCTGCACATTGAAAAAAAAAAAACAAAACAAAAATTATAACTAACCTCAACCTCAAATCAAAGAAAAAATACTGATATCTACCTCTGACTTGTGTTTCTATTTTTTTTTTGCTAATTGAACAAAATTGAAGGTAATTACAGAATTTCATAGAGCTCGAAACCAACAAAATTACAATTATTTAAAAACAATAGAACGTGCCAATAGTGACATATTAGCATATCACATTTAGAGCATTCGAAAAATAATAATTATGGTGGTGATCCAATTAATTTCACGAGTTCGCTTATATTCTTATAGCGGTTTGCTTTGGTGCGATGGAGCTCGTGTTTTTAGTTTTTATTTTTTTCCTCTGGCTATAAATTTAAATCACCAATAAACCTGCATTTATCGTTTTGTTTTGTGATTCATTTTAAATTCTTAGCTCGTGATTTGTTTTAATTTCAAAATGAAACTAAAAAAAAAAAAAAACAATAATATTGCACCCTGTGTAGTTTACAGTTTAAAAGTAGCATTATTGACCTCCATTTATGCATAACAAAGTATAGAAGTGAAGTAGAGTCACTTCAATAGGAAGTTCAAACTTTGATTTATATTATTTTCCGATTGTCATGTAAGAAGTATGGTTGCCAACTTAATTAAATCTGTACGAACTTTATAGAGACTTTTTTAGACTTTTTAAGGTTAGGAATTTCATTCCGATACTTGCTTGGACCCAACCACTTACTTTAAGAAATGTATTTCAACTTTTAAGGTCCTAACTTTGAACTCTTTACTTCTAACGATCGATGACAGCAGCTGTCAAAAGCTTTTAAAATTGACATGTGAAACTGACAGCTAAACTTAAAAAACCTACACATTTGAATTGTCAGAATTGAGTTGTCTAAAATGTAGTTTTCAATTTTCGTTTCATGGTAGAATTTACATATTTGCCTAGTGGCAACCATAATCCCAGTTCGTCAGTACTAAATTCAGTCTTGACAATTTTATTTGATTCCCGATCGTGTAAAATAATAAATAAAACGGAATTAAAAAACAAAACACTTTTTTTTTTTTGTTTTGTTTAATAAGTTGCACGACTTTCTGACTTTCTGGACTGTTCTGTCTGTAATTTGCTTTTGGTGTGACTATGATGCATTTGCAAATTAAGTTGTTTAGATAGAAAATCCATGCATAGCTTGTTATTCAAGAGTGAGGACCATATAGTCATTTCAAATTTGTTCTGATATATTTTATAGCAGGTGCAATCAAAAGGCAATGCTGCTGTGACGTGAATTTCTGAAAATAGGTGCCGCTTTATAGTAATTTGTTGTCTAGTTAAGTTCATGAAAGGTATTTAAATAATTGAAACTGAACTGAAAAAGAAAAAAAAAATAAATAAGAATGAACTAATTGTTGGTTAAGGTCTAGATTTCCATGTTAAATGGAACTTATAATTAGATAATGATCGAAAGGGAAAGTGAATGGATCGGATCACGATCTAATACAAACATTGATCAAGTAGGATGTCACAGTGAATTTATAAAAAAAAACATGTCATCAACTAATTGCGAATTAATTGCACCTGCAACCAATGAGTGGAAATATCAGAGTCGTAATTTATTGTTGGTATGTTATGACAATCAGTATAATAGGTTACCGAAAACTTAGAAATCAATTAATTTAAAAGTGACTTAATCGATAGACCATTTTCATTTCTTCGATAAATGGAAGCTGCAGACAAAAATACTTTACAAATCTAAATTCCTACGAATGAAGGAAACTGGTATTTACTTGAACCGAAGTATATAATAAAAAAATTTACACCAAAAGTGGTACTTTGAAAGTTTCTTTTTTGACCAAAAAATCGGTTAAAGCTCAAAGAAACTCCATTAATGCGAAACTACAGGGCTTGGTAGAGTACAATATTTTTTTAATAAAAATTATTTATTTTTCATACGAAAATTATTGACTTTTAAAATATTTGTTATTAATATAGTGCTATTTGGATAATAATACACTGGTCTGCAAAATTTAACTTTTTTTTTCTCTTTCAAATAATTTTTTGATATTATTAAAAAGATTAGACTTTCCTGAATTTAAATCTGGTTTGAGAAAAATTTTATCAGGTACCATTTTTGTAAAAACGATTTTTGAAAAATGTGGGTAGTTTCTAAAAAAATCACCCTTTTATATTCATTTGAACTTGTATAAAATTAAAACTATTTGTCGCATTCAGCTCAAATTTGGATTACTTATTCCTCATAATATGACCTATCGATTGACACCAAATATGATCTTTTACCTTAATGTTTACTCATATTTTAAAATACTGATTGACAAAAATAGCAGAAATATCGAAATTCTTCACTTTTTAGTAAATCGCTTATTATATTAAAAAATTCAAATATTTAAAGAAAACCATAATAAAATACACTAAAAAAATTTTTACGTGTTTTGTAATTTTATATACTATTTTTTTATTTAGAAATATCTTATTTGTAATAAACCATTCAATAAACTGCCTTGTAAGCCTTCAAATTTGTTTCTCCTTGAAACAAAAGTATATGTACTTTTCTTATAGTTTTTGATTAGCTGAGTTAAAATCTGAAGTCAAAAAAATTTTATCACGTCACGTCTCAAAAAAACTACTATATCTCAAAAACCAGATTTGACCGACATTTTTTGAGTTCGGATTCAAAATCAGCACACTAAAGTCCATTAGAAAAGTATACTTTTGTTCTAGGGAGAAAGATATATTAATTTTTAGAGATCAGTTTCTTTATGGTAAGATATGCAAAACCTACTAAACTTACTTAAATTAAGATATCTCGGAGAAGAAAAGAGATATTGAGAAGATTGAAACTGAATTTGAAAGAAAAAAATAATTTTTTTCATTAACCGTAACAATTTTAATTGATAAAGATTACATTATGCCAAAATATTTCTTCGAAAACAGCAAAAAATGGGTTTTTGAGATTTTTTAACGGGAATATCTAAAAAACGTGACATGCTAGGTCAATTCTGACTTCGGATTCGGAATCAACATACTAAAATCCTTTAGAAAAGTATAGTTTTATTTAAAGGAGGATTTCCTTGCAGATCCTTGCAATCATCTACACGGGCCGCTAAAAATTAGCAGAATGCTGACAAAAAGTTTTTTGGTGTTTTTATCAATTTAACTGCATTTTTTTTGAAGTGTGATAAATTCCACATCATTTAAATAAAAATTTAACTCCGCAAACTATTTCTTCTTGGGAAAAAATGTCATACAGCCAAACAAAAATTAAATTTTGCTTTAAATACTGCTTTTCTCTAAAGGGTATTTATTTAGGATCTAAAATTCTCCCTAATTGAAAATATACTAAAAGAAATTTGCTTAGCTTACTGTTCCAGAATTAATACAATTAAACACTTTGTACTTTTCGCAAATTATTGCAGCCACGTCTATTTTTTTTTTTTTCATAACGTCGTAGATGTTCTGATCAATTGTTAACTGAAAAAATATTTCAATGGTTATTATTTTATTAATGACAGGCAAATATTGCACCGACCAGCGGAAATAAATTTTAACATCCTTGTGGAAAACGTTAGGTAGAGATATTTCAAAAGCATACAAAAGCTACAATGAAAATGATTGCATTCGGTATTGATGATTTTTGGCTGTGTTGGATTAGAATTTATTTGTCAAACCATTTGATACAAGTGTTATTTGGCGGATTTAAGTCTGAAATTTTGAAATTCTAGCCTTCAGTAACGATCTTCTGAGTAAATCATCTAATGCGTTAAAATGTTTTGCCGAGGAAAGCCCCATTAGCTTATCATATTCGTTTGTAGCACTATAAGAACATTGTTATGATGTGGATGTGAGTATTAAGTGACAACGAATGATGAACTCATTAAATTCTGACCTGATGAGTAGGATTTGCTCGAAAGTTTTAGTTTTTTTCTGATGTTACTGTCTTTTTTGTCTTTTGGGCGATATTCAGAGATGAGCATTTAAAATTATAGGAGACCATAACAGAACAGAAACATAAACGTCTCATTCAGTTGGTCCTAATAACCTGATGAATTTTTCCACTAAAACAGTTCATTGTAATATTTGTGCATTAAAGCTTGCTTCAATATCTTTGGAACTCTTCCACCTATGTTGATGAATTAAATTTCAAACTTTCTCTACCTTCAACAGAACTGCAGAAACTTCTGCAAAGAAGTTCTCAGGTTTTAGTTAAGCTATTAAAGTTACTCGGACTACAAGAACTGATATTGGAACTTTATGTTAGAAAACCAAATAGTCATGGCAAGGAGTTTATCATTTTTGTTTTACAATTCAAACTTTTAAATGTCAATAGTTCAATGTTTCCACTTAAAAGAAAATTTCGTTAAGTTGTCAAAGATCGTAGGATACAAAACTCTTCTAACCTCACCCAAAAGCTTTTAATTTGAAAATTGTCGCAGAAATCACAATCCTAAAACTATATTCTTAAAGACATAATTCCCATAAATCTATGCAAATTATGACAAATGACTTTTGTCATTACCAAATCAGTTTTATTCTCTTTTTTTTTCTGGACAAATTCGCACACAAATTCAACTTCTATTTAATTTGACGTTTAACAATGAGATTTCGACTTCATTTTCATTCATATTTTATATTTTTGTTACAACTTAGTTGGCTCGGCAAAAATCCGTGTATCAAACCCTCCTAGTGGGTGCCGGGCGGTAATGATCACCACAGTTTTATCTTGTACGTTTTTGGCAAGATGGTGATCAGCTAAGGTCAGGTTGCATAGCTGTATTGTTCTTAACTCCTCAATAGTTAAATAATCAGAAATGCAATTTTACCATCGATACAAGGTTCCTAATTTTCAGTGGTGGGGTGAGCGTGCACATAATCCGTGCCGAAGAAATGGAAGGCTGGGGGATAAACCAGTCGTGAACGAGCTCTTTCGGATGCCTTGGCAGGATCCGTCATAATTTTTGCCTTGCCCCGGTAATCGGCTCTGCCGGGGTTGACCTTTTCTTTCCGACCTACTCGTGGGACCTTAATTTATTTTCAAATCTTTTTAAAATGGACGAAGACAAGACAGACGTAACAACATCCGAATTGGAGGATGAACTCTTGGCATCGAGCCAAGAGACCATTGTGGATAGCTCGGAGACTGCTAGAAGTGCTAGCGCTCCTAAGCAACCTCCACACCCCGGAAGCACAGCTAGTACAAGTAGTACCTCTGTGCCTCGACCATATAAAGCCCAAACAAATCCGTCGGGTAGCAGTGCTACCGACAAAAACCTCAAAACAGCGAGTTTGCATCGTAGAGTGGACTTCAAGAGGGCTACCTTCTTTCTTAGCAAGATTGCTAAAAATAAGGAAGCTGGAACTCCACACGAAAAAGATGCCGCTGATAAAATCAGGTACGAAAAAATTGTTGAAGAGTACAACAATCTTTTTGTTCATCCCGAAAAGACCGCCAAGAGAAATAGATCTCTTGAGGAGGGTAACCCTCCTCAAAAGAAAGCTAAAACCGGCGGCACCAAAAAGAAAGGGCCACCTCAGGGAGCGGCGCAATCGCGCACTTTAAGTGAGATCGTCAGGGACGATCTTCAAGTGGCGATTGTAGATGAGCTCTCCACTGACAACAAAGGTCTGATGTCAGTGTGGAACTCCATCGAGGCCAAACTCTCTGAGATGGTCTTCCTCTACACCCTATCGGCAAATGAGGGTCCCTACCCTAGTTTCGACTCTGGTGAGATGCTCAGGGGATACAGGGTAATTAAGTGCGAGGATGGGTTTTCTAGGGATTTCCTTAGTAAAAGTGTTGATGAGATCAGCACTAAATGGGATGGTTTGAAGCTCAAGCTTATCCCAGCTAAGGAGATTCCTAAACAACCACTGGCTCGCATTTGGCTGCCCCTCATGAGTATCAAGCCAAGTGGAACGGAGCTGATCCGCAGTCTTCAGAGGTTAAACCCGCTGATTCCGATGCATGACTGGGCAGTCATTAAGACTGAAGAGCCGCAAAAGAACAGCGCGTCTTACCTTCTGAGGATCTGCGAGGTTAGTCGTGGGGCTCTCGAAAAAGCCGACTTTAAACTCCGCTTTGGCATTAGGAATGCCAAAATAAAGATTCTGCAAAGTCAGGAAGCGGACCCTAACCTAGTTGAGGATATCGTCGAGGATGACGATACCCCCAAAGAGGCAGGGTTCTCCGGCGAGAGGCTGGTAATTGACGATGCAGAATCCGATATAAATTAAAAACATGCTGCACGTCGTTCAGGTTAATCTGAAGCACTCTAAATGTGCTTCAGATAACCTGAGAGTTTTTCTAAGGGAGGAAAACTTTGATGTGGGCATCATACAAGAGCCCTGGATTAATGGCCTCCGAGTGAGAGGTCTCCAAGACAGCCAATATGACCTTTTTTACAAGCCCGTCAGTTCGAGCCAAGGTAAGCCAAGAACATGTATTTTAGCTAAAAAACACTTAAAAGCTTTTTTGTGTCCCAATCTTAGCACCTCTGATTTGACCGTTGTCAAATTAGAGGGTTCAAATACTGATGGACTACTTTTGGCATCTGCGTACATGGCACATGACCAGCAGTCACCGCCGGAGGAAGTACGTAGGCTGACAACTCAAGCCAGTACAATGAAGACAAGCCTACTCATCGGGTGTGACGCAAATGCACGTCATACTCTTTGGGGTAGTTCTGAGATCAATGAACGAGGTGAGTCTTTATTTGATTATATCATTGAAAATAACCTAACTCTTTGCAATAGAGGTACTACTCCAACATTCACGTTTCCTAGTTCAAGGAACTATGAAGGATGGGAGGATGTACTAGACATCACTATTACAAATAGCAACTTCAATTTGCAGGTTGAAAATTGGAGAGTATCCCCTTTAAAATCCTTTTCAGACCATAGTTGGATTCTGTTCCAACTTAAGTTTGAAACCAAAATCCCACCCCCTTATAGAAATCCCAAAAGAACTGACTGGAAGAATTTCGGTCAAGTTTTTAGTGCAAAGTTACGCAATATACCCAATATAAATACAGATTCGGTGGATGAGCTCGAATCAAAGGTAATGACCTTTGAACGAGCAATGATCACTGCCTTTAAAGTCTCTTGTCCGGTGAGACATAGTAGCAAAATATTTCCCCCTTGGTGGAACGAAGACCTGTCTAATCTGAGGAAAATGACTAGAACAATCTTCAACATCTGCCATAAACACAAATTCTATGAACCCTATAAAGATTGCTTAAGAGTCTACAAGCGTAGCATAGCATCAGCCAAAAAGGAAAGCTGGGAGGAATACTGTCACTCCATAGAAGATATTAAGGATTCTGCCAGGCTTAGCAAGGTTTTATCGAGGGAACACTCAAATCCCTCGTTTCTTAAAAAGTCTGACGGATCCTGGACAATATCTCCAGCTGAATCCTTAGAATTATTAATGACTACTCATTTTCCGGGGTGCGTTGATAGCACCTCTGAAGTGAACATAAATCCCACTTTGCTATCAGTTACGACTGAGCAAGTAAACCTCCTGATAACAAAAGAAAATATAGCTTGGGCTATTAACACTTTCTCTCCGTACAAATCCCCAGGCCCTGATGGTATTCTGCCCATTATGCTGCAAAATCAGCAAGAGATAGCAGTTCCATGGCTTGAAAAAATCTTTAAAGGCTGCCTTCTTCTTAATCATGTGCCCAAGTCTTGGAGACAAGTTAGCGTGGTTTTCATACCCAAAGTGGGCAAAAGAGGACATGAATCCGCGAAGGATTTCCGGCCAATAAGTTTAACATCTTTCTTACTTAAATCCTTAGAACGAATCTTAGAAACTCATATTAGAGACATTTTTAAAAGATGTCCTCTAGCCAGTTCGCAGCACGCTTATATGAGGGGCAAATCTACGGAAACAGCCCTCCATGAAGTCGTTCGAACAATTGAGAACTCGTTACACTTTAAAGAATATACCCTAGCTACCTTCTTGGATGTAGAGGGAGCTTTTAACAATGTCCTAACCGAATCTATTCTCGAAGCCCTAGTGACTTTTGAAGTAGAAGACTATATCAGAAGTTGGATTATTTCAATGCTAAAAGAGAGAAGAATTCAAGCAAGCTTAGGAAATTCTAACTGTTTTAAATGCGTTAATAGGGGTACGCCTCAGGGTGGCGTTCTTTCCCCACTGTTATGGCTCCTTGTCATGAACAATATCCTCGTGAAGCTTGAGAGAAGTGGAGTGAAGGCAGTGGCATATGCGGATGATCTGGTTGTACTTGTATCAGGAAAGTTTTTACCTGTGATCAGTGAAATGACTGACACGGCTTTGAGAAAAGTTAGCAACTGGGCTACAAGCTGTGGCCTAGGAGTTAATCAAAGTAAAACGGAACTGATGCTTTTTACAACTAAAACCAAAATCCCTGTCTTCCCTCTACCTCAGCTCAACGGCCAAATCTTATCACTTTCTTCTAGCGCCAAATATTTAGGTGTAATTTTGGACACTAAACTGAGCTGGAAGCTTAATATAGAAGAGCGGGTTAGAAAAGCGAGCATTGCTTTCTATGCCTGCAGTAAAACCTTTGGGAAAAAATGGGGTCTTAAATCAAAAATGATTCTATGGACTTACACAGCGGTTGTACGACCCATTCTTACCTACGGCGCCATTGTTTGGTGGCCTGCACTCAGTAAAGCTTATAACATCAACAAACTTAAGAAAATCCAGAGAACAGCAAGCGTAGGGACGACTGGAGCCCTCCGGTCGTGCCCCACGGAGGCTCTAAACGTTCTCTTGCACCTCTTACCCATAGACCTTCATATCAAATACCAGGTCTCTTGTAGCGTTTTAAGGCTAAAAGAAACAGGTAGTTGGAAGGCAAAATCTTTTGGTCACAGTGACACAACAAATTTAATACCATCGGATATGCTTCTGACACCCACGGACTACTGCACCCCTATTTTGAATACTGTAATGAATTGCAAGGTCAGCTTCCCGTCGAGATCAGACTGGGAAGAGGGCATTGTGACGAGAGGCTTCGACACCTGCATTTTCACTGATGGCTCAAAAATGGACTGTGGGGTCGGTTCGGGTGTCTACTATGAATCCCTCAATATCTCAAAATCCTTTCGACTACCAAACTTTGCAAGTGTATTCCAAGCGGAATTGCTGGCAATTAAAGAAGCTTGCAAATTACTTAGAGTATATCCAAATCAAAACCAAAATATAGCTATACTAACAGATAGTCAGGCAGCTATAAAAGCAATTGCTTCGGTCACGACATCCTCCAAATTGGTTCAGCAGTGCAGAGAGGAACTCTCATTGCTGAGTGAAAGCCTCACAATCACTCTCATCTGGATCCCAGGTCACAGTGGTTTTGAAGGCAATGAAAAGGCGGATGAACTGGCCAGGCAAGGATCAGCCCTTCATGAGTCACTAGCAGAAATAGTCAACATTCCCATAGGAGTCATGAAGGGCGATATCTTCTTAAAATACCTAACAAAAGCTAACAATAGGTGGCACAACTTGACTAGCTGCGTCATATCCAGAAAAATCTGGCCCACCTATAATAAATCCAAAACATATGACCTAATCTCTAGACCCAGAAAAGATATTAGCAGAATCGTTGCGGTGTGTACAGGACATTGGCCGATAGGGGAACATGCAGCAAAGTTGGGTATACCGCACAATACCTACTGTCGCAGCTGCTTGGACCAGCAAGAAAAAGAAACGGTCTACCATTTCCTATGTCAATGTCCCGCCCTTGCTAGGAATAGAGCACTCTCTCTGGGGAGCGAATTCTTTAATGTCATAGATAACATCTCAGAATCAAAGATCAAAGACTTGATCTCGTTCCTAAATGCAACAAAGTGGATTTAGGACTGCCTAACACTTGTTTTTCCCTTTTTTAAAAAACCAATTAAAAAATGTATTTCAAATAAATCCAATTATCACTCACTGGTTTCATAAGTTTTGGTATCAAAACGGCGCATCCTGCGCTAATTGGGTCAATCAAACATGGTTTGCCTTGACCGCCATCTCTACCTACCTACCTACCTACAACTTAGTTGACACATTAATAACAAAACAGGTGCATGCATAGTATTATCAATCATATTAAACAATGTTTATGACGGTTTAGTTTTTTTTTTCTTGTCTTGCCTCCTGTCGACAGCAGCAAAAACGTCGACGACGACAACAAATTCAGCTTGAAGCGATTATGATCGCGTGAGGGTAACAACTTCAAGGATTTCCCACATTTCAATATCACGACGATAGTTGACACACACGACCCAAGCGGCGCGAGCGATTGAAAATGTGTTTGTTGCAATATAAGCAACAAAGTAACCAGATCAACTATGAGATTATTTCTTCTGAATTCGCCACTAACAAGTAGACTTAAAAAAAAAAAAAAAAACAATCTAGAAATGGTGTTAATTTGACATTCAAAAAAGGAAATGCCACTATGTTTGTTGTTATTTTTAATCAATCTAACGATTTATAGAATTTTTATAGGAGATCATGTTTTTTTTTTAGCGTTGACAGATTGTATGAAAATTCTTATTTATGTCTTTACTCATAGAGCCCCAATAAGTTGTTATAATTTTCATATAAATTTTTGTTTAACAAGTTTATAATTGCTATAGTTTAATTATTTAAATCAAGTCATTCTAATAATATATTGTGTGTGGAATGAATTAAGAGTTTTATGTTCTACATATATAAGTTATGTATGTCCGCTTAAAAAAAACATCCGGCATCTCAAGAAAACTTAGTTCAATGTACTATTTGTATACATTTTTTAATGAGAATATCCGCATGTTTTAAAAGTTGTAAAAATGTGATTAATAAGTTAATTTAGATGTATTGCTAATGACAGGTGGGTACTTTTGTACTAAGATTCAAGGAAATTTAAAAAAGTTGTAACACGTGGAGAAGCACAGTAAATTTTTTTTTTTTGATAAAAGATGTCAATCAAATAAAATGAGATTAAATATAAGAATCCATTTTTTAAAATTAAAATGTGTAAACGTTGCTTTTATAATTTCCTTTAAAAGAACAAAGAATCTTTCGTTCAATTAAACCCAAGTACTTATTTTCTTATTAAATGAGTTCTTTTCATTTTTCAAATGCCTTGACTTGTTATAGGCGACATCAAGATCAAAAGAAAAGTAAGAACAAAATTGTTAAAAGGTTGAATTTCTATTTTGATTGTCTTTAGCACACATTTTTAAATTATCGCACGTTTTACTCGTTCTCCAATTCGAGGATGCAAAGAAATTTTAAAAGAAAATAAATAATTATTCCAATCACTTTACGCACTTTGATCATCAAATTCCATCAAATACAAAGCTAAAGTAATGTCGTCGTGTAAATATCTTGTCGCGACGTAGATGATGGTGGTACTTTTTTTCTTTCACTTGAACTTGTTTTGTATTACAAAGCATCCATTCGCGGAGAACAAAAAGGTTTTCACACTTTTACTCTATTAAATAAAAAAAAAAAGGAAAAATAACCAGCATCTCGTGCAGAGCAACTCTATACCATTTGAAACGTGCTGAATTTTTTCCCACTTTTAATACATTTTTTTGCGCTCCCGGCCGGCATGAAGAAATTGTGGCTAACGATGCACGCGACAGAGGTATAAGGTAAAAGCAAAAAAATAGAAAGTCTATTGGATGCCGGATTTGAGAGAAAAAAAAAAAATACAAAATCAATTGGAATAGAAATATTTTGTAATTGCAATTTCCTCATACCTAGTTTTTTTCTGAATTATTTTGTTGCAATTTTAGAAATTGAAAGAGATTTAATTTTTTGATTGAATTTTTTTCTGAGAATTTTTACAAAACGTTTAAAATTCTTAATTGAATTGCATTCGAGATCACGTTTTAAATAAAATCAATTAGTTAGCTGAAATAATAGCAGCTCTATTAACTGAATTTTTGTGAACAATTTTTGCAAACCCGAATTTTAAGAGTCATGGAAACACTTGGATGATGTCATCATGTTATAGGGTAAAAGCGGGTGAGATGGCGCGGCGGGGGAGATGGCGCACTTTTAATATCTTGTACATTTATTGCTCTAAAAATGTACGAAAAATATTTTTAGCTTTCTTTAAATATTTTAAATCGAAGTAGTCAGTATTCGTTTCTTTGTCCGTGATACAAAAAAATAAAAAAAAATTCAAAGAAAATCATGTTATGATTTTTTTCAAATTTTTTTTGTCGCTCTTTTTTTTGTTCCGATATTTTGTGAGTCGTTGGTTTCTTGGATGCCCTTGATACACCAATACATACAAGAGAGTATAAGTTATACATTGCATGTGAAATCTGAGCTCTAGTTCTATCTGCTTTTTATGGGTGCTTACAAAAAGGAATTATACGAAAAAAGGTTAGACGGCGCAGTTTTTTGCGGGTGAAATGGCGCATTCCGTACTAAATTTTTTTAATTGAGTATAGTGTTAGCATGTGCCATATCACCCTCAAAAAACATTTTTAAGTAATTCAGTCAAGTTCAAATTTTCAATAAAACACACAATTTAGAATGAGGTAGTGTTAGTGAATTTTTTAAGCGTTTGCATTGACATAATTTGTATCTATTGCTTCGTTGACATACAAAACATTCTTTTAACTTAAAGAACAGATAAAAACTAAATAGCTAACTTCAAATTTATAGGAAAATCAACTTTTCACTTCAACATTTTTATAAAAAAGACGACTAGTTGCAATCTATTATATGGAATGCATTGGTGCTTGACTCCTGCACATCGTTCAACCATTTGTGCAATGAATATGGCAATAGAAACCTAAAACAAACTCATGCACCATCTCACCTACCAGGGTATGCCATCTCACCCACCCTATAGGGGGAGATGGTTTTTTTAAGACTTTTTTGCTAAATTAATTTAAAAATATAAATTAAAAATATAAAATTCTGTAAAACAAATCCTACGTTGGATATTGAATATAGAACACTTTTGCATTGTTAGAAATATGAAATGTGGTTTACTTTGAAAAATATGCCAAAAACAAAAAAGGTATGCCATCTCACCCGCTTTTACCCTAATTCTAAATAGGAAGTTTTTTTTTTATTAATAGGAAGCGCTTATAAAAGCGTTTTATACGAACCGAAATTAGATAATTTGGCAAATTACAGAAAATGTTTTAAACATATTGTTTCTTCAAGATAAATACTGGTCGTTTATTATATTTTTGTTGTCTTTTCTTAATGCTAAAGTAATTAGGCGGCTTTTGATATTTCTGTTAACAATTTTTTTTAAGACTTTAATTCCAACATTTCTGGAGAAATAGTTTCTCAAAATCATTGGATATTGAATGAAAAATAGTTGCAAGCTCTAGTTTAATTTGTTTTTGGTAGCTAATTTTTTGAACTTTTTTCTGCCGTATTACTTGAAAAAAAAAAATAATCAACAGTTTTTATAAAAGAAGTACCAACCTTATCTATTTTTTGTTCCACTTTTGGCTTGTACGTAAAATACCATAAAAAATAAGTACAAAAATTCATACAAATTATTATTTTTTGAATAACAAATAAATATATTTTTACTTGCTCTATAGGGCAAGTATTGGTTTCGTGTCGAAAAAAAAATTTGAGGTTTTAATCAAAACCAACATTACGATGATGGAGAATTCCAAAAAAGTGGGTCTCGCAATTCCGTCCGTGCGTCCATCTGTACACATTTCCACAGCCTAAACGGGTGCACGAATTTTCTTCAAATTTGGTATAGATGATTTTTATGGAATTCTGAAAATTGGTTTTTTTTTGTTTTTTTTTATATCTCTTTTTAAATTCAAACCAAATAACTCGAAAACGGCTCTAACGATTTTGATTAAACTTTGCAGACGTAATATTCAAAGCAATTGCAATAAAACTGCATTTTTATTTATTTGAAAAAAGTCAAATAAAAAATATTTTTTTTTTTCATTTAACAAAATTTTGCCCTAAATGTCAGCTCTTCCCCAACATCAACAAAATTTCTTTAAATTTATATAGAGGCAGCTCTTAAAATCTACAAGTAAACTAACATTAAAGTGTTTTAAACTGCAAGAGCAAGTACGTGCGACTCCAGTCGTGCATTTTATTTCTTATATTTAAATTAAAAAAAAACACTGGTCACCAAAGAAAAAAAAATATTTTATTCCGATTTTTCGGTAATTTCTGATGTTTGCTTTGAGAAATTTTGCTAGATATACCACATAGACTTTTGATGTGATAATTCTTAAGTTTTTTACCGCGATTTTGCAAAGGCTTAGAAATTTAAACCAACCACCTTTGAAATTTTCTATCAGAGATAGTTAAAAATGATTAAAAACTGTTTGTAGAAAAGTAAAAAGTTGTAGACCAAATTAATGGCAGAATCTGTTGTAATTTGTAACTTTGGGTCACTGTCAACATACATTTATTGAAAAGCGTTGTAGTAAAAATCGAAATATATAATCATGGGATTTTTTAATTAATTAATCGGTTCAAGAACGACATTAAAAAAAAAAAAGCTCTTACCTACTCTAAGCTCTAAGTTATTGAAAAATATCGGTAAAGGTATTAAAGTTCAAATTGACATATCTCCCCTATACGCTTCTATCCAATTCCCCTCCCAACAATTTTGTATCGATGTATTTCAATTCCTAAAAATTTATGAAAACAAAATTTAAAATTTTGAAAAGGTTGTTTTCATTTTACCAATTTTTATTTTTTTAAAATCATTTGGTCGAAGAACGAAAGTGCATAGTAAATAAATATTCAGCTTAAAATTTAAGCATTTCATTCTCTTAGAACTCTTTTTGTATTACTACCAAAAAAGATACATATCAACAAAGTCGAAACATGTTAGAACTGACTTGTGTTAACATCTGTCTCTTTTCTTAGCCACTTCCACTTTTAGGTCACTTACGAAAATATGAAACGTTTAAAATTTTAAGCTAAATAATTTTTGCCTACACACCACTCCCATCAACAAAAATTGAAATCATTTCAAAAAGAATAGTTGGGAGCAGGGTTGTAAAAAATCATTTTTTTTTTATGCATTTGTTTTCCATTAAAAATGAAAAAAAAATTGTATTAAAAAAAAAATATTTGCTGAAGATGAAAAAAATTTTATTGCAACTGAAAAATATTTGCATTGAATATAAAATTTTTACTGCAAATAGAAATATTTTGCAAAAAAAAAATCCAAATACAAAATTTTCTGCATTGAAAAAAAAATTCAATGCAGTGTGCATTAAATATTTTTTAATATTCATCGAATTTCTTACAATTTTCAATGTTATAGCTCACATAGCTGATGTATAGTCAAACGGTCAAAATTGTAAGAAATTCGACTAATATTTAAAAAAAAAAATATTTGATGCATACATTTTGCATTGATTTTTTTTTTTTTTAATGCAGAAAATTTTTATTTACATAATGCAAAATAATATGTATTTTTATTTACAAAGCACTGAGTTTTCTAAAGTGGCATAGTGATTCGGGAAATAACCAAGGTCAACATATTCCTAAACCTGATGACAACCACTTTTTTCCACACCATCTCAAATATAATCTCAACGATTATCGTCTTTCCAGTTACAATTACTTATCTCAATTTTATAAACCTTGAACAATAAACTATTAAAAACAAATAACAAAATGAAAGCAAACAAATTGCTACAAACAAAAAACAAAAAAAAAACTATGTCACTTCCGATAGATTCCATTGTTCCGCCCTCATTAAGCTCTTCTATTATAAATTATGAAATTCCACCTTGAAGTCTTAAAAAAAGATATATATATATATAACTGTCACTTAACCATGAGTTTTTTCAACTCAAAAGTAAAATTTAAAAAAAAATTAACTACCATCACGCATATAGAGGTTTTTAAGCAACATTATCGGCCCCAATATGGAATCTTGCGACACCCCATTAAAATATAATAAAAAACAAACACACATTCGCATGCTACACCGCCCATATTTAATAGTAAGCAAAAAAATTAAACCTAACTGTAAGCCCCCAATTACTCATCATCATCAGGGACCCATATGTAGATAGATACTCAAACTCGATACTCTTACCCCCCAGATATACCGGTATTGACATTTTAATCTAAATTTTTTTTTTGTTTGTTTCAATATGCTCATTGTGCACAAGTAACAAACAACTTTCAATCATTAAACGTCATTAGAAAAAAACGAAACAACAATAACTCGCTATTTTTATAAGTCTACCGATGAACTTCAACACAACAATCGAGTTGAAAAATCGTCTTCTATACGTGCCACCTAGCCAACCATACATGGGAAGAACAACATTTCGCAAAAATATAAAGAAAAAAAAAAAACAGTTACTGCAATCTTTTAAGTACAGACAACTTGTATCTATGAATTTTTTTTTTACACACATTCATGTAAGAAAAAAATATTAATGGTGAAACCTTAGTTTTTTTCTTTATTTCGTTAGTTTTTTTGTATTTTGTTTTAGTGGAAACAAACATACCCAGTTTAAGTGCAGACAATAGCATCATAGTTCGATGCAATGATGATGGTTTGTTGGTTGGTTAGAGATGCGCTCCTTTCAACCTTTTTTCTTTTTGTTGTTGTTGTTTTCAAAACTAACTCGTTTGTTGTTGTTGTGGGTTTTTCTTCTTCTATGTGTGGTTTTATACTTTCAACTTTTTTTTTTTTTTTTGTATGCGTATACAAATGCGTGTAAAGCTGTAAGTTTTTTTATATGTATTTTCTTTTTTTCAACGCGAAAGGCCACCAGATATAAATAATTGCAAACTGGTACTTTCACTTTGGTTTGTTGTTTAATTTTTCTTTACATTTCCTCTGTTTTACACATCTCTGGAAATGACCTTAAGATTGGCAACAATGCACTCACATATTTTTTATCTTTTTTTTTTTGTATAACTCTCACTTTTGGGGCTTGGAATTGCAATTTAAAGAGATACAAATTCTAAATTCAGATACAAAAATCTAGAAGAATTTTGCACAAAATTAGAGGTTTTGAGGGACTTTGAAATAAGGCAATGGCCACCATTAGAGGTGGGCACTTTCTAATTAGTTACTTTTTTTTTTCTAACGAAGCGACATACATTTGTTCAACACGATCGTGATCTGTCCTTCTATGTCGTTGGTTTTTAGGGCGGTTTTCTATTTTATTTTTATTTTTAATTGGGATAGAATCAAGGGGAAATTTATATATAGGACACAAGAATTCCTTTTAAAGGTTTTTTCCTTATAAACTAAGCACAATTGAAGGCGAAGAAGGCAAATAACGAATGAACTTTTATTTCGTATTTCTTTTCAATTTTTTTGAAAAATTGAAACAAAATAATTATTATTATTTATTTATTCCACCAACCGGAGCAGAAGAGAGAGCTAAATATAAAACACTTGGCAATTGTAGAGAGTAAAACGTTCGACTGACTTGAACTGGCAGACTGACTTGAGGCAGTACCCAGCAGCAGCAGCAGCAATAGCAACAACAGCAGCTGGCTGAGAGTTAACCGGGCCACCAACAGTAGTAGTAGTAAGTAGCAAAGCAGTATTAACGATTTTCACAATTATTCGCTCCTCTTTGGCTTTGGGAAAATGATATATTGACGAACAAGTTAGTTAACTCTTTTTTTTATTTTATTTAGATTTTTTTGTACTTATATTTTTAGTCGTAGGAAGGTAGACAACGATGATGATGATGATGATGGGTTTGGAGGCGGACGGCTTTGGTTTAGGCCTTTTTGGTGTAATCATAGCTCTAGCATCGAGGAAGATGGCTTGTTTTTTGTTGTTGTAGTAGGCCATCGCATATTATAGCCATGGTCTAGTATTAGGTTTGTAATGGAGGTAGGTAGATGAGAGTGTCTATGTAAAAGAAAAAAAAAAAACAACGACGAAGTTTTTTTGTTTCTAGCACATCTTTTTTTATTTCTTTTTCTGTTTCTTCTTCTTCGTTGACGTTTGTTTGATTTGGTTTTGGTTTTTTTTTGTATATTGAAGTGAGAGAGGGGAAAAAGTTTTGTATGTTTGATTTCATTGGGTGCAATGGGTGTTGGATGAACTTTGCATATTCATGAGAGAAGGTACTATTAAAGACTTTTTTATTTTTTGATTGTTTGGGAAATTGGCATTTTGCAGCAATAGGTAGGTATATTGATCTAGATAAGGTTCCTTTAATTTAAATGAAAAACAGTAAAAAAAAAAAATAAGCACAAATAGGGAATAAATCAGTTTTTAACACCAATTGAATTTAGAATAAACCAAAAACTTCTTTATTTGGTTAGTAAGCTTGATGTGAACATGAAAAGAAGGGTGTTTAAGACGGTTTTAATTGTTAACAAAATTTTATTATAAGCCTCTTAGAAATGAATTTCTTAAAGTTTGATTCTATGCACTAAATCTTTCAGCACTGATAACCCAATAAAATGGGTGTTTAACGACATCATGGACTTTTTCTTTCACTTTATGAAAAAAATTTAAGATCCATCGTATTCAAATTGGAGTCCAAATGGGTCGGAAAACAAACTGTCATTGAATCAATTATGTTTTTGAGGGTTCGTTGTATTTAGCGGTTGGATTAATTTTATAAGATTGATTTGACTCAAAAATTGAAGTAAAGCCAGACGATTATAGTCAACGTTATTTAAAAAAATTGTGTTCACTGTGACGTATACGTAATATTTTTTTAGAAAGTAGTATGGAACACAAAATGTATATTAAATATACCATAATTTAAGAGAAAATTCAAATTAAGAATAGAAGCAATTATACTGTATAATGGCCTTTTTGATGGCTTTAAAAGCAAAAACTAAAGAACATCTTTAACTAGATCTTTCCCCTCCTGAAACATTGTCTCATTTATTTGTACCCCAAAAACTCTACTCTACTCTAAGTAGCTTAAAATCGCTAATGAAAATAGGCAGTTCTATTTTACTCTGCTGCAGTTTTAATAGTTTATTTATTATTTAGACCTAAAAATTCAGATCAATAAAAAAACTAAAACTAAGTTTTCCTTACTTTCAAAGTGGAACATAAATATCATTTGAACTCGTGTGATTTATGGTGGAAACTTGATTTTTTTATTTACGGTTTTTTATTCATTTTTTTTTTATAATCACGTATACAATTATATCTTTTGATGTCATTCATGTAAATGTTACCAAAAAACTTATTTCCGTTATAGTAAATATGTCAATAAATCGGGGTGCACCAATAGCATCCTCGGATTCAGCTAAAGCTAAAAGATTTTAAAATTTAATATGTATTTTTTGCAAATCTTTTAAGAATATTGTTATACCCAGTTTGAAAAATATTGCTTAGAATTTATATTCAAAAATAAGGTCACGAAAATAGGAATTATTCTTAAATTTTAATTTCGTCATTGAAAGGAAGGGTCATCAATAGATATATAAAATAAAGTCCATGTGCAAATAGAATTTAAAAGATGTCGTAAAGTGTCCTAATAAGCAGGCACAATTAAAAGAAGTGGTCCAAAGTGACTTCCTTGAGGAACACTTGATTAAAAAAAAAACATAAAATATGAAAAGTTAGAAAAGTTCTTCTTCAATAAATTAAAAAATTTGTAGAAGAGAACCCAATTTGAAATACACTAATCACAATAAATAAGAGTTTAAAAAAAGTCGAAATATTGAGCTGACTTTAAAAGATAATTGAAAACAAAAAAAAAACACAATACGGATGATAAGTTTTTTCAGCAGTGACCGAATCTTGGGTTTCTCAAATTTGTAAACAAGAGATTTACTTTAAGTTTATTACTTTCTTTTGGTGTAGACCTTGATGAATTGGGCAATCAGATAAGATAACATTGAATTTCCTCCGTCACTTTAAACGCTGAGCTCTGCGATAAAGATTAATAACAGAGGTATTTCATCTTCCCGTAAGGTACATACCAGGATGTATGTAAAATAATTATTTGAAATACGTTTTCATTGAAATCATTCGCAGATAAGCGTATGTTTAGCTTAGTCTTGGGCACAACTCCCCTAATATCAAAAAACAACTAGAAATTTTGACAGTTTATTTTTTCTTTTAATTCTTGTGGCTTATGCCAATCTTAAAGCATAATTTTTTGTATGCATTACATTATTTCTTTAAATTTTCTCGAAGGCATTACTGTGATGAGGTTTTATTTTAATATAGACATTTTTAAATAATTATTCCTATCTTCGTAACCTTTCTTGAATAAATGAGATCAATTCTACCTCAATGCTAACGCTTTCAGTATTTTCCAAGTGCAACCTTATTTTTAAGTACAAACTTTTATTTGGAAAGGTTAAAACTTCAATGCAAAAACATGCATTTTTATGTTCATCACTTAAAACTTTTTTTTTAATAAAGCTTTTCATTATATAAAAAAGTATTCAAGGTGTTAAAAACTTAACTTTTATGACTTTTTTTTTATGATAGCTTTACGAGTGTTATTAAATAACAACCTTTATATTCTGAGGTCTCAAAGTAAGTTGTAAAAGTAATGTCTCTTGTTGAACATTGCACATGAACTTAAAATTAGTGATGATACTTTAAAGAGAAGGTCATTTTGAGAATCATGTTTGAAGTTGAGGGCTATAGAGATACAAGTCTTTATTTTCAAATCGAAGTTATTTAAGTTGAGTAAATTTCTCTAGGGATTAAGTGGTTCTTTTAATTAGATTTAGCTAAATGTTCTATTTATTTCAATGAAAACAAAATATATTAGATAAAATAAATAATTTCGGTCACTATGTCGTATACGTAACATTTTCTTACACGCCCCAGTTGAAAACCTGTCAATTTGCAAATTAAATCAACGCACGCTCAAATAACTTGAGCATGATGAAAACTTGTCAAAATCATTCAATTTTCTGAAAACACAAAAAAATATGTTCTCGGTGGCGTATACGTAATATTTTTTTTTCATATAAAACAAAAAAAAAAAATAAAAATTTAATAAAAACAACTCGTTGAAGTCAAAATGCAACTTTTCTTTTGCATATAAACCTAAACCAATCTGACAAGTGGAGTGCTCAACTGTTAGCTTAGATTTCATAAAGAATATGAAAAAGCAATTACAAAAGCAACAACGACACAACACACACACACTTATATTCGTGTCGTGTGTAGGTACATCAATAAGAAGGTAGATGGAATACACCTGTGTGGTGCCTGTGCAATCCATCTATATGTACAAACACTTGTTCTCCATGATATTTTTCAGTGAAATTGCTGTTGTTTGGTGCTTAGTTTACTTTTGATTTTTTTAAAGTGTTTTTTGCACTAAAGTAGCTCGAAGTTACATACACAACGGAGTCAGGTTTTTCGTCACAACATTGATGTGATTGAACACACACTCTCACACACTTTAGCAATCTGAATGTGCAAAATGGAAGTATAGAAAAAAAAAATATCTACACACTTGCGAATTACGAGAAATTCAGTCGACCAGAGACCAGAGCAACGCAAACCCAAGAGCCACCCCGAAAGCGATGAAATTTTCAATTCCGAGTGTTTTTCGAACCTCTTGGGTGTTTTGCAAAGAGCATTGCTGAAAGATTGAAGTGTGTTGCATGCATGCAGTTGCAATGGCAACACAGATTGAGCCAGCTCACTGGCACACACCATACACATCATCAAGCAGAAATATAAAAAAGAACCTCAAACAGAAGAAGAAGAAAAACGATGCTTTAAATTGGGACCAGCAGCTGTAGTTGTAGCAGCAACGTTTTGTGGAACTCATTGAAGTGCAAACAGACGTAAATGTGTCAATCTTAATTTAAATATTTACCATTTGATTCAATTCACCAGTTTCTTTACTCCTTTCAAGCAGATTAAAGGGGGTTTTCCTTTTTTTTTCTTTCTTGTTGTTTTATTTTTCTTTCTTTGTAATCAATTTAAATTGATTTTGATTTTGAGCACCACATACATTTTTTTTTGATTTTTTTTAACGAAATTTGGACCAATTTTTTTTTTTTAGACCAATGATTGTTTATAATTGAATTACAAATAGTTTAAGTGGTTTTCGACTTGAAGCTGCTGAAGGTGTTTTTTTTTTTTTTTTTTTTGATGACGACCGGAAGTTTGACTATTCATTGATCAAGCTTCTGAGGAGGAGAGAAGTTGTTTTGCTCTTTTTTTGCTAACTTCTTTTTTCATCATGACATAATTTTTATTTCGAATACAATTATTTTTTTTTTATTTTTTTAGATAAGAAACCTGTTAATTAGTGAACCAGTTTTATTTTTTTTTAAGTCAATATAATTTCTTAGTCTTTTTTTTTTTTTTTTTTAGTTTATATATGAAACTTCAATCAGTAGACTTTATGGCAGTGAATAATTCTTATTTAACATGAATATAAATAATTTTATATTTATGCAGTTTTATGGAAATAACAAACTTGTTAGAAAAAATACAAGTACTTTATACATTAATAAAATTAATAGTGAATAATAAATTAAATTTTAAGTGAACAAGTTGTCTGGGGAACCTATAATTTAACTATTTTATTTGAATAATGATTAATTTTTAAATTAAGTATTAAAAACGACACCACATATAAAAATATATAAATATCTTTTTAACTCAAACCCCAAACAAAGAATATGAATTAAAGCTGTCAAGGGGAAGTTATAAATTATTACTCGTCTCTATAATGCTCCTTAGGTCCAATTTATTCACATTCCATTAAATTTAAAGTCGCCATTAAAAAAGGGAAATTTTAAAATTTGTATGCGAT
The DNA here is from genome assembly GCF_945859705.1 of Episyrphus balteatus. Taxonomy (NCBI): domain Eukaryota; kingdom Metazoa; phylum Arthropoda; class Insecta; order Diptera; family Syrphidae; genus Episyrphus; species Episyrphus balteatus. The sequence continues at coordinate 10,161,602 of NC_079134.1, read as the reverse complement.
TTGACAGTTTTATAATTTTTAATGGAGCCTTTAAAAATAATGGAGAGTGAATAAATTGGGCCTTAAACAGTTCCGGTGAGAGTCAAAATCGGAATATAAGCCAAAGCTATAGCATTGTTTTTTTGACAAGTGGAGTGAAAGGTAACGTTAGAAGGGTTCCGAAAGAATTTTTTTTTTATTTCATCACTCCTGCTGATACTAGCTATACAGAAAGCGTTCCTACTTCACTTTCTTTTACGATAACTATTTTCCGTTTGTTGAAAAATGGAGATGCAAAATTTGGGTTCCAGGCATTTTTTTTTTTTATCAAAGCAACATTAAATTATTGCTTTTTTTTTACCTATTATAAATTTATCATTGCACACCTATTTTTGTAGGTAAACATGTTAAATGTATGTTTTATGTGAGTTTAAGTTCATTTTTAGCAGCGTAGGTACATCAAACGACCGTCATTCCGGGAACGCTTGTTTTGAGATATTATTATCAAAAATCTTGACCACTACATAATAATCTCAAAAATATTTTGTTGAACATTGAGAGATAAAAAAATAAGAAAAAAAATTATGTTCAAAACAACATTTCTGGGAAAGCTTTATTTTAAATCAGTGCAATATAAATTCTTTTAAAAGAAAACAAACAAAAAAAAAATCACTTTTGGTCATTGAACAACGAAGTAAAGTAATATTTGATTTATTTAACCCAGACCCACCTACCCCTACTTTCTTTAAGAGGAATGTTCGTCTTGTGTACTACACGTACTTTTGGTGTTCGGCGGTAAACTGAAGGATATTTTTTTGTGATCTGCCCGTTTATGAACCGATAAATGGTAGCTACACCCAACATTTCAGCATGAAATTTAATTATATAAAACAAAGTTGAGTCATTTTTTTAATAATTCAAACCTCGAAATTACGAATTGACTCATCTGAGGATTTTGAATAATTTTACTGTGTAATACTCAAAATATACGCGGGCGGAGACCTATCACGATTTGTAGAGCTAGTTGCACTGATTACGAAACCTTATTTAAAAACTCCATAACACCCTCAAAATCTGGAGTTAGGGGCAAAAAACGGTTTTTTGGACCTTCACCCATTAAAAAAAATCTAGCTTCGTCAAATTTGTACCAATTTAAGACCTTTTCAAAAATGTATCAAACATGTGGTTTGATTAAACGACCTAGAATTTATAAGCTGACAAAGTTCAAAAAAATTTTTCGTCATTTACCCAACTTCGACATCAATTTTAAAGTATATGTTTTCATGACAACATGCTGTTTTAAAAATATATTCTTAAATAATATTTATTTCCAAATCAAACCAGGTATTTTTTATGAAAATCAGTTCAAAATTGACTTGGAAAAAAAAATTTACGATTTAAACCCAGATACAAAAATTCGAACTTTTAGGCATAGGTAGAACAAAAATGTTATTTTGGGCGCCAGGATTTGATAAGGGGTTTTTGTAGAGGAGTTCAATACAAACATTTTTTTCTATGGGAAGGGGGTCTATCTCCCCCCGTTTAGGTGGGAGGGCGGTTTTCTAAAAAAAATTATTAAAAAACAACGGCAACACTTACAGTAATAAATGATACCATTCCCGAAAGGCAAAATTGTACATTTAATTATAATTTTTAAATCAATATTTGTGAAATAATCGATTTCAGAGTTAAAAATAGGTGAAAAAAAGTTTGTAAAACTCAATTAATTCCTTATCAAATAGCGAAAAATATATGTTTCTATGTCTTCTAGTTTTTTAAAAAAATTGAAAAATAAAAACAAAAAATATTTCGAAAAAAGAAAAAAATCTGATAAAATAATTTTTCAATTTTCTCAAGAACTAGAAGACATAGAAACATATAGTTTTCGCTGTTTGATAAGGAATCAATTGAAGCAGTTTTCTGTGTGAGTAAATTTCCTTATAAAAATTCAAAGCCTGGACAAATATAGTATTAAATGACTTTTAAAAAAAAAATTTTCTCCTATTTTTAACGAAGCTAGATTTTTTTTTCAATGGGTGAAGATCCAAAAAACCGTTTTTTGCCTCTAACTCCAGATTTTGGGGGGTGTTATGGAGTTTTGAATATTTTAAAACCTTGTTGTTGTAACACAGTGTTTTTAATATATTTTTTGAAAATAATAGCCTGTTTTCATAAGAGTCCAAATTCAAATTATCTCATTTATAATGTTAAATCGTACAGGATTTTTTTCAAATTTGAAATTTGAACTGACCTTATTTGCATTTGGTTTCTAGTGAAAACGGGTTTTGTGTTTTTTGTGTAGGAAATAAATTGGTAATTAACTCTAATTTTGATAACGTTTCAAACAATTTTTTGTTATTTTTGACCTTCCCGTCCAATTACAAACCAAGTAACCAAAATTTCTCTATTTAGGGTAATTTCCTTAAAAAATCAACTTAGAAATCGTTGTTCTCGATTAATTCTCCTGTGTAAGATTATTTTAAGATTGAATTAACGTCTTGTAATTAAATTGTTAATTAAGCAAGCTGTATAAGTCGACATTTACATTCTAAATTTTACTCCATTAAATATCAAAAGTAACCTATCTTTCTTTAAAATTACACGAAATAAATGTTCTGACAATTTTCTAGTATTGCGGCGGCACGGCGGCGTTTATTTCAATCATTAATGCGCAATTCCGGTTAATTTCCATAATTAAAAATTTTTAAATAAAAGCCATTAATTTCAATTTAATAAGGTTTGACGTTGTCGTATCGTCGCTGGTGCCCTATTGCTTGTTTGGTTTTTAAAGCAAATCTGTAACATCGTCGTCGGTCGTCGTAACGCACATTATCGCAGTCGTGTTAAATAAAATCAACAATTCTTTATCTAAACCGCGTCTACACATTACGCGTCTTTGTAAACAGGAAATTGCAATTTGAAAAAAAAGTGCAGAAACAACCCCGACACACATGAGAACGGGGTTAATAGCATTCACACACACCGTTTGTCATACTCATAATAAATATCGTCGTTATATCGTCGCCATTCTATGTTGAGTGCGACTCCACTTTTTTGTAAGTGTGTGTTTGTTTCTAATCAAAATTAATGCTCTAAATTGAACTAACACAGCTCAAAATTGTTAAATTAATTCTATTTTAATTTCGATTTGAATTACCCGCCCATATTAATAAGTGCCTTTTTGGGTGCGAGTTGCAGTCTAATTGCAAGAAGCTTGAAGTGTAAACTCTACAAGCTAGAGTTTTTGCAGGTCATTAATAAAAATTTTTACTCAAAATACTTAATTGCGCACATTATAAACAAAACTCTGTGGGGTGTAAGACAGATTTGTAATAATTCATGTGAAGTGTGTAATCTACTATTTCTGTTTTTTTCATTTCTTTGGGGTCTCTGTTTTAAGCTTGAAGATATTTTGCAAAGCAATTCTAAGTGATATATTGCAGTCGCGCTTAATTGAACTCTTACATGGATCGTTTGATCCAGAGAGTGTACGCTATAAAGAGCTGTGGGAAAATTTGCTGGCTAGTTGAAGTGGTTGGTTAATAATAATTAGAGTAATCTTGGGTAATTCGTAGGCGTGAAAAATTTTAAGTGCGATTAACAATCAAGAAAATGGCTGAGATTAGACACATTTGACGGTATCATAATAAAATGAAATTTCTGAAGTTTGTGTGGAGATTAATTGGGACAGATTGTTGGGAGTGTTGAAGAATCGAGTGGGAAAAGTGCACTGCATTTTATGATCAGAATTTTTTATTCTATAAGGTTTAAACCATTTCAAACCAGGAGAAGCCTTGATTCTTCTAATGCATTTATTAGAATAATACTTTATAGACTTTCGGACTTATTTCAACTTCAACGAATGTTTATGTTTGCTTTGTTTATTCAAGCGCATCTGAAACAATAAATTTTACACATCATAAAAAGAAGAACGATACATCATCAAGCGAATAAAAGGAAAACGAAAAACTAAAAAAAGATAAAGATAAACAAGTCTAACATTTTTTTACAACATTAACATATTATGAGAAAGAAGATCTCGTTTGTCTAATGTCTATACAACATTTAATCTGGTTCTCCTCCAAAGTTGGCTCTGTGTGTAATATTGCAACATTGTTTATACACACAAAAAGCAGATGGAAATATACAGACAACATTTGTCCATCCATATAACGAGACAGACATTGATCGTTGAATCGAGTCGAGACTGGAAAAATAAAGATTCTCTATTAAAACCAAAAAGATACTTCCTCAATCATTGATGCATATCAAATTTAAGACCACATTTGCATTTCTTAATAAGAAGACGAAAAAGAAGTTAGATTTTGTTGTTGCCTTTGTTGTCATAGTTTGTTGCAGAAATACTTCCGAGAAACCAAGTATGTTTATTAGACTGGGCCAAAAAAATAAAATATTTTTTTTTTTGAAAGTTACTTCGAAAATCTTGTTCAGGATGATGAAAAAAAAATTTGGTGAAAATTTGAGCCGTTAAAAAAAATTTTAAGAGGTCTATCATCGGTGTTTTTTATTTTTATACATGATATGATGTTTTACAACAGAACTGCTAGACGATCAAAGTAAAAAAAATTTCTGTTCATTTTTTCTTATATAGAATTAAATTTCCTACAAAAAAGATCTAATTGAAAATTTTCGTCAGACGAGCCGTATTCGAGTAATTAAGCTTTTTAAATCGAAGTGTTTTTTCAATTTGCCTGTTTCACTTTGGAATTTTGTGATGAGCAAATAAGTGAATAGAAAAATAAAACCTCGACAGATTCTTATAGGAAATTTAATTCTCTACAAAAAAGGTCTTATAGTAATTTTCCCTAAATTGAGTTTTGAAGAAGTTATTCACGATTTAAATCGAGAAAAAAATTAAAAAATCAATTTTCAATTTCAAAATTTTCTAATTCACTGAAAATTCAATATTTTCAAATTAGCAAGATGTTTTCTTGTAGGGAATTAAACGTTCTATAAAAAGTTCCTTGGCAGCAAATTAATTGCTTTAACCGTTAAGAAGATATTCGTATCAAAACCAATGCCCACTGATTTCAATAATTTTCTTATGACAAGTATGCATTTGCGATTTGAATACGATTATCTTCTAAACGGTTAAAGCAATTAATTTGCTGCCAAGGAACTTTTTATAGAACGTTTAATTCCCTACAAGAAAACATCTTGCTAATTTGAAAATATTGAATTTTCAGTGAATTAGAAAATTTTGAAATTGAAAATTGATTTTTTAATTTTTTTCTCGATTTAAATCGTGAATAACTTCTTCAAAACTCAATTTAGGGAAAATTACTATAAGACCTTTTTTGTAGAGAATTAAATTTCCTATAAGAATCTGTCGAGGTTTTATTTTTCTATTCACTTATTTGCTCATCACAAAATTCCAAAGTGAAACAGGCAAATTGAAAAAACACTTCGATTTAAAAAGCTTAATTACTCGAATACGGCTCGTCTGACGAAAATTTTCAATTAGATCTTTTTTGTAGGAAATTTAATTCTATATAAGAAAAAATGAACAGAAATTTTTTTTACTTTGATCGTCTAGCAGTTCTGTTGTAAAACATCATATCATGTATAAAAATAAAAAACACCGATGATAGACCTCTTAAAATTTTTTTTAACGGCTCAAATTTTCACCAAATTTTTTTTTCTTCATCCTGAACAAGATTTTCGAAGTAACTTTCAAAAAAAAAAATATTTTATTTTTTTGGCCCAGTCTAATGTTTATACTCAAACCGAATGGAAGATCGATTTTTATAGTATAACGTGACAATATCATCGCCATTTGATCATTAAAAACTGAAACTAAACTGTGAATGGATGCATCCATCTGTGACATCAAGCGTGCAAAACGAGGTCTATCTGTCTTAGAGTCTTTATTTCTTTGGCGAGATCCTAAATCAATTTGAATTTTGTATCTTCATTTGAAGATCTTTGATGGATCTTTATGCCACAAGAATGATGTGGTGAATTATTTGGTAATATTCTGAGAGCTCTGTGAAGTGTGTGATCGTATAGTTGCAGCCTTGGTTAGAAAAATATGGAGTCTTCTCAAGTGATGGTAGGTACTGAGTGTGTTGAAAGTATGTGTGTAATTTCATAGGCAACAGAAAAGCTTGAAATTGCAAATTTGTATATGGTCTCTCATAAACTTGATATTAGGAAGAAAGGTTAAGCAGTTCCGCCCATAATATGTTAGTTCTCTTTAAAGGTGTCAAAACATTTATATAGCAACACCAAATCAACAGTCTTGAAGTGTACTTTTTTGTGATACATGTTTGTAAAATCAAATAACAGGGTGAATAGAAAAGGTCCTAAAACACAACCTTCTGGGATGTACATATCAAACCAAATTGTCTAATGGAATCAAAACAACTCAAATGCACTTGATCAAGAAAAAAAAAAGCAAATCATCTTTAAAACTTTTGCGATTATTGTTTAAATTAATCTTGCTAAGCTTAGAATTGTGCTTTGTAGATCGTACTAAATTTTTGTTGGTGATGAACAAAAAGACCGTAATTATTTGATATATATGGTGTATATATTCTTTATACTATTTTTCAACTTGAGAACTTTTTTTTTTCGTTCCGAAAATTATTTTTTATTACATATAGGTACATATTTATTGCAAATAAAAAAAAATTTGCATTGAAAAAAAAATTAAACTGAAAACAATTTTGCATTAAAATATTTTTTTTTTTTTGCAACTGAAAAATATTTGCATTAAAAAAATATTTGTTGCAACTAAATTATTTTGCATTAAAAAAAAATGTTACTCCAACTGGAAAATATTAGCATTGAATATAAAATTTTTATCGGAAATAAAAAAATTTTGCATGTTTTTAAATTTCAAATGCATTTTTTTAATTAATATTTTTATTTTAACAACCCTGCTTTAATAAGACACAAATCCACAATCAAACTGTCGTATTTTTTTGAAGTGGAGATGTCCCCTACGTTTTAACTTCATTTGTATGCACAAATGTAAAGAACTCTTAATTCTTTAAACCCGAAAGTTGAGCACCATAGTAATTTGGGTACTTAGCTAGTAGTGGAGTAACTAAAGCAATAGGGAACCCGGTCGAACAGCTCTGATTTTAATTATCTTTTTTTTCAAACATCGGTAACTTAAAATACTTAAAAGTCTATAGGTTAAAAATTGCCATGTTGCCGTATTGTTTTTTTTAAATTAAAATTATTTTTTTGAACAAAACCATTTTTTTTTTGCTTAAATTTCATTAAATAAATGATAATAAAAGATTTTCTAGGTAATTTAAGGAAAACAAATATATGGGGACTAAAAGACAATCTTGCATCGTCTAAGCGATGAATGCAATTTTCTCACAAATTGACTTGAAATACAAAAAAAAAATGTTTTTAACATAACGGCAACACCTACAATATTTGCATACACGTTTTTAAGAATCCAGAATCTTGTTTCTATCTATAAAATTTATCTATAAAATTTAAGAAGAAAAGGAACTATATATGTATATTACAGTTTTGAAAAAAAAAAATTATAAATGACTTCAATTTCATTTAATTTTTTTGACAAAAACTGTATTTTTGCATTGAAATAATTGATTTTCTCAAAGCCTTTGGCAAACAAGAACTTAAGGGGGGAAATCCCTCTGGAAATTTTTATTTTTGCTTTAATTTTTTTTTGCCTAATAAATTCATTATTTATCAACCGAAGAAACTATTTTCAGTGGTCTAAGCCTTAAATAAAGCCTCAAAAGCCCCTAGATAGTCCCGAAACCCATGCCCTACGAACCTACCACAGTACGAAAACGAAAACTTTAAAGACTTTTTCCTCGAAACGCGTTTTTTTCCGCGCCGTGCAACGTAACTCAAAAACTAATGAAGCTATCGACTTGAAATAAATTGCCATTGCATAAACCTAAAAGTTCAATATAATGTTTACAATAAATATTTTTTTTAACAATTTGTTTATAAAAAAACATTGTGTTTTTTCGTTTTTTTGGTATCTAATTTTTATTTTACACTTTTTTTTACTAAATTTAGGTTCATGCAATGTGTATGTGTATAAATATATTTTATTGGAAAAAAAATTCTTTTTTGATTTTAAATAGTTTTTTTGACCTCGGCGTTGCACGGCGCAAACTCGAGGCGTCAACTTTAAAGAGCTGTAGAGCCGACATTTTGTTTTTTTTTTGTACTTAAAAAAAATTGTATCAATTCTTCATAATGTCAATAATATCACATACTTTTCCAAATTTCAATAAATGCTTTCAGTTTTCCAAACAAAATTTTTGAAAAAGCTGTCGTCCAGAGGGATTTCCCCCCTTAAAACATTTGTATTTTACTTTCAACAATAAGGGCTTTTGAATGAATAAAAAATAACTTTATATTTAAATGTTGAACTTAAAGAAAAAAAATAAATTAATTTTGTTTTCAAAATTTCTATTACAAAAAATTCTTCGAAAATGAATACTTTTAAGTATTTTTCATAAACTGTAATAAATATTGACATTTCCGTTTATTTTTTCAAATAATAATAAATGAGGTCAAACAAATTTGAAAAATTAATGCATTTTATATTACGAAAACAATTTAAAAAGGACATGTTAAAATTTTTTTAATCTGAGTTTAATTACAATTTTTTCAAAAACCCTTTCTTCAATTTACTTAATTTTAATTTTACAAATATGAATAAGCTTCTAGCTTTTTAAAAATGTAAATTTTAATATTGTAGGTGTTGCCGTTGTTTTCAAATTTTTTTTTGTGTTTGAAGTAAATTTGTAAGAAAATTGCATTTATCGCCTAAACGATGAAAAATTGTCCTTCACTGCAAAATAAAAAAAAAATTTTTTTGTTAACAACAATCTTCAGTTAAATTTAAAAAATGAAAACGGTAACAGCGGCAATTTTTAATCTATAGACTTTAAAGTATTTTTAATTACCGACGTTTGAAAAAAAAAGATCATCAAAATCAGAGCTGTTCGGCAGGGTTCCCTAATATTGGCATTTTTTGAGCTTTAGTTAATCTACTATAGTTTATGTTTTAACTTATTTCAAGAATTCCGAAAATTGGGGTGTTATTTCATTTTAGTTTTTTTTTTTTGGTTATTTTGTGTTATTTCAAACAATGTTTGACTTGATAGAGCACTCTGATTTTGTAACGAACTGATTGAGTTTTAATTTTACATTACCCTTTATAAATTAGTTTACAACTTCTTTCAATGTAGAACATACCTGCAAAAATAAAAAGAAAAAATTCATTAGTATCAGGAATTTAATTGAATCAAAATTAAAAGAAAGCAATACAACATAAATTATCAGAATCATTCATGTCGTTTTGCCTAAGTGCCTGGAATCTTCATTCCATGACAAGACATTTAAAACTTCTTTATTTTATCTTCCACTATCAAAGGGGAGAGTTCTTAAATCCCATTCACTCATTCATTCATTCTTAACACCATCACAAGTGGATATAATGCGAAGCAATTAAAATTTACCAATAAAACATTAAAATCAAGAAAAAAAAAATTAAGTTGACATAATCTAAATTCTTTGAATTAAAATCAATGAATTTAATTGGACTTTTTATCAAAAAAAATGGTTGAGATATTAAATTTTCAGATTCGACATCAATCGAAATTGAATCTTTCGGTGAAAGGGAAACAGAAGAAGAAGAAGAATCAGCGATTAAAACCCATTTCTCCATCACACTCGTAAAATAAATATTACGAACAATTTAGGTTAAGTCAAGAGCACATTGAATCTCTAACATAAAAAGAAAAATGCTCCAAGGCATAGAAAGAGTTCAGTCAGAGCAGAGTGATGATGATTACTTACTCGTACTATGACGATGACATGGCATCCATTCTCTCAGCAGCAGAACGAACATCAGCAACATGATGATGTTAAATTTGTGACACCACATTTCCGTGCTTATTTCTCCTAAATTGGGCAAAATCAAATAAATTGCCCTCCTCTCTCGAGAAGTTTCAGTTTCCATTAGCAGCATTTAAACATCGAAAATAAAGAGGGAGAGAGATAGGGGGAGCCACCAGTCACTTTACTTCTGTTTAGTCATGCATTTTGAAAGTGAACGTTCCCTCGATGAAGATTCTCGTAGTCATTCGTCGTCGTTGTGTTTTGGGGGTTTTTTTCGGTGCCGGATGATGAGGAAATTGAAAATGTTGTTGTGCAGTTGGCTTCGATGCGAGAGAGCTCAAGAAAGAAGGGTCATGATCTGTTTCATTGGTTTTTCGGCAGAGGAGTATATGAATGAAATGAGGGCCAGGTAAATTGCGGTTAAGGTTAAATAATTGAGAATATCGTTGGTAAAGGGGAATTGGAATTGGGTTAACTGCCTTGCCTGGTTGATTGGAGGCAATTATTTCAATCGCACAAACTAAAAGGAAAGTTATACGATGGTTTAATGTTTTTGGGATTGAAGATGGGTTTAAAGGTTTTTTAGTTGGCAAAGAAATGATAGATTTACAGCTTTTGAGGTGAAGATGCACAAATCTTGCCAGTAGCAGGAGGGCTTGTCACTTTTTTGACAAAAATTCACACAAAAGTTATTTTAAAAGCCTTTACCCTATTCAAGATGAGGTAAAATGCTCCTATCCATGGGAATAGAACAAGACGAATATTCCCCCAAACACCTGGTGGAAGATCGTTTGATAAGCTGAAAATGAATTAACAAAGCGAACAAATGAATACAAAGTTCGAGATGTTAAATGGGTTTGGTTTTAGACAGTTTCGCAATAACCTGACGACTTTGCTGGCAAGTCACTTTTTTTTACATCTCCAAGATGCAACAACATATGTTTGCAAACTTGGATGGGATTTTTTGTGGGAGGCATCATTATTCAGAGGTTTCATAGTGTGTCTTTATTTTTTTTGTATGGAACATTCTTATAGACTTGTAAACCTTAGGTACAAACTTTAAACAACAAAGACGTTAAAAAAAAAATATTATGACGATACGTTGAAGATGGTAATACTGGATAAGAAGAAAAAACTGAAAGGTGGTGATTTTTGATTAGGCGTTGAACACACATTGATGCTGTTACTTTTGCTGCTGCTGCTACATGCAGCTGATAGATGATGATCATGATAATAATTATGATGCAATCACATTTAAAGGTGTGTGCTTGCACATCACCTATAAGCTTTGTTTGTTTTTGTTTTATGAGAATATATATTTTTTTAATCCAAGTTTGTTGTTGATTTTATCTTAGAATGTTTACATAATTTGTTATTTTTGAAAAGAACATGCATTTTGTATTTATAGAAAAAAACAATCTTCATATTAATCTTAAAATTTGTGTTTTGTTGACAAGCTTGAAAATTATTATTATTGGTTTATTGATAAAAATCTATTAAAATGGGTGTCATGTTTTAGAGATGCTTACAATTTAACAGAGTGACTTACAAGTTAATGTTTTTTTGGACTTTAAGATTATCAGATTTGATTGATTTTTTTTTTAGCTAATACTTTTATACCTACTTTGTTTATAAACGAAAAATGAGTTAGGTAATAAAAATGTTTATTAGACAAAAAAAAATTTGAAATACAATTTTCTTTTTTATACTCACCCCACACTAAAAAACATATAGGTACGTAACTATCAATTTATAAAGTGGCATTAAGCTCTATTTTGAATTAATTTAACTAATGCCTCAAACTATTCCCTTTCATTCATCTTATAGATATAATTATTTATAATATTTTATTTACTTTGTAATTTATTGAATTTTGTATGATGTAATGGAGTTGGAGAATAAAGAATAAAAAAAAAAAAAAAAAAAAAAAAAAAAAAAAAAGGGAAACCTTAACTTTTTTTAAATGAATGATAATTTCAAATTTTGGTTTTAGATTACTTTCAAGATCTTTTATTTAATTTGTTTGTTTCTAAAATGTCGAGGATTAACATAAAATAACATTTCATTAATAATGAAAATAATGAATAAAAAATGATCTAGAATTAAAAAAAAAAAAAACAAGGCAAGAAGTACCAAATGTATGTATCTAGTGAAAACCGACATTATTTTGCATTCTTCGGATTAAATTTAGCTATATTTTGAGCTATTTCACAAGACAGGTCATTCAATTATTTTTATTGATTTTAAAGATCAAAAAAAAATAACAGTCTTCAGCCTAATGTTTTGAATCTAAGTGTGGGCCACTCTGGCGTATGAGTGATTTTTTTGTTCTTAAAAAAAATCAAATACAAATTTTTTTTTAATTATTTTCTGATCTTCAAAAAAAAAAAAATCATGTGTGCAATTCACACGCGGTAGAAGTGAAACCTTAAAAAATCATTTTTCTTGAATAAAATAGAAAAAATCTACCTATTTTTATTCTATCACCTTCAAATAAATGTTTCTTATATGACAACCTATATAAATTTTATATCATCTGAAAGCTTGTTGTCTTAGCTCAAAATATATATATCGATCAGGTCTATAAGACATCTACAAAAAGAGCTAGAATTTTTTGAACTCGATCAATTTCCATAAAAAAAGCGAAAAAACACGTATTTTTATCTTCTAACGCTATTAAATGCATTTTTTCCCTAACAACCTATAAAAAATTTAATACCATCTGACAGCTTATTGTCTAAGCTCAAAATATATATATCGATCAGACCTATGAGACATCTACAAAAAGTGCTAGAATTTTTTAAACTCGATGAAATTTCATAAAAAAAACCATTCTCATGCTATTAAATCTATTTTTTTGTTTGACAACCTATAAAAATGTTATACCATGTGAAAGCTTATTGTTTCACCTTGTATAATAATGCATAAATCTTATTTCAAAGATGTCTACAAGAGAAGTTAGAATTTTTTAAAGTCAACCATGTCGAATTTCCAGACTGAGATTACGGTACTTCCTACACTGGTAGCTGGTCATCGCCAAAAGATCTCCACAGGTGTTTTGAGGTATTTTTAAATTTTTTTCAATTTAAGATTGTGTAACTTGTAGAGCACGTAACGTTATGTGTGATATATCAAATAAAAGGTTATGTTATCTATCAGCATGCGTATTAAAGTTAAATCAAATTTGTATGTGCACTAGATCAAAAGATATAACGTGTGTTGGAAAAGAACATCTTTTTACCGTTATCTCCGAATTTTGAATATGAAATTAATTAAAATTTTGTACAATTATAATTTATTTATTTACCTATCTACAGTACAAATTTCATTCATCTATCTATTAAAACAAAAAAGTTATAACAAGTTGAAGTCGTGTCGCGTTTTCGTTTCATCTTGTTTCAAATCACTACGATACTAAAGAAGTTTTCACTTCAAAAATAATGAAACAAAAAAGAAATACACAGTAAAAAGAAGCAGACAATTTGTTTCAAAACTCAGGTAAGCATTTTGGATAAAATTTTTGTTCGAAACAAATTTGAAATTTTACAATAGGGATTCAGAAAACTTGCATTTAAACTTATTTTTTTGAGCTTACCTTTTCAAAAACTCTTTTGTGAATTAAAAAAAAAAAAAATTTCAGATAATTTGTTTCTATTTTTTCTATGATCATTAGCTCACGCGGCAGGTGTTCTCCAGCCTTTTTCGTAAACCAAGTTGCCGAGTACTTGTTCGTATTTTGTGTCGAGATGGCGTCCGACATTTTTCAGATAGAAAATAGTGTTTAGTTTAGTCTTTTAGTGGATAAAAACTTCTACTCTTTTGTTAAAAAAAAGATTTGTTGTAGTTTTTTTATTAAAATAGGGTAGCCATATTTGTAGGCTTAGGTGCATTTCTTATATTATTTTATCAACTTTAGTCACTATTTAGGCTTTTGTTTTGTATTTTAAAAATGTTCTTATTTTAATTTAACTACAAAGATACTAGTACAGGTAAAATAGGCATTTATAAAAAAAAAAATTGTTCCACTCATGAAACTTGGCAAAAAGTTTGCTTTTGGGGTAAGAACCAAGTACAAAAAAAGTCTATAAAAAAAAGTTGGGTGGAAGGGTGTTTTGCCGCGGACAAGATTGAAGGTCAAAAATATACTGAAAAAAATTGTTTGTTGAATATCATCATATGACACATGTTTTCAAGGTATTTTTTGATGCTGAATCTAATGACATAAAAATAATGTCAATACGATTGCTCTAAGAAAAGTTATTTTCGATTAATAACCAGGGTGCTTGTTTTTTGACCTCAACAGGTAAAATATAACCGAAACCCATGTGAAAAACATGCTACACTGACAAAATTTGGGATGAAGGTTTAAGATAAAACAGGGACAAAGGATTCATAAAGTTTTTAAAAATATTTTGGGTTAAAGGGTGTTTTTTTGATAGGTTAAGTTGTGTGTGAGAATGGTATCATAACAGCTAACTTATATTTTATTAATTTTTAAAACTTGATGAAATAGTTTTGGTTGGTATAAGAATTAAGAATCTATAAAAAGTAAAAAATTATTTTGAGTGAAAGGGTGTTTTTTTTTTCAAGAAATTATGAAATTCGGAATTAGTACCACAAAAACTGGGAAAAAATTGTTACACCAATGAAAATTGGTATAAATGTTTCATTTATAACAGAAAGCAAGAACTCAAAAAGTCTATACAAATATTTTAGGTAAAAGGGTTTTTTTTTTTGAGAAATAGGGAAAAATCCGCGATATGTCCGATAAAATCAATGGTATAAATACCCTTACAAAATTCATTGAATATGTTCTCTTTCCCATGGGAACTACGAATAATGTAAGTCTATATATTTTTTTTATGTGAAAGGGTGTTTTTTTTAGAAGTAAAGAAAATATGGGTATATTTGAAAAAGTGTGAAATACTAGAGTAATATTAGTGGTAGGGGAGAGTGGGGCTAAATGTAACAGGGGTAAGAATTAACAGCTAAAAAAAGCGATGTTCCTTTCAATATTAAGAAACGCGTAAAGGAGAAAAATGCTCAATTTTTGAATATCTACCGGCACATTTTCTTCAGATGAAGATTAGACGACAGGGTGAGAAGTTACACTAGTGGTGCCCAAAAAATGCATGTTTGTAACTTTTTTTTTTAATTTTATTTTTGGTCTACCTCTTTACCCGAAAAAGATAGAGTGCTAAGTGTTTTTTTGTTATATGCAACCGTGTTTTGGCTCAAATTGCGTGTATGTGTTATGTCTATATCAGTTTCGCTTTTTTTTTAAATTGATTTTATGTGCCAAATTTCATGCTGGGGCTAGTTGTAACATTTTTCCGGGGCAAGTTGTACCATGTAAAAACCTACCTATACTGAAAAACTGTTTACCTAATATAATTAACAACCCTGAATATGAATGCTTGTAATTGAATTTGTATTTATTTTGAAATTGGAAACACATTTTTGAACCACCATTTGAATTCATAAAGCTTATAAAACAATTTATGAATTCGAATAACTTTTATTTAAGACTACTGTCAAATTTTCTCTGGAAATCTTGGATTTGCTCCACTTTTTACAAATTTGCACCAAAATTTCATGACTAAGATTTGTTTTTATTGTTATTAATTAAAAACAAATAAATATAAACAAATAAAGGTATTTTTCTCTTATTTTTAGTTCTTGGTACAACCTACCCCGGTATGTGTTACACTTTGCCCCGTATGTGGGGTAAGTTGAAACAACACGATTTTTTTTTTGGAAGCTATATTTTTCAACATTACCGTTATGTTTTGCTAAATTTTTATGATGGATCTTGGAGCTAAAACATGGGTCTTTAATTTAAAAAAGGTCTGGTTGACCCACTTTCAAATTTGTAGGAGAACCATCGATTTTAGAAAAAAGTGTTACATTTGGCCCCACTCTCCCCTACCCTATTAAAATTTAGCAATTATGTTACTTTTAAGATAAGAAACAAGAATCTTAAGTGTCTATAAAAATATCATGGTTGCCAGGGTGTTTTTTTGAGTGAAAACAAAAATGATGGGTCACCCTAATGAAATTTGGTGAAAACATTGAATTTGGGATAGAAAGCAAGAATAAAGAGTTTTCATAAAAAAAATTTTGGTGAAAGGGTGTTTTTTTTTCGAAGAGACAGTAAAATCTGTAATTGATCCCAAAAAGCCAATGATTCGTTTTATTAATGGTTTTGATGACAAATTAAACATTTATAAATAAGTTCTTCCACGTTTTTACGCGAATATCACCCTTCCACCCAACTTTTTTTTATAGACTTTTTTTGTACTTGGTTCTTATCCCAAAAGCAAACTTTTTGCCAAGTTTCATAAGTGGAACAATTTGTTTTTTAATTTCTTGATTTTATGTACTATTTTACCTGTACTATACCTATAACAAACATACGAGTAGTTATGTGACAACTTTTCTTTCAATTCAATTGAAATGCGGGGTTTTTACACCTTCAAGTTGATGAAAAAAAAAAACAAAAAATCTCTTCACACCTAGTTACGCAAATACAAGATGTCACATTATACAAAACCAGACAACCTTCAAATGTATACATTTTTCAAGTGCACTCTCAAAAATTTAAATAAATTCTAAATGCAAAAAAAAAACCTATCATCATCAACAGAATATCACATTAACCCACCCCACTTTTTGTCATAAAATCCTTCCATATATTAATTCTTCAATTTATCATCATAAACCATTTGGAGCACATAACTTGCTGCATTATTAAACATTTTCATTCAAAATTGTATCTCTGTCTGTTTGTTTGTATGTATATATTATTAATGTTTTGTCTGCGCTACCTTATCCGTATCATGAGTCTTGAATAATTCATATAAAAATTTATCTCATGTGATTTATGCGAAAAGTCTGCTGCAATGTGAGATACATTTTTAAAATGGACACTAAAAATCGAAATTTTGTTTTGATTTTATTAATTTTGTTGTTTTTTTTGAGTAAAGTAAAAAAAAAATTGAAATTAATATTACCAAATAATTTATAACTGTTTTGGTTGATTAAACTGCTTATTTCGCATTAAACTCGATTAACAGCAAATAAACCACAAACTTTTCGATATGAAAAAGTATATATTTTTTTTTTTTTTTTTCATTTTAACAACCCCAAACAGGCGCATGTCAAAAAATAACATGACATGGTTATTGCCAATATTTTCAGTTATCTACCCAAAAAAAAAAACATAGGTACAAAAAATTAAACAAGTTTGAACTCAATTTAAAATACTTTTACTTTTTGTCAAATGTAAGCTTTTTATTAATATATCTATCCTTCCCACACTTTCAAAAAAAATTCACATTTATTGCTGTGTCGTTAGAGTAAGCGGATTTTTTTTTTCGTTCCTATACAAAGTCAAACGATTGCGACATCATCAAAAATGTTATAACAATTTTGCAAATAAAAAACAACTGAAACAGAGATACAAGTAATTTAAAACCACTTAAAGCCCCCCCAAAACAATGCGAGAGATACGAAAATTTGATCAAGTGTCTGCTGCCACCTGTCACACAATAACAACAAAATAAATTGTGTAGTTTGGTGCCCAAAATTAACCTGGTTTTCCCCACAATTGGGATAAACAAACAAGCAAAAAAAAAAAAGGTGTTCCATTTATCTTAGCTTTTTGACAAATTTGCTAAAATTTTCGACAATCTCTCTCGATGATAGAAAAGAAAGATACGAAAAAAGATAGCAAGATATTTATCGACTTGGCGGCCCTAAAGCAATGTGTAAATTAACACAGAAATGAGCCAAACACTAAATTTGGCTAAAACACAAAGGTTTATTGAACTTACAGGCGTGAGAAAATATTATGTCATCATTTTGGTATAAAGTAAATTTACATCATTTTGTGGCCAATAACACCATCGCACATAATAATAACTATGACCATTTTGAGGCTATTGTCTAGGATCTATTAGCGACCATTTATGGTATAGGTAAAAAGTGTTTAATCAAGATTGAATAGCTCGCGATTGATGTGGAAAATTAATAAGCTATCAAATAGTGTAATCCGTCAAAACTGCCTACGCTATAAGTTTTAACTTTTTTTTTCTATCTCTTTTTTTTTATTGTTTTGCTGTTTAAACTGACAATAACTGGCTTTTTGGAGATTAAAAAATTTGATAATTTGTTAATGTTAAAGGTAATTTTTTGTTTTTGTTTGTTTGATGGTTTAAGAGGCCTAATATTTTGTGTTACTCTAAGGCAGTTAATTAAATAAAATGGTTTTTGTTTGATATTTAATGGAATTAAAGAGTAATAACGTCACTATAATGAGATGTTTGACACCAAGTCCATTAGGCTTTTGTGTCAAACTTGTTTTTGGTTGTTATGTGATCATTTCCAGTATTTCTAGGTGGATCAATTGTGGTGTTGATTGAAATGTTTTGCATGAAGAAACGACTTTTGTATGCTTTTCTGTCCTATTAACATGGTTCTAATATAGACAAATTATTCCCTTGAAAATGAATTTCGTTATCTCTACGTCCTTCTATTGATGGGTAACTTTCATAGGCAAGTCACTTAAAAGTAAGTATAGTTCGCAAAATATTAACTGAATTGATATTTTGAAATTTTGGTAGGCTATTTAACAAAAGTGTTTTACTTAAGAAGATTGCATCTCCGGAATTCTTTGAAAACTGCGTGGTGCAATTTTCGAACTTTTTTTCAATTTCTATCTTTATACTTTAAAAAGCTGCCTCCGTAGAGGAAAAAGTTACAAGACGTATGATAAGCTAATTGCATGTTTTATTCATTATGATTTTCTTCCGGGAACGAATATTTTTTTTCTAGAGGCTGCACCATTATAAGTTAAAAAATATGCGATATATTATTACACGAAAAACGTGCGTATGTATTCAGATTGCCTTCATTTTTTTTAATCAATCTTCTCAAACTGTTTTGGTGTTTATTTAGGTGTTGTAAGTGTTGTAAGTGTTGCAAGTGATGTAAGTGGTGTAAGTGTTGTAAATGTTCTAAGTGTTGTAAGCATTGTAAGTGTTAAGTGTTGGAAGTGTTGTAAGTAATGTAAGTGTTGTAAGTATTGTAAGTGTTGTAAGTGTTGTGAGTGTTGTAAGTATTGTAAGTGTTGTAGGTGTTGGTAATGGTATTGGTGTTGGTATCGTTGTTGGTCTTCAAAAAGTTGTCGTGTGCCTCTAATGCAGATGGCAAAATAGTTTATTTCCCTAAGTTAATTTCTAGGACAGAAAATGCAATAAAATCATATAAGGTATCAATAACATCGGCACACAAAATAAAAAAAGTGTCATGTACCAGAAACCAGACCTATCTTTCTATATGTTTTTGGGCACGCTGAATCCGAATTTCAAGTCCGTTTGGCCCTGTCACCCTCCAGTTTTGAGTAAAATACAAAAAACTAAAACAAAGGAAGTTTTTTGCCCTTTTTTTGGGGTATTTTTTACATTTTTCTCAAAACTACAGGGTGACCGGGCAAAACGGACTTGAAATTCGGATTCAGCGGGTCCAAAAACATATAGAAAGATAGGTCTGGTTCCTGGTATATACAACTTTTTTTTCGTGTGCTGGCACTTTCGCGACATGTCGCTTTCATCCCCGGCACACATGTACCAGGAACCAGACCTATCTTTCTATATGTTTTTGGACCCGCTGAATTCGAATTTCAAGTCCGTTTTGCCCGAACACCCTTCAGTTTTGAGAAAAATGCAAAAAACTCCATAAAAGTCATACAAATTCAAACGAAATGCAGTCACAGCTCAAAACTGGAGGGTGACCGGGCCAAACGGACTTGAGATTCGGATTCAGCGTGTCCAAAAGCATATAAAAAGATAGATCTGGTTTCTGGTACATGACACTTTTTTTTTTTTTGTGTGCCGGTGTAATCTAGCAAATTTGGTAGATCTGCAAAGAAGTTACGAACGACTATTGAAAACCTTTAAAACGGTGTAAGTCCTTATGTTCCGCAAGGAAGAGTTCTTGGGTCAATATTTTTCTTTTTTTTAAAGTCCAGATGTATATGGAATAGATGTATTAAAAGGAAGCACAAGTACAGTGAAACCGGTCAACTAGTAGGCAGAAGAGCAGATCAGTGAGTAAAAGAATGAGAACTGAGTCCTATTAAACGAGAGAATTACAGTGAGCTTTAATATTTTCTTTGTTTCGCAAGCTGTCTTTTCATGCAAATATTTTTTTCGCAAATTTTGTAACGTTTACAATATAATTCGCACAATTTTGCAAGGATTTCCTTAATAAAACCCAAAACAAATTATTATCACTTCCAAACAATTTGTTTGTAAGCTTCCAATTGAAACAAGTTTTTTTTTTTTCTTCACTTAAAGTTAAGCTTAGCAAACTCTGATTTTCACGTTTCTATTTTTTCTCCCCATTATTGTCCTAATTAAGAGAACTCACGTTAAGAAGAAAAAACCCACAGCGAGCAAATTAATGTATCTATTGTAATCTTTTTTTGAGAAATTTCTCGCCTCATTAGTCACTTAAAAGCGAATAGAAACAATTGTGTACGCGCCTCTAACAAAACACCTGCAATTGTCATTGCAGCAAAAATAAATGCAGCAGCAGTAGCAACCCAAGCAGCACGACACAGCACAAAACAATTCAAATTCTCAGTGCAACAATAAAAACAGAAAAAAAAAAAAAAACAATACTTAGCCCTCTAGCGATTAATTTTCTGTAAATTGCACAAATTTCCCGCGAGAGGGCAAATTAAACAAAAATACAGAAAAAATAGAAAACAAGTAAAAAATCGAGAAAAAAAAAACAACAACTTTTTCTAACCTCAAGCCATTAACACGTTCCTCGATCCGAGTTATCGTCAAATTATGTTAAGTAGTGTGCACACGTGGTGTTAGTTAGATTGTTGTTAATTTTTTGGCAGCATACAGAGGTTCAAGCCGCCTTCCAACTAACCACGGTTAAATTGACTGATTGACATCTGGTGGAACAGTAGGTAAAGCATTCAGTTTTACCACAAAAGGCGTCTACCGGCGCGCGCGGCGGCGTCGTTGTTCGATTCAGTCGTCTAAACAGGGATTTTAGCTAAAAAGGGTTTAACCCGAGCGTCAAAAGAATGCGGTTTTCTTTCAGTCTCCCCGTCTTACATCTTTCGAATGCAGTTTTGAGACAATATGGACCACCAAACCAGAGGCCGCACAAAGAAGATAAAGAGGGACATTGTGTAGCGGCGGCATCGGCGTCCATTGTCATCGTTCGGCGGTACATTGTTGGTGGTGGCAAAAGAGTGCTGCTGCCCATTGCGTGAGTGTGGTTTTCATGTTTTTGTGGTTTTATCAGTAAAGAACCATTGCGCAACACACAAGTCCTTTATGTACCTTTTTTTTACCTCTCTCGACTTCATCAACAACAAGCTTTGAGATAGTTTTGTGGTTTGCGCCTTCCAATAAATCATTCAGGTCTTGCGATATACCTTACCGCTCGCGGACCAGATAAAGATAAAGCGAGCCCCCTTTAAAACTTGACATCGATGTATCTTTGCCAGAACATAATTCAAGGTTCCGCCAGTAGCTAATATAACCTTTCACTTGCGCGAGTCTTTTTGCAACTTGCGGGGCTTTAAATAAACCCAGCATCAGAGCACAAAAAAATATTTCAAAAAAGATAAATCGCCTACACGCTTCTCGTGCGCTGCCTCGCAAAAACGCAACGCAAACAGAACGAGTTGGTGTTTTGTTGTCAATCAAAGAATGCGCGCTCGCGCAATTGAGTGGGCAAAGGGTGCGCGCGAGCAGCCCAATGAGGTAATCATTAAATTTACACAAAAAGATACACAATAAAAAATGGAAATTGGGTTTTTTTTTCACTGTTTTTGTTTTGGTTTTTGATGATAACCTTCGATTGTTTTAAGACCAAAAATTTTGCATTTAAGCTTGACCGGTTCGATTGGATTTGACAGCGGCTGTGGTGGCGTCAAGTTTTGAATGCAAACAAACAGGTTGGGTGGCAATATGAAAACATAGCTCAGCTGGATGTGAATTTCTTGGAGGGCTTTTGTTATTATTATTTTATTTTTTGTTTGTTTTTAATGAAATTATTCAAGTTTAGTGCGTAAAAATTATTTTAAGATCTTATCAATTGTTGTTTTTAATTGTGTCTGGCACATGCAAGGAATATATGAATATGCACGACTTTTATTGATTTAAATAGTTGATTAAAGAGTCAAAATTTGTCAATTAAACAAAAAAAAAATAGACACGTTTTCGTCATAAAAGTATTAAATAGTTAAACCCATTTCAACGCTCATTTATCGGTGTGTTTTTGGTAACTTAAAAACGGCTGCTAGGTATATGGGGCTGGTCAGATTAACAAAAGAAACTTCTAATTAAACGAAAAAGGTGTTCGTTTGAACCAAAGCCTGCATTTTTGATGAGGTTTCTTGGTCCTGAGTTTCTATCAAATGCTTGTGGAATATAAGTCGCAACAAACTTGTAAAGAAGATTTTCTTTGCTGTTCCTGAGGAAGATATTGAGACATTTTTATCTAATCACCTGGAATTGTTGAAATTTGTTTGAGCCAAAACAGGTTAATTTCAGATTAATCTTGTGGATTTGAGGTACAAATTAGATAAAACTCCATAGCAAGTGAAAAAGTCAATTTTCAGTCGAAATTGGTGAAGTTTAGCGAAAGTCATTTTATTTCAAGGAGACTTTAGTGGCTAAAACATTGCGTAAGCTTTTTTATCCATCTTACTCTTCTTGCTTATTTCCGAAAAGATGAAAAACTGCTTTGCTTAGCCTACCATTTACCCGAAAAGGTGAATTTTTACTCCCTTAAATTGTCGACCAATTGCACTAGCCTCAATACTTTCCAAGGTCATGAAAACTTTGGTAAATGGTCAAATTAAGAAATATCTTGAAGAACGAAAAATTTTAAAAGACGGTCAGTACGGTTTCTGTAGGAAGAGGTTCACAGGAGATATGTGGGCTGACTTCTCTGGAACCAATCTTTGTACCGTTTCGGCGAAAGTTAAATGGTTAGTCGCGATATTTCTAAGACATTTGATAGAGTTTGGCAACAAGTTCTCTTGTCAAAAATGTATGCTTATGGTTTAAACAATTTTCTGATCAAATGGATGAATTAAAAATTATATTTGGAACCGATCAATACAAATTGGGTTGAAATCTAATATTCACAAAATTGATGCTGGCGTTCCACAAGGCTCCATCTTGTCACCCACTTATTTCTTGTTTTCATCAACAATGACCCATTTTGGAATAACTTCTAAACCTCTTTATTTTTTTTTAAGTGAAAACTTCTTTAGTATCGTAGTGATTTGAAACAAGATGAAACGAAAAAGTGACACGAAAAATCAATTGATCATAACTTTTATGTTTTAATAGATAGATGAATGCAATAGATAGGTAATTAAATATATTATGATTTTCAATTAATTTCATATTCAAAATTCTGAGATAACGGTGAAAAGATGTTCTTTTTCTAAACACGTTATATCTTTTCATCTAGAGCACATAACAAAACTTGAAAAATACCTCAAAACACCTGTGAAGATTTGTTGCCGATGACCAGCTAGCAGTAGAGGAAGTACCGTAATCTCAGTTTGAAATTTCGACATGGTTGGCTTTAAAAAAATTCTTACTTTTTTTGTAGGCAGAAATATGATTGAAGCGTCATATAAAAGGTGAAATAATAATGATATAAAATTTATTATAGGTTGTCTTTTAAAAAATGGATTTAATGTCGTTAGAAGAGAAAAGAGATTGATTGTTTTGCTTTTTTTATGAAAACTAATTGGGTTAGATAAATTGTAGCTCTTTTTGTAGATGTTGTACAGACATGGTCGATATAAATATTTTCAGCTAAAACAATAAGCTTTCAGATGGTGTAAAATTTATTGTAGGTTGTCATATAAAAAAAGTGATGGAATAAAAAATAGTTATATTTTTTCGATTTTTTTTAAACGATTTTTAAGGTCTCACTTCGTCGCATGATTATTTTTTTTTTTTGACCACATCACTCTAAGTTTTTTATACCTATTACCAACTTATAATCATCCCAACTCAATAACACTTATTTTCCATTATCATACAAAACTTTAAAGGCGCCTTCAATAAACAAAACAACTAAAAATAACTGATTCTAATCTCTTGAAGCATCCGGGAGACTTCAAAGTATAAAAAACACGAATTTACAATCTCAATTACAATATAAAAATACAAAAACACAAAAACACAACAAAACTCCATAACCATAAACTTTCATTATACGTGCAAATGACATCAAGTGCACCAGTGCACAATGTGTCAATAGGACACAGTCTCGATTTCGTGTATCTCGATTTGACTTAATCAGTTGTTTATTCCGTTAATATTCCGTTCATTAATTACGTTTTGAAAGATTGTTTACATTTCTCATGACAAATTATTCTAGCAAAACATCAATCAGGTGGCATTAGTTAAAGTTTAGTGGAGAGATAGATACCTTGATTATATAGAAGATATAGAAGGAATGCATTTCAAATTATATTTCAATATGAGATGGCATCCGCTTTGATCTTACTTAGTGATTTGACAGTTCTAACAAAAATATAAAAATTACATCTATCAGAATTTAGAATTAATATTCACTCAATCTTCATCATCATCATCATCGATTACATCGACATTGTCTATGTCGTCTTTTTGATACAATAGAAAATTGATATAAAAAAATAAATATCTATCTCGCGCAGCTTCGAATGCATTCATCCGTCACTGTCAAAAGTTGTAGATGCCAATTAATTCGACTAACGTGTATCTACACTTTTGTGCTGTGTTTTGTATTGTATTTTGTATCTTTCCAACACTTTAACGCGTTTTATTACTTATTTTTTTTGTTTGATTTGAGAGTTATTTTCCATTAACTCTGGAAAACTGACAAGGCACAAGGGGGTCATCCCAGTTTTATGATTATTATGAACCAAACCCAAGTCTTTGAATCGGCTTTTTCATTCGTAAATATGCAGATGTTTCTGATGCATTTTTTTGTATTGTTTTGTTGAATAAAATTAATGCATCAAACCAAGCATTAAGCTTATTAGAGAATTCAATAAATCTGATTGACAGATTGATTCTGTCGAGAGTCGTCTGTCTTCGCATTGTGAATAATGCTTGCATGCATACAAAAGAATGTTTGGGGTCTGACTCTTAAATTACTATTAAATTAATGTGACGCAAGGATTTTGTTAAATTTTGCCTTGTAATCGATTCAAGCACGATGATAATAATTATTATTATTATTCTGGCCTGGGAGAAGGAGGAGGAGTATGATGTACCTTCCTGTCTCGTCTCTGGTTCGAGTTGTGTGTACGTACAGTTCGTCTATTGAATATTGTGCTTGAGGGATCTTTTGTTGTGTTTAATTAGATATTACGCAAAGTTATGTAATCCATGTGTTTCCCTCTCTGTGATAATGGGAACTGTAAGTTGATTTGTTGGTTTGATGGATGCATAGTTATTGAATCACATACATGCGGGTAGGTGCAATCATTTGATAAAATATTATGGGGGATTAAAAAGGGGCTTGTTTGTTTGTTTGCACTTGCATATTATAGCAGCTTTGATATTATTAAATGACGCATAAAGATGTAAAGGAGCGTTAGGCTTTAACGCATTAGGTGTGTAAATATGCTTGAGGAGCAAATATTAAGAATTGCATAGTAAAACCACTTTAAGATAACTATTTGAGTTCATAGACATAGAACAGATATACTATAACAGATTACATTTGAGACTTAAATTTTGATAATAGGAAGTACTTTTGGGCAGCATAGAAACTTTTTGTATCCGATAATTCCTGACAACTTTAAAATTTTGGTACAAAAAAAGGTTATTGGCTTAATAAAGATTTTGACGGCTTTAAGAATAAACTATCAAGTGGAAAACTTGGTTTAAGTCAATTATGGCCAATTATGCGAATAGAAAACATTTTGCAAATTTTTGCTCAATCCAGATTTGATTTTCTGGAATCTTCAGTTTTCGAACCCAAAATCTAAAAATTTAATTTTTCCGACTACCCAAAAAATATTTTTTTGACTTAATTAGGGGATTTTGGTTTAACCCTCTACTGCATACGAAGCCAAATATGGTTTTGTCTGTTTGTATGCACTTTTCTCTTCTCTGTCACAAAAAAATGGTTAAGATTAAATACACTCCTCTTCTTTGTGTTTCTGAGAACCCATAGAGATAGTTTTTTCGTGTGTCCGATACAAAATAAAGGTGTATTTTATGATCACAGGTGAGTCTATCAGTCGTGTGCATTGAAATCGAAAGTGTAGAATATATTCATACTTTAAGTGTTAATTACTGCGTTTGTTTGGAAAGAAAAGTGGAATTAAAAATTTATTTTTGATCGATTGTCTAATTGAATCATTTATTTGCAAAACATGATAAGTCCATGATTTTAAATTTTTCAGGAGAAGAAAAAAACGTTCTATTTTCTTTTGATATGCGTAGAAAAATTTATAAAAAACATATTCTGTAGAACTCTTGCCTAGCTACAAAATATCGTTTCGTTTTTAATTTTTGGAGCGATAGCTCAAAAGATAAAAAATAAAAACGCTTTTGGACTTATCATACTTTGAAAATAAACGGATGTGAAATTAGTTTTTAAATGGATATGTAATTTTGCTTTTAGCCCCAGTCTATCAAACAATTGTATTTGAGAATAAAATACAATGTCCGGACTGCTTATTTAACTTTAAAGTAGCTTTAAACTTAAGATTTTCAGCCATTAATCTAATATACCATTTACACAAAAAGAAGCTGTTGTTTATTTTCAAAAGATGATAAGTCCGGGACTTATTCTGTTTTTGATACTAAAAAAATATTTCGCGTAGCTGTAAAATCGGATATAGATGGAGTAGATACTTCATATTTTAAAGACAGACGTGGTTATCCCTGGAGTACAAATTTAGTCAAAAAAAACGAATTTTGAAAAAAAGTGGACTTATCATGTTTTGCAAATAAATGATTCAATTGTGTATGCTATGAACCAATTTTGATTGAAAAAAAATTATTGGCCTGGTCTTGGGAGGGCAAAAAGTACGGAAGCCATATTTGGCCTTGTATGCATTAAGGGGTTGTAAATCTACACAATTTGTAAAATTTTTTAGTTGAAAAATTTTGTTTCTTAACATTGTTAATTTGCTTGGAAGCTATGTTTTACTTCAGAAATGGAGCCCCTTTGCTTTTAGAAACATTTTTCTCATGTTAACCCCATTTCCAGCGGCGTAACCACAAAAATTTTAGGGGGAGGGGGGCTCATCTATAATATTTTTCAATCATTTAATTACTTTTTAGTTATTGTAAGATCTGGGAGTGGGTAAAAATGTTGGAGCAAGACATACTTCGACAGTGGAAAAAAAGTGAACCAGAAAAAATATATATAACGGACAAAAACAAATTGCTTTTCTCGGTTCCATGTCTTAAAATGAGCCAAATTTGAATTAATTCTTAACCTTTTGTAATGCAATCTATTTATTTTACTTTGTTTTGTTTTTAAATGATAAATATTTATCTTTTGATATTTTTAATTTTATTTTTTACATAATCTGAATAAATAAAATTAGTAAAATTTCTTACCCCTTAATGCATACGAAGCCAAATTTGGCTTATAAACAAATTTTTTAAACAAATTAATTTAAACAATTTTTTTTTATGTAAACCGTTTTGAAACAACCCAAAGAACCCATGTAAGCATTTTTTAATTTTTTCGTCCGCTAATATTAATTCATGCAGTAGAGGGTTAACGGAATTTCATGTAGGTGCCTATGGGAGAATTTCTGAATTTTTTAGTTTGTCTTTGTCATTTACGATTATAAGATTCTGATTTCCAGGACTTGAAATAGGTATTGGATTTTTGAATTTTTAGAGTTTTGGGTTTTCTAAGCTTCGGTTCTTTTTGGATTTATCTGCAATTCTTGGCACAGTACTTTTCTTATATGTATTACTTACGTTTTAGGTATAGTTGTTTTTTTATAGAGTAATTTAGTTTTTGCCAAATGTGGTTTATCAAATATCCCGTATTAAATTTGCTGCATTTTGTAAAGCAAATGTAAACGTTACCCAGACGAGAATATATTAATTTTGGGGCGGGAAATGATAGCGTTACATAACGAGTTGTGTGGTAAAGCCGGTAGAAACTTACGAAAATGGGAATACTGTACATTGCAAAGTAGAAAAAAAATCCAACTGTACTCTTGGGATTTTGGGTTCTCGATATCTTGGTTTTCCGTAAATTTGAAGTCCTATGGGGCGAAAAATTCTAAAAGTAAAAAACCCCAACTACATATTAACCAAAATGGCACTTAATAACAAATGAGTTCAATATGGCTTTGTAAAAAAAAAGTCCTGAAGTCAAAAAATCAGGTAATTCGCTATCCCTTTAATCCCAAACATTTTTTATTTCTATTTTATTTTCAGGATTTTGAATTTTGAAATTTTGGATTATTAAAGTTTTTTGAATTCAGAAATTTTTCTATTTCGAAACAACTGGTTTAATACATTTCTGGATTTTCGCATTTAATAAAATTTTAAAAGTTTTATAGATTTTTTTTTGTTTCTGGGTTTTCAGCATTTTGTTGATTTCAAATTTTCGGGTTCAAGTCTTTTTACTATAAAAAGTGTTATACCTATAAAAAGTGTTCCAGATTTAACAGTTTCAACAATTATTTGCAGGGTACGATAACTGTTTTATATTCAAATGAAAATAAAATTAAAATTGTGAAATTGTCCCTTAGTTAAAAGATATTTCCCAAAAGGAGGGTTATAACTGTTCAAACCTAAAACTTAATAAAAATTTCCCTTCTCTTAATCTGTGAATAACTTATTTTAGTCCCTAGATCGGAGCTATTAACCTCCAGCACGTGCGGCCTAATCGTACTTTGTTTTGTTTACAAAAACAAACACTTTAAAATTAAAAACTATTAGTTCTTTAAATGATTTATACTTTAACATGACTTCAGGGTGTTAAAATTATACAATAGATAATATTTATCAATTACAATTAACTGACAATACACAACAATAATTTATTTAATTAATTTAGCTATTTTTATTATTTTGCAAAAATAAACAAAATATTTTTGTTTTTTTTTTTTTCTGAAAAACCAGTTTAATTTAAACAATTTAAAAAAAATAACAACAGTTTCATTGTTGTCATTCATGAAAGACGATAAAATATTGTTTGTTTATTATTAAAAATAAATTTCCATAGGAATGCAGAACATCTGAATAATAATTAAGTTCTTTTGTCTCGATGGCAAAAATTTGAAAATATTGAGAATTTTGAAATTTGTAAACAATGATTAAAAATATTTAGCTTAAGGAATGTCTTACAACTAGCCCTTATGTCATAACATATTTTAGTAATTGAATGACATAGACAGAACTGAATTGTGAGTCAACTTGACCTTGAAACTTCATCTCTGACATGTAAACATTTTTATTATTCATTCAAATTACTACGATCAAACCCCCACGCTTAATGTGTTTTTTCTTATTTTCGTGACGTTTTTTTAATCATTCATTTGAATAAATTTTGTAAGCATAACCTAAATACCAATAAAAAAAATACAAACAACAACAAAATGCGAACTTGTCAACCGCACAAGAAAACGCCGACTCTGACATCCAGAGAATGCCAATGTTAAACATTTAACTGTCATTGTTTATGTGATATACACTCGTATAGCGGTTTGTGCGTTTTGTGATTTTTTAGTTGGAAAAAATATCCAGCGTAAGGTCAAATTGTTTCTGCATGAGTACCAAAATCACACACATCACTGCGATCTATGTCAGAAATAAAATGAATCTCAAAAATAAAAATCATCAGATAAGTGTGATTTCAATTAAAAATGAAAAAATAAAAATGCATGATTATAGAGACTAATCAAATTTTATGGTACTTACAGTTATTGTAATTAAAAATAAGAAGAAACAAGAAAAAAAACTAAAAGAACTTGAAAGTTGAGGATAAGTAATTGTCTTCAATGAGAAATTGTTTTTTTTTTTTAATTCACTGGAATAAAAAAGAGAACAATTCTTAATTGATGTGGATTGTGGAATGAGATTTAGCACAAACCATACTGACTGGTTCAACTGGATAAGAATAATGTCTTGTTGCGCAATTTTTATATTTTTGGCAAAAAAAAAACAAAGCGAAACAAAATTATAATTGGTTAAAAAGCGGTTATTTTTATTGTTTGCAATAAAGATAGGAATAAGCAAAGAGGTCAAAGAACCTTTTATTCATGGCTTTTTAAAAAAAAATTGTTGCTAAAGGCTGCAAAAATACTCACTTTCCATCAGATTAAAGAACATCTATTTCACATCTAAGGTTTAATTCTAATTTTAAAGGAGCAGGCGGATTTGACTTCTTCCTAATATCAATTTTGTTTGAACACAGTGTGAATTGTAAGGAGACAGACCAAAATAAGAAAAAACAAATCAAATTAATCGTTTATATTTTTGATACAGTCTTTACGTAACTGATTTTGGGTTGGAAAACCCTTTGGTTTCCATACGTGTTTTGTTGTGTTGTGTTATGTTGTGTTGTGTTGTGTTGTGTTGTGTTTTGTTGTGTTGTGTTGTGTTGTGTTGTGTTGTGTTGTGTTGTGTTGTGTTGTGTTGTGTTGTGTTGTGTTGTGTTGTGTTGTGTTGTGTTGTGTTGTGTTGTGTTGTGTTGTGTTGTGTTGTGTTGTGTTGTGTTGTGTTGTGTTGTGTTGTGTTGTGTTGTGTTGTGTTGTGTTGTGTTGTGTTGTGTTGTGTTGTGTTGTGTTGTGTTGTGTTGTGTTGTGTTGTGTTGTGTTGTGTTGTGTTGTGTTGTGTTGTGTTGTGTTGTGTTGTGTTGTGTTGTGTTGTGTTGTGTTGTGTTGTGTTGTGTTGTGTTGTGTTGTGTTATGTTGTGTTGTGTTGTGTTGTGTTGAATTCTGTTGGCTTGTCTTAAGTCTAGAACTCTACTCTACAATATATTAAAAAAACATACCAAGTAGATAGAATTTAGCTTTTGTAATAACAGTTATCAAACTTTTTAATAAGATACAAAATAAAGTAAACGATCATACCTTTAGAACTCGTCAGGCTATGTCCAATATTATTCCAAAAATTTAATCGGCATCCGAAGACCTTCATTTCTTTAACTCTTTCTTTCATATTGCCCAGTACACTGGTTTCGGTTAAACTGACACAGGGAATCATTTAAAATGATTCTCTTTTTTTTTCACAAATTTTAGCACAATGATAATTTGCAATAAATTTTAGCAATTTTATCTCACACTTGATTTTTTTTTTTTTTTTGTTGTAATTTATTTAACACAATTTATTTTTTATATTTTTTTTTTACCAAAATGCCATAAGTTAAAACGATATAACAACTTCATTGGATTGATTTTTTTTTTTAACAATTGAACTCCTAGAGAAAAAGAAACAAAAAAATACAAAATAAAAATAAGTTTTAAAAAGATTCTCCTTCAACTATTCATGCAAATATACATAAATTTGTTGCATGTGAGAGAAATAATTATTTGCCTTCAATTAAAAATCAAATTGCATTTTTTTTCCACTATCTTTATGTGTGTGTGTGATTATTATTTTTTTTTTTACGAATAAAACAGTTAATTTAAGTCGATCTTTTGGTATTGTCAGAAGCTTCAAGTATTTAAATGCTAATTAAGCTTTTGATTCAAGAGAGTGGGATGCAATTTATCTCCATTTGTTAATACCTTTTTAATGAAAGTTTGCTGCTGCATTTGATTGAATTAAATACCTTTCAGTCAAGTCGATGTTGTGTTTGTTGCTTTTGTTTGATGTGTTGTATCTTAGGAACTACTTTAACGTGAAAAAAAGAATTATTATTATTACATCTAAATGAGACTTGCAGTTGTATGGTAGAGTGTTTGACTCATTAAGATGTCAGTTGTAATTTGATTTTATTTCATTCTTTCACCAATCAATTTATGAACTTATCAATATTCTCAAGGTGAATTCATTTTAAACATACGATTAGTATTCATTTTTGCATTTAATTTATATTCATTCTTTGATAATATTCAACTGAGGTTGATTTGACTGGCTTTAAAGAAAAAAAGACTACAAAATTAATTTTTTAAATACTAAATAAAAAATTATAATTATTTAAAAAAATTATTATTGTTAATTTTTAAGTGAAAAATCTTAGCAAGAAGTAATTTCTCAATAGCAAATTTAACACTGCGCCAATCCTCAAAAAAAAAAGAAAAAAAAAAACAAGCAACGAGTACGTTTTTTAATTTCACAATTAATTTAATTTTAATTTGTTGTATTACATCGTGATTACATAATTAAATTTCAAACAAATAAAAAAAATCAATAAAAAAAAATTACGACACAATAATGTTACATTATTTTTATTGCGATTTTGTCAATTAAAAAAAAAAAGTATCTAAACGATCATCAAAACAAAAGCCGCACATTAATAACCTTGTAGCTTCATTAATCACTGTCAAGTGATTCCAAATCATTTACAAAGGA
The DNA here is from genome assembly GCF_945859705.1 of Episyrphus balteatus. Classification (NCBI taxonomy): domain Eukaryota; kingdom Metazoa; phylum Arthropoda; class Insecta; order Diptera; family Syrphidae; genus Episyrphus; species Episyrphus balteatus. The sequence goes on along the minus strand of NC_079134.1, from coordinate 10,129,191 downwards.
AAAATAATATCATAAAGCGAGTAACAACATTCAAACTTACCTACATTTCAATTGACACTATCAACTTTCTTCTCGTTTTTCTTCAAAATTGGCATTGTTTTTTCTTCCCCCATATCTATTACCACCTGAAATTTATTGGTATTTTGTATCCAATTTGAGATACCAATCGATCTTAGATTAGTTTCGATTTTTTTTTTTTAAGAAGGTAAGTTGTAGTAGCCAGCAGCAAAATATTGTTGTTGAAGGAGTTAAGTTTTTTTTTGCTTGTTTTAAATAAAATGAAGAAAAAAGAAATAATAAAAACGAAAAGTAGGACAATCACAAAATGTTTGTAGTTGTTGGATATTTTTTGTATCTTTTGTTTCTGTTTTTTTTTTTCTTTTTTGGCTCTGGTCGATAGCTCTATTGGATACTTAAGTTGTTGAATTCAAACAATTTATCCTTAGCCATGATTCAAATGGGGGGAATATCGCAGCAACAACACACAAATAGTCGAAAACCAAACGAACAATAAAATCACAATGAACTGCTGAAAGGGAACGATATTTTAGGGTCGATTGAAGATTGAAGAGTTTAGTTTGCTGGTTTTTTTTATGTTTATAACACAGATGCTCAGATGAAAAGAAAATTAATTACATGACCTTTTTGATACTCTTAGATTGTCGATTGACTAGAATCGAGATATTATTAATTGTTGCAAAACGAATAAAAGATGTTTAAAGGATGGAAAGATTCCATCGATGAAGTTCGATTTAAGTTCTTTTGTAATGTGATTATAGTTGTTAAGCGGAGAACCGATAATTGAGTCTTTTATAATTCTTTAATGTTTTTTTTTTTTTTTACAAAAAGAGTTATTTTTTTATGTAATAGAATCGATCTAAAAAGTTTTGTTGCAGTTTTGTTCTTTTTTTTTATAAATTAAGAACCACAAAAGGTAGGTCGATTGGGTTAATTGAAAATAATTACCTTGGCAAGTTAAATGATAGACATTCGTTGTGCCGTTTAATTTAGTAACATTCGCTGATGGAAAAGTTTAAGCTGTAGTTGATTCGATTATATGTTCACGTAATAATTTTAAAATTAGAGCTCCAATTCTATCATATTCTGTCTTTCCAGTAACTAAAAAATTTCCAAGAGTTCTATTAAAAAAAAATCATGCAATTCTGTAGACTTAGGTTCTTTTTTTTTGCTAGTTAATTGACACAGTGCATCACCTAATTTGTCTTTCGTAAATTTTTACTACCACAAAAATATTTTTGGTATGCCATTTAGAAAATATCGTTTTTTTTTTGCACGAAGAAGTCAAAATAATTTGAAAGTTATAAATCAACTCAAAGAAATGGGAAATCGGCTTTTTTACAAGTTATCGAAAGATAACAATCAGTACTGGAGTACCACAAGATTCATGATTTGGTCCACTTCTGTTGAACATACCTACTAAGGGTTATCAGTTTGTGTATAAAATTTTTTTTATCCTGTCTTGTGTTGATAATAAGCAAGTGGTATAGATTTTTGAATATTAAACATTGATGCTGGTACAGCAGTAAAAAGATTTTAAGAGGCCTATCTCCGATAACAACAAGAATTCTTTAGAACGAAGCTAAAGTAGTTTGATTGATGTTTCTAGACTTAATAGTTTCTTTTTTCTCAGTTTTAAAGTTGAAGTTTTTCCAAATTTCTTTAAAAAAAAGAAAGTTAAGTTCACTGCCAATTCTAAGGAATATCTTGAAGGTCTTGAAGACGATCCAAATTTCCGTTATTCTTTTTCTTTATTCGGCATTCAAATGTCAATCATTCATATTGGCACGTTGCAAATTGGCACGTTTGACACAAAACCATCGATATTCCTTATTTTGTCGAAATTTCGACTAACAAAAGGCGTACTTAGTTTGAAGACTAAACAGGTACAAAGTTGAAGGCCATCTTTTCTGTCAAAATCTTGTGTTGCAAAAATTCATAATTTTTTGAGAACAGTATTTTGAAAATTCTTGAATTCACAAGGAAAATTTTTAGTTAAAATTATTGTAAATTTTATTGTTGACTTTACTACATTTCTGTACAAAGAGAATTTTCAAAAAAAAAAAAACATACTAAGGTGTAATTTGAGCTGCTACTATTCCATTTAAAAGCCTTCAATTAAAAAGTTTAAACCGTTTGAATCTTTTTTTTTCAAGTAAATTTAAAGTTTACTCTCTGTGAAATAATATGTTTATCCTCATTTTTGAACAACTTGCATTTATCTTCGTTCTTGAAAAACAAAAAAATTAAATCCAGTCACACAAAAACAATCTTTAAAATAATATTATCCTTCAACGTTCCATTTATTTAAACGAAAAACATTAAAAACCCTTTCTATATTCCCTTTGGCAAAATAAACATACAAAAATGTCCTGAAAACTTCAAAATCCTTCAATCTTAACAACGACGACGACATTCAATGAGCAAAAAAATAAATAAACATTCTCATAACAAAGTATGTACAACAACAACAAAAATAAAAACAGAAAACATGAAGAGTCCGGGTAAAAAAATAACTAGAACGCGAAGTGCTTCCCATTTTGCAGCAGAAATTCCATTTTCATCAAAAGATTTCATTTTAAATCGTAAACATCAAGTAAAGACAGAGGACGAACGAACGAATGTTTTTTTTCTTCTAAAACATCCGTTGATGACTTTGCTAGTGGGAGGGTTGGGGGTTGAAGGGATTCTGTGGTAGAAGAACTAACAAAAAAAAAAAACGCTCTAGTTATCCTTCTGTATTTGCATTCAATCTGCGCTGCGGCCCAAAACTATTTCCGCTCCAACAAACCAACCGCTTAGTCTTTTTCCATCTCCTTTCCTATTTCTCTCTCTCTTTCCTAAAACCCTTTCCTCTCAATCTAAATCTAGGCATTTGTATGTAAAGTAAACGACGGAATAAGAACAAAAACTTAATTTCCTTTATGCTAGAAATCAGGACATGAACTCAATTTCTGTTTTTGAACAAAAAAACCAGAATCATAATGATGCGAACAAAATTTGTAATTCTCGTTTTTTTTTTTTTGTAATTCTTAAAGAGTTTTTTAAAGTCAATGCCACTCTCACTCTTATTTTTTTCGGGCAAATAAAAAAACGACAGAATATAACGGATTCAAATTGAACAAATAAAATGACAGCAAATCCAGAAAGTAACAGTTGGTAAATATTAGCACTTCCAATTGACGCAAATTGACGGCCATAACAGCTTTCGATTTCGTCACCTTTTTTGGTGAAGGGGTTTACACTTTTTTGCTCTTAAAAAAAGCTTCTTTTGACTTCTTTTTTTACTTTTTTTTGGTGGAAAGAAAATAACAGTTTTTATATTTTTTTTTGGGAAAAATGATATTTCTTAAAGCATTATTGATAATTGTTTCCATTTATAGATGGCGGTAATAAAAGCATTTCCTGTTCGACAGCAGTGAAGGTGATTGTAAAAGAGTTAAAAAAAAATCGCAGAAAAAAAAAATCAACTCTTCTTCTCTTCTGTTGACACACTTTTTAGGTTTAACATTTTTTTTTCATTTTTTCTTCTGATAAATGGGAAAGCATACATGAAGAAAAAAAGGCAGAAAAGTGAAAATTATCCAAAAATGGGTTGAACAAGAAGCAAAAAAAGAAGATACATTATAAACGGGCTTCAATTTTTGGCAATTATTACCCCTACTGGTTTTCCCAGTTTATGTTGATTCAATTGTGAATCTTTTAAGATTTGAGGAGAGTGGTTTAAGAGTATAATTACTTTTACATGTGTTTTTTTGTTGTTTCTGTTGATATCGCTGTTTTTATAAGTGTGGTGTAGAAGGTGAACAAGCGATAAGTAGTCATTTGAGTTGAGAACTTATAACCACTTAAGTTTTTTTTTTTCTCAATTTTGGTTTTAATTGAACAACTGAAACAGAAGGCAATCAGTTTTGCTAAATTAAAGCAATCAGTTTTGAGTTAATTGACAACCCATGAATAATTGCAGGAAGATTTTTTTTGTTGTTGTATGTTCTTGAGATGTTCAAACGAGAAAGTTAAGTTATACATATACATGCAAATTGAGGTAATTTTATATTTTTTAAGAGGGCGGATCAGTAATAAATTATTTTTGATCATTACATTTTTTGAGAGGATGTATGAAATAAGATATTGGATAATGTGTTTTGGGTTAATGTCTATCTTCCTTTTATTATTAAAGGTTTGAGGTTAAGTTTGATAGATAATAATGATATGATAGGTATGAATCTAATTCGAATTTTACAGTTATCGGTATTATTATCGGACTCATTACTACCCCAAATTCACGAGTGAGAGTAATGATTTTGCGATCTTGGATGACCAAACCTTGTATCAAACCTATCTATGTTTATGAATTCAGGGAAAACTGGCTTTATATAAGCTTATAACTCGATTTTAATTTAAAAAGCTCTGAACGTGACAGTTAATTTTTTTTATGTGTTAACATATTGATTTTACAAAATTTTGAGTTTTGTTCAGAAAGAAGTTTTTTTTAGACTTGCTGAAACATTACCTTTTTTTCTGCATCTTGTAAATTAAGGTTAAAGTGGTGGTGATTTTAATAATTGAGTTGTTTTTACCAACATATCCTCATAGAAATTTTTTTTTATGAATTATGAACATTTCGGTCGTTTTTTTACTTGAATACGGTGCTACAAAGTGAATAAGAAGATTAAGTATTTAACTAATTTTATATGTATTTTTCTTTGTTCCCGCATAACTTTGACAAATTACGTATGATTTGAAGCTTTTTGCTTGTCTGTTCATGTCTTTGGTATATAAATGGCACCATTGTCTGGTCCTCTCATTGCCAATTCGTCCTCTATTTATAAATAACTTTGGCATATAAAAACATAATACGAAAGTGATACTGAAACTGATTTTATATCAGAAATTCTTTATCTTTTTAGAGAATTTAGGAACTGAATCAATGATCTTTAAGTTGCCACTTATCTGTTTGGCTACCATCAATTATTCGGAAATGATTTGAATTGTGTGCCCAATTATTTGTCTCTGTTTTTCATAATGCTTGTCGTTTCATAAGCACCAAACGCATGGGCACCAAATTCTATCAATAAGCCATTAATAAAAATGGTTTTATTCACTTCCGGAGCTCAGACGGAGTCTTTTTTTCACTAATTTGACTTTGATTTGCTTAATTGAGCTGATGTCTGAAATTTCACTCAATTTTGACAGATTGTAGAGTTGCCGCCTAGCTTTTTTGCACGTTTTTGAACAATAGTTTTTGATTGAGCAAATGAAATTTTATACAATGGTTTATTCAAGCATCAGAACACTGCAACAATTTTTCGATATTTACCTAAATTTTCAGAACCAATGCCTGAGCGGAATAGAATAAAATTTTGTACAAAGTTTCAATTATAATTAGAATATTATTATTATCCAGAAAAACAATCACTGAAACTGCAAAATATCAAAGAAAAAGAAGTTATGGCTAACCCGCGACGAAAATAGATCTGAGGAACTATTAGCTAGATATAGGGTTGATAGCAATGTGATAGCTATAATCACAACGCACTGATGTTATGCGAGCACACAACGAAACTGCCCTTTTTAAGTTGCAAGGTTTTACAAGAAAAAGTGATCTAATACTGAAACATTTTTTTCTGCAACTTTCCACCTGAATCTAGACATCAGGATATTCTGATCTATCTAGAGTCTTATTCAAGAATCTTTAGCTTTTTGGTTAGTTTTAGTTAGTTAGTTTTTTTCAGAATATTGAATTTGAAATTCGCCATTTAAAATTCGGTATAAAAAGTAATGTTAGATTTACATTAGGGTGGGTCAAAAAAATCGAAATTCTTTTTTTTTATTTGGTAATCCGAAAAATCGATTGCTAGACACCTCTAGAATATACACACCAAATATGAGCTCTTAATATTAATGGGAAGGTCCTCCACTTCGCAATTTTCCATTTTTACATCAAGCTTCTACTAAAAAAAAAAATAATTTTTTTTTAAATCGACTTTTTAGCAAATGTCTTCACATATTTTTGTAGGAAATTGAACGCTCTACAAAAAAAAGGCCTTAAACACATTTTTCGTTTATCTAACCGTTTAATAGATATTTGAGGTCCAAAAATCAAGAAAATCTTTAAAAATTCGTTTTTTGTTCTAAATTTTGTAACAAATTGAAAAATTATAATCATCAAACGCGCAAGACATATTCTTGTAGGAAATAGATTGCTCCACAAAAAAGGTCTTATTAACTTTTTTTATTAATCTAACCATTCTAAAGATATTCGACGTCAAATTTAAAATAAAATATAAAAGCATTTTTTACTTTTAAAAATTTTCTAATTCACTGAAAATTCATTATTTTAAAATTACCAAGATATATTCTTGTAGGGGCTTAAACTTTATACAAAAAATTACTTGGCATCAAATTGATTGCTTTAGAAGATATTCGTATCCAAATCGCAGTGCATACGGGTCATAAGAAAACTATTGAAATCAGTGAGCATTGGTTTGGATACGAATATCTTCTAAACGGTTAAAGCAATAAAACAGCCTTTTAAAACAAAATATCGCATTTACATGCATTATTCAAATACCACAGGATCATTAAATCTCACAAGGAAGTAAATATAACTTAACTGTCTGGTTCTGTTGGTCAACCAAAAAATTATTTGCACACAAAATAAAGGTTACTAAGATCAATCCTTATTTTGAAAACCAAAATAAAAAATTAAATTAAACCCACGTATTTGACCTTGAACTCATTTTTATTTTCCGTGCAACAAAAAATAATAATAATAAACTGAAAAAAAAAACCCGATCTGCATTGTTAACCTTCTCAACCTCAATACCATCAACTTTTTTCTTTTTTTTTTTTTTTTGGAAAAAAAAAACAGCTTTGACTTCTTCTCTTTGGCTTAAAAATGAATTTCTCTCTTGATATGACAACTGGGCATACATACGGCACACTTTTTGCAAACGACACATACGGTAACCAAAACAAAAAAAAAATCTCGTTACCTTCCTAAATAAAAAAAAAAAAACAAAAATCCCAAAAAACCTATCTATCTACCATCTGCATTGCTCTACCTTCAAAACTACTGGAAGAAAAAAAAAACTCAAAAAAAAAAGACATCTTGAAAAGTATCTTTAACCAAGAACCAGTTCTTTGGGCTGACAAACGCGCGTATTAAATGCAAAACCCAATACCTCTCTGGTCTCTGCCTACATTAAGTTAAACGAGAGAGAATAAAAAAAAACCTGAGACGCATGCTTAGCTTAGTGCTTAGTAGGTATATGCAAGTGCAGCAGCACTCTGCAAATCTCGTGATATAAAAAGTTGAAGAAGAAAAACAATAATACACTCCAGATCACTGGATTAGGGTCATATTTTAAAGATTTTTTTTTATTTATAGTTCAGATTTAAAATGGGATTTAAAAGGCGTTTATAACTACTAAAACCTTGATTTTAAAGGAAAAGAAAATGTAAATAAATGAAAAGAGAGAGAGTTTCAGTGGCCCAATTTGTCAAAATTTATTCTCATATTCTTCGTACTGTTAATGAGAACAAAACTTAGAAACTTACGTTCCAATCAGACCTTTGACGCTCGAGCGCAAAGGGAACAAACAAACATTTTTTCTATTTATTTTGATATTTTGCCTTCTACTTTATTTTTCTGTTTATTAGGCAGTGAAAAACTGTCAAAAGTGATACCTTAAAAGCACTGACAGACTTCAAAATAAATTTAGAGCCCAATCAATTGACACGGAGTGTGAGTATATGAATATAAACCAAAGTAAACTCTCCTCACCCTTTTCAGCTTGTATTTATATTTTCTTTCATTTTTTTTTTCGTTTTTTGTTGTGGATGATGGTAAATTTCATGGACATTCTCCTCCGCCTTGAAACTTGAATATATTGGCACGTTAAAGGCACCATCTTTGAAATGGAAATAAATTTCAAAAACAAAAACAAAATATCTCTTTCGCTTTGGTACCGTTAGAATTGAGAAAGACGACACATGTTGAGAGATAACGACGAAGATGCTGATGATCATCAACATCATTCGCGCGTACTTGCCCCCAGAGTGCAGCAAGCACAAATTTATTTATTTATCTTTCAGTTTCAGTGTCTGTGTAGTGTATTTGCATCTGCATCGTCGTCGAAGTTGTCATGAGAGCTAGTTTAAGACCTCCTTTGCAAATTGTATAGGCAAATAATTATAAATTACAAAACTGGGCGTGGCAGTTTCGATTATAAAAATACCGCTCACTGAATCTCATTAATTTCAAGTGGAGAATTAATTTCTTAGTTCTACACTCAAATGCCATTCCTTACATTTTGCACACTGACAAGATACGTCAGTCAAGGTTAGCTTTAAGAAAGATTAAGATGAATTTTTTGGATGCAGAAAATTGTTGTTGTTTTAGTTGGATTTGCACAAATATTAGCCAAGATTTTATGACTCCATTTTTGGAGACTTTTGATGTCTATGAATAAATTATATAGGTACACAAACCGCAACCAAGGTGTCAAGTTGATTTTGAAGTTTTACAAAGGTTGTCGAGTCTCGAGTGTGTTATACCAAGACAACGTTAAGCCACAATATTGTAAATGACGAAGTTTGAAGATAAAAGTGTGAGGCGAGGTGAGGTGACCCACTCGCAAAGTTATGTTCCGAAATCAAGTCTACTTTTCTACAAACAATGAGTGGTTTTTGGTTTAGTGACAAGGTAAACGTGCCGGTATGTTGAAGACGTGACACTAGAGCAACTAGTGACACGTTCAGGTGTCAAATTGCGGCGCCTCGTGGGCGATTTCAATTATTATTTGTTTTTTTGTATTGAATAGATATGACGCTTTATAGATGTCATTCTGTGTCGGAGTTATATAAGTGATTATTAATAGAATGTGAATTCAAATTTGATTTGTCATGGATGGGAAGGTTATTTTTTTTTTTGTTGATTTTGATTTTATTGTAACAAGATTATTGAATTTTTATATAAGATTGGGATTGGGACCTACGTGTTGAAGAGATGGTACACATTTATTTCTGATAGACTAGCTAAGGAGGAGATTTGTTAAAAAAATTGCATTTTTAATTGTTAAATCATAGAAATATATTACTTTATAAGTTATGACCCAAGGAGTTAAGACCCAAAAGTTTCTAATCCATACATTTCTGACCCAAAAAGGAATGACTAGTGTAATGTAATCCTAGGAATTATAGGCAATCAGAAATCAAAATCAATGTGAGGTCTTAAGAAGTTGTGCCCCTAAAAATTATTTGCAACAAAAAAAAAAATTATAGAATGTCAAGACTTTTGATTTACGAAGCAATGACGCAAGCCATTTTTAAAAAATAAAACAGCTAACTCAGAAATTATGACCCACTAAATTTTGAATGAAAGAGAAACAATCAAAACATAGTAGACCCAAGGATTCTTGAAGCTTAGAGTTTTAATAAAAAAATTGACAACTTTAGTATGACTAGGGATTAATCACGCTGTTGAGACCATGTTTGAAGGTTGTATCATACCCTAGGATTTTTAGCGTAAAGATCTAGGGCTGAAGATTAGCATGCAAGGCGTTCTAACCCAAGGAGATATTTATTTATTTTACTAGGATTTATTTAAAAGTTATGACCCTAAAAAGAGTTTTGAAAATACGGTTTCAATAGTTGAGATCGAAAATTTTCTAGATTTTGACGGAAAAACGGAACTATGCACGCAGAAAGTTTGGACCTTTGAAAGTAATGACCCCTAGGGAATTCTGACAAGGAGTTAAGATCTTAAACAGCTGTGATCGTAATATAAATACCGCCGAATAGTTATGACTTTGAAAATAGTTTATGCCCCCATGAAGCAATGACCCTAAAAGACTTTTGAAAATACAGTTATTTTTAGCAGTTAGGATCGCAAATTTGCTAGCGGAATCGTGAATCTTAAAAGTTTTGGCCTCCAATATATAACCCCCACAAATTTTTACAAGGAATTAAAAAATTTAAAATTAAGACCTCCGACATTTATGACAGTTTTGGTCACCAATGAGTTCGAGAATTCGAAATTATGACTCCAAGGAACTATAACTTCAGAGTGTTATGTACTAAGACCAAGAAAGTTTTAACCAGATGTAATCGAAAACTATGACCTCTCAGGAGTAATAACCCAAAATACATACAAAAAGGAATTTTGAGTAGCGATAAAAAAATTATGACCTCAAAAGAATAATATCTGACAAGAATTTATGACTCAAAAGAGGCAATGACAAGGAGTTACAAATCTGAAAGCGTTTTAAGGCCCAAAAATTAAGACTCACGAAGTAATGTTCCAAAAATGTCACCTATCTAAATCTAAATGGTATATCGTTGCTATGCAGCCAAAATGCACTAAGTCAAAAAACATAGTTTTGAGTAAATCGATTTTTAAGATTATTTCTCTTGTGAAAATTCAATGTTAACTGTTATTTGTCAGATAATCACTTTAAACACAAACTCAACATTTTGACATTAGTTTCCAAAAACTTTTTTGGTTTTTGAATAACAAAAATGATAATTATGTGAACAAAAGTAGAAAAAGCCATGACTTAGTGCCTTTTACCTGTAATGATTTGCAATTATTTGTTCGTAATGAATACTTTTCTGGCATATAAAGTTAAAGGAAACAACATTATAGCACAAAAGTAAAGACAAAATCTCAATTATACCTAGTTAAATCAGAAATTTTACAACGTAGAAGAATTAAAAACAAGTAACTATTAAAAGAAGGCTTTAAAAATGGAAGCAAGTTAAAATAATCTCTTTCATCTAATACATCTAGTTCTGGAAGGAAATCTTTTGTCCAACATTGTGATGGTAATGATGAAAACCAAGAATGATAAATTTCAGGAATAACACCTTTCTTACAAATGAGGCGTTTAGAATAATAAAGGGTGAAGTCCACTTCTCTATACATAAGTCGGATTTTTAAAGGTCTTTAAAATTAAGGGTTTTGTTCGATATAAAATAATATACCTACAAGAAAGAAATCTGTGAAACCTTTATTTCAAAAGTTCCTATAGTTCTTGAGAAAAGGCTTTTCAAAGTTCAAAACAATGCACAAATTTCAAATGGACTTAACCCATTATTACTCTGAACACCTCATATATCAATCAGGTCTTTCTCCTAGTTGTGCTAATATAAGAGGTTCGGTGTACATTGTACAGTCTTGGCCTTTTTTTTACCGGTAGATAATTAGGAACAGGGTTTCTCCCTCTTCGAAAATTCTTAAAAACGTTCAAGTTTCGAAAATTGTAGCCCGATCAATCTAGACATTTTATCAAAGTTAATTTAAGTACAAGATTTTTTGATGCAGTTAGGTTCCTTTGATGGAGGAGAATATAAAACCACAGTTTTACACCAAAATTTGATATGGCGTATCCCCGAAAATGACCCCTGACCCCTAGGTAGTACGGAAAAAGGTGATTTCACGATTTTTTGATGCAGTTAGGTTCCTTTGATGGAGGAAAATATAAAACCACAGTTTTACACCAAAATTTGATATGGCGTATCCCCGAAAATGACCTCTGACCCCTAGGTAGTACGGAAAAAGTGATTTCACGATTTTTTGATGCAGTTGGGTTCCTTTGATGGAGGAGAATATGAAATCACAGTTTTACACCAAAATTTGATATGGCGTGTTCCCAAAAATGACCTTTGACCCTAGGAAGTTCGAAAAAAGTGATTTCAGTCGAAGGCTTTCATAAGACCTGTTTCAAGAGGTTCTTGTAAGTATGCAATGTTTTCACCTGTAAGTATGCAAAGTTTTAATCCTGCAAATATGCAATGTTTGTAATGCATTAGAAAAAAACATTGCATTTCAATGTGAGGTTTCAATTAGCTCCCAATTTTCCACTCATCTTTAATATTCGACCATGGTCTACTGGTAAGGTGCTGGCTTGGTATGCAGAGGTACGTGGGATCGATTCCTGGTCGGCCCATGTGATGAAAATAAAAAAATGTGTTCTTTTTCAACTAAAATAATATTCTCATCATTTCAGAACAACAGAAAAAGCTGTGGAATTTCCAAAAAAGGAAAAGAAACAAAGTAGGAAAAAATTTTCGGGGATACGCCATATCAAATTTTGATGTAAAACTGTGATTTCATATTCTCCTCCATCAAAGGAACCCAACTACATCAAAAAATTGTGAAATCACTTTTTCCGTACTACCTAGGGGTCAGGGGTCATTTTCGGGGATACGCCATATCAAATTTTGATGTAAAACTATGATTTCATATTCTCCTCCATCAAAGGAACCTAACTGCATCAAAAAATCGTGTACTTCCATTAACTTTGATAAAATTTCTGTTAAATTCGACTGAAATCACTTTTTCGAACTTCCTAGGGGTCAGGGGTCATTTTCGGGGATACGCCATATCAAATTTTGGTGTAAGACTGTGGTTTTATATTCTCCTCCATCAAAGGAACCTAACTGCATCAAAAAATCGTGAAATCACTTTTTCGAACTTCCTAGGGTTCAGAGGTCATTTTCGGGGATACGCCATATCAAATTTTGGTGTAAAACTATGATTTCATATTCTCCTCCATCAAAGGAACCTAACTGCATCAAAAAATCGTGTACTTCCATTAACTTTGATAAAATTTCTGTTAAATTCGACTGAAATCACTTTTTCGAACTTCCTAGGGTTCAGAGGTCATTTTCGGGGATACGCCATATCAAATTTTGGTGTAAAACTGTGGTTTCATATTCTACTCCATCAAAGGAACCTAACTGCATCAAAAAATCTTGTACTTAAATTAACTTTGATATATAGTGAAATTTCGTCTAGGATGATCGGGCTATTGTGGTCAAATTCATATTAAGTTTGAAGTATTCCCGGTTTAATTTTTTCGCATCGAAAACATTTAATTTGAAGCCAGTTAAGAACGAGAATTCTAATTCATTTTTAAAAGGTTATTAAGATTCATATAGAAAATTCAAGTCGTCTTTACTCGCTGATAAACTTATAATTTGTATTAATCTATTTACATTTGACCGCTTTTTTCTTACATTTACCTCACAAGATACTTTGTAAGTCATTTTTCAAATTTAAAAATGTTGTTTTGAAGACAGGAAAAATGCACTAAGTCTCATTAATGCTTTCTCTTGCTATAAACTGGTACTGATTTAATTTTTTTTGCGTTACAGGTAAAAAGCACTAAGTCAACTTAGTGCGTTGTGCCTGTATTAAAGTTATTTTTTTTTGACTTCGTGCAAAAATATACCTCAAATAATTCATAAAGTACGCCAAATATTTCTTAGTGTGGTATTTTGCTAGATCGATATCATCATTCTGAACCGTTTTGCATTTAAATCTAAAAATCCTTAAAATATGACTTAGTGCGTTTTGGCAGCATAGCGACGATATTTAATAATACCTATTCATAACTCATAAGCTTATTAAGATAGGCTTATAAGAACATTAATTATTTTGGTTCTATTTAAACTTGTTGAAAAAGTCGTTTGATACATTTGTCAGATTTCACTGACATTTTCTAAATCCTTAATACATAAGTAGTTTTATTATTTATTTCCAAGAAAAAAAATTAATGACTTCAACATAATCATACCTATTCTCTCTGGCAAGTAAGATAAAGAAAGTCATAAACTGTCATTTATCTGTTCCCCCTAACATAAAAAAGGTAAGTCTTTCCATTTCATATCTCATTTCAAGCGACCCCACAAAATTAGAGTTGTCACACAAAAAAATACGAAGTGTAAGGAAGCCATTATATGATAATTTGTATCATGCACGCACATTCACTTTACTTTTCGCCTCACCCATCTCTAAAACACTAAAATAAACGCATTAAATTATAGAAAAGATAAAATCTTAAACTGCCTTTCCACGAAGAAATTGAAATAGAAAATAATGAGGTGAATCAGTAAAACAAACTACATGATACAAAAAAAAAAGTAAAAATTGAATTAAATGTATACAAAACACTTAAAAAATGTATTTCCTTAGCTTTTTTAGCAGTTAATTAAGAAATACAGCCGCAGTATCTTTGGTGAAGCTTTTTTTTTCTTGTTTCCTAATATCTGAAGAAGACGATGAAAATGGATTTTGTTGATATAAATTTGTTTTTTCCAAGCATAAACAAATATTTTTGATCTGAAAGAGGAAGAATGTAAAATGTTCGTTCTTGTTGATTCTCACGATTTTGAGTGCTATAATTTTTTTTATTTATTTATTTTTTTTTTTTTTTGTTAAAATCAGACTGGAAGTAATTTTTTTTGTTACCACTATTTTTCTAAAGTAATTTATTGAAAAATCAATATTAATGACAGAAGTAGGTATTATAATAAACTTATTTAAAAAGAAAATTTGACTAATTTGTATTTATTTTAAGGAAGATTAAGAAAAAGTATTACTTAGCAAATGTCTTTTTCCATCGCTCTACTTGGTTATATGAAGGTTAAAGCTGCACAGAAGTTGCAATACCACAAAAAGATGATGTTATAACCTCATTCAAGTCATAACGTCTCATAATCGTTTTAATTACATCTTTTAATTACTTTGCTGAAGTGTTTTTTTTTTCTCTATTACATAACTCCTTTCACTTTCAAATGGTTAATTAGTCTCTCAACACGTGGTTGACACGCGAAATCATAACAGTTTTCTGCATTTAATAATACAATACCATACAATTTTTTCATGAACAAATAAAAATCAATAAAATTTGTCTTTGAAACACTATTAATTAAAGAAAAAACAACGTTAGTAATTCACTTTTAATTAGATACCTACACGTGTTTAAATTATGCAATATAACATGTAGATTCAAGGCGAGAGTATAATTTAAAGAGCAGTAAAGTCACAATTTATTGCAACAAAGTTAGTTCAATGAGCTTTGAAATGAGTGCTTATTTTTGTTCGTCTTACTTATGCTGTTCGTCTTATGCTGTAAATGTTTGTTTTTAGTTCATAATTTAGTCCGTCGATTAAATTTTACTAAGTCTTGAATTAAAAGTTCTATAGGTACTGACTTTAAGTCGAAAACTTAAATTTTTCAAATGCAACCTTTCCCCAAAGTGCTAGCAACCAAAAACTTTTCCATTTAAATGGCTAAAAGAGCGTAAAATAATTGCCAACTTCCGTGTAAAAGCTACCACCTATTAATCAAATGTCAAACTTTTGAACTGCCATCTCTATTTTCTTTTATATTTTTGTTTTTTTTTTTTTTTCTTTTTTAAGAATGAAAAAAAAAAGAATCATTTTGTACCTTTAGAATTGCATTTTCTTTCGTTTGATTAAAATATATTGGTGCTTCTGTGTGCGCAAGACTTGTCCTCATCCTGTTTTGCAACAACAGGTCATATCCTCTTTTCTTTTATTCATAAGAAAGAAAAAGAAAAATTGTACCTGGAAGACTAATGTTTTGGATAGAAAGGAAGACATCTTCTTCTTTTTTGCTCAAAAGGCCAAAGGGAAAAACAGATTTCATCTAGAATAACAACAAAAAAAAAAACTTGTTTTCTTTTTTCCTTTGATGATTCTTCTGTGAGGTTCAAATTCACCTGAATTGTAATTTTTTTTTATGAAGGTCCCACAAAAGGTGCACTTTGATATTTGAAACAAAAACCAAAAAAAAAAACTGATACTTTCTTCTTTCTATAGCCAAGGGTCTATTTCATCACATTCAAATGAAGATGAAGACCAAGAACACAAGAATTCTCCTGATGACATCGGCCTTGGTACATTTTAAGAATATTAAATTGTGATTATGTCTTATTCCGTGTGGCAATATGTTTTGTTGTTTATATTCCCAAGAGAGTGAGATTCTTATCAAATTTCTAGAGAAGTCGAAGAATTCATTTAGGTTCTGTTTTGTTCACAAATAAGCAAAGTTGTCAATAAAACAACAAAGACTATAAAGTATAGAATAGATTCTTCAAAACAACAATGAAGTGCATAATGTATCCATCTTTTGAAGTCTTTGTTTCCTCTTTTTTTTTCTTCTACCTCATCAGTTATTGTTGATTGACATGTTTTTAGTACGCGTTTTGTGACAAATCGAATTTGAATATTTGAAGCAATAAAAATTAAAGGTAGTTCACAGCAGGACCACCACACAATTACTACCGCCACCAACCGGATGAAGTATGAATATTAATTTGTAAAATAAAATTTAATTTTTATTATTAACTTTGAGTTTTAAACAAAAAACAAAAAAATAATGTTTGTGTTTAAATTTAGCCAAGTAACGAGACATGCAATAAACATGAGCGACTTTGAATAGAAGAGGGTGTGGCAGTCTTTTTTTTTTTTATTGTATTGTTTTTAATTTTAATTTCTTGTTCAACACCAAATAAAACAAGCAATAAAAATTGTAGGTAAATTTTTTATTACCTTTATAACCTTGAATATTCAAAAACAAAAAATTTATTGAATTGAAATTTAATTAGGTAAATTTTGAACTTTAAACAACACAGGTGAAGGTTTCTTTTAAAGGTTTTTTGGAAAGAGCTGGGAAATATTTTTTGTTAGTAGAAGATTAGGCTTAAAATTCTGCTAGTTTTACTTCGAGCTGAGAATTTCTGCAAAGAATTTTTTCAATTACGTCAATTTTCTTTGGTTAATTAACTCTATGGATTGGTTAGATGGGTACTTAATGTACCATTCAATCTTTAAACATAAAAGGGAACTGAAATTGTCTACGTTTTTTTTTTTTTTATCAAACGACATAATATGAGGAATTGGAAAAAAAATATGTAATTCATACAAATTAGGTGTGGTATGTTATTAATATTCAGTCCCTTCATTTGTGGATTCGCTTTATGCATCATTAAGCACTTAAATGCAGCACGCAATCTCATATTAATGGAAAACTCAATCTGAACAAAAAACTCTTTCTTGAAAAAAAAAAAAAAATACATTCCAGATGGTCAAAGTTGAAAAAAAAGGTGCATGTTTATTAAATCAAAATTTATTTAAACCTCAAAGTTAACCGACGGTCATAATAATCTGTGAAGTAATTTATCTCTTCTCTTCAATCTCTCACACGTTTTTTTATGCTTTTTAATTAACTTTTTGTTTTTCCCGTAGGTAGTTACTTTTTGTGACAAACTAAGATGAAAAATAAATTCAAAAAAACTTTACAACATAATTAAAATGTAAGAATTAAAAAAATAAGTAATTATTTTGTAATGAGACATTACATAAGCCTACACCACATACTCCATACATCACGTGAGTCATGCTGATAAGCCTGTGTGATGTGGACGATCGCATTACAACAACAGTATACAGATAACAAAAGACCAACAACATAACAAAACATTGTGGTGGATTTTTTCTGTGTCTTACAATTCACATCATGTTACTACAAAAATAAACATAAGACACCGGATAAAACCCAGTACAAATCGAGTCGTGCTTGAGTCGTGCTTGAGTCGTGCTTGAGTTGGAAAAGTACCAATCAGGTGTACAGAGTGCTTCTCCGCTTTTTGAAAGAACTAGGTTCCAGAAGTGGATTACCAGGTTCTAAAATTAGTGACGTCTGCTATCTCAGACTGTAGTTTATAGTGACGTCTGCTATCTCAGATTGTAATCTATAGTGACGTCTGCTATCTCAGATTGTAATTTATAGTGACGTCTGCTATCCCAGACTGTAGTTTATAGTGACGTCTGCTATCTCAGATTGTAATTTATAGTGACGTCTGCTATCTCAGACTGTAGTTTATAGTGACGTCTGCTATCTCAGATTATAATTTTATAGTGACGTCTGCTATCTCAGACTGTAGTTTATAGTGACGTCTGCTATCTCAGATTGTAATTTATAGTGACGTCTGCTATCTCAGACTGTAGTTTATAGTGACGTCTGCTATCTCAGATTATAATTTTATAGTGACGTCTGCTATCTCAGACTGTAGTTTATAGTGACGTCTGCTATCTCAGATTGTAATTTATAGTGACGTCTGCTATCTCAGACTGTAGTTTATAGTGACGTCTGCTATCTCAGATTATAATTTTATAGTGACGTCTGCTATCTCAGACTGTAGTTTATAGTGACGTCTGCTATCTCAGATTGTAATCTATAGTGACGTCTGCTATCTCAGATTGTAATTTATAGTGACGTCTGCTATCCCAGACTGTAGTTTATAGTGACGTCTGCTATCTCAGATTGTAATTTATAGTGACGTCTGCTATCTCAGACTGTAATTTATAGTGACGTCTGCTATCTCAGATTGTAGTTTATAGTGAAGTCTGCTATCTCAGACTGTAATTTATAGTGGACACTGCTACCTCAGTCAAAACTAGGATTAAGTTTATGAACTTGAATTATATAATGTATATGGATTAAAATTGTATTAAGGAAATTGTATAATGTTAAGATTCTAAAATGAAATACTGTAAAACATAAATATTGTAAAACATAAAACCTTTGTAAAAACATTGTAAAACACTGAATATAAAAGGAAACAAATAAAGTGAACCTCAAAAGCTAAAGTTTGTTGCTTCTTTAGTTAAACCCTGGATCCGACGAGTATACCCCAGCCTATGACAAAAAGCTCCTCACAAAATGGCGCCCGAGCAGGGACTTCATTGAGGTTGATTCACCTGTTCCTTCACCGACCGACCGACCGTTCTTGAAGAATCATCGCTCATTGATGTCCAACCTGACAAAACGTTCCAGACGTTCCAGTTTACCAATAAGGCGAAGCCTTCCGTTAATAACCAGTTCCAGTTTTAATAACTATTCACCGTTTTCTACCGAATTCAGCAACCAGACCCGAAACCAGTCCAGTAACCAGTCCAGTAACCAGACCAGAAACCCGACCAGAAGTTCATTGAACGTTCCAAACGCTCCCGTATACCAGTAAGGCTAAGCCTTCCGTCAATAATACTCCGTTCAGCCGAAAATTTTATTTATCAAAACGAAAATATGCCACCGAAAATAACAAACGGAAACGACCAAGACCAAAGAGACTCCGACCAAGATCCCTCCGTCATGGAGAAAACCGATGAACAAATGGATCAATGCATTGGAGGAATTTACCTGTTGAGAAAACCAGAGCTTATCGAGAAGATGGCTGCCAACAACTTAGACACCACTGGTACCGTAGCCATCCTAAGACAGCGATTCAGTGCTTTTATTAGGAGTTCCCGTACCAGCCGTCTATCACACAGTCTTTGTGAAGAATTATCACAGAAAAGCCAAGAGGATGATGAGACACCTCCACCGAATACTCCAAGGCCTGCCGACGCCGGTGTTCAAGAGGACCAAGAAGCACTCAATCATCGAACCTATCACAGTGATCAAATGCTGAATGCATCCAGTCATCCATATACCCGCATTAACAGAGATGCGGAAGTAATGAATATCGTACGTAAATGGGGATTACGATTTGATGCATCAGGAAAAGCTCTAGAATTTATGGAGCGCATCGAAGAATTGATAGCATGTTACTCACTCCCATCAGACCAGATTCTTAAAACTCTCCCAGACATTTTTCGTGGTACAGCCCTTGAATGGCTACGCATACACAGGGACCAGTTCCAGACCTGGGTAGAGTTCAGACAATCATTCCTCCGCTATTTTCTGCCCACCCGTTTTGTCCATAAACTAGAGGACGAAATAATGCGAAAGAGGCAAGGGCCACGGGAAACTGTCAAGGAGTTCATACGAAGTATGGAATACCTTATCCGACAACACCCCAAAATGAAAATAGCAGAAAATGTGGACCGAATCTACGATAGTCTAAGGACAGAGTATAGGCTACACATCCGGCGTAGAGACTTCGAAACACTCCAAGAATTAACAGAACTGGCAGAAGAACTTGAGTTTGTTTGGTCAGAAGAACGAAGTCAGAGACCAGTTGTTGGCACCTATGTCCAAGCACCTCAATGGAGAAACCCACAATCAGTTCCCGAGTCTTCTCCATTCGCTCTCCAGAAATAAATGCCAATTTTTGACTCCGAAATTGCAGCTACCTACCAGAAGTTTTATTAACCTAGTTGCTTATGAAAGAAGCACGCATTGCTGGCGTTGCAAACAACTAGGTCACCAGAAGCAAAACTGCACCCGACGTCCCCGACTCTTTTGCTCCTACTGTGGAGAAGACGGTCGAATGACCAAAAACTGTGTATGTCATCAAAACAAGAACACCCCAATGACCGAGTTAAAAGCAAAAGGACATAATCCAAGAAACGTACCAGAAAACAACCAGCATCATATATCGACACTTGTTCCTGTTTATCAAGAACCTTTTCTTCGAAGGTCCCGATCCATTATCCAGCCTTGCTCATTAGCCAAACATCATAATCGTTGGCTAACACGGTACTTAAAGAAGATTCGATACCAAAAACCGAAGAAGAATCCTGCAGGTGAATCCGAAGATGTAGAGCAAATCTATTGCCCCAGTATGCCGACTAAACAAGAAGACTCATCTGTACCTGCACTTTCCGTTCCGGAACCTTTGAAAGATCCCAGATACTTTGTTCCGATTAATATAGCAGGACAGACCTTCAAAGCCCTCATCGACACTGGTGCAACCAATTCGTTTATCGGGCTAGGAATGCGAGAGAAGTTGCAGAGCCTTAAAATACCAGTCCAACATGAGCAGGTCGAGGTTCAACTTGCCAATGGAGATCATGTTACCACCGAAGAAAATTATAATATAAGATTTGATATAGGCAAAATGAGAGTTCACGGTAAAGTGACTTTCCTGAATGAATTAGCTGAAGACGCCATCATTGGCATGGACATATTGCAGCAGTCTATAATTGAATTGAAACTGGCAGGAATCTCTTTGCTTAGTAACAAAGCCCCAGAGATAAATATATCAACCAAAGAGATTATTGAAAGATTACACTCTTCTAATACGGAATATTTTTGCAATTTAAGATCACAAAAAAATTGGAAGAAAAAGAAGAAGGCAAAGACTGAAATATTTAGTTTAAGTTAAATGAATTATTATTATGAAGTACTTTAGAATATAAGAATATTTCCGCTTGTATAAAAATATAAATAATATTATATCATAAAAAGTAATGAAAAAAAAAATTATTAATTAGATTTTAAGTTTACAATTATAATAAGTAACATATAGCCGAACCAGCTACATCACTACCGCGCCTCTTGCGGGTAGCACCGATGGACATCGCTGGACGGGTCCATAACCCCTATTCTCAGAATCATCATCCTATCGCGCCCTTTTTGCGGATAGCTCCGATGGACATCGAGGGATGGCTTAGGCTAAAAACACCAGGCTGATAAATCTACAGCGCCATTTGCGGGTAGCACCGAGGGACAACGTTGGATAATGTCCCATTTTACCACCTACAAAAGCATCTATTTATTCAAGGACGAGAAGGTTCTCGTCTCTGAAAGAAGGAGGGGAGTGTAATGAGACATTACATAAGCCTACACCACATACTCCATACATCACGTGAGTCATGCTGATAAGCCTGTGTGATGTGGACGATCGCATTACAACAACAGTATACAGATAACAAAAGACCAACAACATAACAAAACATTGTGGTGGATTTTTTCTGTGTCTTACAATTCACATCATGTTACTACAAAAATAAACATAAGACACCGGATAAAACCCAGTACAAATCGAGTCGTGCTTGAGTCGTGCTTGAGTTGGAAAAGTACCAATCAGGTGTACAGAGTGCTTCTCCGCTTTTTGAAAGAACTAGGTTCCAGAAGTGGATTACCAGGTTCTAAAATTAGTGACGTCTGCTATCTCAGACTGTAGTTTATAGTGACGTCTGCTATCTCAGATTGTAATCTATAGTGACGTCTGCTATCTCAGATTGTAATTTATAGTGACGTCTGCTATCCCAGACTGTAGTTTATAGTGACGTCTGCTATCTCAGATTGTAATTTATAGTGACGTCTGCTATCTCAGACTGTAGTTTATAGTGACGTCTGCTATCTCAGATTATAATTTTATAGTGACGTCTGCTATCTCAGACTGTAGTTTATAGTGACGTCTGCTATCTCAGATTGTAATTTATAGTGACGTCTGCTATCTCAGACTGTAGTTTATAGTGACGTCTGCTATCTCAGATTATAATTTTATAGTGACGTCTGCTATCTCAGACTGTAGTTTATAGTGACGTCTGCTATCTCAGATTGTAATTTATAGTGACGTCTGCTATCTCAGACTGTAGTTTATAGTGACGTCTGCTATCTCAGATTATAATTTTATAGTGACGTCTGCTATCTCAGACTGTAGTTTATAGTGACGTCTGCTATCTCAGATTGTAATTTATAGTGACGTCTGCTATCTCAGACTGTAATTTATAGTGACGTCTGCTATCTCAGATTGTAGTTTATAGTGAAGTCTGCTATCTCAGACTGTAATTTATAGTGGACACTGCTACCTCAGTCAAAACTAGGATTAAGTTTATGAACTTGAATTATATAATGTATATGGATTAAAATTGTATTAAGGAAATTGTATAATGTTAAGATTCTAAAATGAAATACTGTAAAACATAAATATTGTAAAACATAAAACCTTTGTAAAAACATTGTAAAACACTGAATATAAAAGGAAACAAATAAAGTGAACCTCAAAAGCTAAAGTTTGTTGCTTCTTTAGTTAAACCCTGGATCCGACGAGTATACCCCAGCCTATGACAAAAAGCTCCTCAGCTCATTGAACTAACTTTGTTGCAATAAAATGTGATTTTACTATTTTTTAAGTTATATCTTTGCCTTGAATCTAACTACATGTTATATAGCATAATTTTGGCACGTGTAACACATTAACAATTAAAATAAACAATTTTTACATAATGTAAGTTTTTCAAAAACAATACATTGATTTGTCTTTTTTTTTCTTAAATCTGAATTTTGAACTCTACTTCAAAAATAAAAAAAAAGGTTATGACTTCGCGTGACAACTACGTGTTAACTAATTAACCATTTAAAAGTGAAAGGAGTTATATAATAAAGAAAAAATTAAAGAAAAGTAAAAGATGTGATAAAATACAATACAATTATGAATGAATTATGACTAAAATAAAGTTATAAAAGCTGCTGTGGTATTGCAATTTATGTGCAGCTTAACTCTTTGAATAAGACAGTAAAGTAATTTATCCTTTTGGATATTTTTAAACAAATAAAAATTTAAACAGAATTGCATACTTTGTGATTCACTTTTATATTCTAAACGCTAAGTGATACATTTTTTTTTTGTCTCATTAACTTACACTTATCATGTAGATATGAATTGACTTAAAAAAAGTTGGAAACATACTGTGAATAGCGTCTGGTCTTCTACGAAAGAAAAAACTGCCCCAAATCTAAGAACATTACGTAATAACCAGACGATCAGAGGTTCTATATTGATGCAAGATGGGGCTTTTGTCATAAAGTTAAGAATGTCACATTATTCCTCGATACAAAAATTTATGTATTGGACCTGTCTGAAAATTTTCCGGTCATAAATTCCATAAAAAACTTCTTTTTGAGCTTATTCCCTTTTGCACGTTTTTTTTTTTAACAAAACTTATGAATTCTTTTACTTTTTTTAAGTCAATCCGTATCTACATGATAAGTGTAAGTAAATGAGACAAAAAAATTTAAGATATTTCGACAAAAAATTTAAAAATTCAGGAACATGAAAACAAACAATTGTATTATCTTCGCTTGAGCCTAATAATATGGCAAGGTACTGTAAACTAGCTGAGCTACAAGTTTGTAGAACATATTTTTGTCTAAAACTTACTGTTTTTAAGATATACGTTTGTATGGCCTCTGAATCTCGTGAAAAGTTCTATTGAACCTTTTTTTTTAGTACAATTTGTTCACTTTTTACAGAATGATAATTTCATGTAGTACTTCATTTAATTTTAAATTATTCCTTAAAACCCTGTTTAAAGTTATCCTTCGATAGCACTTTTAAGACAGTTTAAGAATATTATTTAATTAAGTGTTTCATAATTGTTATTATTTTCTTAAAACTTTCCTCTCGAAACATTTTGTTTTGATTTTTATTTCAATACCGATCAAAAATAATAAATAATACATATTACTAGTAAATATTTATTTAAGCGAAATTAGCTTCCGTAAAAAACATTCAATAACAAACCAAGGTTTAGTCAATTTATTAATTACTTAATTATTAATTGACAAATTGCTTAAAACTAAGTTGATTTTTTGTTAGATGTTGAGATCATCGCCAAAAAAATATCTTCGAAAACAGAAATTATAAATAAATAACACACAAAGTTCAAAAATTGTTTTCAATTTAGTTTCTATGGGAATCTTAATTCAGTTGTTTAAATAACAAAACTTGGTTGAATACTTTTGGGAAATAAAGCGACTTAAGTAAGAAAAAAAGGCAAAAGTATGAAAACAGTTTATTATTCGATACAATTTTAAATTTAATGGACCACATTTTTTAAACTATTATCTTTTTAAAAAACAAAAAAAAATGTAACGTCTTCTATTTAAGGAATTTTATCTTACCAAACAGTATTTTTAATAGTAAAATATATTTTAGATAATTTACCAAAAAAAATGTTTTTTTTTTTTTTCTCAGTAACCTGAATTTCAGCTGGAATTAGTACCCCTCAAGTAATTATTCATCTCTTACAAAAAAAAAACTCCCTCATTTTTGTTGAAATTTGAACAAAAACACCATGTTCTAATTAAAAACCAAATACATTCCAAACAATCTCTCCAACAGATAAATATTCTTATATTCCTCCCATTCCAGAAGGAGGATGTTCCAGATATCTTTTATTTTTTTGTTTTCGGTTTTTCTATCTATGAATGTATTTTTATATATTTCCTTGATGCTCTTCATGTCGCCACACACAATTTAGACTCGTAAAAACCTAATCGGGAATCACAAAATGAAAAAAAAAAAACGAAATTCGTTTAAATAAGATAAGTGGCGATGCATGTTTGACACACGCTTGCTCGGGTTGAATTCAATTTTATTTTTAATATAAGATTTCCCTTTTGGAAAATAAAATTTATACTTTAAGCAATTTAACACATTTTTCGAAGTCATTTAAAATAAAATAGAATTTTTTGTTAATTAAGGTTAAGGAAACTATAAATTTTAAAGAAGCAGGAAAAGTTTTATTTTAAAAAATGTCAAAGAGGGGTTAAACGAAAAATATAAAATGAAAATATTTATTGTCTTAAATTAAGTTCAATAATAATATATTTTTCATGGGAATGAACTCGGTTAATAACGAAGAAAAAATAACAAAAATAATAAAAAATTATTAAAATTATTTTTATTTTAAGTGGAGTGATTGAATATAATTCAATATAAGTTCAAGTCACCTCAACTCCAAAAATTTATAAAGCGTTTCGCCCAGGTACGACAGTGGGCTCATCAGTTAGATCTGTCGTACCCTTACTAAGACGCCTTATTTTGGTCGATGTTTACCGACACTATATACAACTGACAGCATGAATATACTGTGAATTATAATATTCTAAGGGAATTTGTTTATAAAGCGAAACGCTTTATAAATTTTTGGAGTTGAGGTCACTTGAACTTATATTGAATTGAACTCGGTTATTCAATAAGTTTGCGAAAGGGATTTATGTAGATTTGAATTTTTTAAGAACTCATATGAAACAACGTCACCAATAATAGACAAATAATGTCAAAAATATTGTATTTGGGAAAGACGATTTTCTTAGCATATAGTATCAGCTTAAAATTGAATATTTTTTGTTTGTTTTTGTATTCATTTTTTTTTTTGTATTCAGGATTTTTAGATTGGGAGTTTTTTTTTTCTAAAAAGCATTTTCCGGGTGTTTTCCCTTAGAATATGAATTCTTGATTTAAAATTTTATTATTTTTGCTTTATTTGCAATTGTTTTTAAGGAAAAATTCTTAAAATGGAAATTCCTTTCAAAACAATAAAAACTCTTCATACAGTGCGAAGTTTTAAAACATTCCACGAACTTCTCGTTCTGAATTATACTATCTCAAAAACAATTATTTAAAGTTACAGCTCCAAGAAGAAATTAAAATAATGATTAGGATTTTTGGAGTGCACCTAAAAATCAACTTCGTTACATGAAACTACTTCGAGAAGCTGTATATCAAAATCTATGACAGGTATGAAGAATATTTAAAATTCAATATGATGATATGAATATGATATCCTATCACTTGCAAATTAAGTGTTTGAATTTGTGTGTAAGTTTTTCAGATATGGGAAAAAGAAAAAAGCGAATAGAATGTTAAAAATCCTTGACCGTTTGCAAACGGTGAAAAATTGTCTGCAATATTTTGTATGTTAATTTAAATTTTATCAAAGTTCTGCTTTTTAAGATTCTGTTTTCAAAACTCTGCCAACATGAATCTATTTGAAAAAATTTGCTTATTCTGTTTCCATTTTTTTCCACATCTTTCATGTAATTCAACTTCAGTACTTTCTAAAATGTTTGCTGTTTAGCTGTCGCAAATATTTTTTCAAAATGCATAGCTTTCTTACAACTCACATCCATATTTTTATTTTGAGTATTCATTTGTATTTGATAAATTAAAAAAAATCATTATTTTTCAAAAATATTTAACATTAAAAAACTTTTCTTTATTTTTTTTTTTTAATTAATTTATTTTTAAAGGAAAATAAATATCCAAAAAAAATAACAAAAAACTAATGAAATAAATAAAACATTATGCAAATCTTGTTTAAATAAGCGAGAGGATGATTTTACAAATGTCTACAAAAATTTTAAAAAAATGTTTAAAAGCGTACGCTTTTCTTTACACTTTTTAGAAAAACACTTTTTGCAGAAAAACATTAATGACCCCTGTAGAATTTTGACCCTAACAGAAATGGCACACCAACTTATTTTTTAAATTGAGAAAAAAAAAATAGCAATAACTATTTAGAATTTCATAAAAACGGTTCTTAAATGCCTTCTACTCTCTCGAAAAATGTATTAAATGAAAAATCCATCATCAAATTTTTTCATCAACTTTTTTTTTAATTGAAACTTAGGCCAATTAAAACAGATTTGTATGTTTTCACAAAAATTTTATCAACATGAGATTATTTTTGTTAAAGATAAAAATTAAAAATTAGATTATTTTGCAATATTTTCAAGGTTAAATTAAAAAAAAAAAATAATAGGAGACCGTAAATATTTCCTCCAAATTTCCCAACTCGATCGTCAAAAACATCTCAAAAAAATCTTTTTTTCACTACGAAAACCTTATAAGTTTCAATTAAATTAAAACGCGTCAGAAAGAATTAAAAAATAAACAAAACTTAAATCCTCAAACTCTGATCTTAATTTATAAAATTAACAACAGTAGTAGTTATTCCGCTCGAATGAATATAACAAACAAAATATATCACCCACAAGTACAAATCTATAAAAAACACTTAAACAAAAAATACAGAAAACTTCCTGCAATGAAATTTAATCTCACGACAGCACAGATTAATTACTCAAGTAATTTGTCTCATATAGATTCGCCGCCAACTTATAGAAAAAAAAATACAAACAAATAAAATAAATAAAAAAAAAACCTTTCACAGTCTTGATTTTCAAAACTAATTGATTGATCGATCAAATATCAATTAAGTTAACCTGATCTTGTGTTTATGATGCAATAAAATACAAAAAAAAAATAGATCTCAAATCAATTATTTTTTTCCTATTTCTACTATTATAAGAGTGAAGTTGTAGGTGCTTTCAAGCTTAAAATGGAATATAAAATTTCTAAAGACAGAAAAAACCCGCATTTCTTTTTGTAGACATATTTCTCTATTTGATTTATCGATACCTCTACTTTTTTTCACAATTCATTTGAATTGATAAACAAAACCGAAAGAAAAACGAAGAAAAAAACATCACATTTCTACTTTTTAAACTCTCAAAAGCTACAACACACAGCATCCAAAGAGTCGCGAAATTCGAAAAAAAAGATACAAAAAATAGAAAAAAAGATACACGGAACGAGATCTTGTGCAAAATGCACACTTTTAGCCAAAAACTGGTTTGTACTTATTTTTGTTTTTATATTAAATTTTTTTTTTCGTTTGTAAGCCATCTATGTATCTAGATATACAAACGGGCAAAAATATAACGGCGCTTAAGCGAATATCTTTTGCTTATTTTTTGAAGTTAGATACTTTATTCCTTCGCTGAGATAATTCAATTTTTTGTTCAAAATTTTACCCAAAAAATAAAACACACAGGTGAAAAAATGCAATTTGACTTTTTTTATTTTTGAAGGATAAAAAATTAAGTATCTTATAGATACAAACAAAATAAATATATTTACTTTTTTTTTCGACTTTATCCGAAAAGTTGAGCCTCCTCCTGTGGTTCGACCACCTTATCGTTATCCAGGAATAAAAACCGAAGCACACTGAAGATATGGTTATTTGGATATAAATATTTTTTTTTTTTATCTTTTTAACCAAAATTTATATCTTTGAACTTAATTTCTTCACATTTCATTAAATTTTCATTTCACAAGAAGAACTTCAAAAATACATCACATTTGGGGGAAAAATTTGGGATAGATACAAAGATTTTCGGGGACCCGTGTCGCGATATGGAGTTTATCTTTTCTAGGGAACTTCAAAATTCAATCTAAAATCTTCCAATAAACTAACAAAAACATTGATTATCAACAAATGGTATCTTAAAGATACAACCGCCCAGCAGCAGCATCAGAAATATAAACAAAATTCGAATTGAAGACAAAAAAAGACAACAAAAACAAGGGAAAAATCGTCGAGGAAGGAAACAAAATTTAGTGCAGAAATCGAGTATCTAGATACATTTAACGAAGAGAAAAAAAAAAAACACCAACAACGAATAAATGGAACGCACATCGATCTTGCCCGCGCGTCTTACTCTAACCAAGTCTGGAATCAAACTGAAAAAGGTCGATTCTCCATGATGGAGGCGAAGAAAAACATCGTCGTTGTTGTCGTCGTTTTTAGTTGTTGTTGTTGTTGTTTTTTTGTCGTTTTTGTGTTGATATGTTCCATCTACCAACCAATTCCCAGGTTGATTGTGTGCTGTTCTGAGCAACTGAACTGAGCAGAACTGCTTGCCTTTAGCCTGGTAGAGATACTGTTTTGTGCTGACTTTTGTGTATCTATACTTCTATAGATACTTTTTGGGGAGCTGCTTTATAGACTGGAGGATCGAATCGGATCGGGTCTTTCTTTCTTGGTGGAGACAAAACACCACCACGAGAGACAGTGGCTGGTGGCGGGCGCTTAAGCAGCAAGCAGGCATAAGTCTGCTAGTAGGCGATCTCGAACATAAGCTAGCTTTAGTTTTTTTTTAATGCAAAATGCAACAATCAGCGATGCATCTGTGGAATAAGTTGATGGTAGATATAATTTTTTTTTTGTTTTGGACAATTTTTTTGAGTTTTAGGGTCATGTATTGGATTTCTTTTTTTTTGAAATTTCAGTTTTAAGTTTTATGAATTGCTAAGCTCAATATGAAAAGTATAACGGATTGTGCCTATGTATCACATAGAACCATTTTAGATATCACAGTGATTATAGATTCCACGAGTTAACCCTTTTTTTATATAACAATTGCTACGATATGTTACACAGGTTTTTCACATAAAAAATCACGAATTTTTATCAGTAATTATCAAGTTTTCAAGGCTTAAAAACCGTTGGCTGCTCCTCGAGTGTTACAGCTTTCCCCTATATTAATCACACATTACTCCTATTAATATCAAATATTTCCACGTGAGTATTAGATAAATTTAGCAAAAATATCACAAAAGTATCACCGACAAGTATAAATAGTTTCCGCTCGTAATAAAACACAAGTTCTTCAAAAATATATCACAGACAACATAAGAATTGGATTAGATACTTCTATTAGTCTATCAAGTCGAACCGGTTAATATTACGAGTTGTTCTCGTAAGTTTCACGTGTTCCCTTGGCTAAAATCACAAACTTTACCAATTTAATATCATCCTTGGTCAGTATCAGGGATTGATCAGATTTTTATCACCGATGGCAACTACCAAAAGTTCCCCAAGTACGTAGGTATCACAAATGGCTCGGTTATACATCGCGGATGTTCTTTTCGTTACGGTTTAAAGTCGGACTTGATATTAATCGTGTACTAGACAATATTTTTTTTTTTTACTTTTTTTGATATGACAAAATTTCTTGACAAAAAGCCAACGTTTGTGGAATCTAGAGGACACAAAAACCTTAACTGGCAATCTCACAAGCAAAGGCAAGTGAAAAATTGACATAGCTTGGGCAAATTCGAAGAAAGGTGCAAGCCATTTGATTTCTAGCTATAATATTATAGCTCTTCAAAAATATGAAGAAAACAATGTACCTTGAGCAATAATTTTCCATTTACAGGATGTCCCAGATCATATATATATCTTGCAAAAAATAATATTCTGACTTTTGTATGAAAATCGCCATTTCGCGACTCTTAAAAGACGTCTGGCGGGGGTAATGCCGTGGTTAAAACCTCTGGCACTAATTTATTTTCTATCAGGGGGTAGTGGTGATTTTTTAATAGGTACCACCAGACGGTTATATATCTTGCAAAAAATAATATTCTGACTTTTGTATGAAAATCGCTATTTCAGGACTCTTCAAGGACGTCTGGTGGGGGTAATGCCGTGTTTAAAACGTCTGGCACTAATTTATTTTCTATCAGAGGTTCGTTGTGATTTTTTAATTGGTACCATCAGACGGTTATATATCTTGCAAAAAATAATATTCTGACTTTTGTATGAAAATCGCCATTTCGCGACTCTTAAAAGACGTCTGGCGGGGGTAATGCCGTGGTTAAAACGTCTGGAACTAATTTATTTTCTATCAGGGGGTAGTGGTGATTTTTTAATAGGTACCACCAGACGGTTATATATCTTGCAAAAAATAATATTCTGACTTTTGTATGAAAATCGCCATTTCGCGAATCTTCAAGGACGTCTGGCGGGGGTAATACCGCGAATAAAACGTCTGGGACCGAACTTTTTGCAATCAAGGTATCGCCCTCTATTGGCTCTATATGAATTAAAGTGGTTATATACTCGACACAAAAATCGGAAAAAATGCATTTTTCAACTCCCCATAAACCATAGAATGCCGTGAAATAAACCTGCCAGACTTTCGAATTCTTCATCAGGACGCTATTACCTACACATACATATGACCAATTTTCGGTTATCCAAAAACTCCCAAAATCTGCTCTGGGCTCTTAGACTATGTACCTAAATACTGATATTTTGAGCAATACTTTGCGATTTACAGGATGTCCCAGATCATATCTTAAGAAAACAAATTGTTCTTCAGTAATAATCTATCTCATGCTGAATGGTATCAGCATCATTTAAGAAAACCCTTATTTTTGGGTCTTTATTTTTAGAAGAAAATTTTAATCTTTGTAAATGTGTTTAAATTTTTTGATACATTTTTTAGTTGCTCAGATATTAACTTAAAAAGCTTTTCAATTTTTCCTGCCTACCTAGATGAAAAACTTTTACTTTCAGGTTAATTTTCTTCGAGAAATGTGTGATAAACATAGTTTTTTATTGGTTTTATCAATTAAACGCAATTTCATCATCAATATCAAGATGGTCTTGACGATTTCCTTTATACCTGTCGACCCAAAAATGAAAGAATTCGGCATAAGTCTGACGTTAACTAATTCCGGTAATAGGCTCTCCTAAGGTGGGCCTACTTCTCCAACCTTCTTGTTGGAACTTCATTTTAAATATTATTCCTTATTTGAATTAAATCTATGTGGACATAAGGTCTATTTGTTTCTAATTATCTACATAGAGACTAAAAGCACCATAAAAAAAATTAAAAAAAAAAAAACAAAAAGCAAAACAAAGCCCTTGAAAGTCTTAAGATTAATTTCTTTAGATTAAAAAGAATTCCTGAAGAAGAGTTTACACTCTTTGAAAATATAAATTAGATATTAGAGCTTAACAAATAAACCTCAAAAACCCACATAGAATTACATATTTATAGTCCGGTTAAATTAGACTAAAATAAGGGGGTGAGGTTATATAAATTCTTAGCAAGCTAAAAATTGGTAGGATTGTTGGAAACGCCATCATAAATTAAATCTAAAAAGTCATCGATTCGAGACCTGGAAAAAAATTTACTTGGGGTCAAAAGTCACAAAAAAATTTAGTGCAAGAATTGTGTCATGACACTTTTTTTCCTAAGAACCACCGTATAACGATTCAAAAAGTTAAAGTTCAGTTGTAATCGTCATAATCAGGCCTATTCAGAAAAAAAAAACTCCCAACTGAAAAGTTCTTGAAATTACACTATTTTTTTAGCTTGAATTTCCTTCTTCGATGGTTAAGAATAACATTTTTCCGAAACCATTTCCCTGGGAATTTTTGCTTATAGAATAGCTCTGAATATATACAGGGTGTTAGATAGAGAATGGACAACCCTAAAACGGGTGATAGCTTAACTTATGGCTGTTCTAAAAACAGATAGAAAAAAGGGGAACGGGTCGTTATTCTGTATTCCAAAATTCTGCATGACCAAAATTCTGTATCTGAAGAAAAAATTCTGTATGAACATAATTCTGTATTCCATTATTCTGCTTTTCTATTATTCTGTATTTCAAAATTCTGTAAATCCAAAATTCTGTTTTTCAAAATTCTGCAAATCCATTATTCTGCTTTTAAAAATTCTGTAATTCTAAATCTCTACATTAAAACATGTCCCTCAAGTAAGCAGAGCAAGTACCCCAAAAATATATCAAGTGCTCCCCTACTTTTGGAAAAACTTAATGTTCTGCTAACTCAATTTAAAGTTAGCAGAGCAATTACCAGAAAATGCCTTAAACTGTTAGTAAAAAATTCGGGTTTGGATTAATATTTAGGTACCAAACAAAAATTCCAAAAAAAATTTTTTTTTACAAAAATAATTTTTTTTCTGTGATCTTCGAAAAAAATTTTTTTTTTTAATTATCTTGAATAATTAAGTGCTTTGAGTTAAATACCCAATTTTCGAAAAAAATTTCCGAGATTTTCCATTAAAAAAAATATTTTCATTTTCCATACAAATTCATGTTCTACTAACTTGAATTTGTTTTTGTTTTTTTTTTTTTCAAAAAATTCCACTTTTTCGAAAAAATTGGACATAAATAGTTGAATGTTCTAATAACTTGAATTAAGCGCTCCATTTTCCGATAAGTTTTCCGAGATTTTCATGTTCTGCTTGAATTTAATTTTTCTCAAAAAATTGAATTTTTTTCGGCAAAATTCGAATAGAGTTATTAAGTGCATGACTAATTTGAGTTAAGTACCCTATTTTCCGAAAAATTTTCCGAGATTTTTCATTAAAAAAATATTTCATTTTCCATGTTTTTTTTTTTGTAAGTTGTTCTTTCTTCGTTATTAAACATAAAACCATCGACACACAATTTATCCTTTCCTTTATTAGGTTTTAATAATTTAATATTTTTCATTTTTCTGAATTCATTTTATATCACGATTAACTCAAAACACTTAACTTAAACTCGAACGCAAACTGCTTCAAGGTTCTGCATAGTAAATATCAAAAATCTGTACTCCAAAATTCTGTAAATGATAAAAGAAAAATTGTTTTGATAATGAAAAAAGTGCGCACTTTTTTCATTATCAAAACAATTTTTCTTTTATCATTTACAGAATTTTGGAGTACAGAATTTTGGAATACAGAATTTTGAAATCCAGAAGTTTGTGTTTAAAGAATTTTAGAATACAGAATTTTGAATTTACAGAATTTAAAAATACAGAATTTTGAATTTACAGAATTTTAAAATACAGAATTTTGGAATACAGAATTTTGGAATCCGAATTTTGGCCCATACAGAATTTCGACCCCAACCCAGAAAAAAGTTCTATCGCAACCAGTTCATTAAATATTGGCTTTTTTTCGTTCAGTGTATTTTAAATTTTATCATCTTATGTTTTCGTTCACTATAACCACGAATGAATGAATCTTATTTATTTATTTTTTTTTATAATTTTCTACAATAATTAGATAGGTACATTAACACTTAAAAAATTTCATTGCTATTGCACATTTTTCTTAAAAAAAATTTGAAATATGTTTTTCGATGCAAAATGTGAAAAAAGTATTTTATGAAAAATTTTAAACACTCCTGTGGTATTAAATAAATCTATAGAAACCTAGGTGGCTACCTTTCTAAGAAATATTCCCCTTAGACGAGAATATTTTTTAGAAAGTTTTGTAGAACAATAATGTATGCTACTTCTTCTAGGCCAAAACACAAAACACTTTCTGGATTAACATTTTTTATATCTTTTTTTCAAAATATATAAAAAAATGTGAATTTCAGTCCCCTTTTTGATAAAAAAAATTAAAAGCATGATATTTGACTAACTTTTCGTACTAATCCAGTATGATCTCGATGTCGAGGGGATCATAACCTTCCCACGTTACTGCTTCACACTAGTAATCCGCCTGTGGGGTTCGCCGGGTTGACCTCAGAAATCGGCGGCAAGCCTCCCGGTTTTGTATTGTTGCGTTTCTGAGGCCAACTGAATGCTGGTGTTTTTGCATTTGCTTGTACCAGGAGTTTTTAGGCCTACCTTTCTTTTTATTTCAATTAAGCCATCGAAACCTAAAAAATTATTTAATGGAATATTTTGTATGAATTTTTAAGAAAATGTTACATGAGAGTAACGCTGGTACCGAAAGGGTTAAATAACATTGTCACAGATGACCTCAACGTTAGGGTGCAGATGAGTTCTCAGTAGGTATTGTTCGGCAACTTGAAAACGTACCGAAATTGATTTTCGTTAATCACAAACATTAAAAATTTTAAGTCATCTCAAAGTGAGAGGCCTCAAAAACAACATTTAACCCCTTTTTATAAACCCGCAATTTTACAGTGATTCAATAGTGTCAAGTTAACTCGTTTGTTTGATTTTAACTCTAATCTGGGTCGCAAACTTCTCTTCCCTTTCTTCTGCAACTTTTTTAAAATAAACAATCTTGTTCAAACTGAATGCAAACGTTTCCATCAAAATCCAGTTTAGTCGTTTTTTTTGGGCCAAACTTTTTATTTTTCAATAGAAAAAAAATTCTCCAAAATAAAACCTTAAAAAATAACAAATATGTACATAAGTATAAATCTTGACTTGTGATTAAGTATAAAAAAGTATGAGCTATTATGATCGACAAAAGCGTGCCCTTTAACAAATGTGCGCTAGGCTTCTTTTGGGTCTTCTTTTTCGTTGATATTTTATTTATTTTATTTTTTTCTGTATTTTTTGTATCTAATTTCTTGTTTTGGTTTTGGTTATTTTTCATTTTTAGTTTCTTTTTCTCTCTTTTTTTTTAGAGTTTATTTTTGTCGTTGTCGTCTTCGTAGGCTCTTTTTTTGTTGATCTTTTACCCAAAAAAATTATTTCGTCGATTCCAGTTTTCTTTGGTAAATAGAGTTTTTTTTTTTTTTTCTTAGAAAATCATTTTTGGCTGAGTTATATTAACTCGATTTGTTGTATATCTCCCAGCACGTGTAGAATAATTTGTAAATTTATCCAAATAAATCAACACAGTTTTTTGAATTGAAGAAATGTTATGATTGTAAAAATAGATCTTGAACTGAAATGTCATGTAAAATTATCATTTTATACCTTGACATTGGGAGTTTATGCAAAGTCATGTTTAAATTTGGTATTTGTAAGTTGGAATATGAGAGATTTAAATTTGTAATTGAAAGACAGTTTAAAGGCAGAAAAAAATAATGCATAAAGAAACATCTTTTTACTAAGAAAAAGGATTTTTCGTCTGTTTGTTCCCTTTTATCTCGGAAAATACTTGACTGATTTAGGTGAAACAAATTTCCATATAATACACATCTTTAAGAGATTGCTATAGGCAGTTCTTTTTTTAACAAAATTACTTCTTTTATTTCAAACTCAAGCTGACATTACTACCATATTTTTAAAAGGGCCAATTTAACTCAATTTAGCCAAGCATTAAATCCTTACCTTTTCACTCTTTACAAAGACTTATTTCAAAGAAGTTACAACCCAAGTACCTTACCCACTCATAAGTTTTTCTTTGAGCATTTAATTAGAAAATCTTAAAACAAATTTAAAAAGTATTTTCTCAACAATCTCACTCCATTTTACCATTCAAAAAAACGTTTTTTGCTCATTTTAGTGTTTTTTTTTCTTTTCAATGTGTGTAAAGGTACGTACCTGAAACGAAAAAGAAAAAAACATTTTGATTAGTCACGACCCACATTCAACACAAATTAAATTAAAAAAAAAAATAAAACAAAAAATATAAAAAAAAAAGAGTTTAAAATTCTTAGCAAGTCAAAAGCCTTTTTGAAGGAAAACAACCAGGAAGTAGGTACAACATTACGTCTGCACCCAACCCCCAACACAAAGGACATTGCTGCAAAGACTGCGACTGGAAGACTCATCGAGGAAGAAAACTAAAAATAGGAATTCCTGTTTTCCCGTTGGGATCGAGAGAAGAAAGAAATATATGGTAGTAATTAACGTACTTCTGCATCTATTTCAATGTTGCACTTTGTCTTAAGAGTAGGTATATAGAATCTCTACTCCTCAAGATGCACATCAGCATCAGTTTAAGGTTTATAGAAAACGCACTTTGTTCACCTTTTGGGGTCCATATAGACTACACAAGCATAGACAAAGTACAATCATCATCAACAACATCGTCGTCGTAGTTTCAGTCTCTTGTTAGGTCCTCATCCTCACTCACATTTCATCCTGGATTTTCTCTATGCTCTGGGTTGACTTGCTGGAGCCTAGATAACTCATTCACTCGTTGAATGACCATTAAAACGCAAGTGCGGACCCGAAACGAAAACAAAGCTATAAAACTTTGAAATGGAAGGAAGAAGACAAACACGTGTCGGTCGTTCGTCGTCGTCGTCGTCAGTTTGTCGGACGACATTTATACACACATCCGAGTTGACCTGAGTTTAGACAAGACACAAGACCTATGAAATGAAAAGAACAATTTAGACACAAAAAATGGCTTCGAATTGCTCCTTCTGGTTCTAGTTTTTTTTGTATAAATAGGGTAAGTTATATTTGTTAGGCCAGTTAAGTGGAAATGGTAAGAATGAGTGTTTGAATAAATTCATTCGTTTTCTAATGAATATGTTTTGAGTGTTTGCTCATTCTTTTACTTTGATAAACTCTTTATAAGTGGTTTCAGGTAGTGATAGGAACTATCGAATAAAAACTATCAAACTATCAATAGTTGTAAAATATTCATTCATTCGATAGTTTTAAATTATTCATTCATTTAGTTACTATTTTCATTCGAATAGTTTTTTCATTCGATAGTTTAGTCACTATTTTCATTCGAATAGATTTGTATACGATAGTTTCTTAATACGATAGTTTTTTTTTTTTTTTTCAGTTTTCTTAAACGATAGTTTTTTCATTTGAATAGTTTTTTGAAACTATAGTTTTTATGCGATAGTTTTTTTTCGATAGTTTTATTCGATAGTTTTTATTCCAATGAATAAATGAACGAATGAATTCGATAGTTCAAATCATTCAGTTAGGTACTAACTATCGATAGTTGTAAAATATTCATTCATTGGATAGTTTTAAATCATTTATTCATTAATTTTTAGTTACTATTTTCATTCGAATAGTTTTTTTATACGATAGTTTTTTTCATTCGAATAGTTTTCTCAAACGATATTTTTTTTCATTCAAATAGTTTTCTTAAACGATAGTTTTTTTAAAACGATAGTTTTCTTAAACGGTAGTTTTTCATTCAAATAGTTTTCTTAAACGGTAGTTTTTTTCATTCAAATACTTTTCTGAAACGATAGTTTTTTCATTCAAATAGTTTTCTTAAACGATAGTTTTTCATTTGAATAGTTTTTGTATACGATGGTTTTTATTCAATAGTTTATTCGATAGTTTGTTCCATAGTTTGTTCGATAGTTTTTATTCGATAGTTCCCATCACTAGTTCCAGGCGATCTTAAAAAATAAGTGAAGTTTTCAAAGCCGGGTATAGAGAGAAAAATTCGATAAACGTGCTGATACTGATGCAGAAAAACTCATTGAAACTGGCAATTGCATTTGTATATTAGTGGTCGATCTCATATAACGAAAAAGTAAGATAAAAACTTACACAACTAGACAGTTTTAGGAAGTGCGACTGACAGATCTCAAAAGGAACTCGGTCAGAAAAAATGTGTCGGATTGGATGTGGATTAGTAGAAGAATGAAGAAAAAATTGCGAACTTAAGCGATATCAGCAAGGGAATTTAATCGAGTGGTATTGAAGCCAAAGCAAAAGATAAAGTCTCAAAGAAAATCTTACGAATACTTCGCCAACGTTTAGACACTTCTATGAGATTTTAATTTCAAAATTGAAAGGAAAAATTCTTTGGTATTACATAGGTAATTTAATACATGAAATAACTGCCAGAAACGGGCCTACGCATTGATCGATTTCGAAGCCTATACTACTAGATTTAGTTTTATAACGGTATCCACAAAGTTACTAATACTTACAACTAAATCTATCACTGCCATCAACAGAAGAATCTCTTATATGACACAAAATGGTTACTTACATGCTCAACATGGATTCTTTACAGCTTTTCTATAGATTAGGTTTTAAAATACCACATTTCGATATTTATCATCTATAAATTGATATTTCGCTGGCTGAGAATTATAAGGGTGTATTTCATACAAAATACAAAAAATGAGTTTTATACAAAAAAATTTTCGTAATTTCAACGGCTTTCAGATAAGATTTAAAAAAAAATTATAAACAAATTAATGGCGACGACGGTACAGGTAAAAAAGACATACAACTTTCATGATTTCACATAAATGTATTAATATAATAAGGTTCTATGTTATTCAAATTGCAACATAGAACCCTTTTACTGATTTTTTTTTAAACAAAAAAATACATTGATTTAAGTTACATAGAACTTTTTTACGCAAATTTTTCAAAGTGAAATCTTATGGAAAAGATCTTTTTTTTAACTAAAGTAATAATAAAAGATCTTTTGATGTTTTGCTGCTATTGAGCAACAGGGGTGGAGTCGGCTAACTTGATAGTCAATAGTTGACAGTCAAAAACGACGATTCGTCGTTTTTGACTATCAACTATCAAGTTAGCGGATTTCACTTCAGGGCTTTTGCTAAACAGCAAAGAATTTTTGTATTTCGTTCTGTACTCTTTAAACCAAAATATGTACTATCCAATCTTAAATTTTGCAATAATTCATTCGGATTACCTAACCTAGATATTCTTACATTATAATTAAATTAGAATAATGGTTTTTTTGTGCCAAGAATTGGAAGTGATTTTTTGAAAACTTTTTTTTTTCATAATCGAGGTTGGGAATTTCATAGTTCGTATTAATAAACCAAAAGTTAAAGAAACACTTAGATTCCTTAAAGAAGTCAAAACTCAAAAAGTACCTAAAAAGTAAATTCGGACAAACCTAAGGCCGATGGCAAGTATACTAGGATAAAGCAACTGTAAACGAGATTCAGCTTTCACCTTAGTACCCAAAAAACAAAAATATTAAACAAAAAATTAACAAATTTTTAGTTGCATTTAGTTGGAAAAAATTGGAAAAAATTGAGTATTTTTTTGTCAAAGGTCAAGATTTTACTCTACTTACTGAAGTGAACTCTTCGTTACTCATCTTTACAATTACACTCCTGCTCAAATTTAACGCACATCCTATTTATTTTAAAGTAAAGTGCTGCTATTACTTTATGCCACAGCATCATGGTTATTTTCTCAAATGAGACAATAGTGATCTTAAATTAAAGGTATGGAATAATATGTTTGTCGGGAAGATTTGGGGAGAGATTTGCTGAAGTCTGTCTGTTAACCCGCGAGCCTTTTAAAGAAGAGTCATAAAATTTCATGGAGTTAAATCTGCTTTACAACACCTACGGAGTTAGCGAGCCTTTCTAGACCTAAGTTAAGTACCCAAAAATACTTGACTGATGCCCTCAAACAGCATCTGGTTCCAATCACCCCTAGATTTGGTCTACAGTTTAGTCTGATGCACGATAATGCATGCTAAAGTAGTTTGAGAATATCTTCAAGATTTTAATATTCCAGCTTCGGATTAACCACACAGAAATCTGGATTTGAATTCAATAGAACATGTGTAGGAAATATTGAAAAGATGAATTCGCGGCCGAAATCCACCTCCAAGCAGTCTGGATCAACTGAAAACTTCAGTGAAAGAAGTGTTAAAACAAAACCTTCAAAAGTTAATTAGTGGAATGGACAAACGACTCCAGGTTGTCATATGCGCTAGAGGAGACTATACCAAGTATTGCATACAATTATGGGAAAGAACCGTCACCCGCTTCCATTTTTTTAAAATTTTTCTTCTTAAAAATAAAAATTATTTTATAATCAGTTTTCAGACCCTGAATTGTTAAATTTGGTTTATCTTTTTTCTGGTTGATAATACTGTTGCAGTTTAGCATTTTTTTGACTTGCTAAACAATAACAAAACACAAAAAAATGCACCAAAGAATTTTAAAGCCTTTTAAAATAAGATGCAGGGGTATAACTTCAGACGAATTTTGAGCAGGAGTTTATATTAGTTTATTTCTATTAATAGTTTCATCGAATAAAACTTTTTTTTTAACTTGAAGCAAATTTACTTACGTTATACATGGAGACAAATAAAGCACTTAGAATCAAGGTGATACTCCTCTAAAATCCAATCCTCTTAAATTTATAAGATTTCTAATAAAAATAAGTAAAATTTGATTACACTTTTTTTAAATCAAAGTGAACTTCATTTAAACAAGAATTTCTTCTTAAGAAAATTTAAGTGTAGATACCTGCTAAGATTGAAATGATTTTAATTGCGTTATTCTTAAAATTAAAATATTAAACAAACTTTAAATTTTGTTTGGCATAGATTTTGGACTGTAGATGATTGTTTTAAGACGATTGTCTTTTTGGCAAAAAACCATGCAAAAATCCGCTGATTCAATACAAATACTAATTGTTTTTAGCATGTCTTTTTTCTGTGTACCTGATTCAACAACGACAGGAATTGTTGTTTTTCTATAAATGTAACAACGTGATTTGTGGTATTTTTTTCTGTTATTTAAAATAGATTTTGACTGTTTTGTGCAAAACTTGAATTTCACGATGAAGACACTTTTTTTCATATAAAATCCATTTATTACATGTAAGCTTTTTATAACTATAAGGTTCTATGTTGAACATAGAACCTTTTTCAAATTTTTTTACAAACTCTTTCATAAAAAGGTTCTATGTCATTTTTCAAAAATGCTCATAGAATCCTTTTTTGTGATGAAATTAATGTTTTGTTCATGGTTTTATGATTTTTTTAGGGTCCTTTATAAGATTGCATCAGTACTTTACTGCTATGTAACTATTTTATCTAAAAACCAGCCTTAAAGATCGATTTTTTCAAAACTAAGGTGAGTTGACATACAATCCTATAATTCTCAGCCAGCGATTTGACAATCGAAATCAATCTTGCTAATTGCAGTATCTTTGACTTACTCAATTATTCCTATTCTACTGTTTTTTCTAGAACGATCATGGACTTTTCTGATATCAAATACAATTTTAATTGTTAGTAGTTACAAAAAGATGCACTAATTTGATAACAAGTCGCTAATATCTACTTGTCGGCCGGCCGCAAAAGAGCCAATATTCTATGGTAACTTTTTAGGATGACAATATGGCTGTATTCCCAGAGCACTCAACCTTTACGTCATAATAAGAAGGGAAAAGTACCTACATAATCATTATAAGCTTAAACAAAGTTTCCCGATAAGCGACGTTAGAGATTGGAAAGGTAAAAATACATTTAGAAGACTTTTTTAAACATTGCAAATGGACTTTACTCAGCGAATTAAATCTGGTTTTAGGCATTTGTAAGATGAGACCAATATCGTGGTCTGGATAAAAAGATTCCTAGAACTGTGCCTCCTAAATAATATCTAATGATAAAAGCTTTGTCGTTTTATTTTAAGGTTCTGATAGGGAGGTGTTGTCTAATGGAACCCTTGTAATAGGTAAGTAAAATCTTTGAAACTATGCTGATAATACGAGTTTCCAAGTTAGATTGACGGTTGCCGCCAAATACACTAGCCCAAAAAATTAGGGGAACATGAAAAAATCGTCATTTTTTTAGTGATTTTCGATAAGCTGTATCTCAGTAAAAAATGATCGCATCATGACAAAATAAAAAGCATGTGAAAGCTCTATTTTTCTAGTTTTAGGATTAAATGTTAAAATATTTTTTTTCTAACGGTAAAATAGCTAAACTGTTGGAAATGTTCAAAAACCAATATTTTCTTTTTTCGTTTTTAATGTTCTCCTAAGAAAGTGGGAAAATTTTTTCTGATAAAATGATTATTATTTTAAGAAAGGCTATTTATTTGGCTTTAAGATTCATTTTGTTTCAAACTTCTACGATTTTTTTTTAGACTGCAATATCAGTCATCAAACCAAAAAACATACTTTTGACTTTGACTATCAATATCTCAATAACGGATCACTGTACAGAACATTCAAGGACACATTTAAGAACTTCATTCAATTCTCTACAAAGAAATTAAGTTTGCTATGTGAAACAATATGTTTTCTTTATTTTGAGATTAATTTAGAAAAGCTATCAAAATAGGCATTTCTACGGTTTTTTAGAAAATTTACCGCCTTTTTATTTCTATGGGCGATAAGATTAAACTGAGGCTTAATTATTGAAGCCTAATATACCTGTAATTAGTATGCAAAGTTTCAGACTTATTCATCAAGCAGTTTTTCTGTTGTGAGGGTTTGAACTCTTGAGATGAAATAAAACACCATATTTCTGCAGGTCTAAATGACTTACTTCTTGTAACTTTTTTATGAACAAA
Organism: Episyrphus balteatus; assembly: GCF_945859705.1. NCBI lineage: Eukaryota > Metazoa > Arthropoda > Insecta > Diptera > Syrphidae > Episyrphus > Episyrphus balteatus. The sequence continues at coordinate 10,086,288 of NC_079134.1, read as the reverse complement.
ATCAAATTCTTTTGAGTTTATTTGATAATTTTATTGAAAAATTATCGTTTAAATTTAAGATAAGCCAAGGAAAAACAAAAAATTTCAAAATTAGGAAAAGTATCCAAAAATGGTATAAAAAGCTTTTTTTCAAAATTTAATTTTTTTTTTTAACTTTTAATTTTTCCTTTTTTGGGCTAGTGTAGATGAAGTCGCTTCCAACACTATGAAAAATCAAAGCTTCGAATGAAATTCTGAATACATCTAGAAAAACCAAGAACAAAACGGATCCAGCTCCATGATCAAAAATTTAAAATTATGAACAAATCTAAAATAACAAGTTGCGAAGAGAAGTTTTATAGCTTAACTTTGCACTATAAAAAACAGCTTCCGATACAGAAATAGAAGATAAATTTACAAACTTTCAAAACACTCAACATAGGAAGTGTTTACGTGCCTCATTTTTCAAATTCAACGAAGCAAAAAAAAATAGGGTAAATGCACAAACGTCTACCTTAAAATGAAGTGTCTCTAAAATGTTTTCAAGTCTCCTATTCATTTTTTATCAGACAAACTATTAGCAACAGGTAAAATAGATTTGGTCTATCTTCTTTTGGCTCTAGGGTATTCTTTAGAATTTTTCATTTAACCATTTTTGTGTGTGTCTTTTCAGGAAACTACTCTTTGGTACCTTCCTGTACCTAACATATCTACAAGTCTATGTAGGTTCTATAGAACCTTGTATTGTGTGTGATTTGAAGTGTCTACGAATTGTACAATTATTATGGTGTGGTAATAAAAGTGGCTCCAGAATGGTTCTATACACACTAAATAAATGAAAAACAAAACAAAAAAAAAATAGGAAAAAGAGGAAAGAGGCCCACAAGTTTTGTATGGATTTTGTGTTGTGTTATTATTCAGGTGGTAAATGTTGAGGACCTTAATCGAAAAATAAAGGTACACAAAGACATCCAGAAGTACCTTTTGCGTGCGGCATACGCACGTTAAAATAAATGACTGTGACTAGTGGCAAATTAATGATATGATATTTTGATCCTTTTTCTACTGTCTATTGGTGCACTACACTGGTGCAGTGCACTGTGAATGCAAAATAGTAAAAATGTTGTAATAAACTTGTGGAACAGGAAGACGATGATGACAATACAATGTGGCAAGTCAGATTATGATAATATAGTAATGTTATTTTGGAATTGTATAGTAGAAGGAGTTACACACTATAATGTATACAGTGGTATAGTGCGTGGGATGAATTTGACTTTTATTTGACAAATGAGAGCGGTTTATAACCTTTATGCCATTAGGTAGTCAAAGTGAAACCAGAAGAATAATTGCAGAAAGGTGTAGGTTGAAGGAAGAGATATACCTAATGGTGTTGATGAATTTTAATCAGCTTGCGGTTTGTATAGATGCCATGTGGCTAAGTGCTTAGAGATAAAATTTTTGAACGTTCTAATACAACGTTGCAGTAAGTCGGTAGCAATGCAATTTAATGGAACAAAGTTGTAGACAAGACTAATGACCAGGGATAGGATCTTGTGGACCTAAAAACTTAAAAAAAGGCAAAATAAAACTCCCAAAAAGGCATAAAAAGGCATTTATTGAGAAAAGAATGAAATATAAAAATTAATTGCAGTAATTTTGAACAATCATGAGTTTTTTAAAATTTTCAGTTAACAAGCGCCTGCGATTGTCCCTTAAGAGTGCTCTAAAGGAGCTAAAATATCTCTCTACATCTGTAGAGACGACTGGACCCCAATTAAAGAACTCGACATCGCCCACTTCAACATTTGCCGGGAGGTCTGGGGTCAAACTACGGCATACGTTCGTTAACGTTTTGACTATTTCTTTCTCTATTTAATTAGAAGAAAATGATAGAGACATAAAGCGTCAATACGTTAACGTACGTTGGCCGTAGTTCGACCCCTGGATTTGTGTTCCAATGTATTACGCAATTTATTTGTTCAACTCTTTCGAGTCCCTTATTTGCCAAAAAAAAATTGATCTGTATTTCTCAAAAACATCTTTTGCGACTGCCCCTTTCGCAGCTTCCAAATCTCTCTTGATTATGTCCAAAATCTGGAGAACTTCTTCAAATCGAGTATTGTAAATTGAGTAAGTAAGCTTTTGAACTCTAATACGTGTCGGTTGTGTAGAACGTAGAAGACAATAAATGGTAGCAATAGCAGACAAACAAGTTGCATAGGTAGATCTTTTCATTCGAATTTTGTTTGTGTGGGGTAATTAGTGAATTTTTAATATAGAATAGATATATTGAGCAAGTAATATACTGAGTAAGTTAGCTTTTTGTTTGTTTTGTTTGTATGTTTGAGTGTTTTGTGTGTAGGCATTACCTTTAAGATGCTAAAAAGATAAAAAAAACAGGAAAAGACAAAAAAAAGGCAATAACAAGAGAAAAGGCAAAAAAAGGCAATAACGAAAGAAAAGGCAAAAAAAAGGCAAAATAAAATACATATATTTAGCACTAGGGGGACGTGAAACGTGTTTGTTTTTAATCTATAATGTCGTACGATTAAGCAAGAAAAAAAGGCAAATTCCACAACATCCTATCCCTGCTAATGACGTAAAAAAACAAAAAAGTAACATGATCTTTTTCAAGTCAAATATTTCATAAGCTTGTAAGTTGCAATTATCAGGTATTTAATAAAGGTAGAAATTTATCAACCAATATTGTTGTGTCACAGAAAAAAAGCTTTGAGTTGAGATATTTTTAATTTAATTCGAAAGATCTAGTTTTGTTTAAAACTGAGTGAATGTGATGATCTGAAACTTTGTAAATAAAAGATGGAAATTTTTCGATATACCTATGTACATAATTCGTTTATTAACCAAAGGAGAAAAAGTACTCCGAAGTTCTTTTTTTAAATAAATAGATCTAATTTTGACAACAATAAAAAAATTAACACCCGAAAATGCCTTCAAAGTGCTTAAATGGGTCCTAAAAGAAAAAAATGACGAGTAACGTTCATAGAAGAAGAATCTAAGCAATATCCAGAGTTGCCAGTAAACAACAAGGAACATAAGAGCAGGGTTCGAATAAGTCGTATTAAAACAAAGTTTCCTCGCGTTCTTTTATTAAAATAAATTCTGTTCTTCACAAGCTGTTTCAGTTTCTCAGCATCAGCCTTTGATTTTCTGATGGTCTACGAAAAAGTAGTAGAACGCCGGGAAACGTTTATGAATAGTTTTCCAATTTTTAGTTTCTGATATGGCTTTTTCAATTGATATGTTATGTAACACGTTCATTGTTCACCGAAACGGCAAAGGTAAGCTTTTTTTAAATATGTGACTCTTTTGTTAGGAATATTTAATAAAACATTCATTTTTCTTAGAATTGTTTCATAGTAAACAAAATTGTGAAAAAAAACCAAAAACTTTACAATATCGCGATCGATAAACAAAACAAAAATAATAAAAACACTTCATCAACTTTTATAACAATGGATGACATAAAATGACATCTCAAAGCCTCACCCAGATATAAAAACAAAAATAAAATCCCCCCTGAAACTGTCAATTAAATTCCATCACTTCCGTCTCACATCTGTTTCTGAATTCAATGTCCCTTAATTTTGTTTTATATTAAAATTCCAAACTATCTGAACGACGACAACACAACGCCACCACAAAAATGTTCCCCTTTTTCTGTACTCTTGATCTCATCTCAAACTATCATCAAAAATCTCTGTAAACTAATGAAATATTTACTTTCCAATTAAAATTGGAAGCCACAATCAATTTAAACCACAAAATGGAATATACAATATTGTTGCATGTCATCTGACACCAGATTCTTCAATCAAAAATAATAAAAACTAAAAACAAAAAAAATAATCAGAAAACAAACAAAAACAACAGAAATAAAATAATGAAAAACTCATCTTGCGAGAGATATTGGAAACCCCCCTCAAACAAAGAAAAAAATATAACTTCAATTTATAACCGCCATTGTGGACCCTATTAAGATTTATCAATCATCATCCCCTTTCGGTCCATGTCCCCTTCTCTCAAGCCTCTCAATCATTTAGAAGTTAAGTATCACAAGTTGCAGGTTAGGAACACTCGCGCGTAACCCAACCAAAGCAAATAATTAATCGAATCGAATGACGGGCACATTTAATCAATTGTCTCTCCTCCCTCTCGTTACATTACCGCTATATACCGCCTTCCTGCCTGACAGAACGCATTCAGTTAGAAAGCGACTGTAAGGCGTCGTTACGTTAAACCCGTCGCCATATTGAACAAACATACAGAAATCGAGTCCAGAGAGAACCTTCATTACACAATCTGTCACACAAGATGGGACGACCGACGACAAAGCAAGCAGAAGGAAAAGTTCTTCTCTCCTTTCAAGAAGATCCTTATGCCTTTGGGTGCCATTGCCATGCTGTGTTCTATATGACTCTGGGCTGATACCGGCTGATGCCGGTATAAAGGCCGTGGTGCTTTATATTTATTTGCTGAGCGCATTCGGCGAAATGCAAAACCCATGTCAACTGTCATATGTGCATAAATTTATAGCGAACGTTGTAATTTTATTTTAAGAGCGATAAGGGTGCAACAGCAACAAAAACGGCCTAGAGACAAAGAAACTTTGAGGCCGACAACACAGCAGAATTTCATATCTCGCCGAGCGAGGCCGAGGGAAGCAAGTCTCGACACCAAAGTCATCCCATCAGCAGACGAAGGCAGACGATGCATTGCGGCAGCCCAGCAGCAGCGATAGGATGCATCGATGCTGAAACTGGGATGCAGACGATGGCGATGATGATGCTGATGACGCTCCATATGTTTGTTTGTGGAGCTAAGCTGGTGGCGACTGGTGTTTCTACTCCGACATCTATACAACCGACGACGACGAACGACTCAATTTCAAGTCTTCAAGGCGTGGGATGATAAATTGAAAACGCACTCTGAATGCGCCATTGCAACGATTCCACTTGGTGATTATACGCTTGATGCAGTTGGAGCAGAAGACTCCTCTTCATCATAGAATGTGGGTATACTCGTAACTTGCTGCAGAGCCCGGGAGCATTGTGATTACGCGATGTAATTGCTATGCGAGCAGAGTTTACAATTAAAAGTTTGAAAAAAAAGTGAAAGAGAGAGCTATACTCTGGGACAATTATTTTTGAAAATAATAAAAAGGAATGGATGAATGGATGTGAAAAAGAAGAAAAAAAAACAAAACAAATCCAAGGAGAATGGAATTTAATTGCAAAAGTGGCCAAAGTGTATACGCAATTAGCTAAAGGATTCGGGGGGTTTTTTGCTTTTGTGTAGGTAGCATGCAGCAGAAGCAGAAAAGAAGCGTTTGATGTTGAGTGTTGACAAATGTCTGTCACTGTTTTGAAGAGAGGAGGAAAATGATGAAGTGAGGAAGAGTGTTTATAATTTGGTGACATTTTCTCGCAAAGTGATTGAAGTTTTTAAAACTTGATTCTTTCTGAAAAAAAAGTACCTACTGATTGATGAAGCGTTTCATATTACCTACAGCAAATTAAGTTTTCTGCAGTAAGAATAATTTGTTTTTGTTGTACCAAGTGACAAATTTAAGTAAGTCAAGAGAAATATAATATTGGACGGAAAATACCCCCATAAGAAGAACACCAGTTTTTCCTAGTTTTGAACTTTTTATTGGATAGGTGTACTTTAAATTTTTGCATACTTCCTGAGCTTCTACTAGCGATATCCGGTGGTTTTTTAGTCTTCTTGAAGATAACGTTTTATTCTACCGATGCGATGTAATCAATATCGTCGGAATGCTTAAGCAATTACTGAGACTTTTTTAGCACAGAAGAAGGAAATGACGACACGGTGCCATCATACATATGAAGCGTTCAGAATAATAATGGATCCAAGTTGTGCATTATTTTGAACTTTGAGAAACTTTTTCTCAGGAACTAAAGGAACTTTTGAAATAAATGTTTACTTTCATACTATTTGATATAAAATGAAACCCTGAATTGTTAAGAATTAAGACCTTAGAACTTCTAACCTATAGAGAAGTGAACTTGACCCATATCTGAAGAAGAAGAAATATAGGCCCAAAAAATAAAATTCAATCATTGCCATTCAGTTGGCCTTAGAAATGGAGCAATAGAAAAATAGGAATCTTACAGCCGATTTCTTAGTTCGATCCGGCGAACCTCAGAGGTGGATCACAGGTGTGAAGCAGATATACGAATAAAGGAAGAAGAAGAAACTTTTGAGGGCTTTGCCAATAATGGTAGATAATACCCCTTGAAAAAAAGTGGATGCTTTAGCCATTTTTTTTTACGCTTAACCCTAGAAATGTAACCTTATTTTAGAAGTGATTTATAACTGCGCTGTTAAGAATAAGTTATTAACTAATTTCTGTGAAGTTAATTCATGTTTAATAGTTATTTTGTTTTTAACAGAAAAAGCAAAAAAAAGGATTTTTTTTTAAACACGGGTTACACGATTTGACAATGCCATTGGAAGCTCCTTTTTCCGAGAAAACAGAGAAAATAAAGTTGATGTTTGTCAAATCGACGAATGTTAGCTTTTTACTTTCAAAAAAGAGGAGGAATTAAATTCGTCTGTATTTTTTTTTTTTTTTTTTTTTTTGGGAGCGGGTCATAATTCTGCTTGTCAAAATTCTGTGTCACAGAATTCTGTGTGGTCAAAATACTGTAAGACCATAATTCTGTATGTCATTATACTGTAAATACAAAATTCTGTATGTCAAAATACAGTATGAACAAAATACTGACTTGCAAAATTCTGTTTTGTAAAATTCTGTACGGCAAAATACAGTGTTTTTCAAGAAATTTCCTTTGATAAAAAAAAAACACATAATACTAGCTTTAAATATAATTATTGACAATAAAGTTGTAATTTTATACAAACAAAGTAAAAAAGTAAATCAATTCTAGGAACACAAATCAAACTTTTCTTAAACAAACAAAATAAATTTTACAAAAAAATGTATTAAATCAATATAACTAAATTTAATTTTTTTGCAATCCGTTTTAGGTATGAAATTCAGATTGTTTTTCAACCCTCTGTCGGTACACGGGTGCGAATTTGGCAGCACATAAATAAAATAATTACAATTTTTCAAAAAAGTGGTCACAAAAAAGTCTCTTTAGAAGGTTGAAAATATATTTTTTTCGAATTGTCAATACAATATTTGAATTCCTCGGAAAATTCTACATCAATTTCATATATGATTCTCTATAAAATATTGAGACCGAAAAAAGTTCCAGCGACATGAAAAAGTATAAACCAAACTCGCACCCGTGTGCCCATCACGTCACAAAAAAGAGGTGTGCCTACAGAGAGTTAAGTAAGTGTAGAGTTTTGTTTTCTCTCTCCTTTTTTCGTAGCTCCTAATAAGGTACCAAGGTTAATCAGCATTAGAAGCTTGCCTCTTTATTAAGTTGATTTTTTAGAAATTCATAGTAAAACCTCTTTTGAATAAATCTGTATTTCAAAGTTCTGTAAAAATGATGTAAAAAATATCGTTTTGATAATGTAATAAAGTGCGCGTGCATTTTTTTACATTATCAAAACGATATTTTTTATATCATTTTTACAGAACTTTGATGTAGAGAATTTTGATGTACAGAATTTTGAAATACAGTATTTTGACCAACCAGAATTTTGCTATACAGAATTTCGAATTTTAGAATTTTGTTTGTAGAGCATTTTGCACATACAGAATTTTGACATACAGTATTTTGGCATTCAGTATTTTGAATACAGAATTTTGCAACATACAGCATTTCGACCCCAACCCTTTTTTTATGTTTGTTACTTCATAACTTTGGACGGTGTGAACTAATTTTGATAATTCTTTTCGTATTGGAAAGCTGGTGCCTGCAATTTCGTTCACTTCTGGCAAAAAAAAACTATCAGAAAAACCATAAAACCCAGTTTTGATCCATGGAAGTCGGTTTTGTTTTTTTTTTTTTTTTTTTGATAAAAATGATTACTATAGATTTAAAAAAAGTTGCATATTTCATTATATTTGAGAATCAACATTTTGTTAACGATAAAGCTTAATGAGACTACTTTGGACTCAAATTAAAGGAAGTTTTTGTAAAGTTAGTTCTTAAAGGCTTAAATTACAAAAAACTGAAAAATTAAAGTATGTATTTTTCAACATTTTATACATTTTTGACGAGGATATGTTTGACACTCGTGTTCGAAAACTTAATGTGTTTATTGGCCAATAACCATTCACAAATCTTAGCCGAAAAAATAAAATCAAATCGCTATTATATTTCAATAGTGGTGTATATACTACCACAAATCAACAAATAAAAATCACTTCCACTTTCTCTCTAATTTCTAAACGAACATGAAAAGACTACATTATTTTAAACTTTTGTCTTGAGCATAAGTCTTATTACGTGCAGCTTATAGAAGTTATCATTTATTTCTTCACTTTTTAATTCACTCAATGCTTCTTATTCAAATAAACTATTTAAAGCTCACATTTTCTCTCTTCTTAACCAAACACTTCTTGACAAAGCCTTATTATGTTAAATCACAAAAATATATTTTAAAAAAATGTATAACATTTACAAACTATTTGCAGTCAAATAAATAAAATATAATCCGATAATCTCTTTAACAAGGCATTTTGAGAATACAAAATTTATCTTGTTGTTTAACATTTTTTTTTTAATTTTCACTACGCAATTAACTCACGGAAAAGTGACGAAATTTACAAAATACCCTAGCCTACAAAAAATGACCCATGATTAGCATTCTGAAAACTGATACCTTTAAATAACGTTAAACCCTTTTTACAAGCAAAACAGCTGTCAGTTGATTTAATGATCCCAACTAATCAGCGAAAAACAAATGTTCAGCCCTTCTCAAACTACTACAATCGAAAAACTCTTAGACAAATTTCCTTAATAAACTTTATCCGAATATAATCTTATACAGCCAGTTTAGCGAGTTTATTATGTTTATTGATTGTCGATTTGCATATTTTTCGTTTGACTTCAAAATCAAAATTTTCAACTTAATGACTTCCTAAATATTCTCACGATAACAAATCAGCAAAAAATTATAAAAAAAAATAAACAAAAATTAAATTCATAAAATGTCATCAATCATTTTAAGCGCTCGTTAACAATCAACAAAAAAGTTATAAGTTGACTATAAGCTGTAGAACTTTTTTTTTTTTTCTTTATGCTACCTACTTCTGCAATCGCATTATTAACCAGGTGCTACGATATGAAATGGAAAAATACCATTAAATAAAAAAAATAAAAAATAAGAAAAATATTTACCCACAGGGTCGACTTTGGGCACGACCCAATCGATACAATTATTACGATTATTATCGTAATCTGCTGAGTTTCTCGCGCGCGCATTTCGCATTTCGATTCGATTTGGTTCGGTTTTGATTCAAATCGAACATTTTTCATGCTCTCTCAGTTATAGTGTTCCATTCTTCATTCGTGCCACTTCTTGTTTAACATGAATCGACATGAAATTATTTTTTTTTTATTTTTGTTCATGCTGTTCTCTTTTTTTACTTATGATATTTATGTTAGAAGTTTAAAGGTAACTTATGGAATCGAAAAAAAATCTTGTTCCTAAACGTACAAGTTCACATTTATTTCTGACGTCATACACCTAAAGCAGTAAAAAGAAATGTTTTGCTATTTCTTTTTTCCACTTTTATAATTCACAGTTTGTTCTTTCAGAAGAATAAGGAAGCGAATTTAGGTAACAAAATTCTGCTTGAAAATATTTTAGTAAAATTGTTCTGTGAACTAAACTTCCCTAGAAGAATGAAGAATAAATGAAAGAGTGTTAAGCTCCCACGAGAAAGAGAACAAGTTTCACATCACGGTAGAGACAAATTAATTTCCCAAAGAAAACTTTTTGGATTACCTCGCCAAAACCTATGAGCAATGCCCCAAGACTGAGGTTAAAGTTGAATGCCAAAATCAGTCGGTAAACAGTCGGTAAAAATACCAAAGTAAAAATAGAAATTTCATTAAAAAAAATTATTATAAATCTTAACTGCCGCACCATAGCCGCATTACCGCCGTTTGGTAGGAAATTTAGACAAATCACCGCCGAAGCACAGCCGCAGTTTGTATTGAAAAAATAAAAAAAAACTATCTGACGGGAATAAGATTCGAAATTTATAAATTTATAAAATTATATATGAGTTATTAAAATTTCTTTGATAAATGGCCAAAAAAGAAAAAAATTAATTTCTAAACTTAATTTAAAAAAAAAAACATATAAAATCATATCGATAATTTTTTTATATTATTTTGCCTTAGGCCTATACTTAATATTGGCAAAGTTTGGTCTGCTTCTGTTTGCGATTGCCAGAGATATTCACATTTATGTGCTACGAGTCAAGTACTCAAAATAATTCATTTTTTGAGAAACATCTTCAAGGGGATCACAAAAATGAAAAAATCGATGTATTTAATAATATTTAACAATACACAAGTAACAAAAAGCTGTTTATGTAATTAAAAATATTTTAAGTATTGTTTTCAACACGAAAAAAATTATATTTTTCTGCATACTAAATTTTTAATATAATTACTTGACCCGGCCACGCTCTACTGTGTATTATAGCTGTATTTACCAACCTCGCCGATATAAGAATTAACGTTATTTCAAAATTTGAAAGCGATTGACAAAAAACTATTTGAGATTTGCTATGAAACGCAAATAAACCTACGATTTTTTTTGTATAGAGAAGATAAACAAAACAAGTTGACTTCAACTTAAGATTTCTCAAAGTAGAAAAAAGATATTGAAAAAATTTAAACGGGCTTTAAAAGAACACATTTAGTTCTTTTAGAAACTGTCACAAATTTATTAAAAACAAATCACCACGTTCAAGAACATAACCTCAAAAACTGTTAAAAAAAAACGACATTTCAGATTTTCTAACGGGAATATTTCAAAAACGTGATGTGATAGAATTTTTCTGACTTCGGATTCGAGTTCAGCACACCAAAAACCTTACGAAAAGTATATATTTGTTTATATACCAAAAAAAAAAATTTTGCTCACAAGTGGCTTCTTCAATAAATCTTAATTTCATAAATTATACTAAAAAAAAAGTAATAGGTTGTTAAATTTGTTAATTTGTAACTTTTTTTTCTATTCCTGACATAAAAACACAAAAAAAGATATTAAAACTCCAAAAACTTGGCTGCAAGTATTTATGATAAACTTTTGTATGGGCTCGACACACTGTGCCGCGTGTGCAGAGCACTTTTTATTAGCATAGTGTTTAAATAATTTCGAAGACGATTAAAATATTTGTAAGAGTACGATAATCTAGTTAGGGATGGGCTTAACTGCTACTTTTGGATAACTGTTACTACCTGTTATTGCTACTTTCCAATAACCGGTATAAATACCTGTTACTGAAATAACAGTTAGTGTTACAATTTTCACTAAACAACAAGAGTGCAATCTCATTATTTTGAGAATGATATTTAATAATATAACTGATTACTTTGCGGTTCTAAATTCATTTTAGTCTAGAGCAGACAATTATCTGTAATTGTGGCAATTTAAGTAGTTATAAAATGCGTATCTTATGCTAAATATAACTAAAACCTGAAGTTATTTTTTTTTTCTGTAATTATAATGAAACCATTAATTAATTATGGATACCCAAAATAACAGGTATAGAAATATTTCTTACAGTAACAGGTATTGGGGAAAACGACGAAATTTTGGTATTAATTTTACATTTTCTCATTTTACAATTTGACATATGTAAAATAATTCCAAAAATAACAGTAATGGAAATATTTTTTAAAGTAACAGGTATTGGGGAAAACGACGATATTTTGGTAAACCAAGATCATAAAATAGCTGCGTTCCTTTGGAAACATTTATTGAACTACTTTCTCAATACAGTAAAAGTAGTTGAAAGCAACTTTAAGTACTAGCAAAGAGCAGTTTATTATACATATAAGCAGTAAATGCCCACAAATTAACGCCGGTAATAATTGAGGAGTGACTTTTCAAAAGCGGATACAAAAACATTTTGTCATTTCTGAAATCTGATATCTCAAAAAATCGGAAAAAAAACTAAATGATAAATTGTGATTTTTCATACTTTTTCAGATTTTGCCTGTCTTTTGTCTTAACTTGGTAATCAAACTAAGCAAAGTATTTGAATGTAAATAAGAGATATACATACTTAGTTTTAAAAAAGTGGAAAGTGATTGTATCCCCTTTTGAAAAGTCACTCCTCAATTATGAACTAAATTCTTGATTAAAGCCAAGTACGCAGAACGAACTAAATAAAGTGCCGGGCTACACGGTGATTTTTCAATCGCCTAACCAGTCAGGTTGTAGGCAAGAGGGATGAGGATTTTCCTCTTTTTGACTTTTGTTCCTAGAAAATGTGAATCGGAGCATGATTGGGCACAACACTGTGTAGCCAGGCCCATAAGCTAGCATACAAAATTCTCTCCAAAATTAAGCCGAAATTAAATGTTTTTAAGAATATTAGCAGAGTTGTGTTTGGTTTAAGCTTTAAGCCTTGTACGCAGCTGAAGCGAAACGAAAAATTTTGAAGTCTCCAATCTCAAAAGCGAACACGTTATCGAAAAAATACCATCGGGTAATAGAGCAAATTAAAAATAATAAAAATACAAATAAAAAAATTCAAGAAAACATCAGAAAATAAGTTTTAAAGCAAAAAAAAAAATTATTTTAAGTTCCTTGACAATTTTGAGTAAGCAGATAATTTTGATCCGAGTAACAGGTATTATAGGAGCATTTGTTTGTTTAGCAGATTAATCGCCTGAACTGAAAGTATGACAGATGAATTTTATCAAAAGTAACAGGTATTATAAATTCCTTGATAATTTTGAGTAAGCAGATAATTTTGATCCGAGTAACAGGTATTACAGATTATTACCGATAAAATTAATTTTTTGTTTAGGACAAGAGAAAGTTGTTTGGATAATTAGTAGGTATTTTTCATTTTATTAACCTTCTTATTACCGAAAATTTTCTTGGATTGCAAAAAAAATAATTTAATTTAAATTTATTTTAGATACTGAAAATATTAACTGTTATATCAGTAACAGGTATTTTCCCTGATGAGTAGCAAGTTGTTATTGCTACTTTCCAATACCTGTTACTCAATACCTTTTACTGAAATATCGGCCCATCCCTAAATCTAGTACAAGTCAAGGCTGTCGTGCGTATGTGCTTCGGTGGTGGTGCGGCGAATGCAGATTAAAAAAAATTGATGATGATGCGGCTGTGATGCGGCGGTGGTTCGACTCTCAAAAAGCTGTGCGGTGGTGCTGCGGCGGAGTTCTATTTTTAATCGGTTAAGAAGTACCTACTTGTATGATTACAGTACCTACAAAGTTCAAGTTGAGGTGTTTTTCGTTTAAAACAATCATAAAAGCAACTTTTGGCGACCTTTTTCTATCCATAATATTTGATAATACTCTACGGTTCTAGTCTCATTCTCAATAAAATGCTGACTTTAACTCGTCAGTCTTCGTCTTCGTCATATCTTAGATAAATTTGAAAAAAAAAAAACAATGCACGCGTCATGCACGAGAAGCGCACTGAACCCAACCACAACATATCACAAGAAAGAAAAATAAAAACGAACGCATTCAGAGCGACAACCCAGAATAATAACTCATAACAATTACACATTCATCTACATAATCTTGTTATGTTAATTTTTCTTATACTCAACTCCAACTCAGTCGCTCGTTCGCATATCAAAAATCTAAAAGAACCAAAAGTATCTATGAACAAAGGCAAAATGAAAATTTGCTGAATTTCTTGATAAGGGGATGATAGGTGTGGGTTGGTTGTGAGGGGGAAAGGAAATGTGGAAGAAAATCCCCAAAGACCCCAAAGCGATCACTTGTGTGTCTGCTCTTGTGAAGGAGCCCCCAAAAGGTATATAGAGACGCTGACGACGACGACGACGACTGCGATTAAGCTAACGATCGCTAACCTACCTCTTCGGTCGGTTCAATGCACGTGTTCGACACACAGTCTTAACTTTTGAGTCTTGTTGTTTCTTTTTTTTGGAAGACCAACATGGATCACCCTCAAGGGTAGATCGGTCGGGGAAACACGTCGATGATGATGATGACGACGTGAGTGCGCTCTCGTGCGGTGTGTGAGGAGTTGTTTTATGTCGCGCACACTTTCAGCAAAGCCTCAACCATCACCTAACCGATCACCACCATGTTTAGTTATATCGTTTTGAGAGCCTTTAAAGTAGGCCTTACCAGCAGAGCAGTGGTTGTTGTCTTCCACAGACTCTTGGGTTGTGGCAAGGTATTTAGCCTCCATCGAGTGAGCACTCGTGCACGTACAAAAGTTCACTTATATATGCAGTTTTGTGGTTCTCTTTGGGGTTTTTTTTTTTTCACTGATATACAACAAACTGGTTGGTTTGGACTGCTAGAGGCTTGAAGGTAGTTAGTTGGTTTTTTGGCCAAATGGTCAATTGTTTATGCTGGTTTTGTTGTTGTTGTTTTTTTTTTTTGGTTATCTTGTATTTGTGTCTTATTTTTTGAAGAAGTAGTGCACCTGAGATTGTTATGTATTCATTTTGGTTTGCGGGTATACGATGTTGTGGGTGCTGTTACTGGCTGCTGCTAGTTTTCGTTCACTCTTGTCGATTACAATAGGAGAGATATTTCGTTCAACATTACGTCGATCTTTGAGACAGCAAAATTTATGTTGTACAGGTGTGTGTTTTTTTTTTTTTTTCTTTTGAGGTTTTTGGTTTGGTTTGTTGCGAAAATTTTTTAGCAACATTTAGAGTTTTGCATTTGTAAGGTAATAAAGTTTTCATGTCGATGTTTTAGTTGCAAAAGGTTTAAAGGGAAACTATGAAAATGTCTTAATTTGGTTAATGTCAGCTTCGAAATGTAAATAACCTAAGAAGGAACTCACAAATATAATGCAGTGGAACACAATTTGATATCATACAGCTTAGATACATATTTTTAAAACAGTGCAATCCTGCATGCCTTTTTTTTTACTTTTTCGTTAAACTTAAATTGCTCTGTTTTTATTTGATCTTTGGGGTCAAAATCCAAAATCTAGATGACCCAAAATTTAGAAAATCTAAAATTCCGAAAGCCCAATCACGAAAATCCAAATTTAGAAAACCCAAAATCTCGAAAATCCAGAATGCCTTTTTTTTACTTTTTCGTTACCGTTAAGTTGCTCTGTTTTTATTTGATCTTTCGGGTCAAAATCCAAAATCTAGATCACCCAAAATTTAGAAAATCTAAAATTCCTAAATCCCAATCACGAAAATCCAAATTTAGAAAACCCAAAATCTCGAAAATCCAGAATGCCTTTTTTTTACTTTTTCGTTACCGTTAAGTTGCTCTGTTTTTATTTGATCTTTCGGGTCAAAATCCAAAATCTAGATCACCCAAAATTCAGAAAATTCAAAATTCCGAAAGCCCAATCACGAAAATCCAAATTTAGAAAACCCAAAATCTCGAAAATCCAGAATCTCGAAAACCTCAAATCCAGAAAGACCAAAATCCCGAAATAATACGGAAAAAAAGGTTAAAAATTCTTCAAAATTGCCTCTTACTGAAACGGATTTCGGGATTTTGGATTCTGAATTCTGGATTTTCAAGTTTTTGGGTCTGTTTTTGTTTGATCTTTAGTGTCAAAATTAAGAAATCCAAAATCACTAAAATCCTAAATCTAAAAGACCCTAAATATAGAATCCAGAATCTCGAAAACCCAAAATCTAGAAAGACCAAAATCCCGAAATAAAACGGAAAAAGGTAAAAAAAATTCTTCAAAATTGACTGTTCACCAAAACGGGTTTTCGGGATTTTTATTTAATCTTTGGGATCAAAATCCAAAATCTAGATGACCCAAAATTTAGAAAATCCAAAATTCCGAAAGCCCAATCACGAAAATCCAAATTTATAAAACCCAAAATCTCGAAAATCCAGAATCTCGAAAACTTCAAATCCAGAAAGACCAAAATCCCGAAATAATACGGAAAAAAAGGTTAAAAATTCTTCAAAATTTCCTCTTACTGAAACGGATTTCGGGATTTTGGATTTTGAATTCTGGATTTTCAAGTTGTTGGGTCTGTTTTTGTTTGATCTGTGGTGTCAAAATTACGAAATCCAAAATCACTAAAATCCTAAATCTAAAAGACCCTAAATATAGAATCCAGAATCTCGAAAACCCAAAATCCAGAAAGACCAAAATCCCGAAATAAGCCCAATCACGAAAGCCCAATCACGAAAATCCAAATTTAGAAAACCCAAAATCTCGAAAATCCAGAATCTCGAAAACCTCAAATCCAGAAAGACCAAAATCCCGAAATAATACGGAAAAAAAGGTTAAAAATTCTTCAAAATTGCCTCTTACTGAAACGGATTTCGGGACTTTGGATTCTGATTTCTGGATTTACAAGTTTTTGGGTCTGTTTTTGTTTGATCTGTGGTGTCAAAATAACGAAATCCAAAATCACTAAAATCCTAAATCTAAATATAGAATCCAGAATCTCGAAAACCCAAAATCCAGAAAGACCAAAATCCCGAAATAAAACGGAAAAAGGTAAAAAAAATTCTTCAAAATTGACTGTTCACTAAAACGGGTTTTCGGGCATTTAGATTCTGGATTTTCGTGATTCTGGGTTTTTTGCAATCAGAATTCTAAAATTGTGTCCGTCTCTCTATCTTCAGCAATTAAATCAATAACAAAATGGTATAAAATGAATCTCAATTTACTCGACAAATTTTCTTGCATTGTTTTTGACAAATTTATACATAAAAAACTTTAATCTTGAATGAAACTGATTAGAATATGATATATTTAATAATATTTTTCTTATTTAACAAAATTTAAATACAAAATTCATTCAAGTTTATTAAATTTTGAAACATCAAAAGACCTGTAAACACCCGATAGGTCCTATCCATATTCTTCTACTACCTACATAAAATTAAATTACACTCTCTTTCTCTCTTGATTGCCTTAATCGTATTAAATTTTCTAAGAGCGAAATTCATTCTTGTATAAAAAAAAATATGATCAAAGTTAACAGGCAGCTTCATCCTTTTCAACCCCATCATAAAATTCCTTCCTCTCGTTCTCCCCAAAAAATTTCAATTAAGTTGCTGTGTTAACAACTTAAAAAATATGATGCCATTGAGGCCGAAAAACTATACAAAAACAAACAAGGGTAAACTTTATGTATATCTAGCTATGAGCTTGAGTTGAGCATCCAGCAACAACAGCCCCCTCACTAACTCCAACCCCAAAAAGTCGATGGTTCGTGCTTGGCTCTTGTAGAAATTAGTTTTTGTTGGTTGAATATAAGAGTTCTGAAGGAAAAATGTTTAAAAAAAATGGGGATGAATCTCATTCATTCCAAACTCTTGCCCATTTCTTTCATGTTTGTGGCTGAAAAAGACTCCTCCACAAAAAAATCACACAAAAAAAAAAACTCCAGACATATGGCGTGTTTTTCTTCTTTTAATAGTTGAATAGTGTTCCTGCCTGGTGAGCTTGTCTGTCAGTCATCCTCCCCCAATGTTTTTTCTTTAGCTTGCTTGCCTGAAACACATCATATCATCTTCTCTTTGGCAATTGAATAAAGAAGCTTAAACTTGAAGCGGCTGCTTTTTCTTCTTCTCTCTCTGAGATTTGTTTAGCTTTCCACCTTGTGACAAAATAAATTTGCTGAAAAAGTGGTTTGTATGGCATACAATGCCGACAAGCTTCTTCCTTGTCTTGCGAGACATCTTGACAATCGTATAGTTTGTTAGTTACAAGAAATTTCTGGGATATCTGTATGACTGGCAAGTGACACTTCAAGGCGGTGTGGTATGGTGTTTGTTGGCGGCATCCCTTTTTTCTATATGAAATTGTGTTTTTCTTCCTTAACCTGGACTTCTCTGGAAGCCGTCAATGTTTACCCGTTTGCGTTGTTGTTCCTACACGTGAACGCGTGTTGAAGAACCATTTGGTACTCTTGTTGTTGATGTTTACTTTTCTTCTTCACTCTCTATTGGCTTGACTTGGTTGGGAAAGAAAAAGCGCGGTTTTTCATGTCATAGCGAGCAAAGACCCTTTCTCTAGGAAGTTCTCTCTCCCAGTTGTACGGAACAAATAAGTGGTAAATGTTTGTTTGATTAGTGTTTTATACATGTAAGGCGTATGAGGATGCATGATAGGGAATGTTGGGAATAGTTTAGAGGATTTTTTTTTTGTTATTGTTTTTATGGCGGTAAACTGTCAAAGGATCAAGTAGAAAAGCGGATGATGGGAATATTCTGACATAATATTTGTTTGAACAAAAAAAAAAAATGTTTTTATCGCAAAAGAGAAATAACTTGAAGATGCTTTGTAAATCAAAGGAGGTATTAAGAAGGCTTATTGTTAATTAAAAGTATTATCTCTAAGATGATATTATGTATTAATGATGGCGTAATATTTAGTGCTTTTCTCCATTAAACTCTCAAATTTAAGAGATTTAGTTTTCTGGAAACATGAAAATTTTCGTATCAAAATATTGTACAAATATAGATAAACTGTTTTACAAGGTCAAATTGTCAACTCAGCGTCGATTTATCATTTAGAAGAATTCTTCACAAGATTATAGAATTTACACAATACTGCTCATTGATTGCCCCTCAGACAAGTCTTTTTGAAAAGCTTTGAAATTCAGGATGTAGAAAAATTTTGGTATGATAATATTGTGTCTGTAAAAATTCGCGATGTGTGAAACTGTTGAAGTGATAAGTTTTATCACGTTTTCATAATAAATTCGATTCTGGATTTATAAAAAAACTAATATGATAAAATGATAAATTTTTTATCACTTCACAGTTTCACAGATCGGGAATTTTTACAGACACAATATCATACTAGCATTTGTCTACATTCCTGAATTTCAAAGCTTTTCAAAAAGACTTGTCTGAGCGTAAACTTCTAGGTCACATTGAGAAAAAATCGTGTCAACATCATTACAAAAATAATTGGGCCAAAATGACTACCATGAGGGACGCCGCCGGACAAAGCGAGAAAAGACTTTGACAAACAGTCTCTTAAAAGAATTCGGTACTCACGGTCAATTTATATAAAAGAATGAGGAAACCCGCCCTTTTTGTGTTTAAACAGAAAAATTTTTTTAAGGAAATTTTGTCAAATGACTTTACCTTGCACATAATAAATTTTAGAAAAATTCAATTAGGTTAGGTAGTAGTTATGGACATTCTTTTTTTTTTTTTAGCTGAACAGATAGGTTGACAATGATGAAGCAGTGACTCATAAACAATGCTTTCAAATAGTTTAGGTATACAAGAGTTTGGCAATGAGTCCATAATTTGAGATGTCATTTTTGCAGTCTTTTTTTGTGAATAGGGATGATAAAAGAGTCTTTCCAGAGTTTAGGAAAGACCCAACTAGAGTTCGAAAGCTGATAAAAGGATGTTAAAGGTTGATCCAAATTGGTAACACATTTCTTTTTTTTTTGTATGGCGATCTCCTGACGAAGCTAATTTTTCGGATTTTGTTGAAGATTTTATTCTTCTTAGATGGGAAATAAAATGCACGACTGGGGTCGCACGTACTTGCTCTTGCAGTTCAAAGCACTTTTATGTTAGTCTACTTGTAGATTTTAAAAGCTGGATCTAAATTTTTAAAAAATTGATATTGGGGAAGAGCCGACATTTAGGGTAAAATTTTGTTAAATGAAAAAAAAAACTTTTGTTATTTGACATTTTTGAGAAAAAATAAAAATGCAGTTTTATTGCCACTGCTTTAAATATTACGTATACAAAGTTTAATCAAAATCGTAAGAGCCGTTTTGGAGAAATTCGTAATATCGTATTTTTTTTGTATGGGAGGTACATATACGTTTTAAACGAGATATAAAAAAACAAAAAAAAAAACAACTTTCAGAATTCCATAAAAATCATCTGTACCAAATTTGAAGAAAATCCATCCACCCGTTTAGGCTGTGGAAATGTGTACAGATGGACGCACAACCGCACAGACGTACAGACGCACGGACGGAATTGCGGGACCCACTTTTTCGGAATTCTCCATCATCGTAATGTTGGTTTTGATTTAAACCTCAATTTTTTTTTTCGACACGAAACCAATACTTGCCCTATAGAGCAAGTAAAAATCACAATTCTATAGGCGAGTCATAAGTGGCTAATTTTTGACCAGCCAATTCATTAAGTTGTTCACTATACAATCGATACCACTGTGTCCTGGAACCCAACTGAGACTGAAATTGTGGATTGAACTCACACCTACGAGTTCATTTCTTCACTGCGGAAACAGTCGTTGATAATTTTAGCCTAAGACGCACAGTGGGGCAGCCCCATATAGTGTGGTGATATAAAGGTTATTTTTTAAACTTGACAGTAAAATTGATAAAATGAGCATATTTTTTTTGTTGAAAGTTTTTGATTTATGTTTATTCATGCGGTTGAAGTTGAGAGTTTTAGAGCAGAAATTCAGTTTTTAATAAGTAGGTAATAAAAAAAGGTGTTCTATCGTTTTTTTGTTTGTTTGTTTAAACTCAATATTATTTGAGAAAAAAATAAAATACAAATTTCTCGCACAGATAAAAAAATGTGTAAATTACTATTCTTCTGCAAAAAAAAATTTAAAAAAATTTCTTATATATTTAAAAATTGAATGAGAAAATAATGAATTTTTTGAAACGCATCTTAAAGTTTTTTCTCAAAATCTTCTGTTTAGGCTAAATATTTTGCAAGTCTAAAAATGGAGAAAGCATGATAAGCAATTTCTCTATAAGCTCATATAAACACTTTTGCTAAATATTTGCCTAAAATATTTTTAATGAAATTTTGAACTTCAAAAAACGGGTGTTTTAAAGAAAGTGGTTTTTTGTTTTTATTCTTTTTTGACAATCATGCACTGATTACTTATAAACAATGTTTTTTTTTTTCATTTTAAAAGTTGTTTTTTTTGTTTTCATTTCATTATAAGAAGTTTCGTGAAACAGGGTGATTTGTTATATACAGGGTGTCCCAAAAGTAATGGATCAAACGAAATATGCTGATAGGCCAACTTTAGGGCTCTTAGAATTTGGTAACTTGTTCATCCCAAATCCTTACGGTGTTCGATTTAATGCAGTTTTTGTGAAATTTAGAAAAATCCCGACTTTGCAACAATATTTTGCTTCCTCCGCTCATAATTGATTTTTGTTTTTCACAATTCTTTCACTAAAACATTGAATAATAATAAGAAATAATTAATTAATCAAAATATTTTTCATTTCATACGCCATTTTGCTGCAAATGAATTAACAGTTCCATGTTTTATAAAAACTCAATTTCTTTCTTTTCTTTCAGAGCAACACCCTGAAAAAAATTTGTATGGTGTGGCACTGGTTTATTATTTTGAAAACTTGCCGTGTTATTGCAGTTTTCAAAAATTTATAAAAGTTTCCAAAGTTGAAGTTAGAACTGAAGATATTACAATTTAAAAGCAACAAAACAGGGCTTTTCAGAGAAAAATAACAAAGAAAAATAAACACATTTTCTCGACTGTTGTTTGTTTATTTCTTTTTGAACAAAAGCCTCGATTTTTGTTTGTTATTTTGCTCTGAAAACGTCTGTTTTTTTTGCATTCAAATTGTAATATCTTTCGTTCAAATTTCAACTTTGTAAACTTTTATACTTTTTTGAAAACTGCAATACCGGGACAAGTTTTCAAAATAATAAACCAGTGCCACACCATACAAATTTTTTTCAGGGTGTTGCTCTGAAAGAAAAGAAAGAAATTGAGTTTTTATAAAACATGGAACTGTTAATTCATTTGCAGCAAAATGGCGTATGAAATGAAAAATATTTTGATTAATTAATTATTTCTTATTATTAGGCAATGTTTTAGTGAAAGAATTGTAAAAAACAAAAATCAATTATGAGCGGAGGAAGCAAAATATTGTTGCAAAGTCGGGATTTTTCTTAATTTCACAAAAACTGCATTAAATCGAAAACCGTAAGGATTTGGGATGAACAAGTTACCATATTCTGAGAGCCCTAAAGTTGGCCTATCAGCATATTTCGTTTGATCCATTACTTTTGGGACACCCTGTATAAAGTTAGTGCTTTTGTTTTTTACTTTTTTTTTATTAAAATATTTTTTAATTTAATTTATTATTAATTTTGTTCCAGTTAAAATTGATGCGGCCATAAGGTTTCCCACCTTACAAAGCAAATTTGAAAAAAAAAAATAACTTGAACATCAAATTTGACAATTTTTTTCAAAGTTTTGACTTTGAAATTATATTTCACAAAATCAAAAAGCATTTGAAAATAAGCTTTCAAAAAAGCTATTGCACAGTATTCTATGTCTTTTTCTTGATTTTATGTATTTTTTTTTTTTATTTAAGGTCAAATGTTCAAAAAATTGCCCCTCCCACCGAAACAAGGGGTCATACAGCCTCCTTCCCTTCCCTTTTTTTTCTTAGGTTAAACTGAAGAACTATTTCTTAAAACAAAAAAAAAACATAATTCAAAATTATAGGTTTTTTCAAATGTATTAATATTTTGTCACCTTACTTAATTTCCTAGAGAAAAATAAAAATTTTAATGGAAAAAAGTTCATAAAATTCAAGAAGTCTATTAACTTTAGTTACAAAACCAAATAAAGTGACAAAAAAATGTCTTATTATTAGTAGAAGTAATTAATATCACAAATCAACCTATTCTGCCCCACTGTGAGACGGTTTTCTGCAATATAAATTTCGTCAATTTTGTTGAAATCAATTTTTTTTCTTTTTTTCATATTTGGTTTTTGGGACAAGTTGGCAAGTTAGTGGGTAATTTTGCGCTTGAAAAGGTGTATTTTTGAACATATTGCTTGAATACTGACTCTAATGAACACTGACATCTATCAACATCAAAAAACATCAATGGAGGACTCGATCCACCATTTTGAATAAAAAAAATATCGGAAAACTTTTAGAGTATAAAATAAGAAATATATAAAATAAGACATTCGAGATTAGAAATACATCCTTTAAATTCTTCATTTCTATTACAAATTTAACGTTAATGCCAAATTCTACCACTGTACCATTGTTTGCAAACGAAATATGAAAAAAAAACTCCTTTGCTCACAATTAGTTATTCGGAAGTTTATCATGGGAATTTAGCTCGAAGAAATGTATTAAAATGTTAGAAAATTAGAACTATCTCGAAAACTAATAAGAAAACGGTTAACCACGGTTTTTTTAACTAGATTTATTTCTTCTATATGAGAAAAAAATAATCTTTGATTTTTCTCATGTGGGTTAAGAAAAACTCAGGACTAATTTACTTAAATTCAAAAAATCTATTTAATTTATTGTTACAATTTATGTTTCAGAAATCATATCATAAATGGTATATTATTCTATTTTCAAGCTTTCTAATTTAAATTTATTCCAATAAATACCCGCATTTGTCTGTAAAGATTCATAAAGCATAATTGATTAATTTCAATCCGATAAGAATAAATAAATTCTCCCATTAAAGCCTTTTAAGTCTTTAATATTCTTCAAGAAAAATAAAAGAAACTTTTCATTTCTGCGGTCCATTAACAGCATTTATCGGTGTTTTTTCCCCCTTCTTTTTTTCCTGACTAATTTCGAATGCTTTCGCAATACCACATCGGAATTAAAAATAATCACAAGAAAAACAAAAGAAAAACAAAATGCCAACTCTAAGAAAACAATAAACATCTATTTTTAATCCCTCTCGTCCATTATTAAAAGAAACGAAAAAAAAGGGAGAACTTTACCAGAGATCTCCAGAGTTCCACAAAGACACAAAGAAGACGAACCTCATCAAGAAAAAGAAAAAAAAAAAACTATAAAACAAGAAGTAGGTGTTAACGAAATCAATAAATGGAACCGTCACGCACAAAACATCTCATATATCCAAGTCCAAGAGCGCAAGTTGTTACCCTAAAAAAAAACTTTGCCTTTGCCTTTTGCCTGATGTGCATTGCAATCAGCACAGCAAGAAATAGGCAACTTGGCTGGAGGCGAAAAAGAAAAATAAATCATACATTTTTCTAGCTGTGGCATGCAATGATGCAATGCTCCTGAACCGATTCGACTCGACTCGACACAAAACATAACAAACGGGTGCCAAGAAGCTGAAGAAGCAGCTATAGCAAAAAGCAGAAGCACTGGCATGTCGCACCAATATCCATCTCTCCCCAAACAGTTAGCTAAAAATATCCCCAAGAAGAAGTGAGGCGGGAGGAATGCCTCCAAATCTGTATAAATGGAAAAAGGGATTGCTTTTGTTTTCTTGCTGATGCTGGTGCTGCCATCCAGTTGCCAGTTCCATATAAATCTAAGGTGCTTCGACTCTTGCTCCTGCTTTGGCTTCCTTTCTTTTTGTTTGTATTTAAGCCCCATGGACCCAAGAATGGATAGACGAATTGAGTTGAGAAGATGGATTTTTCGCGTGTTCAGTGTTCACTTTGTGTACAGAAACAATAAACTGCATCCGCAAGTCATTTGTGTTCTGTGTGCAGCACTTTCTTTTTACTTTTTTTTTCGTCGACAACGAAGACGGGTGTATGAAGGTTTAGCTGATACGATTCGGTCATTGTTAGCACGACGAAGACGATTCGAATGATGGTATGATGACGAAGACGTGACGGGAAGGAAACTCACATACACATAAAACACATCACTGCAGCATGCACCACTCCAAAACGAAGAACCAATCGCTTGATTTAACATTGGAGGAGGATTAAAATGATTTTTTATTGCTTTTGTTTTATTGGAAGCAGAATTATTGTGCTTCCTTAAGTGTTTTGGGCTTAAAGTGATGAGTGAGATTGCGTGCGAAATGTGAGAAAACATTATGATGAAGAATTAGTTGAAGGTATATAAATTGCAGCAGCAGCCAGCCAGAAGCAACACAAAGAACTCGGAAGCTAATTTATTAATTTTTTTCTTATTTTTTGTACTTTATTATTTTGTAAAAAGTTGTGAGTATACTTAAATTGAAGTCTTTTAAATGATTGTTGTAACATTCATCAGAACTGTTAAAAATATCAAAACCAATCAAAATTAAATTGTATCTTCAATAAACATTTGGAAAATCTACAATTTTTAGTTTGTACCCAATAAAAAAAAAACGCCCGATTTTAGAATAGGAGTCATGATAAAAATATATTAGCGGTAGAGAAATTGTGAAAATGCTTCTCAAAAAAGAGTTTTCCATTACACTGGTTAACAAAATTTAACTTTTTTTTTTGTTGCCGAAACAAATATATACTTTTCTGAAGGTTTTCGGTGTGATGAACTCGAATTTGAAGTCAAACAAAATTTATCAGCTGACGTTTTTGAAATATTACCGTTAGAAAATGCAGTACTTCGGACCTTATTCATTTATATAAGTAAAATTGTTCGAGCATATTTAGTAACGGTTTTCATAAGAACTATTTTCCACCTTTTTAAATCTGTCTAAATCTTTCCGATATCTTTTTTACTGCCTGTCTAAATCTTTCCGATATCTTTTTTACTGCCCGAGATATCCTCAGTTGTTTGGTATTTTTATAAATTTAATAACGTCATTATCTCCTTTATAATATATGAAGCCAAACCCACTTACTTCATTTTAAGATATCTCGGGCAATACAAAAGATATTGAAAAGATTTAAACAGGTATCGAAAGATGGAAAACAGTTCTTATAGAACCAGTAACTAAATATGGTCTTATACAAAAGAATAAGGTCCGAAGAACTCAAAAAAACGTTATATTGCATTTTCTAACGGTAATATCTCAAAAAACTGGAGCTGATTAGTTGTTTCCGACTTCGGATTCGAGTTTATCACACAGAAAACCTTCAGAAAAGTATATTTTGTATCGGCAACAAAACCCTTGTAAACCAGTGTTATAGGTAGAACTGGAGATTAAAGGTATCAGTTGGAATTGAACCAATATTATTCACAATTTTCAAGCGATTCTAATAACACTGGTCAAAAAGGTTTTTGCCACAAGAACCATAATATACTTTTTTATAGGTTTTTGATGTGCTGAACTCGAATCTGAAGTCAGAAAATTTTTATTGGCCTCTGTTTTTGAAATATTACCGATGTAAGAAAATCTTTTTTTGAATTTTATAAGGTAAAAGCGGGATGGCGCGGCGGGGGAGATGGCGCACTTTAAATATCTTTTACATTTATTGCTCTAAAAATGTATGAAAAATATTTTTAGCTTTCTTTAAATATTTGAAATCGAAGTAGCCAGTGTTCGTTTCTTTATCTGTGATACAAAAAATAAAAAAAAATTCAAAGCAAATCATGTGATGATTTTTTGCGAATTTTTTTTTTTTGCCCTTTTTTTGTTCCGATATTTTGTGAGTCGTTGGGATCTAAGATGCCCTTGATACACCAATACATACAAGAGAGTATAAGTTATGCATTGCGTGTGAAATCTGAGCTCTAGTTCTATCTGCTTTTTATGGGTGCTTAGGAATATGAATTATGCGCAAAAAGGTGAGATGGCGCAGTTTTTTGCGGGTGAAATGGCGCATTCCCTACTAGAATTTTTTAATTGAGTATAGTGTTAGCATGTGCCATATCACCCTGAAAATATTTTTTTTAAGTAGGTAATTCAGCCAAGTTCAAATTTTATAAAAAAGAAGACTAGTTGCAATCTGTTATACGGCATGCATTGGTGCTTGACTCCTTCACATTGTTCAGCCATTTGTGCAATGAATTTGGCAATAGAAACCTAAAACAAACTCATGCGCCATCTCACCCACCCTATAGGGGGAGATGGTTTTTTTTTTAAATTTTTTTTTTATTTAAATTTAAAAATATAAATTTAAAATATAAAATTCTGTAAAACAAACAATACGTTGGATATTGAATATAGAACATTTTTGCATTGTTAGAAATATAAAATGTGGTTGACTTTGAAAAAAAGGACAAAAACAAAAAAGGTATGCCATCTCACCCGCTTTTACCCTAACGGTAATATTTCAAGAACAAAGGCTAAACAAAATTTTCTGATTGGAGATTCGAGTTCAACAACCCAAAAACCTCTAGAAAAGTATGTTTTGGTTCTTGTAAAGTTGACACTGTTCAAAAGACGGAATTTTGTGTTACACCTTTAGCCAGAATTTCAAAACAAGTTGCATGAACGTTTCCCAGGATTTTCAAAAGCATTTGCACTTGAACGAAAGTTTAACTAACAGCAAAAAAGGACACATTCCCATAAGTACATTGTACAACACTTCTGTGGCTCAGTTAAAGTTGTGATTTGTACTACGTAGAAAAACTAGTGCGATGGACTTATGACGCCAAAGGTCTGGGTTCGATTCCTAGCTTACACCACCAAAAAATTAAAAAAAAAAAAAACAAAACATTTTTCTTTGAACTTCGATATTTCCAACCTATCGAACAATCAGGTGTAAAATTTTAGTATTTTTGTACTTTTTTTTATCTTGCGCAGACCTTTTTTAGTTCAAAACGCAAACTGCAATAAACAAATGACTAACATTTTCCAACGGAAAACCAGTATAGGACAATAAGCAAAGTGTAAAAAAATTTCATCAACACTGAAAAAAAGGGTTTAAATTCGATAACCAGTGTTATTTGTGCCCTTAATTATGAAAGTGGACTAAGTCACTCCTAAAAATGGCATCAAATCTAGCCTAAAAATAATTACACGGTGTTATAAAAATGAGGTTTTAAAATATACGCGGGCGGAGACCTATCACGTTTTGTAGAGCTAGTCGCACTGATTACGAAACGGTATTTAAAAAGTCGAAAACACCCCCAAAATCTGGAGTTAGGGGCAAAAAACGGTTTTTTTGACCTTTACCCATTGAAAAAAATCTAGCTTCGTCAAATTTTTACCCATTTTCGATTTACAGTTTCAGATAGGAGATAAATATACCTTTTCAACAATGTATAAAACATGTATTTCGGTTAAACCACTTAGAATTTATAAGCTGTTAAAGTTCAAAAATTCCATTTTTTTCGTCATTTACCCAACTTCGACATCAAATTAAAGTATATATTTTCACAAAAACATGCTGTTTTAAAAATATATTCTAAAATAATATTTATTTCCAAATCAAACGAGGTATTTTTTATGAAAATCAGTTTAAAATTGGCTTAGAAAAAAAAAATTACGATTTCAACCCAGATACAGAAATTCGTATAGAACGAAAATTTTGTTTTGGCACGTAGTAGGATAACTTGGGCGTAGTAGGATAACTTGATAACGGGTTTTTGTAGAGGAGTTCAATACAAACATTTTTTTCTTTGGGAGGGGGGTCTATCTCCCCCCGTTTAGGTGGGACGGGCAGTTTTCTAAAAAAAAATTATCAAAATAAAAAAAAATTATTAAAAAACAACGGCAACACTTACAGTGATAAATGATACCATTTCCGAAAGGCAAAATTGTACATTTAATTTTAATTTTTAAATCAATATATTATAACCAATAGTTTTTGAAATAATCGATTTCAAAGTTAAAAATAGTTCAAAAAAAAAAAATTTAAAACTCATTTTATACTATTTTTGTCCAGACATTGAATTTAAATAAAAAAAATTACTCACATAGAAAACTGCCTCAATTGATTCCTTATCAATGGATGAAAACTAGGTATATGTTTCTATGTCTTCTAGTTTTTGAGAAAATTGAAAAATTATTTTACCAGATTTTTTCTTTTTTCAAAATATTATTATTATTTTAACAATGCAAAAGATAATACTGCTGTACAAAATTTTCTAGACAAAATTACTGTTTAAAAATGTATCAGCTTTAGAATTTTCAGTAATTATACCCCTATACTCCCAATTCCAATCGCAATTATAATATCCCAACCCAAAGTCAAGGTATATATTTATCTATTTGAATGCCCTGCATAGAATTTTCTCACAATTTTTCTCATATTATCATATTATTTTCAACGCTGAATGAATTTGAGGAATTTTTATGTGGAAGTTGAATTGGATGAGAATTATACACCACATGATCTTGCTGCTGCTGCGCAAATCCGGGTGTCCCGCTTGTTTGTTTTTTTTTTTTGCAAAATAAACAAACTATTATAATGATTATGAGTGTTCTGTGTTCATTCTAACGTTGCCATGTCCAAGTGTCTTTAAGCTTCTTATTTGTTTTGTCTTATGTCGGTACAATTAAATGTCGCGCACGTAAAACAGACAAGCAAGAAAAAAATACACTCTATAAGATCAATCTTTGGCATGAAAATCATTTAGTTTAACAAGCTAATTGGCACCAAGTAATTGAGAGTGATTTGTGCACAATGATATAGGTAAACAATACTGTGATATATGTATTTTTTGTGGTCGATTAATTAGTTCTTTTTTACAGCTGAACAAAAATCGTTACATGAATTGAACCCTGAACTCGGTTATGTGACAACCGCAAAAGATTCAAGAGTTTAAGGTTAAAATATGGAACCCCCAATTGGCTCTTTAAAACAGCTTCTTGAATTTTATATAAAAAAAAAACGAAAAAAAAATCATATTGCATATTAATCTCTATAAAATAATCAAAAGTTCCGACCTCCGACACTCCCCATTTTCATACTATAAAACATGACAAGTAAATTAATAAAACCAATGCAACACATCACAAAGCGCACATCTCTCTCACAGCTGCATGATGCATTCATAATATCATCAGCATCTTATTCATAACTTCACACTGATTTAACATTTTTATTTACATGAATCTTTTTTTTTTTTTTTTAGTTTAAGTCCGTCAGAAAAAAGGGGGGTCTTTTTGAGAAAAAAAACTCGCAAAGTAAAATTAAAATTCAAATCATGTTAGCCACACCTCATGCCATTCAATCTTTTAAAATTTAGTCTTTAGTTGAATTGAAAGAGAATAGCATATCGGGCAAAGAAAAGGGAGTTGAAAAATTAATCTTTATGCTCACACGAAACTCAACTAAGCTTGAGATTAATAGTATTTTTTTTAATAAATTTTTGAGTAGGTCTACAAAAAAAAGCAGTGGTGATAGAAAACACAAATTTTTAATAATTTTTGCATGTTGAGGCTTTTATGCAGTTTTAATGTTCATGATATTTTTGCAAATTTCAAGTTATATTATATAACTAAATTGTGCAAACACTACTTCTTTAAATCAGAAATAGAAAGTTAAATATAATTTAACAGCTTGTTAAAATGATTTGTTTGGCCAGCAATAATTTTAATATTTACCAACTGGATGTTGCGATGAGTTTTCGCTTGAAAAACCACCTTGACCTCTTGGTTAAAAGTTGACTTTCTTTCCTGAATTTTTTGAGTAAGTCAATATTCTTACTCATTGCTAAGCTATTTATTTGGTTAGTTTAATTTTCTGTTACAGCGGTAACAAATAATGTATCAATTTTCAAAGTTCACTGTGGCGTATGCGTAACCTTTTTTTTGATTTTTTTTTGTGATACAAAATATTTTCCTGATGATACTAGGTGACTTTTGTATGCCATTCTGTTGTAGTGGTAAAAAAAAAATAAAGTAAATGTATAAAAGTTTCTATAATTTTCTTACTTTGATTGACTTTAAACACACCTAGCACAAAATCTCTCTTCAAAAATTTTAGTTTAGAGTATTTTTGACATTTTTAATTTCAAAAAAAAGAAATCCATGGCTTAATCCATTTCTACTTATCAAATTTCAAAAAACCTTTTTGAAGTGAAAACTTCTTTAGTATCGTAGTGATTTGAAACAAGATGAAACGAAAAAGCAACACGAAAAGTCAATTGATTATAACTTTTTTGTTTTAATGGATAGATGAATGAAATTTTTACTGTAGATAGGTAATTAAATAAACTATAATTGTGCAAGATTTCATTTAATTTAATGTTCAAAATCCTGAGATAACGGTAAAAGATGTTCTTTTTCTAACCAACATATATGTGAAAATATTAACTTTCATATCACACATAACGGTACGTGATCTACAAGTTACAAAATCTTAAATTTAAGAACGTGAAAATACGGCAAAACACGTGTGGAGATCTGTTGCCGATTACCAGCCACCAGTGTAGGAAGTACCGTAATCTCAATTTGAGATTTCGACATGGTTGGCTTTAAAAAATTCTTACTTTTTTTGTAGGCATGGTAGAAACATGAATGAAAAGTCATATAAAAGGTGAAATAATAAGCTTTGAAATGATACAAAATTCATGATTGTTTAATTTATTAGGTTGTCATATAAAAGATAAGAATTTAAAGGTAAAAAAGGTAAATTTTTTCGATTTTTATTTTTTGAAAGAAAAATAATTTTTAAGGTTTCACTTCTAAGGTGTGAATTGCACACATGATTTTTTTTTTTTCATTAACACCTACAATTTTTAAGATATACCTAAATTTATGTAACCTTTGACCCCATATACATCGGGACTAGCGGACAGATTAAACTCCAAGACATTTTGTTATGCATTTCAGTAAAAAATATGTACAACATATATCAAAAATCAGTCCGTTACGAATTGTTCCTTGAAAAAATCTATTGTTACTAGACTTATCAGCGACTGAATGCCGCCAGCAAGTTATTTGCAGTTAATTTAAATAAAATAAATGTCCTCAAAAAAAAGCTTGTTATGATTTTTTTGAAAGTTTTTTTTTTTTTTTTTTGAAGTAGAGAATATTCGTTAAAAGAATCGAGTAAATGCACGGACAAATAAATTGCACGACTGGGGTCGCACGTACTTGCTCTTATGGTAAAAGTTACTCTAATGTTAAAGTTTTTTATTGAACAAAATTAGGGAAAATTTGACATTTTCACGGAATTTCGTTAGTGGTACAAAAAAAATAAAATCCGTTTTTATAAATAATAAAATACCGTTTTAAATAATCTTTTACAAAAAACAAAGTATGCTATTTTATTTCTAGTATAAAAAGGAATTTTTAGAAAAAAATTTTCGAAAATCGTTAGAGCCGTTTTTTAAAAAAATAATTTTTTATATATAAAAATTTTCTAACATTTTTCAAAAAAAAAGTTGATATGCAATTTTGAATAAATAATTAATTTACACATAAAAACAAAATTTCAAATTTTTTCACCAACTCGTTTCCAAAAAATTGATTTTTCAAAAAAAAATTTTGAAATATTTTTTAAAAATCCAAAAATGTGGTTTTTGAAAAATTTTAAATTTTTTTAAATAATGATTGATTAAACGTTTCTGTATTAAAAATTTGGTCGAAATCTGTTATGTCGTTTATGAGAAATTCATAAATCAAAAAAACCGTTCTATGGCAGGTATACCGTTGATAACGGTACAAAAAATATTTTTTTTATTGTCAAAGAAGGCTCTTATCTGTAACAGTAAGCAGAAAAATTTTAATCAAAATCGTTAGAGCCGTTTTTGAAATAAATCAACTTTTCTGTTTCCGTTATATGACAGGTACCGTTAGTTTTGGTCCTAAAAAAAAAACTTCAATTTCTCTTCTAGGGAATCACTCAAAACTGTTAACTACCAAGTTTAAAGAAAATCCATTCAGTAGTTTAGGATGTAGCTCGAGGTTCTTACAGACAGACAGACGGACAGACAGACAGACAGACAGACAGACAGACAGACAGACAGACAGACAGACAGAATTGCCGGACCCACTTTTTTGGCATTCTCCATCATCGTAATGTCATGTAAAATTGTTATCTCGAGTTCGATTTTTTTTACGAATCCTAAACTTGCCCTATAGTACCTATATCGCAAGTAAAAATTACGCCAGGTATAAATTTACATCTGATATATTTAACCATAATATAGTTGAATATATCAGACACTAGTTCAATATACAAGAAATAAGGTTAAATATACCAGAAGTAAAGTAATACCTGCGTTATTTTGTCTCTGTGTAATTTTGGTAATTTTCTATTATACAGGGTTTCCCACAGTCACCGCCTCAAACAAAAACTATGGATTCCTGAGGTCATTTTACGTCGAAAAACTTAAGAGGTAATTTTCTCGTTTTCGTCCCGTTTTCGAGTTACCACGGTTTTTATGATGTTTGTTCACTTTTCTCTTATCTGGCTTTATCTTTGCCAAACTACGTTTGATTTAAAAGATTTTTTTTACAACCAATCAAGAATTTATTACAGTTTTAGTTTGTCTCAAAACTTTTTTTCTGCGGACAATCGTTTCTCCACAATTTTGCATCAAACACAATTTTCTTCGTTTTTTAAGTTGTTTTTACACTTTCAAATCATTTAAGTCAAAAAAACACTTTAATGAGTATTAAATTTTTGTGCTTTTTATTAAAGCCCAGTTTATTTTCATAATAAAAATTAGTTTTATTTCATAAAAAAGGCTACTAAAAGTAATTTAAAAAAATAAACAAACGGAGTGAATTAAAAAAAAAATAATTTTAAAATAAAAAATTAATTTACATGAATTAAAAACTTTTTCTGGGCTATTATGGTTAAGAAAAGAACAAATAGATAAAGCTCAGAAAAAGTTTTAATTCATTTAAATTAATTTTGTATTTAAAAATAATTTTTTTTTTATTCACTCAGTTTGTTTATTTTTTTTAATTACTTTCAGTAACCTTTTTTATGAAATAAAACTAATTTACTTATGAAAATAAACTGGGCCTTAATAAAAAGCACAAAAATTTAATACTCATTAACGTGTTTTTTTTGACTTAAATGATATGAAAGTGTAAAAAACAACTTAAAAAACGAAGAAAATTGTGTTTGATGCTAAATTGTGGAGAAACGATTGTCCGCAGAAAAAAAGTTTTGAGACAAACTAAAACTGTAATAAATTCTTGATTGGTTGTAAAAAAAATCTTTCGAATAAAACGTAGTTTGGCAAAGATAAGGCCAGTTTAATGACAAGAGAGCAAAAATTATAAAAACCGTCGTAACTCGAAAACGGGACGAAAACGAGAAAATTACCTCTTAAGTTTTTCGACTAAAAATGACCTCAGGAATCCATGGTTTTCATTTGGGGCGGTGACTGTGGGACACCCTGTATACCTACATAAAGTAAGTCATGTTACTTTTTTTCAAATTTTTAATCA
This sequence comes from Episyrphus balteatus, assembly GCF_945859705.1. Lineage (NCBI taxonomy): Eukaryota > Metazoa > Arthropoda > Insecta > Diptera > Syrphidae > Episyrphus > Episyrphus balteatus. Next base: position 10,052,236 of record NC_079134.1, on the reverse strand, counting down.
TGAAAAAATTTAATTATGAATAAAATGGAAATTTCTTGTCTGAGCGATTGTAGTATTGACTGAAATCCTACTGATTACATAAACATTTCATTTTAGAAAAAACAATTTGCGTATATGTAACCAAAAACGAACCTTAAATTATTGCTAAAGTTTTACCAGCTTTTTCAAACAATCTTGTTTTTAGCGTCCGACTTTTCGCAGGTTCTGTTGGCTTTTAACATTGTACAATTTTTTTTTTTTCTTCAACAATATTCTTCGAAATGTAAGGGATCTAAAAAACCGAACAAACACTATCAACAATCAACGTCAACTACAGATGCCAGTAGCTTCTTAACCAACATTTAATACAATTATTTTAATTTTTGATTCATATTATTCACATTCGGTTTTTACTACGTTCCTACACAATTTTTGAGTTACAAATACAATTTAGAAGGAAAGAAAACAGAAGGACGAGGAATGCTTTTAAAGTTGACACTTATACTCCTAGTCCACAAAAAGATGTATTTTTTAAAGTTTGTTTTCCTCAAAAAGCTTATAACCAATTAATTTCAGGATTAATAAAAACTCAATTTCAAACTAAAATTGTTAATTTAAAAACTTAAACTTACTTGGATTATTGTTGGTTTCACGCCAATGTGTTGCGGCCTGACATCCAAATGTCGTTCGACTAATTCCCTTACAGCAGGACCATTTCTTGCCTGACCACAGGCCCGGATGAAAACGGTATGACTTTTGTGTGTTGGTATCTTCACAAACTAAAAAAAAAAAAAACAGAGAAGAAGATAAACATAAAGAAATTCATTAAAGCAGTAAAAAAAAAAAATCTTGATGAATTCTCTAGAAGCCGTTATAATGAACCAACTACTTCTCAATGGATTTAACAGAAAAGCCTTAACCAAAACGAAGAACAAAAACCTCTATCTACCTGCTGCATCTATTGTGCGTGTTTCATGATGAAAAACCACAAGAAATACTCATTGAAATGACCTTGGGCCATCACATTGCATAACATTGCAGCATCACGACCCACCACCAAAGTCATAGTCTCTCCCGCACTCTCTGACAGCGCGCAGATAAATCGACTATGAAGGCATCTAACTAACCTATAAAAACCGCAAGTTTAGGCCGAAGTATTTTCCACACAATATTTGATGGAATAGAATGAAATTGCATTGGATATTGTGTTGATTCTGTGGGAGATTAGTTTGCTGATTGAATCGACACTCAGGCTTCCTTGATTCGTTTGTTCGTTTCGTTTTCGAGTTAAAAGACCACCACAATATTACCTACCTACAAAGCTTAAGGATTTGAGTCTATTCTTGATTAACAGTAAATCACCTGAACAAATTTAATAACTTTTGTGTTTTGTGTCGATTCTGTAAGTCGATTGATGGTGATGATGTTGGTTGGGATAAAAAAGAGACCCAAATGGAGGTTACCAGATGATGCTGGTAGTATCTAACTGATGCTGGGGTTCCTATACGTTTGGTGGGAAGACATTGGCCATCATCATCATTGTCGTAGACATGATCTTCATTGAATAACACTGACCTCTCCTAATGACCCTGCGGTCGTAATAAATTTGTGTTATGAACTGGACGATGATGATGGTGATGGTTATGGCAATGAATGGAGCAAATTGAGCACGGTCAGTGCTGTTATGTTGTTAATGGTGTGGAAAAAGGTTGTTTTTTTTTGGGTCAGGAATGTAACGAATGTTAACGACTTTTGTGAATTAGGGCTTTTAATGTTCGAAGGCAAGTTATTTTGCTTTAAATTTTTTAAGTGTATTTAGCGAAATTTAAGATTTTAAGGATAATAAAATTCGTTCTATTATATGCCAAGTCATAAAGTTTGAAATTGAAGACTTAATTATTTCGCGAAGTTAGGCCTTTTAACTGCTTTTATGATGATTAAGTTTTATAAATCTTGAGCAGTTGAAATAAAGATAAAGTGATAAATGGTAAAAGATTAATAAAATGTACCTAGTATTTTTGGCACAACAATATGGTTGGACTCTTAAAGAAAATTGAAAATGCTTCTAGGATCCGAAACTCTTGATTGCGTTATTGCAAAAAGAATATTGAACAAGTGTACCATTTCAAGTTTATGGCAACAAATCACAATTGAGAGAATAGGTCAGTTTTTTTTTTGGTTAGACCTGCAGTTTTTAAACATTACGTTTTACGTACTGGAATCTGGAATGACTCTGTAAAAGCAGTAATGCTCATTATGTCGAAGACTTATCATACCAGAGTAATTGGTTCAATAATTTTGTATGCGATAAAAATCGTATGTTATTATTTTCCTAAAAAAAAAATGTTACACGGAGAAAAATTAATCTAGTATTTTATACTCCATGTGACTAGTAAGAAAATTAAAGTAAAAAGCTTTAGATTTTAAGTAAAATTTACCTTAAGTATTGAACATTTCTTGGCTCCGTAAAGTAATTTTTATAAGACAATTATGGTGAACAAAATAAAGTAGTATATACCTTACGAGTAACAATATTTTCTTTACGTAGAGCCAAATAAACCTTCATCCAAAAAAGTGTACGACTCTTTTCACTTTAAGATTCTAGTAAAACATATTTTACAAATTTAACTATTCTATGAATAAGTTTTACCTTACACTAAGGTCATAATATTACCTAATTCTAGGAATTTTCCCCGTATCTTAATTGGTGTCATTGAAAAGTCTGCCATTTTGTTTTCCATTTGTTTTGGATATTTTTTTTGTCAAAGATTTTAGGTGTCCGGGTGCGGAATAATTAATAAAGCAATAAAATGTAAAAATTTCTTTTCCCATTTCTGTTTTTCTTTTATAAGTGAAATGTTTTCATTACTTTTTGTGTTCTTTTATGCGTTATTATTGGCTCCGTAATTACGGATAGCAAATTTTTTTCTTGTGTTAGAATAATATAGGAGTATCCATAGGCATAAACATCATTCAATCTAATTAATTCATGAAGAATTAGAAAAAAATTGGGTCAAATAAAGTCAATTCCATTTTTATTGATGATATTTTCCTAAATAAAATTGTTTGTTTGCAACTTACAAAAATTATAATAAACTAGGTAATTTATGTAATTATTGAAAAACATAACAGGGTCATACGTTACTTGTTTCTAAATAGCTTTGAGGATTAAGTACGTGTTACCTAGTTATGCTTTTCAATAATTACAAAAATTACCTTTATTTTAATTTTTGTAAGATAAATGCATACAATTTTATTTAGAAAAATGTCATCAATAAAAATGAAATTGACTTTATCTAATATTTAACTAAATTATATACCTTCCATAGAGAAGTTCAATTTACTTTAAAAATCAGTATTTTCAGCCTTATAGTAAGGTAAAATATGTACCTAACTTTCTAGTAATTTCTTTTAGAAATTCATACAAAAAAAGGCTTTACTGTAAAGTTAATCATAAGCTATAAATTTACTAGAAAAGTAAGGTAAATTCCATTTTATTGGAGAGTCATCCCTATTTAAACTTTACATTAAAGTTAAATTTACCAGAAATAACGTGGTTCATACCTTATTTTTTCTCCGTGTACGCATACACCCCAGTGAACCAAAAATAATTCGAATTTTGACTTTAGTACAGGGTGTCCCAAAAGTAATGGATCAAAGGAAATATGCTGATAGGCCAACTTTAGGGCTCTCCGAATTTGATAACTTGTTCATCCCAAATCCTTATGGTTTTCTATTTAATTTTCAATAAAATTTTCAAAAAAATAATTTTTGGATTTTTAAAAAAATTTAAAAAATTTTTTTTTTGAAAAATCAAATTTTCGAAAAGATGACATTGAATTTTTTGAAATTTTGTATTTAGATGTTGATAAGTGATTTCTATAAAATGGCATACCAATTTTATTTTAAAACTTTTTTTCCAAAAAATTATTTATAAAAAATTTAGTTTTTAAAAAAACGGCTCTACCGATTTTGAAAAATTTTTTTTCTAAAAATGCATCTTAGTATATTAATCAAAACTGCATACTTGTTTTTGAGGGCAATTTGATTTCAGATTTTATTTTTCTAAAAAACAAATTTTATTTTTTTTCCAAATTTCTATACAGGGTGTCCCAAAAGTAATGGATCAAACGAAATATGCTGATAGGCCAACTTTAGGGCTCTCAGAATTTGGTAACTTGTTCATCCCAAATCCTTACGGTTTTCGATTTAATGCAGTTTTTGTGAAATTTCGAAAAATCCCGACTTTGCAACAGTATTTTGCTTCCTCCGCTCATAATTGATTTTTGTTTTTCACAATTTTTTCACTAAAACATTGCCTAATAATAAGAAATAATTAATTTATCAAAATATTTTTTATTTCATATGCCATTTTGCTGCAAATTAATTAACAGTTCCATATTTTATAAAAACTCAATTTCTTTCTTTTATTTCAGAGCAACAGCCTGAAAAAAATTTGTATGGTGTGGCACTGGTTTATTATCTTGAAAACTTGTCGTGTTATTGCAGTTTTCAAAAATGTATAAAAGTTTCCAAAGTTGAAGTTAGAACTGAAGATATTACAATTTTAAAGCAACAAAACAGGGCTTTTCAGAGAAAAATAACAAAGAAAAATAAACACAGTTTCTCGAGTGTTGTTTGTTTATTTCTTTTTGAACAAAAGCCTCGATTTTTGTTTGTTATTTTGCTCTGAAAACGTCTGTTTTTTTGCATTCAAATTGTAATTTCTTTCGTTCTATTTGCAACTTTGGAATTTTTAATACATTTTTGAAAACTGCTATAACACGGCAAGTTTTCAAAATAATAAACCAGTGCCACACCATACAAATTTTTTTCAGGCTGTTGCTCTGAAATAAAAGAAAGAAATTGAGTTTTTATAAAATATGGAACTGTTAATTAATTTGCAGCAAAATGGCATATGAAATAAAAAATATTTTGATAAATTAATTATTTCTTATTATTAGGCAATGTTTTAGTGAAAAAATTGTGAAAAACAAAAATCAATTATGAGCGGAGGAAGCAAAATACTGTTGCAGAGTCGGGGTTTTTCGAAATTTCACAAAAACTGCATTAAATCGAAAACCGTAAGGATTTGGGATGAACAAGTTACCAAATTCTGAGAGCCCTAAAGTTGGCCTATCAGCATATTTCGTTTGATCCATTACTTTTGGGACACCCTGTATAAAAAATCTTAAAAATTTAAGCAACTTTAACTCTAAGAGCAAGTTCGTGCGACCCAGTCGTGCATTTTATTTTAATAAGTAAAAGAACGAAAGAAAAATCGACGTAGCTAGAATTTTTGGAGCGTTTTCGTGAAAAAATTGTTTTTCTTTACTTTGCATAATTCTCACGAAAAGAAGGTTAATAAGAGCTAAGTTTTTCTATACCATCTTGAAGTAAATGTTTCAACCAAAAACTTGCTGTATTGAAATTTTAAAAAAACTCAAAATTTGTTTCACAAAACTTTCTTAGGAGTTTTTTTTTCAAAGAATAATTAAAAAAAATTTTTTTGTGAAAGATAAAAATAAAACAAAAATTATCTATTGGCATTTTATTCAATATTTTCGAGGTTATTTTTATTATTTATTTTTATTTTATTTTTCACTTATTTTTCACTCCCGCCTAATTTTTGCCTCCCTCACCCCACTTTGGCCATCCGAAAACGCTTTAGGTTCTGGTCAACTACCCATGCATAGAAGACACAGGGTAATAAATTGCGCGTTTGTAAATTTTGTTTAGCTCGTCAGCCGACAAGATACACAATATTTAAAATACTTTATCCTGTTGTTTTTGAAGCTCCGATTTGTTATGTGGAACATTTTTTAATGCATATTTTTCGGATAAAAGCACAAATAGATCAATTTGGACCTATTTCACTCTGCCAAAGTAAAATAAGGCCAATTATTTTTTCAGTTGGTCTTAATTCAAAGCACTTTGAATTACACGAAATTTTGGGTGAATTTTACGTTTTTTTTTTCTACAGTAAAAAATGTGAGGTTGTTACAAAACTGCGAAGAAAAAATTGTTTCATCTTAACCAAGTATTCGTTTTAATCCAATTAAATGAGGTATCTAAAGCATAGTTAAATGGTCTTTCTTGGACAACGAGTCTTTGCTGTTTTTTTTTTTTAAATATCACCTAAAAAAGTTTTCTTTTACAGTTTAATGCTTAAAACGATTGAGAAACCCACATAAAAGAAAATTTCTTCCGATTTAATTTCGTTCAAAAATTCTACTTAATCTACGCCTAAGATTATACTTCGACTTAGCCCTGATTTTTCAATCGTCAGTGGTCAGTTAGACTATCAAAAGAATAAAAACTGCCAAATGTCAATATAAAAAAAACTTTTATTCCTAGGAATAAGCTCTAACTGAGGTTTATCTGAGTATTGAAAAATTGGCTCTTACTCGTATATTATCTCGGTTCAATGATGTCATGAAAATCCGTAGGTATGCAAAAGTTGGAACGAAAATGTGGATTGTAATTCTAAAGTTAAACCGCATTCAATGATAAACGAAATCTCCTATGCAAATACTAAGACTTCAAAAATGAATCACGGGATTATTATGTTACTGTATTAAAAATCTCATTAAACTAAGAAATTTCAAAAAATCCTAAATTTTTTTTCTTCTATTAAAATGATGGATCCCTGTAAAAAGGTCATTAAAAGATATTTTTATCTTACTTTACCTTATCATAACGTGAATAAAAAAAACTCAATACACCTTACTATTGAAATCGGAATCTTTTCAAAATCCTTTTTTTTTTTTCTCTTCTTGAGACAGGGACTTTATTTCTTCAAGTAAAACCATCATTAACCTTCTTTTGAAAAAAAAGCTTTACAAATCGAAGTTGATGCTTTTCATTCTGACTTCTTTTCACATTCTTATCCCGTATGAACTTCTTTCTGATAAAGATTATGATGAAATGTAATAAAGGTTAAGAGTTCAATAACAATGACTGTGACTTTTTGCAAAAAAAACCATAACTCATTCAAAACTTACCACCCACCAGTTAAATCAAACTTACCTTGACGAATAGCTCTTATCCATTCAGCTCGTTCTTTTTCACTATTGGCAACCAAATACAATGTATATTGGGGCACGGACCTTGCAGCTGCTTGATCATCTAATTCACAATATCCAACTTGAAATGGATATCCCTGCAAGAACAAAAAAAAATTGTACGTCAGAAAAAAAAAGGACCCTATGCCTGCACCCAGTCAGTATATCATAATACAACACACAACGAGTTAAAAGGAAACTTTGACTCGTGTTTCTTTGCAAGGATTTTAGTAGTGCAAAAAAACAGGATTCTTTTTCTTATTTCTTTTATTATTTTTTTTTTGTGTTGAAAGAAAATAAAAAGTGTTAAGATGAATGAAGACTTACATCTGGGGCAAATGGATCACCGCCTTCGCCGTTGACTGTTGCCGTCTCCACTAAGCGTACTCCTTTGACTGGTATTCGACCCCTTTCGCGACGACGCTGTAAAAAAACAGGAAGAGAAAGAAGCCAAATATAAGAAAAAAAGTTTGAAATAATATAGGTAGGTATTTTTTTTTTTATTTTATTTGAAATTAATACGTCTGAAGTTGGATACAAGTGGTTAACAGAAAAATGAGGGAGATTTTTGTGCAGTGTGGTTTGTTGATTTTTTTTAAAAGGGGTTATTTTGGTGGTTTTTGTATTTAATGCCATCTGCCACGCCACTGTGGTTTAAGTAAGTTCTCGTATGAGGTTATTTTTTCGTCTCTTTACTTTGGTTTTTTTTTATAGGGACGAAACTAAGAGTCTTGAAAGGGTTTTCTTAAGGATCAACAGATGGATTGCTTGTTAAAAAGAAGAAGAAGAAGTAAGAAACATGAACAAAAAACTTCCAGTTAAGAGGTTTCTGTCTTTATCAAAAAGGAAATGCAATGCATTTTTTTGTTTTTGTTTTTCAAGTTTTGAAAAGGATATATGCGATTTAAGGGGTTGATTTTTTGATGGATTATGACCAAAGCAACATGTTGTTATAGCAGATTCGCCATTTAATCTTGGATGGATATTTTTTTCTTAATTAAGATGAATGGGGGAGCATTGGATTTTTAATATGTATGTGGGGAAACCTCTTTAAGGATCATTCAAGCATTATGGTCTTTAGAGGTTAAAGGGTTTTTGATATTTAAATTCCAATTAATTTAATAAGATATTGAGGATCTTTTGTGAAAATGTTATTGAAACAGCTGAAATGAAGATAGTATTTTAATAGAAATAGATGAGAAAGTGTGATGTTATAGAATTCAGGTATATACGAGTACCTACATGAAAAGAAAATTTTTAATTGGAAGAAGCAAGTTTGTATGGTTGTAAAATTTTAATTTAAAGGTATCAAAGGTCAAAGAACTGAGGTAAACTAACCCTTACAATGATTTTTTTTTATTACTAACAGATCTTTAACAAAGGAACAAATTTTGAAAATCCTGGCACGAACGGACGTATCAGCCATATTACTGTTCCAGACTGTTTGATTTCATGTTCCTATTGATTGTATTTGTAGAAACCATTATTCATTTTCGACGAGCCTTAAGTAAATTTATAAAGCTTTTAACATTAAAAAAAAAATGTCACTTTTTGAACTTTGTTTTAAAAATGTTTGAATTTATTTTTTCATTGAATATGAATATTTGTACCTAAATCAAAGATCGAACATCTTTTTTACATCAATTTAGCTTAATTTTTATCTTATAAACAGTTTCCAAAAAGTTGGTTCTATAAACGCTTATTTTGTCCGCCATTTTGGAACCACCATTTTGAAAAAATTTAAGTTGGAAGATTTTTCATATTTCTTATACTAATATGCTTCAGAGTACTAAATTTTAGGACATTTCATCAAGAAATAGCCGTGCAAATGATTTTTTACGCCAAAAATCACCAAAGGCACCACTGTGCGGAGAAGAGAATGATAAATAGTCAAAGAGTTCTTGACCGAAAGATTTTTAAATCTACAGCGAATTCATGATTTTCACTGATTGTGTCAACATCATTTTTACTTTTTATTTGGCAAAAATAATATTTTACGAAATACATAGTTTATACCTAAAAAAAGAAAAAAATATCGTAAAAACAGGATTTTCGTCATTTTTCGACAAATTTTAACCAATTTTTTTTTCTGCTTAATATTTAGCTCATAGAAGAGTTTTCTGAAACTATTATATTCAAAAAAAAATTAAGAAATCGTGAAAAAATCGGAATGTGTCAAACCAACTATCACAATCTAACATTTGCCCCCTTGACATAAGTAAATAAATCAATATTATTTAAAACAATACTTCATTTGCATTTAAAATGCATCGTCTTTTATCAAACGTCAAACATATGTCAGATTAAATACAATCTCCTTGACAGCTCCCTGAAATCTCCCCAAAGTATTACTTTCGCAAATTTTACAGCTTCTATAAAAAAAAAAAAAACCATATCCACAAGGGAAAGTAATAACAAAATCATCCATTTTTTTTTTTTGTTCATGAAATGTCCATCTTGGGACATTTTTATTAAATGTAATCTGCATGATGATGCACTTTTAATGGACTTCCGACAGACAGAACAATGAGAACCACAAGAACCAAGATGACACGTCAATTCAATGGGAAGGAGTGTAATATTAAATTAACCCTAATTCTCATGATGATATCAATATTGCCAGTATTTTCAACTACCTCCGTCCACCACACCCAAAACTGTCAACGAAGTCGAAAAGATTCGATTCATGTGAGAAGTTGTGTTTGTCCATGATATGTGCAATGTTGTGGGCGTATTCTCACATACAATTCCATGTTCTTTACTTTTCACTCATTTATTTTGTATTGCAAACTATCTCTCCCGAGGAAACATCTCAGATGTCACCATAAAAACAAATTTCCTTTTCCATCCCAGACAGAGGGAATATCCGAAAAGCTCTTCCTTACAGTTTTTTTTAGTGTCGACTGTCGGAGTAGAATGTAAGTGGGTCATTAGTTAACGCGTAACTGACGTCCTCAACATAAATTCCGATCGTTTTCCTTTCTTTTGTGGAATGCAAGTTTTGTGCAAAACATTATGACAGCTGCAGGATGCTCTTGTAACAACTCTCCACTCCAAACAGAGATGACACAATGCAATCTCTCCCTCAACCACATAAACAGACATAAGACTCTTAATGATGCTTTTGCGCAAAATGTCATCTGTCAAAGTGACAGAGCTTACATTTTTCATTTATTAGCTCGTCGGCATAATCACAGCACTGCTGCCGTGTGATTAACTGACACTTCAATGAATCCGAAGTGAAAGTATCAATTAAAGGACTATAACTCATTTGGAATTACATATGAGAGAGTATATCTTGCATAAGTCAAATTGTAAATTGTACGAAAAATGTGTTAACAAAAAGCTTTTCACACAAACAGAGATCATCAAGTCGCACATTCAATTGAAGTGCTTGCTTGCAGCTATTCCATACCAAACCAACTAACAACTATTTTTTCGTTTGGATTTGCATATTATTGTGGGAGAAGTTTTTCCATTCAAGTGGATTAATTTCGTATTCCACATCCACAAACACTTTTATATGCGGCACTTTTCACTTTTTGATTCCATTAAAAAAGTTCAAAGTGGCGCCCAACAGGCAATCTGCTCGCTCAACTTCACATCAGCCAGCAACCAACTACACCAAAGCTGCCCTTAAAAATTGCATTGTTTTGTATATATTCGTTTGATGGTTGTTGCATTCTATTCAGGTTATATGCATCACACAGTTAGAGCGGCGCCAAAGGCACTTGAAATAGAAAAAACTTTTTCAAAACGACAAACTTTTACTTAAAAAAAAAAAAACAAAGGATCACACACAGAATGATTATAGTTTCGTCACCCCGAAACTTATCAATTGCCACGGCTATTATGGGGTTTATTTTGTTTTGAATTTCTGATAAATTGTTTAGTTTTTTCTCTTTATTTAACAACGTTTTGTTTTAAGCTCTAAATTATTATAAAAAATGCACTTGAAGAGGAAGATTGTGGGCGGACGCATGGAATGCTGAATGTTGATTAATTATACATTAATGCATTCATATGAGAAAAATATTGTAGTAGTTCATGATAAACTCAAGTGCAAGAAGCTTTTGTTTTCTGTTTGACATTCAATTTTATAATTAACGCGCGTGTTTTAATTCAATTTACATGGACAATGAAAAAATGGTATAGAGAAAATGTTATGTTAATCGACTCACTCAACCAAATGAATTGATGAAACGAATGGATTTTACGGTAAATGTATTGATGAATGAGGTTTTCACGTTTAAGATTCATAAGAATTTTATTAATGGTTGATAAGCAGTTTGTCAGTGGTGTTCAAAATGAATTCGTTTTAACAAACGTAATTTTTTAAGAACGTTTCTGAAAATGATTCTTTATATTGAGTACTTATTTTTATGAACTTATTTAATTAGAACACACTAATGGAAAAAAGACACACTGTCAAGTGCAATTTTTTTGGAGAGTTCTGATTTGAAGATGCTCATGCTCAACACAGGCATTATGTACAGAGTACTTATTTTTAATGTATTTATCACAGATTATGTGTATTGAGTACAAAAATATGTACTAAAAAATAAATCAGTACTGATAGGTACCTGATAAATCCCAGGTAAATAAATCCCTGATAAATAAATTCTGTTTGACATTCAATTTTATAATTAACGCGCGTGTTTTAATTCAATTTACATGGACAATGAAAAAATGGTATAGAGAAAATGTTATGTTAATCGACTCACTCAACCAAATGAATTGATGAAACGAATGGATTTTACGGTAAATGTATTGATGAATGAGGTTTTCACGTTAAAAAATACATATTTGATTCATAAGAATTTTATTAATGGTTGATAAGCAGTTTGTCAGTGGTGTTCAAAATGAATTCGTTTTAACAAAAGTAATTTTTTAAGAACGTTTATGAAAATGATTCTTTATATTGAGTACTTATTTTTATGAACTTATTTAATTAGAACACACTAATGGAAAAAAGACACACTGTCAAGTGCAATTTTTTTGGAGAGTTCCGATTTGAAAATGCTCATGCTCAACACAGGCATTATGTACAGAGTACTTATTTTTAATGTATTTATCACAGATTTATGTGTATTGAGTACAATTATTTATGTACTACAAAATAAATAGGTAGGTACTGATAGGTACCTAATAAATCCCAGAATGAAACAAAAAACAGAAATGTGTTCATCACAACGAATTACAATAAACAAAAACAATAGGCTCTTAAGTTACAAACAAACCTGAACTATGTACATATAACTTCTGTTTTAAGTACATAATATCATAGGTCAGTACTGAATAAATAAACGTTTGTACTGAGCACTAAAAAGTATGGCCGTAGTAAGTGTAGGTATAGATATTAGGGTGGAGTGAAAAAAAATTACTCACACAGAAAACTGCCTCAATTGATTCTTTATCAAACAGTGAACACTAATGTTTCTATGTCTTCTAGTTTGTGAGAAAATTGAAAAATTATTTTATCAGATTTTTCTTTTTTCAAAATATTTTTTATTTGTATTTGTTTTTATTTTTCAATTTTCTGAAAAACTAGAAGACATAGAAACATATAGTGTTCACTGTTTGATAAGGAATCAATTGAGGCAGTTTTCTGTGTGAGTAAATTTTTTATTAAAATTCACAATCTGGGCAAAAATAGTATAAAATGAGTTTTAAACATTTTTTTTTCGCCTATTTATAACTTTGAAATCGATTATTTCAAAAACTATTGGTTATAATATATTGATTTAAAAATTAGAATTAAATGTACAATTTTTCCTTTCGGAGATGGTATCATTTATTACTGTAAGTGTTGCCGTTGTTTTTTAATAATTTTAATTTTTATTTTGATAATTTTTTTTTAGAAAACTGCCCCTCTCACCTAAAAGGGGGGGGGGGATACACCCCTCTCCCAAAGAAAAAATTTTTTGTATTGAGCTCCTCTACAAAAACCCGTTATCAAATCCTGGCGCCCAAGTTATTCTACTACATGCCGAAATAACATTTTTGTTCTATACCTAAAAGTTCGAATTTCGATAACTGGGTTGAAATCGAAAGATTTTTTTTCCAATTTTAAACTGATAAAAAATACCTCGTTTGATTTGGAAATAAATATTATTTTAGAATATATTTTTAAAACAGCATGCTGTTGTGAAAATATATACTTTAATTTGATGTCGAAGTTGGATAAATGACGAAAAAAATGGAATTTTTCAACTTTGACAGCTTATAAATTCTAGGTGGTTTAACCGAGTTACATGTTTTATGCATTGCTGAAAAGGTATATTTATCTCCTATTAGAAACTGTAAGAAAATGGGTAAACATTGGACGAAGCTAGATTTTTTCAGTGGGTGAAGGTCAAAAAAACCGTTTTTTGCCCCTAACTCCAGATTTTGGGGGTGTTAGGGACTTTTTAAAAACCGTTTCGTAATCAGTGCGACTAGCTCTACAAAACGTGATAGGTCTCCGCCCGCGTATATTTTAAAACCTCATTTTTGTAACACCGTGTAATTTACATGTTTTTCGAATCAAAAAAACTGAGTAAAACAATAAAAACTCAAAAAACTCCATAAATTAACCTCTATAGTGTTTTCATTTTTCTCAAGTGACTTGTGAACCCTCTAAAACTTCTTTGATCGATCTGAAACTTTTTTGCCGTTATTTAAGTTCCAAATGGCACCCATCCTGGCTATGTAGAACAAAAAATAAGACAACATTTTTTTTCACTCCACCCTAATACATATGGCCGGTAGTCTTTTGGTTCATTAAAGTTTAGCAACTTCTTTCAATCATAAACAAATTTAAAAATAGTAAATTCGTAACAAAATAAGTTGTCAGCTAACTGACCCCCTACTGAATATACAATTTTCAGTGAAGTACCTTCTAAAGCAAAAAGGTCTGTTCATAAATTTATGTACTATAAGAAATGAAATTTACTATTTAGCACACAAAAACCTCAATTAAAATTTTTCAAAAACATCCTCAGCAATTAACAATTTTTTTTACCTGAATTTATAATCGGACATTGACCTTTTTTTGTCTTGATGAAAATTTTTCTTTTTCTTTCATAATTAAGAATCATATTATGTTTACTTTCGACCCTAGGGCATGGTTTTTCATCTCAAAAAATAAACATATCTAATGACAAATTATCCCAAAACCTTTCTTGCTCTTCCTCTCATAATTCCATGAATTCCAAGAAAAGCAATCTAAAGGTTTCTTACCGAAAAACCCAACTTTTATTATTCATTAAAACCATCAACATCTAACATTTTTTCCGAAAATAAAAAAATAAAATATTTATATCTGCTTTGTTTATTATTTTTCTTCATTCCAAGTCCTAAACCTTTGAGTACTGACTAATTTCAAGAGATTAGTGTCTGAATCCTTAAGGTAAAAGACTCTTTTCCATAAAAAAAGGTCAAACAAGTGCAACAACACTTCTGGGGGGATAGGGTAGAAGGGGGAGCATTTGCCAGTGGGGTACCTTTGCCAGTCCAGCTTTTTTTCCAAACCAACAGAATATTAAATACCGAAAAATCATTTTCTGTTGCACATTTATGATTGAAAACTTTGCACAAAGTTTGACAGCTTTTGGCTGGACACGAAATAAATTAGACGCTTGTGTTAGTTTTTTAATGTTGAGAACCAAAATATGAAGGTACATAACCGTCGTAAATTGTAGGTATTTGTCGTGTTAAATTACTTTTTGATACAAATATCTTTTCAAAATTATGTGTACTATGCTGTGTAGAAGCGATTTTTTTACTGTTTAACTTATAAAAAAGTTATAAGTAAATTTTTGAAAGATTAGCTTGTGGGGTGCATTTGCCATTTGTTTTTGGGTAGGTTTTGCTCTGGCAAATGCACCCCATGGGGTACATTTGCCAGAAGCGAGCTTCCTCAAAAGAGGATGGCAGAATCCTTAAAAATCAGTCCATTCTTCGTATTTTCAGCTAAAAAGAAGTTTTGTTTATGATTATTGGTTTTATTTGTATTAACTTTGATATTTAGGTAACTGGCAATCCCTCCCCACCCCCGTGGCAAAGCCTCCCACCTGGGGAGGCTTTGCCACATCACTTTTCGTTTTTTTGAATAAATTATTAAAAATAGAAATAATTAATATATCAAGATGAAAAAAATATTTAAGTGAAGATAATGAAGTCAATAATAATCTCAGATATAAAAAAATTAAAAGAAACGTAAAAACTTTGCGTTAAGTCCATTTTCCTAAATCCTGGCAAATCCTCCCCCTTCTACCCTACACAAAAACCAACAACAACAATAACAAAAGGCCACTACAAATTGTTGACAAAATATTAGTTTCCCTTTTGCTTTTATGCTTACGTAAGAGTTGTCTTCTCACTTATTTTTGTGTTGAGTGCCTCTAACAGGTCCTTTTGTAGGTATTTTGTTGTTGTTTTTTTTATGACGATAGTGGATTTTTTCTTGAAAAATACCTTTACTTGCAAGGAAAACAACAACAAAGGACATAAAAAGAAATAAACAAAAAAAAAAAATAACTCAATTACACTCGGTTATCACTATCAGTCTTGGTCTTGAAGGAGATTAAATCCCTTTAGTGTCCTTTTTTCGGTATATACGTCAAGTATTGTGTATACCTATACTTTTCTCATTATTGAATTGAGTCTGCATTTTTAGCCGCATATTTGTCTGCAGGTTTTATTTTCTTTTTCTCTTTTTCTTATTTATCTTTCTTTCACCCTTGTCAGACGATATTTTCTCAACTTCACTTTTCCAAACGTTACCAACCGTGAAAAAAAAACACAAGACAATAACGGTCATCATCTTTTCATTCATTCACTTCTTTTCTTTTTTTTTTTGTTCTTCATCGTTGTAATTCCTTTAAACAAGGACAATGGTGGAAAAATTCCAACAGACTCCTTTTTTCACTTCTTTGAAAATAAGAAATGAATAAATGATGCAAAATGAGGAGAAAAGGAAAGAGAAAGATGCGCTTGATAATAATAAATGACATTGGTGAAGTGGTAGGCTTTTCAGACACCAGCATCACAGCGCGACAATGACAACGCGGTTGTAGAAAACGTTGACATACGATCAAGATTCATCATCCTCATTATTGTCGACGTAGTCATCCTCATCGTCGTCGTTCGTTGTCATCGTCATCACTTTGTAACGGATGTGATATCCTTTTTCTTACCTGACATCATTTCATTTTTTTTTGTTGTGTGTTTTCTTCTGCAAAAAGGATGTGGTGTAGGTTTCCAGGATGTAAATGTGATGCAGAAAGTAGGTAGGTGGGTTGCAACATTCATTATGAAATTTAAAGGGTACAGATAACTCTTGAAAAATTTAGGTATTCACTCAAAATTTTGACAACACTGCCATATGTCAAGAATAGATTTTCGTCATTTGTTGACTTTTGACATCTTTCTTCCTGAAAATTCCATCTAATGACAATTTACCTATCTGATTTTTGTTTTTTTTAAGAAGACCATATAACTTTCTATATAATAATTAAATTTTTCAGCGTTTTTTCGAATTGATGTGAAAATTTCCAACCTTCCCATTGAATTCTTTAAAGTACATATTTTATTTTATTATTTTAGAAGCATACAAAAATAATTAGAAAATGATTTGAGTTTGTGTTCTTCAGAACACTTAAATTAAAAACTTCGAAAATAATTCAATTATATAATCTACATCTACATAATACATCCTTAAAATTGGATTTCAATGAAAATAAACGAAGTGTTCATTGTTAATTTAAAGAAGTTATAGAAAGAATGAGAGAGGATTTTCGAACAGAAGATACCTAGAGATTTGGTTTATTCCAAAAATAAAGTATTGTTACACCTGAAAAATCAAAAAAATTACAAGAACTAGTTCAAGGGAAATGGTCCTTTGTCTATCATGTGAATCGTTTATTTCAGAAACAGCATAAGTCCCTGAGCACTAACTTTTCAGTAGCAACAAAAAACTGTTTTTTATGTTAAAACTCCACAACACTTCAAATTTAGAGTATGCCGATTTATAATCTAGCTGAAGACGCATTTAAAAACCTTAAAAATTTAAACTTTTTTCAAGTCTTAGCGGGTTTTTAAGCCTTTAAGGTCGCTGGACTTATGTCGTTTCTGAAATAAACGAATTTTTGTTGGTAAACCTTTTGTTTTCATCTAGACATAGCTTTTGAACCCTGCTTCTGATTTTAATGAATAAAATAGCAGTAGATAGATTAAATCTTTACCTCTTCATTGATGTATAATTTTATAGCTTGCGTGTCATGATGGCTGCCAAAATAACACGGTGTTACAAAAATGAGGTTTTAAAATATACGCGGGCAGAGACCTATCAGGTTTTGTAGAGCTAGTCGCACTGAATACGAAACGGTATTTGAAAATCCCCTAACACCCCCAAAATCCGGAGTTACGGGCAAAAAACGGTTTTTTGGACCTTCACCCATTGAAAAAATTCTAGCTTCGACAATTTTTTACCCATTTTCGATTTTCTTACAGTTTCTGATAGAAAATAAATATACCTTTTTAACAATGTATAAAACATGTAACTCGGTTGAACCAATTAGAATTTATAAGCTGTCAAAGTTCAAAAATTCAATTTTTTTTGTCATTTGCCCAACTTCGGCAACAATTTAAAGTATATGTTTTCAAAACAACATGCTATTTAAAAAATATATTCTAAAACTATATCTATTTTCCAATTAATCGAGGTATTATTTATGAAAATCACTTCAAAATTGGCTAAGAAAAAAAATTTTTCGATTTCAACCCAGATACAGAAATTCGAACTTTTAGGTATAGAACAAAAATGTTGTTTCGGCACGTAGTAGGATAATTTGCGCGCCAGGATTTGATAAAAACAAATAAAAACTAAAAAATATTTTGAAAAAAGAAAAATCTGATAAAATAATTTTTCAATTTTCTCAAAAACTAGAAGACATAGAAACATATAGTTTTCACGGTTCGATAAGGAATCAATTGAGGCAGTTTTCTGTGTGAGTAACTTTTATACTAAAATTCACAGTCTGGACAAAAATAGTATAAAATGAGTTTTAAAAATTTAAATCAAATGTACAATTTTGCCTTTCGGAAACGGTATCATTTATTACTGTAGGTATTGCCGTTGTTTTTTAATATATTTTTTTTTATATTGATAATTTTTTTTTAGAAAAATGCCCCTCCCACCAAAACAGGGAGAGATAGACCCCCCTTCCAAAGAAAAAAATGTTTGTATTGAGCTTCTCTACAAAAACCCGTTATCAAATCCTGGCGCGCAAATTATCCTACTACGTGCCGAAACAACATTTTTGTTCTATACCTAAAAGTTCGAATTTCTGTATCTGGGTTGAAATCGAAAAATTTTTTTTCTTAGCCAATTTTGAAGTGATTTTCATAAATAATACCTCGATTAATTGGAAAATAGATATAGTTTTAGAATATATTTTTTAAATAGCATGTTGTTTTGAAAACATATACTTTAAATTGTTGCCGAAGTTGGGCAAATGACAAAAAAAATTGAATTTTTGAACTTTGACAGCTTATAAATTCTAATTGGTTCAACCGAGTTACATGTTTTATACATTGTTAAAAAGGTATATTTATTTTCTATCAGAAACTGTAAGAAAATCGAAAATGGGTAAAAAATTGTCGAAGCTAGAATTTTTTCAATGGGTGAAGGTCCAAAAAACTGTTTTTTGCCCGTAACTCCAGATTTTGGGGGTGTTAGGGGATTTTCAAATACCGTTTCGTATTCAGTGCGACTAGCTCTACAAAACCTGATAGGTTTCCGCCCGCGTATATTTTAAAACCTCATTTTTGTAACACCGTGTTATGTAAGGGCTTGATAAGATAAAAAAGATTGATATTTTTCGCTTTTTTTTGATGAAAACTGATTGGGTTCAAAAAATTCTATCTCTTTTCGTAGATGTCGTGCAGACATGGTTGATATGAATATTTACAGCGGAAACAATAGGCTTTCAGATGGTATAAAATTTATATAACAAAAATGGATTTTTTAAATTTTCTTTAGAAAAAATATTTAACTTTTTAGTGGCGTAATTTTTTTGTAAGTTTTTCATATACAAAAATTGATATTATGAGAAAAGAAAAAAAAAGGTATTTGATTTAACTTTTTCTTGTAAATTATGATAGGATTCAAAAAGTTATTCCGTTTTTCCACAAATACACATATGTATATGTTAGGTCTTAATCTTTAGTTTAAGTAGGTACTTTACTATAAGATTTATTATATCTTATAATTTTTCTTACAAGAAAGTTGGAAAATAAATAATTTTTAGATCATTTTTTTAACAAAAGCACACGACCTGTTTTCTTATGACGTTATCACGCAAAATCATCGTCCGTAAACCAACTTTACAGACAACCACTTTTTAGTTTCTAATTATGTTTTTTTTTTTTATTGTTAATAATATTTCTATTTAAAAACATGAAAACGGTTTAGCGACCTTTTTTTTCTCATCTAGCGACTTTTTCGATAAAAAAGCGAAATTTTTTAGATTAGCCTTTTTTTTCTGAAAACGACTTTTTTAGCAACCTTTAAAAGATTTTCAACGGTAACGCTGGCTGGACCCCTTTTTTCGCATGCTATTTCATCCTAAACGGTTTAGATTTTATTTTCTCATTTTATTTTTATCAGAGCGTATCGTAGGGGTTTTCTTTTCAGGTATAGGGTATAGCTACGGTGACCATCCGTCCCGGTTTACCCGGGACTGTCCCGTATTTCTACAGCTTGTCCCGGGTTTTTATTTAAGAAACCAGGGACGTATAAGTGTCCCGTATTTTGTAATTTGTCCCGTGATTGTCCCGTATTTTTGGATTCAATATTTTAAATACTTTGTACGGAAAACAAGAAAAAAGTGGCTGGAAATTAAATTTTTTTTAATTTTTCGGATAAAGCATTAAGCCTAGTAAGCTGCTGAAGCAAAACGAAAATTTTTCTAAGTCTCCAAAGTCAAAAAACTTTTTCTGCAAGAAAAATTGCCTTCACAAATAAATGGGAGTGACAAACGATTGAAAAATCTCCATACATATATTCTAGCACAGGTAAGAATTTCGTTAACGTGCAACGAAAAGTAAAATTTTGTGCTGGTTTTGTATGAAAATGTTCGGTTCGCTTCTAGACTAGGCTTGGTTTATTTTTTAAATGTTCGTCAATTATATAGTTCCAGCTTCTGTTTGTCAGGTTGCTACATTAGGTAAAATGTTTTCGAATAAAGAACAACATATGGAAGAGTAAAGAACCCAGATAAGTTTCAAAACTTTTTAGGAAATGTTAAAAGTTGTGTTAAAAATCATACAATTTCAAAATCATTAAAAAAAAATTAAAATGTTAAAAAACAGCTCTGATTTTGATTAAAAAAACATTTTTTAGAAGTTATTAACAGACATTATTATAAAACCATTTTCTTGATTTCTAATTTCGTAAACGACTTAAATGATTGCAACAAAAACGCTCCCATAAAATCGTTTAGGAAATCTTGATATCAAAAAAAAAAAAAAATATGAAACTCTTTAAAAAAATTTAATTTTTTTTTTTTTGAAAAATCATTATTTTGAAAACGACGGGTTTTGCTTCCAGAAATATGGTCACCGTAGGTATAGCACATATTTCAAAAATTTGATAGCTCGAAACATACATTTTAAAACTAAAATTTGAATTTCGTATGGAAATATTTGAGCACAATTAGTATTTTTTGTCTTAAATTAATACTTTTTCATATAGTTTAGTTTAGTTGTTCGAACTATTTCCGGTATCGAACTACCTATTACTTATGAACTGATTGTTCGATTTGCGTTTAAGTTATTGGATATTCTCCCGTTAAATCCAACTAAAGATTTAAATGAAAAATTATTAAAATAGAAAGGTAAAAAGATGAAATATTTGACCAGAAATTAATTTTTGTAATCTTCCAAAATTACCTTGAGTCTCAATGGGTGGTTATAAAATGCCTAAGGCATAGGTATTTCAAAATATGAAATCTGAATTTTAATAATAAAACCAGAAAAAAATAAAAATTAATTTTGCACAAACTCATTCAGTTCAAGAATGCCAATTTTTCTCCTTAATTTGACAGCTATATACCAGCCATGACCTTTTTATAACGGATATCTATCCTCCCACTGCCAATAAACATAATATTTCCAGTTTTTAAACTTTTACTAAAAATTTCTTCAAAAAATCCAGACAAAATTATACATAATCTTTATATTTTTTACTGCAAAATCATTGACACTATGATCTGCTTAACCTTCATCTGTTTTAGCTGTTTATCAATAAAAACAATAAAATCCAAAATGTTCATAATAATAATAAAAATCAATAAATTTTATTTGAAAATCCAGTTAACAATGCAAATCTTCTTCTCTTTTTTATAAGCTTGTCGTTAATTGATTAATGTGGCGCTCATATTTCATTAACTTCATCGAGACCAAACAAAAAAATTATACGGTACAAAAATATCGCACTATTTGGAGGAATTAACCTCTCTAAAGGCCGTAGATATTTTATAGTCATTGAATTGAGGATGATTATGAACACAAATTCAAGTTCAATGTAAAACTGACCGAATTCGATGGGTAGAGAGGTGATATCAAAATAAAATAATAAAGCCAATGCTATGGGAAAAACCCTTAAAAACTATATAGGCTATCAGAACACCCAGATTGTGATCAACATGAGATACAAAAAAACATCGCTGCTGTCGCGCCTAAACAACTAAAGACTATATTTAGATAATATTGTTTTTTTTTTTTTGCTGGCTTCTGGCTAGCCAAAACAAATGTGACGTCGCGGTGGTGGTCGTCGTCATTTGTTTATAACTTGGTTATGGAAGGTAGCAGCTGCTAGCAGCTGACCGAGACCGATGGTGGTTGTTGTTGATTCACATTTCACACAGCTGAATTGCTACAACATAATATTATTTGGTTAATTAGAAAATATAATTTTTTTTGTGTGTTTTTATTTGCAACCCTGTGTATTTTTGACAGCGGCCCGGATAGCTCAGTCGGTAGAGCATTGGACTTTTAATCCAAGGGTCCAGGGTTCAAGTCCCTGTTCGGGCGATATACATTTTTAGTCATTTTTAATTTACATTCTGGAAGTATTTCACAATATTGTGGAACAAATTTGGAAATTCTTGCGGATAGTGTGGGAGAAATGGGGCACATTTATGGTGATAGAACAATAGAACAGGATAGGTGAATATTGCAAAAATAGTTAATTGCAGCAAAAAAGTATTTGAGATGTCTAATGCATTTAACAAGTAAAAACTCTATGAAACTGTCAAGTTTAATTAGATTTTTACAATTAAGACAATATCATATTTCAACCATGTTATAATTATACATACATTATGATGAATAAGAAAGACACGAATATGAGAAGCTGAGGGTGGATTAGAAGTTTGGGATAACAGTTCATTTAGGAATATTATAAATAAGGTCGAAGACAGAACTGAACCCTGGGGCACGCCATCGTTTATGTAGTGAATATCAGAACTGAAAACCCTTTCATCGCATGAATGAATTTATATCTGATTTTGTGGGAAATTTATTCAAGATTTCAAAACCCTCCTTAATTTTCTTGTGCAATCAGCGAATGCTGAGGTATTGATGGTTTAAGAAAAAAATATTCTTTTCAATTCAAAGTTCGATATCTTAGCGTCCAAGTGGATGAATTGAACTTTTTTAAAAATGCAAATTTAATCTGAATGAACAAGTTATTTGATGTATATAGTGGTTAAGTTGTAAAATTTTTTTCGAAGTTTTTAGACCAAAAAAAAAAAATCGGAAAATTTCGAAAAAAAAAAATTGTTTTCGGTATTCATAGTAGAGTAACTAAAGCAAATTATAAGGGAACCCGGCCTGATTTTGACGATTTTTTTTTTTTCAAACGTAGGTAATTAAAAATACTTTAAAGTCTATAGATTGAAATTTGCCGATGTTGCCGTATTGTTTTTTTAAATTAAAATTAAATTTTTTCTGAACTAAACCATTTTTTTTTTTTGCTTAAATTTCATAAAACAAATTATAGCAAAAAAAAATATAAGGGAGTAAGTCTTCCATCGTTTAAGCGATAAATGCAATTTTCTCACAATCTGGCTTTAAACACAAAAAAAAATATTTTGAAAACAACGGCAACACCTACAATATTTTAAAATACATTTTTAAAAAGCCAGAAACTCATTCTTAGCTCTTAAATTTAAATCCACGAAATTGAATAAAGAGTTTTTGAAAAAGTGGTCCTCAAACTCAGAATTAAAAAAAAAAAATGTTATTAAAAAAATTTTAAAATGACTTTTTTCCAAACTTTTTCTAATAAAATATGAATTTATTTAAAAAAAAATGTTTGCCCATAATTATAATCAGTTGAATTCCGAAGCAGAAAAGGTAATATATGTATATATCACACTTTTGAAAAAAAAAATTAAAAATTACTTCAATTTCAATGGTTTTTTTTTTTTGATAAAAACTGAAAGACTTCTCAAAGACTTGGGCAAATAAGAACTTTAAACTTTTGCTTTTTAACTTTCAACAATAAGAGCTATTGAATGAATATAAAATAACTTTATATTTAAATGTTGAACTTTAAAAAAAAATAAGTTAAATTTTTTTCAAAACTAAAAATTAAAAAAAGTTCTTCGAAAATAAAATACTTTTTTTTATTAATTAATTTTTTTCATAAACCGTAATACATATTGACATTTCGTTTTATAAATTCAAATCATTATAAATGTGGCCAAAAAATTTTAAAATAAATGCATTTTATATTACGAAAAAGTTTTAAAACCGACATGTTAAAATTTTGTCAATAATTTTTTTTTTTCAAAATCTGAATTCAATTACCATTCTTTCAAAAGCCCTTTATTCAATTAACTGAATTTTAATTTTACAAGTGTGACTAAGTTTCTAGCTTTTTAAAAATGTATTTTTAACTATTGTAGGTGTTGACGTTGTGTTCGAATATTTTTTTTTTTTGTGTTTGAAGTCAATTAATAAGAAAATTGCATCTATCGCTTGAACGATGGAAGATTGTCCCTCACTCCTATATATTTTTTATCTTCAATTAAATTTAAAAAATCAAAACGGCAACACCGGCAATTTTTAATCTATAGACTTTAAAGTATTTTTAATTACCGACGTTTAAAAAAAAGATCATAAAAATCTAAGCTGTTCGGCCGGGTTCCCTAATATTGCCAATTTTTGAGCTTTAGTTACTCCACTATCAATAGGATTGATGTGTTTACATATTTTTAATCTCAAAATTATAAAGTTCGAGCTTAAAAATCCATGTTTTCAGATTCCAATGACTTTGAATTTAGTCTTCATATCTTTTGGTTTAGAATTATTGTATGTGCCTATGGGATACACAATTTGCTTTATATGGCCAATAAATGAATTTCACCATAATTTTGTTCTTCTAATAATTTTCATTTCTTATTTATTTTACCTGCGTGCAAATATAAATATTTTATGGTAACAGCCCGGATAGCTCAGTCGGTAGAGCATTGGACTTTTAATCCAAGGGTCCAGGGTTCAAGTCCCTGTTCGGGCGGCATTATTTTTTATTATTTTTTTTTTATTTATTTGCCAAATTCAACAAGAAAAAAGAATTCCACAGAATAGAAGTCTCATATAAGATTAGTTTTGTATTAATGAAAAGTATTGAAGGTTTTGAATTAAAGACTTTGAACGATTTTTGTTTTGTTATATCCAAAGGTAAAATTAGTTTCTTGAAAGCGTTTACTGTAGAAATAAAAGTATGAAAAATGTTCGATATTATCGAAATGTATTCCGATATTTTATCGTTATCTTGAATTATATAGAAGTATACTCACTACTCACACAACTGAACTATGAAGCAGTTTAACAGAACCTAAACAGAAATTTGCTGAATTTCATCTGCCATCGTCCCGGCACCGTTCGATAAAAAGAAGAACCGAGCTTTCTCAAAAAAAAGAGGTTGTCTGTAAAGCCGGTTTACGGACGATGATTTTGCGTGATAACGTCGTAAGAAAACAGGTTGTGTGCTTTTAAAATGAGCCATTTGAAGAGTTTATTTATTTCAAACAATCATAATTTACAAGAAAAAGCTAAAAAAAAATAACTTTTTTCCTTTTCTCATTATATTCATTTTTTTATTTTAAGAGCTCACAAAAAAAATTATACCATTTAAAAGCCAAATATTTCTTCTAAATAATAAAACTATTTTAAATTTTTACAATGAGCAAAAAGTATTAAAATAAAGAAAAGAAAACATGTAAATTTATCTTCTCACGCTATTAAATTCACTTTTTTTTGACAATCTATAAAAATTTTTACACCATCTGAAAGCTTATTGTCTTAGCTAAATATATATATGAATATATATATAGATCAAGTCTATGAGACATCTACAAAAAGAGCTAGAATTTTTTAAACTCGATGAAATTTCATCAAAAAAAAGCAAAAAAACATTTACTTTTATGTTCTCATGCTATTAAATGAATTTTTTCCCTAACAACCTAAAAAAAATTTTATACCATGTGAAAGCTTATTGTTTCACCTTTCAAATGACATATCAATCTCATTTCAAAGATGCCTAAAAGAGAAGTTAGAATTTTTTAAAGTCAACCATGTGGAATTTCCAGACTGAGATTTCGGTACTTCCCACACTGGTGACTGTTCATGGCGCAACAGATCTCCACTCGTGGTTTGATGTTTTTCGCAAGTTTCTTGATTTAACATTGTGTGGATTGTAGTTAGTCTAGCGTTATGTGTGATATACCAAATGAAAGGTATTTGTATCAGGATGCGCATAAATATTTAATCAAATTTTTATCTGCTCTTGGTAAAAAGTTATAGCCTGTTGAATTCGAAAATTTTATTTTACCGTTATCTCAAAATTGTGTTTACAAAAATGATTGAAATTTCGCACACATATAGTCGTAGTCATGGTCTATCATTACTCTGTATATAATATTTCTCTATCTATTAAAGAAAAAAAGGTAAATATAAAAAACGATGAAAATCGGTTAAAAACGGAGAAAAAACCTGTTTTTTTAAAACTTATTTTTCTCTGTATTCAGTCAAAACTCTTTTAACGATACCAATTTTTTGCACATGTATGCACATTAATCAGCCCTACATGTCCCATATAACTTGAGATTTTGTGAAAGCTCCAAAAAAAAGCTAATAATCTAATCTAAAGCTAATAGGTATTTTTTAAAAATTCAGAGTGTTGGAAAAAAATCCGTACGAGACGCCTGATTTTTTTTCCTTCATCTTTCACCTGGCACCTTTAGAATTGTCAAAAAAATATTCCCCTACCCATAATCAACATTTTGTCATACCCACAACACCTGATCAACGTTCAAACAAAACGTTATAGCGGAGTTCCAGAATTTTTTAGAATTTTTTCTTAAATGCAGTTATCTTTAAATTATTCTCATCTATCTATAACAAAAAGAACCAATTCTCTACGATTACGCGTTTAGATTTTAGCCTAAATTTCATCTTTCCGTTTTACCCCTGTTTACCCTATTAAATGACGGAATTTTTAAAAATTCTTTTAAATGACGGAATTTTTAAAAATTCTTTTAAATGACGGAATTTTTAAAAATTCTTTTAAATGACGGAATTTTTAAAAATCTTTCATTTGGATTAAGCTTTAGGTTATTATCTTTCAAGTAAGCTATAGAAGATTTTTGTATCTCTAATAGTTTATTTTTAATTTTGAATTAAAATTTTTTGCCGCACTGCGATAGTACGAGAGTGGAACGGGAGAAAATGGCGTCACTTTTTTGTGGTGGCTGCCATGGTTCATCGATTTATAAGAAGTTATCACGTCAAAAAAAAAAATATTTTAATCTTGCAGCAAGCCTTGTTTTTAGTCATAACTCATAACTATCAAAGATGAAAACTTTACTAGACCGACAGTTTATACACCAAGACGAATGCATTTTTCTAGCTCTTTCTTGTCGAAATCAAAAAACCAAAAGCTTGTAGGCAAAATCGCTATGTCAGATCTGAAATAATAGACAAGAAGTTTTTGTTTATAAAATTAAAGATAAGATTTTGATGTTTCAACGAGATAATAAATTTCTCATCTCACAATACCCAACTTGTTAAATGTTAACATTGATTTGTTACAAAACTACAAAATTTAAAATGTTTTTTTCAACTTCTTTGACCGTGTTAAAGTTCAAATATCTTTATTTTATTGATGATTTCTCAGAAACCCTATTAATCAAACCCAAAATTAACTGCATGGAAAAATGTCTTCTTTTTCGTTCCACAAAATTTGTCAAATTACCTTCTTGTTTTGTTAACAAATAGTTTCAGAGTTAAAAGAAAATCTATTTCGTTTATTGTCTACATAACACATTTATATCTTGTTATCACAACCTATTAACTGAAACATTTTCCACGAATTTGTATTTAAAATTCCATTTAAAGTGAAAAATTCCAATTTTTCATTTTATTTGCTTCTTTTTTTTTTTTTATTCGGACAACATACTTTCTCCCACCAAAAAAAGAACTCTCTCAATCTGAATTTCATTAATTTCATGTCATCTCTACTTGGATCGTTTAATCACCCTCAGCTATATTATTTACATCAGAGATATTGGGAAGAAGAAGAATCTTCATTTTCTTCCTTAAAAAACTATCACGTTTCACGGTTATAATATGCCAGCCACGACAGATAGAGGGTTTGCCATTCACACACAATCAACACTCTGTAACGGCGCAACCATCGCATCATAACGTAGGTAGCTTGTGATTGATCATGTGTGGCGGCAACAGTACATTTACATTAAGTGGATCCCATGCTACTATAACCATCATCTATCTTATAAAGATCCTCTTTCTAAAGTCCAAAAAAAAAAGTAACAGAAACAACAAGATACATGAATGGTTGACCATAAAAAATCACTTGGATGCCATAAAAGGGAAATTTTTCGACAATAAACTCGCCGATAAGCCAAACAAAAGAACATCGGTCCGTGATGGTCTCCTTGAGGTACACCATCATCATCATCATTATCATCATCAAACCGAGTAACCTACGACGACGAGTACATCCCACAAAAGTATGAAAGATTCGTGACAAACTCTTCTCTTATGACGTTTGTGTTGGTTGGTGGCTGTTGTAAGGAGAAATGATAAAATAAATTATGACAGTCCATCTGACAGCGGACACAATGTGATCTTTCAAATACTTTTCTGATCGCTATCAGTCAAATAAGAGAGAACCAGGGGAATGAAATAGACGGAAAAATATAAAATCATCAAACGAATCTAATAAAATATATATATAAAAAAAAAGTTCAGAAGGCGGGTGCGGGTTGCTGCAGTTGTTGGTTGCAATTGAAATGCATTTCACGTGCGTAGGACGTTGCCGTTGTTGGGTTCGGGTTATGTTTGGTTACTTCGTACGTTTGTTGGTTAGAATGAAATTCCAATCTAGCAAATGAAGAATGCCACATAAATCATTGAACCCTTGGGACGTTCTATCTATCAGACATTTGGACGAATGGTTGAGAATGAAATGAACGGATGGACAAACAAAGTCCAGACAAAAGGCAAATGTTTCCAAAGACTGGGTACCAAAGTGATCCCTTAAAAAATTAATTCCAATCCCGTCGCGTCGTCGTCGTATTTTTGGTTGGGTTAGGTTTTATTATTATAATTCGTCGTTGTCTATCCTTAAACTTTCCACCTGAGTGACTCACGTGGGTAAAACACACTTCTTCCCTGGGACACACCTACTTTTAGTAGATTGTTTGTTCAACGGAAAGCTGCCACTGCTACAATTAATGAAACTAAACTACTAAAAATGAAGTGTATTAAATTGGTCAGCATTTTTTAAAACTAATTTATCCTTAAGTAGTTTTCCCACCAATCCTCTGAATCTCTGGGTTTATTATAATACTTCATACCTCCCATTCCATCATTTCCAGAATAATCAGCGAGAATTAATTTTTCTATGTTCTTTTGTTTCTTCCAAAGAAAAAAAAAAAAAAGGAAAAACTATTTGAGTGAAAAATGAAAATCCGATGAAATGAGAAACTGCAAAATGCATCCAAGCAGGATGTTTTAACAAGGAATTTGCATTTTTGCATTGTTTGCTTAATATTTTTCGACGAAGGAACAATCTACTAACTTATCATTTAAATTTGAAAAAGAGAGAATAAACTTCAGCATAACTATTAAAAATGTCAGATATGATAAACGAAATGAGTTTTATGTCATTTTTGGGAAAAAAATTGCAATTGCATTTAGAAGGAAATTATATTAATTTAAAGAAGAGGATAACGATTCTTATCACAAATCCTCTATGTTGTAGTATACAAACAATGGAAAATGAAAGAACTTTAAAGATTTTATCTTCGAATAATTTTGTGGGAATTTGTTTGCTAAAACATATGTAAGTTGTATGAAAGGAATTTAAATTTTTAACTAGAGTTGACAGAAGAATGTTAAATCTTTCTCAAAAGATAGAACATGTGAAAAAAAATTGTTTTTTTTTTTCTTATTTTTATAGTTTTACAAAAAAGCGCTCTACAAAAAATCCTGAAGGCATTTTTTCATAGAGTGAACCCCACTGAAGTTATTCAAACTTAAAGTTCAAAATACATTTAGTATATTTCGTCGATATTTACAAAAAAAAAAATTGAAATTGGTTTGCTCGTAATGGCTTATATGGTTGGAAATAAATACAAAAAAATATTTAAAAAGTTTGAAGTCTCTAACAGAATTCTAGCCCATTACCCATGCCTGTAAGCGGTTGAAGTTTCATATGGGAATAACATGGGATTTCGGACCTTGTCCGATCAGTTTTAAATTCCAGCCAAACTATTTGTTTCAAAAACTCTAAACCTTACAGACTTATCTAAACATTTAGTTGTAGCTATGTTTGTAGCGGATGTTTGTTTGTTTTGTTTTTATTATTTTTTGACATTTGATGTGTAAAGAACGACTTTTTAAAAAAGTCTGAAAAAAATGGTTTTCTTTACCAAGCTTAATCTTCAAAATTATAACAGTTAAAAATCTGTAAAAAAAAATCCGAATGATAGCTACAACTATAAAGTTTAAGTCTGTAAGGTTTCGAGTTTTTAAATTTTTTCGGCTTAAAGTATAAGCGATACATAAATAATGTCAACAGCTAGTTCTTTAAAAAGCTAAACTAATATCTGCTGTATAATGTATAGCTAAACATAATTCTGTTAAAATTTGAACAATTAAACATAAACCTAATAAAGATCCAAAATTTCATCATACAGAAATATGAGATACTTTGCGGTTCTCTTACTCTGAAAGTATAACTAAAAAATGAAAAATGACACGCTAGACAAAGAAAGATAATTTTATTTCAATCTAAAAAGTTCTTGCGAGTTCTCTGTCCGACCAGTCGTTCTCGAGATATTGAGACAAATGCGTTTTTCAAAATGGCGGAAGCCCCACAAGACCAAACAATACGCAAACTGAGATTTGTGCTTGGGATAAACCCCTCTTCAATACTGCATTCAAACTTAGCTGACGTCATTACTTTTTTTCGGAATTTTTTTCCATTGACTGAACTATAGTTTCTATTTTTATTATTTAATATTAATAGGCATCATAGGTATTTCAGCGCGTTCTTGTAATACAGTAAAATAAGGAGAAAAAAGGGGTAAATCTCGGAATGAATGTTAGTAGAAATTTTTTTTGATCAATATCTTCCTTTTGCCATTCTATAACATATCTCAAAAGTCTAGAAAAATCTCATGTCCGCTTGTCGCGATTTCAAGGTCAAATCGCGAAATGGAGATTTTCAAAATTAGCAAAAATAGGCTATGGTATCATATACACTTATGATACATGATTTCAAGGTATTTTTTAATGCTGATTCCAAAAAATCTAAAATCAAGACAATCTGACGTCTCTGAAAAAAGTTATACCTGTTTTTCATCTTTCAACCCATATTATTATAACAGTTGCTAACTTACTACCGAAAACCCTTAAAAGTAATGGTAGCGGAATCATATTTTGCATGAGGGTTTTCATATCCATTATCATTAAGAATCAAAACAATGCAATGCAAAAAAACATTTATATCTATGACAAAATGGTATTTTTTGAGAAAAGGAGAAATTTTGGGATGTGCACTAAAAAACATCCTGGTACAATCTTGGAATTAGTGCTAATAGGCTAATTTTTTTGTTTCTATCTTTGTTTGGATATTCTATAACTTATGTCAAAAATCTAAAAAATCTCATGTCCGCAAGTTCTAATTTTCCAGGTTAAACTAAGTTAGGTGCAGATTTAAGAAAAATAATAAGAAAACTTTAGATTCTTATATGTATACCAACATAACCCATATCATTTCAAGGTATTTTTTAACGCTGATTCTAACAAAACCCACAAACAAATCAATATGACCATCCCTGAAAAGTAATGTACCTTATTCATGTTGATCTGACACAAATATCTGAAGAGTAGTTTTTCAATTTTTTCAAATCTGCACCTTATCTTCAAACCAAGAAAATTAGGACTTGTGGACATGAGATTTTTTTAGATTTTTGAGGGTAGTTAAAGAATATCCAAACAAAGATTAAAATGAAAAAATTAGCCTATTAGCACCTATTCTTAAGATGAACAAGAATCTTCTTTAGTGCATAGCCTAAAATTTGCCCCTCGATCAAAAAATACCATTATTTCGTAGGTATATATATTTTTTGTAATGGATTGTTTTGATTTTTAATAATGATGGATTCTAAAATCTTCATGCAAAATTTGGTTCATCTACCATAACTTTTAAGGGTTTTTCGGCAGTAAGTTTGCAACTGTTATAATAATATGAGTTGACAGATGAAAAACAGGTATAACTTTTTCCAGAGACGTCAGATTGTCTTGATTTTAGATTTTTTGGAATCAGCATTAAAAAATACCTTGAAATCATGTATCATAAGTGTATATGATACCATAGCCTATTTTTGCTAATTTTGAAAATCTCCATTTCGCGATTTGACCTTGAAATCGCGACAAGCGGACATGAGATTTTTCTAGACTTTTGAGATATGTTATAGAATGGCAAAAGGAAGATATTGAGCAAAAAAAATTTCTAATAACATTCATTCCGAGGTTAAACCCTTATTTGACTGGATTATTGTGTATTTTGCTTATTATAAGGTTTTTGTATGATTTATAGAACTTTTTTATATATAGAATTAAAGGTAACACATTAAGCTATGTAAAAATTGCAAAAAAAAAAGTACATGTCACCACTGAATATTTTGATATTTCGATGTGCCAAAGGCCTCGCTTAAAAAAAATCACTTTTTGAGAAGTAACCACCTAATATGCATTATTTTTTTAACAAAGAAAAATATTTTTGATACAGATTTATAGACAAGAGGAATACCTTTCATTTGATACCAATATTATTTCTGTACATCCATTATTACGCATTCTACGATTAATTGTTCGAAAAAATAGCTAAAATCTTGATTGTGAAATCCGAAACTTCAAACTCAAATATCTCCAAAACCCCACTAACGAATTTGAAAATATTTTACCCATGTAATGTGCTTATCGTCACCTTTTATTTGACACCAATTTCGTTAGTGCACACACTGGGCCAAAGCTCCATAGAAAAATGTGCCATCTCCTTTGTGTTAATAAATCTCCAATATTAGCTTAGGCTGGAAGCAATTGAGACTAAAAACATAAAATTAGGAAAAATCAAAGCTCTTCTAATTTTTGTATGTAGGTACATATCGCACCCTCAGTGCAAAAGAGCGAGAACTCAAAAAGTTCATTTCAAGAAAACGATTCTGCAAAATACTTACCCTAAACTTTCTCCTATAACTTTTCATGCGACAGCAATTTCCATAATGTCAAAGCTCTATTACAAGAACTATTATGTTTTTATTGTGTTTTTAATAAAATTATTTTTTAAATTTCTTTAAATAATATAAATAATTAGAAAAGAAAAATCTTTTTTCTATTGTCGCTCTTTTGCAAGGAAACATTCAGATAAAAAAGGATAACTATTTTGGTTTATCGCTCTTTAGCACTAAGAAAAATGAAATATTTTTGTTTTGTATTTGTTTTGCATTGGAGCCAAGAATTGTTTGAAGTGGATTATTGTGGAATGTCTCTGTTTTGAATAGATTTTTTTTTTCAAGTAGGAATTGGAAAAAGACGGTCATAATCTTTCGAATTTTTCGTTCATGTAAACAACAAGCCAACAAGCAAAAGAAAGATGATTTAAAAAGCAACATTTCCTCATCATTATCTCAAAAATGTCATCTTTTGACTTATCGCTCTTTTGCACTGAGGAGGGTGCGATATGTACTGTACATATATCAACAACCCCAACCATTATTCCTTCATAATTTTAACGCTACGTGTATTGTGTGTTAGTTTTTTTTTTCCTTTATAACAATGCTGCAACTTACAACATATTTTCTTTAATAATTCCAACGGTTTTGTTTTTATTACAAGTTGTGATTACAAAAAAATACTACACGTAACTCCCTAATCAACCGTACTTGTCGCTTTGCCCTGCAACCATTGAACTCTAACAACTAACAAAAAAAAGTCTCCGCAAAAAAAGAACTACTTAGAACCGCACAATACTTGTTTGTTTGAAGAAAAAAAAAAAACTAAACTTTTTCCTACATGACATTGAAATATAAATTGTGGTTTCTATTCCACACCGAAGAGAGGATGCACTTCACAAAATTAGTTTTTGTATCTTTTTTTTTTGTTAGTTTTTATCTTATCTTGGCATTGTGCCCAGAAAAGTTTGTCTACGAATTTCTATATATCCTCACTTGAAATTAAATACAAAAAAAAAAAAAAAATACAAACAAAAAAAAAGTGACAAAGGCACTGTCCTCTATGTTCCTGTCCTTGCCTCACCGTGACTCTGAAAAAAAAAACATTTTTACCAGAGAAGATGCACACTCTACTTGCTATAGGAGTATTATGAACCTTAATTCCATTCACCGATCTCCAATGGTGTTGTTGTTCTTCTGTAAAGTTACGTTAAAGAAAATCCTCATCTCACGCATGAAACCATTTAGTGTTATCTCTGGAAGAGAAGCATCTAGAAGACAATATGAGGAGGAGGAAGGCAGAAGTCAAATCACGCCCCAAAGGCTCTATAATTAGCGACGGATTGATTATATGTTTCTTCTGTTTGGTTACAAAAAAAAATAAAGGAACAACGCACCAACAAAAAATTAAACAAAAAATAAAAAGAACAATATTCTGGCATTGGACATAAAAGTTCTTCATGGTTTATACCAATTTCTGCATAAAATAGGGTGTTGTTAGTTTGTTAAAGGGGTTTTGGTAGTGACAGTTAAAACTGTGAAGCAAACAGAACTGCTTATGTAATTTTTGTTTGCCCAGCAATTAAACAAAAAAAAATAACAAAATGAAAAAGAAACGATATTTAGAATGGAGATAACAAATCGGTTGCAAACTAGTTTCAAATT
Organism: Episyrphus balteatus; assembly: GCF_945859705.1. NCBI lineage: Eukaryota > Metazoa > Arthropoda > Insecta > Diptera > Syrphidae > Episyrphus > Episyrphus balteatus. The sequence goes on along the minus strand of NC_079134.1, from coordinate 10,017,708 downwards.
GGTTTCAAAATGGTTTCAAACTGTTTTTTTTTTTTATTAGCTCATCGGAAATTAGTTTAAGTGAAAAAGGGTCTCCCGAAAAAACAAACATCAAATTCTTCTGTGATTCAAAAGTTTCAATTTCCATAACTGCTTAGATAAACAGTTTGCATCTTCGATTAACCCGCTTCTGTTATCGAATTTTCGTTTACATATTTCGCTAGTTTCGGGTGAGATTCACGAATTACGGCTACGATTTTCTTTTTATCGGCTGCGATTTATACACAAACTGGTCCATGGTTTACCATCTTCGGCGGCGGTTTATCAATTTCGGCACCGATTTGCTAGCATTGGCTGTCATTTATCCATTTCGGATTATTTATCGAAAATCGTCTGCGATGTACTACTTTCGGCTGCGATTTATAACTTTCATCTGCTGCGATGCAACAATTTGCTCTGCGATTCAACAATTTCGGTTGCGATTGACATATTTTTCGCTGCTATTTACCAGTTTCGGATGCGATTAATTAGCTTCGCTTAATATTTAAAAGTAATAGTTTTCTTTTGCAATATACCAGTTCCAGCTGAGATTTATCAATTTCTTGTGGGTTCTTATAGTTTTGAGTCCGAATTATCAGTTTCGTCTGCGATTTACTTGTTTCTCTTGCATTTTTTAAATTTCGGGTGCGATTTATCAAAATTTTGCCAGCGATTTATTAGCCTGATGGGGATCTACTAGTTTTGAGTGCGACTTATCCGCTTCAGCTGTTATTTACTTGTTTCCATAGGGATTTACTTATTTGTCCTGCGATTTCTTAATTTCAGCTGCGATTTATAAGTTTCGCCAGCGATTAACAATTTTCGGGTGATATTTACCACTTTCGACTGCGATTTAGTTGTTCCGGTTGCGATTTGTCAGATTCGCCTGCGATTTTTTTCAGTTTTATCCTTGATAAATCACCCTTAGCTGTGATTTACCAATTTGGGCTGGGATTTACCAGTTTCGATTCCGATTTATCAGCTGTGGCTGAGCTTTTCTAGTTTTCTCAACAATTTTGTAGCTTCGTTTCCAGTTCAGCAGCAGATAACAGCTTCGTTTGTTATCAGCTATCGTAACATAGCCTTTAACCAGCGGATAAGCAGGACGCTTCCAATAATACCTCATTTATGAAATTATGATTAGTCGTTTGGAAGTTATGATGGAACAGATATCGGTCAAGTAGGGTATATTCTTTTCCTTTGCGAATTAGTGTAGTCGCAGTGCATTTTTTTTCTTCTTTAAAATTTTGATTTTCATAAAACGGAAATTGAAGATTCCATTAAAATTGCTCATTGGAGGTGCAACGAAAAACTGTAAATAAAAAATATAAAAAACAAATGCTCACACACAAATACCAGATTGTGGCATCAAGCTTGTTCCATCTTCAACTCTGGGCAACATCTCCACATAGATCCCTCGGGGGCATTATTCAACAAAATAATGACGAAGAACCGTCCAAGAACGAACCCAACTATACATATCTTACAGCAAAAATTAGATGAATGGAGTATAAGAGGACTTCTATAATCCTCCAATAGAGTTACTATATAAGCTGTATGGTAAAAATGATTCCCGAGTTCCCGTGTGAACGATGCGCGACGCAACTGTAAGGTAATGATTGAAAAGTCTATTTATGCGAGCTTCCAAGAGATGCACCATCCATATTTTATGGCCCAACATCAATTTTGAATCACAAAGCCTACCAGAAAAAGAAGAACAACAACAAAAAAAACTAAAAAGAAGAAAATAAAATTGAGGAGCTACATGTAATTTGGAAGAAGAGTGCTGCTGCTTCTGCTGTGTTTCATTTCGGTTTGACGTTGACACATGAGTAATGTGCATTTTTGCGTGTCTGATTCATGCGAGTTTTCAGAGAAGAAGAAAAAGAAAGGAACTGCATCTTGAGATTCTTGCTTTGGTTTAAACGAAGCAGATTAAAACCATAAGCCAGCAGAAAAGAAAAGGTCAGTAATGCCGCGCACGCTTATAAGTGAATCATTTTATTGACACACAAATGCTTTCTTTGACAAGAGAAACGAAAGTTTCGGGTTGTTTCAATTAGCCATGACAAAAAAAACAAACTTTAATGAAAAAAACCGTTAAACACGAGAGGAGGTCCAGAGTGTTGTATGGCATTTCCGGAGTCAAACCTTTCTCACTTAATCGAAGTGAGGTATGTTTTTTTTCTTTCTTTGTGTGTACATTTTGACAGTCCGGTTTAATATTGACTGGCTTCTTAGAAGATCTTTTCTTTGCTGGAAAGAAGACAAAAAGAAAAAGAAGGAGTTACCTCGTTTCGAATAGAGGTCGATGGATAAATTCAGCAATTGATCTTTATCTTTTTCATTGAATGACTCATCGCAAAATGTTCAATGAATGAATGGGAATGAAAAGGTATGCGCGTGCCTTTGAAATGAGGTTTCTCAGGTAGATGCGAATGGTTAGCTAGTTAGTAAGCAAGTATAAGAAAGAACAGGAAGTGCGTTCAATTAATAGGTTTTTGTTTTATCATCTTTTCAAGGATTTTGATGAAGATTCTGGTTTTGGTTCTTCTTTTTCAGTAATTAACCATCACTATCTTACTTTTTGAGTAAATGTTATCGAAAGTTATCGATAAAATTATAAAAATGTTTGATTTTCTTTGACATTTGTTATAGAATTGTTATTCCTAATTGTGCCCAGTTCTAATTTATACATTATGTTCAATTTATGACATAATAATAAGGACATCAACCCTATATAACCTTTTGACAGATGCATTGTTAAGTCACCTTGTTATACCTACTGCCCTTATAATACAATTTCTCCATTCATCAAAATGCACATAAAATTCTATATAATTTTTATAAATTCTAAGGACATTCAATGCACCTTCATCCAAAATTTCGATTATTTGCCTTACGGTTCTTGCGCCTGCATCTTTTTATTGAAAAATGGAGGAACAACAAAAATCAAATGACAGCTGTCAAAAGTGATGTGCTCGTTTACAATAATTTGAGAAAAACAAAAAACCATTAAACATCTGCCTCACGTTTGTGTCCTTAAATTTATTGGATAACAATGAAACTCCCATTTTCTCGTTTGTAAATCTAACGTATTATTACTTAATTTGGAGATTCAATGAAATGTATGTAACAATATACTTGCCGAAATTCAATTATATTATTGTTATTGTTTTTTGTGTATTTGAATTTAAAGCCTTAAGTGATTCGTTAGGTAAATTAGGTAGGTACCTACAACGAACTGGTGCGAAAAAGGAACAGAAATTAAAAACAAAAGATAAACATTTTTTTTTTAATTTGGTTAAATTATGGGGTGTTTATTTAATGACTGTTAATCATTTTAAAGATAAAAATTTAATTTTATGCAGGAAAAATAATTTTAATAGAATTTTTGAAGATTGGGGAAAACTTACAGAAAAAGCAGAAGAATCATTGTTCTGCTGTTGGATGTGCAAAAAAAAAGCAATTAGGTATTATCAAAAAGAAAAAATTATTTTGGCCAAACATACCTTAATCGTGAGTCAATAGTTATAAGCAAATCGTTTACGAAAAAAAAAGTGTTGCAGAAAGTACATGCCAATGAAATTTATAATTAAATTAGATTTATTTAAGGGATTTCGCATCTCATTTTTGTCTTTGCTTAGCTTTTGAGTTTTTGAAGTGAAAACTTCTTTAGTATCGTAGTGATTTGAAACAAGATGAAACGAAAACGCGACACGAACATTCAACTTGTTATAACTTTTTTGTTTTAATAGATAGATGAATGAAATTTGTACTGTAAATAAACTATAAATGTACAAAATTTCAATTAATTTCATATTCAAAATTCTGAGATAACGGTAAAAATATGTTCTTTTTCTACGCACGTTATATCTTTTGATCTGGTGCACATACAAATTTGATTTAACTTTAATACGCATGCTGATAACATAACCTTTCATTTAATATATCACAATTAACTGTACGAGCTCCACAAGTTACACAATCTTAAATTGAAAAACTTGAAAAATACCTCAAAACACCTGTGGAGATCTGTTGATGATGACCAGTGTAGGAAGTACCGTATTCTCAGCTTGAAATTTCGACATAGTTGGCTTTAAAAAATTCTCATTTTTTTCTAGGCATAGTAGAAATATGATTCATACATCATATAAAAGGTGAAATAACCTATCAGATGATATAAAATTTACTATAGGTTGTAATTTAAAAAAATATATTTAATGGTGTTAAAAGAGAAAAAAGTTTGATTTTTTTTTTGCTTTTTTGATGAAAAGTGATTTGGTTTGAAAAAAATAAGCTCTTTTTGTAGATGTTGTATGCCCATAGACGATATAAATATTTTGAGCTGAAACAATTAGCTTTCAGATGATATAAAATTAATATAGTTTGTCATATAAAAAACATGTATTTAAAGGAGATAGAATAAAAAATAGGTAGATTTTTTCTTTTTTTTTTGCAAGAAAAATTTTTTTTTAAGGTTTCACTTCTACCACGTGTGAATTGCAGACATGGCTTTTTTTTATTTATTGGTTGCATTCTGTAAACTGGAAGAATTTTCTTGAATGAAAAATCCTATATAGCCGAGTTGCTAAAGCTATATTCTTTTCGGCACGTTTTCTAAAAAAAAATTTGACTAGTTCTGATGAGTTTGGGCAAGGAATTGCATGTAGTTTCATTTGAAACTCGGCTCCGTTTTGGAAACGATCCTATTATTAAACATTAGGCATTAGGGTATGTCATTGTTAAATGCGAAAATTATTTCAGTGAAATGAGATTTAAAGTATTTTAATAATTCGTGAAAAGAATATGAACCTACAAATTCGTAGTTTCAAAGATTCGTCCTACAGAATGTCGAAGATCCATTATAGCGCTCAAAAACTTCAAAAGTTTGTGTCGTTAGAGTTAAATTTTATTCCTTCATACAATTAGTGTGCCTTATTAAAAGTTCAAAAGTAATCTACAACTATGTACTACCTGATCACTCTTATTAGCGGATTAGGGGTATCAAATCTTCACTTTTATGATGACTGATGAACTTTTCAATCAGTCATTTTACCTACATACAAGCAGCGTTACCGTTAAGCGACTTTAGTCGCTATTAGCGACCTTTTTGAAGCCTTAGCGACCAAGCGACGACTTTTTATTTAAAGCGACCTTTTCACTAATTTCATAATATTATTTTCTTATAATTATAATATAATTTTCTTTCTAAAAATTTTATTTCTTTTTTAATTCTGAACATTTAGAGCTTCAAATTTGTGTTTCTTTTTTCGTTCTGAACGTATTCTGAGCTTGTTCAGAGCACCATCGATATACTCAGAATTAAATAATTGAGCAGACCGAGTTGAATGCTGAACACAAGCATTTAGCAAGTGAAATTGAAAAATAATTTCAAACTAATAAAATAATAATCGGTCTAGTTTTTTTTATTTTAAAATTTTATTTCTTGTTTCTGTAAAAGTAAATTACAAGTAAATAGACAAATGTTCAGGTGTGTTTTAAATATAATTCTGAGCGCTCAGAACAAGGTTTGTTCAGAGGCTATTCAGAGCGTGCTCAGAATGTTCGGGCTCTGTTCAGAGCTTTTTTTTGAGTTATAAAAGAAAAACGCGTACCCATAAACTCATCCATTTCCATACCCACCACCACAGTACACATAATAAGGTAATATCTTCCGAATGTTATTAAAATTTGTTTGTCAAAAATGGGCACCAATCTGTTAGGTTGGCCTTTAATTTTAATATTTCAATAGCAGTAAACAGGAAGTTTGTTTTTGTTTTAATTTATAAAATGTCATTTGAAAAAATTATAAATAGAAAAATAACAAATTTTCTTTATGTTTCTTGTCGAAAAACATTCGGTTTTTGTGCGTTTTTCTACTGTTATTTAAAAAAATTAAAAATAACGGTAGCTGTCACTATTCTTCAAACTGACATTGGTCGAGAAATTGTCAAAACATGTGCTCAGAAGATATTACGCGTATAGCCGAACAAAAAGAGGGAGTTTTAAATGGAATTTGAAAGGGAAAAAATGTGTTGGAAAGCTTGAAGGCCTTTTTTCATTTAATATTTTATTTTTGTTCAAATTAAATGTTTCAAACTTCAAATGTTACGGGCCAAGCGTAGCTTCCAACTAAATTTAAGTTCCTAAAATGAAGACTGTTTTTTTTAGTTTATAATTTTGTCATTTTTGTTGTTGTTAATATAAAATTTGTTTCAAGACAACTTGTGTTTATTTTTCTATGTAAAAACATATGAAAACGGTTTAGCGACTTTTTTTTTGTCAAATAGCGACTTTTTCGACAAAAAAGCGACTTTTTTTTCAAATTTTCAGATAAGCGACCTTTTTTTCTGAAAGCGACTTTTTTAGCGACCTTTCAAAAATTTTCAACGGTAACGCTGCATACAAGCAGGTAAATATCTGATTATAATCAAGGACTGTACAAAAAAGTAGAGGTCCCAAGACGATTTCCTTGTGTACGAATACTGTTATTTCAAATTCTTCGGTGACTCCAGCTACATTTCTTCAGTAAACGGTTCAATAAAAATTCCGTCACAAAATTGTCGCTACACTGAAAGAAAAAATAAATTGAAGTTGAAACGTCTTTGTTTCGAAGATGAACTACTTTGATTTATGTGACTTTAAGATACGAAACCATCAAAAATTAACCTTTTTTCCACGTTGATTTTAAAATGCTCATCTTCAACGCAAAATCATTCCGAATAATAGTTAAATCAATGTGGTTTTCATTGATTTTACGTTGTTTTATGGTGGCTTTTCCCCCAGTGTATTTGTGTGGCCTTCAGCGTTGTTAATGGCGATAAAATTTCCAGAGCATTTTTTCTTCTTTGAGCTCCTATTTTGAAGATGGTTGCGCCGAAGAATTATTCTAGGAAAGTACTGCTACTTTCAGTGCAGAACAGTAATCAGTCGTCTTAGTTATTTTGCAATACAAAATCGAAGATTGTGCATTTAAGGCAATCATTTCAATGCAAACTGAAACAAATGTGAGATCTTTGGAAGAGCTTTTATACTAAATTAAACCTCTATTATTCCTCTTTTCCAATTGAACAAAATTCCTTCATAACTAGATTTTACATCAGTCTTTAATGGATTCGCTACATTTTATCCATTAAAAGACTTATTTTATATTTAACTAAATCTCCAAGTTTGAAAACCTATTTTCCACCAACTGGTATAGCCTCAAAACCAACATAAACTATTTCCCCACCAACACCACCCTCATTCCTACTTCCATTAAATAATTTGAAATAAAAGCAAAAACAAAAAATGAAAAACTTATTTAGGTCTTCCTTTAGATAAATCCCCATGCAACTGTACTTCCGTGGGATTCAAAAACACTGTTCCATTCCAGTTAAACTATCCATCATATAGAAGCTCTCGCTCCACAAATAAGTATGTGTTTGTTCGCGAACTCTGGACTTATTCAACTTGTTTTTTTGTTCTTCAACCAAAAAACAAAAACAACAAAAAAAAAATACTTCTTCAACATAATGAACTTTATCTTCCCGCTAGAGCTGCGGCGGATTGAGTGAAAGAGGATTAAATAACAAAAAAAAAAAAGGAGGAAAAAAAAACTATGCCATTCCCGCTGCGGGAACTATTATTCTATTTACCATTCTCACACAAACTCTAACCAACAAAAAATAATACATCTCAAAATCGTTCGCTACTGGGAGAGTGAGAGCGAGGGAGAGTAGCAAGGGGACGCACGAGAAGGAAGATCCTTGGGGTAGTATCGTGGGACTTTCATATTATTCCTGTGCCAAGGAGTCTGGTGGCCCAGTTTTTTGTTTCACTTCTCAACCGTTTCTGCTTTACTGCACTGCCAAACCCTTTTTTTTTAGTTTGGTTTGCTATAAATGTATTGCAACAAATGGGTAGGATATGAAATTTTATTTTCCAGAATTCGAAGGGATGGGGTTGAAATTGAATTTTTAACCCCTCTAACCCAACCCACACGCGAACTCGATATTAATGGGATGGAAAATTTAGTTGGACATCTACATAATATGTGTAAGGAGAACATTCTTTCAAAGTGGAAGTAGATTCGACGACGAATTGTGTGGCAAACTAGTTTATAGTTGGGACAAACTGTAAACGAAACATGCTGTGTAGTGTGGTAAGGCAAGTCAAAGTAAAGAACGTCAGCCAGCCAGCCAGCAGCCATGCGATTTAAAACTAAACAGAGTGCCTGCCAAGTGTGCCTTTGATTATTTGTTTGAGAGCTATGTACGAGTATATATGTTGCTTTGTATGTCATGTAGATATGTAATGTGCGTGCACGAAGTGACAGAAAGACATACTTGGCAGGGTGAACGAACTGAGTAGTAGTATATTTTTAAGGGGTGGCAGGCACCATCAACATCAACACATTTAACTTTATCGATCAGAATTTTTGTATGTTTAAGAGCGATTCTCTCTTTTCGGGCATTTATAATTGAAAATTTAATTTTAAAGGGAAGATTTTGATTGTGTGAATGACATTTTCACAGCTGGAGTCTGTTTTGTTTCCTTGGTTTGACAGAATGTGACAGTTGTTGTTTTTTAAGCATCCGTCAAGAATAGAACTGTGATTGACAGAATTTTCGTCAAACAAAATGAAATAAAGCATTTTGTTCTAAATCTGTCAACATAAAATAAACTTTAAAATTTGAATAGACTACGTAATTTTGGGCATCTGATTGTAGATAATGCGTTAATTTATTGGTCTTTAAAGGCAATAAGTAGTACTGAATTGGGGTTGCCAACCGTACTCTAAAAAAGAGTATTGTACTGTATTTCACGTATGTGTACTCTATAATCTATAACTCTGATAGAGTACGTCAAAATACTCTTTTTTTTACTTAGGGCTGAATGTATTATTTAGATAAAAATGAGGCTACAAATATTCGATCTTATAATTTTTAAATTTGAGCAATTGTAATTTAGAGTGTATAAATCACGATAATATTGGTCGTTGTTTAAGTACGACATATTTGTTTTGTGTTTGTTTCTGTTTGTTTCAGACTCCTTAATTCTAAAAAGTAAAGCTATTTTGAAAAACCTAAACTTTGTTTTTTATAGAAAAAATGAATCGCAACTGATGCTATTTTTCTTGCAATGTTTGAACTGGTGTAACTTTTCAATATAGTTCATCGAAAAATAAAAAGAAATAAGAAGCTTAACTTAAATATTAATGCATTGATTTTTTACAAAAAATAGCTTAGTTTTAGATATTAAATAAAGAAAAATGTTCAAGAAGGATTTTTTTTTTACTTTTTCAGAAATAAGAATTTAATTCTATTTTTTTTTATTTTTAATTCAAATTTTATTCTCTATTTTTCTTTGTTTTGTTTAAGACCTCAAAAAATTAGATTTTTTCTGTTTCTGCTACTTCAGCATTCACTGAGAGAGTATTTTCGGTCATAACTCATTAGTATGAAGTGGCGAGATGAGAGGAATAGGACTTCATTGAAATTTATCAAAAATGAGCTCTTAATTTATATGAATTTTGAATTTGAACGCATACCTACTTTAAAAAAAAACAAAAAAAAATAGTTATGTACACTGAACCAAATCCTTACGTAAATACAACGAAAAAATTCGTTGAGCCAACGAAAATTTAATTAATTTTCAGCCGATGAAAAATTTAATTGGCTCAACGAAATGGCTTTCATACGTTAATGAAGAACTTCATCAATCAACGAAAACTGTAGTATTTTAATGAAATTTTTCATAAAAATTTTTGATCGAGAGTTAATGAATTTTTACATCACTTTACGAAATTTTTCATCGCTTAAAGTAAAATTTAATTAACCACGGTTATATTTTTCGTAAGTCAATGTATTTTTTGATTAATTTATGAAAGAACTTTCTTTAGCTAACGCAGTTTTTCGTAAATTTAATGAACATTTTTATTAAATTACGAAAAAATATTTGTTAGCTAACGAAACTTTTCGTTGTATTAATTTTATTTTTTTATTGGACTTGTTAAATTATAAATAAATTTAATATAGTCCAAACCAAAAATTGGCGTTTCGACCCGGTGGAGCTCACTTGTCAACTGATGAGTCCGACTTATCGTGAGACACCTTGTCAATACGCAAATATTTTTTATATTCAGCTCAGCTTACATAGATTTTTAAACAAAAACCTAATGTGAACTATATAAAGCAAGATTCAATTTTTAATCATTAAAACAGTAATGCACCCAAGTCTACGTTTTTTTTTATAAGGCAACGATTTTTTTCGTTAACTGATGTATTTTTTCATAAGCCAATGTATTATTTCATTAGTATATGAAGAATTTTCATAAGCTTATGAAGATTTTCGTTAGTTAATGTTGAATTTCATAAGTTAATGAATTTTTTCGTTACATAATTAAAACTTTAATAAAGTAAGGAAAAAATTCTTATTTTTATTCTTTAAAATGAGTATGAAATTTTTCGTTAATTGATGAATCTTTTCATTGAATTGGATTTTTTGGCACTAAAAAGGGAGAAAAAGTGTATGAAACGTTTTCATTAATTGATGAAGGTTTTCATATTACGAAAAATTACATATTTTCGTTGAGCCAACGAAAGTTTCGTTGGGCCAACGAAAATGTAGTGTATGAAACGATTTTCGTAATTTTACGAAATTTATTATTTTCAGTGTACGGCAAGAAGCACAAAAAATACCTTTTCAAGACTAGAAATAAATGGTACTCTTCTTTTTTCAAATGCACTCTTTTTTATCGTCTCTGAAATCAAATATATTCTATTCTTTCTTAAACAAGTTGGCAAACCTATGCTGAATACTTAGTTAACTAGGTTACGTAGGATTTAGAATTTGGCAAACCTCAAGACTGAAGTCAGCATAAAATAATGTTTTATCACAGAATATAAGAAACCATTTATAACTCATGATACGTATTGTCTTTTTAAAAGCTACAAATTCACTTACATAGAACTAGAAGTCTGGCACTCCAAAATAATTGAAACGTTTACCCCTTACTTTAAGGTAACTTATTGATCTTGAACACATTTCAAAAGGGAACAGCAGACATGATAAATTTCATTATTTTTGCTGAATTCAATTCTTTTAAATATCTTACCCAGGGTTCGGACTTTACTTCGATCGAAGTAGATTTACTTCGATTTTGGGAAAAAAAATAAAATCTACTTCCCTACTTCTCTTTTTCAGGATCTACTTCTATTTCTTGATTGAAAAATATTTTTCAAATAATAAATTTAGAGAAAGGGATTTAACTTCAATTTTAAATCTGGTCGAGGCATTGAGAAATAAAGCTAAACTGAAATCTCAAATGATGAATGGAGGTCAATTATTCTTCGAATTCAAGATATAAATAAATTGCACGACTGGGGTCGCACGTACTTGCTCTTATGCTTAAAGTAACTATAATGTTAAAGCTTTTTATTCAAGAAATTTAAAATTTGATATTTTGAAGAAATTTCATAAGTAGTATAAAAAAATTAAATCTGTTTTTATAATTAATTAAACTCCATTTTAAATTATCTTAAAAAAAAAAAACAAATATGCCATTTTATTTCTTGTATAAAAATGTATTTTTAGAAAAAAATTTTCAAAAATTGTAGGAGCCGTTTTTTAAAAAAATAATTTTTTATGTATAAAAATTTTTTAACATTTTTCAAAAAAAAAGTTGGTATGCCATTTTGAAGAAATAATTAATTTACACATAAAAACTAAATTTCAAAATTTTTCATTGATCTGTTTTCAAAAAATTGATTTTTCAAAAAAAAATTTTGAAATATTTTTTAAAAATCCAAAAATGCGTTTTTTGAAAATTTTCTAAATTCTTAATATTATCTTTACTTACACACGTTTGTATAAAAATTTTCATTTAAATCGGGTTAATGTTGTACGAGATATTCAGAAACGAAAAAAACCGTTCTATGACAGGTACCATTAATAACGATACAAAAAATATTTTTTTTATTTTAAAAGTTGGCTCTTATGTGCAGTACTACACACAAAAATTTAAATCAAAATCGTTAGAGCCGTTTTTGAAAAAAATTAACTTTTCTATTTCCGTTATATGGCAAGTACCGTTAGTTTTGGTCATAAAAAAAAAATTTCAATTTCCCCTCTAGGGAATCACCAAAAACTGCTAACTACCAAGTTTGAAGAAAATCACTTCACTGGTTTAGGCTGCAGCTCCAGATAATGACAGACACACAGACAGACAGACAGACAGACAGACAGACAGAATTGCCGGACCCACTTTTTTGGCATTCTCCATCATCGTAATGTCATGTAAAATTGTTATCTCGAGTTCGATTTTTTTTACGAATCCTAAACTTGCCCTATAGTACCTATATCGCAAGTAATAAAGTTTATCAAAGTTATTTTGACTGATTTTGGAGAATTCCTGATCAAAAATTTGTTAGATTATGCTGAATTAACCGTTTTACCCTAAAGCACCGTTACAACCACTAGATGAGAAAGGTTTTTTGGAAAAGATCATAATAAAAAAAGTAAAGAAAAATAATTTTTTTAGAATAAATTTTTGTAAATAAATATTCTGAAAGTTTAATTTTGAAATGTAGTTCCGAAATTTGGGATTTACTTCACTTTTTTTTCAAATTTGCTTCGAAATTTTGAAACTGAAGTCCGAACCCTGATCTTACCACTAAAAACTACCCAGCAGGGGAGTGCAGGGGAATTCTAGTTCTTCGAAAAACTTATCACATTCGCTATTAAACTGTAAATTGTTTTTTTTTTTTTTTTCAAAAATGTTGAAATAAGACTTGAAACGGAAAAATTACTTTAACTAGAGATGCAACATTTTAAATACAAGAATACCCAGTTCCATTTCATTATTGCTAGCAACTACATACTATGCAGGTGAATAGTAAAATAAAAAATAGTAGGTATAAATGAAAAAAAATTTAAGACACAGGATTCTTTACGTTAATAAAAAGCACTCAATTTTTAACTAAAAGTTTTGCAAAAAAGAATAATATTCACGATGGGGTCGCACGTACTTCCTCTGATAGTAGAAGTTGTTGCTTAGAATGTTAAAGATTTGTATGTAAAAAATATATAAAAGAATAATTTAAAATTTATTTAAAACGAAATTTTAAAAGATGTTTCCATAATTAACCCTCTGTCGGCATACGTGTGCGAATTTGGCAGGACAAAAATAAAAAGTGGTCACAAAAAAGTGTCTTTATAAGGGTGAAAATACATTTTTTTGGAATTGTGAATACAATATTCGAATTCCTCGGAAAATTCTACATCAATTTCATATATGATTCTCTATAAAATAATGAGACCGAAAAAAGTTCTAGCGACATGAAAAAGTATAAACCAAATTCGGAAAAATTAGGTGTGCCTACAGAGGGTTAAAACAAAAAACTTTTTTTTTTAAATTACAAAAACATCCTTTTTAACGGATTCGACATCAACGAACCATGTTATTTAATTTCTTCTATGTATATTCCAAAGAATTTTTATAATCTATTTCCAACATTTTTATTTTTTCAAAAAAAGTGAAATACCTACCGTTCTTCAAAAATTATAAGTTATCAATCATATCACATTCAAACAAAATTTCAAAAAAAATTAATCAGCCCGTTTATAAAAATTTGATTTTTCAAGAAAAAAAATATTTAAATATTTTTAAAAAATTGAAAAATAAATTTTTTGGGAAATTTGACAAAATTTTAAAATTACAGCTTCTCAATTGCTTCTGTATAATGTCAAACTAATTTCGGCCTTAAAAATAAAATTTCTATTTTCCCTCTAGAGAATCTTCAAAAACCCATAATTTCCAAATTTCTTCATTGGTTTGCTGTATTTCGACAAAGAGACAGGATTGCGGGACGCACGTTTTTCACATTCCCTATCTAGTTTTTTTTTATGAATCCTAAAATTGTGAATCAACAATCTGTAAGATGGCTGTTAATCGTAAAATTTCGAAAATCTAAGTCATATTCCGTTTTAATTTGATTCCCTTTTTTTTATATTATGAGCATGACAAAGCGAAAACACAGGCAAAACAGAGATTCACGAACTTATAATGCCTCAGAACTTGAACCACTTTCTATCATGATACTTTTTGGTAAAAAAAATCTTCATTGATGTTTCGAATCATTCTCTAGAAATTGCACCACAGCTCAAAACTATTGATAGGCCGTTAAACCAAAACTAAATACGATACGACCCTTTTGAACTTTCATATTCAAGAAAGACTTAAATACGAACTTCAAAATATATGATGTTATCTACAAAATAAAATCGTCTTCTTAAAATTCTGGGTATATCTACTTGTTTTGTTAATTAAATAAATTTTACGGCGTGAAATAGGTTGTGGAACGCAATTAGTTAACTGGATTTGAATTTTGTTTTTATATAATTTTTAATGTTAAATGGGGTCACCACCCATGTAACGAACTTACACGGAATTTATATTTTTTCCACCAAGATAAACCACATATCTCAATTATTATAATTCCTCCCATCATTTGTATTATACTCTGTGTAGATTGGATGGGTCTTCTCTTGGATTTCATAGGAAATCGTAAAAAAAAAACACAAAATTCCAGATTAAAGTCCATTCATCTTAGTGTTGAAGCTCTTAAATAATCATCCATGTCCATAACTCCGCGTTCCGCCATCAAAAACTTGGAAAAATAAAATTAAAGTAACACACAGAGACACACAGAGACACACAAGAACCAAGAAGACGCACTTTGAATAGATTAATAACCTTCTACCAAAAGCCACGCTAATTATTCCCAGATGCATATAACCTAACAAAAACAAGACACACCATTTTCTATATAGAGAAGGAGGAGGAATCATATAGAGTGGCGTACTTAACTGCATTCGATTCCATGTAAATTCGATGTAATGGAAACCCATAAAAATAGTTGCATACACCCATCCTCTCGGTCATTTAGGATCCAATAAATTTTCATAAGAGAATCAGAAAAAAAAAAAATAGGAACCCGGTCTCAAAAGACTACGTACGAGTAGACACTACCATAGCCCCAGAGCTCACAGAGTCTCTGACACTGTATAAAACTGAAACTCTGTGTGAAATTACTTGGAAAACGATAAAAGTCCGCGCGCACACAGAAACTTTATGGTCAATTGACGTGCGGACATTTATAATGCTCGTCTCTTTCTCTGTTTTTGCTGTTTGGAAATCGGATTCGAGATGGAGAGTGGCTATCAGTTCACAAAAACAACAACGAACAAAAAAAAAAAAACCTTACCACGGTGATGGTGTAGTATAAGTTTAGGAAACCCGATTAAGTCATATATGGACTGAGTAGATGGAGAGAGGCTTCTTCTCTACAATGCGGATGTCCATATCCCGCCAGCAAGCAGTGTGCAACAGCAGCAGTTCGAATGGATGTGTTCGGTCGGGTTCGGGAAAAATATGATCCTTGTCGATTGAGCGTATTTCTCACTCTTTATGAATTCTGGATTAGACGAGGATGCATTCGTACTCCTATCTTCTACCTGCTATTAAACATCCCAGGCATTGGGAAGTGATTTCGAATGACGTGTTTTTCTCTATTGGAACAAAAGTGTGAGAACGTATTATTTTTTTAAGGAATGCTTCTGCTGCAAGCATTTAAGTATTTTCTTAGTGGGTGGCCACCGCAAACTTGGATTCTTTTCTTGGATTCCATTGTGTTGAGTAATACTTTTGCGGAAATATTGACATCTGATGAGGGCATATACAAATTGGGTGGACATTTATTTCCTCTATGAATCTATTGATACTCTAATATGGAGGTTATTTAAAGGAATATGGGCACAACTCTTGAATTGCAAGTTAGAAAGATTTTTTTCTTAAAAAATTTGTGACGGCACAATTAAAATCTATTTATTAAAACTAATGGTACATTTAAGTATGACATTCGAACTTGTTGTTGGATCATGTTAAATCAAAATTCGTTATTTTCCAGAGACAACGCTGGGAGGGTTTTTTACTTGGGAACACTTTGAAGACGTGAGTTGTGGGAAAACGCTTTAAAGTTTTAAACACTGGTATAAAACATTCAAACGAGTAAATGAAGTTTACTATAATAATTTCGTTTATTTCGCTCCAACAACCGACTTAAAATTTTAATACAAAATTTTTGTTAAAATTTAATAAAATTTAAATATAAATGCAACCAAAAGTTTTATACCTTAACGAATTTGATTTTCATTAAAAACTTTTGGTTTTCGAAATCCTTCTTGAAAATCTTGTATTTTGGATGGTTTTCGACTTGCCGCCCGTTATTTTTTAGGCCACTAAAGAGCTACGAATGTCCTACAAAATTTAAAATTCCAGCCTCCAATAGGAGTTGAAATAACTGGATTTGAAAAATTTAAATGAAAGAATGAGGGTTATAAAGATGACGAAAAAAAATACATTTTTTTTTTTCGAAATAAAACTACACACAAACACTGTCCAAATACAAGAACAACATAATATCTCAATGGAAAAAAAGTACCTACTGGAAAATAAAAATATGTTTATAACTGGCCAAAAGTTAGAAGAATACGGGTGTTTTCATAAACGTCGGAAATCTGCGTCGGTCCAATCGTCTTTCTGCTTTGCTGCATTAATGAACACACCAATTCTGCAGAATAATTGCAGGCCTGCGTTTGTACAATTTTCAGCAGTCACTGAGTGTTCATAAACGTCAGAAAAAAAATATAAAAAAATTACCATAGAATGAGTTTTGTTTAAGCGAAAAAAATTTCTTTTTCAGTTCCCGAAAATATTGTTTTTAATAACACGAAAAATTTGTAAACCGTGTTACATTAGGGTGGGTAAAAAAAAAATACTCTCTTCTAAAAAAATAATAAAAACACCGAGTAGTTCACATTTAAAACAAATTATCTATGGAAAAAATATTTTTAATTAGGGTGTTCAAGAAAGTTTTTTTATGCGTTTGAAAAAAAATGATTTTTATTGCACAGAAAATTTGTTAAGTGCGTTTTTGCTATAGTAATTTTAAATTCATGCCGAATTAATTAAATTGAATTTGGTTGAATTCCAAGCGTAAATGTTAAATACCTATACCATTTTTCTGAGCCCCCTAATTCGAAAATACCTACCCCAATTTTACATTATATTTCATAAACCATGTTTTACAAACTTTCTTTGCAGTGAAAAATAATTTTTTTTTGTAATTAATTAAAAAAAAAAAATTTGAACCACCCTAATGGAAAAATTTTTTTCTTCGATAATTTGGTCAAAACAATATCCACGTTGATTGTTTTTGGATAATTCAAGCATTTGTAGAAGATAACATTTTTTAGAGCCACCCTAATAAGAAAAACATTAATACAAACTCCTTTTTTCAAAAAACACGATTTCGAAATTTTCTGTGTCATTAAAATTTAAATTTTTTGAAAAATGAAAAAAGAAACATTTTTCGCACCACCCTAATTAATATGTTTGCTTTTCATTTTTTTTTAACAATATTTACATTTATTAACAAAAAAAAAATCGAATCAAGAGTCAAATAAATTTCTTTTTGAGTTCTGCAGCAATAAAATTTTGGCTGCGCAATCTGCCCGATGTTGACGACATACTGACGTTTATGAACAGCAAAACTGCAGTTGGACTAAGTTAGTCCGATCGCAGATCTGAGTTTATGAACACGACTAACACAGGCCTAAGTTAGGCAGACGTTTATGAAAACACCCTACATTACAGGCAGATTGGTGTTAGCTAGCCTTTTAAAATAGGCTGACTATGTTGTATAAACGACTTTAATTGCACCTGCTTAAATTTTTCTGTACTAAAAAACTCGAAAACGTTTTTTATTGGTCATGAATAATAAATCATTACGTAAACTATAAATTGTTTTAAAAGGAGTTTTAACTTTTTTACTTTAATGATATATTCAACCGACTCCAAAAATTCTGTATTTTTTTTTTATTTTTGTTACCTCATAAGTCATTACATTCGATTAGGGAAACCGATTTTGATTATTCTTTTTGTATTTGAAAGCTGATGGTTGTCCCATTTCAATTTGGTTTAGTTTTGACTATGACATCCATGAGAAAACCATAATATTATAAGTTTGAATTCATAGAAGTCAATTTTTTTTTATATATTTGCTTCTTAAAAGAAAATTCATAGAAATCGGTTAACTTTTTCACAACAGGAGTGGGTCCCAAATCGTGCTTAAAAAATCTCATTCAAACGAAACTTCTGATAATTTTTTTAATCTGTTTTATAAAATTATGCTTTTCAAAAGTTTGCGTTTTTAATTTTACAAAAAAAAAAAAAATAGGTAAGTTCCAATGAGAATGAGAAATTTTTGTCAAATTTGATTTAAATGGCGGCTATTAATTTTAACAGAGTGCGAATTAGTTTTAAGAATAACTTGTATCTAAGACAAGACAGCAACCTTAAAACAAAAATACATACAATTTTAATCTGTAATCCTTTTTCTAAAATGCGTAAGTTAATTTTAAACAATTATACAGGAATTTCGAAAAAAGTTGAAAACCGATTTTTTTTTTTTTTCAATTTAAAATTAAAAAAAAACAACTATGGAAGGTACCTACCCTACAATTATTACAATTAATAAATTAACTTTTGTTCGTTTCCTTTCATTAACTTAGTTCATTTGCAGAATTAATTAAGTTTCAGTTACACCCAGGGCTTAAAAAACTGCCTAGGTTAATAAAAAAGTCTCATTTCCGTTTCAGGCCAAAGAAACTTTCTTTATGTTGCCTTAAACCAATGTTCAACACACCCTCTAAAATAAATCTTAACACAAAAATATAATTTCAATTTCGCGTGTCTTCACTCTTTCCAATCTTAAAAAGCGTGCCAAAACAAAAATGCTTGCTTATTTTGCAAACATAATTTATTCATTTATCACAATCTCTTCGATAAAGAAAGCTAAATTTATGTATGCTTGTTTGCCACCCTCTTGCCCAGTAACATTTTACCCATACCAAAAAAAAAAAAAAAGGAATCCTACAACAACAACAAATAATAGAGAAAATAAGAAAAATAAAGAATAAGGAATAAGGAAACGCCTTATGCTTTCCAACTCGTTGCAGTTACATAATCTATTTTTTATCACCCATCAGCACAGGCATCACCATTTATATATCCAACAACAACTACCTTCCATTCTCCTCTAACAGTCCTGTCTACTGATACTTTCACAATAAAAAATATAAATTGAAATGAATGTTATACAAATAAAAATCATTATTTTCTCTTCTTCCTTTTTCGTCCCTCGTCCTTATTTATTTTATTTTAATGTTATTTTTATTCTAAAAAGATAGATTATGGTTTTTACAACAAACGGAAGTGTCTACATATGTTTTTTGTTTTTTTTTGAAGATGCTCTTCAATTTATGTTTTTTTTTCTTCTTCTTCATTTTTTTCCTTCTTCATCTTCAATTATAGAAAATAACCATTAGAAATCCTATAAAACATCCTCATCAAAACTTATTTTATATATGACTAAGTACTACCCTCCAGGCTTTATGATCAATTCGTCTTCATTAACCATATCCATCATTTTTTTTTCTACTCCTATAAGACTTCTTTTTCTCTTCTATACAATTTTTACTTACCTCGAAAACTCAATTAGTGATAGATCCTCTTCTAGATTTAAGAAGTAGGTAGTCAGAATGATAGAGGTTCCAAGAATATACGCCGCACAATTTTTTTTTTTTAGTAGAGACAAAGAGAGAAGATAAAAACACCAACAATAACAACACAGAGCATCAATAATAAAATTAATCCTTTTTTTTTTTTTTTGGTTGAGTGTGTTCTCTTTATTTTCTTTCCTCTTCAATAATATAATTGTGGATGATGAAGGATAACAACACAGTAGTTGGTTTGGTATACACAAAAAAATAAAGCTACTCCGGCATCACTAGTCACCACTTTTAGTAGCTTGTGTGTTTCATTAAAATTACTCACTTTTTTTTACCTTGTATTGCACTTGTAAAAAGCCTTATAGAAGTAAAAAAAAAAAAGAACTTTACACTCTCATCTCATTCGAGGATAATGAGGTTCACTATTTTTCTTTTTTTTTGTTATTTTCTTTTTAATAAAATGAAAAATCTTCCTTTTTTTCTTCTTTTTGTTCTTCTTCGACGAAGGACGACGACAATAAAAAAGAAAAAGTAAGATTCACACCGCAACAACCAAACGAGAGAAAAAAAGGAAGAATGAAAGAAAAATCCTTTTTATATTATCGAGTAGGTAGTAGAGTATAAAAAAAAAGTTTGCCGCATCTACAAGGTACTGACTATACTAATTGGGATGGGTGGGGTCTTTTTTTTCCACTTTTGCTATTTTCCTATACCTAGTATCCTTTAGGTGTTGTTATAGGTTTTTTTTTTAACTTCTGCTTATTTTTTCATCAACTAAGGATGTGTGGTATCCTTTGTCTTGAATTTTTTTTTACAAAAAAAAGGGAAGTAAAAAAATCTTAATTAAATATGATATTTTTCTATCAATTTGGCAGCACTTTTTTTTAAAGGTTTGTTTGGTTAAACTTATTTAAATTAAGTTTGTTTGTTTCTTTTTTTTTTAAACAACTAGTTTAACTTTTATTTTATAAAAACTAGGAAAAAGAAAATTTGTTTGCGGAAGGAGATAGAATAAAAATGCAACCGTTACCGAGTGTATACACCGTAAAACCAAAGCAAATCTTTATGATGGCGGCCGGCGCCGGGACAGTGAACCCTTCTTCATTTATTTTTGCTCTGTATATTACTCAGCAGTTTTTCCTCTCTCTCTCTCTCTCTGGGGTGTCTCTCTGTTGGGGGTGGTTTATGGATTTCCCTGAGATTTTTCTTTAGTTTTTCCCGGCTTTTGGGTAGAAGCTTATAATACCGGAAAATATTGCTGAAATTCTCATTTTGACAATTCAGCTCTCTCGTTCTCTATCGAGAGAGTCGAAAAATTTTGTTTATCCTTGCAAGACCGGGGGAGAGTTTTTTTTATTTTGTACTTCCTAGATAAATGGTCCTTTGGAGGGTTCGGGTAGTTTGATTTGTTTGGGTTGGTTATGTACAAGTGGCTATTCTGTATATGTGTGTGTGTGTTAGGTGAGGGTTGTGTCGGCTTTTTTGCGCCGTTATATTGGACTTGGTGGTATCTCTCGTCAGTCGGTAGAATAACAGAATAATAATAATAACAAAACGAATGAATCTTCTCCATATGCACTCAAAATAGGAGGTTTTGGGTGAGAGTGTTGTTGTTAGTCACCTTCAATAAAAATGGGGGTGAGTTGTCCTTTTTGTTGTGTTGTTTTATGTAGAGACTGCGTAGCGAGTTTTTGCGACGACGAAGAAGACTTCTTTCGTTGTTATGTTATTGCTGCTGATGCGGATGCCTGTTGTTAGCGGTATTGTTGGCTGCGTATTTCCTATATTCCCTCTTCCTCCCCTATTCACCTTCATCGACTATATTAAAGGGATGGAGGTGATCGATGATCGGCCTAGTAAAATTATACATCGTCGTAGTCGTTGTTGTAGTTTTTGTTGTTTGTATTTGGTTAGCTGCTGAGATATTTTTTAATGAACCGAAAGTGCTTGTTGGACCAGAGAGGAGAGACGAGATGACGAACAACGATGAAGGAAAAGGTAATGAGGTGAGGTGTTGATGTAGTACGTAGTTTGCGAGTGTATATTGCTTGCGCTTGAGTAGATATAGGAAACAATGAATGGGTGGACTACAACACTGGACAGGGATATATTATTTTGTAGACATGGAGGGGAGGTGGCTTTTAGTGTTGGTTTTTTTTTTTTTTTAATAACAAAGTGTAAGTGTAAGTGTACATGTTTGTGCATTTTGTTAAACAAGTGGTGGGATGACTATACCCAGTTCTGTAATGCAAATTGGAAACGGAGTTGAAATGTTCTTCAAATGAGTGCAATTTGCATAGGTTTAGGATTAAATGAAAGGTATTTGAGGGAGCCAGTTTATATGTTTGGAGTACCTTGATACAATTGATTTTTAAAACGTGAGGTAATTTTACTCTACGATAAATCGAAACAAATTAATTTTCTTGGCAAGAGCAGTTTTGTGTAGGTACATAAGAAATGAGATATGTTTGCTATAAAATGCAGGGATGAGGCGTCTGCATATGTTATCATTTTAAATGAAAAAAGATTTATATTTTTATTTATTTCATTTAATTAAAATCCAGAACAAGGTTTTTGAATAATTTGACCGTTTCTTAAGCCGAAAAAATCGTTTTACAACGTTTAAATTTTGATACTTGGTTCATATAAGGTGCTAAGTCAGGGCCACACGGTGGATGGATTAGCCTTTAATTCGATGTTTTGACCTCCAAACCATCACTAGTTTTATGTTGTTCTGATACTTTTCTGATAAAAAAAAATCAAGCTGATTTCTGCATGTTTTTTTGCCAAGTTCACTTCCGTATTAAATTAAATTCAGTGGATTTCTTCTTATTTTAAGTCATCTTCGTATTCGTTCTCCGTGTGTAAATTCAAAGTTTTAAGTTTCTGAAGAGGAATTGTAACCATATTTCTAGTAATGTTAAATAAGCAGAAGACCATTTGCTTAGTAGTGGCTCTTGGCCGAAAAACTTTTATTGGGTTTGCTTCAGCTTGAAAGACCCATAGGGTCGATTACTGCTTATGTTTCTTTCTAGATCAGAAGAATGTGTAGTTTATTTAAGAAAAAGGCTTAAACCAAATTTTTGTCAAAAAAAGCCTCCAAACATTCGATTTATTGTTTTTAACAATTCTGGGCATTCTAACTATATTACGACTTGAAGGGTTTCTTCGTCTTCTCTTAGTTTGAAATAATCCTGGTGTTTTTAGAGTCGTTATACTTCGCATATCAATATGAGTCCGGAGATCAAAGCATTAAGGGGTGATAACACCTTGTAAACCACGAAATCGACCGTCATTTTCATCAGCGTATAAAACAAAGAAGAAATAATATTTTCTTTTGGTGTTTGTTTAGTTTAATTAAGTATATTAATAGGTAACAGAATAGGCTAATGTTAAATTTTTTAATGATGTGAAATTTTTTAAATGGCGGTGTAGTTCAGGATGATAGTAAAATCCTGTGCTCCCATCGGGCGTCCAACTAACTCCTACAATTTTTAACCGATTGGGCTGAAATTTTGTGTGGAGCTTAGAAATACTATTTTCTAGTGAAGTACGTAGGATTTTTTTGAAATATTAAAATTTAACGATTTTATGGTCTTTTTTTCAACGAATTTTGTTTTTGGAATGAAATAATTTTTTCAAACTAATGCCATTTCTTTAAAAATTAATATTTCAAAATTCTCACTAGAGAATAGTATTTCTAAGCTCCACACAAAATTTCAGCCCAATCGGTTAAAAATTGTAGGAGTTAGTTGGTCGCCCGATGGGAGCACAGGATTTTACTATCATCCTGAACTACACCGCCATTTAAAAAATTTCACATCATTAAAAAATTTAACATTAGCCTATTCTGTTACCTATTAATATACTTAATTAAACTAAACAAACACCAAAAGAAAATAATATTTCTTCTTTGTTTTATACGCTGATGAAAATGACGCTCGATTTCGTGGTTTACAAGGTGTTATTACCCCTTAAAGTGTTTTCCTAAAATATCGTTTTACACGCCTTCTTGTTCATTCTTTCAATGACACAAGTAAAATCTTCAACAACACTTGAACAAAAACAACCTCCGGCCAATACAAAAACGCCTCCATACTAAACTATTACCGTTTAGGCTTGTTTTGTGGTCGAACAAGTGATTTCTACACAGCAATTCCTCCAAATACTCCAGCATCTCCTTTGTCTTCATTTCACCATTGTCAAGGACACCGGCTTGATCCGGTTTATTTCGGGTGCCGTTTTTCGCCTATTTCGTTTGCTGGTTGTTAGTATAGACAAATTCTCATGTTTAGTTGTAACTCTAGGCCCTAGGTCATCCTAATCGTAGTTTATCCTCAAGAAGTCCCGTTAAAGTGTGCCCCTTAATGGCACGTTTACCGCAACCCATAGATATGTATCTTCAACTGCGAAGCCACTTCCCACTGGGATTTGCATTCATTAATTAATTTAAGTAGTGCAAAACGTTTTTCAACTGTGTTTTCCAATTTTGAATAAGTTTTTTTACTGAATAGCTCAATAAAAGAAGATGAAAATCCAAATCTTGAAATCATAAAATCAACCCGCAGGCATGAATGAAGTTAATTGTTTATGTTGGAATCAAAATTTTGGCCTGAAGTTTACCAGTACATAAATATAAGAGAGAATGTACCACATGACATTTTCAGAAAGATTCTAATTTTTCTACTGGCAAAAATTTTAAAAACTCATATCTCGCCCAATTTTCACCGCATTCGCTTTCCATAGCTACAAAACTTTAAGAATAAGTAATATTTTCTTTTCTCATTTATATATATATATTTAGTATAAAGATGCTCAGAACATGATACTAAAAGATTTAATTAAAAAAAATACTTAAAAATGCAATCTTTGTTCTTCTGTTTAGTAATTTTCTTAATATTTTTAACAAGCCTTAATCCTTAAATTTTTTTTAAGTCGACAAAAACTTTTTAAAAAAATCAAATACGGCTTACTTTTTAAGTTATATACAAAACAAATATTGGAACCTCATTGTGGGCATACAATTTTGAGGTTTCTATTTTTCTTATTTATTAGGTACTTAAAGTATAGCCGGAATACAAATTATAATTTGTAGAAAAATTATTTAAAAAAAAAAAACTGAAAAAACCGTATCTCTACTTAGTTATACTTTTTTAAATTAAAATTGTTTTAACTAGGTAGTGTTTTTATCCATACACAAAAATAAGTGTTTTTTTTTATTGTTGGCCAACAACTTTCAGTAGGTACCTATTCACCAAAAAAAAGCCACCACCCGATTCTAAAACCAAAAAGTGAAATAAATATAAGAAATCAACTTCTCGGCATCCTGTTCGTATATCAAAAGGCAAATTCATTGCATTGCATATGCCCAGAACTAGAAACAAGTTATTACTGTGCATCCAGGAACAGGATAATAAAACGATAAATAATAATAATAAAAAATATTCATTTCTCTCTTTCTCTATATTGCGCTCTTGATTGATTTAGTGGTGTAGTTAACTTTTGTGAGAGGGGGGTTGGGAAGTTTGGGATTGTTGCTGTGATTAAAGACATGCGCTGTGTGAATGGATGATGGTTTGCGATGAGAGTTGATTAGTATCATTTTTTTTTGGTTAAATGCTGAATACAGAGATGTTATGAAGATATTTGAGGTTTAAAAGTTTAATTACGGTATACCTAAGTCATGAGGCGGTGATATCTAGAATGAAATATTAATAAAAAAGGCTTTTCTTTGAAATTCAATATAAATCATCAAAACTCGACAATTTAAAACTTATTTTTTTAAAACATTCTCAGAAAAATTCGAAATTTAAAGCACAGTGGTCCAGAATTTCATTTTTCGTTGTAAAATTCATAACTTTTGAACGGTTAGAAATATTAAACGTAAAACATACAGCTATACAGGGTGTCCGGTAAAAAATGGATAAGCCTGAAATGACTGATAGCTAAACTTATGACTAAAACCAAATAGAAAAAAATTTCTATCGCAACCAGTTTAGAAAATAGTAGCTTTTTTCGTTCACTGTATTTTAAATTTCATCATCTTACGTGTTCATTTATTACAACTACGAATGAATGAATTTTATAAATTTCTTTTTTTTTGTAATTTTCTACAATAATTGACTAAAACCATGAGCATTTAAAATTTTTTATAGCTGTTGCACTTTTTCTTTGAAAAAATATTGAAATTCGTTTTTCGATGCAAAATTTAAAAAAAAAAAATATTTTATGAAAAATTTTGAACACCTGTGGTATAAAAAAAAAATCTATAGGAACGTAGGTGGCCAACAGAATGGTAATAGTTTTTATCATTTCTAGAGTAACTAGGAAGTTATTGGTACCAAAGTGTAAAAAAAGCGTATTAATTTAATAAATGATTTTAACTGTATAATCTTAAGTTTTTTCGTATTGCTGCCACAAATGCATGGATTCCATCAGTTTTTTTTTATCAGTCACATTTTACAATAATTCTTCTAATACATTACCAATAAAAATATGTTATAACCGTTGAATAGTGGCTATAAAAATTTAATTTAAGTTTTTTTTTTTGAAATACAAAATAGAAAAAAAAATATTTGTTTGCTAATTTGCCAAATATCAGTATAAAAAGATAAAATAAAGATAAGATTACATTATAACTCTTAATAAAATTGCATCTAACAATTGCTTAGATTCTTGGTTTTTGTTATAAATGAAACATTTTTACCAATTTTCATTGGTGTAACAATTTTTTCGCAGTTTTTGTAGTCATATTTCCGAATTTCACCATTTCTTAAAAAAAAAAACACCCTTTCACTCAAGATATTTTTGTACACTTTATAGATTCTTTATTCTTATTACAAACAAACCTTTTTTACCATGTTTTAAAAATAAATAAAATATGATGATATTGAACAAACACTATATTTTTTACCTTCACCCCCTCCCTCTTGTCCGCGAAAAAACACCCTTCCACCCAACTTTTTTACAGACTTTTTTATCCTTGGTTCTTATCCCAAAAGCAAACTTTTTGCCAAGTTTCATGAGTGTAACAATTTGTTTTTTTATTTGTTGATTTTATGTACTATTTTACTTGTACTATTATGTATTTTGGTACCTATGTTTCTTGTAGATTCCTGCTCTTCTTAAATTCTCCAATTGATAATGAGAATGACTAATACTAGATTATACTTTGTGCACGCACCAATATTTTTCATTGTTTAAGTGCAAACACTTCAAACTTGATATCATTTATATGTTCTTTGCAATTTAAAATTTGCAAAAAAATCTTTTCCATGTATAATTCCATCATTAGTGTTCCCAAATCCTTGTTTTGGTGTATCAACACCGAATTGGTTTTAATGGTATTTCACAAAGAGGAATATTCGACGTTCTAGTACAAAAGATATGAAAAAGTTGTCCTTCTCGCTATGTCGCAGAATAGCTCTGTGCACCCAAAATGGGTGATAAGAACTGTTCTGTTATATGGTCAAATCTATAAGAAACGACTGAAAATTACGTACCAAGCCTTTTTAAAACAGGGCGACTTGGGGCTCCGTGAAGCCAGAACTGCGACCTCAAAATTTTTGAACCAAATTTGTCTAATTCGTTTGTCCACCGTTTGTCCATGTTTGTCCACCCAAAATTTTCGTTTGTCCACCCTTCAAAAAAATTTTAGAGCAAATTCTTTTTTTTTATAGGAAGTCTGAAAAATGAAAAATCGTCTAAAACGGTCAAATTTTGAGATAGGCGTATAAAACCAACTTCAATCGTTTGTCCACCTCGAGTTCTATATACATACCAAATATTATCGTTTTTCCACCCCCCGTTTAGGAGCAATTTAAAAAACAAATTTTGCACTGAAAAATTAAAACTCCCCTAAAATCCCCAAAAATCAATTTTCATCAAAAATTCAAACTGCTGTCGTTTGTCCATCTCGAGTTCTTTACGTATACCAAAAATTATCGTTTGTCCACCCTCTGTTTAGGAGATATTCCAAAAAGAATTTTTTTATAGCAACTTAAAAAAAAGTACGCATACACCACAGTGTACCTCTACTGAAAATTAAAAAGTCCTCAAAAATTATTATTTTTCAAAAATTCAAACGGCAATCGTTTGTCCACCTCGAGAAATGTATACAAACAAAAAATCATCGTTTGTCCACCCTACGTTTAGGAGATATTCAAAAAACAAAATTTGTACTGAAAATTTCAAAGTCCCATAAAATCTCCAAAATTTGACTTTTTTCAAAATTTCAAATTTCTGTCGTTTGTCCACCTCGAGTTCTACCCGTATGCCAAAAATCGTCGTTTGTCCACCCTACGTTTAAAAGATATTCAAAAAACAAATTTTGTACTGAAAATTTCAAAGTCTCATAAAATCTCCAAAATTTGACTTTTTTCAAAATTTCAAATTTCTGTCGTTTGTCCACCTCGAGTTCTTCACGTATACTAAAAATCGTCGTTTGTCCACCCTACGTTTAGGAGTTATTCAAAAAACAAAATTTGTACTGAAAATTTCAAAGTCCCATAAAATCTCCAAAATTTGACTTTTTTCAAAATTTCAAATTTCTGTCGTTTGTCCACCTCGAGTTCTACCCGTATGCCAAAAATCGTCGTTTGTCCACCCTACGTTTAAAAGATATTCAAAAAACAAATTTTGTACTGAAAATTTCAAAGTCCCATAAAATCTCCAAAATTTGACTTTTTTCAAAATTTCAAAATTCTGTCGTTTGTCCACCTCGAGTTCTTCACGTATACTAAAAATCGTCGTTTGTCCACCCTACGTTTAAAAGATATTCAAAAAACAAAATTTGTACTGAAAAATTCAAAGTCCCAAAAAATCTCCAAAATTTGACTTTTTTCAAAATTTCAAATTTCTGTCGTTTGTCCACCTCGAGTTCTACACGTATGCCAAAAATCGTCGTTTGTCCACCCTACGTTTAGAAGATATTCAAAAAACCAATTTTGTACTGAGAAATCGAAAAAAAATATTACGCATACACCAGAGTGAAAATTTCAAAATCCTCAAAAATTACTTTTTTTCAAAAATTCAAACGGCAATCGTTTGTCCACCTCGAGAAATGGATACAAACAAAAAATCGTCGTTTGTCCACCCTACGTTTAGGAGATATTCAAAAAACAAAATTTGTACTGAAAATTTCAAAGTCCCATAAAATCTCCAAAATTTGACTTTTTTCAAAATTTCAAATTTCTGTCGTTTGTCCACCTCGAGTTCTACCCGTATGCCAAAAATCGTCGTTTGTCCACCCTACGTTTAAAAGATATTCAAAAAACAAAATTTGTACTGAAAAATTCAAAGTCCCAAAAAATCTCCAAAATTTGACTTTTTTCAAAATTTCAAATTTCTGGCGTTTGTCCACCTCGAGTTCTACCCGTATGCCAAAAATCGTCGTTTGTCCACCCTACGTTTAAAAGATATTCAAAAAACAAATTTTGTACTGAAAATTTCAAAGTCCCATAAAATCTCCAAAATTTGACTTTTTTCAAAATTTCAAATTTCTGTCGTTTGTCCACCTCCAGTTCTACACGTATGCCAAAAATCGTCGTTTGTCCACCCTACGTTTAGAAGATATTCAAAAAACAAATTTTGTACTGAAAATTTCAAAGTCCCATAAAATCTCCAAAATTTGACTTTTTTCAAAATTTCAAAATTCTGTCGTTTGTCCACCTCGAGTTCTTCACGTATACTAAAAATCGTCGTTTGTCCACCCTACGTTTAAAAGATATTCAAAAAACAAATTTTGTACTGAAAATTTCAAAGTCCCATAAAATTTCCAAAATTTGACTTTTTTCAAAATTTCAAATTTCTGTCGTTTGTCCACCTCCAGTTCTACACGTATGCCAAAAATCGTCGTTTGTCCACCCTACGTTTAGAAGATATTCAAAAAACAAATTTTGTACTGAAAATTTCAAAGTCCCATAAAATCTCCAAAATTTGACTTTTTTTCAAAATTTCAAAATTCTGTCGTTTGTCCACCTCGAGTTCTTCACGTATACTAAAAATCGTCGTTTGTCCACCCTACGTTTAAAAGATATTCAAAAAACAAAATTTGTACTGAAAAATTCAAAGTCCCAAAAAATCTCCAAAATTTGACTTTTTTCAAAATTTCAAATTTCTGTCGTTTGTCCACCTCGAGTTCTACCCGTATGCCAAAAATCGTCGTTTGTCCACCCTACGTTTAGGAGATATTCAAAAAACAAAATTTGTACTGAAAATTTCAAAGTCCCATAAAATCTCCAAAATTTGACTTTTTTCAAAATTTCAAATTTCTGTCGTTTGTCCACCTCGAGTTCTACCCGTATGCCAAAAATCGTCGTTTGTCCACCCTACGTTTAAAAGATATTCAAAAAACAAATTTTGTACTGAAAATTTCAAAGTCCCATAAAATCTCCAAAATTTGACTTTTTTCAAAATTTCAAAGGAGATGGGGCAAAATTATATGGGACTTGGGCCATGAGCGTACATTAATGAGATTAGTCTCGAATTGAAGCTGGAGCTTAGTATATTCAATATGTGAAGTTTTTTTTTAAATCGAAAGTCAGGGTCCTGAGATATGAGGCTCCAAAGTTCGTTCTGATAACCATTTTCTGCCCCTTTTATATGCAAATATCATTAGAACTATAAGAGCTATATGTATGTTTTTGATGTCAAATGAAAGGCTGTTTTTGTGCCTTTTTAACAATATATAACACATATTACACATAAAAAAGAAACGGCGAAAAAATAAAGAAAAAGTAAAATATTAATGAAAAAGAGAGTAATCCTGAACAAGTTTAAGGTTGACCTGAAAAAACGACAAAAACCAAGGATGAGGCTTTGTTCCTGAAAGCCTCTGCAATAATAATCCGCTTTTACCAAAATCGGATTAGATATTTTTTCGAGATATCCCCGTAAAAGGGTTTTTTTATGTGAAAAATTCATACCAAAGCAAGGCACGAGTACGATAACTTAGGCGCCGAGAATTGACAACGGCTATTTGTAGAGGTCTTCAATACAAATATTTTTTATTACGGGAGAGGGGGGTCAATGTCCCTCCCTTTAGGCGGGAGGGGCAATTTTCAAAAGAAATACTTGAAATCATAAAAAAATTATTAAAAAACAACGGCAACACTTACAGCTATCAATGATACTTTTTTCAAAAGCTAGAGCTATACACTCGATTTTAATTTTTAAATCAAGACATTTCAATCAATCGTTTTTGAAATAATCGATTTCAAAATCAATATTTGGGAAAAATAAGATTAAAAAAATACATTGGATACTATTTTTGTCAAGTTTTTCAATGAGAAATTGATTGATGAGTAAATTGTCTCAATAATTTCCTAATCAAACACTGAAAACCATATCTTCTTATGCTTTCTAGTTTTTGAGAAAATTGTAAAATAAGAAAACTTTTTTTCAAATCCTTCAGTGGATTAAGTTTTTGGGGACTATTCTCTGCACCATCAGGGCTCTCCTGCGGTGAGCGTACAATGGGAATCTAGTTTTTTTTTTTTAAGAAGAACAAAGCTCTTTACTGACTCTATGTATGAATATCGATCTTTTCTGATTTTTGATAATGGTAAACAGACAAGAAAATAAAAATCTGATTCAGTTTTTCTATTTTTCATTTTTCTCAAAAACTAGAAGCAAGGCATAAGAAGATATGGTTTTCAGTGTTTGATTAGGAAATTATTGAGACAATTTACTCATCAATCAATTTCTCATTGAAAAACTTGACAAAAATAGTATCCAATGTATTTTTTTAATCTTATTTTTCCCAAATGTTGATTTTGAAATCGATTATTTCAAAAACGATTGATTGAAATGTCTTGATTTAAAAATTAAAATCGAGTGTATAGCTCTAGCTTTTGAAAAAAGTATCATTGATAGCTGTAAGTGTTGCCGTTGTTTTTTAATAATTTTTTTATGATTTCAAGTATTTCTTTTGAAAATTGCCCCTCCCGCCTAAAGGGAGGGACATTGACCCCCCTCTCCCGTAATAAAAAATATTTGTATTGAAGACCTCTACAAATAGCCGTTGTCAATTCTCGGCGCCTAAGTTATCGTACTCGTGCCTTGCTTTGGTATGAATTTTTCACATAAAAAAACCCTTTTACGGGGATATCTCGAAAAAATATCTAATCCGATTTTGGTAAAAGCGGATTATTATTGCAGAGGCTTTCAGGAACAAAGCCTCATCCTTGGTTTTTGTCGTTTTTTCAGGTCAACCTTAAACTTGTTCAGGATTACTCTCTTTTTCATTAATATTTTACTTTTTCTTTATTTTTTCGCCGTTTCTTTTTTATGTGTAATATGTGTTATATATTGTTAAAAAGGCACAAAAACAGCCTTTCATTTGACATCAAAAACATACATATAGCTCTTATAGTTCTAATGATATTTGCATATAAAAGGGGCAGAAAATGGTTATCAGAACGAACTTTGGAGCCTCATATCTCAGGACCCTGACTTTCGATTTAAAAAAAAACTTCACATATTGAATATACTAAGCTCCAGCTTCAATTCGAGACTAATCTCATTAATGTACGCTCATGGCCCAAGTCCCATATAATTTTGCCCCATCTCCTTTGAAATTTTGAAAAAAGTCAAATTTTGGAGATTTTTTGGGACTTTGAATTTTTCAGTACAAATTTTGTTTTTTGAATATCTTTTAAACGTAGGGTGGACAAACGACGATTTTTGGCATACGGGTAGAACTCGAGGTGGACAAACGACAGAATTTTGAAATTTTGAAAAAAGTCAAATTTTGGAGATTTTATGGGACTTTGAAATTTTCAGTACAAAATTTGTTTTTTGAATATCTTCTAAACGTAGGGTGGACAAACGACGATTTTTGGCATACGTGTAGAACTGGAGGTGGACAAACGACAGAAATTTGAAATTTTGAAAAAAGTCAAATTTTGGAAATTTTATGGGACTTTGAAATTTTCAGTACAAAATTTGTTTTTTGAATATCTTTTAAACGTAGGGTGGACAAACGACGATTTTTAGTATACGTGAAGAACTCGAGGTGGACAAACGACAGAAATTTGAAATTTTGAAAAAAGTCAAATTTTGGAGATTTTATGGGACTTTGAAATTTTCAGTACAAATTTTGTTTTTTGAATATCTCCTAAACGTAGGGTGGACAAACGACGATTTTTTGTTTGTATCCATTTCTCGAGGTGGACAAACGATTGCCGTTTGAATTTTTGAAAAAAAGTAATTTTTGAGGATTTTGAAATTTTCACTCTGGTGTATGCGTAATATTTTTTTTCGATTTCTCAGTACAAAATTGGTTTTTTGAATATCTTCTAAACGTAGGGTGGACAAACGACGATTTTTGGCATACGTGTAGAACTCGAGGTGGACAAACGACAGAAATTTGAAATTTTGAAAAAAGTCAAATTTTGGAGATTTTTTGGGACTTTGAATTTTTCAGTACAAATTTTGTTTTTTGAATATCTTTTAAACGTAGGGTGGACAAACGACGATTTTTAGTATACGTGAAGAACTCGAGGTGGACAAACGACAGAATTTTGAAATTTTGAAAAAAGTCAAATTTTGGAGATTTTATGGGACTTTGAAATTTTCAGTACAAAATTTGTTTTTTGAATATCTTTTAAACGTAGGGTGGACAAACGACGATTTTTGGCATACGGGTAGAACTCGAGGTGGACAAACGACAGAAATTTGAAATTTTGAAAAAAGTCAAATTTTGGAGATTTTATGGGACTTTGAAATTTTCAGTACAAATTTTGTTTTTTGAATAACTCCTAAACGTAGGGTGGACAAACGACGATTTTTAGTATACGTGAAGAACTCGAGGTGGACAAACGACAGAATTTTGAAATTTTGAAAAAAGTCAAATTTTGGAAATTTTATGGGACTTTGAAATTTTCAGTACAAAATTTGTTTTTTGAATATCTTTTAAACGTAGGGTGGACAAACGACGATTTTTAGTATACGTGAAGAACTCGAGGTGGACAAACGACAGAAATTTGAAATTTTGAAAAAAGTCAAATTTTGGAGATTTTATGGGACTTTGAAATTTTCAGTACAAAATTTGTTTTTTGAATATCTTTTAAACGTAGGGTGGACAAACGACGATTTTTGGCATACGGGTAGAACTCGAGGTGGACAAACGACAGAAATTTGAAATTTTGAAAAAAGTCAAATTTTGGAGATTTTATGGGACTTTGAAATTTTCAGTACAAAATTTGTTTTTTGAATATCTTTTAAACGTAGGGTGGACAAACGACGATTTTTGGCATACGGGTAGAACTCGAGGTGGACAAACGACAGAAATTTGAAATTTTGAAAAAAGTCAAATTTTGGAGATTTTATGGGACTTTGAAATTTTCAGTACAAATTTTGTTTTTTGAATATCTCCTAAACGTAGGGTGGACAAACGACGATTTTTGGCATACGGGTAGAACTCGAGGTGGACAAACGACAGAAATTTGAAATTTTGAAAAAAGTCAAATTTTGGAGATTTTTTGGGACTTTGAATTTTTCAGTACAAATTTTGTTTTTTGAATATCTTTTAAACGTAGGGTGGACAAACGACGATTTTTAGTATACGTGAAGAACTCGAGGTGGACAAACGACAGAATTTTGAAATTTTGAAAAAAAGTCAAATTTTGGAGATTTTATGGGACTTTGAAATTTTCAGTACAAAATTTGTTTTTTGAATATCTTCTAAACGTAGGGTGGACAAACGACGATTTTTGGCATACGTGTAGAACTGGAGGTGGACAAACGACAGAAATTTGAAATTTTGAAAAAAGTCAAATTTTGGAAATTTTATGGGACTTTGAAATTTTCAGTACAAAATTTGTTTTTTGAATATCTTTTAAACGTAGGGTGGACAAACGACGATTTTTAGTATACGTGAAGAACTCGAGGTGGACAAACGACAGAATTTTGAAATTTTGAAAAAAGTCAAATTTTGGAGATTTTATGGGACTTTGAAATTTTCAGTACAAAATTTGTTTTTTGAATATCTTCTAAACGTAGGGTGGACAAACGACGATTTTTGGCATACGTGTAGAACTGGAGGTGGACAAACGACAGAAATTTGAAATTTTGAAAAAAGTCAAATTTTGGAGATTTTATGGGACTTTGAAATTTTCAGTACAAAATTTGTTTTTTGAATATCTTTTAAACGTAGGGTGGACAAACGACGATTTTTGGCATACGGGTAGAACTCGAGGTGGACAAACGACAGAAATTTGAAATTTTGAAAAAAGTCAAATTTTGGAGATTTTTTGGGACTTTGAATTTTTCAGTACAAATTTTGTTTTTTGAATATCTTTTAAACGTAGGGTGGACAAACGACGATTTTTGGCATACGGGTAGAACTCGAGGTGGACAAACGACAGAAATTTGAAATTTTGAAAAAAGTCAAATTTTGGAGATTTTATGGGACTTTGAAATTTTCAGTACAAATTTTGTTTTTTGAATATCTCCTAAACGTAGGGTGGACAAACGACGATTTTTTGTTTGTATCCATTTCTCGAGGTGGACAAACGATTGCCGTTTGAATTTTTGAAAAAAAGTAATTTTTGAGGATTTTGAAATTTTCACTCTGGTGTATGCGTAATATTTTTTTTCGATTTCTCAGTACAAAATTGGTTTTTTGAATATCTTCTAAACGTAGGGTGGACAAACGACGATTTTTGGCATACGGGTAGAACTCGAGGTGGACAAACGACAGAAATTTGAAATTTTGAAAAAAGTCAAATTTTGGAGATTTTTTGGGACTTTGAATTTTTCAGTACAAATTTTGTTTTTTGAATATCTTTTAAACGTAGGGTGGACAAACGACGATTTTTAGTATACGTGAAGAACTCGAGGTGGACAAACGACAGAATTTTGAAATTTTGAAAAAAGTCAAATTTTGGAGATTTTATGGGACTTTGAAATTTTCAGTACAAAATTTGTTTTTTGAATATCTTTTAAACGTAGGGTGGACAAACGACGATTTTTGGCATACGGGTAGAACTCGAGGTGGACAAACGACAGAAATTTGAAATTTTGAAAAAAGTCAAATTTTGGAGATTTTATGGGACTTTGAAATTTTCAGTACAAATTTTGTTTTTTGAATAACTCCTAAACGTAGGGTGGACAAACGACGATTTTTAGTATACGTGAAGAACTCGAGGTGGACAAACGACAGAAATTTGAAATTTTGAAAAAAGTCAAATTTTGGAGATTTTATGAGACTTTGAAATTTTCAGTACAAAATTTGTTTTTTGAATATCTTTTAAACGTAGGGTGGACAAACGACGATTTTTGGCATACGGGTAGAACTCGAGGTGGACAAACGACAGAAATTTGAAATTTTGAAAAAAGTCAAATTTTGGAGATTTTATGGGACTTTGAAATTTTCAGTACAAATTTTGTTTTTTGAATATCTCCTAAACGTAGGGTGGACAAACGATGATTTTTTGTTTGTATACATTTCTCGAGGTGGACAAACGATTGCCGTTTGAATTTTTGAAAAATAATAATTTTTGAGGACTTTTTAATTTTCAGTAGAGGTACACTGTGGTGTATGCGTACTTTTTTTTAAGTTGCTATAAAAAAATTCTTTTTGGAATATCTCCTAAACAGAGGGTGGACAAACGATAATTTTTGGTATACGTAAAGAACTCGAGATGGACAAACGACAGCAGTTTGAATTTTTGATGAAAATTGATAAGTTTATAAAAAAATTCTTTTTGGAATATCTCCTAAACAGAGGGTGGACAAACGATAATTTTTGGTATACGTAAAGAACTCGAGATGGACAAACGACAGCAGTTTGAATTTTTGATGAAAATTGATTTTTGGGGATTTTAGGGGAGTTTTAATTTTTCAGTGCAAAATTTGTTTTTTAAATTGCTCCTAAACGGGGGGTGGAAAAACGATATTATTTGGTATGTATATAGAACTCGAGGTGGACAAACGATTGAAGTTGGTTTTATACGCCTATCTCAAAATTTGACCGTTTTAGACGATTTTTCATTTTTCAGACTTCCTATAAAAAAAAAGAATTTGCTCTAAAATTTTTTTGAAGGGTGGACAAACGAAAATTTTGGGTGGACAAACATGGACAAACGGTGGACAAACGAATTAGACAAATTTGGTTCAAAAATTTTGAGGTCGCAGTTCTGGCTTCACGGAGCCGCGACTTGGCTTCGAGAAGATGCCATATTGTGGATATGGCGTTTCTACTAACCTAAAATTTGCATTGATTTTCTACATTGATTTGGAGACCCTAAGATTTAGTTTAGTAAAGTCCGCCAACCACTCTAGTTATTACATTCATCCCTGAAAAATTCATCATATGGGAAGGTGTAACAATAAAGGCTCCGCTAATGCCTTTTATAAAATCAAAAAAAAAACCTTGCCATATGGTCGGCCTCATAAGGAAACCTCGTAACTCTACCTTTTTTTCGAAAATGACTTTTGAATGCTATTTTTTAGAAAACATGTCAGCAGAGCAACCCAGAAAATTTTAAGTCATTCCGAAAACTGTAAATAGACTTAAATTCAAATTTTGCCTATTCAAAATATTAATTCTGGTATACTTGCCCCTAGAGCTTTTCTTTTGTTTATCATAACAGGTCATCACATTTACAGACAGTTGTATGCCCTGTTTAGGAAAGTTTTCTTTGTAAGAAAGCCAAACTACTCACACCTTATAACCTACAAACAAATAATTAAAATATCTCGTCCAGCACTTTAATCATTAGTGCAGATCCCTTGGTGTCAATTGGGATTAATTCTGAATTTGAATTTTTGCTTTTATTTGTTTATTGCCAGTGATAAAATTACAGAGCAGTTTAGTTATGAGTAGAGAAAGTATATACAAAATTAAATTTCGATATCTTATTACTTAATTAAGAAATGTTTTGAAAGCAGAGAATGGTCCTAACCGTTATTAAATGAAATCTAATTCTCTCTAAATAGACTTAAATTCAAATTTTGCACAGCACGTTACTCCCCAACTACACTGTTGACTCTCTACTTTTTTATCTCTACTGTAAAATTTCGATTTTGGGAGTTACGAGGTTTCCTTATAAGGCCGACGTATCCTTATTAGAAAATTCGATAAGTACACACAAATAAGCTTTTCTTATTATGTACTCTCATACCACTAAACTAAAACAAATAACTCATATTAAAAATATTATGACTCTTTATTAATCAAAAATGCGTTTCATCCAATAACTAAAAATTGGGTCATCATCAGTAATCAGTTAGATGCTATAAAATCCTTCAAAGATGGTTAATTAATTTGTTAGCTTTATCTTTTTATCTTTACCCATATTCCATGTTAGTCTTGTTAGTACTTTAAAAAGTCATTTCAAAACAACTCAAAACTTACCTCAACATTTTCAACATCAAAATAGGAAAGTGTTCGTTTTGTTAACTCAAACCATCTTTGTTTATAATTAACTGGCGTAAAACGTTTTTTATTTTGTGCCCGTTTAACCATCATGCCGCTTTTAACAATGTCATATAAACGTTCAGACATTTTATCCATTTTATTGAGTTTTGGATTTCTAGAAAATTTTTTACTCATTTTTAATTTTTTTCTTTATCAATTTTGTTTTGCCGTTGTTTGTTAGGTTTTGTTTTTTTTTTTCAGATTTGGATGCAATGGAATTTCAATTTTGTTTAAGTTTTTTTTATGTTTTAAATGGCAACAATTTGCATTCCGAGAGTCAATTACTATAAAAGAGATATATATAATTTACAATCAATTTAAGATTCAAAGAAAAGATAGAAGAAAAAAGAAGCAGAAAGACAGAAAGAAGAATTAAATTTTTTGAATTAATTTAAGACTCCCAAGATGTTTAAGCAAAATGATCGCCTTCACGTTAATTGACACTCTACTCTACTCTAAATGACGCACGAGGCACACTCAATTCAATTAGCGGTTTCTTTCTTTTTTTTCTTATTTTGTTTTAATTCAATTTTCAAATTATACTTCTGGGTTGGCATGACAGCAGTTGAACACACATTCTCTCCAACCAGTTCTCAAGGACGTTTAATTCCAATCCGAGAGTAATAAATTCAATCTTTTTCTTCTCAAAGCGAGCTCTCTTATAAAAACACCGCACGTTTGACGACCAAACGACAAAACCAAATCTACTATACGACCGACGATAGACAGAATACAGATGCGAAAAAAATAAAGAAATACATCTCCTAGGAATATCAGAGTGGTGGCCGGTGGAACACAACAACTATATTTTTAACGTCCATGCCCCACAGATGGTCTTATAAATAACAAACCAACTTCTTGGCGTTAACTAGTTTAAATTGTGATTCATCCGGTTCGGTGGGATTGGATTGGAGAATTCACAGACACACAGAATCTCTCATCACAATCTCACAATTTTTAAAAGCGTTTAAGTTGCACACATGATTTGGTTAAGCATACATAATTATTTAATACAACAATTTTTCTATGCGTGTTAAGACAAGAGTCATGGAACGAGGTTCAGCCTACGGAAGCATAATAAAGTCTAGAGTTAAACTAAGCAAAGCAAAGTCTGGTAAAACCGAAATAAAAATATAAAACGGGTGGGAAGCACCATAAGACACACTATTCGGACAACGTCGACCAAGTGATTGAAAAATACCATTAAAGTGTGGTCAAGTTAAGTTTGTTTTTATTTTTTTTTTTCTACAGTTTATTCACGAATTGTTGTGGTTTTTCGTAGGAGGTCTTATGCCGCATCAATTGTGGCTTGAGAATTCTAAATTTGACTTCAATAAGACACGCGGTGAACGAGTCATCACACATCACATATGTAGATTGCTGTGGGCGACAAGGTGATATATTGAAAAAGTAGTTAAACTGATACAGCGGTCACACACTTTTGGAAGACGTTGCAGATCGTATTCCTATTTATTTGATGACTTTCCAGAAGGACTTAAGTCATAAAAAAAGTTCAAAAAAGTTATTATTTTGCCGTTTGGACATGTCCACTAATTTTCAACAGTCTTTTAACCAGAATATGAATTCAAATTTCAATTCAGTGAAAATCAAGAATTTAAAAAGTCTGTTAAACATTTTTGATAAGGGATACATTTTTGTACTTTGCTTGACCCTGAATAAAGAGCATCTCGGGCTTAAATGAGGACCGAGAAACATATAGAAATAAGGATTTTTATGACTTTAGAATTTTTTCAGTGCAAATTTTGTGTTTTTTTTTTAATATTTCCTATAGGTACTTAGGGTGGACAAACGATGATTTTTGATGTGTACCAAGAACTCGAGGTGAACAAACGATTGGAATTTATTTCACTAAATTTCAGTGTTTTAAACAATTTTTGTCTGAAAGAAGGCTTTTAAAACAGACAATGAAAAAAAATTATAATTTCTCAAATATTATCTAATTCCATTGTACAAAGAACTCCCTAGAGTCAAAAAAACTATAATTTTGATCCAAAAATCGTAGATTCAATTATCGACAGCGTTAGCCGATTTTACCCCAGGTTTTAGTTAGAGCAAACTTTACCAATTTCGTCCCTACTTTTATGGCAGAATCAGATTTATTTTAGATTTATTACTGCAACCAATTGAGTTAACATTCCCAGGATATCATGACTCATGAGTAAGGAAAACAAAATGAGAGGATCAATTGAACCGATCTAAGCATGTTCTGATTGGTTTTTTAGCCGAGCAAGAATGAAGAAAAGCAAACATCAATATTTGCTAACCACAGTCAAAAATTTACAATTTGAATGCATGGCGATATAATTGCCAGAGATTTTTGGTATCATAAGTAGGTATGTACTTAAAACAAACTGCATTGTGAGTTTACTTAAACTTCTAAATACATACTCCTACTTTGTTGAATAATAGGTTAATTGTCATACCACATAAATGATTGAAATCAATTGCTTTTTATGAAGCAATGGAGAATGTTGATATTTGATCATTAGTTGACTTAAATAGTGCAACATGTAGATTCTGTAGCGAAAAAGAAGAAACAACAGATCACATCGTGGGTAGTTGAAATGCACTAATACACCAAAGATTTAAACACATGGGTCGCTACCAGGTCGAAGAGGATAAATGGGCACGTTCAAACAGCTATCGGATAGGCTATCTGGGATACCCGTATCTGGAATATCTCTTTGAACGAAAAGCTATCCAAGCTTGCCAAAGCAGCTACAAAAAAAATGAAAATATTGAAAAGAGGAAATTGTTTCTTTTGAGCAAATTCCGTACTTGCACAATCGATTTAACTTTAATGCTTGCAAATTTATTTTATTTTCAAGCTGAATAATCGCACGAATAGAAATCAAAATAAAAAATAGCCAAATATTTATCAGCTGATCACTCGAATACCTGAGGTATACCAAAAATTCTAGGATACCTTCAGATTATTTTTTGACAGAAAATGGTTTGTTTCTTTGCTAATTTTTAACACTGTTTACAACAACAAAAAGCTATCCGATAGCTTTATGTTAACTGTTTGAACGTGCCCAATTACACTCTTTGAAAATACCCCAAATAATCAATTTCATGAAAGGAATTAGGTTAGAGGAGGAGCTATAAAATGAGGTACTAACTCATATAGCTTAAAATGGGGTACAATAGATCTTATAGGTCGCAGTACATCTTACACCCCAAATAACAATCAATCAATCGATAAAAACTCGAAGAAAAACTTTCTGAAGTGTAGCCTTAATCTGCGGGAAAGTAGACACAATGAGAAGAGTAGGAATTGTTTCACGTTCCTTCATGCATCATCTGCAAAAATCATCTGAGATAAATAAAGTCCTAATCTGAATGAAAACTGCCGGGGAAATGTGTTGGAGAAAAAGGTTCACAATCGAAAAACTTCCATAAGCTTTGGGGTTTAGTCAGGACATGCATGTTTTTTTTTTTTTTTTTTTGAGGTTTTATTTTATTTTTCATACTATTTCAAATGCTTGTTTAAAAAAAAAAAAAAACTTGCTTTAATGAAACCAAAAACACTTGCACGTCCTGACTTAACTCTTGGTCCAAGATAATCTTTTTTATCAAAAACAAAACCGACTTCCATGGATCAAAACTTTTATGGTTTTTCTAATAGTTCCTATGGCTATAACTGAACGAAATTGAAATGGGACTACATTGCAGCCACCAGCTTTCCAAAACAAAAAGAATTATCAAAATTGGTTCACTGAGTCCAAACTTATGAGGTAACAAACATAAAAAAAAAAAAAATACAGGCGAATTGAATACTTCCTCCTTTTTGGAAGTCGGTAAAAAATGGTTTACACCTATTTGAAAATGGTAGACAAGAACATCATCAAACACTTTTACTCTAAGGCTATATCTAAAAAAATGGCCTCATAAGTAAACATATACCTATTTGAAATGAGAACAAATTTTTACCGTCTTATGGCGCCATCTAGTGTTAAAACAAAAAACTGAAAAAAATTAAAGAATTTTTTTATTGATTTGAAATAGCATTTTTTTGCAAAAGAAAAGTTCTACTATGGTTTTTCACCTTCTACTTTTCCAAGTATACGATTATTATATAACTGGGATTTTTTTTAGCTCTATAAATAGCCATCTTTAGTTCTGATTACTAGCTGACAGTCGCCTTTACTTTAGGGTTTAATTCTAAGTTGTGCTGCTAGCTTTCCTAATTAGCTGGAATGGTCAAGAAATCGAATTCATTTATTGGTTTTTAATAATGTCTAAGAAATTACCTATAACTTCAAATAATCTGTATTAAATTTTACTCTGATCAGAGCGTGTCAAGGTCACATTAACTTAACAACTACAGCCAACAAATCACCAAAACGTGTTCCTTCAAACATTTTCTTTTACGACGATTCGACTCGAAGTTATTATCAGTTTTTAATCAACACATGATTCCTTCATAATTAAAACTTAGTAGGTATCATTTTAAGCACGTTCCTATTGATTGCACCTAATTTTCATCTAGTTTATTCAACTAAGCACTACCACCCGGTCATTGATTTCGTATCTATTTGCGCATAGGTACCTATAAGTGGGATTTCTGATTTCTAACATGGCTGATCTCTAACAAACAAGCTACATTTAAAAATCTTATCAGAATGTTACCCAGGTATAGTGAGCACAAAAACATCAAACTAATGGTAACAATTTACATCAATTTCAGTCTTATCTGTTGCACCCCCAAAAAAATATGTATGTACCTAGTTTGTTTGCTTTGATTATTCTCATACAAACCAAACAAACTATAGTAAACTGATATGGAAATGGATGTACAATACCCATCCATTTAGCTTCCCTACGGCAGTCAACAGAAGCAGCAACACAGAGTCCAGGGAAAAAAAAAAACAAAAAATTGATGATAAGAAACCATTAAACCCATTAGGGCGGGAATGGAAAGGGAAGCTATACATTATGAATATAGAACAAAAATTGAAAACAAACAAAACAAAAAAATCACAAGAAATAATAAAGATTGCAGAGCTATTATAACATTTGGTATCACATTTTATTGTTAAATAAAACCAACAAACAAAGTACAAAGAAACCAAATGGGGAATGCAATTCTTTTTAAAACTGATAAGAAAAATAGACCCAAGATGCTAGCTTCTCTCTCTCTCTCTCTATCTCTTTCTCTCCACAGAGTTGCGAGCGATAAGAGACTTTTTTGTAAACAAAAAATAGAAACAAAATTTAAAAAAAAAGGTAATGTTCCAAGCTGAAGTTAAAACTTTCAAATGAAAACCAGTTAACAATCAGAAAAACAAAAAAACAACAAATCTTTTTTACAAATAAATAAAAAAAAAAACGAAAGAAACCACAAAAAAAGAAATAAATAAGTATGCCAAATCAAATGATGAAAAAAAAATGTAAATGAGTGCGGAATTTGAATTTTTTTTAAATCAAAAAAGACAAAAATTTTGTTAATAAAATTTTGTGCAAAGCAACAACAGACTACGGCAAAAAGAAGATCAAAAAATAGTTCAAGGAAACAAAAGAAATTTGATAAAAAAAAAGCATTTAAAAAATGTGTGATAAAAATGACCAAATACCGGAATTATAGAAGAGTTTTTAGAAGCAAACAAGAGTGGTGTCCAGAGATTTAAACAGAAATCAACTGGAAAAAGGTGGAGGACAACAACAAGACACTTCTTGACTTCTTGTTGTTATTTTATGTGTTCACTCTTTTCGTTTTCATGGACGGAATTTAAATTTTTATATTTTCGCGGGTTCCACCAAGATTCATGTATATGTCAAAATGACATTAGTCTTCCATGTAAATGTGACTTTTTTCAACCTTTTTCACTGAATTTTTTGTATCAAAATTCACTTGAAACTATTTAACAATATTATTTTATACAAATTTGTATAAAATTTGATTTAAAAAGCACAAGGAAATACGTTAAAAATATTATCAAAAAAAGTTATTCCGCACCGCAACGAAGACAACGTACACAAAATAGTCTTCCACTTGTCCAGTGTCCACTATATTTTTCATACACACAAACATAAGAGACAGCGCCAGCCATCATATTCCAGTTTTTAGTTGAACATCAACACAAAAAAAAAGACAAAAAAACATTGATATGAAGTTGGTTACAGTTGGGAATATGAGAGACAAGAAAACTTGTTTTTGTTGTTGTTTTTTTGGTTGTTTTGTGTTGGAGTGAGTGCGAATGCGAGGGTGTTTTTGTATTTTGTTTTGTTTTTGGATTTTTTTTTTGTTTTTTTCTGACATTTGAAGCTGGAAAATGAATCTGATTGGAATGTTGGAAGAACTTGTTATCAATTGGAATG
The DNA here is from genome assembly GCF_945859705.1 of Episyrphus balteatus. NCBI lineage: Eukaryota > Metazoa > Arthropoda > Insecta > Diptera > Syrphidae > Episyrphus > Episyrphus balteatus. The sequence continues at coordinate 9,973,307 of NC_079134.1, read as the reverse complement.
GATGTGTACAGTTGGGATTGAAAGTTGCGAGACATTACTGTATAGTAACTTATTTGATGGCATCGTGACAAAAATAAACTTTTAAAGCAAATGAGATTATTTCGAATACAAATTTGAAATGAGATAAATTCCACTTCGTTTGGATGAAATGAGTTGGGATGGAAAGTGATTATTAACGAAAGTAGGTAATACCCATGGTATAAAAAGAGAAGGTATGATCATTAGAAAAAACTCAGTATCGAGAACTGTCAAAACTTATGGCTACTTAAGGTTTTGACAGCCCAGCCCATTGAAATTGTTGTTGTAAAAAAATTTGTCTTGGAAATTGTTGTTTCTTTTGACTTTGCCAAATGCCAAACGTCAAAACCTTACTACCCCATTTTGTAAGATGGCGGCTCTAATGATCATACCTTGTCTTTTTATACCATGGGTAATACCTACCATATTGTGAAAAGTTCAATTCATTTAATTTCCTAGCGCATTTCATGCAAATGAGTTGGTAATTAACTTCATTTAAAATTTGATATTTGTATGGGAAATTATCTCGCTAGTCGAAACCGCCAATTAATTTACAGATAATTTATTTCTCATACAGGCAATGTAAATTAAACAAATTCATAATACTGAATTGATATGAATATATATAGATAATTATATGAGAATTATAAAATGTACGGTTGTGTAATAATCCCTTACAGTCGTATTTATTAGATTTTTCGTCGCTTGAATGCTATCTTGTTTAATGTCCATTTTTCAAAATTTTGGGAAATCGATTTTTAAAGTTCAGAATGAAAATTTTTGTTGCAATCCTTGACAATTTTATTTTTAAAACAATAGTACCTAATAAAAATAGTTTTTCTATTATCTTGAATTAGTTATAAATTAAAATCAAAGAGAAGTCATTTTGGATATTGGACAACCCAGCTAACAATGTTGATGGTATAAAGCTTTACAGAAGCAACAGTTACATCTGTAAAGCTTTTTAGAAGCAAAATTGTTAGTCGGGAATGGCATATGGAGTGACAAAAAGTTTTCAAAATATGTTGGATATTGAACAAAAAAAAAACTCAATATTGAACAACACAGGAGAAAACACAAACAAAAAAGGAACATGAAGTAGATTGAGTAATAGGTGTATTTTTTATTACTACCGGACTTCTGGACAAAAAAAAAACGCAGGGGTATAAGCAAATTTACATTTTAAATGCAACAACACTTTAGCTCCTTGGGCTTAGTTGTTTAGCCTAGAGATTTCTCTAGGCTTAACTTTTTTAAATCTTTGCTATCAAAGTAATTTTTTCATAAATTCTTTAAAATTTTGTTTACAAACGTGAAAACTGACGTTTGCAATGACAAAAGCGAAAATTATGAAAACTCTAATCTTTTTTTTTGTCGGCTGATTTCGGAACATTCATTATGCAGTGCTTCCAAGACTTCCGGTTAAGCCCCGATGCGTTATTCGTGTCCAGCTAAGCTTGGTCGAAATAAATAAACACACACCTTTTAACATTTAGATGCAATCATAAGTCAAACAATTTTTCGATTTTTTTTCCATGAGAGTTTTTTTCAAACCTCATTTTTTTCCGCTTTTATTTTACAAAATATTATTGGAAATTGTCTCGATGTCATTTTTCTTGCGTCTAAAAGGCGTCGAAGACGCATCCACGACGCATCCATAACTCGTCCAAGTCGCGTCCAAAACGCGTCAAAGACGTGTCCAAAACGAGTCTAAAACACGTCAAAAACGCGTCCGAGACTCGCCACGAAAACGCATTAAAGACGCGTCCGAAACGTGTCCAAAACGCGTTCAAGACGAGTACAAGATGTGTCAAAGATATCTCCAAGACGCATCAAAAACGTCCAAGACGCGTCAAAAAGGAGTCCAAGACGCGTCCCAAACACTTCCAAAACGCGTCCAAAACGTGTCCAAAACTTGGAATTGGGGTAGGGTTATTTTTTCGTAGAACTACATTTCATTTAATTTTTTGAGAAACAAAAGTGTGTGATTTTAAATATAGGATTTATAAATTATAACCGTGATACTAAAAAAATATGTTTTCAAAAACCATCTCCCCATCCTGATTAGGACTTTTCCCTTATTAACCTTATAATGAAAAAAAAAAAAAATAAATAAAAAATATTATCTATCTTATAAGATAGATAATATTCCTTATTTTTTTTTATTCTATATGTATATATCTACCTAACTCAAAATAATTTGTATTGTATAATTCAAATCACAAATTTTATTTTATTTATAACAATTCTTTATAGTGTTATAATAAATTTAAAAATAACACCAACTAGCGATTTATCAAAACAAAATATTAAATTAATGGGAGACGGACATAATCCCGAAACTTTAAATCCAGAATTCCGAAAATGCAAAATCCAGAAAACCCAGAATCCAGAAAATCCAGGATCCCAAAACCCAGAATCTCGAAAATCCAGGCTCCTGAAAACCCAGAATCCCGAAAACCCAAAATCCCGAAAATAATTTAATTATTAAAACTCACAATTGTTTTGATTTTGGTTCAATGAATTTTTCCCCTCTTAACACAACACAATACTACTGAAAGCACAATTCGAATTTGAAATCAAGTTCCAAGAGATATTAGTGGAATTGAATACTTAAGATTTTTTTTTCATAATCGATATCCCGAAAAATTATATAAAATGAAAAAATTGCGCAATTTTTTTCATTTTATATAATTTTTTGGGATCCCATTCGGGATGTTGGGTTTTTCGGATTTCGGTTTTCGGGATTTTGACCCCAACCCAAAATTTATAGCAGAAAGTTAAAATTTTCTTCAAAATTCTTACCATGTAAACCAATCATAAATTTGTTTGGTCAATTTTTTTTTTATTTCACTTTGATCTAATTTACTACTTCTCACACCTAAAATCTTTAATTCATCTAAGATTTTAAGTAATTAAACGCAAAGTTTCTAAGGAATATTTTATTTAATTTTTATTGAATGATTATTGTTACATTAACGCCATTGAATTACTACATTAAAATATTCAATAATATTAGAAAAAAAATTATGTAAACTTTAAAAATAACAAACTTACTACATATTACAATAAATAGGTAACAAAAACTCTTAACTTTATAATCATTCCTAACTTTAAACACAACGCAATACAACTTCAATACTAAATTTATTACAATGCGAATTTAAAAAAATTCTCAATACAACAAATTGAGTTTACTTAAGTACAAAAAAGTCGATATGAATAGGTTTTATAATATATGTATGTGTGATAATGTGCGTTCATTCCTTTAAAAAATCCTTCTACGATTACATAATATATAAATTATGTTCTTTTTTGCTAACATCTTTTAGCAATACAAAATCCTTGGAGATGATTGTCATATATCCACTCCATTCTTTCCAACACTTGGTGACTTATATGGTGGTGGTTTTGGTCTCAAATAAGTATTTGATGGACTCTCATTAGCATAAATGCTATTATTTGGGCTTAAGAAAATGTTTAAATGTAGAAAGAAAGATTGAAATGAAAATGGCATTATTACCTCTGTGAATGCAAACTGGCATTATCCAAAAGCAAATTAGGATCCTTTAAGCTACGTAAAGTTGTTGTTGGTTGATTATTTGTTTCAGAACATTGAACCATTTGAACTGTTGACACAGAATGATTTTCCTTATCTCTGAAAAATTCAATTAGAACTTTAGCTTCGAGCAAAAACTTTCACTGAAATATAAGCCGGAGTAAAATTAATGTATTATATTAAATAAATTGAATCAAGCCAAGCTTTGAAGAGAGCTTTAGAGAGTTAGGTCAGAATTCTTAAAAAATTACAAGTAAAAGAAACAAACCAAAAGAAAATTTTGTAATTCAAGCCCTTTTTTACCTGGCTTCATTATCCTCACAAATATGGAAAATATTCGCGAAGAAATATTCTGATTGGGGGTCATATCTTGAACAAAAAAAAAATAAAACATAAAATAAAAATAAAATGAAATTTAAATAATTTTAAAATAATATCCAACCTTATAACAACCCTGTCTTTTTAGACTGGGTTGTAATCTTTGGAGCAGAACAATCAGGGTATGGTTTTTCTGTTTTGATCCAACGGTTTTATTATACTAGGGTGTGTCAAAGTGCTCAACTATGGAATTTTCAAATGTAATAGCTTTTAAAAGTTGCATTGCTTATACAAGTTAAACCCTAAGTTTACAATTTTCATTGTAATTAATATATTTGGCTCGCTCAAAATATAGGAAGAAATCCAGGAAATTTGGATTTTTAGAGATTTTTGAAATATACATATATTTTGTTATTAATTGCGCCGTTTTATTGAATACAAAAAAAAATATATTAAATATTTTTAAGCTTTCACGTGAAAGATTATTCCAAAAAAAAAGATAATTAAAAAATTCAGAGGAAAAAAATCATTTTTTTCATATAAAATCGTTTTTTTTTAACAAAAAAAATTCTAAAAAAAAGTAACGGAATCAACTACAATATCATGATATATCTTTGTTTACAGTCAAACTCCTTCTCTATTTAAAGTTTTAAATCAAGTTATTTCATCAAATATTTTTGGAAAAATTAACCTGCAAAGGCAAACTCAAAATTAAAAAAAAAATATTCAAACTAATCTTTTTTTTCAAAATTTAACGTTGTTAAGAACATTTTTTTTTTAATTTTCTGTAATGTTATTAATTTAAAGTCAAAAGCTGAAAAACATATGATTTTTGAACAAATACCTTTGAAGATATAAATAAATATCTAAAAAAAAAAAACAGTAGAAAAAAGAACTAACTGCACTAAATTATTAAATAGCGTTTATATTTATGGTTCGATTTTAAAAACTGAATATTTTAGGTTTTGTCATAAAATTATCTTTGACTTAAGATCTTATCAATGTTTTTACATTTGTTTTTTGTGTTCATACAACAAACAAAAAGTAATACTTTATAAAACCATTTTTTTTGTATCGATTAACAATTAATACCTACAAGAATGAAATATGTAATGAAAACATTTAAAAAAATTTCAAAACCAAGTTATGAACGGCTTTTTAAAACAAAAAAAGGAAAAGACCTTCGACAAAGTGTATTATTAGGAATAATTTTTTTCGACAACATGGCTTATACCAATGATAAGTTAATAAAAAAAAATTTGGTACCTCATACCGATTTTTTTATAATTTCTGAAAAACATCTATTTTTAGCGTTTTTTTTCGAGTGGATGTTTTTATTTTTAAGAATTTTTCAAATAATTCCAAAAAATCTCAAACTTGAAGGACTAATAGGCATTTCAAATGTGCATAACCTTGGCAAAAAGTTAGATTTTTAAAATATTACTTGAGCGAAAAACGGGAAAATGATTTTTTTGCCCAACATTTATTGGCCGTTTTTTTATAAACATCTTTTTTATTTTTATAGACACATAATTGAAATTTATACTATTATATATAAAAGGAAGAACTATATTTTTACAAATTTCAAATAATTTCACATTCATAATTCAGAAATATCGGTAAAAAAATGAACTTTTACCAGAAAATTAAGTTTTTTATTCAACTTCAACCGTTTTGAGCGAGCGACAAACGATATTATGATTTTTTTTACATACATACATATTATTAAACCTCACACTCTAATACAACTTTTGACCACTATTACATTGCAGAATTATAGTAGTTTTTTCGGCCATACAAAATTGACACACCCTACTTTACATGTTCCCAAGTTCTACTTACAACTTTTCATGCTGGAAGCACAGTACAGCCGACAATATACCCAACAAGACAGCAAATATCATTCCAGGGATGGCAAATGCAAAAGCAAATTCATCGATATAATTTCGCTGTGGAGCATCTTCTCTTGCAATTCCATGCCAACGATCATTTCGTCTCATTGTGCTTAGCTCAGATCCATGATATCCTTTCATTCCGTGATTGTGGAACAGAATTTCTGGAGATATTTCCACTCCGACCATCTTGAAAGCACACCAATCCAACTTAAATCCGGCGTTTTCGAAAATCTTTTGCACAGAAGTTCTTTTGTAAGTACATGACGGTAGCTTATAAAGAGGGCGCACCTCCTCTTGAAGTTCCTTAAGTCGTGCAGAAAATTGAGCAAAACTTCCCAAATGTACAATAACTCTAAAGAAACGAACCATTAATTACAATAGGGACTCTAAAAAATCGTTTTTTAAACTCACCCTTCTCTTTGCTGAGGTTTCAATGGCAATCTTCCTCCCATATTAACAGCCGATTCCATAAAAACCAAACTCAAATCATTTTCACTCTCTGGCCACAAGTCCTTGCGGAAGATATTCCTTAAATTTTCCACCCTTCCGGGATCCATCAAATGCACCCAATTCAAATTGTCAATTTTCATTTGAATAACATTTGGTGAAGGGAATTTATGGTTGATGTAGATTGAAAGAATATTTTTTCTTGTTTCATAGTTTTGACGATTTAGTGCAACAACATCAAGACTTATTTTCTTCCCAGCCAATCGATCAGGTGGGGTTCCATAGAGGAATCCCGAGTGGTATTCATTGCTGTACATGTATCTTAGCCAAATTGGCAAATCAGGATATCCCTCGATAGATGGTCTATAACGAAATTGATCACTTAGACCTTGATGTGTCCAATTGAACATGTGGGGTTCTATTTTAAAAGTAAATAGCTCCCCCACAGATGCTTGTTCAATAGCCAGAGAAGTCCCGGTGAATAAAAGTAACAAAAATGAAGACTTTAACATCATTTCGATCAAAATAATTAACTTTTGACAAAGTTACTCAATTTAAAACAACCAAATTAGAAGTTTTTTAACCATAAAAATACATATTTTTAAGTTTTTCAATTTTCTATGGATGCACTGAATTTTTTCCAAAAATAAAATCGATTTTTCACACACTGTGTTGGAAGACAGAGACGAGAAGAAGAAAATTTAGAAAATGAATTTTCATTGATGATGGACTTTGGCAGACTGATTTAAAGTGAATGGAAAATTCTTCCCTGTCTCATCGTGTGTATATGGTCTATGAGGGAATTGAGGGTGGAAGTGGGTGGTTGTGGGTGATTTTACTCTCTGTTTTGGGATTTTTGTTGTGGAGGTTGGAAAATGTGTTTGTATGATTTGAGTAAAATACACATTTTTGGATATTGCCAGAAAGAAAGATAAAAATACATTTTATATATTTGAAAATTAAATATTCAGTGTAAAGAAAACTTTTCAAAGTTATTGTATTTTTGTTAAATATTTTGTTTTATTTTCTTTAAATTATTTTTTTTTTTTTTTTGCCTAGTACACTGCTGAAGAGAAATGAAATATTTTGAAGTCTCCAAAGTTCACAGTGAACATGTTAACAAAAAAATACAATCGGGTATTATATATAGTAAAGTAAAAATAATAAAAATACAAATAAAAAAAATCAAGAAAAAACATCACAAAATAAGTTTTAAAGCAAAAAAAAAAAAAACAAATTTAATTTCGTTCAAGATTTCGTTAAAGAAATTTTGTATGGAAAATTTCGTGTTTCGCTTCAGCTGCGCTAGGCTTAAGCTAACAATACTTAAGATAATAAAAAAATAGAACAATAAATTGTAAAAAAAAACTTAAATTAAAAGTTGTTTCTTTGTTGGGTTGGCATAACATAGAACTGAGTCGGATATTTTACTTATGGCATATTTGAGTCACAGACTTGATTACTTGAGTCGCCGACTTGAATCGCTGACTTGAGTCACCGACTTGAGTCGCCGATTAAAGTCGCCAACTTGGGTCGCAGACTTGAGTCGCAAGACTGCAATTCGAGTCGTATTTAAATTAAATATTTTTGAAGTGAAAACTTCTTCAGTAGCGTTGTGATTTGAAACAAGATGAAACGAAAAAGCAACAAGAAAAATAAATTGACTATTGAAACTTTTTTGTTTTAATAGATAGATAAATGAAATTTATACTGTAGATAGGTAATTAAATAAACTATAATTGTGAAATTTAAATAAATTCCATATTCAATATCTTGAGATAACTGTAAAAATATGTTCTTTTTCAACACACGTTATATCTTTTGATCTAGAGCACGTACACATTTTATTTGACTTTAATACACATGCTGATAATATTACCTTTCACTTGATATATCACACATAATAGTACGAGCTCCATAAGTTACACAATCTTAAATTGGAAAACTTGAAAAATACCTCAAAACACCTGTGGAGATCTGTTGACGATGACCAGCCACCAGTGCGTTGATTCAGTGCAAAGTATGGAAAAAATTCAAAACAGCCTAATTTTTATGATCTTTTCTTTTAACATTATTTTTTAGTCTCATGGCAAGTAAATAGTGTATAAAAACATTTTTTATTTCGGTTATAAGTTTTTGTCATATAAGTACACTAAGGATTGTTATTTTTATAACTCAAAAAGTGCGTTTTTCATACAAATTGTGTGTAAAAAGGCTTGAAACAATCAGTCATAGCTAGCAGGGACGCGAGTGGACGCGGATGAATGATACCTTTTTGGAAAGGTCGTACTTCCCACTTTATAACCTATTAACTGTTTTTGTGAGAAATAAACCGTTACTTTACCGGTTACTAAAACGATCTAAGACTTTGGAGTGCAAAAAAAACCAATCAAATATATTAAGCTTACCCTTCTTACGAGTATCCAATTAAAAACCGGTTTAATTGGAGCAATTTAACTCCGTGGTGCAGCTATTCGTAAATCATCACTAAATGGCCTACTTTTGACATGTTACCTTTAAGAGGTTGTGTAGCTTGCTGTAGTTGCATTTTACAACAAAAAAAATTACAGTTCATCTAGTTAGACATCTGGCTATAATTTTGCATTCTTCAAAACCGGTTGTAGAAGGTCAAATTTTTTGACTTTTTTCCACTGGTCGCCGCACTGTGAGTGTAGGTACCGTAATCTCAGTTTTAAATTTCGACATAGTTTGCTTTAAAAAATTCTTACTTTTTTGTATGCATGGTAGAAATATGATTGATACGTCATATAAAAAGTGAAATAAGCTTTCAGATGATATAAAATTTATTATAGGTTGTCATGTTAAAAACATGAATTTTAAGGGTGATAGAATTAACAAAAGGTAGATTTTTTCGATTTTTGTTTAGCAAGAAAAATGATTTTTTAAGGTTTCACTTCTATCACGGGTGAATTGCACACATGATTTTTTTTAAATTAATTATAGGTGTGTTTTTTATTACCACCGGTCTTAACTGGATAAAAAAAAACGCAGTCGGGGCTAAGCAATTTACATGTTAAATGCAACAACACTTTAGCCCCTTGGGCTTAGTTGTTTAGCCCGGAGAATTCTCTGGGCTTAACTTTTTCAACAGATTTAAATCTGTGCTACCAAATTAACTTGTTCGTAAATTGTTTAGAATTTGTTTAAAAACATCAAAATTGATGTTTGGAATGACAATTATTATTTTAAATATTTATTTAATAGTTAGTTAAACTTTTTTTCTTCGAAAACACACAAGAAACCCCAAAAGCGAAAAATATGACAACTTTATATTTTTTGTGTCAGCTGATTTCGGAACATTTAGTATGCAGTGCTGCCAATTTTTCTCGCTAAGCCCCGAGGCGTTTTTTTTACCAGTTAAGACCGGTGGTAATAAAAAACACACCTTATGTTTAACGTGTTGATCAACTTAGTATGAACTCAGTCTTAACTGGATAAAAAAAAACGCCTCGTGGCTTACCGAGAAAAATTGGCAGCACTGCATATGAATTGTTCCGAAATCAGCTGACACAAAAAAATATAGAGTTGTCATATTTTTCGCTTTTGGGTTTTCTTGTGTGTTTTTGAAAAAAAAAAAGTTTAACTAACTATTAAATAAATATTTAAAATAATAATTGTCATTCCAAACATCAGTTTTGATGTTTTTAAACAAATTCTAAATAATTTACGAACAAGTTAATTTGGTAGCACAGATTTAAATCTGTTGAAAAAGTCAAGCCCAGAGAATTCTCCGGGCTAAACAACTAAGCCCAAAGAGCTAAAGGGTTGTTGCATTTAACATATAAATTGCTTAGCCCCGACTGCGTTTTTTTTGTCAAGTTAAGACCGGTGGTAATAAAAAACACCTACTGACTACATATATGGACTGCTAGAAGTTCAGGTTGGTTTCACTTCTTCCCGATACTAGTGCCTTAACCAAAAGCGGAGAATGAGTGCAACATTTTTCACAATCGATATTAGCGCTTAAAAATTTCTAAAAAAAAAAAAAAAAAAAAAAAACAAAAAAAGGAAAAATATAAAAACAATTTTTTCCAAACATTTTCTTTTATAATTTTTTCTGAACCACTAAAACGAAATAATTTAAATAAAAAACACAAAAAAAGCCACACCGCCATGTTTGTAGTTTGTTCATCAAAAAATGTAGGTAAACACAAATTGAAAAAAAAAACAAGAAACGAACAATATAAAAAAACTGTATTGTTTTTGAAACACTTTTTTTTATTATTTTGTTCATAAAATATTCATGTCTATTACCGAAGACGCAGTGATTCACTCCCCAGGAATCTACTCGAACCGCAACCGCATCAAATTTCAATCCGTCAACTACCCGGGATAAACTATATTACCGATCCACGAAACCACCCTAAACTGCTTACCGACATATGTCAAATCGTCGGTGAAACCAGAAAAGTGTGTAACTCCATTTTAGCAAATTTTATAGGAGAGCAAAAAAACAAAATCGTTTTGAAGGCATTTGTATGAGTTTTCATTTTCTAATTTGCTAATAAAATACAAACTATGAACTTTAAAGGGATTCTCAGTTTAAGGAACGGTAGATATCAGGTTTGTCTAACAGATTGCATTCAAATCTAATTTTCAGAAAATTTGGAGTTACACACTTTTCTGGTTTCACCGACGAAATGTCATTCTATCACTTCCACACCGGCGAGTTCAGTAATAGGAAATCTGACGAAAGTGACTCTCATTCCCGCCGTAGTGTTTCTGCGTCTTCGGTAATAGGCATGATTAATTTATTTTAAGTATGACACCACTAAAACGAAATAAATAAAAAAAACAAAAGAAAAAAGCCGCACCGCCATGCCATGATGTTTGTAGTTTCTTTTGTTTATGGGCCTGGCTACACAGTGTTGTGCCCAATCAAGTTCCAATTCACATTTTCTAGGAAAAACGTCAAAAAAAAGAAAATTCTCACCCCTCTTGCCTACAAACTAACTGGTTAGGCGATTGAAAAATCACCGTGTAGCCCGGCACTATGTTGTGTGAAGTGCGAAAGGAACAAATAAAGAAAAACAGAGAAAGGACTACCTTTTGAAAACAGATGAAAATCATAAAAACTTTCCTCGTTTCGCCGTCTAAGGTTAGACCGCTAGTAGAGCTAGAAAGAAGTGGAATCATTTTTTTTTTCAATTTTTGTAAGGAAAAGTCAACAACTAGTAGGTCAATGACGACTAATATTGGAAAAAAATATTTTTGCATTTATTTCATTTGCAATAACATTTCATCTTTAATGCAAAATATTTTTGATTGCAATACCAATTTTTGTTTTGATGAATACTTATTTTTGGTTTGCAATAAATATTTTTTTTTTCAATTGATATTTTGTTTTTAAGTCACCTTGTTTGATGGAAAATTTCAATGTAAACAATTCCTTCCACTGGAATCACTGGAATATTGACCACTGACACATCAGTCATTCCAAATGTCATTTTTTATCAGCCACAAATCGGTTGTTTCTTGTTTTTCTCGCCCGCAGAACATGTATATTTTGTAAAGTTAACACAATTTTATCTTTAAATTACGAAAATTGTTAACAATCAACGTGGCAAATTAAACACAAATTCTATTAAATGCTTTTACTTATAAACAATTAAATAATTAGAAAATAATATAATCAACCATACAAAGATGATGCCCTTAGCTGATTTTATGCAATTGATTCTGTTTATAGGATCGGCATTTTTTGTTTCTTTGGTTCTAGCGGTAAGTTTTTCATTCTTTTACTTCAATTATGTTGAATTTAGAATCCTTTCTACCTTTTCTCTACAGCTAGTAATAATCCAAAAATCCATAACAACTCCATTCCCTATTATTAAACGGCACAAAGAAGAAAAATACTTTGTTGATCCAAATGTAATCAAAAAAGTTGATTTTCCATCTATAGACGATGAGCCGAGTGTTGATCTGACTGTTGTCATACCCGCATACGAAGAGGAGAAGAGACGTTAGCTAAAAAATACCCTTATTTGATTTGAATTGCTAGTAAAATCCTTGACATTTTGTTGTTGTTTGTTTTGATTTCAGTGCCAAAAATGCTAGACGAATGTATGGAGTATTTAGAGAATCGCTCCAAATCAAGTGAATTCACTTATGAAGTGATTGTTGTTAGTGATGGCAGCCGTGATGGAACTGTGTCACTGGCATTGAAGTATTCAAAAAAGTACACTGCCGAGAAATTGAGAGTTCTCGAGTTAATTGAGAATCGTGGCAAAGGTGGAGCTGTTCGTATTGTAAGTACCTATCTACAACACATACCTTCACACTTTGATATCATTTAGTCATTTCTAGAATTTTTCAGCAAGAATCTAGCATGTGAATAATAGCATGGTTTTATGAGAAAAAAATCAACTTTTACTAATCTTCTTACCTTTTTACATAAATGTTCAAATGCTTTAGAAAAAGGAAGTGAAGTTAATTATAATACACTGAGGTGGAATGTTGATAGTTGACAGTCACAAAATCAAAATTGATCTGCGCAAGGTGATAGTCACATGTGATTATCACATTTTTATGACTTTTCAGTCCTATTCTGCTATTCGATTCAAGTGAATCGAAAAATTTAATTCATTAACCACGTCGAATTGTCTTTGATAAACTTATGTCTTTCGATAGCAAGACGTTGATTCTGCTTGTTGTAGTAATCCTCAGACAAATTTTTTTGTGAAAATTTAATTTTAAACGCCATTTAAGTGTTTGGTGTTGGAAAACCGGTCTGTCTCTCAACCCAGTGCCAGTCAAATACCAAAGATATACCTTCTCTCGAAAACGAGTCCCAAATGCCTTCGATTATTGTATTATATCGCAACACAAGCTTTGCCGAGTATTTAGTTTTAAGGCTAGGCCAGGTATGCGGTAGCGGTCCGGGTAATTGTATGAAATTAATTCCCAACCTGATCATTAATGTTCTAGTTTCAAATTTTTTTCATACAATTACCCGTACCGCTACCGCATATCCTTACGGTGTGGTCAAGCCTTTTAGGACTTGGGTGTCCAATTCAGTTTAAACTTAGTATTCACCGAACACATTAATTTCATAGTACAACAAAGCGAGCTCAGTGTTCAAAATTGTAAAACAATGGACAAAGGAGTTTGACGATCCATTTATCACACTTTCTTTATACAACTGCCTATCTGTTCGACCCCATCTCGAGTATGCTTCCAAAGTATGGAGTCTATTTTATGAGGTCCATAAGAAACGTATAGTCAATCTAACATAATTTCATACGCTTTGTCTGAAGGGTCTACCTTGGACAGATCCTTACAACATATGACCAGCAAATTCAACTTTTTAATATGCAAACTTTGCTACAAAGGCGTCTTAATAACGATATTATATTCTTTCATCAATTAATTAATGACCAAATTGACGCTCCTGACTTATCACCTACGAAGATTTGAACTCTTACATATTGACTTTCATAGAACAAACTATGGTATAAATGAGATTCTTAACCGAATGAGCAAACTTTATAATTTAAACTATATTGACTTTAATATGAGCAAGATGAAATTAAAATTTTGTTTCGAACCAGTGTTCCACAGACGTGATTGTCAGTTAATGTTTTAACTAGATTTTTAAAATTTTATTTATATTAGTATTTAATTAGTATTTACCTATATCATTTTAAGCTAATATTTATTATATATTGTGCATGTGGAAAGTATTTTATTGTTTTTGTTCTACTAACTACTAATACATGTACCTAGTCATGATGAACCCTCTCACTATAATATACAGCTTGCTCTAAGCTGACTACATCAAAGAATCTGAAGTTAAATAAACAAAACAATGATCTGTTATCTATTCTAGGGAATGCTCAGTAGCAGAGGTAAATCACTGCTCTTTGCTGACGCTGATGGTGCTACAAAATTCTCAGACTATGGTAAACTGGAAGAAAGTTTAAAATCGATTACAACAGATTGGACGGCAAATGCTGTGATTGTAGGGTCAAGGGCACATATGGAAGATGAAGCTATTGCCACAAGGACATTTTTTAGGTATATTTTGGAAATAGAAATAAAAATACTTGTAATTTGTCGTTTTGTTTTTCAATTTACAGAACATTCCTAATGCATGGATTCCATTTTTTGGTTTGGTTGTTTGCTGTTAAATCAATTCGAGATACTCAATGCGGGTTCAAATTACTCACCCGTTCGGCAGCTAAGAAACTTTTCAAGAGTTTGCATGTAGAAAGATGGTAAGTAAAATCATTTAAATATTAAGCTCTATTTCATCCGCAGACAAAAAAAAAATAAATTGAGTTCGAGGGAAATTCCAATTAGAACGAAATCCGAGTTCAATTTTCTTGTAGAAACTTGAATTTTCTTTGTCGGAAGGTTACCTATAACAGAAAAAGTATTGCTCGTTTTCGGTTGCTTTAATTAAATAGAATAGGTATTTGAAAGGAAAAAAATAGAGGGTTAATGAGTTCTACATTCATGACGATATGTCCCAAAAGCTCGGGTTTTACGGTGGAATTTTGCAACTATCTATTTCATCTAAACACAATTTGAAACAAAAAAAAAAAAAATAGCAAAGAATAGCGATAGCGCACAAATAATACGTAAATTGCGGGTGTCAAAGTTGCAATGGATGCAGTGCTTGACTGCTAACTTTGTCGTGTGGGTTTGAGTCTCACCTAAGGCAGCATTCTTTAATGTGTCACCAGTTTCATCTAGGCACCACCCCTGGAATTATATGACATAATAATTATCTTATTTCTCAATTCATGGTACCAACAAAAATTCTTTCCTATCTTTCTATTTTACTCCAGTCAAAGCGTCGGAAAAAAGGGCCTCACCTTGCGATGAGAGGCACTGTCTGTTTTTATTTCATGGATCGATGGGGGTATATTTAAAAGGCTTAAACCCAATTTCTCACCACCTGATCATTCTTTTTAGCGGAGTTATTCACAAAAATGCATTTTTTGGGATATTTTACTTCTAAGCTAATATCTTTGCTCCAGATTATCGTAGACCAAAAACTAAACATACATTCTCTTCCTTATAATATTTTCTATCGTTATATGTAATTTCATTGTATTTGAGTGAGTAAATATAAAATGGCAGCCATTTAAAGTCAAATTTCTGTTGTTAAAAAACACATTTTTGTCATTATTTCGAAAAAAGCTTATATCATGATTGACATTTTTCTAACCTATTTTGTAGCCCTGTTCATGTCCTGCATTTTACAGAAAAAATGAGCTCTTTATCACCAAAGATGGCCGAGCTATTGATAAATGAACGCATGCAAAACCGGTGCGAAAACACCCAAAAATATCGTTTTTTGGGAATAACTCGACTTCAGATTGTCCCACGGCAAAAAATAAAGCAATGAATTGTTCGTTACAACATTTTCTATCAATTTAGTGCACAATCTTTTTGTTGAAACAAATAAAAAATAAGTAATATTAAGTCAAAGTCGTTTTTTTGTTTAGCAAACTCTTGCCTTATTATTTTGCAAACGGTGCGAGTATTGGCTAAGAAAATAAAATATTATTGTAGTCCTTTGAATTATCTACAATTTAAAAAAAAAATTAACTCTCTACGACCCACACGAGCCGAGTAATTAATTTTTTAAAAAAGGTCCAAATGACCAACGAAAAAACATAAGACAAATTCTCTTATAACAAGAAACAATGAAAACAACCCCTCTCACTGAGAACTAGTATTCGAATCATAAACAAGGGAAATTTTTTTGAATTTTCGTACGGATTAATGCTTTCTTAAAATTATAATAGCTCGGCTCCCGTGGGTCGTAGAAAGCTAAATTTTTTTTTGAATTGTAGATAATTTAAAGGACTACAATAATATTTTATTTTCTTAGCCAATACTCGCACCGTTTGCAAAATAATAAGGCAAGAGTTTGCTAAACAAAAAAACGACTTTGACTTAATATTACTTATTTTTTATTTGTTTCAACAAAAAGATTGTGCACTAAATTGATAGAAAATGTTGTAACGAACAATTCATTGCTTTATTTTTTGCCGTGGGACAATCTGAAGTCGAGTTATTCCCAAAAAACGATATTTTTGGGTGTTTTCGCACCGGTTTTGCATGCGTTCATTTATCAATAGCTCGGCCATCTTTGGTGATAAAGAGCTCATTTTTTCTGTAAAATGCAGGACATGAACAGGGCTACAAAATAGGTTAGAAAAATGTCAATCATGATATAAGCTTTTTTCGAAATAATGACAAAAATGTGTTTTTTAACAACAGAAATTTGACTTTAAATGGCTGCCATTTTATATTTACTCACTCAAATACAATGAAATTACATATAACGATAGAAAATATTATAAGGAAGAGAATGTATGTTTAGTTTTTGGTCTACGATAATCTGGAGCAAAGATATTAGCTTAGAAGTAAAATATCCCAAAAAATGCATTTTTGTGAATAACTCCGCTAAAAAGAATGATCAGGTGGTGAGAAATTGGGTTTAAGCCTTTTAAATATACCCCCATCGATCCATGAAATAAAAACAGACAGTGCCTCTCATCGCAAGGTCAAATGACGCTTTGACTGGAGTATTTATTCTAACAAGTTTCATACAATTTGCATTTAAAAGACCTTAGCTCTTACGCATATAGTTAAAAATTATTATTATTTTCTAATATTTTAAAACATCGTTTTGGAACAACGAAATTTAAAATGGTAAAAAAAAGGCAATACTGGCAAGTTTCACTCGTGTAGATGAGGCATTATTAAATTTTACCGAAGACAAGAAAAAAAAAACATTTGGAATTGTTTTTTTTTAGAACTAAAAATAACGGTACATTCCATACACCAATTTTTGAAAAGTTTAAACATCTCAAAAATGTTTTTTTTTTTTTCGATTTTGTTAAATAAAATCCAACTATGAGTTTTTAGATAAAGTCTATCTACAAAAGGTTATTTTTCTTTTTAAATCATTAACGTTATTTTCCATAGAACCGTATTTTTAACTACCGACTTTTTCCCAAGCGATTAATTCAATTTTTGTTATACAGAAGCTATTATACAGTTTTAAAATAAATCAAAAGTAAATTTTTTAAAAAGTTAATTTTTGGATTAAACCCTCCGTTGCATGGTTGCCAGGCCTAGTTTTATTTATATTTTATTGGTTAAGTATCAAATTTTTTTTTTTTTATTTTATAAAGAAATATGTAGTTCTCTAATAATTTAAAGATGCTTTGAATTACAAGATCAAGCAAATTAACATTATACGAAGTTTGTTTTTTTTTCGATGGCTTTGGAAAAAGTTAGACGTGGTATTTGAGACGTTACTTAAAAGATTGCCTAAGGAATGTTTTTCTTTGACAAAGTAAATATATTAAAAAAAAATTCGCGAAAATAAAGGTTTTTTTGTAAAATCAGTTTTTCAAACATTCTGTTTTTTTTTTTTTAAATTTAAGTTAAAATTGTTGATAAAAAATCTCAAAATAAACTAGCTTATATCTCATCTTAAAAATTCTTTATATTTAGAATACTTAAAATAGGTAAATTTTTTTTAACAACTTTTATCTCTATTTCCAGGGCTTTTGACGTGGAACTCCTTTATCTTGCTGAAAAACTAAATATTCCAATTAGAGAAATTGCTGTAACCTGGACTGAAATCGAAGGCTCAAAACTATCACCATTTTGGTCATGGCTGCAAATGGGTATAGATTTATTTTTAATTTGGTTCCGATATCTATGTGGTGCATGGAAAATTCAAGAAGAAAAATCACATTCTTCATAGACCAAAACAACAACAAAACAAATATGCAAATGATTTAAGAAATCGAATTGAAAAATAATTTCTCCACATCCATAATGTGTTCCTTTTTTCTTTCAAAAGGAATGACACACTACATTCAGTATAAAATGAATAATTTTTATACAATGTTACTTTTCCTAAGAATAAATCGTATTTTAGTTTTAAAATAAGATGATATAGACATTTATGTATGCATTTTTTTGAATTTTTAAAATAATAAAAACAAAAATAAAAAACAATTATATTATATGTAAAATAATATTAACTTAATAAATTTTCAACTTTATTAAATACAAATTATAACAAAAAAAACCATTACTTCATGTATGTTGTCTCATCGATGAAGCTTATTCTTTTTTCCACATCGACTTGTGTATAAAAAATATCCACTATTAAGCTTAGCTCTTGAGTCAGGTTTTTTAGGGAGGGTTTAAAACATTCATACATTTTTGTTATGAATAAATTAAAATTTATAAATAGTCTTGCTTGATATATTGTCATTAGGCTACTTATGTATTTATGTTTCAACAATTACTCCTTCATTGATATTATAGTCTTTATTTCTCTGCGCTTGCAACATTCCGTGGAACAATGATTCTGTATTTTGGGCCAATTCATTTGGTATTCCCTGCTCGACAATTTCACCATGATCCAGAACAATAATACGATCCATATTCTGAAGCCCACTCAAACGATGAGCAATGAATATTATTGTCGAACTTTTAAAGGAATTTCTTAGGGCTATTTGAATGGCTGCTTCTGAATCAGAATCAAGATTTGATGTACCTTCATCAATACAAACAACCTGAAAGTAAAAAAAAATCATTATTGGGAAGCTTTTGAAATAAGAAATAAATCAAACCTTAGCATTCTTAAGCAAAGCCCTCGTTAAACAAAGTAGTTGTTTTTGTCCAGCTGATAAGTTAGTTCCACCTTTTTCCAATTTTCCCTGTAATCCACCCAATGACTGTACCAACGGTGTTGCCAGACAGTTTGTTATTGCATTCCAAATCTCTGAATCAATGAATCTACTTCTAGGATCCAAATTCTCCCTCACTGTGCCCTCAAACAAAAATGGTTCCTGTGGAATAATACCAATTCTATCTCTTAACTTCTTCAGTGGAAGTGTTTTTAAATTGACACAATCTAGAGAAATTTCTCCGGCATTTAATGGAGCTACTCTCAACAGAGCAGCAATAATTGAACTCTTTCCAGCTCCTGTTCGACCAACAATAGCAATCCTTTCGAAAGCTGCAGTTTGGAAACTTAAATTCACTAATGCAGGAGTTAGATGCTCACGATAACGCAATTGAACTTGTTTAAACGCCAGAACTCCCTGACTTGGCCATCCAAATGGTGGATCTGCACTACCACCAGCATTGGGTTCTTCTTCGAGTTTCAAATACTGATCTACACGTTCCACAGCAATCATTTCTTGTTCAGTTTCAGCGAGAGCATTTAAAACTCCACTCAAAAGTCCAGTAATTGACAAAGCATAGGAAATGGCTAACCCTACCATTCCGGGGTTGGTTGTGTGTGCTGATGTCATAGCTGCTAGAATCCCTGCTCCACCAACCAACATTGCACCCAACATTTGCAAACGAAGACCTAACCATTGCTGAGCAGATGCAGATGTCAGTTGAGCTTTGATGCTTTCTTCTAGTTTCACATGGAAATCACGTTGGAATCTTGGACCAGCTCGCATTGTTCGGATTGTTGTTATACCTTCAAGGGTCTCTGTGAAATGTGTGTAGAGTGGAGAAAGAGCATTGCTCGATAGACGTTTAATATCTCTCGAAGCATAACGATATCGATATTGTAGACTCAAGTAAATCGGGATCATTGGAATAACTATCAAACCAAGCCAAGGCATGGCATACAAACTGATACAAAGAGCTCCTAAGAAAGGATGGAACACTTAATATCTATATAAAAAAAAAAAAGTTTCTTACCTGTGAGTCCAACCACTTGGGCAAGTAAAATATTTAAAATAAATGGAAGAGAGTCATCGATAGTATAAGTATCTGAGGAGAATCTATTCAAAATTCGTCCCACAGAGGTTATGTCAAAGAATTGAAATTTAGTCTGCAAGTTGAAAAATTCATAAGAATACAGTTTTGAAAACAAATTCTTCCCAAAACTTACAAAGAGAACTCTGTTCAAAAGTTTGTCATGGATAATCTTTGCCGCCTTGATACCAGCATAGGCGAACAAAAAAGCTCGAATAAGTGTTAACATGGAATTGGCTAAAGCTAACGAAGCAAATATTCCCAAATAATATTTAAAATCATGCTCAGGAAGTGTTTCATTCCCAATGACACTGTCCGTAGTTGAATTGGTGTCATTATTCGGTTTGATATTTGTTTCAGTAACCCAATGAGCCAACCAGGCATCGGAGATATTTCTTGAAAGTTGCATTAGAACAACAAAGACGAGTACAGCTGTACCCAGTGGGCATGCAACAGCTCTCCAATAGCAGGATATTACATTTAAAGAAAGATTTCCATATTCTCGGGATTCCTGATAAGAAAGAACTACAAATTAAAATCTTTAAAAAAAATCGACCAACAAACCTCCATCATAACACTATCTAGACTTTTTCTATCAGCATTTTCATCACTTAGCAAATCAACACTGGACATTCGACTTCTTGCTTGAGTAATTGGTTCAACTTCAACATCATCTTCGAGACTGAGATCAATACTTTCTGACATAAAGTCACTCTTTGTTACAACACCGTTGTCCACATGAAGAATTTGATTTGAATTGAAGAACAAAGTTTTATTGCTGGTAACGATAATTCGTGTTTTATCCTTTAACAATCCCAAAAGACAATATTTAACAACATGATTGGCAACATGAGCGTCCAAAGATGAAAGAACATCATCCAAAAGGTAAACTAGAAATAGAAGAAATTGGAATACGCTCTTTGTATGTGTGAGAAACTTATATTAATTTGCTTACTTTTCTTGTCTTGATAAACAGCTCTGGCTAAGGAAACTCTTGCTCGTTGACCACCTGATAAAGTTCTTCCATTTTCACCAACTCCGATTAGATCGCCTCCTAAGGCTTCGAGATCTTCACTTAAACCACAAGCAAATAAGACATTTTTATAAAGTTGTTCATCGAATACTGCACCCCAAAGTATATTGTCTCGTATGGTACCTCTTTGTAACCAAGGGGTTTGGGGTACATAACCAAATCCTGGAAAATAAAAGTTTAAAATTTGAATTTTTCCATAAATCCTAGTAGAACGTTACATAAAAAAAAAACTGTTTTTGAAACCGTCAGAGAAAGAGCCCCCGCACATTACAGACTGCCTTTCGGCCGATACTTTAGTCGAGCTCTTGATCATTATGAAAATATATGAGAGTGCGCACACTTAAATAATTGCAATTCTCTCCACGCCTTTAAGTCTACAGACTTAAGGCTACGCCAACACCCAGTAACACCCCTTGAGCCCCAGATTCAATTTCGCACTTCAAGTCGTTAATTTATTATCATCTATGTTATAACACCGCCTCAAAATAGAATGGAAATGTGAGCTTTTACTTTGCTATGTGTAGACATATAAACAAGAAAATAAATTGAGAATTTCGCGATCAGCCGTTGTTTTAGGGTCCCAGAATCATTTTCTGACGGCGCGGCCCGGCGCACTGGTCACTTTGAGTGAGGACCATTTCAAAAGTGCAAGGATGTTTTCGTTTCAGTTTTGAATTAAATATTTGTCAGCCAAATGAACCATATCCGTCATAACAAACGCCCAAATTGCCCCTCCCCGCTAAACGAGGGGGAATAGACCCTCCTCCCATACGATTTTTTTCTTGTTTCGACCCAACCTACACGCTCTAGGTTTTTGGCGCATTGCTCCTGAATCACCCTGTATAATACCAAAAAGTTGTACTTTTTTGTTCCAAACAAAGTTGGAAATAGATTCAGTGGACTTTTGCAACCCCACATAAAAATAACAGGACAAAACCCAAGTGCTTCAAGCTGCAAATTTTTTGTGATTTTGTGTCTTCGAAACATCTTTAGATTTTCTGAGCCAATCAAGTTTCAAATGGTGATTCTAGTAAGAAAACAACACGTTTTTTTATGAATATTTAAAGGCATATTATTCGAAAACGTAAGTTGCTTTAAATTGAGCATGTGTATTTCTTTCGACAAAGATAATTGCTATTGTAAATAAGAACTTGATTTGAGTCGATACCAAAATTTTAAACGATTAAGATCGAACGGTAAAACAAAAAATATGGTTCGAAATTGACATTCAAAATATCAAAATTAGGGCCTTAGTTTTTAAGTATCGCTTATTAATGTCGAATTCCTTTCAATTTTTTGAATCGCCTCAAAAAAATCGAATTTTCGGTGTTAAAAAGGAACATGAAAACAGACCGAATTCTTTTTGCGATTGTATGTGTGTCATTTGACAACAATTTTTACACGAACGTCAAGCTGAAACCAAAACAATTTTTGCAAAATAAAACCAGAGATTTCTTTGATCAACAATTTTGTTTATTTTCTTCGGTAATATAGATTTATTTTAATCAGAATCAAATTGAAATTGCAGTTATTATTAAGATCTGAGTGCAGATGAAGTAGAAGGTTATTATTTTGGCCGTATGCTGTGGTTTTACAGAGAAAAAATTTTCTGACGACAATTACGAGAAAAAAAGTCACAGTAATTTGACTTTTTCACAAGAACTATGTCAGGAAAAAATATATTTTGATCGCACATTGTTTTTTTTTATTGATTTCATATTTTTCCGCAATAAAAATACGATATTCAATTAAAATTTACTCTTTATTTGAAGTTGGTGTTCTCAAAAAAACAAACAACTCGAAGAAAACTTTCAGCTTGACGTTTGAGAAATGTCAAATGTTCCAAGTGTGTGTGCAAATCCGTGTAAATCTCTCAAAAAAGAGGGATTAAAAAAAAATCGAATTCTGCTTCGTTTGAGGCGAATTTTTTTTCTATGGAACATGATTTTCAGAAAAAATTCGCTTCGAGATCGCCGAAAATTCGATTTTTCAATTGAAAGGAATTCGACATAAGTCACCTCTTATGACAAATGACTGCACAGTGCAACAGCTTTCTAATTTGACACAGCATGGATCGATCAGTGAATAAAATTAAATACAATAAAAATACTCACCAGCAGTTAAATCATGAACACATACATATCCTTCAACACAATCGATAGCAGCTACTAACGCTGAAACAAATGTACTCTTGCCACCACCCAAAGGTCCTTCGATACAGATTAAATCACCCTATGAAATATTTTTATGATTAGTCAATTTTTTCATCTTCGAGATCATTTCATACCCTTTTCACATCAAGATTGATCTTCTTAAGTCGAAATGTATAACTATCCTCATGTGCATTTCGTCCTTGATCATGCTCAAAAGATGCATCTTTCAATTGTAAAACCGTAGGTTTTTCATCAACTTTTTGTGGTGCAGAACCTTTAATTACGGGTTGATAATATGATGAAAAGTCCAAGTTGGGAAGCTACAAGTAAAAAAAAAAAAAACAGCTTAAATCAGATTTTAGTATCATCAAGTAGTTAACTTACCTCAAATAGCTCTTGCAACCTCCTAACAGAAACCCAAGCTTCAACCAATCCATTCAAGACCCATGGGAATGCATTCAAAGGTCCGATCAACATGTTTAAAAGAGCAACACTTGTGTAAGTTGTTGCAGCCGTAAGTTTATTTCCCAATATTGCCGACATTCCAAATGTGAGTAAGCACATTAATACTGGAGTAGTTGCCCAAAAATATACACACAACGCATCCAAATACTTTCTCTTGCCAAGATATTTGATTTCTTCTTTACGAAGATCTATTAAGAGACAAAAACACAAAAGAATATAGAAAACCACTTTGAACTTAGTGCAAAAACTTTACCTCTAATCTTTTGAATAAAAACATCTTCCCATGCATGCAATTTGACTTGTTTAGCCCCAGCAATAGTCTCACTAGTTGCTGCCAAACGAGCATCTTTGGCTGTCATCAAGTCTTTGGAAATGCTTCCAATACTTCGAGCTATCCATCGATTGATGGGAATTAACATTGCTGCAAATGCTACACCAGCCAAAAAAGCAACTCCAAGTTGGGTATAGAGCAGGTACAATGTAGTAAAAAGCTGTAACAATGACCAACATAATTTCCAATATTCAATTTCATCTTATCTTTAACTCACTTGAAATGGGATACTCCAAAATGAATGAAAACTCACACAAGAGTTAACAATTCGATCAGTATCCGTTGACATCAAATTCAATATTTCCGGGCGTGAATTTTTAAGTCCTCTAGCTTCCAAAGCTTTACGATAAATAGCGCTAACTACTCCAATTCTCATTTTCATGCCAATTATTGACATACGCCAGTTGAAATGAGTCGAACATAAAGCAGCTAAAAAGGAATGTGCTTGAATTAATGATTTTTTTAAATAACCGAAAAAAACTCACACAACAAAGTAGAACCAAAAAGTCCTAATGCATACCAATAAGGTTCAGAATCTGTTCCAGTGAGATCAGTGCCAGCCTGACTTAACAATCCGCCAAGTAGCAGTGGACCAGCAAATCCTGATGTGTCTGCTATGAATCTTAATATTCCAATCAAATAGAATTCTCGACCAAATGTTTTGTGAAGCGCCCAGAATGTTGATTTTGTTCGAGATATTTGCATATGAAGTTTCTCACTTATTCTCGAAATATTCAAGCAATCTGGAAGATCAAAGAGATCTTCTATTCTTTTTAGATTTCCTGCGACTCCTTTTGTAATCAATGGCTCTACCCAGTAAAAGAAAAACTTTGACAAGCATGATGCTTCGTCTTGAGCATGGCCAAGTAATAATTCATTGAGATTGAAGTGGAAGTACACATATCGATTGGTTAGAAGAGCTTGTTGCTCCTGTGAAAAGTTTACATAGAGAAAATCTTATACAAAATAGATATCAGGAAATATTACATTATTTCGATCAATATTCTGCGATGAGGGCACAGCAGATCCTTTTGGAATTAATGTCAATCCATACATTATATCCATTAGCACAGTAGCCAAGCTCCATGGCCAGAAAGATTTGCTCAGACTTGATCTTAGCCAAACAACATCTAAAACAAACACCGAAGACCATAAAACCATCAGACTTAATGATCCTCGATGACTGAGTTCTCCAAACTTTCTCGATGACAAAAGATATCCTAGAAATTGTTTTTAAAAAAATGATTAATTTGTCCTTTTCATAAAAGAGTTACAAAACTTACCACAATGTAAAATCCACATAACAAATTCTATACTCACAACGAGTACATCCACAGCATGTATATCTAATCCAACCGAATGGAAGAAGAATATCTTTGTAACTGGTAGAGCAGCTAGGAACAATGTTGTAATTATACGCAAATAGATTAAACGTTTTTGTGTTGGATTTCGAATAACTGGACGATTATAACAGCCAAAATTGTATGAAGATACAGCTGCGAATATTGTATAAACTGGTATTTGTAGGCATATTTCTTGAAAACATGGCAAAAGATCATTTGAATCGGCAGCAAATGGTTGTATGCCTGTGGGACAAAAGTCTGACCAGTACCATTGAAAGTACTGATACGATGCCATTATGTGTTTTTATTGTTCGTCTGAAAAAAAAAAGAAAAATACGTAAGATAAGAACAAATGCTGAAACTTTAACGGCCAATTTCTTCACATAAGTCCTAAGTCAGCTTAGTACCCGGTCTAGCTAGACCTGGTACTAGCTCTGGTACTCGGTCCTAACGAAAAGTTAGTACCTGAGCATTTCTTCACATTTATAGGACCTGATCTAATTTCACAACTAGGTCCTAAGAATTAATACGTATAAAACTGGTCTAACTGTCATTTTGAGAATTTATTGAAGTTTGAAATATTTTTTTTTTACATTTGATCAAATTTAACAAATAAAAAATTTAATAAAAATAGAAAACAAGAAGCAAATAATTAAAATAAACATTGAAAAATTTTTATGAAGATTAAAAACGCTACAAGCAATAAAAAATTCATACATTTTATGAAGAAAAAAAAGTCAAGAATGAAGACAGGTATAAGAATGCAAAATCAATCAGCCAGAAATGGCGAAGAATAATTGAATAATATGAATGCAGTCACGAAAGCCTGCCAAAAAGGCTGAAGGACCACCATAAACCATAATTATTTAACGAATAAAAAATATTTTTTATAGATGTACATATGTATGTTCATTGTGTTAATAAAAGAAAAGCTTTTCAAAACGCAGTATTTTGTGATTTGGTATTATTATTATGTATGTTTTTATTCCATAATTAACCCCCATCGGAGTTAAAATTTCCGAAGTTTATAGTACGAAAATTCCCACAGATATTTTAATTTGTGATACGATCCTCCAAATTAGCCGAGCCCGAGGTGATGTCTATTTATTGGTTGTACAGCCTCGTTGCCAAAAGCGAGTGTCTTGCAATTCGCCTCTACTACAAGGCTTGTATACATATCATAAGCACAATTTAAAAATACACCCGAAATCTTCTGTGGGCTTTGTTTAGAAGTCCAATTCTTTCCAATTTTTCTTGGTAAATTAAAAAAAAACTTTCAAAATCAAAATGCAGGGGGCAATGGAGTGGTGGATGTAGTGTTTGACTGCTAACCTGGGAGGTGTGGGTTTGAGTCCTACCTCAGACAGCATTCTTTTATTTATCCCCCAGCTGGACGCCACCCGTGTATTCTAAATTTACTGTACCAACAGAAATTCTTTTCTATTCCTTCTTACTAGTACCGTGCAATATGCATTCAAAAGACCTAAGGTCTTACAAGCATATAGATTGTTATCACTAAAAACGCGCTTATTAATCGATACAACACCCAAGTAATTAAAAAAATCTGTAATATGGACAACAGGTCATTTAAATTTTCAAATGGAATTAAAATTCACAAATTCCACTAAATTTGAACAAAAAATAATGAAAATTATTCTTTTTTTACGTTTTTTCTTCTTTATTAAACTGCAATATCACTTCAAAAATATGAAATCCATTTATTTGATTCAAGTCCTAACCGCTAGACTACCGATTTTGAGGTCCTAACTTCTGCCGAGTCCTAACAAATACTCCGTACCAATTTGACAGTTCTAGGGCTTAGTACTTTTGTGAAGAAATCACTTGGTACCGATTTGAGTACTAACGATTGGTATAATAACCAGGTCCTAGCTGATTTTGAGGAGCTAGCTAGTACCGAGTCCTAACTAGTACTCGGTCCTAAATTGACAGTTCTAATGCTTAGTACCTGAGTCAAGAAATGAGTTGGTACCGATTTGAGTACTAACTTTAGGACTAGGACCGGTACTAGCGCTAGGACTCTGTGAAGAAATCGGCCGTAAGAACTCTAAATAAACAAATGTTCAACCTATTCACTAAATTGCTGGTATGCATTGAATATGCACATGGATCAGTTAGTCGCTAAATGGCGATTAAGACCAAAAGTTCAGATCTTCATCTTACAAAAATGATAATAAGACATTGCGAGCCTCAAACCGACCAAAGGAGACGAAGCTGATGAGCAGGAAACTTGAAATATGTAATTTGAAAATTGAGTAGTATGTCCGATGAATGAAACATCAGAACCATTGAAAAATAACACTGTTAGCGTTTTCGTTTGGGAATTCTTAAAAGCGTCCGGGACTGTCCGATCCGGAATGCCAAACGATCAGAGTTAGATACTTTTTTTTTATTCTGAAGTTTGGGTTTCTTTGTATTTGTGAAACATCAAATGCGAACGTCTGCTGAAAGTTTTGTTTTGTTTATTTTTTTTTTTATTATCATTAAGTTATCTATTTTTGTTTTGTTTCTTCACATTATTTTAATATAGTTTAAAGTTTGTGCATAGTTAAAAATCTTGAAATTGAGAAATGAATAACAAAGAATGACATTTCATTACTTTGACGTCTTAAGTGTTAACATGTGTGCGTGATTCTGGTTTTGATTCTGCCTCAAAATTCGGAATCGATTTTCTCTTCTTTTCAGAATTAGAACTGTCATTGAGTGCCAAACGATCAGTTTCAGAATCGTTCGGGAGAATTCCGGACAGTCCCGGACGACCAAACAAAAACGCTATGTCTCTCCTGTGTCAACAATAGATGAATTATTCGTTTGTTATCAAGCCGTTTACTAAATATGTGATTGAACTTTATTGGTTTGGTTTCAGGCATAGGAAAAATCGGCTTTAACTCTGTGATCCTATATGATCAGGATGAAAACTTAACGTATTTTCATAAATTCTTTCCATAGAAAACTGATAGTGTATATAAAGTGAGCTGTACCGTGGCATGGTTTTTTAAGTATTCTAGCTAAACTCAACGATTTATCAGGATGCTGCTGGAGAAAACTCAAAATTGTAAAAGATTTCAGCGAAACAAGCGAAATGACCAGGCGAAATCTTTAATTTGAATATTGATAAGGTAATGCGCAAACACAGGGTTTGCCGTGATGGTAAGAGACAGGCCCCTTTTTGCTGGTTATTTTTCCAATAGTGAAAAAGAGACTGTGGCTGCTATAAATAATTGACAAAATGACCATAATCGTAAATTTAATGGAAAATAAAAACAAGCTCTATAGTTTTGTGATGAAAAATAAATATACAATGGTTAATATAATTACAATTTTTCTTATTTTTGATTTTCATAGCATGCATAATATTAGTATAAAGTTAAAAAATTATATTGAAGAGCACAACTCTTTTTTAAATGTTAAGCAGCCTCACGAATTAACTTGACGAAAAATTTAACAAAAAAAAAAACTTAAAATTACAAAAACTTTGCAATTTTATTTTTTCTAAACAAAGAATTTTTTAATAAATTGTTGGAACCGTTTTTTTTTTTTTAATATACATAATTATGTAGTTTTTTATATATAACTTTTTTTATAAATGTCATATCATTTATTTATATAAGTATTCATCGACACATAAAAACTAAATTCAAAATAATTAATTGGTCCATTTCCAAAAATTAGGTTTTTCAAAACAACAAAGTTTTTTTTTTTTTCAAAAATCCAAAAATATTTTTTTTGAAAATGTTTCCTAATTTTAATACTTATTTAAGTTGCTAAGGTTTGTCTTACATAAAAATTTCTTTGAAATCAGTTTAGTCGTTTTTGAGAAAGTCAGAAATCAAAAAAACCGTTCTATGGCACCATTAATAAACGTTTCAAAAAAATTTTAATTTCAAAATTAGGACCCTATTTCCGAAGTACACGTATTTTTTTTTTTTAATCAAAATCGTTGCACAATTTAGATTCAAAAGTTAACGTGGGCTTCCTGAACTTAGCTTGGGTTCTTACACGGAATCTGCACAACATTAAGGAAACGCATGAAACCAGTTTCATTTGGTCTTCCTCTTCTTATCTTTAACTGACCTGTTGTATGAACGCAACTTGGCGGCTGGGTATCCACATTGAGAGCACAAGGACTTTTGGATATGGTACTCTTAGGAGCTGCGTTTGCACCGACCGACGCGTTGCGACAAAACAAAATGTACATCTTATTATGGCGCTTACTAAAAATGGATGTACCTTTCGTCACCTTGGATGGCGAATGACAGAAAAGTTTAACCAAAAAGGAGTATTTCTTTAAATGGTTTCCATTCTCGAACAATAACTTACTTTTATCATTGAATGTTGGTTGTTCCGTTGGTTATAATTAAATGAAATACATCTAAAATGAAAATCACCGAAATTATTGCACTTTACAAACCTTCTTAGCTACCGTCTTTATCAATAAATTTAATAAAATATGGAAATCAAATTTAGAATCTATTCCACACTTATGAAATTAAATCACTTCATTTATTTGCAATTCAATTGTGTGTTGAAACTTCAACTAGGAAATAAATGATAAATCATATCTATTACACCAAATAGCTTAAATGGCCTATTAATTATGTCTCTTTTTCATAATAAGGTTTCTTTAAACTGCATTATTTGTGGTTATAACAATTAGGTACCTATAACTAGTTTCTATTTCTATACTAGATTTAATGTTGGATCTAGTTATAACGCATTTTACGCACATCATGACTCTTTTAAAGTTTCAATCTCTTTTCTCTCGAATGAAATAGGTTATTAAAATCATGAAACCTGATAGAACAAATACATCAGGAGCTTTTCGGATGAACCTGGGAAATTAACCAAAAGCCGATAGGCAAACCCAATTCCAAACCTTAATTGATTGACAATATTACAATTACTTAAAGAACAAGAAGATTTCTAGTTCAATGTCAAAATAAGTCTTGACTCTTTGAGATAAGAAGAAAAAAAGCAAAACTTTCCACCTTTCATGATCCCAATTTGTATGTTTTCTTTTACAAATGATAAAGAAGGAAGTGTTGTAAAAATGTGGTTAATCTGGAATAAAGTGAATCATAATTCAATGCAGATTATAAATAAATGCAATCTGAACAAATTAACTAGACTTGATCAATGGACAGAAGATAGCCGACAAAACCTATTGAAAAGAAAGGTGCACCAAATTCAAACAATATACAAACCTTTTCAATATCTTTTGTGTGTTTTTTATGTTTTGATACAATTAAATTAACTTTTAATACATGGCAAAAATTGGAATGACTAACCGCACAGTAAAGATTATTACAAATAAATAAAAATAAAAAAAACTTTTCTAGCTTCAGTCAGTCGTCTGCAGCAGGAAGGAAAATAAAATCCCCCCTTTTCTATGCGTGTGCTTTGCTTTTGTTTACGTATTTTTGTTGTTATCTTTTCTGCCGCACACCCCCAAAATAACACAATAAACTGTCAAAATATGACATTTTAAATTGCGGCGAATTCATCTGTCAAACATATCCCAGTGCAAAAAAAAAATAAAAACACTTGTGTGTTCTTTCACAAAAATACACTTTTATTACCTTAAATCCGTGTAAAATGATGAATTTTATACAAAAAGTTGTAAATTAACTTGACAAAGAACGTGTTGAATAGTTAAACATTATAAAATTGTTGTATTTTATCGAGATAAAACACGAATTTCACAACACAATTCTCGTACGCACACTTTTTTTCTTGATGTAGTTTGTCTTTGTTGTTGTTGCAAAAAACCATAGACAAAAAAAAATATGACAAACAAAGATTTAGAAGATGTTGCCGCCGGAAATGATAGTAGCGTTGTAGTCGTTAGAGAGAAATCGACCGTTAAATTGGAAGAAATATTTGAATATTTAAGCCAAAATTCAAAAATCATTTTTAAAAGCCAACAAATTGATGATCCAGAATTGAGTATTGATGAAAAAAAGTCCATAGCTAAAGAAGTTTTTGCAAAAAATCCAAAAACTTTTATTATGAGATTTGGCCAATATTTAAATGTTAAACATGTTGAATTCTTTGAGGAATTAGAAAATATTCCAATAGAAGATCAAGATGAATTTAACTACCTTTTAGATGATTTACATGTAAAATTAGAAAAACGGAAAAGTTGTGTAAAAAATCGTCGATATACCGCTACTCAGAAAATGCATGAATATTTTAGTGAGACAGAAATGATGAAGAGAGAACCTCATTTGTATCATGAACTTGTGGGGCAATATCTCTCTGAAGAAGAGAGAACTCAAAGAGATACTTATGATGTGAGAAATACTACATTTTCTGGAATTCTCTTAAATAAAATGGATCGTGATAATGCAGAGGAAGTTTTACAAAAACAACAAGAAGACGAAGATGATGACGATGATACTCCTTTATCGAGAGAAGAGAGTAGTGATGAGGAAGAAGAATATGCTTCACCATCATATCGTCAACAGTGGGGGAATTTCGATGATGAGAATATTCCTTGCACCAGTTCGAAAGTGATAAAGAAACAGAAAAAAGCTAAGAAGAAGGTGAAACAACAGAAATTCATTACGGCAGGTGAAAGAGATATATTGAAGCAAGAATTTATTGGAATAATGAAAGCAAAATTCTTAAATGGAGAAGATAAAGAATTTAATTATGATGAAGTTGATGATAATGCTGAACTGGATGATCTCAATCAATTGAATCAAGATAAAGAGGATGAATACTTTGGAGAGAGTTCAGAAGATGAGAATTGTATAGAGCGAATGGATGATGAAGATGACAATGAGAGGCCTGAAGAAGAATCAGATGATGACTTAGATGTTTATATGACACATTTAAATCAGCATCATAGTTTGAAGACGAATTCATTAATTCAATGAATGGAATTATTAATAAATTAAAAAATAAAACTGAAATTTGAGTTTTTTTTATAATCGGAATACCACTACATTAGTATTAGACTACACAAAACGTTCGACTCGCAAGGCGAAAAAGGGCTCTCAAGTTTTCAAAAATTGTTTTAACAATTTTTTTAATAAGAAATTCATGTACAACTTTGTAGACAACGTCTATATTTTTTATCATAATTATTTAGCCCATTTTTTTTGCTCTCCATACAACTTAATACATAAGGCACTTAATTTATGTTTATTTTTTAGCAAAGCTAAAAAAGTAAAGATTCCATCAAAAGTACATGTAATTTTTGTAAAATACACTGTTGCTTGCGCCACCAAAAATTCATATCGATCAAATACTCTCGAAATTATCACCGATTCCAGAATGATTCATTTA
This sequence comes from Episyrphus balteatus, assembly GCF_945859705.1. NCBI lineage: Eukaryota > Metazoa > Arthropoda > Insecta > Diptera > Syrphidae > Episyrphus > Episyrphus balteatus. Next base: position 9,940,649 of record NC_079134.1, on the reverse strand, counting down.
TTGCTTATCATCTTCACATTGTGAAGGATAATCTAATAAATTCATATTCAAATGAAATACGTGTTAATTAATAGTATTTGGGTACCATTTTAAGCCAATAGGGTTCGCATTTTGTTCACTGACTTTTCATCCCAGGTCGGAAGAATGACTTGAAAAAAAGTTATAAGCATTCAAACATGCGCTGGGCTTCACGCGAACCCCAATTTGTAAAATTGTTAAAACAACAGTAGCCTTTGAAAGTCTATCAAATTTTAACCACTTTCAGTTTATTTTTCTAAGATGAGGAATCTTTCCAGAAAACGGTCATATTTTGTTATGTAACATTTCAATCTTGAGTATCTTTGTCAGTGCCAATGTTATTTTCCTGATTTTAAACAAAATATTGATTCTGCAATTTTTGATCTTAAATAAATCGGGAAATCATTATAATGATCTGGCATTTCTGACACAACCTTGTATATAAAAACTATAGTACTATCATGGGTTCCAACGACTGAAGCGCCGTCTGGTTCAAGAGAGCGGACCTATTCATGGAATGATTTTGGCAGGAGTGGGGACTAAGAATAATCAGATAATGAAGGAGTCGTCAAAATATTGGAATATTATTTAAGATATTGGAATATTATTTCAAATTTCAATTCAAGGGAAAGTGACTACATATTTAGCTTTGTAGATAGAGGGAGATAGAAAGATGCATAAGTAGAAATGGAAGTTGTTTATTAAAAATTGAAAAAAAAAACTAAAACGTACAACCACGGTTGCCCATAAGTAAAATTTTTTTGTTTTCAAATAAATTAAAAAATTTGGAAATAAATACATAGTAAATACTTTTTTTTTAAACAAGACAAATATAAAAAGTCTTATCATAAATAGTAATCGCAAAAATATTTAAGTTTCATAAAACACAGAGTTATAAAATTCCATCAAAATAATGATGTCCAGAAACATTTAATATTTTTGAATTTCATTTAGATTCATTTTTTTGACAGCGAAAATAACAAAACGTAAATTCTGTAGAATATTTTTTTTGAATCTTCTCTCTTTAATAAGTGAGAAGCATTTTTAACTTGTTAGAAAGTAATGAAACATTAAATTTCAAACATGGTCTCGAAAAAATTCGTCAATAATTGCAGTGAATTTGGCATGAGATGATTGTATTTAAGTGTATGTATTTCGCGTTTATAATAATCTGCTTAAATATTTTAGTTCAATTTGACTAATGTGGCAATCACGTTTGAAATAAAATTTAAAATTGTATTCTTCTTTGGAAATGTTTTTTTTTTAATTTGTATTCTTCTTTTTGAAATATTTTTTTCTTGTTGCCTAGGTGATTGTTGTCGAATAGAATATTTTGTTTTGAAAACTTGAATACATTTTTGTTTTTGAATTTTTGTTTGATATTTTCTTACACAATGTTGCAACATTTAACTTAACTCTAATTTATTCATTAATGAAATAATAAAGCGAGTAATGCTATATTATTATGTACTTTAATACTTAAAAACAAAAGCTTTTGCTTTCTTATTTCAGGGCGCTCTACAACTGATTATTCTAGAGAAGTAGATTTTTTTAATTAAAAATATGTATGTACATTGTACACATACAATGTAGTTTTGAACTTTTTTTTTATTTTAAGATTTTTGTTCAATGTTTCAGGTTTTTATTAATTAATACAAACTTGACAAAAATCATAAAACTTTAAAAAAATATTTAGCATTTTGTTATGTCAAAAACTAATAACCTTCCTTTGAATTTTATGTGCCTCGATGACGCTCACTTTATTATTTAGTTTTTAACTTTATTTACTTTATAATTCAAAATGATGCAGTTTAAAACTTGTTATTATATTATCAATTTGAACTATTAAGTAAAAACTATACCTAAAAAATAATAAGCAATACAAGATAAGTTAAATGTTGCAACATTGCCTTAGAATATAACAAATAAAAGTCCCAAAACAAAAATCTATTCAAATTCGCAAAAATAAATTATTTGATTCAAAAATACTCAAATTACTATCACCTAGGAAACAAGAAATAAACAAAGTGTTGTAAACAAAAAATATTTTGTTTACATTTCTCCTTCCCTATTCCCAAGCAGTCGAAATTCAAATTTCAAACATATGATTTCGGTTTTTTCTCTTTATCCTTTTAAAAAGATCAAAGTATTTTTCTCTTTCTTACAAACGTATTTTATTCCTTCATTCTACTTTCCAAAACTTGGAAAAAAGCTACCGCAGCGCACCCTAGTTAAAGGAAGCGGACCTAATAAATTCACTTTCATGATAGTACTATAGTTTCTATATACAAGGGACACAAGTAAACAAATATTTGAGATCTTTGAACATTTGTAGCTTTCGAGATTGCTTACTCACCCAAAAAGGTTTCTCTCCTCCAGTCATCCACAACAAGCAATCTAACTTATAACATTGTCTTTGAAGCAGAGCTTTAATTTTTCTCGCGTCTTCTTTGGTGGAATTTTTAGTTTTACTTTTCACAGTTTTTTGGATTATATTCCACATCTGTTTGCGGCCAATAGGGAGCTATCTCGAGAACACAAAAAATCGAATACTTCCTTTATTTCAAGCATAGGAACGAAAATATTCTCAAAAACATCCCACGGAATTTATTGCGGCATCGGCTTTTATTTGAAAGTAGTTTTTGTAAATGGATATTAATTTAGAGGAAGATTTACGACAGCAAAGTAAATTGGGGAAAAAAAGTATATTCAGATGAAACATAATTACCCCGGGCAAATCAAAATTGGGAGTTAAATTTTCAAACATCTAAAGATGGACTTTTTACTTACTAAAGAGTTGGAATCGGGTAGGGTTGTATTTGACCGTCATAATTGAAAACGACACTTTCATAAAATTGTGGCTTCATAAAATTGTGGCTTTACAAAGTGCGAATAATGTTTGATAAATCAAAAATTATGATCAGAAAAAGCGGCACTCAACTATTGCCTCAGCCGAATTCTTCATTGTATTTAATCCATCTATCTACTTACCATCTACACACTCGACAAACAGCAGGATGGACGGGACAAGATTTTGTAGAAATTTTCATTTTCCGCTAAACTGGTTCCTTGTTCAATTCGCATCGCATTCCCGAAAAACTTCTTCACAAAAAAAAGAGCATTTTTCAGGATTGTATTTACATTTCGCGTTAACATCGATTAATATTAACAATTTACATGAATGCATCTCTTTTCCGGACACGCTTTATATTGCTTGAAACATTTTGTATGAGCTATAACTAATTTGCGTACGACACTAAAAGTTAATGTTGTAATTTTTGTTTTCTTTTTAAGTCGAGCACTTTCAAAACATTGGTCATTTGGAAGAGAAGTGCAAACGATTAACTCACTTTTCAGTGTATTTTATTGATTTCGATCTTAGAGAAAGTATTAAAGTGAATAAAGAGCTTGTTCTCATCTTTTTGCAAAATGCCCATTGGGTGGCAGCACGACCGAAGCAAAACTATGTTTCAGTGAACTCTACAACTGAAAAAAGAAAAATAAATATTAATTTAAAACGTATATAGCCAGCTAAGGTTCTCAAGATTTTAGAAACATCAGTTCCTCATTTCTTCTGAGGAAGATTTTTCCGCGATCATAAAAACCTTAACTTACTTTTTTCTTATAGTATTTGTGTCAAGTGTATTTAAAATAGAATAATTTTTCCAAAAAAAAGTCAAGTATAATCAAATTAGAATCTATCTAGGTCTTCCACGTCCACGAGCAAATCCTCTACCGCGACCACGAATCACTTTGCTATTAGCCGGTGGACTTTTCGGTCGCAATGATTCAATTCTGCTAGTACATCCAGTAGCAGCACCTTCAGCAAAATACGATTGATACAATTCCGAATTGAAATTCGAATTAGTCAATTCGGGGCCAACAGTTAGCCAACCCGGACGGATACTTGAATCTCTTCCAAACAAATGCATTCTACGTCGTCCCAAACAAAAATGCTCAATTATATGAAATATTTCGATGGGTTTCTCAAAGCTGCCAAATTCTTCTTCTTCGGAAATGATGAGATCAATATCGACATTGGCATGAATGAAATCACCGTCAGTCGAACGACGAACAGTGCCCTTGATGCCCATCAAACAATGTTCCTTTGTACGTTGAAATACTGCTTTTGGTTCGAGAATCTTGGAATGTCCCGGTTTGTTAATGTTTGTTCGGATCCAACAGATATCTTCACAACGTCGAAAGCCCCATTTTTTCAAACAGTTTCTTCCCATATCAAGACCTTCGGAACTACCACACCAAAGGAATACAAAACTACGGTGAGCTGCTACTTCTCCCACATCTAGACCTGAAATTAAGACATATTTGAGTAAGAATTGAGATATATTTGGGTAGGAACAACTTTAGAGGAGTGCAGTAAAGGATAAAATTTGTAAAATCTCGGAATCCAGGGAAAGTCAATAAATCTTTATAACTAGTGTTGTGCTGTATTTTTAAAAGCTCAAAGAAAGTTAAAAACGAATTGCCGCTCTCGATTACAATTTTAACAACCGTTTATTGAAAAATAAGTACAGCTGAGACATTTCGTATGAAAACGTTCAATTACTGCCTCATTTTATAATTTTTATATTAAAGATACCTTTTTGTTTGAAACAGGGTTTTTCAAAACAACACTTTTTTGAAAGCCCTCTTATTTTGAGTGTATCTAGCTGCATAAATATATTTTTGTATTAAAAAAAATAGATATATTAACAGACCCATTTTTATGAAAAACTCATGTTTGAAAAAAGTGGGTTACGTCACTATTGTTCTCATAGCCTCATTTATCCCTGATCAAAATCTGGTATTTTTACTGATTTTTTGTGGTTTTTGACTGACTCCAGAAATTCGGATATTATGTGTACCTACGTGGCTGGTACCAACCAAATAATAAATATACATACATACATACTATTTAATAAAATAATCTTTAAATATCGCGATAGATGTCCTCGTTATGCCACAGTTTTAAGCTCAAAGTTTTAATTTTTGAATGATGACTGTGAGAGGTTTAGACTATATATAGAAAAATGAAACTTACTGTGTATTTAGTTTGAATCCTGAACTATTGGTCCTGAGAATTTTTTATTTGCTTATCTTCCAATTTTACCGCTTGTTTAAAAAAACCCTATAAAAAGCAATATAAACCCCTATTTAATGCTATGATTTACTATGACTACTTGAGATAGAAATGTGAAATTTACTGTATTCTAAGCTGTAATTCCCGTTTTTTGATTCATATATCAATTAAGTTTAACGCTTGTTTAAAAAAAAAAAAACAACTAAAACACGAAAAAAGTCAAATGAAATGTTTGGCATGAGAGAGAAACGTGAAATTGGCATTGTATTTAATTCGTATTCTTAGCTGTAAATATTGGAATTTTTGATATTGTATTCCCATTCTTCTTGTCAGCCTCAGTCTTTTAAGTATAAAGCTTGTTTAAATAAAACTAAAACACCAAAAACTTTTAAAACGCCGAAAGTATCTACAATTAGGAGCAAAAAACACAGTCAAATAAATTTGTACATTAAAAACAAAAATTGCAATGGATAAAATATTTCTTCTTCAGTCTCATGGTCTCATTTTAAGGCTTGAATTTTTTACTTTGAATTGTTGGTAAGCATAAAAATGTAGACCATAGTAGTAGCGCTATCTGTCAATAAATTTCACTTCATTTTTTTTAATGTTAAATTTTCCAAATACTCCCTGTTTCAATTTCAGTTTTTTTTCCTTACATACTTCGCTTGTGCTGATTGGATCTTTATAAAGTGAACAAATTTTTGATTTTTTAGCATTGACTTAAAGCTTTTGCTTCAAGCTTTTCAATGGCGCCATTAATATTCATGTATGTCAATTATATCCTGGTCAATTATCGTTTTTACAGAACGCAAAGTTTGATTCCATTTTTTCCTCCTAAGTATATTTCTTGATGAATTCTTGGATATCAATCAATTTTTATTTATAAAGACAACCTTTTTCAAAGAAGGAAAACAGTTATTTTAGAAATCGAAACGATTTGATTTAAAGAAATTTCTTCATAACCTCAAAAGTAGCCAAAATTAATTTTTTAATTTTCTAATGGTAATATTTCGGGCTCGAGTTCAACACACCGAAAAAATTTGAAAAATAATAGTTAAGTTTCCACAACAACAAAATAAGTATAATTTTGTAAACTAGTGTTATGGTTCTGCCTTTAGACTGATGTCCCCTTTTTTTTCCCCTCACCACCCCTTATCATTAAACAGTTCTTTGAGACCCAAGATCAAGTTTGTAACAGTTCTCCTTTTTAAAATATAACTTTAAACTAATATAAATATAGAAAAAAATCCGAAAAATAATAATTATAACGTCGGTTCAAAGGAAAAACTTAAATTCACCGCTCTAGGGCATAGGAATTTAATCCAAGGTGTACTAACCCAATTCCAGGTATAACGCGAAGAACATATTCTAGATTTTAATATTGCAGTCTGTTTCTAATTAGGCGTACAAAAACAGTTAAGTTCTTTTTGTATTTTTTGTTTTCAATTTTTAAAATAACTCTATTATTTCTAAATCTTAGTTGACTTAAGCCGTGCGACATATCGGCTTAAATCGACTAGTGAAAAGTCGGCATTAGTTGGCATAAAAAAAAAGAAATCAAGAAAAAATTAAATTAAAAAGTCAGACAAACTAGAAAAAAAAAACAATAAAACATAAATAAAAATCATTTTAAATTACTTGCGCGCCGACTTTTAGGTAAAGCATTTGATCCTACTCTTTTATGTATATTTATATTATTTTGAACATTTTTTGGTAAACTTCTTTGGATTCATAAAATGCGTTGAAAGACCCATGTTCTTATCATATCACTAAAGGATACGTCCTTCAAGTAAATGACCGGTTTAATTGCAGTTAATTTTTACATTAATTATATAGGTATTTTTAGCAAAGAATAGAAAAACCGACATCTTTCTCATAGATGCCATAGTCAGAACTGGACCAAATTAAAGTAGGAAGCGCCAGCTTTTAATACAAAAAGAATTATTAATAAAAAAGAAACATCAAAATCGGATTACCAGTGGATTGTTCTGAAGTAACAAACATAAACCAAAAAAAACACTGTCGAATATTGAACACTTCTCCTTTTTTGTAGTAAAATAACCATCGTCTTAAGGAGGAGTGTTAGAATTACTCTATTCAGACGTTGTTCTAAATCTACTGTACTTAACTAGTACTGTGTTACATTCATAAATATTTTATGTATATGTATTTGATTTGTTAAAATAAATTTATATTATTACTTCTTAGAGCCAATTTTTCAATCTTCTAATAAACAGTCAGTTAACTGTTCGACGAGTAAAATTATTAGGCTCATAAACAATCAGATAAAAACATTGAATTTTTCAATCAAGAATAATTTATTCTACAGAATAACAAAAAAAATTGTCAAATTCAAAAATATTTAAAATTAAACGTCATTTTTATTCATGATTGTTTTTGTTTTCTTGTTTTCCACTGTATTTTTTTTCAAAATTCTTTCAAAACAGCTTTGACAACTGACACAATATTTTTGTTGAGATTATTCCTTATGGCGTTTTCGATTGGCAGTCCGGAAGCGTCCGGAATCATTCTGAAAAAATTTTATTCACACAAAACTGTCAGTTTTGTACGAATAAAACGCTTTCAGAATGATTCCGGACGCTTCCGGACTGCCAATCGAAAACGCCATTAGAATAATTTTTATTCGTCTCTGAAAGAAGTAGATAGTTTTATTCTTAGGAATAAATGTAAAACTATGTGTTTTACAAGAAAGTTGTCTTTTACTTCGTTTAATTATATGTTTAACGATACATTCATATCTCGTGAAAATGATATATCTGTTCTCGGTGTGACATTTGATCGTAAACTCGAATTTATTCAGCATATCAACTCCATTACCAATAAAGCCAATTCTATTCTCGGTTGGATAAAGAGAGAGTCAAAACAATTTTCCGACCCTTATGTTACAAAACAGCTCTTTATATCTTTTGTTCGTCCCATTTTAGAATATGCCTGTCAAGTTTGGTCACCACACAATGAATGCCATAAAAATAGGCTTGAACAGGTACAAAGGCGATTTCTTAGATTTGCACTCAGAGGACTAGGTTGGAACAATCCTTATAATCTCCCACCTTACGAGAACAGACTTAGACTAATTGACTTACCTAGTCTTGAGAACAGACGTTCCTATCTATGTTTCGTGTTCATTGTAAAAATAATCAACGGTACAATAGACTCTTTGCACCTTCTGTCTAGTATTAACTTTAATATTCCTCAAAGAAACTTAAGGTATATACCGGACAGCATACATATTCCAAGCTATCGTACCAATTATGAACAATTCTCTCCATTAAATAAAATGTTTAAATTATTTAATATCTACAATAATAAGTACAACAATTTGTTTGATAAATCAATAACCAGTTCTTGTAAATTTAAATCAACATTTTTTCATTTGCAATTAATTAATTAAATAATATCTTTTCACACCTATGTTTATAAAATGTAATTGAATAACTAGCAATTTAGTTCTGTTTAATAAATAAATAAATAAATAAGCTATATCTGCTTGTTGAAAAAATGATTTTTTCTCTATCCTTAGGAATAAGTACTAACTGACTGTTTAACTGACTATTGAAAAATTGGCCCTTAGGTCCAATTTATTCACTCTCCATTATATTTAAAGTCCCCATTAAAAATAAAAAATCTGTCAAATCACATACAAAATTTAAAATTTCCCGTTTTTAATGGAGGCTTTAAATTTAATGGAGTGTGAATAAATTGGGCCTTAGAGCCAATTTTTCAATCTTCTAATAAACAGTCAGTTAACTGTTCGACCAATAAAATTATTAGGCTCATATACAATCAGATAAAAGCATTGAATTTTTCAATCAAGAATAATTTATTCTACAGAATAACAAAAAAAAATTGCCAAATTCAAAAATATTTAAAATTAAACGTCATTTTCATTCATGATTGTTTTTGTTTTCTTGTGTTCCACTTTATTTTTTTCAAAATTCTTTCAAAACAGCTTTGACAACTGACACAATATTTTTGTTGAGATCATTCCTTAGAATAATTTTTATTCGTCTCTGAAAGAAGCAGATAGTTTTATTCCTAGGAATAAGCTATATCTGCTTGTTGAAAAATTGATTTTTTCTCTATCCTTAGGAATAAGTACTAACTGACTGTTTAACTGACTATTGAAAAATTGGCCCTTAATCAATTATCAAGAGAATATTATATTATATTATGACCATTTCCATAAAAAACTCAATTTTACAAATTTTAAAGTTAGTGAGTTTTTCCTTTGAGTCGACGATACACAAAAATCATTAAAAATTAAGAGCGGACAAAAATTTTGTTAGTGTACCTATGAAAATATAAAGATCCATTGACTTTACCTTGTTTCCGAGGTATAAATCTTACGACACTTCACTACTTGTTAGTTCCATTTACTTACTGAGAATCTCATCCCAATTCCAATAAACTCGTGGAGCTCCCCCAACAGTTGCCACTGTTGCCGCACCTCGAGCATATTCCTCAAGCGGTGGTTCAATTAGAATAACATCGAACTTACTACCAAGAGTCTTCAAGTCCAATGTCTTGACATCAGCTTTAAGATACATAGGAGCAGTGGCAGTTTCCGATATCAGTTCATCTTTCAGACGAATAAGTTCCCTTAGTTTGGGATATTCTTCGAAACGGTCGGCCAAACCAACGTCACGAATAAAGTTTTGTGGCCTTTGACCAGTATCAACAAAATGCTGGCAGTAATCGTTGTGTGGGTTGGATGATTGGGTGCCCTAATTTATGCATACATTTCTATAAATTTCTTTCTTTCATTTAAATGATTATTTTACCTTCAAAAATGTCGACGAATCACGATAAATAATTTCAGCTTGAGGTTTTTTTGATGATGGACCTGGACTTTCGTTGTCATCATCACGATTGGAACGTTGACTGCCGGCTTCTTCAACTGTGCCAAGGACAATCTTTAGTTCATCGACACTAGAAAGGCCAAGCTGTTTGGTAGTAAAACAACAACAACAACAAAAAAAAACACGATATACACAAGTTAATTTGATTGAGTGGAAAAAAAGTGTTTTTATGGAGAAACTTACCGTTTGAGCAAGTAGCTGTTTACGTTTGCGGGAACGTTCTTGTGAGCTTTTTAATATATCACTCATTTTGTGTATAAAATTGAATTAATTAAAGGAGTTTTTCTTAAATTTTCATCGGCGTCTATTTTAACTTTTTTATTACTTGTCGTCCGAAAGAAAAAATGTTTGACAAATTACTTTTTTTTTCGCAGTGACATTTGAAAAGATGCGGCGAATTCAAAAGTTGAGTTAAGGGTAAGTTAACACTTACATCGAAAGGAAGGGACATAAGGCGTAGCTCACAGTTCAAAATGGATGCTGGGAAAAATAAATTGAATTTCTTCCAATAGGGGGTTCACATTGACTAACTTACCGGACAGACCAGCCGCCATTTGGTCTGATCTGATGCTGTTTTGATAATGTAACACCCATCCTTAGAGGATATAATATATGGAGTGCTGGTGCTGTTAGTTCAGTGAAGCTTTTATAGAGGGCTCTAGTTTCTCTAAGTTTTTCGATGAGTTTATGTCTCCATTTTATTTTCATTTGATGGCTGTCATCAACAAGCGTGTTTATTTACAGCTGCGGAACCGGACTTCTCATTGAAAAACGAAGAAAGAAAGAGATGAAAGATAATCAGCGTCGACAGCGATCCATATATTATATCCTCTAAGCACCCATCCGACAGCCAATCCGGTTTGCCGGATGGTTTTCAAAAAAATTTGATTTTTTGGTGGTCGGACGGACTTCCCGACTAACAAATTTGCTCCTATAAAGCCTTACAGGGGTGTTAATGTTTCTCCTGTAAAGCTTTATAGAAGGGATAATGTTTGTTGGGATGTTAGTCGATATGTCTGTCACTCATTTTGTGACAGTTTTTCTCACCACAAAATTAAAAACAATAATGCAGAAAGCTTATTTTTTGGTTTAAAAAACAATTTTTGTATTTTTTTCCAAAAACAAATAGCGCTAGAGAGAAATAAAAATTTTTTACTTTTGTAAATTTCCCACTTTTTCACTTTTTAGGTCATTGTAGTTAAGGCTTAAGCCTGGTACGCTGCTCGCGCTAAATTTTAGCCGAGATAAAATTCCCATACAAGTTATCGATAACTTGTATGGGATCCATTTTATCTCGGCTAAAAATTTTCGATAATTTGTATGGGAGCTAAAATTTAGCGCGAGCAGCGTACCAGGCTTTAAGCTTTAAAACAAAACCAAAAAATAATTAAATTTTTGTTTGAAAAATTTAGTTTCGTATCATAGTCAGTAGCCTCATGGACGTATTATATATGGACTTCTAGTTACGTTATAAAAATGGTTCAACCAAATACAAAAAGACTCTAGCTCCAAGTTCACACCTTTCGGGAACTACGGAGATAATTTTTGACGTTTGTTTCGGGGAAATTTTGTCAATAAATAAAATAATAGTGTTCAAGGGATGATCTTCAAAAATTCCCCATAAAAACCGAAAATTTCCTTTTTGTTTTAACTAATAAGGAATTTCTAAAATCTATCTATTTTCTCTTCATTGCAACAGAGAAAATGTGAGGTTGGAAACGAAAATATGATTTCTTAGCAGAAATTCCACACAACTTGGCTGAAATTGTTAAATCCTTGAATTTTAGCTTGGCTAAATTTTGGAGACAATTTTGTATGGGAGGTAAAATTTAACTCGATCTGCGTACTACCCTGCAATTCAAACCTCAGTAATTTAGGGGAAAATACAACCACCTACAGAGTCTACTTTGTAGATGTATGTGTTTCCTTATTTACCAAAATCTCTCCCCTCAAAAAATTATAGTTTTGTGTCTCTTGAAAAAATAAAATCTTCTTTGGTAAATGGGAGGAAAAGAGCGCGATGTATGCAATGCACAAAGTTTTGTCTCTTTTGTAATACGTCCATGAGTAGCGTACTAGACTTAAGGGATTAAAGTACCACAACCCTATAAAGTGGCATCACTGATTAAAAATTCCAGCGAATTCCACCCTTTTCAAATTGACAAATCATGAACGGCCATGAAAAACATACAAAAAAAAAATATGGCTATTCGCCGCTTTCCTTTTTCCTTCCGTTAACCAAGGTGGTTTGTTTATATTTACATTTAAAATAAAATTTATTTCTAGCTTATTTATTAAAATTTTTACAATTTTTATTATCTCAACATCCTTGGTCATTTAATAATATTTCCACAAACATCACTTAACTAGAAAAACTACCCCTAAAATAGTATGTTTGAAACAAAACTCCGTAAGCAAATCTCTTGTAAACAAAAAAATTACTGTTTCTTCCCCAAGTGGTACAGTCCCGATTGTAGAAAGTAACAAAAATGCCTCCCTCTCTCTATTCACAGCTCGTAAAATTATTGGCATGCAAAGAAAACCTATTATAAACACTAGCTACACCCCAGAAGCTCTTGATGAATTTTTGCATGGTTATAAAGGTGCATACGCAGATGAAGTTCGAAAAGAACAAACAAAGTGGCCACCATCTTTAGTTAAAGGTATGCCAAAAGTAAGAAAAACTTAGTCTTAAACTAATATCCAATTTAGATATAAACTATATATGGCCATCACAAGTTATTTTGCAACCCAGTTCGTCTAATGGACAGACAATTACCCTCGATGTGAAATCATATCGAAATGATAATTCCAATCAAACAAGTACAAAGTCATTGAATCAAATTGATCATGTCAATGATGATTCAATGAATTGCAGAAGACTATCTGCACTCGAAATAAGTAAAAACTTTGAACGTCTCAAAGTTAAAACCAAAGGTAAGTTATAGGCAGGCCGGCCACTGCAGAAACTATCAACTCATTGAGCTAAAGAAGATTTCAAATTGGAAGTAAAAGAAGGGTATTAGTAGTTAGAAAAACCGCAGGTCTTGCCGTCCACATCCTGGCACGATTGGCGTGGTAAAGTGCAAAGTGCATATTGGTGTCAAATTAAAGGTAATACCATCTTCTTCTCAAATTAAGACGTTTTCCGGGGCAGAGGTTTTCAGTTTCAAAACGCAGCCTGTTTTAAGGTTAGAAGCAGAGGCGTACATTCCCCGGGTCCCCCAATATGAATCACTTAAAACATAATAGGTACAAATAATGGGGAGAAATGCATTTGGCTAGCCATACAATTCTTGGGGGCCCCGGTACCATAATTGGCCCCATGGAAAAATTCAATGTATTATTTCAATTTCAAAACTTTTTCTTGCAAATAGGAGTCCACATTTAAATAGTGTTTAGAGAAAAACAAAAATATTTATATGGTTAGAGCCAATTTTTCAATCTTCTAATAAACAGTCAGTTAACTGTTCGACGAATAAAGTTATTAGGCTCATAAACAATCAGATAAAAACATTGAATTTTTCAATCAAGAATAATTTATTCTACAGAATAACAAAAAAAATTTGTCAAATTCAAAAATATATAAAATTAAACGTCATTTTTATTCATGATTGTTTATGTTTTCTTGTGTTCCACTGTATTTTTTTCAAAATTCTTTCAAAACAGCTTTGACAACTGACATAATATTTTTATTGAGATTATTCCTTAGAATAATTTTTATTCGTCTCTGAAAGAAGCAGATAGTTTTATTCATAGAAATAAGCTATACCTGCCTGTTGGAAAATTGATATTTTCCCTATCCTTAGGAATAAGTACTAACTGACTATTTAACTGACTATTGAAAAATTGGCCCTAAAAACCATATTCTGTAGTCTTGAATTTCAGGGGCCTAAGGAATTAAATAGGATGTATTGATAGCAAACAAATACTACCTATTTAAAGGGTTTTCTGTTGGTCATTTGCAACATGCTTTCTTGTGACCGTATGAAGAACTAGAGAACAACCTGAACCAAAATTCATAACTTTAATGTTTCACAGTCGTTCTTCAGAAAGTTATTTCGTTTTATATAAAAATTTCAGCTAATTTTTCTTAAAATGTATTATTCCACTATCTATTTCTTTTAAATACAAATTTTTGATCATACATTCTCGTAAAAGAAATAAAGCGGCCGGAACTAAAGTCTTGTCCCAAGACCCCAACAGCTCAACGTACGCCTCTGGTTAGAAGCGATGGAAGTGAGTTTTTTTTTTTCACATCTATCGTAGTGATTTGAAACACGATCAAACGAAAAAGTGACATGGAAAATCAATTTATTATAACTTTTTTGTTTTAATAAATAGATGAATGAAATTTATACTGTAGATAGGTAGAACAAACTATAGTTGTACAAAATTTAAATTAATTTCATATTCAAAATCCTGGGATAACGGTGAAAAGATGTTCTTTTCCTAAACACGTTATATCTTTTGGTCTAGAAATTTGATTTAACTTTAATACGCATGCTCTTCAAGTTACACAATCTTAAATTGAAAAACTTGAAAAATACCTCAAAACACCTGTGTAGATCTGTTGCCGATGACCAACCACCAGTGTAGGAAGTACCGTAATCTCAGTTTGAAATTTCGACATGGTTGGCTTTAAAAAATTCTTACTTTTTTTGTAGGCATCGTAGAAATATGATTGAGGCGTCATATAAAAGGTAAAATAATAATCTTTCAGATGATATAAAATTTATTTTAGGTTGTCATTTAAATAAATGGATTTAATATTGTTAGAAGAGAAAAAAGATTGATTTTTTTTTTTTGCTTTTTTTGATGAAAACTGATTGGGTTCAAAAAATTCTAGCTCTTTTTGTAGATGTGGGGCAGATATGATAAAAAAAATATTTAAAGCTTAAATAAACAACTTTTCATATGATAGAATATATATATATTTTTTTTTTTTCAAGAAAAATGAGTTTTTAAGGTTTCACTTCTACCATGCGTGAATTGTACACATGATTTTTTTTATATGCTGGTCGATGAGTTAAGAAATTTTTTCGCTATAAAATAAAAATAAGAGTCATTAGCATTTAAATACAAAACGGCCTTTTGGGAAAAGCTTGATGGATTCTTAACAACGACCCAAAGTATATGCAAAACTACAAATTATTCAGGAAAAAGTCTCAAATAATACGCTGCGCCCTGGCTTCGATCCGGCAGATCTCTAAATTTTGAAAGATGTTACATATTGATATTAACTTTATTTTGACATCACTAATTCTTTAATGAATACATATTAATAACACTTGCGTACCACCTTTTGTCTAATTTTCCCTTGTATTCTAATAAATAAAAAAAATATTTTATGTGTACAAAAAAACACTACCAACAAATAGCATAAGAAACTTCTATGCCAGGAAGGTACTTAGCCTTACCTTCGATTTGCTATCAACAAAACTCCTTAACTCTTCCACGAAAACCACCAAAAACAGAACTTTAGCCAAAAACTCATGTTTAGCGCTTCTAACCTTAAAAAGGTATGCATAACAAAACTGCCAGGCCTCTGAATTTTGATAGCTGACAATATTACCTTTAATTTGACACCAATATCGTCTTTATCTTCTATGAGATGCACAACGCACTTTACCACGCCAATCGTGCCAGGATGCGGACGGGAAAACCTGGGGTCGAATTACGGCACACGATTACGATCATACGTTAACGTTTTGACTATTTCTGTCTCTATTTAATTATTAGAAAACGATAGGGACACATAGCAACCATTCGTTAACGAACGTATGCCGTAATTCGACCCCTGTAGTTTTAAAAATTTTTTTTAGCTCGATGAGTTGAACGTTTTTGCCGTAGCCGACCGGTCTATTAGGTTTTAATAAAAAAAAGTCAATGACTAACCAATTTCTTTCAGAAGCTCCACAATTCCCCACAACTTCCTCCTTAGAAACTCATAAAAACGATCAATCGAATATTAAACAAGTTTCCGATGAGAAAGAGAAACTAACCACTTCTCACGATTCCATGAAAGCACTTTGCTTATCCTGTGCTGATGATGGCGAGAAAATCGCTCGCATCCACTGCTATCGTCCATTCTTCAAGAAGATCGATGGTCTGTGTGATCGCATTAAGCAGGACTTAATCCATCATGACAGTGTCATTCCACATATTAACTCCCATGGCAATGTGTGGGCCATAAAAGATCTTGTCTTCGTTTGTACTCGAATAATCAATGCATGGAACATAACCAGAGGATATGTTTATGATCCTTCTGAGGGTTTGAACAAAGTCCGATCATCTTTGAATCCCGACTTTATACCAAGTTTCGTTGCATGGCAGGAAGCCACATCAAAATTCATTGAGAATCTTATGATGTCATTTCTGAGTCTTGATATTTGGGTTCATACTCCAAATAATACGCTTAAAAGATTGGAATTTCAGAAAAAATTGGATGCATTTATGGAAAGTATGTTGAAGCAGACAAAATCTTGGTAAGTAAAGATGATTACCTTCTTTTTTCAGTATTTCATTTCTTATCACATTGCTCAGTTACTCCACCCAACGACGCAAAAATCAAGACAATCAATATTGGGAGCAATGTGGTTGTGATCCATGTAAAATGGTTTTATCCAGCCAATCTACCCATGATGCCTTATTGGAACTCTGTATTGTTTGTACTGAATATGGAGAAAAAGTCGCCCAAAACTACAATAGTCGTGCATTCTTCAAAAAGATCGACACTTTGTGCAGTCGTACTCGATTTGAATTGATGCATTGTGACAATGCTTTGTCCAATCTTAACTCCCAAGGCATTGTCTGGGCAATTAAGGAATTGATATTCTCTACGACCAGAATAATAAATGCATGGAATATAGCCAAAAGTTATGTGTATGATTCTTCAGAGGGTTTGGATAAAGTTAGAGCTGGTTTAAGTGGGCAATTTGTTTCGAGCTTTAACACTTGGCAGGAAACCACAAAGGTGTTTTTGGAGAATTCACGAATGTCTTTTATAAAACTAGATAATCTTGCACATATTGAAAGTAATAACTTTAAAAAAGATGATGCTTCAAAATTGATGAAGGTTTTTAAAGATCAGTTGCAGCAATTGAAAAGCTCAGAGGTGTTTTTTAGGACACTCTTCTGTCGGAATTATGTATGTCTAAAAGAAGGGATTCAAATATTTATGATTACATTTAATACTTTTCCTAATAGTTTCCAGATTTTATAGAGCAGACTCCTGACTTTCTGGATATTCGTTCGATTGTCAATAAACTCCATAATGGTGGTTATGGACATATATTTGAGGTTGTCCACGATGTTCGTTTTACTATAAATCAAGTGAAAAAGTACCTAATGGCAAGTGATATTCATTTTTCTATATTTTACCTTTAATTTATTTAATTATTTATTTTTTAGAGAAATATCGATCCAAATCTAGATCGAGCAGTTAATGATTTTCAAGCAGATGTTGAGAAGATTCTTGCTCAAAAGACATTTAAAAAGTATCAATTTGATCATATTGAAGGGAGACCAAATGAGATACTTTTATATTACAATATTTGATTATTATTATAAGGATTTTTTCTTTCTTGTCTTAAGCTATATGAATCATATTTTTATGTTTAATGTTTTTGTGAATTGAATTGAGTGTGAAATGTGTGTTTATTGTATTAGATTTTTAAGAAATAATTCTACTTTCTACATACCTGTGTGAGAATGAAGATTTTGAATGAATTTTATGTGAAATATTTGTGTGGAATGTTTGTCTTTTTGAAAAACACACAGCAATACAGTGAAGATATTTTTAAATAAATATTTTTTATAAGAAATGTTATTTTATGAAGAATAAAATTTAAATTTTGTATACTATCTGTATGTCCACCTGTTTTTTTAAAGAATTGAAATTAAACAATTTCATGAATTCATGTTTAGTCAGTGTCAGTGCATTTCCGAGAATTTTAGGAGAGGAGAAATTCTTGGAAAAACAAAACCGTTTTTTTTTGCTGGCAGGTATTTAGGGTTTGTTTGATTTAATATGTATTTTGTTTGTATTTATTTAACTTTATGTTAGCCGTGTTCATTTTTTCATGTTTTTAAATGGAACTGAGAACTGACAGTTGTGAAGTTCCCAAAAATGGCAAAGACAAAACTCACTTGCTGAAACGTTTGATGAAATTCACAGATACAGAATTGTGAGGTTGGTCAAAGATGGGTTTTAATCAATTTTCTTATGAATTTATTTTTTAGCGTGTTGTATGAAATTTTCCTGTTACAAAAATAGTAGGTACTTGTTTTTAGAAATTGACAACTGTCAAATGTCCTTGTCATTAAAACTGGCAAGCAAAAAATGGTCGGTTTTTGGCCATTAGCTTTTTTTTTACTTGCGAGTTTGAGATTTTATAGAGAATGTCAAATAAGTAGATTTCGCTAATATATCTGTGTAGATGTACTCCGAGCGTTCTATGTCCATTGAACAATTTTCTTCAAACTTAATAGTTAATAGCTTTGGATAATTCATTCTAGAGGGAAAATTTGAGAATTTTGTTTAAAACCAAAACTAGTATACCTCATACATATATATGTACCTATTGGAAATATAAAAGTTTATTTTTGTTTCAAGAACGGCCGTAACGATTTCGTTTAAAATTTTTGTGAATAATTAGGTATTTATAAAATAACCAATATGATGATATACTTTTGTGATAAAAAATATTAATAATAAAATTTACTATTTCTGAATTTCTCGCAAACTATTTAGACGTTTTCAACTAAAGTTTTTGTAAAGAAACTTTTGATTACTGTTGGCCACTCTTTGCAAAAGTACAAGAGTGAAAATATTTTTTCTCACTAGCGCAATTATCTAATTTGTAAAAAAAAGTATACAAAATGTTTTTTAGACCAAAAAATAATTTTTGTTATTTGTTCATTTCGGGCAATCATCAAAAAATCAGTTAGAAAATTTTCATTCTGTACCTTATCACTTTTTAGGTCAATGTCGTTTTCACTTCAGCCCAAATGAGATATTTTCGCAAATCTAGGTCTGTTCAGATATCAAATTCTATTTTTTTTTCTTTACGATTTGACACTCGAAATGAGATAATTTGCGTAACTATCTCATTTTGGGCTATAGTGAAAACGGCTGTGAGGGTTTATACTAAAATTATACAAAAAAAAAAAAAACATTTTCGGATTTAAAATTAACTCTTGTTTTTCGAATAATAAAGATTTTGAGAGTGGGTGAATGGATTTTTTTTTAAATTTTGTATTTAAGTTTTGATTACTTTTGTCCTACAAATGACACCCTTATTTTTTCTTGAAAAATGATAGAATATTTTTAAAATATAAAAAATACTTTGTTTAAATTGTTTTTAACGGTTTTCATTTTTTTTTTACTAAACATTAATTTAATACTAGAAAATGAAAAAACGTACTTGCCTCTTTTTGTCGTCAGAATCATTAAAATGCTCTTAAAGATATTCTAAAAACATATCTCATTTTATTTTTTTATTTTTACTTTTTTTACCCTTTACCCTAGGGCCCAGTCAAAGCTATCATTGGATTGCACCACTGAAATTTTTTATTTCCAATTTTCTTCTCACTCTCTTGGTTTTTGTTTCAA
The DNA here is from genome assembly GCF_945859705.1 of Episyrphus balteatus. Taxonomy (NCBI): domain Eukaryota; kingdom Metazoa; phylum Arthropoda; class Insecta; order Diptera; family Syrphidae; genus Episyrphus; species Episyrphus balteatus. The sequence goes on along the minus strand of NC_079134.1, from coordinate 9,921,055 downwards.
TGATCAATTCTTAACTCAAATATTTTTTTTAATTGCAATCCGCCGAGGTTGTTAAAAATACAAATATTATTTAAAATAAAAATGACACAGCAATAATTTATTTAAATAAAAATGACAGAGCAATTATTTAGATATATGACAAAAAATAAAATGACAAAATTCTGGCAAGCATGATAGGCAATTTGTCACTCATTTAAATGGAACATAAATAAGTAAATGCCAGAGTGCATAAATATGGACACACCCAATTACTAGTTCTTGTAGTGTCTGAATTTCAGTAAAATTAACAAATCGAACGAACCCAACAAATAAGGTTTTCAAAATTCCCAGAAATTCCCCATCAAACCAAAGTAAAAACTGGGAGACAAAATTTTTTGTTTACGAAAATTCCAATTACTTGTTATATTTTTTAAATATTTCGATTTTCTAAACAGGTTTAATATAAATACACAATTATTTATTTGTTTCACAATCAATAATAAATATCACACAAATTTCATATTTAAGTCACATTTATGGTAAGAGATTTTCAAAAAAATACATTCAAAAAATTTTGGATAAACATTTTTGTTTAGATAAAATTTAAAAACACCTTACAAACTATAGATATGCATGAAAAAAAGTTGTAATAAGTAAAAAATGAATGAATGAACATTAATTTGATGAAAAAACATTATAATAAAAGAATAAAGCTGATGGCTTTTAGGTACATAATAAAACTTATCATTTTTATCCACTGAGATCATTTTAACAAATTTAAACATTTTAAACAAATTTTTAAAATTAAATTTAAGAAAAAAAAAAAATACATTTTCACTTGCCACTGTTATAAAGAATTTCATTTGGAATACCTTTGATATGATCAAAGTTATAATTTTCAAATGGTTCTTGAGCAATGATCATTTCGACTTCTTCTTGAAATAAGCTCACAGCTTCGGCAAGTTCAAGGTTTATATTTTCCTAAAAAATACAAATTTTATTTCCGTCTTAAATAGTCTCTTAACCCAATTTATTTAATCTCCATTATATTTCAATTTAATCCCTGTATTCAACACAGGCCACCTGACCTTAAGTTCTTACTTTCTAGAGCCTCTGATTGGTCAGAACCAAATGTCACTTGAATGTCATCTAGCTTTTTATGGCATCTGACCAATCAGAACCTTTAAAAATTCAAAACTTATGTTCAAGTGACCTGCATTGAACGCGGGGAATTTAAAATCAAAAATCTTTCAAATTTTAAAATTTCCCGCTTTAAATTTAATGGAGTTTAAATAAATTGGGCCCTAACGTTCTACCTTTAAATACTCCTTTGCCTGATAGATAATAAGTCTAATATCATGAACAACCTCAAAGACATGCCCATAAGCTCCAGTTTGGCATCTCAGAATAATTCCACGAATATCCATAAAATCTGGTGTTTGTGCTATAAATTCTGGAAACTTTAAAAAAATTTATAAAATTAGTTACCAATTTTGGTTAGTAAAATAATCTTGGTTTTGTACATAATTTTGGCAAAATTGTATCTTAAAAAAGACATCTCCATTCTTCATTTGCATTAAACGTCCCATTAAAACATTTAACTTATTTACAAGATCCTTTCCCAAAGGCTTTTCCAAATTCGGATCATAGTCAGTTGAGAATTTGGACAATTTATTTTCCAATACACGAATATCACAATTGAGTTTCTTTTCACTTTGAGCCTTGAATGCAGGCAATAAGTCATAGACAGTCGAAATATTTGATAAAGTCTTAACAAAGTTCTCATCAAAGAGTTGTTCTATCGAAGTCGTGGCTACTCCACCACCATCTGTAGAATCAGATGATTCTCGTTTAATGAAATTATAAGTTCCAGTCTTGAAATAAGTTCCATTTAAGGTATTTTCACGTTGAGTCAAATCCGAATCTTCAACCATAGTGTACATGTAGTTGTTGTTGTTTAAGGATGTTGTAGATTCCTTTGGCAATCCTCCAGCTCCTCCAACAAAATCATCCACCGAAGAAGTTGAATAATCAAATGAATCATCATTACTTGTAGGCTTCATCGGAGTTGAATTATTTGTTTTTTGATAGACATTCTTTTGAGACTGCACCAGATTGTCCAAGTTGATGAATGATTGAATAAGATTATCAACAAAATTCACTGTAGTCTCTTGCCAAGCTGAAAAACTTCGAACGAATTCGGGACTCAAAGCTGATCGAACTTTATTCAAGCCCTCTGGGGTATTGTAAACATAACCCTTTATGATAATCCATGCATTCATAACTCGAGTGAATACAAATATAAAGTCTTTAACAGCCCATGCAATGCCTTGCGAGTTGATATTTGGTAAAACACCATCAGGACGAACTAGATCCTGTTTCAAACGGGCACACAGACTGTCGATCTTTTTGAAGCATGGACGATTGCGATGTGTGAAGGCGAGTTTTTCGGCAGTTTCACTGCCCGATAAAGCAAGGGCTTTTAAAATTTCAAATGTAGCTGAATTTATAACGAAATCGGATGGGTCACCACCACCGCCAAGGATTGATGAAAGATTCTTGGCAATGCTAAATAGGATGAATATTAAAAATTGACAGGGTTGGGATTTAGGTCAAATAATACGAACCTCGGTTCATTGTTTGGATTTCGAGATGACACTGGGGAAGTTCTCAGATTTAGATCTTCTAAAAAATTAAGATGAATTTTTAAAAAAGCCTAGCTTCCCCCTTTCTTTTGAAATTAAAGGGGTTGGGGTCAAAATTCTGGCCAGGTCAAAATTCTTTTTTCAAAATTTAAAAATTTCTGTTTTTCTAAATTCTGCTTTTCAAATTCTGTTTTTATAAATTCTGCTTTTCAAAATTCTGCTTTTTATAATTCGGTTTTACAAAACTGCAAAAAAATTAAAAAATGGTTTGGAAAATGTTAAATATTTCGCTCTTTTTAACATTTTCCAAACCATTTTTTAATTATTTGTAGAATTATTTGTAAAATTATCTCCTGGCTACTTATTTGATATCTTCATTGTTTGTTTGATAAAACAAATTGGCTTAAAGCGACAATTTTTTGCTCGTTTGCCATTCAAGTTGTGTTTTTTATAAAGTTTTTTCTATTCTCGTGAATAAAATATTCAAGTTTACCTCATTAGTAGGTGCATAATATTTTTAAATATTTTTTAAAACTAAATCCCCAAAATTGGACATAGCAATTCCTATACAAGTATGGACTTAGAACAAAATATGATGGGACTTAGAACAATCAAGAATATTCGGGCTCATTTTCAAAAGGCTACTTCCCTGTTTTTATTGTTCTATGTCCCATTAAATTATATTATATGCGGAATGAAATTTTTTTGACAAAAACGGTTTTCAAATTCGGAAAGAACACCTTCAGATTAGTAAAACTGCATCATTAACTCATTTTCGATAAAAAGTGGATTTAGAACAATTTTGCTGTACGCCGACGAAATATTAAAAAAAGGTTTTCAATGTTAAATATTTTGGAAAAAATATTTAAAGATTTACTAATTTTTCTAGAAATGAATGATTTTATTTTGGTTTTTTTATTTTCGAATTGGCATAGTAATAAAAAGTTGCGCTATTTATAAACGAACAAAACCGTATACTTAAAATTTCTAAATAATTTCATTTTGAGGTGCCCCAAGCCCTCTGAACGCTTAAAAAGGGTACTTTTTGACCTTTAAATTAAATCGGGAAAAAATAAAGTTCAACATATTTTTATTTTAAATTCATGTTTCACTGAATATGAAACATCAAAAAAAAATAAGTTACTTGACTTTTTAATATATTTTTTTAGAAAAAAGACTTACGAAAAGTATGAACGAACATCCACCTTTGTTAAGATTCTTGATTGAAATCTCAATTAAAAGTGAAGTAAAACATATTTTTTAGATGTTTCAAACTCAGTTAAATATGAATTTAAAAGAAAATCTATATGTAACTTTATTTTTTCCCATTTAATTTAAAGGTCAAAAATTCCCCTTTTAAAGCATTCAGAGGGCTTGGGACACCTCAAAATGAAATTATTTAATAATTGTATATATACATTTTTGTTCGTTTATAAAATAGCGCAACTTTTTATTACTATGCCAATTCTAAAATAAAAAACAAAAATAAAATCACTCCACCCTAATAAATATTCAAAAAATTGAATAAGAAATGGAATATTTTGAATTACAAAACATAGTTTCTAATTAGTTTGCAACGGTTTATAGCATTTGAATTATAGAAAGTCAGTCTACATTCGCGATAATTAAGACACAATCATTGGAAAGTACGAAAGTTGAAGTACATTAATAAGCTGTAAGCGCATATGCTATGAAAAAAAAAAAAAACAGAATTATCAGAATTGTTTTGTTCAAAAACATTCTGCCGGAATTTTGATAAGAATTTTAAAAAGCAGATTTTTGAAAAAGATAATTTTCGTTAAAAAAGCGGAATTGTGAATAGCATTCGCAGACAGAATTTTGACCCGCTCTCAAATTAAACTTACCTTTTATGCCTGTTTCCGGTGGTTCAACTTGAAGATTAACTTTCCCCATAGATGCCGCCACGTCATTCATGGAATTTATGTTAATAGGATTGTTCTGATTGACGCATTGGACACCGATTTGAATAGTCATCTTTCCAGGTTCTCGGGAATTTATATTCGGTTGTGTTTGTTGTTGTTGTTGGGCATTACCTGAAGCTACTGTTCCATTAGGAATAGTTTGTGTGGTAAAAAATGGCATTGCTGCATATTGCATATTTGGAGTGAGTGCATATTGAAGAGCCATATTTGGTGCTGGTATGATTGGTGATAGAAAAGCTCCATATGGCCAAATTGATGGAATATCTATTTTACCATTATTTTGTATCCCATTTTTTTTAATTTACAAAAAATAAGAAAAAAAACTCACCTTGATTACTCATGGTTGGAAAACGCATGCGATCCATTGATGTTGTTGTTGTTGTATGAATAAACTTTTCACGATTTTCACAATAATTAAAATCTGAATGAGAGCTTGCAGCTGAAAGTTTACTATTCATTCCAAGGATTTTGCGAGCTTTAATAAAATTTAAATAAAAATTGGAAAATAATATAAATATGGCTTGAAAACCTATGCTACTATAATTTATTAAAAAATATAAAGTAGTTTTTGTAAAGTGAATTTTTAAAAATACATATAAACTTACGACGTGGTTGATCTCTTTGGTCATTCATGATTTGTTAATGAATTTTGGAAAAGTGTTTCAAATTGGGATACCTTTTCGATTCCAATTGGAAGAAAAATGAAAACAAAACATGAAAGCATCGCATTTTTCAATTGTTGATGCGTAATAAATTCAGATTGATAATGCAACGCCGCCTTTGAAGTGGATTTAGCGGTATTTAAAATCATATGGCTAATTTTATTTTGTAGGGTTGCCGCAGTTATTTATAAATTGTTTATAAAAATTATGTAAAAATTTAAAAGTATTTTTGAAGAACTTTAAAACTAACTTCATAATAACTTTTTACTTGCGAGGTACTAGAGGGGAAATTGAAATTTTTTTAGAACCAAATTTAACGGTACTTTCCTATGAATAAAATGAAAAAAGTTGATTTTAGCAAAAAACGGCTCCAACGATTTTGATTGACATAGAAGCGTTTTCTTGATGTTTTACTTTCTCGTAAACGACAAAATCAATTTTAATTAAATTTAAAAAAAAAACGTTTTAGTGAATTTCAGGTAGGTATGCACAGTAAAATTAAGAAAATAATTCAAAAAAATTAATTTTTGAGTTTTAAAAAAAGTTGATATTTTTTTTAAATAATTTGTTGATTAATATTTTCTTTTTAATGGTATATTAAATTTTACGTTATACATCTGTCACAATTAGGCGGAAGGGAAAAAAGTAAAGAAAAATGTCAGCTAAATTTGAGAGCTTAAAAAAAATCTTTTATGAATTTTTTAAAAGCTTAAGGGGGGAAATCCCTCTGGAATTTTTTATTTTGAAATTACTTTTTTTTTGTCTAATAAATTCATTTATCAACCGAAGAAACTATTTTCAGTGGTCTTAGCCTTAAATGAAGCCTCAAAAGTCTCTAGATAATCCCGAATCCGCATTTTTCTCGAAACGCGTTTTTTTCCGCGCCGTGCAACGTAACTCAAAAACTAATGAAGCTATCGACTTGAAAGGCAAATTACTCTTAAAATAATTGGCCACTGCATGAACCTAAAAGTTTAATAAAATAATTACAATAAACATTTTTTTTTAACAATTTCTTTATAAAAAAACACTGTGTTTTTTCGTTTTTTTTGGTCTCTTATTTTTATTTTAGATTTGTTTTTACTAAATTTAGGTTCATGCAATGCGTATAAATATATTTTATTGGAAAAAAATTTCTTTTTTGATCATAAATAGTTTTCTGAACCAGGGCATTGCACGGCGCAAACGCGAGGCGTCAACTTCAAAGAGCTGTAGAGCCGCAATTTTGTTACCTCAAAAAAAAATTGTATCAATACTTCATAATGTCAATAATATCATATACTTTTCCAAATTTCAACAACTGCTTTCGGTTTTCCAAAAAAAATTATTGAAAAGCTGTCTTCCAGAGGGATTTCCCCCCTTAGCCTTAACTAAAATAATAAATAAATAAAATATTTATATTTGAAAATAAAGATACTGCTTTTAAATTCCAGTATCATATCGTTGATTCTTGTTTCAGGAGTTACATAAATCGTTTCCAAAAGCACAATTTTTATATACCTACGCGAAAAAAATTTTTTAAATTAAATTTTTTTTAAATTAAAAAATTCAAAATTTAAAATTCTAAAAAAAAGCGCATGTATGTTTTGAAAAACAAATACATGCATATTTTAAATTTTTTTAAAAATAATATTGGCTTTATATCCGCCGCCAAAATTTTAAAAATTAAGTTTTTTTTTTTAATTTAAAATTAAAAAATTCAAAATTTAAAAATCTAAAAAATAGCACATGAATGTTTTGAAAAAAAAAACAAAGTGCCGGGCTACACGGTGATTTTTCAATTGCCTATCCAGTCAGGTTGTAGGCAAGAGGGGTGAGGATTTTCCTCTTTTTAACATTTGTTCCTAGAAAATGTGAATTGGAAAGTGATTGGGCAGAGTGAGCTCTAGGGCACTCTGGGTCGCTCCGAATTCGTCGTCAAGTGTTTTTTGTAGCTCCTTTTTCAACCAGACTTATTTCCTCTGTGTTCGCTCTGATCGCTGTTGTCATTCAAAAAAAAAAAAAAAAATTGTTTGGAGTGCGAAAAGTGATTTACCGTTTGTGGATACAAAATTTGTGTGGTAAATATGAGATTTTTCACGAAATTCATGAAATAAGAAACTAAATAAAGTAAAAAATGTCAAAACAGAAATCAGCTGATGAAAAAAAGCTCTGACGTTCGATGTAAAATGAAAACCCGACAAAGTCTGAGGGCCCTGGAGCGGGGAACAGCGAACAGACTTTTTTGTGAAAAATTTTGATTTTTTTAAATTTGAAAATTTTAACTCACCACGATTTTTTAATCGTGCAAGTTTAGTTGAAATCACATTTCTAAAAATGATTAATTCACCATTTAGCAATGAGTACTATTTATAGATCAATTTGGCACCACTAAAAATGCTGAATTTGAACTGTCATTTTGGTCACACCTGTCACCAAAATTCAACAAACCACTTCAAACGTCAGTCTATGACCATTTTCACTTGTTTCTCTTTCTTCATTTTCATCAACAAAATAGAAAATTGGTCCATCTTCTCCTAATTTTTCTTAATCGAAAACGCAACGAAATTATCAATAAAAAATGACAGAAATAAATTTTGAAAATGAAATCTCGAATGGAAAAAACAAAAATTGCGTACGATGCCAATTTTGTAAATCATTAATGCTATCAAAACAACAAGGAAACTATTTACAACAAGATCAAGAGGTAACACCTTGTTCAATTAGAGATTTCCTTGATGTAATTTATTAACATTTTCTCACAGATAAACTTACCAACAATTCATGCTAAAAACACCAAAGATCCATCAGAAATTGAGACTGAACCGATGAAGGATTTCTGGACAGTTGGTGATATGTTTCAATTCGAGAACATTGGTTTTTCAAATACCGTAGGCAATTTAAAGTATCTGATTTGTGCTGATTGTGATATGGGTCCGGTTGGATACCAAGATGTAGGAATTGATAAAATTTGTTATGTTGCTCTTAGTCGAGTGAAACATGAGAATTAGATTGATCCTAACCCAGAATTATGTGCTTTTTTTTTTATATAATTTAAGCAATTTTAGTTTTCTTTTTTTGATAAATATGTGTAAATTTGTATTTAACGCCAATAAAGTACGTTTAAACTAGAATTTATTTTTATTAATATTTTTGAAGTAAATTTTGTATAGTTTCCTATAGAATTATTCAATTTCTAACCACTTTATCTGTTGCTCATAATATCTTAAGGATTAGGCCATTAAAACATTTGTAGTTACTCTTGTTTAAGAAAATGAATTGATCTACTTCTTAGTACTTAAAGCTGCTTTGAACTACTCTTCAATAGAGTGATAGTAGTTTAAAGCAACTTTAAAGAAGCTAATATGTACTTTAAATAGGTTCTTTCGTTTAAGTCGTTTGTGTTTTTACTTGCGATGTATATAAGAGTGTCCCGTCATTTTATGATGATTTTTGTTTTTCTCCTATTTTATCGAAAGAAGTATCAAAAGTTGCGTATTAACGAGTAGCTTTTGATATGATCTAACTTTTTAATTTGGACATAACTTTTCGGGTATCTCGAAATTAAAAAGTAAGTATACCTTCAGAGTCTTCTCTTGAATACGCAACTTTTTAAACCTCTTACGATAAAATAGACTCGTAAAAGAAATTTATTTTTGCGCTTTTCTATTCAAAAAGGTTTAAAATTTCTGCTTTAAAGTATGAACTCTATAAATAAATTAAATTTACGGGTCTATTTAATCCTAAGAGATCTCAAAAGTTGCGTATTGAAGAGAAGAATCTGAGGGTATACTTACTTTTTAATTTCGAGATAACTTTTGAGCCTCTACTAGCGATTATATAAATACTCTTTAGAAACTTTTAAAGCTCGAAAAGTTATGTTCAAATTAAAAAGAAATATCATATTAAAATTATTTCTTCTTTAATATATAATATTAACTTCTATGTGGACTTGAGGCCAAATTCATTTACCCTAATATTTCTTCGACAACCGAAAGTTCAGGAATAATGTTAAGCAAAATCATCATAAAATGACGGGGCACTCTAATGTACATAAGCATGAAGTAATGTGTTGGTACAAAAAAAAGTTGAGATAACAATCAGACGATGATTGAGAATGCCAAAAAAGTGGGTCCTAAAAGTCTGTCAGCCTAAACAGATGAACCAATTAACATCAAACTTGGTATGTAGCCTATTCTGGCGATTCTCCAGATGAGTTTTAAGAATCAATTTTCTTGGACCAAAAAAAGCTATACCTGTCATGTATCGATTCTGAAAAGTTTAATTTTTTTTCAAAAAATTAATTAAAATGAACTAAAAAAAAAAATCGAAAATCATTAAGGGTACATGCCATAGAACCGTTATTTACCAAAGCTATTCATTCGTTTTCATACAAAATCATTTATAAAGTATAAAATATATAAAGTATAAATATTACCCAAAAATAAAATGTTGAAAAAAATATTGTTTTTCAAAAATTTATTTAGGTCCAATTTATTCACACTCCAGTAAATTTAAAGTCGCCATTAAAAAAGGGAAATTTTAAAATTTGTATGCGATTTGACAGTTTTATAATTTTTAATGGAGCCTTTAAAAATAATGGAGAGTGAATAAATTGGGCCTTAAAGAAATAAAAATCTTAAAATTTTAAAATGTTTTTTCTTAAGACTAATAATTGCATTGCTTTCAAACTCGAAAAAATAGAATCGTATCTCAAAATAATCTAAACTTGACATTCAAATGTAGTTTTTACTTACTTATTCATTAATTTAATAGGAATCGTTCTAAGCTTTCTTCAAGTCAATGGATAAAATAAAACCATTAAGTCGTAAGTGGCTAATTTTGAAGTTAATCCCAGTGATTCTGATGACGAAAACGATCATCTGCCTGTATTAGGGTGGCCCTTATATGGGTTTTTTCCTAAACATGATCTAAATAGCGGAAAAATGTTCTCTAATTTTTGCGGTTTTTAATTTCAACTGCTTAGTCTCCCGGTTCAATCCACGAGTGTAATGGAATATTATATAAAATTACCTATAAAAATTAAAGTAAATGTGTTTGACATTCAAATTTCACTTTAAATCCGACAGAAGAAGAAGGTCAAATAAAAATCTTAAACAAAATAGGGAAATTGTTTCTCAATATTTCTAACCCGATGAAAAAGTGCAGAAGAAAAAGTGCTTTAAAAGTACCATTTACTGTCTTCCTGATGACGGAGCGAAAGATTTCAGAATGAGTGAATACGAATTTGGGTTTAAGACATCTAATTACCAACAGAAAGTAAAAAGATTCACAAAAAAACAACTCACCCGATTTTGTTTTTCTATATTTATTTCATAATAATGTGTATTTCTTGCTATTGAAACTTTTTTAGCGTTTATTTCGCTTTGCACTCATCAAATTTAAAATTAAAACTGACAAATATAGCAAAACAACATCGGTTGACTTTTCTAAAAAAAAATTGAGTGTTTTTAAAAAAATCAGGTACTTGTTACAAGTTTTTTTTAGAAAGACCGGCTTTGCTGGTATTAAAAACACAAAGTGTTCGAAGGACATTTCAACGAAATCGCGAAGAAGCAGACCCAAATACTAAAAAAAAAATGCAACGACACCCCTGCTTTCAGTTGAACCCAACATGAAACAGGGAGCCTTGCCTTCGTTTTCCGTGGGGCCAAATATGCGTTCTCCACTTGTTAGGCCCTAAAGGTTCTTCCAAATTAATGCGTTTCTATAGTACGACAAACTCAACAGTGTGTAACTAAAATTCTCGCTATTACCGAAGCTTGTTGGTTTGGTAGTGTGATAAAATGGAAGAGTTGTGGTTCCATTCGATACCATGCCAATTATAGTTGTAGTTGAAACCAATTTGGAGAATGAGCTGTAAACAAAATAAACCTTTATCACAAAAAAGTACAATTATTTGAATGCTTTAATACTTATTTATTTCAATTATTGGGTATAATTTTTTGTTAGTTCGAACTTGATGCGTTTTCTAGGTTTTATATCAAAATGAAATGACATGATAATAATATATACCTACTCCAACGCATTTTAATAATTTTTTTTTTTTATTTTCTTATATTGCTTAAAATACATCTAAAAATCAATTAATTTAGATGAGAATTACTATAAATCTAAAAAAAATGTTTGTAATTTTCTCTTTTTTTTTTTTTTTTAGTATTTCCAACAATTTCATTTAAAACTTTCAATGCAATGCAAAATATATGTGAGTATTTTTTGTTTCTAAAATATTTCTTTTTTGTTTAAATCAATATTAAAATAAAAATTAATAATGTATGAGAAAATTATTAGTGGGCTTGTGTGGGTTTGTGGGTGGGTTATAATAAAATGGAAATAAATAAATCGAACGGAAGTGTTATATTTTAAAAACTAGTATTTTTTTAAAAACTATTATGCCTAGGTACTTTCCCATTTTGTTAGCCATAAAAGCTCAATAACTCCTCATTTTTTTTTTTCTAATATTTTAAATGCAAAACAGACTTTTTTTTGTTTTGTTTGTTGTTAAAAATAAAATTAAGACAAACATTTAAAAAAAAAATGAGAAATTAATGAGTACAAATCGAAATGGCCAAAGATGATTAATAGGATGCTAGAGTGAAACTACGTACAAAAATATGGAAGTGTACTCCTGGCCGATATGATTTCAACTTTCCCATGCCTGGGACTATCATTAGTTCGCATCATTTCATTACACAACAATCGACCTGATGGCCCAGATCGTATCTTTGTTGCAACCGTCTTAACCATTCCCTCCGACTCATCCAATGTCTTTAAAAAGCATCCTTTACAAGTTGGCAAGACTTTTCCACCAATTTCAAGGCAGTACGAATAAGTTTTGGTTCTATACTTCTCTCTGTCCGAATCAAAGTTTCGTGGACGAACAGATTTCTTATTGATAACTGTTATCATGGACGCAACATATTCAGCCCGTTTTTCATAAGTCCCCAATGACCAGTACTCATTGAAAATGGCTTGCTGTATTTCGGGAGTAAATCGAGTGCTACATTTGGCACGACATTCGGTCAAAGGAACAACCTTTTTAGCAGGCACATATTTGCCCGAACTAGTGACATAGGCTAAGCCACTATTGCGGCATGCTTTTCTCAACTGTTTAGATGAACGAGCACTCTCGTCCATGTTGGCATCGAGGCTGGCCTCATTTTCATTGTCATTGGCATCATCGTCGTCATCGTCGATGGTAATTGATTCGAGAGTTTCATTATTGGAACTATCGCTAGGTGGATCATTAATTGTTTCGTTGCAAGAAAAGTCATCTTCTGATGTGTTTATATATTTCATCTTAAATAATTTTAGATTAAATTAATTATTAAAGATTTATGACAGATTGTCTATTAGAATAATTAAGCTACCTTCGAGAATAATTATGAGGGGAAATTTCGAAATGTTTTTCTGTGCGATGGAATTTAACTTTGGATTTGGAAGTTCAATCAAGACACTAACAATGTTGGTTTTTTTGTATGTTTAATGAAACAACAGCAAATTTTTGTTAAAGAATCTTCTTTTCTTTTTTTTTGAGAAAAAAAATGTTATAAACAATCTGCTGTCTCTTCAATTTTTTTTCTTTTCCGTGACAGATAAGAAAAAAATATATTCAGAAATGGAGAATAGAACGCAGGGAGAGAGATAAACAAAGAGATAATTTCTCATTTTATGTTTTTTCTTTTCATTTTGTATGTTACAAAATGTGTTTGTGTAAATGCATTCAGCAGATGGTGATAATAAAATTTTATTGGTAAACAGAGGGTGTGGTGAGTATTTTTTTGAAGTAATTAATAGTCCAGGGAAAATGTTGATAATTAAAAAAAAATGTAGGACAAATTTTGAAAATGCATTGAATTTTAAATTTTTAAAAATCCTTTTTTAGGCCGTGTGTGAATTGGGTTAAGTATTTTGCCGTTTTATTATTGATGATTGGACTTTAGTGATCATTTTGGTAGATGCAATTCAATTCATACTTAACGCTTCGCTAGTATATTCAGCTTCCTCAGGGGGTTTTAATTTGATTAATCAAAACTGGATAGGGATACATTTGTGACGTTCCTATTTTTTGTTAAAATAATGCGTTTTTCTTTTTAGCTCCGCACAGGGCATAGAACGGGGCCTGAATGAATAGGGCTCGCTCTAACCTCTGAACTCAGCGCAACCTGAGCGCCTGAGCTGAAAAAGTTTTTTTTGACAGATTAGTTTCCCGCTCGGGGCTTAAAAAGAAAAACGCCTACCTATAAGATGTAAAAACAAAACAATAATTGGTGGTAAGATATACAATGAAACTTCGTACTATTGTGAACATGCCTTTTAAAATTCACACCATAATAATATCATCAATAGGTAGTATTCATGAAACGGGTTAAGCTCTTGGTAAACCTGGTAAAATGGTATCGAACTGTCAAATCCATATAAAATTTTGACAGTTTTACCACTTTGTCACGTTTACCAGAGCTTACACCGTTTCATGAATAACCCTAATAGGGGGGTTCACATTGACCAACTTACCGGACAGACCGGTTGTCATTTGGCCTGATGGCCGAATTATATTTTTCGTTCACACTCTTCAGACAATTTTCGTCAAAACCCATTTTTCAGCTTATTTTTAATATATCTTTACCCTATTCTGCTCTCAAATAAGAGAGAATGGATTATCACTGTCTGCCGGACAGACATGTCGTTTAATTGACTAACATGTCGGTCCGACCACCAAAAAATCAAAATTTTTTGAAAACCATCCGGCAAACCGGACAGGCTGTCGGATGGGTGTTCACATTATCAAAACAGCATCAGATCAGACCAAATGGCGGCTGGTCTGTCCGGTAAGTTGGTCAATGTGAACCCCCCTAATATCTATATCACTTTGACAGTTATCGAAAAGTAAATTTTCTTTCTGATACAAACGGTGGAAAAAATGTATAACTTCAAAAACATTTATAGGTATATTAACCCTCTGTCGGTACACGGGTGAAAATACTTTTTTGAATACAATATTCGAATTCCTCGGAATATTCTACATCAATTTCATATATGATTCTTTATAAAATAGTGAGACCGAAAAAAGTTCTAGCGACATGAAAAAGTATAAACCAAATTCGCAAAAAAGAGGTGTGCCTACAGAGGGTTAATTACAATTAACACATTATCGCCCATGAAACCTCGTAAACCCACTTTTTGCTAAAAAAAAAATAGATTTTTGAAAATTCAGTTGGCAAAAAGGAATTTATCGTGCTTTGAATATTTGGGAAAATGTTTCATTTTCAAAATATATGAGAATGTGAATCAAAGATACCTGTGCCTTGTTCTGTGATTTTATCACTGGCGATAAACATCTTTGAATTCCTATAAAATGGATTTTATACCATTAAAATAAAAGGAATTTCGTATAAAGCGATATTTAAAATTCATAAATTTTGAATTAGAATAAAATTGAATTGAATTAAATAAAGTGTATTTTATAACAACTCAAAAAAGTTTATCAGTTTTTATCATCATTAAAGAAATGACGTTAGTTTAAAATAGAGCCATAAAATCGTTAAACTTTAATATATCGAAAAACCCTACGTACTTTACAGAGTTGGGGTGCATACTATAAAAAGAAATTTGTTTTTTTGTTTTCGATACAAAACTTGCAAACTGGTCACCCATGGAAAAAAAGAGTTTACGATCATTGAGAATTACGTCGTCATTTTATTAAATTTAGTATAATAAGCTTATTCTGTTGTGTTGGCATACAATAATGTTTCTCAAGAAAAAAATTACTCAAGATTTCGCGCCTTAATTCACTTAAGTAGTGTGCTGAATTCAAAATGTTTACAGATTTATTCTATCACGTCTAGTTTTTGAGATTTATTCATTGCCATTTTCGCTAAAAACTCTCTTAATCAAATTTTCGATGAAATGATTTAATGTTTGATCCAAAATATCCGATAGCCTGTTCCGATCGGAACTTCAAGGTATCCACTTCTGAAAAAAAAGTATACAATCGCATTCATTTGACACATGTGTCAGTGTGATTTATTCAATAAATAAAAATCCTGTGATGCTCAAGTCTTCTTAATTTCAACCAACCTCTCTTGCTGAGGCTTTGTCGCTGTTTTTTATTAATCTACACTAAAAAATCAAAATCATATTTACATTTTTACATTTTTTTTTCTGTGAAATTCAACTTTTCTGAAAATATTCCGCAACTATTTTGTGTCGGAGAATTTCCGATGAAATTCAAAGCACAACTGTCAAAAAGTCTTTGCTGAACACACTTCATCGCAATGCGTTGATGGGCGCCATGTTTCATCGGAAGATTCTCCGATATGTCAATCGGAACGGATACCTCGATAAGGCTGAATATAAATATCTTCTAGACGAGAAGAAAATTCATAAGCAGATAAAAACTTAAAAATAAACCTAATCCGAGTTTTTGACCTGTTCAGTATTTCAAAAACTCTAAAATACCATTTTGACTTCAGATTCGGACTCAGCGCACAAAAAACCTTAAAAAAAGTAATTGCATTTTCGTTGGAGACCAGTGTGATTAAAAACTTCAGAAACTTTACAGTTCATACTTTTATATCCATGCAAAACCTTTTATATTAAAATTATAGTATTTGCGCATTATGCATAAACAAAGTAATTCTACACTTTGCCCACAAGTGAATAAATGCAGATAACAAATTACAACACTTGTAAGCGGCAGGACAAGTCTCACCATGTTAGAAAATGGTACTAAAAGCTTGTGTTTTTATGTTCAACTTTAAAATTTAAGTTTCGTTTCAGGAGGCCTATTACATAATACGAAACGAACGACAAAACAACGATAGCCACGACAAAAGATAGTCGCGACAGAGAGCGACTATATAAAACGATAACGCATAAAAGAAATTGTACCAGATGAAACAGGAAAAAAAATCCTTTTTCAAGCGCAACTAACTTCACTCCTATTTGTGACTGTCAAAATTGGCTCAATAAACAAACAAAAAAAAGTAAATTAAATTTCTAATCTTTGCTAAAAATGTGTTTTCAGAGTGTATTTGAAGATTTTCCACAAGTGGACAAAAATAAGAAAATACTTTAATAATTTTACTTGTGTTTAAAAGACCATACATTTGTCTGCGAAAATGTTCCAAATTATTTTGGATTTAGCCTTGGCTTGGGCTTGGGTGTAAGGTCGGGATTGTTTTCCATGCCTTTGATAAGAAAATCCATTTGTTGGCGGCCTATTAAATGTATAAAATATTTTATTATTTTCATTTTTCATTTCCAAATACAATGTATTCACATTTTTTTACCGAACAAGAATATCACTGGCAGACACGAAATATTTTTTAAACGACGAATTAAAAATGTATTTATTTACATATTCTCTTCCAATTAGTTTTTTATTTTAATTATTTCAAGAGGAATATCACTAGTAGACACAAAATATTTTCCACAACAAAACCAAAACGAATGTCAGTCGTATTGACAAAACGAGTATCGTTCAGCCTTAAACGATTTTCGTTTTACGCAGTCGCGTGTCATCGTTTTTATACGATAATCGTTTTACGGAGTCGCTTTTCAACGATAACGAGCCGATTTAAACGATAATCGTTTTACGTAATAGGCCCCCAGAAAATGGCACTCAGAAATGCGATTGTCTTTTATTTTAAGATACATGCATTTATAAAAAAAATAATCAAAATAAAAAGGCTTTTACTACTTTGATTTTTTTTCAAATGCATCTCAATAGAAGAACTCAAGCAGCGTAACTACTTTTTTGGGGTTCAAATTCACTTAAGAAGTTGTGTTATTCACGGCTGTTCTAATATTCTTTCGAATATGAAAACGGAAACGAAAATAAAATCCGTACGGATTGAAGAAATTGGGACTTAAATAACAAGATTTAGATCAGAAACTGAGATGGTTACTGTGGCGTATGTGTAACTTTTTTATGTATTGATAAACGGTAGGTGCAAATAGAAATTTTCTATCGCTAAGGAAATAATACTTATAAATTATATAGTTGACCATTAAAAATTTTACATACATAGTTGAGTTAAAAAATCGAAATCGTTGGCATTTCATATTTTTAAATTCTTTGATTTTTAAATGAAAAAAATATAAAAAATTGCTCTTCGTAAAACGCCTTACCATTAATTTCTTTTTATTGTGCAGATTGTTGAGCACTGTAAATGATATAAAAGAAGAAGTTACACATTTCCGTTCTTCATAACAAAGTCAAAGAAATTAACATGTTAATCACCTTTCGTTTTTGTAAAACAACATTTAAAAATTTAGCTTACCTGCAAAAATTTTTTTCGCTTGAATTTTATTTCATTTTGTTAAGATTAACAATAAAAGCGAAAAGGGAACAATATTATCAACAGAGACTCCCTCGCCCGATTTCTTTTCATTCAAAATAATTTGACCTAAGCCAGAAAAAATTTTTTTTTTTATTCAAATAAAACACATTTTTTTTATTTATATCGAATAAAACAACAAAATTCTTTATTGCTTTATCCCAAAGATTTCAAATTTTTCCATTATCTCTCAATCCTACTAACACAATAATAGCAATAAATATGTTTTCATATATATTTTTTGTTTGTTTTTGACTTTGTATAATATTATAATAACTTTTTATTTCATTTTCATGTTATTTTTTTTATGTCTGGTATTTAATTTAAATTAAAAAAAAATTTATGCAATTATGATAAAACACTGGCAGTTATTATTCAAAAAAGAATTTCATGCAATTTTTGTTTTGTCTATAAATGTATACCAATAGCAGTTGTTATATATTTTTTTTTTCTTTAATAATATTACAATATTGGTTCTCTCTGCAATAGTTTTTTTTTGTTGTTTGTTTTTTTCTTTTTTTAAGTGCAAAATGTGTTAAATAACTATTACTTATACAATAAAAAGTAATAGAACTACATTATAAGAAACATTCATAGTCAATTTTTGTTTGAAAAAAGGCATGATTGCATTTTTTTGAATAAAATTTTTTTTCTCAGACACGAAAGAGATTTTTATTATTTTTAGTTTTTGTTAAAGTAAAAGTAAAAAATAACTAAAATGGAGGTCCTTGTACAAGGACCTATGTTGTTTTTTTTGTATTTTTCTATTAACTACGATTAATTTTTGGTATTAGCTGCATTTGCATTTTACTTTATTTGTCTATAAATATCTATATTTGTTTTTTTTTTTTTTTTTTTATAATAACTAACTTTATAATTAAAATTTAACAATTTAAGTTTTTTGTTTTTTGTTTTTTTTTTTTTTATTTTTAATTATGTTAAAAGCTACATGTAAACAATTTGTAAGATTTATTTTTTCTACAGCATTTGAAGCAATTTTTATGGGTAATTTTTGAAATCGCTATTTTCAACTTGAAGATGAGAGATAAACAAAATTTGATGTCAGATCGATCGATTTTGGTGGTGTTGATCGATTTACGATTTGGTGGTCTTGTTATACGGTGGATGTATTTTTTTTGGATCTGAATCAAATGTTCTTTTTATATAAAAAAAACATTCTAACATTTTTATTTGATCTCTTTCTTAAGTTTATAAATCGTCGATAATAAAATCACCCACTAAATTGCAAATTAAAAATGAATAACATAAAGTTGTAGGGAAATATTTTACTTATTTATTACCTATATATTTTTTTTTTAAATTTAATTTATAATTTATTTTTATATACAAAAAGTATTTTTTGTAATTTTTGTTTTTTTTTTCTGTTGAAATTTTTTAATGAGATTTTTCTTGTGACTATCGATTTTCGTTCGCTATAAAATGTAATTTTTTCAATTTATCTTTGGTTCAGCTGTTTCCTCGTAGGTTTTTGTTTTTTTATTTTCTTAAAATTTTATTTTGCAATAAAAGGATACATTATTTTGAAATTGTGTTATATTTATAGATTTTTTTATTTCTTTAAGTTTAAAATGTATTTTACTATCTCCTTAAAATTATAAGTTCTGCATGTATTTTTGCTTGTGCTTGGTGGAAAGGTTTAACAATTTATATTTATTAACTTAAAAAAATATAAAATTTATTTTAAGAAAAAGGACTTGTTTTTGTTTTTATTTTTTATGTTTTCTTTTTATTTTTAAACACATTCTTTATACATTTTTTTAAAATTCTGTTGTTTTATCGATTTGTTTTATTGTTTTTTTATTTTTTTTTATTTTTCTTCGAAAAAATTGTAAAACTTATTCATGAGAAAAATTATAAACAAAGTTTTAAAATTCACAAAAAAAAATTTAAAGCCCGAAAAAAATGTTTTTTTTGTTTTAACAAATTATTTAAATAAATAATTAAACGCGTTTAGTAAACATTAGTAAAAGTCCACATAAGATCGAAGCGGCCAATATTAAGAATGACGAGTTAAGGGCACCGCTGCCATTGCAACGATCCTGATCGCAGGAGCAGACAACTTGACGTCCACCAAATCCAGCACGCGAGTAACAATAGTTGTAATTGGTTTGGTTAAGGAAACCGCAGGTTCGGATAACACGGGTATCTGGGGGTACTGCAAGTGAAATTTTTTGTTATAAATATATTCTAAAAGTAATGAGAAAGAAGGTTCTTACATCCATTGACAGCAAATTCAATCACTTGACTGATTTTTCTGCAGAAAATTGATAGACCCTGTTCTCGTGATGAATATTCTTGACGGCAATCTTTCAAGAGATTATCTGGTGGAATATCCAGATTGCAGTTGGCATCTTTATGACTGTTGCATACAAAGCATTGTATTGCCGAACCTGGAAAAAAAAATAATAAAACTTAATTATTATATTGACTCTTGACAGTAAAAATATATATGGTACAAAAAAACTGTGGTGGCTCCGTAAAATAATTCACTCTTAACCCTCACAAAAAATAGAAAAATACCTAAAAGCCTTAAAATTATGAGCTCGTAGAAATGAGAGTTTTTCTTCATTTAGAGGGATTATGTAACATACGGACCATGCGTCTAATATGGACCACCAGATTTTCTCCACAGACACAAATACAATCAAGGCTATAAAACTATTTCTATTTCTTTTTGTAAGTAATGGAATTTTAGTTAACTTTAAGTTAACTAAAGATATTTGAGAAAATATTTTGGTGGTCCAAATTACACCCTACTTTTTGTTTTTAACGTTTTTGAGTTTCGTCAATATTTATTTTTTGTATTTTTTTTTTTGTAAAATGATTTTTTATTTGCGTTGTTAATTTATTCATAAGAATGAAGCTTTGTTTTAAATAAATATCAATGGTAAAACCTTAAATATGATTGGTGGTCCATATTCACCAAAAATCGAGTTAAAATTTTTAACATTTTGTGTCTAGGATTCAGTATTAGAGCTGTAGCAAATCGTATGTATTCGTAACTAATATATGGGTATTCACTTCAGTAACGCGAACGAAAAGTTACTTCTATACAGTATTGTTACACACGTTTCGTTACTGGGTAGTGAATTAACGAAACACACGAGATACGAAACATACGAGTAACGACCCCATTCCAATTTCAATACTAAATCATCCGATATATGAGATACGAAACGAAGTGATACAATCAATTTGTCGCATTTAGCATCTCGTATCAATATCGTTACCGTAGTCGGAATGCTAACTCCAGATAAGTTTACTTTTGTCTCTATAAAAACAGTAGTGCCAAGGTTCAATAATCGTTTTGTTATCGATAATTTCCACAGAAATATCAAAAGTGTCGTTTTGTTTTTTTCTCTATGTGGCCGAAATGTAGCTTAAGGGGGGAAATCCCTCTGGACGACACCTTTTTCAATATTTTTTTATGAAAAACTGAAAGCACTTATTGAAATTTGGAAAAAGACAAGATATAACTGACATTATTAAGTATTGAAAAATTTTTTTTTGAAATGAAAAAATAACAAAATGGCGGCACTGGAGCATTTCAAAGTTGACGCCTCTAGTTTACGCCGTGCAATGCACAGGTCCAGGAAATCATCTTGAATCAAAAAGGAAATTTTTTTCCGTTAGATGATATTAGTACGCATTGCATGAACCTAAATTTATTTTTTTTAAATGAAAAATAAAAATTAGAAATCAAAAAAACGAAAAAAACCATGTTTTTTTTACAAAGAAGTAATTAAAAAAAATATTTACTGTACAAATTTTATTCAACTTTTAGGTTCATGTTGTGGCCAATAAGTTAAGGAGTAATTTGCTTCAAATTTCAAGTCAATAGCTTCATTAGTTTTTGAGTTACATTGCACGGCGCGGAAAAAAACTAGTTTCGAAAAAAATGCGTTTAAAGTTTTCGTTTTCGTACTATGGTAGGTTCGGAGCGCATTGGTTTCGGGACTATCTAGGCACTTTTGAGGCTTCATTTAAGGCTAAGACCACTGAAAATAGTTTCTTCGGTTGATAAATAAATTTATTACGCAAAAAAAAAATAATGCAAAAATAAAAAATTCCAGAGGGATTTCCCCCCTTAAGAATTTGAAAAAGTTTTTTGGTTTTTCAAAAAAATTGTTTATTTTCGGTGAAAAATTTTCAAAACAAAAAAAGCTACGAAAACGAGTTTTGAAAATCACTCTCAATAAAAAAAAAAATAATAAAACAAATAAAGGTCTTTAAAGAATTGTGATAAGATAACTGAACGAATATAAACATAAAATTACCAAAGTTTTGTCGAAAAATTAGGAAAAAATTCAAAAAAGTTTCCAAATTGGAAAAAAAAAGAAAATAAATTGCACGACTGGGGTCGCACGTACTTGCTCTTATGCTTAATGTAACTATAATGTTAAAGCTTTTTATTCAAAAAATTTAAAATTTGATATTTTGAAGAAATTTCATAAGTAGTATATAAAAAAATTAAATCTGTTTTTATAATTAATTAAACTCCGTTTTAAATTATCTTAAAAAAAAAAAACAAATATGCCATTTTATTTCTCGTATAAAAAGGTATTTTTAGAAAAAAATTTTCGAAAATTGTAGGAGCCGTTTTTTAAAAAAATAGTTTTTTATATATAAAAATTTTTAACATTTTTCAAAAAAAAAGTTGGTATGCCATATTGAAGAAATAATTAATTTACATATAAAAACTAAATTTCAAAATTTTTCATTGATCCGTTTTCAAAAAATTGATTTTTCAAAAAAAAATTTTGAAATATTTTTTAAAAAACCAAAAATGCGTTTTTTGAAAATTTTCTAAAATTTTAATATTATCTTTACTTACACACTTTTGTATAATAATTTTCATTTAAATCGGGTTAATGTTGTACGAGATATTCAGAAACGAAAAAAACCGTTCTATGACAGGTACCGTTAATAACGGTACAAAAAATATTTTTTTTATTTAAAAAGTTGGCTCTTATGTGTAGTACTACACACAAAAATTTTAATCAAAATCGTTAGAGCCGTTTTTGAAAAAAATTAACTTTTCTATTTCCGTTATATGGCAGGTACCGTTAGTTTTGGTCATAAAAAAAAAATTTCAATTTCCCCTCTAGGGAATCACCAAAAACTGCTAACTACCAAGTTTGAAGAAAATCACTTCACTCGTTTAGGCTGCAGCTCCAGATAGAGACAGACACACAGACAGACAGACAGACAGACAGACAGACAGACAGACAGACAGAATTGCCGGACCCACTTTTTTGGCATTCTCCATCATCGTAATGTCATGTAAAATTGTTATCTCGAGTTCGATTTTTTTTACGAATCCTAAACTTGCCCTATAGTGCTATAGTACCTATATCGCAAGTAAAAATCTTATTACATGAGAACGCTTTAAAACAAAAATTGAATAATGCAAAAAAATAAAATTAATGGATTAATGAAGTTAAACAGTCCTTTTCAGAAATCAGTTAAATTTCATGGTTGGATTTAAGTTTGGTTTTAAGATTTTAGGTTCGTTTCATCAAGATGTATACTTAGACATATTTAAATCTAAATTCGATGAATATCAGAGCTATGTTTCAGGCCGAAATACCTCAAAACAATCAAAAACAATCAGCTATCTATGAAAACAATATTCTCTTTAATGAAATATCATTTTTAGTCCTTTTACCAACCGAAAGTTCATGAATGCCAGAATGCCAAGTTGTTCGATTCACATTTTTTTTTTAACAAACAAAATTGAATAGAATATTTGGTTCTATTCTTATTCGGGATTCCCACAAGAATTTCTAATACTTACAAAAACATCACGTTCGAAAGATAAAAGCATTCCGTAACATTAGAACAGAGTGAAATTTTATTTTATTTACTTGACTATACATTATACTCATTGTATCTATATTTTTAACGTATACATAAACATATAACGACTCCCACCCAACCCAGAAAAAAAAACATTTAACTCCCCATGAAGAAAAATTAAATTCCATGAGCCATAATACCTGCACAAATAAAAAGGAAAGAAAAACCTCATAATACAAATTCGTTCTTCCTTGAAAGTCCTTGAATATTTTTATCTCTATTTTTATAATTATTGTGAGCTTCATTTCTTTGTGAATATTATTTTCTGTTGGGTATGGGCTATAAATAAATTCATGCCATGGTTACACTGAAAAACCTGAACCGTTCATAATATCCTCCGGATCGGATGATGCGAGAGAGCACAGAAGAAGAAAAAAACGCACAGATTTTTATCCGTTCTCATTATCTTGCAACACAAAAACACAATGCACTCAATTATAATAGGATCATTTAATGTAGAACAACAGTGTCGCCGGCAGATTGTCTCTTATTGATTTGACACACGTTTTGCTTGGAATAATACACAACATAACTATACTACCCAGCAGTGTCAAATGGCTTAAAAGGTTTAATCTGTCTCAGTAGTCCGATAACTATAAATACTCATATACGAGTATCTATGAGGGTGTGGGTAGGGTGACTGTTGAGTTGACCCCTTTGGCTTTAGTTTTGTGCATCATTATGGGTGGTGGAATGTGTCGGTTATCTTAGTTTTTCTAATCAATTTTGTAGTATCCTTAAAATATCTTGATTATTATTATTATTGTAGGTACAACAAGAATACAAATTACTTAAAAGGGTTTTATCTTAAAAGATACTCTTTTAGTTTATAAAATCACCTCGAACATATCTCACATGGAAGGCCCACTCTTTTTATCAAATGACATTTAATCATTATTCAACCTCAAAGCAATCTTTAAAAAAAAAAAAAACAAACAAATAGAAACCCCAATTTACAAATTGAAAAACGGAAGTACAGAAAATATTTTACTTTGTTGGAAGTTTCTTTCGCGAACTTTTTTATGAATTTCAGGCCAAGGTTTTTTTTATATTGGAAGCATTCTGTTTTCTTTTGTTACAAAATAAAACAGCTTTTTGAGAAAATTAAAAAAATGTTATCTCTCTTATTTATGATTTTCTGTTGAAATATTTTGGAGATCTGTCAAATATAAGAATGAAATGAACACACTAGCGAATATAGGGGTATTTCAATAAAAAAAAAAATAATGAAAAATTCAACGTTTCAACTTGTAGGGTCACTGTGGTGTATGCGTAACTTTTTTTTTTACTGGGAAATCTTAATGCAAAGTGTTGAGCAATTAATGAGACTAGTCGATTTTTTTCTGACATTTTTTTGAATGGTTTTCGAAGTATACAGGAATAAAGGACCAGTTTAGAATTGTTAAAAAAAACAACTTCAGTCATAAATTTTGATTTTTACTGTCCAATGGATTTCAATTTGTTCTTTTTTATCCTTAAAATCAATAGATTTTAAAAAATTTATCGAACGACTTCCCAGAATTAAAAGTTTGAGAAGGAATACAAAAACATCCTTTACTATAGTTATTTTTTTGAAAAAAAAAAAAAAAAAAATAGGTACTTCTATTCACATTTTAATGCTTATATTTCATGAATTTGTTTGGTATGAGGCAAACTTATGATAAAGATGGAACAAATGACCATATATTTTAATTTCCATGAAAATGTGTGTGTCGGGAAATTATTCATACCAAAACTCGGTGGTTTCTAAAGTGCTTCATTTTGAAAAGCAGAACTAAGGAGTAATAAAACTTGCAAAAGTAGATTCATGGACTAATCGAATTTTGAAATACACGATAGTAGAAAAGAAAACTAATGGAATATATGAACATAACTTTGGTACACACTTTGTTCGTATTCTCTATTATCTATTATATTCTTATCTCAAGTTCGAATTTTCTCAAAAATATTATTAAATCTATTTTTTTTATTTTTTGGACTTAGCATATACCACCACTTCATTTCTTCATTTCCTCCATGGCTTATCCATATTCAACCCCTTAATTTTGCGAACTTTTAAACCCACTCGTAACTTCAAAATAGTTAATTTTGGTATGAGAATTGATGATGGTAGTTAAAAAAATTAAAAAAAAAAAAAACATTACCACAATAGGACTAAGGCGAGGAACAAACATTATGCTATTTTGGTCGCGCGAATATTTAATTTCAAAAATCACAAGGATTTCAATGCTTTTGAAGACAGTTTTTAAATTTTTAGAAGAATATGTGGCATTGAAATCTTTGTGATCCATTTTTGCGACTTAATAACCACGCGACCAAAATTGCATGTGTTAGAGAGTATCAAAAGTCTTCCACCTTTTTGTTAAAAAAATAGCTAAATTTCTAATAAAGATAAGTCAATTTTATTCTTATTTTTGAAGTGAAAACTTCTTTAGTATGGTAGTGATTTGAAACAAGATGAAACGAAAAAGTGACACGAAAAATCAATTGATCATAACTTTTTTGTTTTAATAGATAGATGAATGAAATTTTCACAGTAGATAGGTAATTAAGTAAATTATAATTGTGCAAGATTTCAATTAATTTCATTTTAAAAATTCTGAGATAACGGTGAAAAGATGTTCTTTTTCTAAACACGTTATATCTTTTGATCTAAGACACATAACACATTTATTTAACTTTGATACGCATGCTGATAATATTACCTTTCATTTAATATATCACACATAACGGTACGTGCTCTACAAGTTATATAATCTTTAATTCAAAAACTTGAAAAATACCTCAAAACACCTGTGAAGATTTTTTGCCGATGACCAACCAGCAGTAGAGGAAGTACCGTAATCTAAGTATGAAATTTCGACATGGTTGGCTTTAAAAAATTCTTACATTTTTTGTAGGCATGGTAGAAATATGATTGAAGCGTCATATAAAAGGTGAAATAAAAATGATATAAAATTTATTATAGGTTGTCTTTTAAAAAATGGATTTAATGGCGTTAGAAGAGAAAAGAGATTGATTGGTTTGCTTTTTTTATGAAAACTAATTGGGTTAAATAAATTCTAGCTCTTTTTGTAGATGTTGTATAGACATGGTCGATATAAATATTTTGAGCTGAAACAATAAGCTTTCAGATGGTATAAAATTTATTGTAGGTTGTCATATAAAAAAAGTGATGCAATAAAAAAAAGTTATATTTTTTCGATTTTTTTTTTTGTTAGCAAGAGAAATGATTTTTATGTTTTTACTTCAACCACGTGTGAATTGCACACATGATTTTTCTTTATAAGGAAAAGTTAAAAAAATTAGAATTCAATAGATTAATATTTTGAGATGTACCTATCAATTTTCATTAGGGTTCGCCAAAAAATGATCTCGAACATGATTTTTGACACTGAAAAAGATAGAACGTTGAACTGCGACAGTATTGATTTTATCTTGACAAAACATAGCTGTTAAAAATCAGATTTTTATCAGAATTTTAATCGATGGAATGATTGTTTTGTATCTTTAAGTAAATGACAGTTTTTAAAAATAGTTTTTATATCTTTAGCGCGAGACTTAATTGTAACAATTGAGAACTTGAATTCTTCTTAAAACATTGTATTTTTGTTGAGTTTTACTAATTGCTGCAGAATTTTAAATTCCTAGCATTTTTTACCATAAAGTTGGTAGGTAAATGAGGCCATTTACACATAAAATCTAAAGTTTTGTATGTTTCTCATGTTTTTTTAAGTTAGTTGTGTGATTGTTAAATTTCATGGTTTTACAAAGATTAAGTATGCAAAAATTTTACACTCACTCTGCCTGTGATAAGAAATTCTTAAGTTGTAAAACGTGCTCTACCATATCAAGACAACAATAAACAGAATTTCTCTTTAATTTTGCATAATAATGCAAAGAAAATGGGCGGTTACCACGCCCCCTGAGTATAAAATCTCAAGTTTTTAAATGTTTGTATTGTTTATACTATAACAACTTTCAAGGTTCCACGATAATCACATGTGCTGCATGTATGATCTTCGAAAGACTTCAGTGAAAATGGGTTACTGCCACGCCCCTTCAACCGAAAATTGTATTAAACTAATGTTTGCGATTTTCTTAGAATAATTTAAATTCCATTATATTCAACAAAGTAAATATTCCATTTAGCCACCAAGTCATCACAATCAATCATGAAAGAAAGACCCTGTTCTATAATTGAACAAAAAAAAAAAAAAAAAACACAATGATTAAACCATACAAATCAGTGCGTACTGAAGTTTTTCTAATCCACACAACAGTGGAGGTCAATCTCGGGTAGATTGTTCCAAATAGGAGCAGTTTAACCGCCTTATTCCTCTTTAATCTTGCAAACAAATACATAATACAAAATGAACAGAACTAAACCTAATGATTAACATACAAGAAAATGCACATTATGACGTCACATTAAACGAAGCATATGCATTTGCGTTCATGTAATTTACTGATCGTCAGGTTGGACCATCAAATTAAAAAAAAAAATAATAAAAGAAAAACGCGTTTGTGTTTCCGTTTACTTTTTTCTGTAATTCAATTATATCCATCGGAGTCGGAGCTAACGAAACCCACATTTGTTGAAATTATACTTTATACATCTGTAGAGCGGGAACGGGAACGGTCCAAAAAGCCTCTTGCTTTTTGTTCATCCCACGCATTTGTGCGGCATTCACTTGCACAATAGAACACATGAAACATGATAGAAGCAACATACACAAAAGTTTATTGAACAAATTAATAAATCTGTTCCATGGGGCAATAATGGCGGCATTCAGCGCCGCAGCGAACCATACGAATTACATTAGCTCGGAAAATCATCAAGTGGGCGATCAGTTCAAACTGCATAGATCCCAATCCCAATCTCCATGGCAGCGAGATAAATCTCTTGTC
Organism: Episyrphus balteatus; assembly: GCF_945859705.1. NCBI lineage: Eukaryota > Metazoa > Arthropoda > Insecta > Diptera > Syrphidae > Episyrphus > Episyrphus balteatus. The sequence goes on along the minus strand of NC_079134.1, from coordinate 9,892,694 downwards.
CACTAATTGTTTGCATGATTAGTGTATGACAGTTGTTTATGTTTTATTTTTTTTCGGGCTAGTGCATTGCAAATTCCATTTTTAACACTTATCTGTCAAGTGAATGTTTGACACATAACTGATAGCTGATTGAGAGATATACTGCTAATTGGTGGAATGTGTTTGAGCTCAAGATTCGTTGAGTTAAAGTGTAGTTGAAAAGTGGAGCTTTCCAGATGGCGGTAATTGGAAACACCTTTTTTAATGTGATAACAGAATCATGAGGTTATAAGGTTTTGCGGGTAGTTTTTATTTTTAGTGATGGTGATTATGGAACGAGTGTGGACTATAACAAAAGCTATAGAACTCCACTTTAGGTAATGAAATAGAGCAAGTTATAGCAAACAATAGAAATTATAATAGTCTTCAAGGTTAACACGTGATTCAGATTCAGATGGATTTCAAGATTTCAACCGATGCGGTTAATAGTTTCAAAGGGAAGTCATATTAACTCAATCGTCGTCATGGTGCTGTGGCACCACAGACACAGAGTGATCAAGAGCAAGTGCAGAAATTATGCAATTGCAATTGGAACCTGTTTGTTTAGTTTAGATTTAGAGACATCTAAGGTTTGATTTTGTAAGAGTGGCTTTGACCATGAGTACAAGTAGGAAGATAGGTATTTGAATACGTTGACGATGAGACTATTATATTGAATGCAAAGTTCTGATTTTTATGGAATGTTGTTCGTTTTCTAGATGAAAATCAAAAATATGCTAAACAAGTTGTAATTTATAGCTTTGTTTCTTAGGCATCCAATATTTTTGAGCTATATATTTATCTAAAACCTGTGATAGCTTAGACCCAGGACTACATGGGAGTTTTTATTTTGTATTCTTGAAAAATGTTGGTGGTAATTTAACCACTAGGTTAAATGTGTTTTTAATGATTTTTCTGCGGTTTAACTAACAGAGTCACTGTGGCGTATGAGTAATTTTTTTATTTATCTTCACAGATAAAGCAAGTTTCTAGCCAATCTTTAAACTTTCAAATGGTATGAAAAAATTGTATTTGTTGCATCTTTAAGATTGAGACTTAGGAAAAAAAAAAAAAAAATCAAAAGTAATTGCAATTCCGTTTGTTCTCAACAACATCGGTATATTAACGGTTTCTGTCATAGAAACGATTTCTTCATTTTTGACTTTCTTGTAAGAGTGACGAAACTACTGATTTCAACACACAATTGATTCAGAATCCTTTTTGTAGTCGTTTTACCTGGTAAAATTATAGAACATTTCCAAAAACTCGTGTTTGGATTAAAAAAAATTTAATTGGAATTTTTTTGAACAAGATATTAAATAGTTTAAGATTTTTTTTTTTTTGTAATTTGAAAATTCGGATTTGCGGAAATGTGATTTTTTTTTAATTTTTGGTGTAAGTTTTAGAATATCAAAATAAAGAAGGAAAAAATTAGCGTATTAGCGCTTATTTCGAGGTTGTACAAGGATGTCCTTTTGGAAATATGGAATATTCCCTCTCAAAAAATAAATATGTACCTTTGTACTTAAAAATGTTTTTTTTTTTTTTTTATGAACTGTTCTGATTCTTAATCATGATGAATATCAAAATATTCATGCATTTGCTAACTGTATTTCAACTATTATAGGGTTTTCGAAAGTAAGTTTGATACTGTTTTGATAAATTAACGGAATGAAATGTTACGTTTTTCAGAAGTGTTGCGTTTTTCAGAGGGGTTACGTTTTTCAGAGACGTAAGATTGCCTTGATTTTGTTTTAAAACTATATATTATATGTAATACACCATATAGTTTAAGTCTCGCTGTGTGATCTTGAAAATCGTAACATTCGGAATTTTCTAGAATTTTTATGTAAGTCATAGGATGCCAAGACGAAGATTTTGTTATTAGTGATCATTTCACTGACTAACCAACCGCTCTTTAAACAAAAAAAAAAATCTTAAATGAATTTGTGCTTCAAAAAAGAAGTGCACTTGAATTTTAGAAAAACAACTTAAAATTTGTAAGAGCCGTATTTTAAAAACTTATTTAAACTTTACTTTACAATAAATTGGTTTTATTAATATTGTCTTTAATCAAAACCAACTTTATGATATAGAGAAGTTAAAAAAAAAAAAACTGTTTTTGTGATGATATCCGTCCATGTGTCCATGGGCCGGACCAGTGCTGCCATTTCGAAATTTAAAAAAACATGATAAAAAACATGATTTCAGTTCAAAAAACATGATTTATAAAAAAAAGCAAAATTTGAAAGAAAATGATCGTGACTAGGGAGGAATAAAACAAATTATTTCGAGTTAATTTTAGAAAATAGTATAAAGTATCAGAGGTATAACTACACAGGGTACTTTTTGCAAAAATTTTTAAAGTGAAAATTATCAAACTCATTTTATGATGGAGAATTCTTAGATCTTGGCTTCAAAACGTTTATAGTTTTTTTTTTCGGGAAAAATTGCCCTTTGAAGGCAAAAATAATTATTTGCTTTTGTAATTTACCCACTTTTTTTTCTAAAGGTGGCCATTGTAATTATAACTTAAATTACAAAAATGCGCGGGAATAAAACTTGAAAACATAAATCAGTTTGTAATTTGTACTCATTTAAGGTTAATTTCATATACAGGGTGTCCCACAGTCACCGCCCCAAACGAAAACCATGGATTCCTGAGGTCATTTTAAGTCGAAAAACTTAAGAGGTAATTTTCTCGTTTTCGTCCCGTTTTCGAGTTACCACGGTTTTTATGATTTTTGTTCTCTTTTCCCTTATCTGGCTTTATCTTTGCCAAACTAGGTTTAATTTGAAAAATTTTTTTTACAACCAATTAAGAATTTATTACAGTTTTAGTTTGTCTCAAAACTTTTTTTTCTGCGGACAACCGTTTCTCCACAATTTTGCATCAAATACAATTTTCTTCGTTTTTTAAGTTGTTTTTTACACTTTCATATCATTTAAGTCAAAAAAACACGTTAATGAGTATTAATTTTTTGTCCTTTTTATTAAAGCCCAGTTTATTTTCATAAAAAAAATAAGTTTTATTTAATAAAAAAGGCTACTGAAAGTAATTAAAAAAAATAAACAAACTGAGTGAATTAAAAAAAAATAATTTTTAAATACAAAATTTATTTAAATGAATTAAAAACTTTTTCTGAGCTATTGTGGCTAAGAAAAGAACAAATTTAATAAATCTCAGAAAAAGTTTAAATTCATTTAAATAAATTTTGTATTTAAAAATTATTTTTTTTTAATTCACTCAGTTTGTTTATTTTTTTTAATTACTTTCAGTAGCCTTTTTTATGAAATAAAACTTATTTTTTTTATGAAAATAAACTGGGCTTTAATAAAAAGGACAAAAAATTAATACTCATTAACGTGTTTTTTTGACTTAAATGATATGAAAGTGTAAAAAACAACTTAAAAAACGAAGAAAATTGTATTTGATGCAAAATTGTGGAGAAACGGTTGTCCGCAGAAAAAAAAGTTTTGAGACAAACTAAAACTGTAATAAATTCTTAATTGGTTGTAAAAAAAATTTTTCAAATTAAACCTAGTTTGGCAAAGATAAAGCCAGATAAGGGAAAAGAGAACAAAAATCATAAAAACCGTGGTAACTCGAAAACGGGACGAAAACGAGAAAATTACCTCTTAAGTTTTTCGACTTAAAATGACCTCAGGAATCCATGGTTTTCGTTTGGGGCGGTGACTGTGGGACACCCTGTATACATACTTCATGTAGGTATTGAATGACTTATTAAAAATAACAGTTCAGCTATTGAAAAATATTGGTGGTTTACAAAAAGATTATAAAGATTTTTCTCTTGGATTAAAGAAAAAACATCATTTTGGGCACGAAAACATTAAAACATGATTTTAGTTCAAAAAACATCAAAATCATGCTAAATCATGATTTCTGGCATCCCTGGGCCGGACAGATGCATTTGCATGAAACTTAGTACAGATGATTTCAAAGACCCGTTTATTGTTATATTTTATTTATATCTCATTTATAACGAATATCTCTGATATAGAGTTGCCGAGGTGCCGAGGTAGTACACTCTCACGATTTTGATTCAATTTGGTGTACGTAATGGTTTAAGTGACTCTAGCTAAACTGCGTTTTTAGTTTTTCTCATATTTTTTAGTTGAAAGTTGTGGGGGGGGGGGGGGGAAGTTGCACTGCGACCTTTAAGGTCTATTGTGTCCCTTTAGTTAATCTCGTAGGTATATTTTTTGAAAGGTAGAACCAATTTTTTTAAATTTATGGACAGATATTTCTTATAATTTTGAAAGATGAAATTCTCTAAATTTTTCAAAAGTGTTTTAGGAAAAATAATAATAATATATATTTCCAGTTAATATCTAAAATATAGGTTTTTTGCATTTAAAGAGCAAGTACATACGAACCAGCCGTGCATTTAATTTTATACATTATTAAAAAAAAAACACAAAGGAGCTACTTTAAACTTTTATTCAAGAAAGTTCGTTGAAATCTAGGTCAGTCGTTTAAGAAAACCATAAATTTAATAATAATAAGTTATATTATAAATACCGTTATTAATGATTTTTTTAGAAGCACACTCGAGAGCTGAAGGACCGGTAGAAAAAAAAATTTTCCAAAATTGGTATATGGTAGCTACCGTTATTTTTTGGCCTAAGAAATATTTCAAGAAAAAACTCTGGAGAGTGGAAATAAAAAATGTTTTACACCCAATAGCATGAAGTGAATCCACTCATGCGCTTTGTGGCTTTCCTTACACAGATTGACATACTGATATGCTGACTGAGTGACATACTGAAATGCTCACAGACTGACAGATATCAGATAGAATTATGATCCATCAACCTACTTTTTTCAATATGATTTTTAGCTCGATTATTTTTCGAACACCAAAACTTGATATATTTCCACTAGTGATGGGAAATATCGAATGATTTGAACTATACATAGTTAGTAACTGAATGATTTGAACTATCGAATAGTTCATTCATTCATTCGAATAAATACTATCGAATAAAACTATCGAATAGACTATCGAACCGAAAAAAATATTCAAATGAAAAAACTATCGTTTAAGAAAACTATTTGAATGAAAAAACTATCGTTTAAGAAAAATATTTAAATTAAAAAACTATCGCATAAATAAACTATTCTTATCGAATAAAAAAAAAAAACAATTCGAATGAAAAAACTATCGAATAAAAAACTATCGAATGAAAAAACTATTCGAATGAAAATAGTAACTTAGGTCCAATTTATTCACACTCCATTAAATTTAAAGTCGCCATTAAAAAAGGGAAATTTTAAAATTTGTATGCGATTTGACAGTTTTATAATTTTTAATGGAGCCTTTAAAAATAATGGAGAGTGAATAAATTGGGCCTAAGTGAATGAATGAATGAAAGAATGATTTCAAACTATCGAATGAATGAATATTTTACAACTATCGATAGTTTGATAGTTTTTATTAGATAGTTCCCATCACTAATTTCCACTCTTTAAACTTGCGCTGAAGTTAAATGCAAGTTAAATTAAGAGACTAGATGACTAATATTGGCATCTTCAGTCATCTTAATTAAGAGCTACAATCGATGTAAAACAAAAAATGCAAACATTTTTCAACCATGTCAATTAAATCATAGTCAGATAATTAAGTTATTAATATATACCATCTGTGTTCAACAACCAACTTTATGTCAAATAAATTAAAATAACACAAAACACACTTCAAAAGTGAGAACTTAAGTTAACTCATTCTAAAATCTATGAAAAAAAAATATACATAATGTACAACATGAATAAATTACTAGTTATTAGTGTCATGTTGATTTTGCTATCAAATCACATCACACCAACTAAAACGAACTTATAAGATTAATAGCTTAAACAAAATGGTTATCATCTCTCAACTCAAGACATTTCAATCAATTTAAAGACCTCGAAAGTTGAAAATGATCTCTCTTCATTGTACATTGTAATGTCTAGTGTAGTAGATAGTAGATGGCTTCTCGTATTATAATCAAAATGGAACACAATTTAATAGTGTGTACTGTACTCTGGTTGTACTACTGTTTTGTAGGTATACGATCATTTATATAATTCACAATGAATACAGATTATTCAAAATAGAGGTCAGAACTATTTTCTAATTTGCCGATAAAGAGGGATGAATTCTAGACCAATTGGGGTGGAAACTAATAATAAACCAAAAAAAAAAGAGGTCAACAAATTTTTAAATTTCTTTGGAGTATATCATATTTTGGAAACAAAAATTCTTCCCCAACCCCGAGATGAAGAATTTTTGTAAAAAAAGAGGATATGTATGTACAAAAAACTCCCTCATTGTGATCCAATGCTCCACATTCCACGAGTATTGATTTTTTGCATCGTTGTGTTTGCAAAAATCCTCTTTTTCTTCTTCGTCTTCTTTTCCACCAGGGTAATTGTTCTTCTGTGTGTGCATTTACGACAATAGAGACGAAGCTTTTTTTACCAAGCCTTTTCTTTTTTTCTTGAATCAAATTGCATCTGAAAAACAAAATTTTCCTTCTTCTTCTTCTTCTCTGTGGGAAAAACCTCCAACTCTTTTACAAACTCATTGCTATAGTCCTTTTTGCCTACAAAAGTCTCCTCCAAGTTGCGCATGACTGTGTTGGTTTTTTTTTCTTTTTCAAACGGAAGGATAACTCTGACACCAGTGTTAAGTGGTAAGGCAAAATACCAAAGAGATGGAATTGGGTATACCTACCAAAAAATTTTTGCACATCCTGGAGGAAAACCAATCGATAGATACATGGAGTCAAAATGTGTAGATATTTTTTTTTACCCCAATTTTCATCAAAAAAGGATAACACTATTCAACCCAATTCACAATAATTATTTTTTTTTTGTAATGAAAGACATTGGCAACCACAACCCCCAAAACAACATCCACCAACCAACCCACCCACAAAATGCCCAACCCGTAAAATAAAACACCACAAAGGATAGGAGATTACTATACACCAAAAAGTTATGTAACACAACACTCCACTTGATTTCCTTGTGTATCCTTGGTTGAAAAAAAAATCCTGTATAACTTTTTTTTTTTTGAAACAGAAAAAGAAATCCTCACCTTGCTGGACTGTGAACATAAGCAAAATTGCACTTGCTACTAATAAAGATTGCATATTTGCTAATTTAGGTTTTCTTCCTTCGGTTATCCTTGAAAGTTAATTTGCGGTTAAGCTATGAATGAACCCGGCACTAGGTTAAATTTTATCTTAAAGGATTTGCAATGAATTTTGCAAAATCCTGATTTCGTTCGAATAGTTTTGTTTTTTTTTTTAGATTTTTTAAAGGACGATTTTGAATATCAAGGACACACGACCACCCCCGTTGATATATAAAAAAATAAAATTTAATTTTAGTTTTCAACTGTGAACTTTTAAGATGACCGCTAGTAACCAACCAACTGCGTATACGGGTGCGGAACGGTTATTTTTCTTCTCCGAAAAGTGCGACCAGATGATGATGAAAAACTCGAATTGAATCTTGTGTTGTAGCTGATAGATTTTCTGTGCTGGGGATGTGGAGAAGCCAAAGCTTTTTTGGATTTTGCTGGTTAAAAAAGCTTTTGCTCAAGTTAAAATTGGAGATGAGTATTTTGCGGAGAGAATACACAAAACTATACGAGAGTTTATGATGAAGTAATTGGTATAGTATACAACAAAAGTTTATAGAGAGAGGGAGAATAATTGTATGACAAACACGCGCCCGCGGCGAGGATTTATATAGAATAGAGAAGGGTTTTAGAGGTTGAGAGTTGAGATTTGAAAGTTTTTTAAATCTTATTTGCTGTAATATAGAGCGAATTAAAAATTTGTGTGTATAACTACGTGACGGCGGCGACGTCAAACTCTTTGATAAAATGAAATTGTTTGCTGTAATCATTTTTATAAAATTGTATAAAGTTCTCTCTTTAACTATAAATTTACAAATACAAAAAAAGTTACCCTTTACTTTGGGGGTAACTGCACTCACTCGTCAACTTGAACAGTGAAGTGCATTGAAGTTTGAGGTTGTTATGTCTTGTACATATATACCTATGAGTAGTTATATCGATTTGATTGGACATGCAATGAAAGACGTCTATGCGAATAAGGAAGGGCAGTAAAAAAGGGATTTTAAAAACGTAATAAATATGATGTGTGTGTGGTCTTTTTAGTTTTTCATATATCGTCTAGGGTCTAGCAGGTGTTGACCTTTTCAAGATGTGAATGTTATTTATGATTTTGTGTAGACTTTGTTTATTGATTTTTTGAATTGATTAAGGTTATTAGTTGGGGGAGCTGCTTTTGGGTTTAGGTACATTAGAAAAATAAAATTTATGTATTTAATTCTGTGGATATTATTAAGATTATTACAGTAGTGTTATTGTCTTGTGTTTTTTTTTTTTAGGTTTTTATGTTGGATAGAACTCAATTTTATCTGATAAAGAAAATTACATAATTTCTTGTAGGTAAATTCATTTTTATTTTCATAGGGGCGTATCCGTTGTTACGGGTGTGACACTATTTCTAAACATGTAGGAATCTATAATGGAAGATAACATAGAAATTGTTAGGTGCCAATTCTAAAATATGCGCAAGTATTTACTCGACAACCCAACTAAAAAGCTTTCAAAAAAAAACCGAAAACAGTAATTTCAGCAATAATGTATTAACTTTAATACAGTTAAAGGGTGAAATATATGTACGTCACATTTTATGTGAGACCGTCTTTTATCTTAAAAAATGTCGGATGCCATCTCTTAACTATGAAATGTTAATATGTATGCAAAACTTTGCTTTGATTAGGCTGACACCCCAAATTTTTAAAAGAAGAGGATCTTAGCAAAAAGATGATGTATCTTTTATCCTAAATTTCATATTTTATTTATTTTGCCTGAAAAATGAGTATTTTTTTGAGGCATTTGAGCATGATTGCCGAGGACTTGATTGCATTTTATAGATGGCAGTTTTTATATAGAAGATGGTCTCACTTTAAATTAATCTGATTATTTAAGCCTTTAACTTTGTCAAATATCATGTATTTTGGCTGAAAAATAAGTTTTGCTTCAGTTTTTTTAAGGATTTTTGTAGGGTTTCCTGTAGGTCCTTAAATTATTTTATTGATTATTGTCATAGTTTTGGCTTTTGAATGGACATTTTAAATATTTCTTTATATGACCAAACTAAAACGATAAGATAGATATGATTTTCATGTGAAAAAAATAGGGTTGCCAGATAGAAGTTCTCATTTAAAAATTAATAACTCTATTTTTTGTTTTCATTTTCATTAATCACTAATTTTAATCTAATTAATTTAACACTAATTTTAAACTAATTTCATCTAAAGAAAACTAAACCATCTGTGAGCATACAGTAGTGCATTCTTTATAATTTTCAATGATCCGTCAAATAGTCTTCATTGAACAAGAAATCTGTCCTGTTTTGTTTTATAGACAGACTAGGTTAGAGAGAAAACTTAATAGCTATCCACATAGGCGGATTTAGGGGGGGGGGGGGCACGGGGGCATAAAAATATGTAAAAATAATAGTGTTCCAAATTTCAAAAGAATCGGTGCAGTAGTTTTGAAGTTATGAGGAGCACCGGCGTTGAAAACATTAGTTGTGGGGATAACGATTTAAAGTTTTGAACTCTGGACTAAAAGACTAAAACGTTCCTAAGGGTAGTATTAAAATACTTATAACTTGGTCAATTTGGCTCCAAGAGACCTACGATTTGAACACAATATTCTTGAGGTATAAAACAATTTAACCCCTTGTAGCCCCATGTGACATTTCTGTAACAAACCGAAAAAGATTGCATAAAAGCTCTACAAACTATTTTTTTTTCTTTTGAAGCTTCTAATATTATAATCTTTAAGTATTGCTTTATCGAAATAGTACTTCAAATTTCTAATAAATAGCACCAATAGTTTTTAATTGACAGTTAATGTTGAAAGTTGGGCTTTTTTTGAAAATAAGCAAATTTGTATAAAAACTACGAAATTCAGAAAAAAAAATAGTTTTTGTTAGTAAACCCCACGGGGTTTTATTTTTGGATTTTAGGAAAGTGCCTAAAAATTAATATTAGATAGATTTTTGCTTGAATTTTTGAATTTGTATATAAAAATAAATTTTTTAAACTTTTTTTTACTCCCAAAATATCGAAATAACTACGTAAATAATGACTTTATTGAATTTTTAAAAAATACGTGTTTTATTAAAGATAAAGGCCAATCGATTGACTTATTAATTTTTAAATTTACGACCTTGGGTTACAAAAGGTTAATGCAAATAAAAAAAAAAAAACTGGGTTTCCCGGCAAAAAAGTAGGATTCAGTTTTTTTGTTATTCTTAGGGCCAATTTTTCAATAGTCAGTTAAACAGTCAGTTAGTACTTATTCCTAAGGATAGAGAAAAAATCAATTTTTCAACAGGCAGATATAGCTTATTTCTAAGAATAAATCTATCTGCTTCTTTCAGAGACGAATAAAATTATTCTAAGGAATAATCTCAATAAAAATATTGTGTCAGTTGTCAAAGCTGTTTTGAAAGAATTTTGAAAAAAATACAGTGGAAAACAAGAAAACAAAAACAATCATGAATAAAAATGACGTTTAATTTTAAATATTTTTGAATTTGACAATTTTGTTTTGTTATTCTGTAGAATAAATTATTCTTGATTGAAAAATTCAATGTTTTTATCTGATTGTTTATGAGCCTAATAACTTTATTCGTCGAACAGTTAACTGACTGTTTATTAGATGATTGAAAAATTGGCTCTTAGGAACTTTAATATTTATTAGAATGAAGTCTTTAGTATTTGACTAAAAACTACTAGGTCATTAACTAATGGTATAATTATGTCCATAATATTGCAAAATTTTATACAAAATCAATTAAAAAACGTTAACATTTTTTTTTTCAAAATTTCATCTTTAAAACTTAATTTCTCAAAATCTATTTGGTGAAACAACTTAAGTCAAAAAATTAAACAAAGAATAGATTACTAACTTTAATATAGCACAGAATTGTACGTGCATTTTCTGATTTTTTATATTTTTTTTCTTCCGGCTAATCCAGGAGTAAGAGGGTTAGCACTTAAGTGGCTTTTACTGTAACAAGAAAATGAAAATTTTTCCTTCCGAATAACTTTTTGGTCATTTGGTACCTATTTGATGTGGGAAATGTGCCTAAATATTTTTGGCCAGGTTTTAGACCACTGTGGGTCGTTAAAATTTTCTGCTTGTTAGTCAGTCGTATGGTACTTCACTTTATTTCTAACTGTTATTGCTGTTTTTTTTTTGCCAATCCGTCCCTTGTGCCCCCCCCAGAAAAAAATCCTGGATCCGCCCCTGGCTATCCACCTTAAGTATTTCGATGCGCTGAATCCGAATCCGAAGTCCACTTGGCTTTGAGTAAAATAAAACAAAACAAAAAAACATTTTTGCACCTCAGTCAAAACTTGAACATTTACGGGTCAAACTTTGTATTCGGATCTCAAATGTATACACAAATTTTTTTTATCCTGGTAGGTCGTTGACCCAAAAAAAAAAGACTAACACAAAAAGTTCGCTGTGAATTTGAGCAGACCCACCTCTGTGCACCTTCGAGCTTTGTTTGACCTATAAATGGTTTGAGGGAAATGCAGAAAACTACCAAAAAATTACAATTGCAGTTTTGGTGATTTTTTGCACTTTACTCAAAACTAAGACTTGATGGGAAAAAACGAACCTTGGATTCGGATTCAGCAAATCAAAATACATAAACTTAATATCTCGTTCCTTGTGTAATTTTACCAAAAAATCACAAGAGCGAGAACGTGCATTTTAATTACTTTAATAGTTTAGTTTAATATCAGAGGACAGTAAATGAAGTTGAAGTGATAGTTTAATTAACAAAAGATTATTTGTTTATTAATTTGTTTAATCTAAACGGTCACTACGGCGTATGCGTACCCTTTATTTATGCACAAAATTAATGGATTAGGTACTTATTTCATTCAATAATAATGATTATTGGCCACTAACTTGTAAAATTATGAAAAAACTACATTATTGACAATCTTTTATTAATATTTATTCCAGTCTTAATACCAAACTATAATTTCTGTTCCTATTACAATAGATTCGTATGAGCGTTAAATACAAAACTATTGTTTTAATTTTTTTTTATTGCTATCCCTTGGCGTAATGGTCGATGTCATGGTCTGCCACGCCAGGGGCGTATTTCTCGTCGAGCTACATCAACGACTTTAAACTTCAATATCTCCGTCTCAACGGACAGCACGAATAAAATTTAAGTATTTTTTAATTATTTTCACCACAAACAATATTTCCCAATATTAAATAGAGCTTTGATGTAATTGATGCAGCTTGTCGAGAAACAGCCCCCAGGTTGTGGGTTCCAATACAGCCTCCATCACACAAAAATTTTCGGGACCTAATTGTTTCAAATAATAATAAAATAATGTTTATACTAACCGAAAAAGATAGAAAAGGAATTAGTACAAAACCAAAATTTAAAAATCGTGAATTAATATGTATGATGCATTAATAAACTGTTATTAGAATACGTTTTAAAGATCTTGAAAACGCCTATCTTTTAAAACCGTAGGAAGTTATTCATACAAAAAGCTCCATATGTCGTTAGCGCCTGGATAAAATTACTACTCTATATGAGTTAAGCTTCATAGATTTGATCAAAAATAAAAAAAAAAACACTTTCACGTTTTCAACTGACATTCTAGTCTTCTATATCACATACCGCTATTGTGTCTCTTAATCTAGATTGCTTTAAATGAAAGATTTCCTGATCATATTTGATTTGTTTTTTTTATTTTTTTTTCGTTTGTTTGTTTGCATTCTTTTTATTCTGGCGGACAGTTAAAGAATAATCATCCAACAGATGCGTGCAATATCCTATGAAAAAAAAAAAAATCCAAATCACTACACATAATTCTCGAATCTCGACCTACAGTAAATTCGCACTTTAGATTGTCCATTAAGTTCTTTAATTTTTGTTTGTCAGCATTGAGATTTTTTATTGAGCTTACTCTACTCTGTTCTGTGTCTGTCTCGCCTAGCCTCGCTACACCCCTCATCTTATTAGTAGGAAGGTTATGTGTTGTATCATGTAGCAAGAGGTTAACTTAATTAAGGGTTTGCATATTCATAATGAAGATGAAAGACTAAAGAATGAGTCTGCAACCAATTCAATCTTCCGGTTAAGTAAAATGTGTCATTATCACATTAATTTGTTGATAAAGTTGAAATAAAATTAAATTAAAAAGGTAATTATATACATATGTATGTAATATAATTTCAATTGTAGAAATTGTTACTCATTCGAAATGATTAGTTGTTCAATTGGTTGATTGAATACTACAGGATTAAAAGATCCTTATAGATTATTGCCCAATTGGTTAACGTTTTTTTGCTAAAAGTGTGACAATATTGGAAAATCATTCAATAAAATAACCTTGGGGTTTCACCGAAGCAAAATTTGTCGTTTTCTGACTAGGTACCAAATATCGATTATCGCTAAAGCAAAAAGTGGTCTGTGTAGTTAAATGTTTGTTGTTGTTGCAAAAATTGGTTAATCTAGCTAGAGCCTAGTACGTAGATCGAGCTGAATTCTAGCTCCCATTTCAGCAGAGTTGTGCGCAGATTCAGATAGAAAATCACACATTCGTTTCCAATTATACATTTTTTTAAAAATAAGTTTAAAAAATAGAGAAACAAATGTCAGCTATTAGAGTGATCTGCGTACAAGCCGTAAGGCTAAGGTTAAATGTATTAAATAGCGCTAAAGTCTTAACTGGGGCATTTCCATGAACATTTTTTATTTAAACGAAAAAGAGTGGGTAATATAGATGGGATTTATTGCAATGTAAAATTCTTTTGAGGCAAATAACTATTTCTAAAGACAAAACTGGGGCCAAATCGTCGCATCCGTTGACGAAACCTCAAGCGTACGAAAGATAATTTCGTTATACATTAAACGAGCACAGCGATTGGGATGACGGCATACGTTAGAAAACAGAACGAAATTTTTGGTAGAATGTACAACTGCATAGGCCAAAACATAATTCATGACAAATTTGACTTCGTCGACCCCTATGCGAGGTTGGCCGAGTGGTCTGAGGCGCCTGACTCAAAAAACAATGTTGCCTTCTAAAGATATGGGAGCGTAAATGACATGGGTTCGAATCCCACTTTTGACAAGAATTTTTTTTTATTTTTTTTTTTATACATTTTAAGAGTTTTATTATTTTTTTTGGCTAATCACGTCGTTTTAGTTTTAAAATCAAATTTTTTATCCATATAATTCTAATTTGAGGAATTCTTAAATCATTGGGGGCTGAGGCTGGTGCTTTGAACTCTTTTGGTGAAATTTTATTTTGTTAATATATGCCCTAATGTATGTTTTCGTGATTTCAAACAGTTTGATTATTTTTAAAATAAGATATTCTTATATTTTCATTACTTTTTGAACCCATTAACAATTTGTTCGAAAGCTTCAAACCAAACGAATGACATTCCGTTCAGTTGAATACGAAGTCGTTTGCTGTACGTATGACATCATGCCAAATGAACAGATTTCGTTAACGAGTTACTCGTTAACGTATGCGACGATTTGACCCCTGGTGTTTGCTAACGTAACTTCCAAATTGATACTCGGCCAGCCAAACTCTTTATCAAGTTTTAACTAAGAATGAACTCTTAAACTTGGATTGTTTAAATGTCTACCACGTAACGCAACATATATGTTTCCCATTTTTTAGTTAATATATTTGTTAACTGAGACTTGTGGTTTGTGGACGCTTCATCACATACAAGTGACACGATTTAAAATTATTTCAAAACGTCTTAATTGATCTAAAAACTATTACGGAACTTAAAATATGTATTGCAAATACTAAAAACAGTGTACGAATATCAGGTACATGCACGGAGAAAACAGACCACATAGAATTAAGCGGATCGCACCTTAATTTAAGCGGATTTCTGAATGGTTTTTTGCTAAGATGACTTTCACCTTAAATTAAGGTGACATAACTCTAAATTAAGGTGCAAGTCACATTAATTTCTGTAATGCACAAATTTAAAAAAAAAATTAAAATTTTTATTTTTGGTTGGTTTTTTCAAGATGAAATTCACATTAAAATAAGATGAAGTTCACATTAAATTTAACTGAGTTTAAGTGGAATCACCCTTTTTAAGCGGATATCACGTTATTTAGCCAGATTTGTGTAGAAATAGTATTAGTTATTGAAAAAAAAAGAGAAAAAAACTTATGAAGCTCCTTTGGGGCACCTTTGACTTTGGCAATGGGGGCACAGTTTTTCGTTGATTTTGGGGTATTATTAAATAAATTATTTAAGAATATATCGACATCGATTAATTTTGAATTAGATTTAAATGGACTGATTTTTTAGAGTAAAGCCTGGTACGCTGCTCACGCTAAATTTTAGCTGAGATAAAATTCCCATGCAAGTTATCGATAACTTGTATGGGATCCATTTTATCTCGGCTAAAAATTTTCGATAATTTGTATGGGAGCTAAAATTTAGCGCGAGCTGCGTACCAGGCTTAATTTATAATTTTTTTTTGTTTTTTGTTCTTTTTTTAGAAAATGAATTTATTCATTTATTTTTTTCGTTATATTGTTTAGTAAATTGTTAAAAACCAAAAATTTCTTTTTTTTTCTATTCAATTAAAAGATGAGCTAGATCCGTTGATAGTTTTAAAAATATAATGTACACGACGTGGAGTTTAAGCCAGCATTGTCAAATGTACCTCTTTATAAGTCAAATGTGCCCCGGTCCCGGGGCACTTTTGACAGATAAATAACTTTATTTAGAACACATTATTTTTTTAGTGTTGAAATTTTGTAAAACAAAAAATGTACTGTTAGGCCGTGTGCGAATTGCGTTAAAATGTTGGTTACATTTTCTGCCACGATTAAAATTTGACGTTTGTTTAAAACAGGGATCAAATTTATTTTTTTGCTGTGCGAATTGATTTAAAATGTGTTAAATGGGACATCATGTTAATGGGACGTCAAATTTTAACCTACATTTTAACGCAATTCGCACACGGCCTTGGAATACATTTACAGTTTTCGAAAATACAGACTTTTAAATATTAAATGTCAAATGTACCCCATTTCTCCCCTACATATGTATATTGTGCAGAAGTTTAATCCTTATGACAGCAAAGGTTTAAAATGCATTTTTTTATTTAAATTTTTTTGTAGATTGTCTATAATAATGTAAATTTAATGTGTATTTTAAGTCCAAAATATGATACTCTTTCATTTTCCCTGAGTATGAAGACCTTTATCTTGAATATCCAACCACTACTAGGACCCAAACTATAAACTTTTTAAAACAATAATTTCAAGTCTATTTTGAGAATTTTGTTGTTTAATTTTTTGTAGGTATGTTTGAATCATTTGAAAACTCTCGAACAAAATCTTGAAGTCATTGGCTTATAAATCTAATATTATTAGTTTTATTGCTCGGATTTTCAAGATTAGTAGGTACCTTCACGGTTAGGGAAAAGCACAGAGCAAACATTTCTTGTATTTAAATTAGAAATATAGTTCAATTTGTCCTTCACACATTGAACGATGACAAACTTCAGTAGTCAAAGTTTTTCCTAAGTTTTAGTTCTTTCATTTGATATTTATTTTATTAATGGCGGCTCAACGCTCAACGTTCCTTTTCATCAAAAAATGAAAATCTAAAAATTCACAGTAAGCGAACAGGGCTAACTATTTCATACATTTATTTTACAAGCGAACAGTTCATCGTTTTGACAGTTTGCATGAATACAAAAAATAAACAAAACCACTACATTTTTGTATTTGTTGGCAAAGTATCAAATCTTTTCTTTTGATAATTTTATTTCTGTAATAATTATTTATTACAAACCAACTCATCCATAAAACAGTTTGCATTCGAAAATTCAATGAGAATTGTGGTTATATATTATATTATTAAGTTATTTCCTTTTTCATTTTCATCTACCTTTTGTTTACAAACGCATGAGTGATGAAAATTTGTAACCCACTGTAGCAATTTCAATCCAACATGTTCGATGTTGCAACAAAAAATTTAATCGGCTTGGTTGGTATTAAATGTTCAAGAAGTGTTTATCTTGTTCTGCTGTTGGTTTAATTAAAGTAATAATAATTTTCTGCGTTTAGCTTGAAAGTTTATTGTATTTTGAACAAATTAGTATATTTAACAATTCAATTTATCATTCAGTAAATTTCTATTGGGCTTTAAAAGAAATCGCAAATAAATTCAATCGTCAAGAAAAAAAAAAAAAAAATACACAAGTACTCTCAAGTGTATTATGTCTCCTAGTGTTGCCGTCGCATCTTTATAAAATAGTATTTTTTTTTTATAAAAATGAGCCAAAATTCAGATTCATCAGAAACCTCAATTTTCCTTGATATTTTGGAAAAATATAAATTTATTTTAAAACGAGCAACAAATAGCGCAAGTCACTTGAAACACAAAGCTGCCCGAAATGCACTAACAAAAGAATTCAATCAAAAATGCATGACAAAACTGACGGTTAAGCAAATTCTGAGAAAAATAAATAATTTTAAATTTCGTCTGAGAGAAAAGAATTTCCAAGGTTCGTGTAAAAATGAAAAACCTCGTTTTACTCCCATGGAAGAGAGATTTTTAAGTTTATGGGGTGGTGATGATGAAATCGATTTATCAAAAAGTAAGTTTTTTTCTTAAACTTAAGTTAAAGACTTTTGAAAGAATCGATTTTTATTTTCAGAAGGTGAAAAGTCAACATCTGAGCAGAGTTCAATACGGGAGAGGAAATACTATCCAAAATCAGAAAATTCGGGTAAGAATTCGTTATTTAAAAATCAAGTTCCTAAGTGTAAAAACTACACTGACAATTTTCAACTTTTTAAAATTTTCCACAAAGATTTATATCAATTTTTATAGATTTGGGTTCAGTAAGCTCAAAAATTGGTTTCTTTCTAGCAGCTCTAGTTTTTAAAATATTTAATTTTTCATATTTGGGGGAATATTCATAATAATTTTTAAGTTTTCTTTATTTTGAGCAGTTATTAAAATTTTCCAGAAAATTTTTTATTAAACTTAGGGCCATTTTTTTTTTATTGCTCAACTTGAAGCAAACTCTCGAGTTTGCCAACTTAAGAATTGACTTTAAGTCGAGAGTTCAAACGCAAGTTGTTATTTCTTTTTATTCACTAATTATTTTCTCAACTCTCCAGTCGAAGATCTAAAGTTGGTCAACTTCAAGTTTGAAAAATATCCCTGGGGTATTTGTGAAATATGAAACAAAAACTGTCAATTATTTAAATTAAAATTTGAATCTGTCGTATCCATAGCATATTTGTATTCTTTTTTGTGTTTAATTTTTCGATTTTTGTTTGCTTTGGAATATTAATTCGTTGACACAATGGGCAGGTTCAGAAACGTTAGGCACTAAATATTTAGGTGATTTCTCGGCCTCTGATTGGTCAACTGTCAAAAAAAATATTTCCAATTTAGGTAATTTTATTGGAAAGCTAACTGGAAAGTTAGGCAAGAAAATTTTCCCTAAACATTTAGGAAAGTTTTTTTTGTCAACATGACAGCTAATTGTTTTTAATTATAGAATTTCGTTAACAGAATTAAATTTATTTGTGTGAAAAACTAGTAAAATGTGCATTATCGGTTATAATTAATATTATTTATTTATTTAAGTGAAGTGAAATTTTGTGTCTGCCCCATGCGATCTAAAAACTCTTAAGTAAATTTCAAAATTTGACAAGAACATCATATCCAAACTAATTTAGGCAATTTACTCAAATTTTCTGTTCAGAAAATGACGTTGCCTAAATATTCAGTGCCTAATATTTCCTGAACGTAACCAATAACTTCCAACTTAATTTTGACAGAAAAATTAAAAAAAATCTGAAGCAAACTCTCAAGTTTGGTCGGCAAACTTCTACTTTTTAGGGAAGTTGAGAAAACTGGAAGTTGATCAACTCTCAAGTTTAAAATCGAAAGTTGAAAACGTCAACTTGGAGTGAATAAAACCGAATTAGGAAGTTGAGGATAAAAATTATATTCAACTCCGAGTGAAAAAAATGGCCCTTAATGTATTTGGGGTTAGTAAATCTAAAAATCACATTCATTTATTTCTAGAAGCTCTATTTTTTTAAATATTCAGCCCTATCGGCAATACTTTTTCCCTGGAAAAATTTCTCTAGTTTGAAAAATCGGTATCGGCAATACTTTTTGAATGGAACAATTTCCTAGGAAAAAAATCCCACACAAAAATACCTATCGGGAATGAACTTTCTCCCCCGAAGTATTTCCATCATATTTTTTATAGGGAACAGATTTTTTGAAGCCAAAATGTACGTGTTTTTCTTTCAAAATAGATATTCTGTAAAAATATTAAATTATATACTTTCTTAAGGCAACAAAAAGCAAATGATATTGCAACTGGATAACGCAAAAAGAGTATATAAAAAATAAAACATACATAAGAAAACCTTAAAAAATGCATGGAACTGGAGAAGACCATTCCGAGAGTATTCTGCTTTGGACGAAGAAATGATCAAAATCTGTGGAATGCCTCAATTTATTTAAGTTATTTGCTTATCACGTCAAAAAAAAACAAAGCTTAAGAAACCACAGATGAAGAGCTGTGATTCTTTAATTCAAATAACAAACACTAAACTAATTACATGTTCATCTGAAGAAACAAACAAAGTAATAAGTTGGGCAAAAAATAAAACAAATTATTGAATAACAATCCACAAATCAACACCAAAGAAAAAT
Organism: Episyrphus balteatus; assembly: GCF_945859705.1. Classification (NCBI taxonomy): domain Eukaryota; kingdom Metazoa; phylum Arthropoda; class Insecta; order Diptera; family Syrphidae; genus Episyrphus; species Episyrphus balteatus. The sequence continues at coordinate 9,872,818 of NC_079134.1, read as the reverse complement.
ATTATATAAATATTGACTATTAAACATTTTAATTGTTTTTGTGCACTAAATACAAATACAATCAAATTAGAGTTGTCAAAACTTTCGAAGAAATGTGTTCGAAAGTTTTTTTTTTTGTTAAGTTGGCTGTACTTCTTTCCCGAAAACGAAATTCCGATGGAGATTGCCGATAAGGAGAAAAATTCCCGGGACAGAAAACCTACTCCCGGGGAAAATTTCTCACGTGAGATTGCCGATAGGGCTGATTCTAGTTTTCCACATTTTGGGGGTAATTTCGTACTAATTTTAAAGTTATGCTTATTTTAACTGTTTGTTAACATTTTTTATCGAATCTAATGCATTTGGGCTCACTTAGCCTAAAAATCACATTGGTTGCTTTCTAGGAGCTCTATTTTTTGATATATTTTCATTTTTCACATTTTGAGAGTAATTTCATGCTTTTTTAGATTTTTTTTATTACAAGCTTTTTTAAAGTTTTGCTGGAATGTAATGTATTTCGGTTCAGTAAGTAAAATCAAAATACAAAAAATATTTTTTTAAATAAAAAAAAAAAGGAACAAAAAAATTTGTATGAATTTCTATGCCTTTTCATGTATGAATAATTTAAAAACTAGAGCTGCTAGAAAAAACTAATGTTGTTTTCGGGATCAGCACCCTAAATTTAGTAAGAAATGAAATACAATTGTCTGGAAAATTTTTGTGTGTTGAGCAGTGCTATTTCTAAATAATAAAACAAAATTAACTAATTTTTTCAGATTATTATTTTGAAACTAGATGGCGCCCCAAGATAATGGAATTATGAAATTGGTATATGTTGACATATGAGGTCATTTTTTTTTTAGGTATAGCTTTAAAGGAAAAATGTTTGATGAGGTACTTTTCTGCATTAAATGTCGTTTACAAAAAGTTATAATTCAATTTTCTAGGACCAGGTGTTTAGTCAGGACATGCATTCTTTTTTTGGGGTTTATTTTAATAAAATCCAAAACATACATGCATGTCCTAACAAAACCCCTAGTCCTAGAAAAAAGGTTTATACCTTTTTTGGAAGCGACATTTAATGCAGACAAGAACTTCATCAATCTTTTTTCATTTAAAGCTTATATCTAAAAAAAATGAGCTCATAAGTCAACATATACCAATTTCAAAATTAAACCATCTCGAGGCGCCACAGTATGAAGTTTTTCTGTGAAATTAAGAATCTTAACTTGTTTTATATGAAGATTCCATACATAGAAAATTACAAGCTTTTAAAATTAATGACAAAACCAAACATTTTTTGTTCAATATTTCGAGGAAAAATTTGAAAGTAAATAAGAAACTCACGTTATATTAATTTAGTAACTCGTGTTACCCGGAATTGTGGTTGCAAAAATAAAGAACATATCGTGGGCACAAAGCCAAAACCACGAATCTGCAAAATTGTAGTTTTGAAAAAAACGCGTTCCAAGTTTTGGAAACTCATGTAAAATGATGGAAACTCGTGCAACGGACATTGATGGTTTAAATTGCCAGGCAACAGATTGAGGATTGGAGTTAACGCATTGGATATAGGGACCGATAGCAAATTAAATGGCACATTATAGTGAGAATGTGCCGACGATATCGTCGCTGTTTTAGAAAACCGTCATAATAAAAAATTCCTTTTTTAGAGATATTAATGCCAATATACTGGAAACAATACATTCTTAATTTTTGTAAACTCAGTATAAATTAAAAGGATTTGCATCCTATCACACAACTGATTCTTTTTCTATAATTTATGAAAATAGTATGGAAAATTGACAAATTTAAAACAGCTTTTCTGAAAAATTAATATTTTTGAGTTATGCCAGTTTTCCAAAACAGCATTTTCATAAAATAATTTTAAAATCGAATATTGCGTAACGAAGCTTGCTTAAATGTTAATTTATTTTAGAAATTGCAAGTCGATATTGTCATCGTCATTATTAGATTCGTCTTGTTTTCTGTGGGCTTCTTTATTCGTCATGTTCATGTAAAATTCTTTTTTAGTTGGCAAGCTTATGCTTAAAAAATGCTGTTAGATTACACTGCACAACAAAATTAAGCTTTTTGTATGATGAATTAACCAAACAATAATTTTCCAAAGGTTTTTGGTGTGCTGAACTCGAATCCGAATTCAGAAATATTCTATGAGCTCCCGTTTTTTAAATATTACCGTTAGAAAATGCAAAAACACCTGTTTCTGAAGTTGTGTTGCAATGTGTGGGAATTTTTTGCAACACTTTTTGTGAAGGTTTGTATAATAATTGCCTTTCTTCTTTAAAAATCTGTTTTTATCTTTGCGATATCTTTTTTATAATCCGAGACATTTTAATTTGAAGTTACTGCAGTTTGAAAATAACGTTATTGATAAAATAAGCAAAAACACACGTACTTAAACTTAAGATATCTCAGACAATAAAACAGATATCGAAAAGATTTATACAGATTTTCAAAGAAGAAAAACAGTTCTTATAGAAACCGTTAAAAATTATGATAAAATAAATTACCTCACATCAAAGCATAACCTCAAAAACAGCCAAAACACGTTTTTTTCGCAAATTCTAACGGCAATATTTCAAGAACTAAGACTGATAGAATATTTCTGACTTCATATTCGAGTTAAGCACCCCAAAAACTATTGGAAAAGTATAGTTTGGTTTATTTATAATAAAAAAAGTCAAATTTTGTTGACCAGAGCTATCAGCCAAAAAACGTGTTTTTGCATTTTCTAATGCCAATATTTCAAAAACTAGAGCTGATAGAATATTTCTGACTCAAGATTCGAGTTCAGCACACCAAAAACCATTGGAAAAGTATTGTATAGTTTATTCATCCAAAACCTTGTTGTGCAGTGTTATTAATACTCCCTGAATTTAATTTGTAGACATAAGGGAAAAAAATAAAGAATTTTTTCTTGTAGAGTTGCGGTTTGAAAATAGTAATTTTCTATTGAAAAAAATAAGAAAGTATGCATAATTTGTTCAATATTCGTGTCCATTTTTTCATGGAATTACCCGTCAAAATAAAAATCTGAAAAAATTAAGGGACTTTTTTGTATTACATACTTAGAAAAAGTATTTCCACTTAGAAACTTGATTCTCTGAAATTCGTCAAGTAACGAACGTCCTAATCTCCACATAATCTATTTTCGTAACAAACATATTTATTGATGATTTTTTTACAGATAAATCACCAATTCACACGAACATTGAAGAGATCACTGATCAGATTCAAGATCCTGAGGTTATATTAAAGATTGAACGTTGTGAGCCATCTCCTGATGAAACTTTAGAAGTTACAGAAATTTATCATGTCGACAAAGAGGAACCATCACATTCAATTTCTGAAATATCAAATTTAAATAATTGGGATATGGAATCGGATTCTGATTCAGAAACGAGTTTTTATGAAAATGATGATGATCCTTATGCCCAAATGACTTTAGACGAACTCAAAAGAGCTGTTCTGATATCGCAATCAAAGATGTTCAAAGCAGCTGAAGCTTCAGCAAGAGCAAAGGAGAAACTTAAGTTATTTGAGTTATCGCTTTTGCAGCGAAATAATGGAAATGCAAGACGATTTTGTTTTTAAATTTGGTGACAAAAGTAAAACAAACAGCTTTTTTTTATAAACATTAAACATTAATTTGGTCAACATAAAACAAAAATAAATAATGAATGAGCTTGTTCTCAAAAGTCAACTATAAGCTACTTTGTTGCCCGTGGGGATTCTATCCAAGACTTCGAAGGCACTCAGGTCTCAGAAATTTGGATGTGGTCCCTTCCCTGTGTGACCATCCGACAATCCTTTTCATAAGCTTGGTGTTTATAGCAAGTTCTTTATCGATAAGTGTAAACGTGTTTATATTAAATAAGCTAATATCTGCCATTTTATAATAGTATTGGTAAAAGTATGAGAGCTTAAGCTTGGAAGCTTCCCTCCAACATACTCTCTTTGTAAAATTTAGTTTTATGTATGTATGAATACGGATCGGTAGAGGTAAGACCTACGCGCACACCGGTCGGGCTTAAAATACATAGTTGTATAGTAAAAAAAATACATAGTTATAGATAGTACTGGACGGTAGAAATTATTGATAAATAAAAATGTAAAGAATAGTGTTATTCTAACCATGATTTCTCAACTCAAAAATTCGTGTTTTATTTGTTTATTACTATTTATAGTCCAAAATGTACAAGATTGATTTAAAACACCTTGTTCTCAAGACTTTGGATGGAATTCATAGTCGTCACTTAAGTGACAACTATGCTACTATGCAAGAATAAATAAATGTTCACTTGAGAAAAACTTGGCCTGACTTATGACTAAGGGTTCCGCTCTAAGTTCTGGCTCTACAACACAGTAATATAAGTGCTTTATAGCACCGGCAATATTCGGAAAGGCTCTCGTTTCCTTTCTTTTTCTTTAATACTGGAATAATTTCGACAGAAAAATTCTTCGAAGAATATTTAATCGTGTTTGCAAGGAGGATGCGTAGAATAGAAGATGCAATATTCAACGATCAGATCTCTTATCCAGGTGTGGTTGTGACCCAAAATGATAAATAAGATAAATAGAAAAAAATACCTTAACTAAAATGAAATCCAACAAAGCAAAGGTTCAAGACGGAAACGACGATCAAAGCTACAATTCAAAGACCAAGTGATAGCAAATGCCAGATCAATCGGTCTAGGTGTTTCTAGTAATCAAGAGCGATCATTCAAGAACCGGGAGCCTTTAAAGTGAACTCTTTTCCGATTACACATGATAATAATTAAGTAGCTCTTTTCTAGCTTTTACTGAAAAGGTTCTGCCGTTGTTGATCGAATTGAGTCGGTTCGGTGCGTCTTTGTCCATATGCTTCATGTGTCTCAGCCATCTTAGCTGCTATATTTTCAGCTATCTGATAACTTGAACCTGTTCTCAATGTATTACACTTTGTATTTGGTTTGATAAAAGATAAACCCATTTTCGGCGCCGCCTTCAGCAGCTGAATAATTAGACGGAGGCCTTCGCACAAAAACTCCATTCATCATAAACATTTCACCCCATAAGAGGTGTCAAGTCAATGATATTCTAGCTGACTTTAACGAAACAGCGATACGTCTACATTCTATTCAAGCTATCATAGGCGATTTCAAAATCGATAAAAAGATTTCTTGTATTGATTGCATTTCTTGTGGCACATTTTTCTCGCCTAAAATCATACTGATAGAGATCGACACTTGGAACAGCCCACGATATTGAGAAGCCTTTTTCCTCTGCAGCCTCTGTATGTCTGAACTTGTACCATCCGCTTTCAATTTTTGAAATATTTCTACAAGAATATTTTTATTTCAAAAATTGTGTGAAATGTGCCTATCCATCTCGTATCATTAACTTATTTTTTCAAAGTTGTTTGATAACGGAACATACATAATAAAAAAAAAAAAACATGTCGTGAAAGTCGAATTTCCAACCGGTGATTTTACAAAGGAAAAAAATGCATTAAGTTAACCCTGAGGTCTAAATTCCTATTTGTATGACCTTCGTAGAGAGAAGGATTATTTTAAGTTGTCTGCATAACTGTGAAGGGAGTGTCATTAAGTGCAAGCTATTTTTTTCTACAAAACTTTCGATCTGCAATTTCTAACACAGTTTTTTTTTTTACTATTGGAGGCGAGTTTCTTTTCGTGGTTTGTAAAGTGGTAGTTTTTGCGAAGATTTGTTCTTCTCAAATGTTTACCACTTCTGACAACCCGTTTTGCCGTCGTTAAACTGCATTTCATACCGGTTTTCAGCTTAATTATTAGCGCGAAGTCATGCTGTTCAGATCTTTGCACATCTATCGGCCAATGTTGTGGCTAAGCAATTTCGATTGTAAATGTTGTTTCTATACCCTTGGATATTGCGCGAATAACTGCATACTAAATTTTAACTTGTGTTAATTTTTGTCCCAATGCATCGTTGATTTCGGCCTAATTCAAAGACTTCTTTTATTTTCGCCATTTTTTCCGCGCCTAATGATTTTTTTCGAGCCGTTTTCGTCCTTATAGGTTATAGACAATCAGATTTATTGACAGACACAATTTTGAGTCCAACTGACCTATGCAACTCATCATTTATTAACATTTTTGCTTTTGAGTCTATTCAGATGAGTCAAAAAATATACTTGTTTTTATGAATAGATTTTGTCTAGCTACCGTGTGAGAAGAACGGTAGGTCCCAAGACAATTTTTTTTCTCCTAAGCTAAGCGCATAAAGATGTTCTCTCGTTACGTATGTAAAAAAGATGTACCTACCATTGCAATAAATACCAAGCCAGGCTAAAAATAAGATGAACTAAAATGTGGACGTATTCAGATGACCGGCAGTGTATCAGTGTGGAAATGTTATATCGAATTAAAATTTATTTTCTTCGAATTTCACTGCCTATCGTTTCGTTTAAATCCCTTTTAGGGAATTTGACAAAAAGATAATGAACTATTCGAGAATTGATAATCGCTTGTAGAGCATACTCAACAAATTAAGGAAAATTTTGTAAAAATATGCATTTTCTTTTGTAAAAATGTTTATTTTTTTTTTTTAATTTCTTAAGTAATACTTATTTTTAAACTTATCCAAAACTTATGTCTAAAATTTTAAGAACATTATAATAATAATAGTTTCGTTTTCATTAATGAATACTGTGATAAAGACTAGGAGAAAACAATGATTAAATTTTGTATGTATTGTTTATAAGGAAGGTATACAACCGTTTTAAATAATAAGTTATTGGTTCTTATACCAATGGGCTTTGACTTTCTATATGACTTGGTGTTGTGAGTGAAGGTTTGCCTTTTCTTTTTTCTTGAAACCGTCTTACTTGGTGCATTGTAGTCCGTTCCTTATTGTCTTTGATTCCATGTTTACGTTTTAAAATCTTCAACTTGTATAAACTTATTTTTTCCTTAGCTCGAGAAAGATCTTCTTGAGCTTTTAACATTTTTGCTTCAGAAATTAGAACACAACGTTCTAATTCTTCAAGTGACATTTTTTCATATTCAACATCCTCTTTACTAACATTGATAATTTTTGATTCTGATTGTAGTTCAATTGGATTGTTATCAATGTTCCATTGTGGTGTACCTGATATATCGGAAACACTTGCTATATCATCTTCATCTTTGGATAATCTGAAGTCAGGTTCAATTTTTATTTCAGTTATATCTGAAGGATCAAGTATTGGATTTGGTGAATTTGTTATTAGTTTATCTGATGAATTATCTACAAAAGAATAAAGATTTTAAAATAAGTAGAGTACACAATTAAAAAAAAAAAAGACTTACGCTTATATTCGGGATGGAAATCTATGTCTGCGTCTTCATTTTCATCAACTAAAAAAAAAAAGAAATGTTTGAATAGGTAAAATACTTAGTTTTAACTTGATTACGAAAAGCGAATTTACTATTAGGGACTTTTAAAAGAAACTGATAAAAACTCATGTTGGTTTTTTCTCGCTAGCGCAATTAATTTGTATACAAATAGTTTCTTAAACCAAAATCAAAGCTTTTTGCACAATTTGTACAAGTTTTCATTGCAGGAAAACATAAAAAAATAGGTTTGAAATTTTTCACTTTCCAGGCCAATGCAGTTAAGGCTATATCATTTAAGTTCTGTAAAAAGATAAGAGATATCGGCTCTCTTTGGCTTACGATTCTTATATACAAGCTTATCAGCGGTGAAAAAATTCCTAATTAGTGGATAAAAAGTTACTTTCTGTCAATCTTCAAGGGGAAGAATAAGCGAAATCGGGGTTAAGCTAAGTAATTATCGCTAAGCGAATTCTGGATGGCCATCTGGAATAATCGGCCCTAAAGGCTTGTACAAATCAGATAGTTTCTGCTTGTCGGAAGCACATCTCGAAACATGAATCACATGCAATCGAAGAATTTGCGGCTGCAACGCGAATACCTCACTTAAATCGAATTATATGCCTGTCTGATGAATAGTGCAGGTTTGTTTCGGGAAACTCAAAGAATCGAGATTTTGGGAACCAGAATAGAAAAACATGGTTATTCGTAACAGGATTTGCATATTGTGGTAGTTGATTTTGAAAAACATTTTATAGATTATCACGAGATCAAAAATTCATACGCGGATGATATTGGACATAAATGAGAATCTAAAAAAAGAATGTAAGATGTCCTGTGGGAGTCATCGAGGAGTTTCACGGGAATTGTTCGCCTAGAATTTACATATGGTTCATAATTTTGAACAATGTACAAATACAAAATCTATGAGTAAAATGGCGACAGCTGAAGATAAAATGTTTCAAATGACAGCAGGGCATGAAAAATAGTAACATTTTATAATTAGGAAAAAGAGTAACAGGTGGGATTTATTGCAATCAAAAACTTCTTTAGAGGCAGAAAACTCTTTATCAAGAGTTAACAAGTGTTTGCGAACTTAACTCCTAAATCGATATTCACCTAGCCAAACTTTTCCTCAAGTTTTAAGTAAAAATAAACGCTTAAACGTGGTTGACTCAATGTCGCTCGCATACGTTACGCAACATATGTATCTAATTTATGGTAACTTTATTTGTTAAACTGGACGCTTCATTACATAGAAGGAATAATCTTAAATTATTTCTAATTGTTCAAATCGATCTAAAAACTGTTACGGCACTTTAAATCTATCTAAACACCAAAAAAACATGCAAAAATTTCATATACGAAATAATGGAAAGCTCCAGCAGGAGTAAGAAAGCTTGAACGAAAATCTGAAGAAGTCCTTGCGTGGAATATACCGTTTGGATAAAAGACAGCACAACCGACTACGCTGGAGGTCTTTTTACGTAATACGAAACAAGCGGCAAGTAAACGATACTAAAGTAACCGATAGCAACCTCAAAGAGCCATTATGTTAAATGAAAAAGTCGTTATGCCAAACCAAAATTTTTAATAATCGTTTAACAAAAAAGGGACCCTGGTACTGGTACGGACATATACAAAGAAGTCCTGATAACCCAGTTTCAAAAAGCTCAATCAATGCAACACAATCGCGAAAAAGAGGTAGGAAATGCAAATGAAACGACATCTTACTTCTTAGTTCTCAGACATTATGAGTTATAGAGGAAAACACTAATCGCTTACCGCAACCTGAATATAGAATTCTATTATCATTAAATTTAAAAAAATCAAAAAATATTTGGAATTTTCTGGCAGATTTGAAGACCTAGACAGTGTTGCCAGGACCGGCTATTTATAGCCAAACCGGCTCCTTCAAGTTTTCTCCGGCTCCTTCAAATTCTAATTTCGATTTATCAAAATTTGGCTCCTTAAGTTTTCAATTTGGCGATTTTTGGCTCCTTTAAAATTAAAAACTTTTATAATAAAAGAACTTGATTATTATGATCATCCCTTAAAAGTCTTCGAAGTAGAACTAAACTTCTTCGAAGTAGAATCTGACGTCTTGCTGAAAAGCGCAATTGTTAATGTACCTACTTCCATTTTCATTCATATATGAGGCGTTCAGAATTATAATGGGTCAAGTCCACTTCTCTTTAGGTGAGATGTTTTAAGGTCTTAAAAATTAAGGGTTTCGTTTTATGTCAAATAAAATAAAAGAAAGAGTATCGATCTGTGAAACATTTATTTCAAAAGTTCCTTTAGTTTCTGAGAAAAAGCTTCTCAAAGTTCAGAATAATGCACAAATTTCAAATGGACTTGACCCATTATTATTCTGAACGCCTCATATTTTGTTTCCACTTTTCAACAATGTATATTTGTTTTGTAATTTATTACTAAAATAAAAATTAAAGAATCTAACTTAGAGTCTGATAAATTATTTTTTTTCTATTTTGTGTTTATGTTATCATATGAATATATAAGTTAAGGGGTTATATCTAGTTGTAATTTTGAAAAAAAATCAAATATTTTTTTTGCATATATTTAAGAATATTGTTCGAAAAATTGATACGGCTACTAGTTACGGAGAAATTAGTGTATTTGTGAATACGATTTAACTTATGTCGTTTTCGATTGGTTTCACTCATTCTGAAATCCAATAAAACAGTTTGAATCCATTCCACTCAATTTTGTTTTTTTGTGCTTGTATAAAATTTCAAATGTCAAATATTTGTATTATTTTTTTTTTCTTGCAAACGAAAAACATTGAAAAATTATAATTTTGAAGACTACGCTTAAGAAGATGATGATATCAATTGTTCCATGGCATTTATTTATCCGTTTTTGTTTTGTAATTAATTTCAATTTCAAAAAATAATAAATTCTTGAATGAAAAACCAAAAATTTTGACGGAGTTTTTTTTTTGACATGTGAGTGTTCATGTATTAGTGCTTCTTGAGTGGGTTCTGAATTGAAATCGAGAAGAGAATTTCTCTTCTGAGAAGCGTTCTAGCTGTCATTTCAAAGCCAATAAAACGGTTTCAGAGGCTTCTGAATGATTCCGGACGCTTCCGGAGAGCCAATCGAAAACGACATTAGTTTACATGGTTCCCACAATTTTTTAAAGCGTTTTTCTCGAAACGGTGTTTTCAAAGTCGGTGAGCAAAATTTCTCCTAAACGGCTGAACCGATCGGCTTGAAATTAGTACACGATCTTCTTAGATACTTTTGCCAGGTAATGAACGAAGGAATAATTTTTCTGACTATAATTCGATTTTTTAAGTCACTTTAAAGTGACAAATTTCCTGGTAAAAAGCAATTTTTTACTTTGGGATGCCGCCATTTTGTCAAAAATCCAAATTTTGACTATTCCTTCGTTCATTACCTGAATTCATCTATTTCTAAAACCGAATCTTTTGGTTTTCTTTATTTTAAATAATTTGGTTCAGAGATACATATCTTGCTCACAGCCAGACACCTTTTTGAAAAAGTCCTCTAGGAGATCTACTACAAAAATAACGGAACTCAATATCTTTGTAAATACATCGCGAATTCTTAAAATATACATTAAATTCGCTATATGTTTATTTATTGTCTGTATTTTTTTTAATAGAAAGCCACTTCACAAAAAATTCACGAAAAAGCACGATTTTTCGCACTCACAACTAGATATAACCCCTTAATTTGAAGTTAGAAAAAATGATAAAAAAAAACAAAAAAAAAATGGTAGGTACAAAATACATTATTATGAGTTTTTATGAACAATTTTTGAAATTTTTGAGCGATTTTTGGCTCCAAGACTTCTAAAATTCGGCTCCTCGCCTCTAAAATTCTCTGGCAACACTGGACCTAGACTTAAAAAAATAAATGATCAGACATCAGAGATAACGCCCCTCCAAATATAAAAAAAAATCAAAATCCAAAATTTAGTAGTTAGAGCCTTTACGAGGTTGTGGTTATACAGTACAACGTTAAACTCATTAATACTTCATTTTTAATTATCAAACTTACCATTGCATTCCCAGTGTGAACTACTTTTTCCTGTCCATAAATTCAAGAACAATATTTCCCAATCGTGAAATTCTAAACTTTTGTCGCCATGCAAACTTTTAGAATTCTTTTCCTTTAATCTAGCTTTTAAATTGTTGAGTTTCCTTGAAATTTGTTTAACTGATAAATTTGTTTTGCACATTTCGTTAAATCTCATGGTCAAACAATTACGTGAATATTCTTGTTTGGCAAGTTCATTTCTGGATGTTGGTCTACGAAACATATTTCGATAATTTGATAAAAGTTGAACAAAAATTGCATTTTCTGATTGTCTGGTAAGACTGCCGTCGATACTCATTTTCGTGGTAGTATTTTTAATACTTTATTCAGTACAATAAGTATTTATACAAACAACGGCAACACTAACACATTTGATAAGCAACAAACAATGCTACTTTTTATTTTGTCTTATTGATAAGAATGCTTAACTACTTTTAAGTTCGAAGTATATGAATGCAAAGTGAGGTTTTTTTTTTTAAACTGAGTCTTTTATATTTTATTATAATTATTGCAAAATGCAGTAAAATGCGAGAGGAATTTTCCTACTAACCTAGTATGTAGTACTTGAAAGAACTTACTGAAGTTAGAATTTTCAAGTATCGAGCAAACAAACACTTGAGATTTGAGTTCGTCATACTTGTATTCGCTCTCAAGTATGTTGGGGAAGTAGACACAACATCAAACATGTCGATTAATCAAGAAGGTGCAGCTGTTAACAGTGGGCTACAAAAACAAATAAATACAAAATTTGGCGTCTAATTCAGTGTTGCTGAGTAGGTATTCTTTTGTGTGGAACGAAAATTTCGTTCGATAACACTGGTTAACATAATTAAACTTTTTATTTGTTGCCGAAACAAAAATATACTTTTCTGAAGGTTTTCGGTGTGCTGAACTCGAACCTGAAGTCAACAAAAATTAATCAGCTCCCGTTTTTGAAATATTACCGTTAGAAAATGCAGTACTTCGGACCTTATTCTTTTATATAAGGAAAATTTTTTGAGCATATTTAGTAACGGTTTTCATAAGTACTATTTACCACCTTTTTAAATCTGTTTAAATCTTTCCGATATCTTTTTTACTGCCCGAGATATCCTAAGTTGTTTGGTATTTTTATAAATGTTATAACGTCATTATCTTCTTTATGATATATGAAGCCAAACCCACTTACTTCAGTTTGAGATATCTCGGGCAATATAAAAGATATTGAAAAGATTTAAACAGGTGTCGGAAGATGGAAAACAGTTCTTATAGAAACCGTTACTAAATATGCTCAAACAGTTTTCTTTATACAAAAGAATAAGGCCCGAAGAATTCAAAAAAACGTATTTTTGCATTTTCTAACGGTAATACCTCAAAAACAGGAGCTGATTAGTTGTTTCTGACTTCTGATTCGAGTTCAGCACACCAAAAACCTTCAGAAAAGTATATTTTTGTTTCGGCAACAAAACCCTTGTAAACCAGTGTAATCGATACCAATTAAAAAGTTAAGATGTGTTAGGAGAAAATGCAAACGATTGATAATGAAAGCCTTATAAATTAAAAATGATTCCTTTTTTTAATTGATACGATGAAATTGGTGCGAACCCCACAGGCGGATCACTAGTGTGAAGCAGTTACGTGGGATAGTTATGATCCCCTCGACATCGAGATCATAACAGCGCCGAGAAAAAGGAAGAAGAAGAAGACGATGAAATTGGTGCCAAAATAAATCAAAGCGTTATTTGTGTCGAATTTCACATACAAAAATCGAATTTGAGGCGAGTTTATGGTGTTTAACAGGATTTAATGAAATTAACAATTATAAGCACTAGAAGGTGATAATCCCTTTGACATTTCTTTTTCAAATAGTAAAATTTTTTAAATAGTAAAGAAGTATAATTTCAAAATCCCCTAATATTCGTTTTTTTTTCTTATTTAGGTCTTTTAACCTACGAATCTTCTTAATTGCCACCTCGCCATAGTGTTCGTTTTCTAAAGATATACTTTAGCTCCCTCCAGCTTTTCTTAATTTGAGCTGACATTTTTTTGACTGTTCTTCGCCATGAGGTTCTCGGTATTTCAAAACTTCTGCACTCTTGAGTGAGTCGCTTCCAAGTTCCAATGCATTGTTTGGTTTGCAATGAAATATTTGCCTTTTCGTAGCGTCTGCCCAATCCACTGCCACTTTCACCTTTGTATATTAGATTCTAGCTAAAAACCCATTTTTAGTTTTAAAATAATAAAATTAGTTCCTGTTGTAGAGTCGTATTTAAATATTTCTGTTTTTCATTTTAAACATAAAGCCCATTATGTAGATCAAGCTTAATTTTAACTTTCATAAAAAATGGTTTCAAAATTTAACCAAACTAGGTAAATCAGCGTGATCTGCGCAAGATACTTAAAAAGAAATCGATTATAAGCGTACCGTCATGTATACAGAACGTTTTATTTGGATTTCAAAATTCTTAGTACAACGTTAAAGAATTATGAGTCGAGTATATTTTGCTATGAAATGGTCAAACTACACCCACATTATTCTGTTAGTTTAAGAACGAGACACAACACTCAACGATGCATCCTCTTCTTGGATTTCATAACATCATAATTGAATCGTTTATTTTTTAAACATAATATAATGTCCATTTTTGATCAAAAAAAGTTTCTGACAACATATTTTTTGTATATAAGAAGTTTAATCTTTACTTTAAGTAGGTATATATTAATTAAGTTTTGATATCATAAGAATGGATAAAAGCATCCTTTTGTGGATTTAACAAAAAACATTCAAAATGAAAAATGCATTTAACAGCGTTTGCATCTCTGGCCTCATCTACAAGCTAATGAAACTGGGCTAATGAAACGGACTATGAATTCGTTTTCATCTACCAAAAAAACATAAAACTGACATAGCCTTACTCTCAGGTCGGAACTTTTTCTTGTGGCTGTGTAATTAAAAAATTTCTTGCAATCGTCTATGTACAGGTTTTTAGTTAGAGATCAGGACTATGAAAAGTCATTGCCGGAGTACCACAAGTTTATTTTATACTATTTTTCATTTAAATACATTTTTTCATATCATATTTTTCTCCTTTTCACATAACGTAGGTACACGATTGAGCCCTGTTTTCATACCTTGTTCAAAAATCATATTACTATATTATTTGAACATACTGAGAGGTATTGCTCTTTACAGTTCCGTATCTTTGGTTTGAAAAATCGTATAATCTTCAAATCAAATTATACTAAACTAATGGAAATTTGATGCTGTACAACTTTTATGTGAAGAAGAATTATGTAACTATAATTGGGATTGAGAAAAATTCAAAAAACCGAAAAAACAAAACGACATTGCCTCAAAAGTACTGCCTTCGTAGATCTTTCCTGTACTATCTCAGTTATTTTTTCGCGTATGGTGTTGCCCTTTTATAGCAAAATATGCGCGTCCATCTTCATATAGAAATATTAAATTTAATATTTTATTTTGTAATACCCCGTTCTTAGCCCACAACTTTGAAAATGTTCACGAGTCATGACTGTGGGAGAGAATCGGGTTTTAAACCGCAATTTCTTAAATAAAGTCAAAGCAAAATGTTTCCGTTGTGCAAAAATTGTCCTGTGGAAAGCCAGCATGAGTTTCCATGGTTTAAATTTTCAACTCAAAATTTGTTGGCTAATGTAAAGATATAAACTAGTTTTCTAACTTAAAATTAAAAACTGTTTATTAGCTGTTAGTGGAGTAACTAAAGCTCAAAAATTGGCAATATTAGGGAACCCGGCCAAACAGCTTAGATTTTGATGATCTTTTTTTTCAAACGTCGGTAATTAAAAATACTTTAAAGTCTATAGATTAAAAATTGCCGGTGTTGCCGTTTTGATTTTTTAAATTTAATTGAAGATTTTTGTGAACAAAAACAAATTTTTTTCAAAAATTTTTCTTAAATTTCATAAATTAATTGATGCCAAAAGATTGTCTATTAAATTCAAGGAACAAAAATATATGGGAGTGAGGGACAATCTTCCATAGTTCAAGCGATAGATGCAATTTTCTTATTAATTGACTTCAAACACAAAAAAAAATATTTGAACACAACGGCAACACCTAAAATATTCAAATATACATTTTTTAAAAGCTAGAAGCTTAGTCATATATGTAAAATTAAAATTAAGTTAATTGAATGAACGACTTTTGAAAGAATGGTAATTGAACTCAGATTTTTGAAAAAAAAAATTATTGAAAAAATTTTAACATGTCGTTTTTTAAACTTGGTCGTAATATAAAATGCATTTATTTTCAAATTTTTTTGGCCGCATTTATTATGATTTCAAATTATAAAAGGAAATGTCAATACCTATGTATTACGGTTTATGAAAAAAAATTAAAAAGTATTTCATTTTCGAAGAACTTTTTTTAATAAAAGTTTTGAAAAAAATGTAACTTATTTTTTTTTAAAGTTCAACATCTAAACATAAAATTATTTTTTATTCATTTAATAACCCTTACTGTTGAAAGTTAAATAGCAAAAATTAAAAGTTTCTATTTACCACAGTCTTTGAGAAAATTAATTATTTCAATGCAAAAATTCAGTTTTAATAAAAAAAAAACCATTAAAATTTAAGTAATTTTTCATTTTTTTTTTTCAAAAGTGTGTATATTTTACCTTTTTTGCTTCGAAATTCAACTGATAATATTTATGGCCAAAATTTTTTTTTAAATAAATTCATATTTTATTAGAAAAAGTTTGGAAAAAAGTCATTTTAAATTTTTCTAATAACATTTTTTTTTTTAATTCTGAGTTTGAGGACCATTTTTTCAAAAAGTCTTGATCAAATTTAGTGGATTTAAATTTAAGAGATAAGAATGAGCTTCTGGCTTTTTAAAAATGTATTTTAAAATATTGTAGGTGTTGCCGTTGTTTTCAAAATATTTTTTTTTGTGTTTGAGGTCAGAATGTTAGAAAATTGCATTTATCGCTTAAACGATGGAAGATTGTCCCTTACTGCCTTTTATATATTTTCCTTAAATTACCTAGAGAATCTTTTGCTATCATTTGTTTTATGAAATTTAAGCAAAAAAAATGGTTTTGTTAAAAAAAAATTAATTTTAATTTTAAAAAACAATACGGCAACACCGGAAATTTTTAATCTATAGACCTTAAAGTATTTTTAATTACCTACGTTTAAAAAAAAATCGTCAAAATCAGAGCTGTTCGCCCGGGTTCCCTAATAATTAGCTTTAGTTACTCTACTATGTATTTTATTTTCCTCGTGCTCCACAGCAGTTCATTGTTTTAATTAGCTTTATAACTAAAGCAGGATTTTGTTTTGTTATTGTTTCGCAAATAAATACGTTAAGGGCCAGTTGTACAAATATTTAATCCGTGGTTCAGCAACTTTTATCTTCTAAATTCGGTGGTAAAATTGATTTTTAGCACTGGTTCTAAGTCCATATATAGGTTAAAATAGCTAAATCCATCCTTGAACCAAAGTTGATCCACTGCTAATCCGCCGAAATCGGGGATTTAAATTCCTGATCCGAGGCTGAACCACGTTTGTACAACTGGCCCTTAGGTATCTAATCTGGATCATGATGAAAATAAAACACAGCTATTGTTGAACAGAAATCATTTTACTTAAAAATGTTTATTGGTTGTATATAAGTAAACTTAGATTAGACTTATAAATACATAGTTGTTATTTGTTTGAGTATCAATCTTTATCAATTTGTCGTCTTAAGTGTTCTTCCTCTATCAATCTTATGTTCTCCTTAGCTCTTCTATGGGCTTCTTGAGCATCAAGTAATTCCAATTTTGATACCAAAAGTGCTCGTTTCAGTTCATAAACGGACATAGCTTGATAGTCTATTGTTCTTACTGGAGGCAATGGACTGTCTTTTGATGTAGACTCAAAAGAATCACTCGCCATAATTTTAGGAATTTTAAAACCATTGAGAGTGGTGGGAGAAGGTGTACTCTCAATCAAGTCAGTTTGGTGACTTAAACTCTTTTCAGGAATATTGACAATAGTGAATTCCGATGGACATCCAACTGAATCAACTTTGTCACCACTTGGCGACAGTTCAGAACCAGGCACATCGACAATAGAATCTTTTGTGTTTTTAGGTTCACCATTTTCCTCATGAACATCCATTATCTCAATTTCATTCTCTTTTTTTATATAAAGATGTGTTCTAAGTAATTCTTTTATGAAATTTTTAACTTCTATACAAAAAAAATAAGATAACCAATAGAAACCTTCAAATTGTTAATTTCGAAAAAAAAAAACTTACGATTTGTATCAGTTTTTTTATTGTTTTCAGTAAAAATATCAAAAAACAACTTTTGCCAATCATATGGCCGAAAGGAGTCTTCATTTTTTTTCAATTCATCAACTAAATGAAAACCTTTTAATTTTAAGCCCAATTGTTGATTATATGCTTTTAGAATAGAATCACGTAGTTTGAGTAAACGAATTGCATCGTGTTCTTTCGATTCAGTTTCATAATATTTTAATAATAATTTTAGATAAATATCATCTTTACTATCAATTTCTTCCATTATAGTTTTTGATTCGTTCATTGAAATTAATTTGGGAACAATTGAAAGTTCTTTTTATATTGATTTTTTATTTATTTAATAATCAATTTCTTAAATGTTGTCAATGATTAATTTGGAAACATAAAAATTAAAGCATTTTAAAATGCAGTCAACAAAAAATATCGACAAGTGAAAAAATAAAATAACAGCCGGCAAACATGAACACAACGTCAATTTGAAAAGAGGTTCGATTCGAACATGCAACTTGTACAGCGGTTCCTTAAATTGTTTTGGGATGGAAATCTTAAGCAGCAAACAGAATGGAGCGAATCCATTCTAGCTGGCTGAAAAAAAGCAGAATTATAAGATTGAGTTGAATTTTTTTAAAGATAGAATTTATATTCTAAGATCTTTCCACCCTACTTACGATTTTGCTTCTATAATGCTTTAAAGAAGCAACAATTGCATCTGAAAAGCTTTATAGTACCAAAATTGTTTGTAGGGCAGTTACCACGTTTTTATGACCGATTTAAAGATCGAATTGAATCTGAATTGAAATTTCGATCCAGGTACATGACTATATACCAGATCGAGGAATCGAATTAAAATAGAATCGAAAACACAATTTTTCTTTTCAATTTACAGTAAAATAGAAAAATCTAACCAAAAGCAAAGTGCAAGTAAAACTAGATATCATAATACATACATACAGTGAATTTGCAAATAAGAAGACAATCACACACAATTTCCACCATAAATTATATCTCGAGTATTCAATTCGTTAGGTATATGTATATGCATATTTTCGATTCGATTCAGCTCCCCGAGTCGGATCGGATCGACAAATCCGGATTCAATTCGATCCAGGTATATATAGACCTTAATCCTGATTCAATTCGGATTCAAATCGTCATGCGTCATACAAACGGGGCAAGTGATGATTTTTCTTTATTGATGTGTGAAGGTAATCGAGAAAAGAAAAAATAACATCAAATTCTATGGCCTTGAGCTGAGGAATAGAAACGATTTGGTTTCCTGTTTCGACTAGAGTCCAAATGAAATAATTTCGAAAATTACCTATACATTTCAGCTGGATTTAACTGCGGGGAGCTCCCAAAAGTAACAATAAAAATTCACCTTCCTTTTGAAGCTAAAATGCTATTGGTTTCTATAATGTTCTAATAGGAGCATTGAAAAAACTCTCTAAAAAGATATTATAATGATGTTTAAAAGTGTTTGCAACTATATAAAACTGGACAAAACTCCTTAAAAACTTCTAACCAAACGAAAAATTATGCTTCTATAAAGCCTTACTAATGCTGTACACATGTAGCATATTAAAATAGGTTAAATTTTGGTAAAAATAAAAAAATGTAAAAATGACAAAATAAACATAAAAAAGACAACATATAATGTAATACATTATACATACGGGTTTTGCCGTATTTATTGGAATTTCAATATTTTTTTTCCTGAAGTTTTCGGGCAAATGTTGGTTCCGATTTTTGAAGCTTAAGTTTTACGCGTGTCAATAATAACTCTCCTATACAACACACGGTGGAAAAAAAGCAACCTCTGATGTAATTCATTAAATTCATTGATATTTTATTACTTTATTTCCTTCATTGCTTTTGATTTCCATTTGAAACAGTTTCTTTTTGTCAGATCTGATCGTTGCAGAATTATACCTATTACCAAGGCAAGATTTTTTTTACTAAACATGTTTTTATTCTTTTTTCGTTATTCGTTAAAAATCCGTGAAGCGATTTATTTCAAAGTTTTGAATTTTCAGGTTTCAAAAAGGAAAAATTGCTTATTTACAACCAAAATTAGTAGTAACGAGCCGAGCATACAACAATGTGAAAAGCCTAATTTTCTCAAAAACGACCGAATCGAGTTTTTATAAATACAGAATTTAATTTAATATTAAAACCATGCAAATTTTCAAAAAAATAAATTTTTTGATTTTAAAATTAATTTTTTTTTTTGAAAATCAATTTTTCTATTTTTTTTTTTTTTATTTTATTTTTTCTTCAGAATGGTATGTTAATTTTTTTTGAAAAGTTTGTAATGTATAATTTATGTACTTCACCATACAAAAATAATTTTTTAATAGCTCTAATGAATGAAAAAAAATCACTTAAAAAAAGTGTACATGGCAGAATTTTTTTTTAAATAAATTTAGATTCAGTGAAGTCAATTTTTGATAATTTCAAAAAATTATTATTTGAAGGAGAAAAAAAAGATACATTTTACAGACCAGTGTTATTGCAAACTCCAGATCAATTAAAATTAATGCTAAAAAATTGTCATATAAATGCAGAAAGAACTTGACCTCATTTGGCATCCATTGGATTTGGACTGATGCCTTCCAGACTTTACTATCTTCTCTTTCTTTTTATAGAGCTAGAGTAAACAAAAAATTCGAAAATAGAATTAATTTATTATTAATTTAAAGTCTGGTAGGTATTGTTGTTCATTTTCGATAATCTCCTGTACTTGACTACATACCTACAGGTATAGAAATGTATAATAATGCAGCTTCTAGCTTGATAACAGTTTGTAAAGTGCAGACTTTTCGTTCAGAAATTAATTTTTTTGCTAGAAAAAATAAAAATTCTGTATGTGGCTTTCTTATCAAATTTCCTAGATAATCGATCAATGTGTCAATTATATTGAATGGAAAATTTGGTCTGAACTAGTTCATTAACCATGTAAAAAAAGAAAAAAAAAATGGGGAATGTAAAACAATAACAATTAAATAACCTTTGACTCCGCAGTAAATCATACAACAAATGTGTATATTTATTGGGAACAGTTGTAAACAAATTTGTGTCACAACAAACTCTTGAAAAATCAAGGTCTAGAGGTTTAGTACAACATTTGTCATTCTTCCATTCTTGTAATAACTCTGTAGAAATGGAGAGAAAAAGATATACTCTAGAAGTTTTGTCAATTGATTTGACTTTGTACTCAAAATGGTTAGGTATACCTAACTAAAACTTGGACTTGTTAATTATTTTGTTGTTATTTAACTTGCTTTGCATTTAATAGTGCAGTAACAGTATACATCAGACATCAAACTGTATCTATCTAATCTCCACTAACTTCTGACTGAACAAGTTGTACTATTAAGATTGAAATAATTATTCAATTTTGGCAAAATCCGAAGTCAAAAATTTTCTATCAGCTCGTGTTTACGAGATATTCCAGTTATAAAATCTTAGTAATCGATTTTTTGCTACAAATTGTAATGTTTTATTCCGGGTTCACAATAAAACTTATTTCGTTTATTTAATTCCCACTTATCTTTCCGTTCAAATTAAAACACACTTTATTATAACTCAATTTACTTTTATTATTTGCTCAAACAATCGCACTTTTAAATCAGGCGCAGGGACATAAGTCCCCGGGACACAAGTCCCGAATTTTTTTTTCGGGACTAATGTCCCGCTTTACTGGGTCACAAGTCCCGAATCCAATTCGGGAATTATGTCCCACCCTACTAAGACAGAAGTCCTGAATTTTTTAGTCGAAAATGGGACATAAGTCCCGAATAAAGTGAAAACTATTTTATATACATACATTTTTTACTATAAATGTTCATATAGGTACTAATTAATCCATAACATTATTTTTTGGTGCCATGAAATACGCCCAAGTGAAATAAGGAAGTATTTCGCGAATTGGTATAATTTTAATTTTCAAAAGAGAAATAAAGCCATTTTTCAACATTTGGCTTTCTCTTTCGCGTCAATTTATTTTCAAAAAAAAAAAATAAAAAAAAAGTGCCTCGTTTCGGTTTATTAAAGCGAAATAATACCATTATGATTTTTAAATCATTCTTACTTATCAAAGAATAAGTTTTATATAAAATTTGTCTTACTCCAGTTTGCTCCAAGGAAACAAAATATAACTCAAACTTCAAAGAGAATATTTTGCCAGTTTAATGTTTGTTCCAAAGATATGCTTGTGTTCTAACTCGATAAACGCGAAGCGGAAAAAAATTTCTCAGATTTGAATCTCTTTAATTTGCACAACCCAAACGCGGAGCGGAAAAAATTTTGTCCACGGGATTCTCCCGGGATTCTCCCGTGGGCAAAATTTTTTCCGCTCCGCGTTTGGGTTGTGCAAATTAAAGAGATTCAAATCTGAGAAATTTTTTTCCGCTTCACCCTGGTAAGTACTCATATCGGTTATCACAAATATCAATTATTAAACTTTCACTTTATACATTTGTTTATATTTTGTCACGATGCAATTTCGACTTACCAATAAATTTGCAAGCTTTGCTTTTGTTTTCCAACAGCTTGTAACCGTACCTTACATCGGAGTTGGTACTACGAAAAAAAATCGTGAGAACAATATCGGTTCTATTATTTCGTCAGCTGTAGTCTTTAATAGTCTCTATAGATATATTTATACAAAAAAAAACGTGGGACATAAGTCCCGAAAATTTTTTTCGGGACTAATGTCTCAGTAAGGTGGGACATAATTCCCGAATTGGATTCGGGACTTGTGACCCAGTAAAGTGGGACATTAGTCCCGAAAAAAAAATTCGGGACTAATGTCCCGGGGACTTATGTCCCTGCGCCTTAAATCACTAGGGTCAATGTGGGTAAATGTAAACAGGGGTAAATGAGAACATGGCTCATAACAAGCTTCATTTAAATATCTTTGATGCATACATAAGTACAAATCGCGGACGCATGTATCTTTTAACTTATACGTCAATCTCATTGCTGTCAATAGAGAATTCATTCGACGAGCGTATTTTCCGTGAAAGATAATTTTTTAAAGTGTCAAACAAGTCGTTAGTCTTTCAGAAAAATTAAATATTTTTGCAGATTCAATTAAGTCAGTATAATTTGCATATACTTTTTAGTTTTAAATTTTGATGTAGATTCTATGTGAAAAAAACAAATTTTAAAATACAGGACATTTATGTGGATTTGCATGTGTTTACATTTACCCCAGAATATTTTTCATAATGGGTAAATGTAAACAACGTATTCTGGGGGTAAATATAAACATATATTTTTGCTGAAATTATTGGTTTTAATAAAAATAAAGTATTTTTAGTCAATTACTATTGGTAAAGTGCCGCGGAGTCACATTTTAAAGTACCAACAACATCATTTTCAGTGTATGATGTTGCAAAATCGGTCTTTGAGGTAAAAAAAAAAATATGAGGTTCAGAGCTGCTCAGGATGCATATTGGGTGCCTATATAAAGAATCAAAGGAAGAAAACAAAAACTTTTATTGGAATTTGAAAAAGTTTTTGTCAAATACCTTCTTGAACGTTTTTCAAGTCGTTATCCAAATGATAAAGGAGAAATTCTAAATTTTAAACCACCGTTTACATTTACCCTGAATTTGTAAAAAAACACAAATATGGTGGGGTATTTGTAAACATGTCATATTTGACAGTTATTTAAACAATTTGGAAAATATTTGTTCATATTTATAGAGAAGAATTGCCATCATTTCATATTTGCATTTGAAGATACCATTTAAGTTGTTCCGTTAAAACATATTAAAATCTAAAGTCAGAAGAAAAAAAAGACATGAAATTGTTTACATTTACCCACATTGGCCCTATTCTACTACTAACAATTTAAAACACTTTATTTCACTTTGTACTATACTCTTTCACTTTCAAAATTAAAACTGTCCGGTCGGTGTCCACACTGTCCTTTTATAACGGAATTTCGAGATTCGAGAATGTCTTCGAAGGTTCTCGTCTTTGCTTCTCGAAACTTCCTTTCCAGGAGGGGGAGCTTCATATTTCCAGTCCAGTGGGATATTTTGGGATATTCAGCCTTCAAGGGATATTCAGCAGTCGAATTTCTTAGGGATGTGTTCAGAGGGTAGTTTCTTAATTATTAAAGGTGCGTTCACATTTCTACCTTTGGTGTACTAGGTAGTGTGTTCAGACATTTATCTTAAAAAGAATTTGTTACAATATTTTCATCTTCGGTCTCCCAATTTTTTGTTTTTGTTTATTTTTTCTGCTCTGCTATTTTCTATAATTAATGAAAGAAATAAAAAAAGAAATTTGATTTATATTACCAAAAAAAAAATCAACAAACCGCATTTGTTATCTTTGTCTGTAAGTTCTTTTTTTTTTGTCTGCTGTCAGTTCTTTTTTTTTTTGTCCGCTGAATTGTTGCTGAATTCCTCAAAACGTTTGTTTGGTTATTTTGTTTGGAGTTGAATGTTTTCATTTTCAGGTTTTTGGTGAGTTTAATCAAAAACTTGTGTTTTACGAAAACTTGTGGTTTAAGAAAAATGTATGGAAAAACTTGTGTTTTTGATATAGGTTTTTAGGGTTTTTCGCAAAAACCACGTTTTTGGCTTGGTGTGAAAAGGCTATTAGTACCTGTGTCACCCAAACTAGAGCTGCTAGAAAAAAAAACTGAGGGCAGTTTTGAAATCAGCCAAATTATTAAAAAACGGTTAAGAAACTTCATAAAACATAAAAATCCAACACTTTTCTTCTGTTTGGAACTATTATTCTTTTCAGTTTACTCGCAAAACTACACACATCCTTTAGTATATCATAATACTCCTAAAGTACTCCTTTAAAATTGTCAGCCGACATCCCTGATACATGCATCCTGTTGTTTGCTAGCCTTGGCCTTGGACTTGATAGATATGGAATAGTAAAGGAAGTGGACGGATGCATTTTGGTTGCAGTATTTGCTTTGTGTTCATTTATTTTTTAAATAGTTTATGAACAAAAACAGAATTTCTTATACATATTTAAATAAAATAGTAACAAACAAAATTTAAAAAATATTGTTATGAAAAGTAAAGTGTTACACAAAGTTCTATTTCTTTTATAAAAATTGATTGTATGTGAGCTGTCTAAACCGCAAAAAGGATGTATATTTACATAATACCGTTAAAATGTGTTTCAAAAAATAAAGTTTTCATTCGAAAAAAAAGTAATCCTATTCCCGACAAATGTTGAGCGGCAGAATCCTACCGTTATTTTTTTTTTATATACATATGGAATTCGGATTTCCTTTCTAAGGATTCCCTGGAGGGCTCAACTATGAAGTAAGAAAAGTATAAAAAAATCGATTCAGCGCACTACTTGTTTTGGATTGAGGTATTCATAAGAAACAGATAAGAAGAATATTGAAGGGGGAAGGCCTTTATGATTTATGTCATCATCATAATATTGTTGTGGTTTTAAATGTCAAGCTTGCTTCTGATAACGATTAAATAATTCGCGAACTTATTAAGCAAATAATAAAATTAGTAAAAACTTACATTTTATATTTTTCCCTTTTTTAATAATAATAATAATTATTTTCTGTTCAAATTCAATTAATGGCCTTGAACCATTAGTTAGCAGTTGTTGATATAAATATACAATTCTATTGCAGATTTATTTTTTTTTTTAGAAAATTTATTTATTCAAATATGACTGTCAGTTTAAGATTCCTCATTGCCACATCCGAGACAAAAAAAAAAGAACATTGATAGCAAACAATCGATGTCTAATCCAAACAAATTTTTTTTTTGGTTTGAGATAATTCCAACAGTTACCAGTTGAAGCTGGCCAAATTTAGATTATATTCGTTCGAATTCTAATAAATTACCATATAATCGCTCTTTCGATAGGGAAGAATTTTAACAACAATAATCAAGTGCGATAATAATCAGATCATCTTCATGTCACATGCGTAACTTGTGCGTAATTTATTTATTATTAGTTAATCAATAAAAATATTAGAAGGATTATTCATTGATAAGAATTTTTTTTTGTTCAATGAAAAAATATTGTTTTTTTTTTGCTAATTTTATTATAATTAGTATTTTCCAAACCAATTTGGATTTGTAATTACATTTTTATTGATAACGTAAAAAAATGTACAAGTTTGACGAACAAGGAACCAATGATAGAAATAGGTTGTCAAGTTAAAGTTATTTTATACTGTACATTATATTCGTTATTGATGTTTTTTTATAATATTAATTATTTTTTTAAAAACTAACCTAATTTATTTAAAATTTAAAAATAAACTGAGCGAAGCTTTATTGGAGTAGAGATTTACAAAACTTACATATTTCAAGAAAAAAATGAGATAAGAGAAATGGTTTCGCAAAAAACTTTGAGCTTATTTCGGAGTTCGGACCTAAGATGATTGATTTACTCCATTTGCAAAAGGATTTACTCTATTTTTCGATTTGAATAAGAAAAAAACGAATTCCAATTTTTTAACGATTTTATAAGTTTAGTATCTGAAAATTTTAGAATGTCATTCTATATAGGTACTTATTTCGACTTCTATATTTTTGCAGATTTAAATACTTTTGTCTTAACAAATGAAAATTTCAAATGTTTTAAATTTATAAACAATGATTTCATTTTAAATAAAGGTCGATATCGAAAATACAGGTTTGTTTCTCATTATTGTAAGTGTTGGCAAAATAAGGATTTTTATTCAAATTGAAAGGAAGTTGGCAACGAAAAACATTCACACAGAAATTGGTATAGAATTTTTAATTAGACATACCTAAATAAAATTTATAGAGCATTTAGTTTCTTTTTAGTGCGCTCCAAAAACCAAAGTTTCTATGCTGAAAATCAAGATTTGTACTTAATTTCAAATCAAAATATTAAAAAAGAAAAATTTAACTTCCTGAATCTAAATCTGGGTTTCAAAAAAATTCTAGCACGTACCACTTTTCACAGATTGTAAACCAACTCAATACCAACCTGTATACTAAAAATCATTCTGTTACAATTACCCTGTAAAAATCTATTCTTACTGGGCTAAGTAGTTTGTAGAATATAACCCTTTTAGATTCGGTTGACCTTATACAAAGGAAAAAAAAAAAAACTTTTATTCTTATTTAGCTCAAATTTGGTGTATTTCTTCAAACATGACCCCAAATTTTTCCTTATTCATTTAACTCACATTTTGAAATACTGATTGACAAAAAGATCAAAGCTTCAAATTTGTCCCAGGAATGGTTTTTCATGTGCTAAGTTCGAATCCGAAATCGGAAAAAATCTATCACGTCAGGATTTTGAGATAGATGCGTCACAAAAACAAGTTTAAAAAATAAAAAGATAAAAAAATTAGAATATCCCAAAAACGAAAGCTGATCGAAATTTTAAAAATTCGGATTCGAAATCAGTGTGTCATTACATCGTCAGATCAGTTTTTTTTTATGGTATACAAAACGAAGTAACAACCGTAACAAATTAAGTTGAAAAAGATTAGATACTTTAGCGTTTTCTTATGGTTTTTGAATTTCTTAGAAATATTTCAATTTTTGTCTTGTTTGTATTTAATGTAAGCGAATGTGTAGAACAGCATAGGTATATTTTAAGTTTAATTAAATTTTAATTAAGTTTCGTAAAATTTAATTAAACTTAAAATAATTGATACCCGCGAAAAGCATAACTTAAAATCGTAGCATTGTTTTTTTTTTTTTTGAAAAATGGTTAAAAAAAATTATTTATAGGAAAAATAAAAAAAAACCCTGTTACTATTTACAAAAACAAATTTCTAAAACTTTTTTGGAATATAAGAAACTAAATAAAATATTTCGTTTGAAGGTCAAAAGCATTAAATTTTTTTTTTTTTAATTTTTAAGAACAAAATTACATTTTTAATAAAATTGAATAAAAATTATTCTTCTACATAAGAAACTTTAACCATTCTAAGCATTTTTTTCCACAAGTACAAATATTTGCAACCCAGTCGTGCATTTTATTTTATCAGAATTTTTTTTACAAAATATTCCAAGTCATATAAAGGTTTTGTGTTCTATGATTTTTAAATTGTGTTTTTTTTTTTAAGAAAAGTGATTTGCTAAAGATTGTATCCTCCTAATAAACAAATAAGTATTTACTTACTTTATTAAGGACTAGTTTGTTCACACTCGATTATCTTTTAATCAAGGATTATTCAAAGGAATATCCATGATTAAAGGATAATCGAGTGTGAACATGAACAAACTAAGGTCTAAAGATGTCCTGAAATTAAATTTAAACGTTATTTTTATTTTTGACAAATATTGTGAAAAGGTATGTATATTAATTTAGAAAGCTGTTAAAACACTTTAAAATTTTATACCACCTAATTAATTACCTGCAGTAATTTAATTAATTAGTGAAGAATAAAGAAGATATGAAATTCATTTACAATCATAATTTAATTGGATTCTATAAATCACCACCCCAAGAGCGTAAGAAAAAAAATCTATTATGATTTAGGTATATAGTTTTATTATATACAATAATCATTCTTATCGCTTATTAAAAATGGCCCCATTAGTTGACAAGGCTCTTTAAAGTTTCAAATTATGAAAACAAACAAAACCTGTAATAACCCATTACTTACCAGTTATTATACCTTTTTATGAATTAGATGAACAAACAAATAAATAATATTAATGTACAGAGAGGTATGGCTAAGTAAATATTGCTACTCGAAACTTGGTTGTTGTGGTGATAAAATCTAAAAGCTAATCCCCCCTCCCCAACTGCTTCTTCTTCTTTCACAATAATTACCACTCGAGTAAACATTTGAACGTTATGTTTCCTGCATTGCGATCGTATATTTTGTTTCGACTATTTCCCAGCTCATTCCGCTTACACCTCTCATATTGATCATTGTGTTTATATCAGCTTACTATCATGCAATTTTTCAGTGCCTATAGGTCTAGGCTAAGCATTTTTTAAACAACAATATAAACTCAATGTTCCACAATATCATAACGTTTCTCTCTGCTATAGATCGAAATAATGATCCATGCTATGTTTCTGGTTGCAACTGAACCTCAGCAGCTTTTCCACAAACCCAGAACAAATAGTGGCAGCTGAGGATTGGTAGCTAAAAGTAACATCTTTTCTAAACCAGCTTCGTTTTTCTTTCTTTCTTTCTTTCTTTTTTTTTATAATTTTAAATCCCAACAACAACAAGTTTTCCAGCTGGTGCTGTCCAGAGAATTAATTTTATTCTGATGTCTCAGAATAAGCTCAACCGATCTAACGAACGATCGTTGTAATTAATTTGTGTCCATAAAAAAAAATTGATTAATGAATTTACATTAAGAATAAAAAATAGTCGTTTTATTTATATTTTTTGTTTTTAATATTTTAATTAAATCCACGTGTTGTGTTTTTTTTTTTACTTGCAATCAATTTTACATACAAAAAAAAGGAAATTGAAATTTTTGTGAACCAATTTTTTTTAGAAAAAAAAACCTGTAAATATTAAACAAAAATTAAGATAATTTCTTAAATTTAAAAAAAGAAAAAAACCAAAAAAAAAAGTGAAAATGGTTTCTGTACAAAATTCATCAATTGCAGTGATAATCGCCCTCATCGGATGTTTTGTGCTATCAGGTATGTAAATAATAAATCATATTTTGTTAGAAGTTTCAGACATCAAAATCAAGTGTTATTTTTATATGTAAAAGGCTTTGACAATGTTGCCATTGTCAAGCCACAGTGTGACAAGGTATTAATTTCACTCATAGAATTGTGGTTGTCATTTTCAAGAGTAAGGATTGTTAGGTGCGATATTTTTGTGGTAGAAAATTACCTTGAACATTGTTTTAATAATAATCTTATCTCAAATAACTTTCCATCTCAAAGATTACAAAACCAACGTTACAACGAGAGACATTTGAGATAAGATAGAACATAACAAATTTAATGCGGGAAAACATGCATTGTTCGCGGTATGAATAAAACATACTAAATCCGTAGATCATAATAAGAAAAGGTAGAATAGAATTAGAGAAAGTTATTTGATGCAGAACGAGTTTTTATTTTATTTTATATATTCATATCATGATTGAGCTGCAACAAGAACTATAAAACTCGATGATAGTTGTACCTAATAGCATTTGATTTGGTTTGGACAAAAAAAGGGAAATGAGTTTTTAATTGGCCGAGAAAACTTCTGTTGGATTATAAAACGAAAAAAAGCCAATTATACCTCAAATTTTTAAGGTAAAACTTTCTCCAAAACATAAATTTATGTCCTGATAAAAAAGACGATTTAAAAAAAAATTCAAAAGAGTTCTTTTCTGAAATTGAAAACATTGAATACAAATTAAAAAAGGTTTTATTTTTGGGAAGTTTAGGAGCTAAAATTAAGCGCTATCTGCGTAGCAGGCTTTTATTGGAGGATAGAAGTAACAAATGAGGCATTCAGAATAATAAATGGGTCAAGTCCATTTAAAATGTATACATTGTACAGAACTTTGAGAAACTCTTTCTCAGGAACTAAAAGAACTTTTGAAAAAAAGGTTTGACAGATTAAAGCTAGAACTGTACATCGAAACACAAAGTCAAAAAAAGTATAAAAAGTAAACAAAAGTACAAAAAAAAAAAACAAAATTTATTGATGTCACATTTAAAATTATTAGGAACTTTTTTCTACTTTTTTCACTTTGTTTTTCTATGAAGTTCAGGCTTAATAGCTCTATGTCTTCAGAATGTATTTCTTTCTTTGTTTAAGATAAAACGAAACACGTTATTGTTAAGACCTTAAAACATCCAACTTGTAGGGAAGAGCACTTGATCCATTTTATTACTCTGAACGTCTCATATCTTGTTCTTTTATTTCGCTTATTAACAAAAAATATAAATCAATGTAAGTTTCCTGTTACAAAGTTACTCAAACACAAAAATGGAACTAGAAAATCATTTAGGTATTAAGAAAAAACAGAGCAAAACTTCCCACTGATTGGACTTATTGATCAAGGGGCACGGTAGTGCCCAGCCAAGTTCTCTAGCAACTTTGGCACTACACCCTTATTTACAGGAAACAACTCAGGCCATTTTCAAACCCCCTCTAACTTCCACACCAAAGATGCTAGAAATTTCAAACTCGCTACAAAACTCGCTGGCCAAAAACCAAACTCCTCACAAAATTTCAGCCTCTTACGATGAGTAGTTTCTGAGATATAGGGCTTCAAAAATCGCAAAAACCGTAACTGACTGACTCACTCACTCACTGACAGATCATCAAAATTATGGAGAACTCCCCGTTAACGTAGAAGCTTGAAATTTTACACGGTGATAGGTGTATACAAAGGGAAAAATCGAAAATTTGAGATTTTCAATTGAGGGCGCTTGGCATCCGCCCATTTCCGCTGAATTTTCATCAAATATTATAGAGTATTTCTGATTATCGTAGAATCTTGAAATTTGGTTGAATGGTAGAGCTGTCAGTTTATACAAAGGACAAAATTTAAAGTTTAAGAATTTTAGCCCATTTTCACTGAATTTTCATCAAATATAGAGATTTTCAATTCTACAGCCATACCTTGCAAAAAGAAGTGAAATCACAACAAAAAAATTACTGTTAAAAAAAGAGCCAAGTTCTCCTATGTTGAAATTATGCTGGCACAAAAAGTACTGAGATGTAAAAGTGTACCAAGTTCTAAAGTTTGGGTTTAAATTCGTATCAATAAAACTTTGATTGTTTCCTTGGCAATTTTTGAAAAAACTTTAAAAATCGGTAATTAAAAGAAAAATTGTCAAGAGAACAATCAAAATTTGATAGAACTTGGTACACTTTTACATCTTAGTAGGTACTTTTTGTGCCAGCATAATTTCAACATAGGAGAACTTGGCTCTTTTTTTAACGGTAATATTTTTGTTGTGATTATTGTAAACAAAAAGGATACATAATTTTATTTTAGTAAAATTGGTGATATTTGAAGAGCAATATTTTAAAAACTATAATATACGGCCCGATTCTGCTATTCGATTCACGTGAAAGTCTAAAACAAGAAGCGTTTAAATGGGAGTTAAAATTAAACATAAGCAATTTTTTTTTTCTTTTCGACACATAGATCTGAAAACTAAATATGTTCTTTAAGTCATGACATGACTAAGACTATAAACAAATCCGTCGAAAATTATTTGATTTGGTGCAAAAGGCCTGCAATATACGGTTACTGGAATATTTCATTTACTGAAAAGAAATTTACGAATCACCGCAAGGTTTATTGAGTAAAAAGAGAAGAACAATAATCATTATGTTCCGCCTTTTTTTACAGGCAGGTTTGACTCGTAGAATTAAATCAGCCTAAACAGAACCAAATTACTTTTTAGTTTCAGGTCAGTGTAAGTGGTTCCTATTTTCATCTAAAACCAAAAGAGAGAAACACGTTAGTTTGGGAGCGCCTTTATATTTTATAAGTAAGTAAATTCGGAGATATAAGGGGTTGAAGTAAATACTTTGCTTCTAAATGCTATCATGGTTCGTGGATGGCTTTTAATTTAAACCTTTATCTAAGAAACAAATAACCAATTTAAAGTAGCATAGGTAATTCAGACCTATGTAAATAAAGTTGAGCAGAATTCGACAAACAAAAGAAGAAAATATTTTTTGAAATGGTTCTACCATAATTTTAAGCCCTTCATGTTTACTGGTGAATGTTATGAACAGGGATAGGATGTTGTGGAATTTGCCTTTTTTTCTTGCTCAATCGTACGACATTATAGATTAAAAACAAACACGTTTCACATCCCCCTCGTTCCAAATATATGTATTTTATTTTGCCTTTTTTTTGCCTTTTCTTTCGTTATTGCCTTTTTTTGCCTTTTCTCTTGTTATTGCCTTTTTTTGCCTTTTCCTTTGTTTTTTATCTTTTTAGCGTCTTTAAAGTAATGCTTACACACAAAACACTCAAATATACAAACAAAAAGCTTAAGGCCATTTGCTGAATCGAAACTTAAATAATTTATGTTGAACATAAACTCTTATTCCCTACTTTTTCCTCTGCGTAAACTGTCACATAAGGGTTTGTGTAGAACTAAAATGCTTAAGTTTCGATTCAGAAAACGGGTCTAACTTACTCAGTACATTACTTACTCAATAGTTACCCCACACAAACAAAATTTAAGTGAAAAGATCTACCTATATGCAACTTGTTTGTCTGCTATTGCTACCATTTATTGTCTTCTACGTTCTATTGCGCGGCCGACAACCGACACGTATCAGGGTTCTAAAGCTAACTTACTCAATTTACAATACTCCATTAAAGAAGTTCTCCAGATTCTGGACATATTCAAGAGAGATTTGGAAGCTGCGAAAGGGGCAGTCGCAAAAGATGTTTTTGAGAAGTACAGATCAATTTTTTGGTAAATAAGGGACTCGAGAGAGTTGAACAAATAAATTGCGTAATACATGGGAACACAAATCAAGAGCTCCCGGCAAATGTTGAAGTGGGTTATGTCGAGTGCTTTAATTGGGGTCCATACGTCTCAACAGATGTAGAGAGATCTTTTAGCTCCTTTAAAGCACTCTTAAGGGACAATCGCAGGCGCTTGTTAACTGAAAATTAAAAAAAAAACTCTTGATTGTTCAAAATTACTGCAATTAATTTTTATATTTCATGCTTTCTCTCAATAAATGCCTTTTTATGCCTTTTTGGGAGTTTTATTTTGCCTTTTTTTAAATTTTTAGGTCCACAAGATCCTATCCCTGGTTATGAAGTTATGTCATAAGCAATAGTTTTGAAATTAACAGAAAGGGAAAACAAAAACAAATATTTTGAGTTAAAAACTCGAAAAAAAAAACACTATGTAAAAATTTGATGCCGTTCGTTATAGAAGAAAATTCTAAAAAAAGGTTTTTAATGAATGGAATGGATGGTATCTTTTTTAAACTTGAAATTTCGGGAAAAAAACCAGAAAAAATATAAGTCTACAGAGAAAAAAAATAATCATTTTTAACTATTTTTTAACTATTTTCATTGTTAAAATCGGGATAACTTTTTTAAATAGTTAAAAATTGTTATTTGTGACTATCTTAATAGTCAATTGAAGTATTATCCAAATTAACTATTAAATATAGTCAATTTTAACTATTTAAATAGTTATTTAAATAGTCAGATGGAGGAAGGGACTATTGGATTATATTTTTTCCCCTCCCGCTTATCTGGGAGGGGAAATTATATAAATGAAAAACTAAATTTTAAATAGTTTTTTTTTTATTTGGAATCGTTTTTTTATACAGAGTGCTCCGAAATGCAAACGAAATATGCTGAGCAGCCAAAATAAGTGTTTAAATAGTTATTTCTAACTATAAACATAATAGTTAAAAATGACTATTTTAATAGTTACCTAATTACTACGGCGGCATAGTGAATTTTAACTATTTAATAGTAATTTTTAACTATTTTGTTTTGAGATGTGACTTTTACAACAGTCATTTTTAACTATTTTGTAACTACTTTCTGTCAAAAAATAGTTATTCGCCAAATTGCATTGAATTCTATAAAATGACTATGCAAATTGTTAAAAAAATAAAATAACTATCTTTTTTCCCTGATTGCACTAAACGCACGTACTTCTGTTTCTGGTTTCTGAAGGCTGAGGTAGATTTTTATTTTTTTGAAACAATCCCAATTCATTTAATTTTTGCATAAAGTTGTACATTTATTCAATAAAGTATCAAAATCTTCCTCTTTTAGTATGTATAAAAAAACGGTATTTTAAAATATATTACGTTATGTACGTAATACTCAATGGGTTAATATTGATTTCTTTTTCTCTTGTTTTTCAAGTATCTAGATAATGTAAATGTCTATCAAAAAGAAAAAAAAAGGACATTTAAATTACTCATTTAACCTGTCTGCATGAAGTTGTAACTTGAACTTCACCTTGAACTTTAAAAAAAAAATAAAGAATGAACATGAACATAAACTATAAATATGGAAATACAATTTTTGTTCCTATAAAATACATATTGTACAACACGCAATAATGTTGATTTAAATGTCGATTCATTTTACCGTCAGCAGGCATATGGTATTCAATTTCTGCTGTCGATTGTAATAAATCCAACTTGCATGCCTAAACAGAGAGAGAGTTTGACATTGAAGTTGCACATTGAATTTTTTTTTAAATGCCTATTCTATTTCTGATTTGATGTTAATTGATGTTAAAAATTTATTCAAATCATACTTAGTTAGTATAATTAAATTAAAATAGTTTCCTTAAAATGTGGTAAACATTTATTACATAAGAACCTTTTGTGGAAGAGAAAATTTATTTAAAATTAACACCTAGTTGCTAAGTATTAATTTTTTTTTATTTGAAGCATTTCTTCATGAGATGTATTAGCAGCTATTACCTATAATCGATAAATTTAATGAAATAGGTAATCTTAAATGTCTATACTGACAATATGACAACAAAATAGAGACAGCTTCAGTAAACTGAGTTTCAACAACGAGAATCCACGACTTGCGATTTTACAAAGCGTCACAAGATCTTTCAAGCTTGTTCATATTTTAACTTATTTTTTTTTGTAGTATTTTGATGTATTTTTTAAATATAAAATGAACAATGTAAGTCCATAGTAAAGTGAAGAGGATAGGTAGTAGAATATTATTTCTTCTTCTCCCCTTCACGAACTGCAAGAAAATAAGTCTACAAAGATAAACAAACTTTTAAATTGAATATGATTCCCATTCCTATTGAGTTTAATATTAAACAACAACAAAAAATTGTTTACTTGTTGCTTTGGCAAATAGTATTAAATACTTTGTAAACATTGTTCGGCGTTGATAAAATGCGTTTCTAAGCAAAATAAAAGAATATCAAATTAAATTGCAAATAATTCTGAAAGATCGTGAAGCGTCTATACATATTTCTAGGGAAACTATTTAAAACCAAACAGTTTAAGGAAGAGTTTTTATAAGGTATTTGTATTATTATTAAAAAAAAATCATGTGTGCAATTCACAGGTGGTGAAACCTTAAAAATCATTTTTCTTGCAATAAAAAAAAAATCGAAAAAATATAACTTTTTTTTATTCCATCACTTTTTTTATATGACAACCTACAATAAATTTTATACTATCTGAAAGCTTATTGTTTCAGCTCAAAATATTTATATCGACCATGTCTATTACAACATTTACAAAAGAGGAATTTTTTTAACCCAATTAGTTTTCATAAAAAAAGCAAAACAATCAATCTCTTTTCTCTTCTAACGCCATTAAATCCATTTTTTAAAAGACAACCTGTAATAAATTTTATATGATTATTATTTCACCTTTTATATGACGCTTCAATCATATTTCTACCATGCCTACAAAAAATGTAAGAATTTTTTAAAGACAACCATGTCGAAATTTCAAACTGAGATTACGGTACTTCCTCTACTGCTGGCTCGTCATCGGCAACAAATCTTCACAGGTGTTTTGAGGTATTTTTCAAGTTTTTCAATTAAAGATTAATATAACTTGTAGAGCACGTACCATTATGTGTGATATATCAAATGAAAGGTAATATTATCAGCATGACTATTAAAGTTAAATAAATTTGTTATGCGCTCTAGACCAAAAGATATAACGTGTTTAGAAAAATAACATCTTTTTTTTTTACCGTTATCTCAGAATTTTGAATATGAAATTAATTGAAATTTTGCACAATCATAATTTATTTAATTACCTATCTACTGTATAAATTTCATTCATCTATTTATTAAAACAAAAAAGTTATGATCACTTGATTTTTCGTGTCGCTTTTTCGTTTCATCTTGTTTCAAATCACTACGATACTAAAGAAGTTTTCACTTCCAAAAATCTGTAAGATTCTAGGATTTGGTTGCGTTAAACTTAATGTGGCAACATTTTAAACGATTAAGTAAAATGCTAAAGCAATTTTAGTAATTTAACAAGTTAAAAATCAGTCTGCTTTTTGACTTAGTAACTTACTAATATGACCCTAGCATTTTACTAAATCGTTCAAAATTTTGCTCCAGTGTTATTATAATTTATCAAATTTTAAAATTAAACATTACTTTAAAGGTACTAATTTTAAATGTAGGTAAAGGTGTCTTGAATTTCTTACAAAAAAAAAAATGTGTATATAAATGGTATACATAACATTGGAAAAAAAAACTGACTGGATCATCATTTATTTGTTTATTTATAAAATTTGTTTACCTAGTCTCCAGTTTTACAACTCAACACATTTGAAAATTGTGTTTACTTTTTGCAAAGCTATTGCATGACTACATCCATTTTCAGATAAT
Organism: Episyrphus balteatus; assembly: GCF_945859705.1. Classification (NCBI taxonomy): domain Eukaryota; kingdom Metazoa; phylum Arthropoda; class Insecta; order Diptera; family Syrphidae; genus Episyrphus; species Episyrphus balteatus. The sequence continues at coordinate 9,835,837 of NC_079134.1, read as the reverse complement.
TTATTCAATTCAATAGATTTGAATAATTAATTTTGTTGATGCATTTTGATTTAATTTTTTTTTCTGTGTGGATTTATTGCATTGCATTTTAATATTCCTCATTGATAAGTTGACTACTTATAGTCTATTAATTTTGCAAATGCAAAAAAAAAATTAATTAATTTAAATGATTGATATTGTTGCCCCTAAAAAAAAATAGAAACACACAAAAGATTTAAATTAGTCTTCTTTATTAAAAAATTGTATAATTCAAATAATAATTTAGACGCGCAAAATAGTTATAGAAATGTAACACTCCTATAGCATTCATTAAAACAAATTTAAAAGTACATTCTTACTTATAATAAAAGTGTGTACCTAACCAATTGATTGATTTAAACGAGAAAATTTATGTTTACCTAGATGAAATTGATCACGAGTACCCACTCATCATTGTTATTTGCAATTGATACATTTTGTTGCGTGTGTAAAATGACACCTTATTGAGGTGTGAGACTTAAAAATGAAAAGTTAATGAAGCGTTATATGAATTAAAAGTGTTCAGTGATTTTTAATTATGTTGTCATGAAGTCATACTTACACAATTGAACAAATTTAAATTATTTATAACCTTAACGAATAGAACACTCAAACTTTTTATTGTAAAGTGAGCTTAATGCCCATTTTTAACTTTTTATTTTGAATTTGAATTTTTTTATTTCAAAAAAGCACACACCCTGTGCCATGTAGGTATTCTACAATGCAATGATACCTAAAGAATACAAAAAAAAAAAAAAACAATTTCTAATATTAGCCATTAATAAAAGGTGTAATTGATAAATCTTCGAGTTTCCTCAGCTATTTGAAATTAATTACTTAATAAACCATTGTACTTAATAGAAATTATTTAAAAGCTAATTGAAAGGTATTTCTCCTCCTTCATTATTACAAGTTTTTGATGTGAGAATAATTAATTTTGTGATTTAAAAAATAATAATAGCTTATCTCATTGATCTCATATATTTGTAGGTGGGAAAATGATGGGAGTAATAAATTATAATGCTTACATGACCACTGTTTTACTTTGTGTGTTTAAGCTATTAGGTACTTATAATGCAATTAAAATCGTAAGCAATTACTAACATTGAAATGTTACAAAAATTTGACCGAACCTTGCATTTTGGGTAGGACAAGATTTTTTTATTTTGATGTGTAGGGGAGGTTAATGTGAGTATACAATCTAGTTTTCGGGGTTGAAAGCCCCCCCATTTGGCCGCCATCTTGAAAAAAGGGGAGTAAACTGTTTTTAATCGATATCTTGCGAACGGTAAGTCCCACAAAAAAAATGTCTTGTCCTACCCAAAATGCAAGGTTAATGTAACATTTCAATGGACTAAAAGGGTTTGATGAGATATTCCTTACCTACCTTAAAATTTGACTTCATTCTAATTAGAAAAAGCTTTAAATTAATTTAGATTCAGTTTGGGCAATCCAAAAGACTAAAAAAAAATAATACTCTGCAATTCAAACCAAAGTCAAATCATTAAAACTTTTTTGTGTGAAAAATTGTGTTGAAATGTTCCCATTTCAAATTTTAAAAGAAGCAAATGAACTTACGAAAAGAAGTTTCGCAAATTCAAACAAAAATTCTTGGGGCATAATTTCATTACGAAATAAGGCCCCCATGAAATTAGACCCCAACTTACTTTCATTTTATTTTAAAAACAATTTAGGGCTTTATTTCATTTTTCATAATTTACATAAAAATGCTACCTATACCTACTAAATTATCTTTCAAAAAAACTGTTGTAAAATTCCGCTTATCAAGGACCAAGAATTGGCAAAAAACCGCATATTGTGGACTCTCTGTTGGTTTGCAGCTATAGCTTTACATTGAAAAGCATTAGTAATTAACAGAATAGCTGAAAAAATCACGCGATTTTTAAGCTATTCTGTTACTTGCTAATGCTTTTCAATCTAAAGATATTGCTGCAAACCAACAGGGAGTAACAGAAAAGCTGCAAGAAATTGAAAGCATTCGTTTGCAGCACGATCTTTAAATTGAAAAGCATTATTAAATAACAGAATAGCTGAAAAAATCGCGCGATTTTTTCAGCTATTCTGTTTTTTAATAATGTTAAGATCGTGCTGCAAACTAGTGCCTTTCCATGTTAAGACCGTGTAGTTAACCATCAGGGAGTAACAGAATAGCTTCAAGAAATCGCGCGATTTCTTGCACATTGGAAAGCATTAGAAAGTAACAGAATAGCTGAAAAATCGCGCGATTTTTTCAGCTATTATGTTACTTTCTAATGCTTTTCAATGTAAATATCGTGCTGCACTTCAAACAAATGCCTTTCAATGTAAAGATCGTGTAGAAAACCATCAGGGATCATTGAAAAAAAGCATTAATAAGTAACAGAATAACCGAAAAAAAAAACACCACAACAGTTTAAAACATCCTTGAGGAACAATTTTAAAAGTTCCGTCCATAAATATGGTTCTATTGGTTTGGGGTGATATTTCATTTCTAAAAATAAATTAATTATGAAAAAGAAAAATTGGGGTCTTATTTCATTTTTCTAAAAAAGTTCAAAACAAGTTGGGGCTTTATTTCATTTATTTTTGGGGCATTTTTTCATTTCGATGGGGCCTTGTTTCATTGGGGCATATTTTCATTATGAAAAAATACCCCAATTTGTGGCCTTTTTTCATTTTTTCTTTTGGGGCCTTATTTCCTTGGGCCTAATTTCGCGGAGCCTTAAAATGTTCGTTTTATGTAGAACTCTTTTCACGAAAGCGTAGAATGGTTGCTGACTGTCCAGGGGCGCTATACCTATTGTAGTATCTGGACAAATTATACTGTGCTAATAATAATCAAGAGTAGAAATATAAAAATATTTCTATGTGACTTATGACAAATAAAATATTTTTTAACTACTATTATTAAGCTATAATTGAATAAGGTCGTGTTTGAGAATCTGGATATGGGCAAACTCTACACCTATTAAACATTTTTAAATGACTTCCAATCTTTAATATTTTAAACCAATCAAACTAGACTGAGAGAAGTTTTTAAGCTGACTCCAACAAAAAAAATCTACTATGGGAATTACTTGAAGTACCTATTTTTTTTTTTTTTTTTTCAATAAAATAAGTTGGGATAAATTCTTTACAGCAATTTGAAACAATGGAATATACGTACAAAAAGAGATCTTAAAATCACATTGACTCTGTAGTGTTTCAATGTTCTTTTACAAATGCATTCCGATAGGTAACTATTGATGAGTATTTATAACACTCTAAACTTGCACCTAATTTGTGTGAAAATAGTTTTCTCGAAACGATTTGTGTTGCTGGGTCCCTCCAACTCAGCCCATAAGTTTCCATAGTGCAGTTGGATGCATTTATAAGTTATCTAATAACCTTCAATCTTCTTCGTCTGCAAGATTGATAAATCCAAACGTGCCTATTACTAAAAGTTTCAATTAAATATTCGATTTCACCACCAAAATCGATATTAAGATCGCTAAAAAAAATTGTTCACACTTTAAAAAGATTGCGCCCCCGAGTGTTACGATTTTACAATGAAATTTCAGAATACATTAATTTTATTTTTAATTGACTTCTAGGAACCATCACCAACTTCTTAAATTTTAACTTATAATACTCATCTTAAAGCTTATTAATTCACCAGCACTGAAGAAATTGTATTAAAAAATATATTCGTTTTTTCATCTCTTAATATAGTAGAGTAACTAAAGCAAATTATTTGGGAACCCGGCCGAACAGCTCTGATTTTGACGATTTTTTTTTTCAAACGTAGGTAATTAAAAATACTTTAAAGTCTATAGATTAAAAATTGCCGGTGTTGCCGTATTGTTTTTTTTTAAATTAAAATTAATTTTTTTTTAACAAAACCATTTTTTTGCTTAAAGGAGAATGGGCATTTTGGACGTTGAGCGGCCATCAATAAAATTGGTATCAAATGAAAGAATTATAGTCCAGGAAAAACTTTTACTATGGACGTTTCGCTGTATTGCGTTAAGAATGCAAGATAATGCAGTATTAGTATTGTTAATGCATTGTTCAATGTATGAAGGAAAAACTGATTTATATTTTTATATGGAATATAAAATATGATGCTCTGTCATTTTCCCTGAGCATGAAGACATTAATCTTGAAAATCCGACCAATAGAACTCATAACATAAGATTTTTAAGACAACCATTTCAGGTTCGAAAGTTTTCAAACAATTCAAAGTAACAAAAAATTGAACAACAAAACTCTAAAAATAGGCTTGAATTTGTTGTTTTAAAATGCTTATAGTTTGGGTTCTAGTGGTTGGATATTCAAGATAAAGGTCTTCAGACTCAGGGAAAATGACAGAAAATAATATTTTGCACTTAAAATACACAATTGAGTTTTAACATTGAGACATATATAAAGTGTTAAATGCAAAAATGCATTTTATCCGTTATTGAAATGCGTCGCAGGGATAAAACTTCTGCACAATATATGTAAACCTTAATTACATCAAAAAATAACAAATTCATTCCTGGCCGCGTAACGTCCACGTTTCATACAAACTTGCCCATTCTCCTTTCATAAAACAAATGATAGCAAAAGATTCTCTAGGTAATTTAAGGAAAATATATAAAAGGCAGTTAGGGACAATCTTCCATCGTTTAAGCGATAAATGCAATTTTCTAACATTCTGACCTCAAACACAAAAAAAATATTTTGAAAACAACGGCAACACCTACAATATTTTAAAATACATTTTTAAAAAGCCAGAAGCCCATTCTTATCTCTTAAATTTAAATCCACTAAATTTAATCAAGACTTTTTGAAAAAATGGTCCTCAAACTCAGAATTAAAAAAAAAATGTTATTAGAAAAATTTTAAATGACTTTTTTCCAAACTTTTTCTAATAAAATATGAATTTATTTAAAAAAAATGTTTGGCCATAAATATTATCAGTTGAAATTCGAAGCAAAAAAGGCAAAATATATCACACTTTTGTAAAAAAAAAATGAAAAATTACTTCTATTTCAATGGTTTTTTTTATTAAAACTGAATTTTTGCATTGAAATAATTAAATTTCTCAAAGACTATGGTAAATAGGAACTTTAAATTTTTGCTATTTAACTTTCAACAGTAAGGGTTATTAAATGAAAACAAAATAATTTTATGTTTAGATGTTGAACTTTAAAAAAAAATAAGTTACATTTTTTTTCAAAACTTTTATTAAAAAAAGTTCTTGGAAAATGAAAAACATACTTTTTAATTTTTTTCATTTCATTTGACATTTCCTTTTATAATTTGAAATCATAATAAATGCGGCCAAAAAAATTTGAAAATTAATGCATTTTATATTACGACCAAGTTTAAAAAAACGACATGTTAAAATTTTTTTCAATAATTTTTTTTTCAAAAATCTGAGTTCAATTACCATTCTTTCAAAAGCCGTTCATTCAATTAACTTAATTTTAATTTTACATATATGTATGACTAAGCTTCTATCTTTTAAAAAATGTATATTTGAATATTGTGGGTGTTGCCGTTGTGTTCAAATATTTTTTTGTGTTTGAAGTCAATTAATAAGAAAATTTCATCTATCGCTTGAACGATGGAAGATTGTCCCTCACTCCCATATATTATTTTTCCTTGAATTTCCTAGACAATCTTTTGGCATCAATTAATTTATGAAATTTAAGAAAAATTTTTGAAAAAAATTTGTTTTTGTTGACAAAAATCTTCAATTAAATTTAAAAAATCAAAACGGCAACACCGGCAATTTTTAATCTATAGACTTTAAAGTATTTTTAATTACCGACGTTTGAAAAAAAAGATCATCAAAATCTAAGCTGTTCGGCCGGGTTCCCTAATATTGCCAATTTTTGAGCTTTAGTTACTCCACTAATACCTACCTTATGAATTCACTTTTATTTAGTAAACCATCAATATATCTTTTATTTTATTTACATATGTCTCCAAATAAATTATAATGCAACATTTGGAGTTCCATAAGGAAGCCCCCTAAGACCACTTGTTTTTTTTTCTTACAGATAATATCGAATAAATATTCAGGCTTGCTCATCTATGAAGACACCATAAGTTTCACTTCAAACCCACTGAGATAAATTCTTCATTTAAGTCACCTTTAATCCAATAGGGTTTAATATTCGACCATTAAATAAAATGAAATAAAATAGTTTAACTTCTAAAATGATAGCTCTTTACTTTAACTTAAGGTTAAGGAGGTACAAAACAACAAACGAGTACTAAGAATAAACAAAAACATTTGTTTGGCATTGTTTTCCGAGTAAATTTGCGATAAGCAATAACCGATACCAAAGCATTTAGCGTGTATCTACCGAACGGTGCCAATGGTTGAAATAAAGCAGTTTTAATTCTGTCCGGTCGACAGGAATTCAGTGATCCGTTCCTAGAAGAACTTTTTGTACATTTTAATAAAAAGATTTAATATTTTTTCTCATCATGAAGTAAATATATACAATTTTGTTCATTTTTCAATTTTCAAATTAATTTGTTCGAAAAAATATATGTTTAGGAGAAGGAGATTCATCGATCAACAAAATAAATATACTTTAACTCATCATATATGTTTTTTCTAACGCCAACAAGCAAAAATAAAGAGTTTTCTAAAAGACAGTAAAATCTGCAATTGGTCCCAAAAAGCAAATAATTCGCGTAAAACGTGTAAGAACTTATCTATAAATGTTTAACTTGTCATCAAAACCATAAATAAAATGAATCATTGGCTTTTTGGGACCAATTGCAGATTTTACTGTCTCTTCGAAAAAACCACCCTTTCACCAAAATTGTTTGTATGAAAACTCTTTATTCTTGCTTTCTATACTAAAATCAATGTTTTTGCCAAATTTCATTAGGGTGACCCATCTTTTTTGTTTTCAGTCAAAAAAACACCCTTTTAACCCTGATATTTTTATAGACACTTTAGATTTTTGTTTCTTATCTTAAAATTAACATAATTGCTAAATTTCAATAGGGTACCACTAATATTACTCTAGTATTACTCACTTTTTCAAATATACCCATATTTTCTTTACTTCTAAAAAAAACACCCTTTCACATAAAAAAAAATGTGTAGACTTACATTATTCGTAATTCCCATGGGAAAGAGAACATATTTAATGAATTTCGTAAGGGTACCATTTATACCATTGATTTTATCGGACTTATCCCGAATTTTCTCTATTTCCCAAAAAAACACCCTTTAACCTAAAATATTTGTATAGACTGTTCGGGTTCTTGGTTTCTGTTACAAATGAAACATTTTTACTAATTTTCATATGTGTAACAATTTTTTCCTAGTTTTTGTGGTACTAATTCCGAATTTCATCATTTAAAAAAAAAAAACACCCTTTCACTCAAGATAATTTTATACACTTTATAGATTCTTAGTTCTTATACCAACCAAACATTTGCACCAAGTTTTAAAAATTAATAAAATTTAAGTCAGCTGTTATGATACCTTCCTCACACACAACTTAACCCATCAAAAAAACACCCTTTCACCAAAAATAATTTTAAGAACTTTATGAATCCTTTGTCCCTGCTTTATCTAAAACCTTCATCCCGAATTTTATCAGTGTAGCTTGTTTTTCACATGGGCTTCGGTTATATTTTACTTGTTGAAGTAAAAAAACAAGCACCCTTGTTTTTAATCGGCAATAACTTTTCTTAGAGCAATCTTATGGACTTAATTTTTATGTCATTAGATTCAGCATCAAAAAATACCTTGAAAACATGTGTCATGTGATGATATTCGACAAACAATTTTTTTCAGTATATTTTTGACCTCCGCGAAAAAACACCCTTCCACCCAACTTTTTTTTATAGACTTTTTTTGTACATACTTGGTTCTTATCCCAAAAGCAAACTTTTTGCCAAGTTTCATGAGTGTAACATTTTTTTTTTTTTTTTTCTTGATTTTATTTACTATTTCACCTGTACTAATAGGAGAAGGAAATTCATCGGTCAACAAAATAAATATACTCTAACTCATCATATGTTTTTTCTAACGCCAGCAAAATTTTTTTCATCAGCTGCACTACACGAATGTAAAACAATTTCCTTATTTATTAAACCAAAAAGTACTCGTAAATAATGCATGCATTTGAAACCATTTTGCTATCTTTTATGCTCGTTTTATGATAATCATACTAAGAAAGTCCCATTAGATGGCGCACGAAACTCGCTATAAGAAAACTACATTTCTTGTCTCGGCCACAACACATATCAATGTTTTTTTTTTTTTGAGTTAATTTAAATGAAAAACCTATTACTTCTTCAGCTAGTTATAGAAGTTCCTTTTAAAAACCATAAAATAGAAAACTTCTGCAATACTATAGTTGTTTTCTGTTTAAAATCAAATGACATTTAGTCGACATTTTTATAACCACCCATCACGCAATTGACTGTATATCTTAAAACACCTATTTTCTTCCCGTAAAATATATACTGTCTGTCCATAAAACTGTCTTTTCCCAGGAAGTCTTCTAGGAATTTTATTCAAACCTTGCGCTTTATCAGCATGATTTCGTAATATCCTTCTTCCGTCGTCGTCGTCGTTCGTCGTCCGTCGCTGACCCTGACACCATATAACTTCTACCCTCTTCAAAAATGATAAAACTTTATGCCAACAACTTAATCACCATTTTTCCAATACCAACACAAAACACAGAAATAAACTAAACAATAAAAACCGAGCAAGGGTCAGCAATGGCGGCAATAAATGCCGCCTTGCGTGTAAATCAGCGCATAGTTTGGATAATAAAATATCTGGAAGCAATCTCTCTATTGACTAACCCACGCAATTGCGTGGACATTTCATTTTCTGATGATGGTTTTCCTTTGACCTATTTCTTTATTTAAACTTTTGCATTAAATTACTCGATAAATATCCTTCTAAAATATCCTTTTTCTTTGTTTATTTCTAGCTGACGCCATCAGATGTCACCTGTGCAATTCTCATCTAGACGAAGATTGTAACAGTTTGCGACTAACTGTACCTCGTGGAGTGCGTGACGAACAATATCTAACCGAGTGCGAAGAACGAGAAGATGCCACGCGAGTATTTTGCCGGAAGACCGTGACTAATATTCTCGTGAACGAAGAAAAACGTATTGTCCGCGGCTGTGGCTGGCACGCAGAGGACTTGCGTGGACGTAACGACACCTGCATCACTGCCGATAATGAAGGATTCTTTGAGGAAATTTGTGCCTGTTTTACAGATGGTTGTAATTCGGCTCCAATGGGTGTGCGAGCGAATGTCCAAATGGCATTTGGTATTAGCATTTTAATGCTCATTGTTGCAACTGTTAGAAGTGGTTAAGAAGAGTTTTTTATTGAGTCCGTTTTAGTGCTCACGTTGAAAAAGTTATATTATATTAAAGTTGTTGTATTTATGGTTAAGAAAAAGAAAAAAGGAAAATGTTTGCATTCACTTCCAATTTATTTTTATTATATGATTTGAAAAATCATTATTTAATTGAGAAAAAATAATAAAACAATAAAATGCATAGCTACACAAAAATATAATTTCTTAATTTAATTTAGACTTTTAAAAATTGAAAACCTGTCAAAACAATTTCTTGCAAAAATACGTTCATATGTTTTAGACAATGACAATTTATGGGTATAAAAAGTACCTAAACAAAATATGTATTTGTGAAGTAAGACCCTAAAATTAAATTTTTTGAATCTATCTAGCATTTACACCTACCAATTTAAATTGTTAAAAAAGTTACGCATACGCCATAGGGACCCAAAAAAAATCCCACTTGGTATTCTGCCGAGTGGACACGTTTTGATTAAAAAAAGAAGCTTTGCATACCCTCAGGATTTCCATTTCAAACATTTAAAGAGCCTACATAGTTGGTTTTAAGGAGACTGTACTACACTGGAAAGTTATAGCTGTTGAATGCTCTAAGAAGTAAATTAAAGTCGACCACCGCGTCACCTATGGACTCCAGATTTGGAGGGCTCACAGTTTTACTCGACCAAGTCACTAAAAGTAAATGCGGAGAAATAAAAGGTTAAGGTTAATATGCACTGCCTTTATGGCTTTATTTTTTAATCGTTATCTTAGAATGGAAAAACTTTTTGACACAGCTTTTTGCAGGTCCTTATAAAGTTTAACCACATATAATAAATTATACAGATGTCTTATTCATATGGAGAGAAATGATATATGAAACTGACCAAAAATGAGCTTTTCCAAAAGCTTTAAAATATTCATCTCGCTCATCTTCTTTCTTGAAAAAAAACCTCTTCTTTCCTATAAGAGTGAGTAGTAAAGGTAAAATAGGCATTTAATAAAAAATAAAATTGTTACACTCATGAAACTTGGCAAAAAGTTTGCTTTTGGGATAAGAATCAAGTACATAAAAAGTCTATAAAAAAAAGTTGGGTGGAAGGGTGATTTTTCGAGGACAAGAGGGAGGAGGTGAAGATAAAAAATATACTGAACAAAATTGTTTGTCGAATATCATCATATGCCACATGTTTTTAATGTATTTTTTGATGCTGAATCTAATGACATAAAAATAAAGTCAATACGATTGCTCTAAGAAAAGTTATTACCGATTAAAAACAAGGGTGCTTGTTTTTTTACTTCAACAAGTAAAATATAACCGAAACCCATGTGAAAAACATGCTACACTGATAAAATTCGGGATGAAGGTTTTAGATAAAGCAGAGACAAAGGATTCATAAAGTTCCTAAAAATTATTTTTGGTGAAAAGGTGTTTTTTTTTTGATGGGTTAAGTTGTGTGTGAGGAAGGTATCATAACAGCTGACTTACATTTTATTGATTTTAAAAACTTGGTGTTAATATTTTGGTTGGTTTAAGAATTAAGAATCTATAAAGTGTACAAAATTATCTTGAGTGAAAGGGTGTTTTTTTTTTAAAGAAATGATGAAATTCGGAATTAATACCACAAAAACTAGGAAAAAATTGTTACACCAATGAAAATTGGTAAAAATGTTTCATTTGTAACAGAAACCAAGAACCCGAACAGTCTTTACAAATATTTTAGGTTAAAGGGTGTTTTGTTGGGAAATAGTTAAAAATCCGCGATAAGTCTGATAAAATCAATGGTATAAATGGTACCCTTACTAAATTCATTAAATATGTTCTGTTTCCCATGGGAATTACGAATAATGTAAGTCTATACAATTTTTTTTATGTGAAAGGGTGTTTTTTTTAGAAGTAAAGAATATATGGGTATATTTGAAAAAGTGAGTAATACTAGAGTAATATTAGTGGTACCCTATTGAAATTTAGTAATTATGTTAGCTACTTTTAGATAAGAAACAAGAATCTAAAGTGTCTATAAAAATATCATGGTTAAAAGGGTGTTTTTTTCAGTGAAAACAAAAATCATTTGTCACGTTAATGAAATTTGGTAAAAATATTGATTTTGGGAGATGGAAAGCAAGAATAAAGAGTTTTTATAAAAAAAATTTTAGTGAAAGGGTGTTTTTTTTTTTTTGAAGAAACAGTAATATCTGTAATTGGTCCCAAAAAGCCAATGATTCGCGTAAAACGTGTAAGAACTTGTCTATAAATGTTTAATTTGTCATCAAATCCATAAATAAAATGAATCAGTCCACCACTACAGCTCTAAGCCCTCCATCTACTATAAAGTTGACTTTTTTTTTTTGGATACTAAAGCAAGTTAGATTGTAAATATTGAACAATTTCGCAAAATTTTTGTTATTTCAATTAACATTCTATTAGAAACAGCAATGGTAATTTGTCCTTATGTTCTTATGCAACACCATACTCGTTAGAAGCAAGGATACTGATTTCATAGCTGTTTTAGTTAATAGAAAATGATAATGAGGTTGATAACTTATTATTTACACTGATTTCTTTTTTTGTTTGGTTTATCTCTATTTTTTATATCATAGATAGAGTCAAAACTATAGAAAATAAATCATACGGGGTTTGATTAGGTATTGGCTCTCAGGCTCTATCATTAATTACACACAGATTTCCCTTGGAAAGCTGAGTAGATCAATTTCTACACTCATGCTCAAATTTAACGCACACGCTATTAAATCTACAGAACAAAATTCATTATTAGCTTATATAATATCTCGTTAAGATCAGACAAGAGTGGGCTAAAATTCAAATGATGGAATGAAATGTATATGGAAAAGTCTCTCTGTTAAACCACCAACCTTCTAGAGGTGGGTCATACATTTTCCTGGGGTTGAATCTGCTTTACAACACTTACGGAGTAAAAAAGCTTTCCGAGACCTACGTTGAGTGTTGGTTGATAATTTTATATTTGCTATAGAATAAGCAATCAGATAAAAATTCACAATAGAATTTAAAACAAAATAGAGCAGAGAACTAACTAAAAAAGTAAATAGGTGTGAGTTAATTTTGAGCAGGAGTATATTAATTCTTGCCATAAACAAACATAACATCATAAATTATTTTAATTAAAATTCTTATCTTTACCAATGACATGAATGAATAGCTTCCCAAAAACCTTACCACTTTTCTTTTATCCTTTCTCTAAACTCAGTCAATTGTCAGACATTTACCTTCACAATAAAACGTGTTCAGAATATTTTTGAGAACTGCATCTCATAAAAAAAACTCTGCTGTGTCTTTACTTTTTAGATATCCATTTTGTCCTCTTAGTCGTAAAAAATTAACTGTTTCTCTACTCTTACGTGGAATGAGTCATAATTTTTTTTTCAAACTCAACTAATTTCACTAATCCTTAAATCAGCAAAAAAATAAAAGATAAATGATACCATGCCACTTATGATTTCATCAGAGAGACTTAATCTTCTATTTGTTTTTATCCTTTTTTCTAAATTCATTCAAAAAGAAAAAAATAAATTAAATTTTTATAAGAAAGCGACACGACGAAAAAAGAGAGAAGTTTTTATTTTAAAACCTCATTATGACAAAAACGCTTGCGATATATTTTTTCGTCTGTGGAATAAGAAAAAATAAGAAACATAAAAATCCACTTCAATGATTATATGGTCATCACATTTTTTTTGTTTTTTGTTTGTCTTAAAAAAAAACTACTCATCTTATTATTGATGATGATGATGAAATGAAATTTAGTCATGACTCAGAAAAAATCATCCTTAAACTTATCATCCAATTCAACTTATATGCTTAAAAATATTCTCGTACCTTTCACCAAAGGAATATAGTTTGATGCGTATGCAAATAAAAACAAACCCTCTGGAGGCCTTTGTCTACCTATATGATTTATGGCCAATCGTAAAATATTAAAAATGCCAAATTTGAGATGAATCATAATAATTACATTAACATTTTATGCCTTTCCAATAAACACTCTTATGTCACTTCTTTTTATTTGATTGGAAAAATATAAAAACTTAATTTTCTCTTATTGATTTATTTGAGAAATTTACTTTCCTTAAAATCTCCTCTCACTTCAATTTCTCAAATAAAATACAAAACAAAAATTTACGTCTGAAGGCTGTGAAAGTGAAATCATTTCAAATGATTAAGCTTAAAAAGGAATTCCCCGAAAAAACGTCATCTCGAATATTGTCCTTGTGTCCTTACACAAACACACTCACACATACAAATAATATTCTTGTACACAGATTGAACAACTTTCACCAAAAACCGACCGAAGACGTCATTCATAATATACCGGCAGAGGTAGGTATAGTTTTTGCAATATTTGCGGAACTCTCCTTTCGAAGGACCTTTGTATAGTTTTTATCCTCTCATAGATTTATAATCCTTATCCTGAAAACTTGCAGAGAATACAAAAAAAAAATAAAAACCATTAACAATATATTAGTTGTCAGAATCTACTTGAATTAATCAAAAATACTCAAGCCCATACAAGGACGAAGTTTCTGGATGGAGGATCCGTTGTTCTTCCTTTATTTTTTGGTCAATTAAACATAAATGTATTTACTGTATAGTATTTTTGTGTGTGTAATAAAAATGTCCTATAAGGATAAAAAAATATTGGTGGTGGAGTAGTTAGGTATACGCGTTTTGTCTGTCTGTATATTATTAGTCCAATCGGCGTCAGCAGGACTATATTTATACGTACGCTACGCCACGAGGAGAAAATAATATGGGTCATACTGGCGCCATAATCAAATCGATTCAGCTTCCCTCTATCTCTATTACCAAGCAAAAGCGAACAACAACAAGATGATTACAACAAAACCAAAGTAGCAAAAAGGAGAATATATAATATATACAAACTCTATAAGCTATAAGGATTCTCTCATAAAATCCTCATGCTTTTGGGGTTATGAATCCTTTAAATTTACAGCGCTTGGTAAACTCAAATATTATGCCAAACCAAATCCAACCACCCACCCAAAGGACCTAATAGCGACGAGGAGGAGTATGACTCTAAGGACAATAATACACACACACACACAAACAATACGCAAAGTAATATCTCTATGTCGGTCGGGGGTGATGATATGCCTTTTTTTTTTTTTTTTTGTAGGTACTTTTTTCGAGAAAAATACGAAGAATTTCAAAATAAAGGACGAGATTTTACAATAAAATCTGAACTGAAAAACTAAAGAAGGGATTCCACATTCACAAAATGAAAATCTCACAAGTTGTTTATTCAACGACGACTACGAACGACACGACGACATCCAGGAGCAGCGTGTACAGTGTTGGCGGGGGAGTATTATACGATGACATGTTGGTATGCTTGTGGGTGGAGGTCATATGGCATCATATAAGGAATGTCATACCTATTCTCTGGGACTGACAGTGGGTGTTAAAAGTAAGGATATATGAAATGTGTGAATGAAGTTGGATGTCAATCATTTTTTCGTGACAGTTTGCTGTCACGGATGTGTGGTGCGTTTTTCTGCATTGTTGTTTTGCTTTTGAAAAACAAAAAAAAAACATGTTGACAAAAAGGAAACACAACATGTCAACGTATAGTAACAGTTCTTTAAATCAATATGTATAAAAGAGTGAAGGATTTAAAAATAAAAAAAAAAAAAAAAAACTTTTTTATTCGTTGTACCATATGACATGAATGTTAAAAAATAAAAATGACTAATATTGTGCAGACGTTTGAAGGAATTGCCTTCTTGAAATTGAAAATTACTCTAGAAAAACTATATTCCTATAAACTTAAACTATGAATTCTGACATATGATAATATCCAAAGTTATAATTTAACGGCAATGACGATATACAAATATGTATTTTTAGAATATGTGCACTCTGGAGCTATTTACGCAGGTTTGGAAAAAAATTGTCATCTAGGAAGGCTTCTATATTGATACAGTGTTTTTCCAACGTTTCATCTCAAGTTAAAAAAAAAAAATAAAACGGAAATATTTTGATGACTTTTATGTTTTTGGAAGTAGATTTAGATTTAGATTAGGTTAGATTTTATTAAATTTCAAAATTGAGTGTTACATATTTTAGTTTTACAAATCTTAAATGACATGGCATAAGCCGTCTGCCAGATTGACAAATTTAGAGAATATCATAAATAACTATTTATAGGTGCATATAAAGTTAATAAGTTTTAAGTTACAAATTTATTTATTTATTTTTTTTTTTTTTAATATTAAAATTCTTCTCTTAAAATTTGGGTTCTATAGCGGAGTGCCGATTTGACGTATTTAAAGAGAGTATCCCAGTCGCTTCCATTTAAAATAACCAGAACTTCTTCGACGGTATATATAGCTTTACCAAGGTATAGTTTTCTTATTTCTATAAGCATTGGGCAAACTCCTACAAAGTGAAGTATATCCTCTCTGGTGTTCATGTTACATAGGCTGCATTCGATTGGTAGGTCTGGGCGATGGGGTATGTAGTTTATTTGTAGTAGCTCTCCACGTGTTTGGAAAAGTGTAGATATTTTTTCAACTGCCACATTTTCATTGCAGTAACTATTTGTACAAAGATTGTATTCTAGCCTGGAGTAATAGGATCTATACACAGAGGCCCGCGCTTCTTCAATAAATGACTCACGCAAATTTTCATCGAGAACTTGGACTATATTGTATAACTCGGCTTTCATCTCTTCAATGCATGGAGGTCCTAGATGTAGCGGACATTTTGTTCTACTCGCTCGTTTTTGGAAGTAACAATTTCAAAAGGCTTGTCTTCGAAAATAATCATACCACATTTTTATAATACATACCTACCTACTTTTTTACAATTTAAACATAAAACCATTTTTTTTTTAAATTAATATTTTCCGAACTACAGCTTTTTAGGGCTTGCAATTATTTTAAACTCTTTGAAGCAACATTTTAATTTTTTTCCGACTAGATTTGCAGAAAATTGAGGCAATTTGAAATTTTTAAACTTGTCTTACAGTCAAAAACTGGTATTAAGGAGTTAAACTGTTAACCTATAGAATTCATACAAAACCAAAAATAAAATAGACGTTCGACAATTCCTTCTGAATTTCAAAAGTCCAAAAATACTTTTAATTTTGGATTCATACAGACGTTAGTGGTTTTAAGTATAAATAAAATGCACGACTGGGTCGCACGAACTTGCTCTTGGAGTTAAGGTTGCTTAAATTTTTAAGACTTTTTATATAGAAATTTGGAAAAAAAAAAATAAAATTCGTTTAAAAAAAAAAAATAAAATAAAATCTGAAATTAAATTGCCCTCCAAAACAAGTATGCAGTTTTGATTGATATATTAACGTGCATTTTTAGAAAAAAAATTTTCAACCGTTTTTAAAAAAACAATTTTTTATATATAATTTTTTGGAAAAAAAGTTTTAAAATAAAATTAGTATGCCATTTTGTAGAAATCACTAATCAACATCTAAAAACAAAATTTCAAAAAAATTCAATGTCCCGTTTTCGAAAATTTGATTTTTCAAAAAAAAATTTTCAAAATTTTTTTAAAAATCCAAAAATTATTTTTTTGGAAATTTTATTTTTGGTTTATATTTAAATTATATAAATGCTTCTTCACAAAAAGTTTCCTTGAAATCGAATAAGAAGTTTCGGAGATATTCGAATTTGAAAAAAACGGTTCTATGGCAGGTACCGTTAATAATGATTTTCAAAAAAAAATTTTTCATTGAAATATAGACCTTAGCTTAAAACTAACATTTGAATTTTTTAAACTATCTCAAATTTTTTTTTTTTTGTACGAATACAAAACTTGATATCTAGTACCTATATCGCAAGTAAAAATGTAAAAATAAATCATAGTAAAATTTCTTGGGTTGCTATATTGGGTAGCGAAAAAAATATTTGCTATAATCTTGTAAAGTTTTTCAGTAGAACAAAAGTTACGCATACGCCACCGTGTCCCATTTCGATAATACCTACACTATTACAGATTAACATCTGTTGTTTGCAGTTTTAGGTAATATTCTTCAAAAAAACTTATTTTAACTAAACTGAGGTTTCCGATTTCACTGGCCAACAAAATTGAACTTTTTTTTTTTGCCACAAGAACCAAGATATACTTTTATAGAGGTTTTTGATGTGCTGAACTCGAATCTAAAGTCAGAAAAAAAAATTGATTGGCCTCCGTTTTTGAGATATTACCGTTATAAAATGCTAAAAAACGTAATTTTGGCTGTTTTCGAGCTTCTGTTTTTATGTGGGGTAATTCATTTTAAACAAATTTGTACCGGTGATTATAAGAACAAATATTCTTCTTTCAAAAACTTATTAAATTTTCCCGATATCTCTTCAATTGCTCGAGATATCTTAGGTTTCAGTTAGTAAGCCAAAGAGAAACTAAATTTAATCTAAAGTCCCTGGTCATAAAATTTTTGCCACAAGAAGCAAAATATACTTTGCTAGCGGTTTTTGGGTTGCTGAACTCAAAAAACGTTTTTGACTATTTAATTTTTCTTTTATGTAAGGAAAATTGTTCCTATAAGAACAGAACTCGAACTACGGCATACGTACGTTAACGTATTGACACTTTATCTATTCTATATATTAAAGTTTGATTTTGTGTACGTTCGCTAACCGGCCACACCGGCTGACTTATTTTCTTATTTTTTTTTTTTAATCAAAGAGGCATAAGAGGAGAAGATTTAAAGCAAAAAAATTTAAGATTTTATAGGATAAATAGGGGTAACACGACAAACGGTAAGTCGTAAAGAGTTGAATTTTTTTACTTGCGATATAGGTACTATAGGGCAAGTTTAGGATTCGTAAAAAAAATCGAACTCGAGATAACAATTTTAAATGACATTACGATGATGGAGAATGCCAAAAAAGTGGGTCCGGCAATTCTGTCTGTCTGTCCGTCTGTCTGTTTGTCTGTATGTACCTCGAGCTACAGCCTAAACTATTAGAGTGATTTTGTTCAAACTTGGTAGTTAACAGTTTTGGGTGATTCCCTAGAGGACAAATTCGAATTTTTTTTTAGGACCAAAACTAACGGTACCTGTCATATAACGGAAATAGAAAAGTTAATTTTTTTCAAAAACGGCTCAAACGATTTTGATTAAAATTTTTGAGTGTAGTATTACACATAAGAGCCAACTTTCGAAATAAAAAAAATATTTTTTTTACCTTTATTAACGGTACCTGTCATAGAACGGTTTTTTTGATTTATAAATATCTCGTTCAAGACCACCCCGATTTCAACGAAAATTTTTATACAAAAGCGTTTAGGTGAAGGTGATATTAAAATTTTCGAAAAATTTCAAAAAACTAATTTTTGGATTTTTAAATAATATTTCAAAATTTTTTTTTGAAAAATCAATTTTTTGAAAACGGGTTTATGAAAAATTTTGAAATTTCGTTTTTATGCGTAAATAAATTATTTCTTCAAAATGGCATACCAACTTTTTTTTTGAAAAATGTTAGAAAATTTTTATATATAAAAAATTATTTTTTTAAAAAACGGCTCTAACGATTTTCGAAATTTTTTTTCTAAAAATTCCTTTTTATACAAGAAGTAAACATGCATACTTGGTTTTTTTGTGAAAGGTCATTTAAAACGGTATTTAATTAGTTATAAAAACAGATTTTATTTTTTTTAATTTCTTGAAAATATCAAATTTTTAATTTTCTTAATTTTCTTGAATAAAAAGCTTTAACATTAGAGTAACTTTAAGCATAAGAGCAAGTACGTGCGACCCCAGTCGTGCATTTTATTTAAAATGATAGTCAAATTTATTGTATAGTTAAAAAAAGTATTGAAAAAATTCAAAAAAATTTCAAAACCAAGTTATGAAGGTTTTTTTTTGCAGTTATAGACCTTCGACAAAAGACTAATTACAGGTACGCAAAATTTTGCACAGAAATTGGAGTTACACAATAAGAAAGATATTAAAAAAAAATTAGGGGTCTAATACTGATTTTTTTTATAGGCCCTGTATTTTGAAATACAAATTTTTGAAAAACAACTAATTTTTAGGGACATTTTTGAGGAATCTTTTATTTTTTTTTTGAATTTTTAAAAGTCTGCAAAATATCTCAAACAAATATAGGTTTTAATCATACGCATGAATGAGTATTTGGCATAGGCCACTTTTGCTAAAAGTTTAAAAGTGAATATTTTTAAACTCATTTTATGAACTTTTCAAGTTTTGATCCTCTTTTTCATTTGAAAATTAACTAATTACAGAGTCGAAAATTAGAAATAAATACAAGAAATGGCGGTACGAAGTCCGCCGGGTCAGCTAGTGTCTCTATCATTTTCCTCTGATTAAATAGAGAGAGCAATAGTCAAAACGTTAACGAACGTATGCCGTAGTTCGACCCCAGTTTTTCTTTTTTTTTTCAGACCTGTTTAAATATAGGAATATCTTTTTTACTGGCCGAGATATCTTCAGTTCTTTGTCATATTTTTGTTTTGGCAAAAAAAAGTTTAATTTTGTAAACCAATTTTTCAATTTGCAATGTTTTTTTTTTCAATTATCAGTTTTAGTTACAAATAAAATTCGATTTATGATAAAAAAGATGTTTTCAAAAACTGAAAATGTATTTAATGTTAAACGACCAAAACGCTCTTTCTTTGGGAGTGATATTGTGATATATCTCAATTAAATTCGTTTAAAATTGTTTAAAATGAGTACTTTCTTGTGTGCGTTGTTTTAATTATTATTAATGGTCTTATAAATAATTTGCATGCTCTTCGTGACTTGTGTTATTTGCACGTGCTTGTGATATTCGTTTGATATTGCTTTGCGATTGTAGCAACAGAAAATTTTTCTAGCTGTCGATCGGTCAGAACGTCAAACACAAATTGTTTGCGAATTATGCTCATTATAGCAGGATCTTCTTCAATTTAAACTGAAATCATATCTTTACTTCTGCAACCAGACTGTTATTTATTTTCCTTGAACAAGTCGGTGGAAAATTGCATTCAATTTTAGGTCAATGAGCTTTCTATTTCTACTTTAATAGAAACTCTATTGCAATATATTTTCCCTCTTCAACAACGGACGGTCGAACGGTATTCGTTGGTGGCTGATATTTTTCTGATAAAAATCTCAAACTTTTTGGTCAACATAATGCACATATGCATAAAATGGTATATATTTATATGAATGTCCTTCACTTCAAAAGTCCATCCAGCTGTATTAAATAACAAAAAATAAAAAGAAGAAAAATGGAAATATTGTCGTCATTAAAAAAGGTCCTTGTCACCCCAAATGCAAATTATTGCATTGCAATACCATTTTTCATTGAATTGTGTATTTGTATTGATATAAATGATAAGGACACACATTGTATTTTATGTAATAACTTCTTCTTATAACGATACCGTAACTTTCTTATACCAACATATAAATAACAAAAAAAAAAAAAGAACCTAAACACTATGGAATACAATAAGCTATTAGATTTCCGGCTTCGTGACAAACGCCTGGAGCCAATTGGCTTTAATGTAACAAAAGTCAACAACTGTTAAGTTGAAGGCTTCGCATGCAACTTTAGTTAGATTACTCTTTGAATTGTGGTCATACGGCCGACCCGACCGAACCGAACCGACACATGCACTCCTTGACATTTGAGTAATATGGCAAACAAGGAATGTCTAGAATGGACTCTGTGTTTTAGCTTTTATATGCTTCCTTTCGTGTGTCCTTTTCTTCTATTCTATATTAATGGACATGGACAAATGAATAGGTTTTGAGTTCTGTTTTCAATGTTATTGTTAGTTGCAGTTGGTTGTACTTTGGTGTTGTTTTGTTTGGTGTTGTCAAACAACCATTTACATTTCTTGCAATGCACTTTGACCAACAGTATTGACTTAGTGTGACCATCAGTTGTATTAACACACCCACAGCGAGACTCACACAACACACATTCAACACTTTGTGGTAGCTATTAATACCCTTTAAATGGTATTAGTTCTTATCGCCGTAAGGCACTCTGTTGTGGAATCCAAATTCTGTGAAAAAAAGGACATTCACAGAAACGCAGAAAGTCAAACCGGATATTCGACTAAAGGAATTTTAAGGATAAAAATAGGAAATAAATTTAGTTAAATGAAATGAGATTAAATTTTGTGTGACCCTCTTTTTAAAGCTTTGGCAAGGGGAGTAGGAGGTTTGTTTAGTTGAGATATTCTAATAGAACTGTGTGAGTGGTGGAGACTTTTTTAATGTAACAGAAGCTGAATCTTGAAGTGTCGGGTCACATTTTAACAATATTTGACGCGAATCCGGAGAAATGGAAATGAAAAGAAAAGTGTCATCCCCCAAGGTTTTGTAGTAAAATTTAAAGTGCGTCAGCAGTTTAAGAATCACAATTAAATAGTTTCTTTTATTTTCAGTTTTTTTTTTAATCTGAAAGGGTAAAATTTAATTTGTCTTTGAGAATATTTGCGAAATCATAGGATTAACGAGATTTTTGAAGAAAATCAAATGCATTACCGAATTTTATAGTGTTTTTTTTTCACGGAAAAGGAGAGATAATAAGAAGAAAAATACTCTTTCAAAATTGAAATTTATTTAACATAACGTTCGTAATTTATAAATTCCAGCCTAAAAGACCACTACAAAAAGGAAATACTAATAGGTTTCATAGTTGTTTGCCTAAAGAGGTATATGTGATTGGAAACATTTTTGAAAATATAATAACAATTCTCTTAAAAGCGTAACGTTATTTATTATTAAACACCTAGAAGTATGTTAGCCCATTTGAATTTTATGCCATCATGAAATTTTCATTCAAAAGGCAATTTGTATTGGGGTTGGTTCATAAAAAAATTTATTTTTGCTACATCGAAGTAAAATCAAAATTTTTGTACCAAAGTATAATAAAATCGATGTTTTTACGTGACAATATTTTTAAAACTTAATATTTTAGACAAACTCTTATCAAGATGTTTCATCAGACTTTAGGAAATCATATTGTAATGGACTGTTGCACATCATATATTATTATAGTAGAATATTGCCTCAATTCAAATAATTTTTGAATAAAAACGGGGTTTATAAAGTGAATGTTTAGAACAACTAACATGGCGATCTAAATTCTTCATAAATATAACGGTATATGGGTGAGATTGGATAACATGTGTTGTTAAATAAGCTAGAAAGCATAAATCAATCTCGTAAATTAAAAAATTGAGTTGCATTAAAAGAAATGATTCATGAAGCCCCACATTGTAAAAAGTTCGACAAATATTTGAACACCATTGCGATTGTGATCGTTCAAAATTTAAATACCTACGAATAATTCCTTAGTGAAAAAAGTTACGCATACACCACAGTGAACGTTTGAGTTTAAACGGCATTTATATTTTTTGCTTGCCACCAATTCCTGAGGTGATTCCGTCCAACTTCACAGATGGTTCAGTAGTGTGAAACAGAAACGTGGAAGAGTAAGGATCCCCTCGACATCGAGGTCATAACAGCGTCGAATTAAAGGAAGTAGAAGAAGGATGAAGAACAAGAAGACGATAATTTTGTTTTTTTACTTAATGATGTGATTGGGTAAATTAAATGACAAAGTTCAAAAATTTAACCACAAAGTATCTACTTCATAGTAATTCGATTCTAAATGATTTCAATACAGTTTCAAATATCCTGATCTTACTACAACAGATGAAAACTCAAATTTTGTTTCTTTGATATGACAATGACAAGTGTTTTTATTCATTTTTGAAAATCACTCTTCATTTAAAGCTATCCAAACTAATGACGACCCACAGCCGACAAAAAACGTTGCCGACATCTTTTTTGTATGGAAAACACCAACGTCAGTACTTTTTGGTTTGGTGTATCTAAAATTTCACACCTGAACGTCGGCGACAAGAAACATTGTTGTCAGAGGACAGAAATTCCACACGTGAACGTCTTCGGAAAAATAGGAGAGCCTTAAGTTTCAAACTCTTAAATACAGATAACCAGAATTGAATTTTATTATTAACTTTTTTAAACATGTTCAAAATTTTTTGCAACTTAAAGTAGGTATATCAGTAATTTCGTTCCACTCTGTCATGTGTTTTATTTTATTTTGAATGCTTTTTTACTAAGTCCTTTTTTTTTTTGAAATTCTCTTTTATGGCTTTATTCTTAAAATTTACGAAGATAGCCCTGTTTTAAGGTAATGTTTTGGAATTGTTTTTCTATTTTAAAATATTTTTAATATATTTTGATTTAAATTTATTATCTTGTCTTGAAAAAATAGAAAAAGAGTACACATTTAATTTCCAGTTTTACCAAGAAAATTATAAAATAAAAATAATTTTATACCAAATGTAAAATTCAAATCGCCAAATTGTATTATATAATCTGCAAATACCAATCAGTTTCATCAGTCAGCCCAGTGATTGACTATTTTCACTTACTGTTAAATTTATTAAATATTCCACATACGCCATAGTGACCCGTTTCATGAAATAAATATCTATAGCTGATTCTCTGACCTTGTAAGTAAACAAAACTCTCCTAGGGCTAATTATATCAAAACTACATAATTAGTTTCTTTGCCAATTTCGGTCTTATTTTACAGGACTACAATAAATTAATTAAAAAAAAGTATTTTTTTAATTTAGCAAACAAAACAAAAATGCAAAAAAAAATTTTGTTTGACTCCACGAATTCAGAAGCTAAAATTCGGAATTTCATAACCATTTCAAAACTTTTCACGTTATTTTGTTATAGAAACACAATTACAATATCTCACTTATAGTTGTTTAGAAAGTTTAATGTACATTTTGGCTAGGATATTTGAAATTCCATAAAAATAAATACTTCCAAACGTACATATAAGTGCGTTTCAATTAGCTAAGTAGTCCAGCTAAAATGGTTGGTTGGTTGTGTTTTCGCACAAATGCACCACCCCACTTTACTACTCCAAGTAGTATCCTACTAAAAAAAAAAAAATAAAAACACAAAAACAATTACATTGCTAGCTAGTCGTCGTCGTCATCATCGTTGTCATTTTTTTTATATTTCTGTGCAACCAGCTATAATACCCTACTATACATTTTGTGTAGATGCAAAACCATTTGCAATAATTTCAGCTTGATTACATTTCTCAGAAAATATATTAAAAAAAGAAAAAAAAATTCTATTTTCTTCGAGACAAATGCTTCACGGAGAAAAAAAAACAAACAAAAGAAATGGAAGTACCAAAAAAAATAGTTTTACTTGGAACAAAAAAATGTAAAAAAAATAAGAAAAACAAATAATAGCGAATCCATTGTGCAGTTGAAGTTTAAATTATGAGATATCCTCCAAAAAACGATAAGCCACCACCACCAACAACTAACCGTCACTCAAGAGTCTATTCGGCTTCCTATCTATCTTTTCTAGTACATTCCCACACCCTCACAACAATTCCAAAAGTAAAACCAATTGACCCATCATCTTACTCCTTTAATTCATTCAAATTTGAATTGTGCCAGCCCCTCCCCCAACTCACCCCCAAACATCCCTATCATTCAAAGAAAAATAAAATAAAAATATAAGTAAACTGCAACATTTTATAAAAGAAGGAGGAAAAACTACTGCCAAAGAAAAGAAAAACTATTTTTCCTTCATGGTTTAAAAATTTTTGTGTTGTGATGTGAGAGTGTTTGTGTGCCCCCCAAAATAATGACATCAAAAGGACGTTTCGTTTCGTTTGTAGTAGGTACGCATCCTTGTCGGCAATAATATAGCGATGGTGGAGGTGGTGGCGATGGCGGGTGGAAACGACGACCGTCAAAAGTGTGCTAGAGCGAAAGAGATAGACCGAGAGAGAGGAGATAAAATAGAGAGAAATAGGACCTACAACACTGCTGTCGTCGAGTCGGATGTATCTATGCTTGAATCACAAGAATAAGCATGTGTTGGTGGCTCCAGTCTAGGATTCAAGGAATAGAAAAAAAACAAAAAAAAACTTCTTTTTTCATCATCACAGAAAACAGAGAATTCATTTCTCTACCAAGGAGTCACAGTATAACACTCGGATTTTCCTCCGCAAGTGTTTAGTCGGTGTGACCAAGTGAAACGGTTCGAAACAAAGTGGAAATATAGTTCCTTCTACTACGAATTACTTACCGTTATTATATTGGGATGCAGTGTTAAATCTTCTTTAAAAAATTAAAAAAAAAAAATTTTAACAACAAAAAATAAAATAAATAAAAAAACACCCAGTAAAAAAGGAAAATACAAATTGTTGAAGAATGTCTTGGAAATTTCATACGAATAAGTTTTTATTTTCCAAAGAAATTATTTTGGTCCTGATGATGGTGTTCATTCAGTCCGGTTAGTGTGTGGAATAGAAAAAATGTGTCCTTTTTTATTTTGTTTTTTATGAATGATATCTAAATGCAATTTTTTTTATATATTTTTTTTTAATACAAATGCAACCACAAAATGCCGAAAAAATGGATAACAACACGTATAAAGGATATGGAATTCTTTGTTATGTTTGTGATTCAAGTGTTAATCCTGGATGTACAAATTTAAAGACGAATTCTAGCATCGTTCCGGAGGTAAGTGTTGATAGGAAAAGTGTGATGCACATTGTAAAAAAAGACAAGTCTGTCTTCATAGTAAAATTTGATTAATTAGCAAAATAATGACCCGAATGAATCAGATTAAAATAAGTATTGAATAGTTCAATGTACCCAATGTACCCTAAAATGTCATTGGTTATTAGTATAGCAAAATTTAATGTTTCTTATGGCCATGACAATTCTTAAGCGAAAGAGTTAAAAACTACTTACTTCTTTTACATAAATTTATATTTGAATAACCTTAGTTTTTGGAACACTAAAAGGTATGAAATTATTTATCTTAGTTTGAGAAACGTGCAGCAATGTATCAAAGACAGAAATATAAAGATGAGCACGTTTTTTTTTTGCTAGTCCTGTGCCATTGTAGGTGTGTGTTTATTTGTTTGCTTTTCATTAAGTTCGTCAGAGTTTTACTACATAATTAAAGTTTTAAATCTCTAACCGATCGAATTGTTATTTAAACCTAATTGTTTTATCAAAACTAATTTTCAATCTTTTAAAATCAATTTTGCAATATAGTTTCAAAAGAATTGCAAGTTGATTTGAAATGTTGTAAATGAGAATTGATGAAAGTGAGGTTCAAAAATTAATTCTTGACTTGTTTTCAATTTGTTGACATGTTTTTGATTTTGAAGGGTGCCATATAATTCAAAAATATTCCAGCATGTTGTGGATAAAGGAATAAAATAAAGATTTAAAACTTTTAAGTATAGAGAATTATTAAATTTAAATGAATTTATTTCAAGAAAATACAAGTGCTGAGTTAGCAAATGTAATTTTCAAACTATTTAAAAAATGTTGGGAGCTATTGACAAATCATTAACGAAACGTAAAAACAGATCGGGGTCTAAATGGCCTCCCTAAGGAACACCAGAAATGAGTTATTACGGATTTTGCAAAGACATCAGCTACCAATGGGACAATTTTTTTCAAACTTGCAATGATCGATAATCTGGGTTTTTTTTTAAACATGATTAATATATGAAATCTTCAATCCTTAACATTATTACATTTTAAGAAAATAACGACAAAGTTCTTGACTTGTGATTAAGTTTAATATTTTTTTAAATTACAAGACTGAAATATACTAGGAATAATGGCTTTTTTGTACATTAGGGAAAGAATTTTTTTTAATTTTCACTGAAAATTGAAGAAAAATTGGAGAAATCTCACCAGAAAATTCAAGTTCCAGTCAAAAAATTACACTGGTTTACAAGGGTTTTGTTGCCGATACAAAAATATACTTTTCTGGAGGTTTTTGGTGTGCTGAACTCGAATCCGAAGTCAGAAACAACTAATCAGCTCCCGTTTTTGAGATACTACCGTTAGAAAATGCAAAAAAACGTTCTTTTGAGTTCTTCGGACCTTATTCTTTTGTATAAGGAAAATTGTTTGAGCATATTTAGTAACGGTTTCTATAAGAACTGTTTTCCATCTTTCGATACCTGTTTAAATCTTTGCAATATCTTCTGTATTGCCCGAGATATCTTAAAATGAAGTAAGTGGGTTTGGCTTCATATATCATAAAGGAGATAATGACGTTATACAATTTATAAAAATACCAAACAACTGAGGATATCTCGGGCAGTAATAAAGATATCGGAAAGATTTAAAAAGGTGGAAAATAGTTCTTATAAAAACCATTAATAAATATGATCAAACAATTTGCCTTATATAAAAGAATAAGGTCCGAAGTACTGCATTTTTTAACGGTAATATTTCAAAACGGGAGCTGATTAATTTTTACTTGCGATATAGGTACTATATATCAAGTTATGCATTCGTACAAAAAAAAAAAAGTTGAGATAACATTTTTCCATGACATTACGATGGTAGACAATACCAAAAAAGTGGGTCCCGGAATTCCGTCTGTCTGTCTGTCTGTCTGTCTGTATAAGGAGCTACAGCCTAAACGAATGGACCGATTAATGTCAAACTTGGTATGTAGCGTTATTTGGCGACTCTCCAGAGGGGTTTTTAGAATTAATTTTTTTGGACCAAAAATAACGGTACTTGTCATATACCGATTTAGGTAAAATTGAAATATCTCGAAAACGGCTCCAACGATTTTGTATAAAAAATTCATGTGTTAGTTTTAAGCAAAGGTCTATCTTTCAATGAAAAATTTTTTTTTTGAAAATCATTATTAACGGTACCTGCCATAGAACGGTTTTTTTCAAATCCGATTATCTCCGAAACTGCTTATTCGATTTCAACGAAACTTTTTGTGAAAAAGCATTTATATAATTAAAATATAAACCAAAAATAAAATTAAAAAAAAATAATTTTTGGATTTAAAAAAAAAAAAATTGAAAATTTTTGTTTGAAAAATCAAATTTTCGAAAACGGGACATTGAATTTTTTTGAAATTTTGTTTTTTGATGTTGATTAGTGATTTCTACAAAATGGCATACCAATTTTATTTTAAAACTTTTTTTCCAAAAAATTATTTATAAAAAATTAGTTTTTTTAAAAACGGCTCTAACGATTTTTAAATTTTTTTTTTCTAAAAATGCATGTTAATGTATCAATCAAATCTGCATACTTGTTTTGGAGGGCAATTTAATTTTAGATTTTATTTTATTTTTTTAAAAAACGAATTTTATTTTTTTTTCCAAATTTCTATACAAAGTCTTAAAAATTTAAGCAACTTTAACTCTAAGAGCAAGTTCGTGCGACCCAGTCGTGCATTTTATTTTTTTCGGATTCGATTTCAACACACCGAAAAACTTCAGAAAAGTATATTTTTTGTTCGGCAACAAAAAAAAAGTTTAATTTTGTTAACCAGTGTTAGCCTTATGACCCAAAAAAAAACTAGTTAGTATGTTGTTATCATATATTCCTAACAGTAGTTTAAAACCATGTTTCTAGGCACGACCGGCAAATAATGGTTTTTTTTTGTTTTTGACTTATTTTTTTTTAAGTGCATAGGTATAATGAAAAAACTTCTTGAAATCCAGCACTCCAAATGTTAAAATGTTTTTTTTTTCCCAAAAACACATAGATAAGGCAAAGTTATTTAGGATTAAGATGAAACATGATTTTTTTTTAAATTTTTCATAGCTGCTTAGCTTATTTGAAATATATACAATTTTAGTCTCATCATAACCTTAGAACAATCCATAAATAAAAATGCTTTAGGAGGTAGGAAGTAAGAATTGACAAGTATAGTTTCATGACTTATCTTCTTTTATTCAAAGCAAAATGAAAAAAAAGAAGAAGTACTTTTAAAGTGCCTCTCTAAAATTCCACCTCGTTGAAAATGTGACGAATAAGGACCAAATGTTTTAGATGGAAAGATTTAATGAAACATGAAATGATACAAATTATTGAACATTTTTACACAACCCAACTAATATGTTGGCATTATAAGTCAATTTTTAACTTACCTATTTCAAAGAATCTTTCGTATTAAAAAAAAAGATTTTAATATAAAATAATTCATTTATTAAAAATTATAAAAAATCAACTAGTCAAGGTACCTACTTATAATTTGAAGATATTTTTTTAAACGATATAGAAGTAGAGGCATGTTTATTGCATTTTTTTTTATGTTTTTTTAAAAATGGTAATGCAATTTGTATGGGTCAAAATCATTGCAGATATTTTAGAAAGGAAATTTCTCAATTACATTTTCATACCACTCGTTGGGCACATTTACTTTATTTTACGCTATTAAATTTTAATTAGTCTTTCTTTATATTTTAGCGTTAAAAAAATATCAAGGAACTATTACACGGTGTAACACTCAAAATATACGCGGGCAGAGACCTATCACGTTTTGTAGAGCTAGTCAAACTGATTACGAAACGGTATTTAAAATCAATATATTATAACCAATAGTTTTTGAAATAATCGATTTCAAAGTTAAAAAAAGTCGAACAAAAATTTTTAAAACTCATTTTATACTATTTTTGTCCAGACTGTGAATTTTAATAAAAAAATTACTCACACAGAAAACTGTCTTAATTGATTCCTTAACGAACAGTGAAAACTATATGTTTCTATCTCTTCTAGTTTTTGAGAAAATTGAAAAATAAAAACAAATAAAAACAAAAAATATTTTGAAAAGAGAAAAATCTGATAAAATAATTTTTCAATTTTCTCAAAAACTAGAAGACATAGAAACAAACTGTTCGATAAGGAATCAATTTTCTAGGTGGTTTAACCGAGTTACATATTATTACATTGTTGAAAAGGTATATTTATCTCCTATTAGAAACTGTAAAAAAATCGAAAATGGGTAAAAATATGACGAAGCTAGATTTTTTTCAATGGGTGAAGGTCAAAAAAACCGTTTTTTGCCCCTAACTCCAGATTTTGGGGGTGTTAGGGACTTTTTAAATACCGTTTCGTAATCAGTGCGACTAGCTCTTCAAAACGTGATAGGTCTCCGCCCGCGTATATTTTAAAACCTCATTTTTGTAACACCGTGTTATTTACATTTATTTTGTTTAGAATAATAAGTTTTAAGATTCTAGTCATGTCAACCTATGTTGTTATCACCTCTTTAGGCTTTAAGTGACATTGACCTGGTATACTTTCTAACAAAAAAACATCAAAATATTTGCTTTGTGTCATGTTTTTTTGTCTCGTCAAACTGCCTCAATAGATAAGAAATAAAAGGCCCATTAGCCCGAATAGTTTATTGATAACAAACAATTTTTTGCTTCCGGAACTTAATTTCATGTTCATAAAGTGTAAATGAGTAAATGAAGTAGGTGTGTGAATTGTATTTTTTTTTTTACTATCTGGGTATGACATTTCTTTGTTTCAGTCATTACTCATTAGTACCTATTATTACCTTTTGTTTTAAAATTTTGTTGAAAAAAATATCAATGCCTTCGAAAATTAAGAATTGTTCTTTTCGTTACCTTTAGTTTTTAAAATAAAAGTTGACTTTTTCGTTGACTCTTGGTTTACATAATTCAGAACTCTAAGATAGTATTTTTGCAATTACTAACTTAAAATATCCATTAAATAAGAAAATAGATACATTTTTAATTATACTAATTAATTTTTTAAACTAAATTTTCATTTTAACTTTCCAAAAATAAGATATCGTAAGTGACATGTTTGTAATTTAACTATAACCAAATCTTACTGGAGAGCAAATAAAAGTTCCGATTTTCAAAGTTAGTAGGTACTTTAGTTTTCATGGCTTTTTAAGGGACGGATTGGCAAAAAAAAACAGCAATAACAGTTAGAAATAAAGTGAAGTACCATACGACTGACTAACAAGCAGAAAATTTTAACGACCCACAGTGCTCTAAAACCTGGCCAAAAATATTTAGGCACATTTCCCACATCAAATAGGTACCAAATGACCAAAAAGTTATTCGGAAGGAAAAATTTTCATTTTCTTGTTACAGTAAAAGCCACTTAAGTGCTAACCCTCTTACTCCTGGATTAGCCGGAAGAAAAAAAAATATAAAAAACCAGAAAATGCACGTACAATTCTGTGCTATATTAAAGTTAGTAATCTATTCTCTATTTAATTTTTTGACTTAAGTTGTTTCACCAAATAGTTTTTGAGAAATTAAGTTTTAAAGATGAAATTTTGAAAAAAAAAATGTTTACGTTTTTTAATTGATTTTGTATAAAATTTTGCAATATTATGGACATAATTATACCATTAGTTAATGACCTAGTAGTTTTTAGTCAAATACTAAAGACTTCATTCTAATAAATATTAAAGTTCCTAAGAATAACAAAAAAAACTGAATCATGCCGGGAAACCCAGTTTTGTTTTTTTTTATTTGCATTAACCTTTTGTAACCCAAGGTCGTAAATTTAAAAATTAATAAGTCAATCGATTGGCCTTTATCTTTAATAAAACACGTATTTTTTTAAAAATTCAACAAAGTCATTATTTACTTAGTTATTTCGATATTTTGGGAGTAAAAAAAAAGTTTAAATAATTTATTTTTATATAAAAATTCAAGTAAAAAACTATCTAATATTAATTTTTATGCACTTTCCTAAAATCCAAAAATAAAACCCCGTTTGGTTTACTAACACACAGAGAAAAATAGACCACATAAAATAGAACAAAAACAATAAGATTTCTCTATGGTTTTCATCCAAGAAGGAAACCTTATTAAAACAATCGGGTTTTCCTTATTGTTTTAAAATCTGCAAAAAAATAAAAGTTTTTAGCGGATCATATTTTTTTCTGTGCAAAAACTATTTTTTTTCTGAATTTCGTAGTTTTTACACAAATTTGCTTATTTTCAAAAAAAAAAAACCCAACTTTCAACATTAACTGTCAATTAAAAACTATTGGTTAGAAAAAACTATTTATTAGAAATTTGAAGTACTATTTCGATAAAGCAATACTTAAAGATTATAATATTAGAAGCTTCAAAAGAAAAAAAAATAGTTTGTAGAGCTTTTATGCAATCTTTTTCGGTTTGTTACAGAAATGTCACATGGGGCTACAAGGGGTTAAATTGTTTTATACCTCAAGAATGTTGTGTTCAAATTGTAGGTATCTTGGAGCCAAATTGACCAAGTTATGAGTATTTTAATACTTCCCTTAGGAACGTTTTAGTCTTTTAGTCCAGAGTTCAAAACTTTAAATCGTTATCCCCACAACTAATGTTTTCAACGCCGGTGCTCCTCATAACTTCAAAACTACTGCACCGATTCTTTTGAAATTTGGAACACTATTTTTTTTACATATTTTTAGAGGTATCCCTGGAGAAATTTTCTCAATAAAATAATATTTATAAAAATCTATAAGTAAAAGTCGCTTTTGAGGAGTTTTTTTTCAAGGGGTCTTTATTTTCGGGGTGCAAACTTCTGAAATGCAAGTTTGTTCTACATATCCAGCAGTTCTATAATATATAGTTTATGCAATTTTGTGACGTGTTCCGCTATTTTAAAAACACTAATGTTAAAAAAAAAACAACGAAAAAAGTGCAAATTTTTTAACCACTCTGTATGAAATAGAGTTGCATATACAATTATTTTTTATATCATTCAATGTCATTCGATGTCCATATCAAAATTTTTCACCAAAATCACTTTGAAAATTCACTTTTTTTTAAATCGAAAAAAAAAATTCGTGTGTACCCAACAAATAGCCGTTTATTTATTTGTGAGGTGGAGCTTTTCATGGGAAAGGGATGCAACAATCAACAAAATTCACATTTTCAGCCAGAAATAGACAAGAGTTTCACTCAAGTTCTTTCTGTTATTATTCATATATTTTTAAAACTCTTATAGTTTGATTTCCTTTAAGTATGAACTTTAAGTTCTGGGGGGGGGCACGTGCCCCCGTGCCCCCCCCCCCCCCCTGGATCCGCCTATGGTGGAAATATGTCATACATTTCGGGTTTTTGAAAAAATAAAAGTCATCTTTTTGTCTCTCCCTTTCTAAAATTTTGAATTTTAAAAATTTAATATTGAGGTTGGTGTAGTAAGCTCTGAAACAAAACCCTGTAACAGACTCTGTAACTTTATCACTGGCGATAAACGTTTTTCAACGTCTCTTATTAAATCCATTTTCTTCCACAAATAAAACAAAAATTTCATTTAAATTCAGAATTTATTAGTCGAGAAATTATGGTTTTGATCGAAATTTCTTTTATTTTGATGAGATAAAATGGGTTTTAAAGTCATTCAACATCGGCACTGGTCAGAAAAGATGCATTTCAAACATTTTATAAAACTTTTTTCTAGTAAATCCATTAAAACTAAAAAAGGAAATTCTGTTTACCACATACCCAGTTGCGATGATTTTTTTAAAAAATTGTTTATGTATTTCTTAAAAAATACTAAAATGTTTACCTTTTTAAATCTGACTTTTATTAAGTTTAAATTATGTTTTATAAAAAAAAATATTATATAGTTTTTGGTTGAAATTTTTTCAAGACAAAATACGTTTAGACGTTTTCTAAACTTGAAGTGCTGTTATATTTTAATATTTTTTAATTTAATTAACTCTGACCTTTTGTACGCGTATGATTTTTGTGCAAAAATGAAAGGGACCTACAATTCAACGCCACCCGTGTACACAATGCTAAGTAGAGTTACACTTTTCTATTCAAATCATACTCTTGGAGGCATTTAATATTCTATAGTAGTAGCCTGTGATAAAATTACACTGGTCTGCAAAATTTAACTTTTTTTTTCTCCTTCAAATAATTTTTTGATACTATGAAAGATTAGACTTTCCTGAATCTAAATCTGGTTTCAGAAAAATTCTATCAGGTACCATTTTTGTAAAAATGATTTTTGAAAAATGTGGGTAGTTTCTAAAAAATCAACCTTTTAGATTTATTTGAACTCGTGCTAAATTAAAACTATTTGTAGCATTGAGCTCAAATTTGGAGGACTTATTCCTCGTAATATAGCCTATTGATTGACACTAAATATATCCTTTTACATTAATGTTTACTCATATTTTAAAATACTGATTTATAAAAAAAGCAGAAATATCGAAATCCTTTACTTTTTAGTAAATCCAACATGAACAAAAACACCTTAATTAAGGAAAATGTAAAATATCAACGCCCATTATATTTAAAAAGTCTAATATGTTAAGAAAACCATAGTCAAATACATTAAATAAAATTTGTACGTGTTTTGTAATTTTATATACTATTTAGGTATCTATTTAGAAATATCTTATTTGTAATAAACCATTCGATAAACTGCCTTGTAAAGCTTCAGATTTGTTTCTCCTAAAACAAAAATTATACTTTTCTTATAGTTTTTGATGTGCTGAGTTAGAATCCGAAGTCAAAAAATATCTATCACGTGAGGATTCTAAGATATTCGCATTAGTAATAAAAACTACTATATCTCACAAACCAGAGCTGACCGAAATTTTTTGAGTTCGGATTCAAAATCAGCACACTAAAGTCCATTAGAAAAGTATATTTTTGTTCTAGGGAGAAAGATATATTAATTTTTAGAGATCAGTTTTTTTTATGATAAGATATGCCAAACC
This sequence comes from Episyrphus balteatus, assembly GCF_945859705.1. Taxonomy (NCBI): domain Eukaryota; kingdom Metazoa; phylum Arthropoda; class Insecta; order Diptera; family Syrphidae; genus Episyrphus; species Episyrphus balteatus. The sequence goes on along the minus strand of NC_079134.1, from coordinate 9,800,923 downwards.
TACTAAACTTACTTAAATTAAGATATCTCGGAGAAGAAAAGAGATATTGAGAAGATTGAAACTGAATTTGAAAGAAAAAAATAAGTTCTTTCATAAACCGTAACAATTTTAATTGAAAAATATTATGTTATGCCAAAATATTTCTTCGAAAACAGCAAAAAAATGGGTTTTTGAGATTTTCTAACGGGAATATCTAAAAAACGTGATGTGCTAGATCAATTCTGACTTCGGATTCGGAATCAGCATACAAAAATCCTTTAGAAAAGTATAGTTTTATTTAAAGGAGGATTTCCTTGCAGACCAGTGTTATATATAGAATAAAAACTACAAAATTGAAATTTCACTGCAACACTGAACAATGAACATAATACATAGTCTTTTAACTACCTCAGCTTCTGAGTGATTCAGAACTCATATTGTTGAATAAGTTAAGTATGAAATACTACTTAACAATATGTTGTTAACAAATTTGGTTCTTATTATTGATATTTGTTATTTTTGAAACAAATTTTCGTGCACGGTTTATTTCAATAAACAAAATTTCCAAGGTCATTTTTTTTATTTATTTAATTTATTAAAAAAAAAATTAACTCATTTTGTATATTGACTTAAATTATTTTCAGACTTGTACTTTGGAAAAAATGAAATCAACCAATTCATGGCTCTTAAATTTAAACAAAATTGCATACTTTGAAAGCTCCCTGAGAACGATTCCAACAATGTTTTGTCAAAAAGTTGTTGCTAAACAAAGTAAGTTACAAAAATATAACTCACTATCACAACATTCAACAAAATTTGTCTCCTTTTAGCTATGGACAGTCCACCAGTAACAGCAAGATTTTGTCAATTGGACACACGTGACACTGATGTCTGTTCAATTTTACGCGATCACATTTCGAAAAAAGGCAATGGAAATAGTATTGCAGAGGACTCAAAGGATGCTATCCTCTTGGAATGTTCCATTTGTAAAACAGACAAATGCAATGGTTCTCAAAGGATAGGAATCTTAACAATGTTCAGTTGCCTTTTAATTGCGAGCATCTTGAAGTATTTTGGATAATCTATACTAGAATGGGAGTAAAAATAATGTTTTGTAAATATTGAATAAGTGTATTTTATGATATAAATGTATAATAAATTAAGACAAGTTAAATTTTACTTGCGAATAATACATTTTTATGCTGAATTGTAAGCTTCATAATACACGTCATGATTTCACCTTGCGGAACCCAATTTCTTTTCATTTTTTTACCAAATTCATACAAACTACTCTTGGCTCTTCAACAAAATTGATATTTCATAATCCACTTTTTGTATAGTTAAGAAAACATTCAACACAAAAACCTGAAACATTAAAAAAAAACTATGAGTGTTATACTGTAAATCACCCACCACGTTAAATATTATTTGTTATAGTATAATTCATCATTTCTTATACAAAAAAAAAAAAAAAAAAAAAAACTAAAAGTACTAAAATGTTTATTAATAGAACGCAAAGTTTTAAAATTTGCCAATTGTGCATTAAAAAATAAAAAGCATTCACACTGCATTTTAAGCGTTATGATCGATATAAAAAAAAATATTAATATATAATTTAGATATATAATAATATAAATACAATATATAAATATATATAAAACGCATTAAGATATTCACCAATTGCCTTTATTTGAAAGCAAAATTTAAAAATTAAAATTAAAAATTAAATAAAAAATAAATTATATTTAAAATTGACTATAAATGTTATGATTTGCAATAAACAATCAACGAATTAATAAAATTATATAATTATATTGCTAGTTTTTAAAACGTAAAAATATTTAAAAAAAAAAAAAAAGAAGAAAATAAATATTCGATTATGGAAATGTTAAAAAAATATTTGAATTAGAACGAAGTTAAAAATTCGAAATTGTTAAATTTAATTATTATTCCTAAACAAAATTATAAATTATGTAAATTTTTTGAAGGCAGTTTTTTATGTAAATATATTTTAATAGTTTATAATTTTTTTTTAAATATGTGTAATGATTGTGTATTTTAAAAAAAAGTAAGTAGTGAAATAAAAAACGAACACTTGACAATGATTTGTTATAACTTGACACATACGAAATAAAAGATTTATTTAAAATGTTGTTTTCATTCTATGAGTTATTGTTTAAAAGGAAAGAGAATTAATATAAAGTGTTGGTTACTATACATGCTTTTTCTGATTTTCGTAAACTAAACACTGACCTGAACATATTTCAAGGTATTTTTTCATGAGAGAACTGCACCACAATGAAAATTAAATACAAAAAAGTACGTATACACCGTAGTTAACATTTATAAAGTTTAATTTTTGCCATGAATTATCAAGGGGCACGGTAGTGCCCAGCCAAGTTCTCTAGCAACTTTGGCACTACACCCTTATTTACAGGAAACAACTCAGGCCATTTTCGACCCCCCTCTAACTTCCACACCAAAGATGCTAGAAATTTCAAACTCGCTACATTTGTTGAGCTGGTCAAAACCAAACACCTCACAAAATTTCAGCCTCCTACGATGAGTAGTTTCTGAGATATAGGGCTTCAAAAATAGCAAAAAGCGTAACTGACTCACTGACTCACTGACTCACTGACTCACTGATTCACTGACTCACTGACAGATCATCAAAATTATGGAGAACTTCCCGATATCGTAGAAACTTGAAATTTTACACGGTGATAGGACTTGTGGTGTATACAAAGGAAAAAATCGAAAATTTGAGATTTTCAATTCAGGGGGCGTGGCATCCGCCCATTTCCGCTGAATTTTCATCATATATTATAGAGCACTTCTGATTATCGTAGAATCTTGAAATTTGGTAGAATAGTAGAGCTGGTAGTTAATACAAAGGAAAAAATTTAAAACTTGAGAATTTCAGCCAGGGGGCGTGGCAACCGCCCATTTCCGTTGAATTTTCATAAATTATTATAGAGCACTTCTGATTGTCGTAGAATCTTGAAATTTGGTAGAATGGTAGAACTGGTAGGTTATACAAAGGAAAAAATTTAAAATTTGAGAATTTCAGCCAGGGGGCGTGGCAACCGCCCATTTCCGCTGAATTTTCATAAATTATTATAGAGCACTTCTGATTGTCGTAGAATCTTGAAATTTGGTAGAATAGTAGAGCTGGTAGTTCATACAAAGGAAAATTTTTAAAACTTGAGAATTTCAGCCAGGGGGCGTGGCAACCGCCCATTTCCGCTGAGTTTTCATAAATTATTATAGAGCACTTCTGATTGTCGTAGAATCTTGAAATTTGGTAGAATGGTAGAGCTGGTAGTTTATACAAAGGAAAAAATTTTAAATTTGAGAATTTCAGGCAGGGGGCGTGGCAACCACCCATTTTCACTGAATTTTCATCAAATATAGAGATTTTATATTCTACAGCCATACCTTGCAAAAAGTAGTGAAATCACAACAAAAACATTACTGTTAAAAAAAGAGCCAAGTTCTCCTATGTTAAAATTATGCTGGCACAAAAAGTACTGAGATGTAAAAGTGTACCAAGTTCTAAAGTTTAGGTTCAAATTCGTATCAATAAAATTTTGATTGTTTACTTGGCAATTTTTGAAATAACTTTAAAAATCGATAATTAAGAAAAATTGTCAAGAGAACAATCAAAATTTTATTGATACGAATTTGAACCCAAACTTTAGAACTTGGTACACTTTTACATCTCAGTACTTTTTGTGCCAGCATAATTTTAACATAGGAGAACTTGGCTCTTTTTTTAACAGTAATGTTTTTGTTGTGATGTAGTTAACTGAAATACTTTAAGTATTGTAAAATACGGTGACGAGTAAATACCACTCGTATTAAGAAAATACCAACAGTTTTTTAGACCTATTAGTTAAAATGAAACTTAAATATTTTTAGTACAACATAAATCTCATTCTCTTCCTTTTCGTAAACCGTCACATAAGGTTTTAGAACCCAAATTATTAAGTTTGGTTTGATCAAACAGCTTCTAAGAAGAAAATATTCCCCAAGTTTTACAATCCTATAATGCATACAAAATTACCATAGCCACTTAATATTTACCAGAAACAAATTATTAAATTTTTTTTTTTAAAGAATATGTATAATTAAAGTGACGATATTAATGATTATTATAGATAAAACGATAAAATCTACCAGATTTTAAAAATATCACAGTGAACTTAAACGTTTAAAAAACCTATGTGACACAGTTTGAATGATGCCTGTAGAATAACAATAAATATTTAATTGTCAATACTTTTGTCCTTTTCATGAAATAAGATCGTACATCTAAAGTAACATTCTTTTCGTATAACGTAGCATTCCATACATTTTTTCTCTCAACAAGTTAAAAAATAAACAAACAAGTTTAAAAATTAATTTTTTTTTAAACCCTTCCATTCTTAATCTTAGAAATGAAACTGTTTGAAACCATGCGTTTCAAACAGTTCAACGTTTAAAATGTAAAGTTGCGTTCACATTATTTTGATTTGTGATGATCAACAACTCAACCCGCAATCGGTATTTTTAAAATAGCATCCAACCAGACCAAAAGACAGCTGGTCTGTCCGATAAGTAAGTCAATGAGAGAACCCGCTTAATGTTCCAACTTGTTGACACTGGAATGACAGCGCTGAATTCAACAATGAAATTTCACTGACATTCAACATGAAAAATAACACGCTCACACTTAACTGAGAGTGCGGACTAATAGCATGCTCTTCAACAATTTAAAAAAATAGTGTTGATCAACATAATATGGACGCAACTTAACAGTTAGAGTTTTGATTCCGAATCCGAAATCAGAATTGATCTAGCACTTCACGTTTTTTAGATATTCCCGTTAGAAAATCTCAAAAACCCATGTTTTTTGCTGTTTTCGAAGAAATATTTTGGCATAACGTAATATTTTTCAATTAAAATTGTTACCGTTTATGAAAGAACTTATTTTTTTCTTTCAAATTCAGTTTCAATCTTCTCAATATCTCTTTTCTTCTCCGAGATATCTTAATTTAAGTAAGTTTAGTAGGTTTGGCATATCTTACCATAAAAAAACTGATCTCTTAAAATTAATACATATATCTTTCTCCCTAGAACAAAAATATACTTTTCTAATGGACTTTAGTGTGCTGATTTTGAATCCGAACTCAAAAAATTTCGGTCAGCTCTGGTTTGTGAGATATAGTAGTTTTTTTTTGAGATTTTCTAAGAAAAAACTTGATTTTGTGATACTTTAATGCGAATATCTCAAAATCCTCACGTGATAGAATTTGACTTCGGATTCTAACTCAGCACATCAAAAACTATAAGAAAAGTATACTTTTATTTCTAGGAAAAACAAATCTGAAGCTTTACAAGGCAGTTTATCGAATGGTTTATTACAAATAAGATATTTCTAAATAGATAAATAGTATATAAGATTACAAAACACGTACAAATTTTTTTTAATGTATTTTATTATGGTTTTCTTTACATATTTGACTTTTTAAATATAATGGGCGTTGATATTTTACATTTTCCTTAATTTAGGTGTTTTTGTTCATGTAGGATTTACTAAAAAGTGAAGGATTTCGATATTTCTGCTTTTTTTGTAAATCAGTATTTTAAAATATGAGTAAACATTAATGTAAAAGGACGTATTTGATGTCAATAGGCCATATTATGAGGAATAAGTCCTCCAAATTTGAGCTCAATGCTACAAATAGTTTTAATTTTGCACGAGTTAAAATGAATCTAAAAGGTTGATTTTTAAGAAACTACCCACATTTTTCAAAAATCATTTTTAGAAAAATGGTACCTGATAGAATTTTTCTGAAACCAGATTGAGATTCAAGAAAGTCTAATCTTTCATAATATCAAAAAATTATTTGAAGGAGCAAGAAAAAGTTTAATTTTGCAGACCATTGTAGTTAAATACATCCTCTCCTTTTTTTTTCTTGTGTACGAAAATATACGACTGGTAAAAACTTTCGGATGAATGTTTTGTTGAAGTTCTTCTTTTTACAAAAACATTCTCAAAAGATAAGCTACCATACCTCGGAGCGCCTAGTGAAAATTTTGAAGCATATTATTTGACAGACTAGCTGTGTCTAGAAATTTCATAGGTTATTCTGACGAATCGAATTCTAGGCTACCACTTGAGAACTTTTTGTCTTACTTTTTCCTAAAAGTAAAGGATGAGAAGATTCAAGTAGTGATGATGGAGTGAAGACTTAAACTCATCCTGATTCGGGGCTTAAGATGTAGTTGTGTGAGTGAGCAGGTGCGGTTTCGGTCTGATAAAGAGGAAATAAGTTAGATAGTCAAGTCAAACTAGAGTGATTTGAGCCCATTTGAAGGCTCAAACCTTTGTTCCATGAAACATTTTCTATTTTATTAACATTTCAATAAAAAAAATAGTCATTGTTTAAACACGAATATTTTTTTGCTCATAGTTTTGTAAAATGGTCATTTATTTCTTTACAACAAAAAACGTGTACGTCACATTTTGAAAATACAAAACACTTTAATCGAAATTATTCTAAGCTGAATGCAACACGTTAAGAATTTTAATCACATCAAGATAGAAATTTTGATTTATTTGTCTTCATATACGCAAAGAATTGTTAATATTTTTATTCAACTACCAGAAGTAAATAACTGGAATTCTGATCTCGCACAAAATAAAAAAAAAAAAACATAAGGAACAAAAAAATATTCTAATAACTTATTACTTAAAGAAGCAATGTGTTTCGCATATTGATATGATCTTTTATGTCAGAAACGATTCCGCCAATCTTATGAAATCAAACAAATATTTATTTCTTTTCAAATGAATATAGTTGGCAAATATCATTCAATTGTCATCTCCATTTGGAGATATAATACAATTTTCAACAGCGACACTTGTTCAATACATTGTTCCTTTATGTTTTTTCTCATAACAAGATATTTTATCTTTTTTCTTGGCAAATGATAGAAATAATGTCTGACATAATAATTTTACTTGAGTGCAAAATGTTAATGATTTTGTGAAACATTTTTTCTTGAGAAAAAATTGACACAATTCTTTTTTCAGTTTCACTTGAGAAGGTTAAGGTTGACTTTCATTTTGAAAATATAGTTTTTGTTTGTTTAATTTTTATTTTTTTTAAAGAACGAACGGTTTTGTTTCAAAATCATAACAAGATGAAAAGAAATTTAACTCTCTGGATTACTTTTGTTTTCGTTTTAGTGAAATATCTACCATCGGCAGGTATATTTAATTATTTTAATCATAATTATTCCTTAAGTGCCATTACAAAGTATTCTAAAGGCTGTGTCAGTTGGATGGTGTTTGAGTTTTTTTTTAAGATACACAAAAACTGTATTTTTAATGTCAACTACTCAATTAGCTTATGCTTCTATCACAACTTGGAAAAAATAAAGAAAATCTGAGTAGGCGCTTGTATACAAACTTTTTCTTAAAATCCAGTCTTTTTGTGTAAATAATTCGGATAATTGTTTTTCATAAAAAGGTTTTACAATTTTTTAAATCATTTTCCAATTGGACTATGATTTTAAAGAAACTTAAACATTTACATTATCTTGCACAATAATCAGCTTTTAGTTCTGCAAATAGTTATTGCTGAAAACACGGAACCTGATTGGAATTGTTGACGTTATTATTTAAAACATGATAAGAAAGTACTAATTTTTCAGTAATTCAATGCAACATAATATGCAGAGAGAGTTTCTTTTCTTAAAAAATAATTTAATTAACTAATCAAAATATGTGAGCATTGTTAGAGATTTGAAACTTTTCAGAATTTCTAAACTGCCTCTTACAACGTTGTTTTTTAAGTTAATTTGCATACAAAAACTTTTGAGAATATTTTTTGTATTTATCTAGCACCTTCCCAATACATTTTTTACTAAATTTTGTGAATTGTTACGCACAACCAAAAATTAAGAGAATGTAGAAAAATTTGATAAAATGTTAAAGTTACATCCTCGTATTTTTTTTAAACATTTTTGAACCATGAATTTAAACGAAAAAAGGACAAAACTATGTAAAAAGATGACTGAAAAATAGTTCTGTTTTGACCAAAAGAAAGCTTAAAAGTCCCGTCTATAAACACGGTGGTAGAACATACAAGTTGTTTTCTTGTTAAAAACATTAACATTAAATCCAGCGAATACAGCATTCGATACACGTGTGAAAACGTAAAAGATCCCTATCGACTTAACTTTTTCAACCTAAAACTCTTTTATAATTTCTATATTGATGAAGTTTATTTTCACTTCCAACTGTGGTCAAAGGTGAAGTCTCCATTTTAAACGCAATATCAGAGTTTTAACTGCATCTTTTATTCAAAAATTAATAATTAATAATTCAAAAAAAAAAAATGTTGAATACCAAAAAAAGTGTATAAACAATTTACGTATACGCCACAGTGTCCTAACCAATTTAGAGAATGATATTGGAAATAAAGGAGAATAAGAAACTATAATATGCGTACATTGTACATATTTAAAATATTTATACTGTCGTGAGTTAAAGTTTATTGTTTTGAGCGCGCTATTTACTATTTGATTTTGATTCAAGAGCATATTTTTCCTATTATTTATTTCTCCAAGGTCCAATTAAAAATAAAAAATGTGTTCAAAAACGTAAGATATTTGTATTTATGCGAGACTATGTAAATTATAATTTATAAATTATATATTATAATTATAAGGTGCAACTTTTCCGACACACAAAAATAAATCGTTCGCAAATTCATCAGAATTTAAGTGGGGCAACTTAGCATTAAAAAAGAGTTCAATCGTGCACTTTGTGATAAAAGCATGAAATTAACATCGTTGGGTAGTATTCAATATTAGAGTTATTTTGAGATATTGGGCCACCTTGTATTCCATCCGGAAGGGTAGATACAAGACTTTTTCTGTGTTTCACTCGATTTGTTGCATATCGTAGTAGAGGCAATGACACATTTTTATTAATATGATACATGATTTCGAGGTATTTTTCAACGCCCGATCGAAAAAAATCAATACCAAATGTAATTATTTGTAATATTAAATTAGTTAGTTTTTGAAAACAAAAAAAAATAAATTAATGGCTTTACGACCACTACACCTGTTTTTCAAAAATCGCTTTACGCTCTTAGTGCTGCGGAATTACAGTGCAGGTTCGGACTCTCATATCGATTTCCATTATGTTGAAAATACTTTGCCGTTGGATACAAAGGAGTTAAGTCACAAAATTATACTTTTCAGTTTTTGATCAAATAAGAATAAGGTTTTATTTGGTATCAAAAATATTAATTTAGAGAAACTCTTTCCTATAAAAATAAACAGATCTATGCTTGAAAACTAACCGATTTTCATATATTACTGAAACTTTGAATGATAAGTTAAATCAATTATTGTAAACAAAATGGAGGTTTGCTAATTTAAAGATATTTCCACTCTTCCTTAATCCCTTGTTATTGGTTGTAGAGAAAAAATTGACTGCCTGGACTAAGTTAAAATGTTCTTACTTCATTATTTCTACATTGAAGAAGTCTTGTTATTTCCAGAGGGCACAAGGTACTTTTATTAAAACGTATTTATAAGTCATTAGGCAACAACCGTTTAAGTATAGACATAGAGCACCAGTATAAAAAGTGAAATAAAATCTAACATTGAAAGTGCACGTTTATTTGCTAATTTACTTTTTAATAATTCTACTTAAAGGTCAATTCTATATTGGAAAATTATATTTGGATACCTTTCAATTGTTTGTTTCCGTCAACTTACATTCTGTCTGCTCATATTATAACTAAGTAAAGTACGGATAAAAGCAGATGAGCAAGTCTTCTCTGTCAGCAAACAATAAATGTGACTTCCAGATTAAGTCTATAAGATAATTAAAATCAACAGATTTTCATTATAATCAATTGCGTAATTAATTGATCTTCACAAGTTCATAACCCATAGAGAGAATAAAATTTTAATAATTTTTTCAAGGATTATAACAACTAGCAAGTTGTACCTACCTACAGTTAAAATGAACTTGCTTAACAATTGTGCAAGTAGAATTATCAATTATCTATTGTTATCTCTAAACACGATTCTTTAATTTACACTTTTTGTGTTGGGGGTCTACTAAGTAATCATTTTTTTCACTATCAATAGAAGTTACTTAAGAATTATATAAGTACACACCTACAGTAACCAAAATAACCAGTTAAGCTTCTGACGAAACAAAGTAACTAGCTTTAACTGCTTCATTATTTGCATGAAATCTATGTACATGTACAAGTTGTCTACATTTAATCAGAATCTTTTTTTTGAATTAATAAAATGGGAAATATATACAATAATTTAAAAATAATCCCATAAATATGGTAATTTTAAATATTATAATTAAATTGCAAACAAACTGACATTACGTGCTTTGCCAAGTGCCATAAATATATATTATTTCCAACTGAATCACAACATTTTATATTATTTGCGCGTCGATCTAAGAAGCTTGCTTTTTATAAAGCCGATAAAAGGGGGATTTTTCAATGAGACCTATCACTTCGAAATGTTAAAACAAACTTGAAAACACTATCCACATTCTAATTGGCTTGCAAAACACCCTAAGCGCCAAAGTTCTAAAACCTTCCATTTCCACCACCGATCATTGTTTATTCGGGGTTATTCAGTAGCTTTTAGCTTCTAAAAGACCTTCAAAACTGCTCTCTTTTTTGTTTTTGCAATTCGACATGTGCGTTTGTCAGTTTGTCAATAGGTTAATTAATTACAGAAAAGATTGCGTGTTCATGCCCGTGTAAGCACATACACAGTCAATAGATAAGCTTTTTATCAGAAGCTTACTTGGGTTATTTGTTTAAATGGAGGTATTTTTAGGTTAAATAAGAACCAAACAAGTGCACAGTAGCAAAGATAAAATTAAATGTTATTTTTTGTAGTAGGTCAATAAATTGTATAACCTTGATAAATGTTAAACAATTTTTTATCGATTTTCGCAGAGTCTTTTCAATGTTTCGAGTGCGAAAATTGCCCAACAATTGGTGAAGATGCAAGAGATTACATCAAAGAGTGTAGTAGTACTTTAGTGGAGACGCCACTGTTTGTAACTCAAGAACCTTTTGAATATGGGACAATTTTAAGTGTTGAAGGTTCGACGGAAAATGAAAGTATTTTGATAAGTTCTTCGGAAGCTTATCAGAGTTCGACATCTTCGTCAACATCGATTGGATTGGGGATGAATTCTACGAATTTTGCGAACTCAACGAATTCTGCTAATTCTAAGAATTCGTCAAGTTCTTTAGGATCAACCTTATCCTCGCAAGCATCGCTAAATCAAACTGGAACAACTCAGAAACTTTTAAATGGAAGTAGTCAAGCTCCAAATACAACAACAACCACGAAACCATCAACAGAAAGTACAACTGCTAAGCAGAAAGTTACTAGTAGTTGGTCTATTTTTCCAAATTCAATAGAAGAAAGTGAACTAAGCAACAACTTACAACCGGAAAGTCCCGGTGATCAACTTTTTGGCTGGAACGCCCGTCGAGCTAACGACCTGTGTTATGTACTCAAATTGAAATGTAAGTTACGATGCTATAAGGTAGGAGTTTTTATTGACTTATTTTTTTTAGATGATGGACAAGAAATAACTAAACGCGGATGTGGATTGAGAGATCAGGATGGTGATCAAACTTGTCAAATACTTGCCAAAGGTGAACCGAATGCTGAGTGTAGAGTTTGTGAGGGCAATTTGTGTAATAGTGGATCAAATTTAAGATCTGCGGTTACAGGCTTTCTACTTGTTTTAATTGTCTTAAGAGCTTATATTTATTGAGGAAGAAACTTTACCTTAAATAAAAATTTAAAAAAAACAACAGAAGGAAAGAAACATTATTATGCGGGCAGTGATTTCACGAATCATTTGCAACGGAATCACCCATGATTGAGCCCAAAATCAAAATCCCGAAAACCCAAAACCCAAAACCCAAAATCCAGAAAACCCATAATCCCGAATGGCATCCCAATATCCCGAAAAATAATATAAATATATTCTGGGGTTTCTGGATTCAAAATTTCGGGATTCTGTTCGTCTCGTTTCGCATCGAAAGTTATTACGAATTTAAGGTTATCTAATAATTTCTTTTATACGACCATGGGTTGTTTAAGCAACAATTAAGACATTTAGATCATTTTGAATTTTACTCGAAAGGTACAAAATTGTAACTAGAACTTTTTTTAGAGCGGAAAGTTCTGTTCTCTCGATGTTATTGACTCTGTAAGTTTTGAATGCGGGTACCCAATTTTCTTTTTTTTTTTGCAGAACTCGTACGGTTTCGTAATGTGAGCATCGATTTTTCGAACTGCTAAAGGTGATATAGATTTGTAGAATGTGAGTGAATCTTGAACGTAGAGTAGGATATTGGACTCAATTACACTTGGCTGTTTGCGTTTAAAGTATAGAAGAACGTCAAAGACTTGGGCTTTAGGCAATGGCTATGATGCCTTTCATTGCAGACGTGTGCACAAAGTAATTACTGGAAGAAAAGGAAGAAAATTAGATTTGGATAGAGCAATTCAGGTATACCCCCTATTGCAACTAATTGACGACCAAGCCTCCAAGAGAAACACTATTATGAATAAGTGAATTTTAACTTATCCATTCGGAATTTGGAGAAAATTCTATATTTTCTTCATTTTTGCGAACATATTAGGTACACAAACAGATGAATACTTTATAGTTGTAAGTTTCCAGGTTTTTGCGCTCAATAGGCTCGTCGTTGTAAAAATGTATTTCTTTTATGAATTGCTTAAGGAAAGTATATAAAGTTAAGTCTATGGATAAGAGTTTCCATCCATACTGCCGTGCTAAGCAAAAAGGGCGCATATCCATTTTTGTAGTTTTGAGATAAATGCATTTTACTGACAAGGGAAAAGGTTGAGAATTGTAAATGTGCTCAGTTTCAAAAACGATTTTAAGAAACTTGTAGTAGGAAAATTATAATTTTTAGTTTACACAATAATTATATATTGTTCAAGCTTCCCAAATGCGCATCTATTTTTTTTTTTTTAATTTTTAGAATTAGTAATAAATGCATTTTTCTTTTGAGGAATACAGTGGAGTAATATCGTTGTGCTTATCTTCATTGACTATTTTAAGCCACTTGGAATTGAAAATGCGCTGTTTTTAGTTGACATATAAATGAGGAATTGTTTCAGGATGTCAAATATGCCTTTAACTCAATTTTGAATTTTTGGCTCATGCACCCTTTTTGCTTAGTACGGCAGCATACGCCACCGGCTCCAAACCATGCGACAATAAGAGAATTTGGATTGTGTGGAACGCGCATGTAGTCTGACAGTTCGTACTAAATAGAATTCTTTTCGCGACGAATAAATTTGTTTGTTTTTTCAAATTGATTAATATTTTATATTAAAAAGTGAATAAATGTATTATGAAATCAAATATAAACTATATTTCTATTGATTTGAGAATTTGTGAGGAAATAGGGCTTGAAACTTGTCTAAAATCACTTTTTTTTATTCATTCGTCGTTCGTTGGTCATGTTCATGTGAATAGTGCTTAACATGTTCGTTGTTAACAGCTGTGAGATGATGTCTTGATAAAACTTAAGGAGCAAATGCAGTATAGAACTTTTATCCCGAAAGCCGAACGAACCATGTCTGAGATAATATGGTTAGCGTAGCAAAACTTCTTAAGCTTTAAGAGTATCAGCTCTTAAAAGGAAATATTAAGGTTGTTGAGAAAGAGATTGTGCTGCAGTTAGAAATCTAGTTGCTACCCTACCAACCTTTCTTAAGGATCGTAAGAAATTTTTCAAATTCTGTTTTAGCGAGAAGTAGCTGTTGTTAATACAGTTCTTCAGGATGATGGTTATAGGAAAATCTCTTGAGGGTAAAGCTACCATCAGGCACAGTTCTTCAGCTTAGAGTAGCTAATTTCGCAATTCGTTCCGTTGTGCACACTGAGATTCAGATTGTCGACTGGATCTTTTGCGAAATATATCTATCTCCATGGGAAATTTGATAAAAATTGTGCAAACAAAAATCTATCACCAATTTTCATAGTTGAATTACCTAATGGAAGCCCTATCCTGAAATAGTATCAATTCTTATAAAAGCTGAGTCGTATAAGCTTCTTAATTGATATGTGTGTTCATAGCAGTCTCACTCTCAACAATACCTATGCATATATCTATGAAGTCTGTTTTATCACACATTCTCCAAAAAAAAAAAAATTTGTGAGTAAACTTGTTCCTTTAAAATTATAATATACATTCTAAGAAACAATAAAAAACTGACCTTTTGTTTGATTAACTTGTCTATATTTTTATTTTATTTACCGAGATCATGGATCTCGTGCAGTTAATTCTTTGTTAAGTGGAATTTTGTTGTTATCATTTTACCAACATATGGTTATATTGTCAACAATTAAATTGTTGTTTTGTAGTAAAATGCTGTCAGCTTTGTAGAATCCCCATATCATACATTTTTCCCCCGAACAAAGAGCAGTGAGTAATTAATTACTAAAGATACAATACACATCGCCATAGGGAGATGTATCCCTTGCTTTATAAAACAAAATAAAATAAACTTCCCCATGACGTGTCAACCAAATAAGGTTTGAATTGACAGTTGAAAGTTGATACAACGAATAAAGCTTTCAATGTTTATTAGTGATTCTTTTCTGATGCATCTCGTGTTTAGTTCAATATCATTGCAACTTCAAACCTAAATCAAAAACTTGAAAAAAAAAAACACTTCCTTCATCTCTGTTTTTGGGTTTATTGAATGTTTATTTGAGTCTCTTAAAACTTGTTTAATATAATTTACTACAATCGGAAGCAAATGCAACAAATAACCGAACAAAAGGTTCAAAGTTCTCACTAACCTTAAGTAATTTACTTTGTTGCAGTTAAGAGGGAAAGTAAAAAAAAAATAATAATGTTAATGTTTGGCAGTACAATGATCTGTTTGTGTGGTCGGATGAAAAGTTCATTGGTTTTACTTGCACGCAAGTTGCCAAAAATAAACAAAAAAAGTCACAAAAAATTTAAAACAATTAAAATTATTCAACAGAAATTTTTTGTGACTCAGAAAGCCAGAAGTCTATAGAAAACGTCATCTTTTTAAAGTATCTCAAGAATAAAGATCTATAAACTTGGGTGACGCTGTAAGTCGAAAACAAACGAACCTTTTTATGAATTTATGACTCCGTTTTCTGATGAGTAGGCTTACCGCTTTGATAAGAATGAAAATAAATATTTGATTAATTAATTGGACGCTAAATATCTTGTTTATCTAGAGACAAGTTAAGTTTATAGTTAAGTTCCGTTAGCAATGTATTTAAAAAAGCTTTGTTATTTGATTACAAATAAAATGGAATATTGGGGGTATAATTGTTTATATGTTTTGTTGACAAATGACTACAATCAGAATAGTGTAGATAAGAAACTTAAAATCAATCATTAGTATACGTTAACATAGGGCAAAGTTCTTTAAAATATCTCTAATCGGAAAGTCCCACTGTACGAGCAACTTGCTAAAATATTATTTCCCTTAGTGGTGGAATTGAGGCCTATATATGTATAAGGATAGTTTAAATCAGTTAAAATTGAAATTCCACCAAAGTATATGGTAAACTTCTATTTCAAAGAAATACTGATTTATGGATGGAATTCTAAGGGTTAAGTAGTAGAAGGAAATAAAGATTTAACCAATCGTGTCGGGCGTCATTTACATGAAACGATACTTTCAATCTAAAAGCTATTCGGATTTTGGTCTCCCCCATCAGAAAAAAACGGTGATACTAATGGACCTTGATACTAATCTTAGAAAACCGTAAAAATTCCCGCAAAAATTCTTGATAGTTTTTGGAATAATTGAATGTGCTTATTTTGGCCATATTTTAAAACAAAACAAATTCGTAATAGATAGCTCTAACCGGAGTAACTCATGATAATTATCACAGACTGAAACTGAAGAAATCCGTGGTACATAATGCAGTTAAACGGAGGAAGCTGTGGTACTTATGTATTTTTTATACTTACTAAAATCCCTGGTAACACACGGAGAAAAATAAGGCATTATAAAATAAAATGATGCTAATTTTTGCTATCCCATCTGCTTAAAATAATAAGATTTCTTATTAAAATAAATGGAATTAAAACAATTAAACTTAAGATTCTTTGATAGTGACAGTTAGATTAGTGAACCTAAATCCTTCAAAAATTTATAGATTTTTTGAACAGTGATATTTTTTTTACCGACTTCAAAAAAAGAGGCTAGGTATTCAATTCATTTCATTTTCATTTTTTTCATTTTTCATTTATTAAGATAAAATTCGTCTGTATTTTTTTATGTTTGGACTGGGTGAACCAATTTTGATAAAATTCTTTTTGTATTGGAAAGCTGGTGCCTGCAATGTGGTCCCGTTTCAATTTCGTCCAGTTCTGGCTTTAGAACCTGTTTTGTTTATTTCATAAAAATGATTACTTATATAAACTTTAAGCTTAACATTAAATCTTTCAGCAGTTAAAAAAAAATAAAAATAAAACTTATGATTTGTATTTATATTAATTTTTATATACTTCTATAGAGAAAAACTGACTGGATGTTCCCATAAAAGTAACGAACTCTACGCCTTATCATCAACTTCTTTTTTATCGAAGTATCTAATATTCAATTTCCTTTCGAGGATTCTAAAAAAAAGGAAACGATTTCTAGGTAAAAAAAGGGAAATTTTATTGTATTTAAGTGCCTTACGTAAATGGAAATTCACTTCAAATAAAAATGTCTTTACGTAAAGTAACCTGTTAAAAGTCTAAAAATAACAGGCCAAACACATATTAAATAATTTTCTTTTATTTACCTAAAAAAAGAATAATGAAGCAAAAAAAACCTTCAAAAATTATATATTAGTTGGTCTTTTTTTTGTAACTTATGATGAGCATTAAAATAACTTACATATTTAAAATCTATACTCAGCTTGAACATTCACAAATAAGCCGACTCAGACTTGCACAGTTGTGTACACTAACTATTAGTTACATTAACACTAGTGTGAAAATAATAACAATAACATCAAAACCAACTGTATCAATACATCAAGCTTAACTTCGCTTACAAATAAAATATAATGTGCCTACCTTAGGAGACAAAAGTATTTTGAATGAATTATTAGAAATTAATTGCTTTGTCAATCAATACACGCCTATGTTTAAAAAAAAAACAGTCTTTCAGTAAACTTTTATTTACAGAAGTTTTGTTGCACTTGGTATGTTTTTTTTATTTTTGTCTGATCTCCTTACCTAAACCTAGGAAGCTGATGTGTTTTCTTTACTTTTCAACAATTGTTCAAATATATTTTTTTCCGTACCTATCTTAAAAAATTTCCTACATTTATCATTTGTGACTATTAATAATAAAAAAAATACAGTGAAAACAACTTTGTGCAAAATGACTCAAATGTGTGTGTGTGTGAAACATGGATAAATATATTATGAAAAATATAGCTTCAAAATATAACACGGTGTTACAAAAATGAGGTTTTAAAATATACGCGGGCGGAGACCTATCAGGTTTTTTAGAGCTAGTCGCAGTGACTACGAAACGGTATTTGAAAATCCCCTAACACCCCCAAAATCTGGAGTTACGGGCAAAAAACGGTTTTTTGGACCTTCACCCATTGAAAAAATTCTAGCTTCGACAATTTTTTACCCATTTTCGATTTTTTTTAAAGTTTCTGATAGAAGATAAATATACCTTTTTAACAATGTATAAAACATGTTATGTCGGTTAAACCACTTAGAATTTATAAGATGTCAAAGTTCAAAAATTCAATTTTTTTTGTCATTTGCCCAACTTCGGCATCAATTTAAAGTATATGTTTTCAAGACAACATGCTATTTAAAAAATGTATTCTAAAACTTTATCTATTTCCCAATTGATCGAGGTATTTTTTATGAAAATCACTTCAAAATTGGCTTAGAAAAAAAAATTTTTCGATTTCAACCTAGTTACAGAAATTCGAACTTTTAGGCATAGAACAAAAATGTTGTTTCGGCACGTAGTAGGATAAGTTGGGCTCCAGGATTTGATGAAGGGTTTTTGTAGAGGAGCTCAATACAAACATTTTTTTTCCTTTTTAGGGGGTCTATCACCCCCCGTTTAGGTGGGAGGGGCATTTTTCTAAAAAAAAATTATCAAAATAAAAAAAATTATTAAAAAACAACGGCAACACTTACAGTACTAAATGATACCATTTCTAAAAGGCAAAATTGTGCATTTGATTCTAATTTTTAAATCAATATAATATTACCAATAGTTTTTTTTAAAAACTCATTTTATACTATTTTTGTCCATGAATTGAATTTTAGTAAATAAATTACTTAGACAGAAAACTGCCTCAATTAATTCCTTATCGAACAGTGAAAACTATATGTTTCTATGTCTTCTAGTTTTTGGGAAAATCGAAAAATTATTTTATCAGATTTTTCTTTTTTCAAAATATTTTTTGTTTTCATTTGTTTTTATTTTTCAATTTTCTCAAAAACTAAAAGACATAGAAACATAATAGTTTTCACTGTTCGATAAGGAATTTATTGAGGCAGTTTTCTGTCTAAGTAATTTATTTACTAAAATTCAATTCATTCACAAAAATGAGTAAAATGAGTTTTAAAAAAAATTTTTTCCCCTATTTTTAACTTTGAAATCGATTATTTCAAAAACAATTCGTAATATTATATTGATTTAAAAATTAGAATCAAATGCACAATTTTGCCTTTTGGAAATGGTATCATTTATTACTGTAAGTGTTGCCGTTGTTTTTTAATAATTTTTTTTTATTTTGATAATTTTTTTTAGAAAAATGCCCCTCCCACCTAAACGGGGGGAGATAGACCCCCCTAACGAAGAAAAAAAATGTTTGTATTGAGCTCCTCTACAAAAACCCTTCATCAAATCCTGGCGCCCAACTTATCCTACTACGTGCCGAAACAACATTTTTGTTCTATTCCTAAAAGTTCGAATTTCTGTAACTGGGTTTAAATCGAAATTTTTTTTTTTTCTAAGCCAATTTTGAAGTGATTTTTATAAAAAATACCTCGATCAATTGGGAAATAGATAAAGTTTTAGAATACATTTTTTAAATAGCATGTTGTCTTGAAAACATATACTTTAAATTGATACCGAAGTTGGGCAAATGACAAAAAAAAATGAATTTTTGAACTTTGACATCTTATAAATTCTAAGTGGTTTAACCGAGTTACATGTTTTATACATTGTTAAAGAGGTATATTTATCTTCTATCAGAAACTGTAAAAAAATCGAAAATGGGTAAAAAATTGTCGAAGCTAGAATTTTTTCAATGGGTGAAGGTCCAAAAAACCGTTTTTTGCCCGTAACTCCAGATTTTGGGGGTATTAGGGGATTTTCAAATACCGTTTCGTATTCAGTGCGACTAGCTCTACAAAACCTGATAGGTCTCCGCCCGCGTATATTTTGAGTGTTACACCGTGTAATTTTTATTTAGAATCAATAAAAAAAAAACATTTGAATCTTATTTTGTATACAAAAATTATTATAAGGTAACCATATTTGGAGTGATATAAATAGAAGTAAAGTACATTATTATTTTAACAAACAATAAAATACAAGCTTAGAAGATCAGATTATAGAATTATATAAATTAAATTGAATGGATAGAATAAAAAATAAAAATCTTATTTTCTTGAGTTTATACCAAATTTTTTTTGTATACTTTTTTAATAATTTATTTTTGAATTTCAGTTCATATTTGAAGAATAACACAATTTTTGGTGATTTATTTTGGGGGAATTCCCTGATATGTTTTTAATTACTTTATCTTTGATATTTATGATGAATATTAGTCAAAGCTTAAAAAAAAAATAAAATTATTTTTTTGATTTGAAATCGATGAAAGTTTAAAAAATATTTAACAATTTTGTTCTCAAGGATTTTAGTGCATTTTTAATAACTAATAATGATTTTCCAGAAACGTGCTTGAATAATGTTACGTGTTTATTTAAACGAACAAAAAAATGATACCTATAATTTTATATAATTTAAAATATATCAATTTTTTCAATCAAATAAGATACATTCATGAGGTTTATGTATTTAAGTCATTTATTTATGAGCTTTTTACAAACTACGTTGTAATCTAATTAATTAAATAGTTTTAAGCGAGTTATTAACACATTTTTCTTTTAAATATCGAGTTGAGTTTAACTAAAAAACAAAAAAAACCAATGAGTGTTACTCACATTTAATAACACTGGTCAACAAGGTTTTTGCCACAAGAACCAAAATATACTTTTCTAGTAGTTTTTGGGGTGCTGAATCCGAATCTGGAGACAGAAAAGTTTGATTGGCCTTCGTTTTTGAAATATTACCGTTAGAAAATGTCAAAAAACGTAATTTTGGCTGTTTTCGAGGTTATGTTTTTATGTGGAGTAATTCATTATGAATAAATTTGCAACGGTTATTATAGCAACATATATTCTTCTTTCAAAAACTGTTTAAATTTTCCCGATATCTCTTTTATTGCCCGAGATTTTTAAAATTTAAGTAGCGGTCTTTGATTCAGAAACAACACTGGCCAACCAAATTAAACTTTTTTTGCCACAAAAATAAAAATATACTTTTCTAAAGGTTTTTGGGTTGCTGAACTCGAATCCACAATCAGAAAAATTCTATTAGCCTTCGTTCTTGAAATATTACCGTTATAAAATTCAAAAAAAGGGTTTTTTTTATAACGGTTATATTTCAAGAACGGAGGCTAATAGAATTTTTCCGATTGCGGATTTGAGTTCAGCAACTCAAAAACCTTCAGAAAAGTATATTTTGGTTCTTGTAGCAAAAACTCTGTGACCAGTGACTTATACTTTAGATTAAGTTTAGTTTCTCTTTGGCTTATTAAATGAAACGTAAGATATCTCGAGCAATAAAAGAGATATCGGGAAAATTTAAACAGTTTTTGAAAGAAGAATATATGTTGCTATAATAACCGTTACAAATTTGTTTATTATGAACTACCCCACATAAAAACAGAATCTCGAAAACAGCCAAAATGACGTTTTTTAGCATTTTATAACGGTAATATTTAAAAAACGGAGGCCAATCAAATTTTTCTGACTTCAGATTCGGATTCAGCACCCCAAAAACTACTAGAAAAGTATATTTTAGTTCTTGTGGCAAAAAAAAAGTTAAATATTGTTGACCAGTGTAATTTTATATTGCATTCAACAAACACGCACTCATTGTATTTAAAATTCAATCAAAATATAAGATTGTATCTAAAAATGGAGGCCGTTAAAAGTTTTCTTAAATTAATGACTCTACACTTTTTATTAAATATACTTAGAAGCATTCATACAATTTTTGTATAATTACACTGGTCAACAAGGTTTTTGCCACAAGAACCAAAATATACTTTTCTAGTAGTTTTTGGGGTGCTGAAGTCGAATCTGAAGTCAGAAAAATTTGATTGGCCTTCATTTTTGAAATATAACCGTTAGAAAATGTAAAAAAACGTAATTTTGGCTGTTTTCGAGGTTATGTTTTCATGTGGAGTAATTAATTGTGAATAAATTTGTAACGGTGCTTTTAAGAGCTAGTTTTATTCTTTCAAAAAATGTTTTAATCTTTCCGATATCTCTTTTATAGCCCGAGATATTTAAAATTTAAGTAGCGGTCTTTGAATCAGGCACAACACTGGCCAACCAAATTACACTTTTTTTGCCACAAGAATCAAAATATACTTTTCTAAAGGTTTTTGGGTTGCTGAACTCGAATCCACAATCAGAAAAATTCTATTAGCCTTCGTTCTTAAAATATTACCGTTATAAAATGCAAAAAAGGGTTTTTTTTTTTTATAACGGTTATATTTCAGTCGAATCTGAAGTCAGAAAAATTTGATTGGCCTTCATTTTTGAAATATAACCGTTAGAAAATGTAAAAAAACGTAATTTTGGCTGTTTTCGAGGTTATGTTTTCATGTGGAGTAATTAATTGTGAATAAATTTGTAACGGTGCTTTTAAGAGCTAGTTTTATTCTTTCAAAAAATGTTTTAATCTTTCCGATATCTCTTTTATAGCCCGAGATATTTAAAATTTAAGTAGCGGTCTTTGAATCAGGCACAACACTGGCCAACCAAATTACACTTTTTTTGCCACAAGAATCAAAATATACTTTTCTGAAGGTTTTTGGGTTGCTGAACTCGAATCCACAATCAGAAAAATTCTATTACCCTTCGTTCTTAAAATATTACCGTTATAAAATGCAAAAAAGGGTTTTTTTTTTTATAACGGTTATATTTCAAGAACGGAGGCTAATAGAATTTTTCCGATTGCGGATTTGAGTTCAGCAACTCGAAAACCTTCAGAAAAGTATATTTTGGTTCTTGTGGCAAAAATTCTGTGACCAGTGACTTAAACTTTAGATTAAGTTTAGTTTCTCTTTGACTTATTAAATGAAACTTAAGATATCTCGAGCAATAAAAGAGATATCGGGAAAATTTAAACAGTTTTTGAAAGAAGAATATATGTTCTTCTAATAACCGTTACAAATTTGTTTTTAATGAATTACCCCACATAAAAACAGAACCTCGAATACAGCCAAAATTACGTTTTTTGACATTTTCTAACGGTAATATTTCAAAAACGAAGGCCAATCAAATTTTTCTGACTTCAGATTCGGATTCAGCACCTCAAAAACTACTAGAAAAGTATATTTTGGTTCTTGTGGCAAAAAAAAAGTTAAATTTTGTTGACCAGTGTTATTGCAAAATAAACTATAACGTGCGTTTCAATTGAAAAATGTATCGCCATCGGTTTGGTATGCAGAAAGAATGCACTTTGTGACTGTTGGAATACTTAGTAGTTATTAATTTAGTCTATTATCTGCCCATCTTGTCTCATGACTCCTTAAAAGCTGCAATTAAAACCCGTGATATTTTAACCTTTCATATGCGTACACACAAGTGACATTAACTTTTATTACTTTCATAGATTTATGCTATTGATTTAACTTAGCATTTTTAAGAAATACATAACAATTATCCCTATGCATTGTATTATTACTAATTCCTATTAGATTGATTAAGATACAATGTATACAGTAATAATTCAAAAATTAATTACAAATGTATATTGCAAATGCCACTAGGGTGGCGGCATTGTATTCTATTTGAAAGTTAAAAAAATAAACATACTACATACAACAAAAAATCTAAATCTACTAAATTTATGAGTATTGATCATCGAAACAAATTAAATTTCGAAATTTTTGCTTACGAACATTTTTTGACGCTGAGATATTGAATTTTGAACGGAAAAGGATCTTTTTGTTTATACCCTCAATATTTCAGCAACCGCTGATTGAACAAGAAAATTAGGGAGTGTTTTCAAATCTTGAATAAATTTCAGACAAAAATCAAGTATGGGTTTTAGAAACAGAAATATATGTTTTAATTTTTGGAAAACAAAGAAAAAAACGGGCTTTTTGTGGCTTTTCGGAAAATCAGGCGCCAAGTTGAAAATATCGAGAAAACCAGTAATGTTGATTGTGTCTTTTAAAGCTGAACCACAATCACGCTTTGCCGTCGATTTTGACAACTGCGAAAAGTTCAACTATAGGAAATCTGTGTATCCTCACACAATGACGCTTTTCTTACGTACGTTTTTTTTGACAAACGTAAGGAAACGTAAGAAAGCGAGCAAAAGTTCAACCAGACTGAACTTTTGCTCGCTTTCTGACATTTAACAGACATAGTTACAGTCACCCACATTATTATTGCGCCAAATGTGAATAAAAAAAAAATAAATTATTGCAAAACTATGTGTGTTTTTTTAATTTCTCTATATAGATTTTGCACAAAAAAACGACATCGAGATATTTTAAATCAAAACAATTTACGTATTAAAAACAAAAAAAATTTAATGATGTTTTAGACTGAGTTTTATTGTTAAAAACAATATATTTTGATTGGTTTTGTTTTTATAACTATAGGATTAAAGAATAAACAAATTTCTATACATTTTTTAAACACATTAATATCCTTTTTCATTTTTCCACAATTAAATCAAGATTAAGACTTGGCCCAATAATTTTGTGAGTGACTGTGTTTTTTTTATTTGACAGCAGATTTTATGTTGCAATCAGCTGTTCAAAGTCAAAGTGACAGAAGCGCGCTTTGAGGATTTCTCAACGTAACGCAACGAAGCGACGCCCTAAAGCGTGATTGTGTTTCAGCTTTTACAGTTTAACATGCCGACAAAAACTCTTCAAAGTTTGAATTCAATCCATCAAGCCATTTTTTTTTATTTATTCCATCGAATTTTTCCAAATAGGTACATTAAAAGATCACAATTTTGACTTTAAATGATCATAATCTTTAACAAAAAAAAAATTTCTCTCTTTTGTGTATGTGTATGCAATTGTATTGATAAAAATTCTTTAATTCGTTTTAAAATTTCAGTGCTACCTTTTTTAAAGGAAATACAGTCACTTGAAAAACTCAAAAAATTTGTAATTTTTTTTTTTATCCCTTATTTTTTTTTTTCAAATATTTCCAAGATTTTTGAGTTATGTGATTTTCTGCATTCTATTATATTTGATCAAAGCTTGGTTTGATTTACAAAAAAATGATAAGATCACTGGACTCCTTAAACTTTTTTCATACTTAGCCTTCCCGTATTGTATACGTAAGTAATATTTTTGTATAAATATTTATTTAAATGCATTTTGATTGTCTGGTCTTTGAACCCAATTTAAAAATTATGAAATTTATTCCCAAATATTTTTTTTTCTCTTCGCACAAAATTTGGAGTTATAAAAAAGTCATGAGTCGGTATCGTTAAAAAATTTGTTACTTTACACATAAAAACGCAACTAAAAGAGAACTAACAAAATAAAAATAAAGAAAAAAACCAAAACAAAAACTTCTTTGATGAAATAAAACTTATAATGGATGATATCCCTATATTAACTTACGTCATGCAAAAATTCTAAGATTCAAAACATACCATGACTCAGAAGATGTCCCAAAACTTAAAATTGCCATAACGTTTATGGCTTTTTTTTTTGGTTTTCTTGTTTTGTTTCTTCACCTCAACTTTGCATTCATTAACATTCAGAACTTACAGTGTGTTGTTTATGACAATTGAAAAAAAAACACGAAAAAAGAACAAATTCTTAAAAATCTTTTGATGCCTTTTCCATTTGCTTTATCTTACTAATTCTCATAATATATTTTATTTCAAGGCTTATATTCCAGGAAAGAAAGGTTGAAAAGATATAAAAATTGTCTTGCAAATATTTACAAAAAAGACATAAAAACACATAGTTTTTCTTTTAACCGTAAAAAAAACTATCAGATTTACAATTTTGTTACCTGTTTTATACATATTTTTTTCACTTTACATTACGTACAACGTTACGTTTTTATACATTCTGTAACTTCAAAGAAAACTGCTAATTTTAAGTGATGTTTAAAAGTTTCCAAAACATATTTTTAAAATATTTTCTTTTAGAAATGTTGATTAAACAAGTTCTTGAAACGTAACGTAACGTTATGAACGAATAATTGTTTAAATTTTAACAAAATCTTTATCTAGAAATTCTATTAACCTTATACAACTTTAATCAACTAATTTTGTAATATATTACATTACGTTACGTTTCGATATGTTACCTTACGTTACGTTAACGGATATAATAATTTAAACTAAAGATGACATGAAACCCTTTATTTAGTACCTATTTGATGACATGGGAAATTAAGCTGAGGTCTTACAGAACGTATCGTAAAGAATAGAATAAACTAAATCACTTTATAAATTTTCTAAGGACAAAGCTTATGTCATGGACTATTTGAACCAAATTTTGTTAAATGCAAACGCAAATGTACTTCGTATGCAAAACTACCTGCCACTCTTTATTAACGCCTTCTTGCTAATTTATTCTTCACCACGAAAAAAAAAATATCAAAATAAACATGATTGTTGAACCCCAAAGTAACGTAATCACAAGCGTCATCATAATCCCCGTGTGGGCTAGGTGCTTTCAAAGCATCATTTCTTCAAAGCGCACAAATTAATAAAAATGGAAAACTTCCAAGATGCTGAAACCTGAAGTATAAGCTTGATTCAAAATGTGGCTCAGAAAAAAATCTTTAACATTTTTATCATGAAAAGTTGCTCAAAAAGCTTATTTTACCCAAAGTTTTCCCAAAAAAAAGATATGCTCAGAAAGTTATTGATTCAAAAAAAAAAAAACCTCTCCAATACTATGGTTATGACTTTAGCGGCACTTGATCAGCTGACCAAAAAGGCGTACAAACTTACTCGCAAGCGTAGCAATATAAAATGTAAATGTTAAATCACAAACCTTTTAGTTGAAAATTCGTGGCCGAAATCGGTAGTCAAGAGTGTTCTCAGCTTTTATGCCATCAGTAGCCGATTAGACGTGCAACAGATAGCTTGTGGAGTATTCTACCAAAACGACCCGAGATAGTGGATTAAACAACTTCAAACTTTATAGATCGATCTTTGTTTTTTGTTCTTTTTTTGTGTTTCTTGTGAATTTTCGTTCGATCATGAAGTTTACATGTGGATTAACTTTTACATTGCTGGTGCTGATGTTCGTTGTTGCAACAAAAGGTGATTAATTGGATAAAAATGTGGTTTAAAGTGAGGGCGGTTTATGGATATACAATTTTTTTTGTGGCTCGTGAAGTCTTTGAACTGTTGACTTTTTCTGTGTGGAACAATCTTTAAGAAAGAAAAAAAAAAAAATAAGAATAAAAGGCGTGGGTTTCATAAGTAACTTTGAACTATTCAAACCGTCAAAAAATAAGAAAAATGAGTTCGAAATAGTTTTTGTTTTTTGTCTATTGTTCTCTATTGTCTGGTCGATCTAATAAATGTGTGCATCGTTCTTTTGAACAAAAAAACCAGTTGGTTATGAAATTCTAATGTCGGACTTTGTTATAATTTGGTTATTTTTTAAAGGTCAAAATAATGGTACGATAAAATGCAAAAAATCAAGTTAAACCAGGATTTAAAACAATCTAGTGTTCTAATTAAAGTTTATATAGCATAAAAGTCATAAAATTTGAACTTATTTTTAAATATTGATAAGACAATGTAGAAAGGGTAACCGCATTAGTGGATTGACATTTTTTATTGAATAATTAAAATTGTTTTTAAACTTGAAATAAAAACTTTTGACTACCTTAAAAATGTATTCAACTTATAAAATTGAAGAAAACTCTTGTCTTCAGTCATGGTTTACGGATATAAGTGTTTAAACTCCCCGTAAACGGAATAAGTTTTGATGTAAATTATTTCAATTTTGACCAAAATCATCTGTTTATTTTCTATAAAGTCACTCCAAAAGCTGCATTTTTTGAAAATTTAGTTCTCTTAAAAAACTTCTAGGTCGGATCACTTAACTAAATTCAGTTCAGAAATATTTTTCATCGCAGTATGAATAAATTGTGACAAATGACAAGACTACTTGTACAAACTTTTCTGATAATTTCGTTTGCATTGAAACCCTCAATAATTTTTTTGAGATCATAACAGCGCCGAGAAAAAGGAAGAAGAAGAAGAAGTTATTCAGTCAACAGATTCTGCTAAAAACTATCTTCTTGTGGAGAAAAGACCAACAAATTTTTTAATTGTTTCTCTGTACAATCATTCTAGTGTCGTGAAATGGCGCCCAACAAAATAAAGCCAAATTAGTTTTCAACAAAAAAAAAAATGCTTTTCTGACTTTTTGTAATACAAAATAAAAGAACATTTTGATTAAGAAAACTACGAACGTTAAGAGCACAACCAATTAGAATAAACTCAATGAATTCTAATGCTGCTACGCTCGTATTTTGCAAAGAGCTCTGGGAAAATAAAAAATCTCAATTTTTAGATTTTTTAATCTTATAACAATATAGAAAACGAAAATTAGAAAAGAAAAAAGAAAATCAGAAATTCTAACTCCAAGAAAACTTACGAAAAAATAACTCATTCTAGAATAAAATATAAAAATTGCTAAAGTCGCTTGAAAACAGTTTTTTTTTTAAACAAATTAATAAAAATGAAAGTTCGTACTATTCTCAAGAAATTATTTATAAAAACCTAAATCAAAATTAGAAAAAAAACTGATAACGTAGATACAATCTGCCTTTTCCAAGAAAACTCAAAGTTTTATTTAAAAAATTCTAAAACTTATTTTTTTTATAATTTTAATTTTAGTTAACTTAATAGCTCTTTAATTACAAATTTTGAAATAGAAATTTTTAAAAAGACACGGTTTTTTTAGATTCACTATCAATGGAAAAAAGAAAATTTACCAAAAGCGAGATTATTTCTTGCTTCCCAAAGGAACGCAGCGCTATTGTCGTCATAAAAAATAAAATGTATGACTAAATGCTCAAAGTTTTAATTTTTTTTAAATACAAATTTGTATAATGTAAAACTGAGAAAAAACTTAAAATTCGTTGTTCAAAGGCAAGAAACAACATCTTTAGTGAATTTTACCACCAAAAAAGAATGATGGTACACTTTTATAATACTCTTTAGTTTACAGTCCACGAAAAAAAAACAAAGATTTCAAAAAAAAAAAAGCAAATAGTATAAATTTTAGAATACGAAAGTTATATGTATTTCCTATCCAAAAATTTCAAATCTTGTTAGAAAG
Source organism: Episyrphus balteatus (assembly GCF_945859705.1). NCBI lineage: Eukaryota > Metazoa > Arthropoda > Insecta > Diptera > Syrphidae > Episyrphus > Episyrphus balteatus. Next base: position 9,772,194 of record NC_079134.1, on the reverse strand, counting down.
CTATATTACGAAATACGTTGTCTCTTTCAATATTAAATGGATATAAATATTTTAATTGAAACTCTGTGTGAAATTAATTAGCAATTGAATTTGCCCAAAGTACCTAACCCCATGAATTCGCGGCTTTCTAAAAATAAGCTCATTAAAAGTGAAAGAAAAACTGACTTAAACGCTTAATATAAACTATTTCGAATTCGTCATGATTGGAAAAGCATCCCAGCACAATTGCACATTTAAAGAAATTCCATGTTTAAGTAAAATTATTGGTAAAATGGAATTGAAGGTAAAAAAAACAGGGCTGGTACAAAACCACCTGTTAGTCACAAAATCAATTTATTTTATGGTATTTATTTTCTATTCCCTATAAATTTAAAGCTATCAAAAATAATATTAATTTTATTTGGAAATAAATTAGCTGAGAGGGGGGCCCCCACTTTTTTGCAGCCCCAGGGCCCCCACAGCTTTAATCCGGCTCTGCATGTCTCACGTCATTTTTACTAGCAATGCTCTGAAGAAATTTCTAATTGCATTCCGCCCCTCTAACAATTCTGCGGTAATACTCGCGCTTCAAGAAATTCTCATCAGTTTTACCCTCGAGTCCAATTTTAGACGTAACGTAAAGTTCAAAGTTTCCTTCTTTAGGCGAACTATTTGCATGTGAAACGCGTTACCCACCTTTGTCCTTTCCATTTGAAAACTTAGAATCTCAAGAGTAGTGTTCATCGGAGGTATTTCTTTTCAAACCATTTCTTATTTATATGAAAGCTATTTATTGTGAAACTAAATTTAAGACAGTGTAACACTCAAATTCATATGATACTTAGATACTGATAAAATTGATGCATTTATTTTGTTTTACTACAAATACAACGGTTAAAAAAATTTAAAGATGTGTTATATTGAATATTTAAAACAAAACAAAAATGTCTTCGACCAAGTGTATAATTAATTCATGGTCGTGTCTAATTGATGTCTATGGATATTCCATTTGAGTTAACCTGAATGCTTTAATTGCTTTGATAACAAAATTAATTAGATGTAACCACAAAAGAGCTAAGCTGTCAAAGAATTTTAAAAAAACCATCACCAGGTTGCGGTTAGGTAAATTCCACCAACTGTGAAGAAAAGTTGTAAGATATTAACAAACAAGAAAATAACACATGTTTTTGGTTAAAAGTTATAATTATTCAAATTATTATTCAACCTTTAGTAAAACATCATAATTTAAATAATATCTTTAGCAAATTTCTAGAGTCTAATGAAATGTTAACTAACTTAAAAGAAATGTAAATTTCTTTCATTTGTCCTAAAATTTGTATTTAAGTTTTTTCCTTAAAATTGAACAAACATAGTTTTTGTGTGTCCACAAGCCAAAAAAAAAAAACTTTAAGCTGGGTCGAACTACGGCCTACGCACGTTAATGTACTGACGTTTTATGTCTCTATTACTTTTTTCTGATTAAATAGAAAGAGCAATAGTCAAAACGTTTACGAACGTATGCCGAAGTACGACACCTGAATTTATTGTGGAATTTATTAGTTTCGTTTTCATTATCGTATATAAAATATTTCAGGTTATCAATTGGAAAATTTGACAAGATCAACAAAATTAAAGTCATAGTTGACAACAAGTGTAAATTACCACTTATCATTCCGAAACTAAGAACATTAGATAATATTTTTTATGAATAAAAATAAGCCAGTCAAGCAATATCATTCAATCAAAACATAAGATACTAAGATAGTGATTATAATGACTCAAACTACCAGCTTTTGGCTTTTCAGTTTACTTACAAAATTAGGCTTTTAACCAAACCAACTATTTTCTAGCAAAGAAAATCTCATATTTCCTGCCCGTGACACATGTTTCCCACTCCTGACATTAATGACAAGTTTGTACTTTTGGATCGCTCAGAAAAACCAAACTATTTTAATCAAAATGTGAAGTAAATTCAGTTAAATTCTATGTTATTTGTCACACCCGTGACAGAAAAAAGATTGTGTCTATTTTACAAATAAATTAAGAAGCCACACATATCTTTTCTTATAAATTGTTTTCTATTCATGAAATTCCATTTAGATTGGATACAGTTTTCTATTATAATTGGACACAAGAATACAAAATTTTCCCACCCGTGACAATTCAGCTTATAAATTCGATGATTTGTTACTTTGTTTTTACCAGAACTAATTGCTATAGCTTCAGGAGGACCATTTTAATAATATAGAAGTGGAGAGAAAATCCTATTGAGGTGAAATAGAAATCACTTGCATAAAAGTTGCAAAACAGCTGCAATATTTGTCACTTATTTGCTATTTTAAATTGAATTCACAAGTCTGACGTCTTATGAATCGTGAATATTCCATCTAAGTCTCGAATGAAGTTGGAATTTATTAAATTAAAAAAAAAAAAACCTGAAATCTTCAATTAGTATACTTATCAGATCAAACCACACATTTAACCACAGAAAAGCTGAGCTGTCAAACTTGAATTATAAAAAAAAACACCCGGCAAATCTTCTAGCGAATATGGTTAATCCCATCAACTTTGCAGAAAATAATATAAAAAAAGTCCAAGATATTAAACTAAAGACACATAATGTCTCAGCAAAAAAATCACGAACATCAAATTGTTACTCATCCTTTTATGAAAATAAAAACAAACCTAAAGTTAATTTTTCTTAAACATCCACCACACGTCCGCAATAATATGATTGTTCCTATAAGCTTTTTGCGGGGGTAATTTTAATTTCATGTGATTTTTTTATGACTGGCTTGTTTACAGCTTCTTGTTAACATATTATTGAAAAAAATTAAAAAATATAAAAAATACGTAGGTATCACGTATCACGTGGACTTGCGCTTATAGCAAAAGTCAATGTCAATAAAAAATAGATAAATAACTTCTATGGAATAAATTTTTGTATTTTCCGTTTACTAGCTCTAACCGGTGTTAATTTAACAACAACTTAACTCTATTACACCCGCCCCACAGTAAAAAATATAAAAGTATGTTAGCCTTTGCCCTGGTTATGATCCAACCTCAATTAGTGCAAATCACTTTTCTTTGAAATTAATCGATAACAAGTTTACATTCTAACGCAGAGTAATGTCATCAATAAATGTCAAAACAATGTCTTTCTGTCAAAAAAATATAACAATTTTGACAAATTTCTTTCGATAAATTTGACAGTTATTAATTCGAATCTATATTAAAAGTCTCAAATCAAGTTAAAGAAGCTTAAATTTATTTATTAAAAAAAAACCTACAAAACTACAGTTAAATCCTAAATGTCATTCAATTTATTATTAACAAATGGCGTATATGCATATTAAACGTCATATAGTTAAACCTCGTTATAAAATTTAACTTCATTATAGATATTGCATGGATACTCAAAAATTAACTGCATGTTTATTTAAGCTTTGCCTTCATTTTCCAATCAAAAAAAAAAAAAAAAAAATTATTGAAAAAAAAAACTTAATATTTTTTTTGTTAGATTAGCAATTTCAAATCAAGTCTATATGCAATTTTATAGATTTAATCCGGTTTTTGGGCCAAATGAATTAATCACGTGTTAGGAATGGCAATGTATGGAATTGGGTATAAAAATTTAAGTGGGTATAGTTTTTTTTTTTATAATTTTTTTGTATTGCAACAAATTAAGAATCGCATGCAACCAAACCAAGGCTTGTTTCTATACAACAACATTATAAGAGTAAGAGTATATTTTATAGAGACGAAAGTGAGTAACAGCTAACTTGAATCTTAAATATGACTTAAAAGCATTTGGTTGTTTGGTTTGGAATTATAAGCTTGGTTAACAGGTTTTGCGTTTATAGGTATTTTACAAGCTTTTTTCTTCTTTTTTTGTTTTGTTGGTTGTTGTTGTTTGAAATTGTAACACACAAATTGAATCCCCCTTTTTTGGGAAGCAATGACAACTTTGGTATGAAGTTTGTAATGAACAACCTTATTATAGTGACTTAACTTATCTACCTACATTTATTCGAAATTATATACAGAAGTCTGGATTGGTATGACGAAGCTTTGAATTTAGTTCAATTGAAACAGAAAAAAATACTCTATTTCAAACTGTATGATCTTTGAATTATTTACAACTTAACAAGTCCATAGGGAAGTTTAAAGTATTAGGTAAATACCTTCCATTCCATACAATTTAGAATAGGTAATCATAAAAAAACTGAATTATATAAATGTGCGGAACCCTTCAAACATCAAATTTAAAAAATTTTAAGCACATTTCAATTTCGCTAATTTATTTACCTTGTGTTTGTTGAAGAAGCGAAATTAACCATTTGTTGCAGTACTTGAAAAATATTTTGATCATAATTTGGAGACTTCCAGGCAAATCTGTCAGATCAATGCTGTCATCTGCAAACATGTGCCCTTTGACTATAAAATCAACTATTGATAAATAAAACAAAAAGAAATGGGACTTAAGGTGCAGTCCTGTCTTAATCCTTTTTTACTTGCTCAATAGGGCAAGTATTGGTTTCGTGTCAAAAAAATAATTCGAGGTTTTAATCAAAACTAACATTACGATGATGGAGAAGTCCGAAAAAGTAGTTTTCGTCATGACGTCCGTCGGTCTGTGCGTCGGTGCGTCGGTGCGTCGGTGCGTCGTCAAAAAAAGCTGTACATGAAGCTGCAGGCTAAACGGGTGGACGGATTTTCTTGAAATTTGGTACAGATGATTTTTTCGTAATTTCCAAGGTTGGTTTTTTTTTGTTTTTTAATATCTCGCTTAGAACATATACCTCCCATACAAAATTTTCGAGTTATTGCAAATTTCTCGAAAACGGCTCTAACGATTTTGATTAAATTTAACACACGTAATGCTGTACGTAGTTCTAACATAACTGCGTTTTTAGTTTTTCTCAAAAAAAAAATGCGGATAGTGAAAATATGACACTAACTTTTTTTTTATCGCGGATGTCGGCTCTTCCCGTACATCGTTAATAAGTTGATTATAATTTTCTCGAAAACGGGTCTAACGATTTACTTAGACTAAATCTGACATACATAATGCTTTAAGTGATTTTATTATAGCTAATAGCGTAAGAAATACCATGCAAAAAATGTACATATTTTTGCATTTCTTATGAAAATAGTTAAAAAATCAAATTTGACTACCTAATTGAAAATATTTTTCTTAAAAAGCTTTGACATAAAAGCTACTTTTACCATAAGAGCAAGTACGTGCGGCTCCAGTCGTGCATTTTATTTCTATAAGAAATTGTTCAGTTACTCTTATGTCCGAGGACAACTGCAAAAGTCGTTGAATTGGATATAACTTTTAAAATGTTTACAAACTTTATTGAGACGTACAACTTCAGCATTATTGAAAAAGTTTAATAAACTGTCGAAAGGGTTATCAAGAGCCCTACAAAACTGTATTACAAAATAAAAAACTACATAGAAGAGCCATATATAATATTTAGCCATAGGCCCATTTCACACGACACCGGGAACCGAGTAAACCGGGCCGTTTGTCGGCTTTTTTCCATTTGTTTTTAATTTATTCGTGTGAAGGCGGCCATAAGAACGTATACGTAGCAACCAGCTATACGGCCCAACTACCTGGTTTTCAGTGTCGTTTGAAATGGGCTTTATTCTAATTCGTGAAATGAAAAATGTATACATTCCACAAAATGTTTAGAGTTATATTACCAATTTTTGAGTGTGTCATTATGTATCCAAAATAGGGTTGAGGTAAAAATCCCAGTAACCAAATCCAAGAAATCCAAAACGCCGAAAACCCAAAATCGCGAAAGCACAGATTCTTGTTGTTTACTTCACTTCTTATCTTCAAACTCATGAATATTTTCTGAAATTGAAACAGCACAAATTTTCAATTTTATATATTTCGGCCATTCCAAAGTGACGGAGAAGACAAATTGACGCTTGTTATTTAATTTATTTAGTTGAAGAAGCATTATTTTTGCTTGAAGCTTGATCAGTCTTAAGGGCTCATGACAAAGGTTATGTCCTAGAATTCTTACGAAAAAATAAATTAAAGTACCCAAATTATTCACAGAGACAGACAAGGACGACAACGGAGAAGAAATGAATGACCTTCTCCGTTACGGTCTTTGTCTGAGTTAATGTAGTTACGTTAAATTAGTAACGGAGAAAAAATAAAATGCACGACTTGGGCCGCACGTACTTGCTCTTGCAGTTCAAAGCACTTTTATGTTAGCTTACTTGTAGATTATAAGAGCTGCCTCTATATAAATTTTTAAGAAATTTGGTTGATGTAGGGGAAGAGACGGCATGGAGGCCAAATGTTAGTTAAATAAAAATTTTTTTATTTGACTTGGCTTTTTCGAGAAAAACAAAAAATGCAGTTTTACTGCAATTACTTTGAATATTACGTATGCAAAATTTTATCAAAATCATTAGAGCCATTTTTGAGAAAATTGCAATAACTCCATAATAATGTACGGGAAGAGCCGACATCCGCGATTTAAAAAAATGTAAAGACCATATTTCCATTATCCGTATTTTTTGAGAAAAACTTAAAACGCAGTTATGTTAGATCTATGGACAAAATTACGTGTGTTAAATTTAATCAAAATCGTTAGAGCCGTTTTCGAGAAAATTGCAATAACTCAAAAATTTTGTATGGGAGGTATACGTTCTAAGCGAGATATTAAAAAACAAAAAAAATCAACCTTGGAAATTACGAAAAAAAACACCTATACCAAATTTCAAAAAAAAAAAAGTCAACCCGTTTAGGCTGTAGCTACTTGTACAGATGGACGCACGGACGCACAGACCGACGACGGACGTCATGACGAAACCCACTTTTTTGGACTTCTCCATCATCGTAATGTTAGTTTTGATTAAAACCTCGATTTTTTTTTTTTTGGCACGAAAGCAATACTTGCCCTATAGAGCAAGTAATATTAAAAATTATTATTAAGTGTACGACAGATCTACCTAACTGATGAGCCAACTGTTGTACCTGGGCGAAACGCTTTGGAGTTGAGGTCAATAATTGAACTTAAAAATTGAATTACGTTAAATTAGTTTTTCGTGAAACTTCATAAACATCAACTTTTTCATGAATACTTGAGACTCACAAACTTTCAATTAAATAAATTGATTCTTCAAGGAAATAAATTATATATGGATAACATGCGTCAATATGTCCTCTCCATTACTTTGAAATGGCCGGTTTAATCGGGATTTCAGGTTTTTGGGATTTTATTGGGTTTTCGGCATTTTGAGTTTTCGAGATAGGTACTATGTTCTTTCCATCTCAAAAAATTAAACTAATCTAATAGCTTAGTTTCTAATTCTTCTTCTTCTCTTCTTAAAAAAATAAAAAAAAAATAAATAAACGCGTTCCACAACGCACCTATTCCACAATTTTAAATCAAAAGAGACGCTTTGGATTTAAATCCTCACAATTTTACTCATATACCCAACACAGTTGCCAGTTCAAGTGAAGGAAGAATATTCGTATAAGATCGGGCTTCCTTCTTTTTACTTGCGATATAGGTAGGTACCCCTACTATAGGGCAAGTTTAGGATTCGTAAAAAAAAATCGAACTCGAGATAACAATTTAACATGACATTACGATGATGGAGAATGACAAAAAAGTGGGTCCGGCAATTCTGTCTGTCTGTATGTACCTCGAGCTACAGCCTAAACTATTAAAGTGATTTTGTTAAAACTTGGTAGTTAAGAGTCTTGGGTGATTCCCTAGAGGACAAATTGAAATTTTTTTTTAGGACCAAAACTAACGGTACCTGTCATATAACGGAAATATCGACTCTAACGATTTTCATTAAAATTTTTGTGTGTATTATTACACATAAGAGCCAACTTTCGAAATAAAAAAAATATTTTTTTTACCGTTATTAACGGTACCTGTCATATAACGGTTTTTTTGATTTATGAATATCTCGTTCAAGAATACCCCGATTTATACAAAAGCTTTTAGGTAAAGGTAATGTTAAAATTTTAGAAAATTTTCAAAAAACTTATTTTTGGATTTTTAAAAAATATTTCAAAATTTTTTTTTGAAAAATTAATTTTTTGAAAACGTGTTTATGAAAAATTTTGAAATTTCGTATTTATGCGTAAATAAATTATTTCTTCAAAATGGCATACCAACTTTTTTTTTTGAAAATGTTAGAAAATTTTTTATATATAAAAAATTATTTTTTTTTAAAAACGGCTTTAACAATTTTCGAAAAATTTTTTTCTAAAAATTCCTTTTTATACAAGAAGTAAACTGGCATACTTGGTTTTTTGTGAAAGATCATTTAAAACGATATTTAATTTATTTTATTATAAAAACAGATTTTATTTTTTTTAATTTCTTGAAAATATCAAATTTTAAATTTTCTTAATTTTCTTGAATAAAAAGCTTTAACATTAACTTAAAGCATGTTGACGATTTTGTATGAATATTTCATTTTCCATCCATCCATTTCCATCAAGTCTAGTATTTTTCTCTTCCGCTTAAATGTTCGGAAATTGAAATGCTTACAACAACTTGTGGAACGTATTCACATTATTATTTTATGGATAACACGAAATATGGAGCGAATAAATTCTTCCTTATATCGTGACCTTTCTTTATTAAAATATTTTAAAAAATATGTAACGAATATTATATTAATTTATTTTTCTTCAGTTAAATCTTTAATCAGAGATAATAATCTTTTTTTCCTCGCGAAGTTAGTACGTTCCACAATAAAAACTAAACCAACAAAGAAAGCTATTTTCAATTGTTATTGTCTTAGGCCTCTATGTGTTTTGAAAAAGTCATAAAGCCGATATGAATTCTAGATAAGAATAAAGACTAGGTATATACTTGGATATATTGATTGAGGCAATGACCGAGAAATCTAAATAAAAAATTCTTGATCGTGATTCACATTTACTTAAGTGCTCTTGATAGTGTCAATATTGTACTGCTTTTTTTATTTGAACAATGCGTATCTCTACAATTATCTCCTTTATCAAATAATAATCTTTTTATTAAAAAAAATCTTTCTTCTAATTGATTAAATTATATTTACTTTTCCAGGCCATACTGTAATCCAATGTTATGTCTGTGATGATTGTGCAAAGATCGATAAGAATACACCACTTGAACAATGTGGCGGTGAAAATTTTACCATGACCACAACAACAACAACAAGTTCCTCAATGTCACCAAGTGAATCAAAATCCACATCATCTACTGAAGCTCCATCAACAACCACAACAATGCCAATAACAACTACCACAACAACAACAACAACTCAAAAAACAACTGAATTTGCAACACCACCAACAGTTGGACCGATTTCATCAACCACTGATCTACCAACTCCACCAAGTCTTGAAAACACCGATTTTGGTCATGATCATGATCATATGAACCATAGTCTACCGGTTGTTAATGCAACTTCGACAACAACAAAACCTCCATCAATTTTTGTGACACCAAGTGAAGAAACTGTCTTTATCGACAGAAGACCTGAACTTAATCCAGCTGGAAACCTAACATTCAATGAGACATTCCCATCAGCAGTTTTGGTTAGACAGAGAAGACACACCGAATTCAATGGCATCACTTATCACTGTTACAAGGTTCAGAAGAAATGTGAGTTTTTTTATTTTTCATCTTGACATTTGACTTTTTACAAGCTTTTTAATGGTTTTTTTTTTAAATAGATGGCAATGTTTATGGAACTAAACGTGGTTGTATGGGAGTTAAGACAGAACAATCAGTTTGTGATGAATTGTACACCGCAAATGGTAATCAAACAAAGAAGTGTTCACCATGTACGACAACTAAGTGCAATGGCAGTTCATCGCTTGGTGTTTCAATAGCAACGTTGTTAGTTGCACTGATGGCTTTAGTTTACAAGGTTTAGTTAGAAGATCTAACACACACACACACGACTGGAAAAGAGATATCGAAATTCGAATTAAAATTTTATTAGGTTATGTTTTTTGGAATGCATTAAGCCTAAGATAAGATGTACTCTCTGTATATAAATTGTAATAATGATAATAGTTTTAACAATATTATAGAAAATAAATTAAAAAAAAATGAAAAATTAAGATGAAAACTCAGAAGTGGGATGGAGAGTTTTTTTAAATATCTAAACTGAGGTGATTAAGGCTCGCAAGGCAGGGAACTGAAGTGGTTGAATGTTTAAGTTCAATTTCAACAATCAAAAACCTCTTTCGTATCTATAAAGAAATATCATGAACAAATTTTCTAAAAAAAAAACTTCGAAACGGGGTCTATTTACAAAATATATATCTTTTTTCATCGGTTTCTAAAAAGGATCCTTTTTTTCCGAAGGACTAGCCCGTCAGTGCTAGTCGTTGAAATCTAATTTTTAGGCCCTAAATTTATGAGACTAATTTTTGCAGAAAAATCGGAGATGGGTCAAGTTCAAAAATTAGAAAATGCATCAGTCATGCAAGGTTTGCGTTTATAAATGTGGATAAACTTTATTCACTTTGTCTAACAGCTCGATAAATGTATTAATGAAAGCAAACTCACAGTTTGAATGCGTTTAAGTATCTATTCAGTGGTGTTTGTTTTATTGCTGGGCTGCAGGAAGATGGCTGGAGAAAGTACATATGTAAGTAAAATAATCGAATATTTGATATAGTTATGCGATAATTTGATGTTTTGTCTATATTACATATATAAAAAGTAGAAATACAGTGCTTGTAACATGAATAAAGGCAAGCATTTTACAAAAGATAAAAACCATCGGTTTTTAATTTTCCAAGAGTAACTTATAACAAACAATATGATAAAATCAAAAAATCCAAATTGAGCGAAAATTCTGGTCAGATGCTCATACCAAATTTCTGATTTCAATTCGTTTACCAATGGAGACTGCATTCATAGTTGGGCGCAAGGAGAAGTCTGTTCTTTAGGGAAAAGTTTTCATGGAATAATTTTAATATCTTGTAATTTTTTTACCTACAAAAAGTTTTTGCATATATTAACCCTTTCTTTTCAATGCAGAACTAACGCATAGTAAACACTTTTTTTTTTATTCTACAGAAATTGTTAACTTGCGACTTCAATTACATTTTGAAAGGATACTTGAACAGTGGAAAGTCATATTGTCAAACGACACAATCTGCAAATATAGGGGAACTGGGGGCAAGACCTTTAGTGTTTGATTGTCTTAAAAACCAATAAAAAACAACTTTTAATCAAAAAACAAGTCTTTCCCAACTAACAATTTTACTTCCACAAGGGTCTAACGAAGCTGTTTCGATTTTAAAAATATTGCTTGTATACGACCATAGAGAAGCCCTTTTGGCCCACCCAAGAAGCTTGATAGGCTTTAGAAGAGTCATATGCAAGTTGATTAGAGAGACTCAAAACATGTGTTTAATGCCTTATAGAAACAAGCAACATTCAAGATTTGAAAATCTGTATTACTGCTACAGGCTTTTAATTTTATTTAGAAGCTCGGAGCAGACTCGTCGAAGGCTTGTGAAAGTCTAAACTCTAAATTCCAAATAGAATAAAGAAAAAAAAATATTTTTTTTTTCATTTTTTTTTGTGTACCTATTATTTTATTTTTTCATTTTCTTCTTTGTTTTCCATCCAGACAAGTTTTGCTTATGAAATTAAATTTCCAAACACAATTATATTGAGAAAAAAACTTCTAACTTACTTGACGAATTTTGCTGGATTTGAACCTCGTACATCCTGATTGAAAGTCCGGTACCTTACCCATCGAGCTACTCAGGTATATAATAAAAGAGTTTCAAATTTGGACTAGTTGAAACCAGAACTTTCTAAGGGCTTCGACTTAATTCCTGATGAGTTGCAATATCTTAAAGAATATGGTGACCATTTGTGTTTTTTTTTTTTTCAAAGTTATTGTTTTTGGTTAGGTATTTTCTGATTTTTTTTATCTTGTAAAAAATTATTTAATAAAGACTTAATAATATTATATTCTGATTGTACATTCTTATCATTATTGAGAAGATGAAAGAGAATAACTTTTTACTCAAGAACAATTTTTCTGGAGCAGAAAAAAATATCTGAAAAATTCGGTTTTTTTAGACTTTAGTGGTTTTACCCGGATGCCGTCAACTTGCATTTTTCCGAAGCAGAAAAAAAATTTTCAATTTTTTTGGGCTCTTGGCTTTTTCTTAAAAATAAGAGAATTAACTTTGTTTTGAACTTAGGTAAAAATCTAAAATGTCTATCAATATTTCATAATTAAATAAGTGTAGAAGATTAAAATCTTGTTTTCCTTTCTTCTCTACTTACTTGAATATGAACTCCAAATTGGCCAGTAAACCATTTTTAATATCACTATTTTAAACCAATTACCGATATGAAAAGATTCACCTTTTTATTTATTTCTTTATAACAATGAATAAAAAAACCAAAAATGGTCACCATAATGGCACTTATCCAAATATTTCTTATTCTCATGAGTTTGCCTGACAGTTTAAAAAATTTAGCTTGTACTCACTTTCACAGGGCTTCTAGAAATAAAATTAGTTCGCTTAGGCAAACTTATAAAATTAAATGCTTTTTACAATGTTTTGCTTGTACTTAAAGGACCTCTACAAATATAAATAAATGTCCCCTAACTTCGCTAAGGCAAACATATAAAACTAAAAACTTTTCGCTCATGCGCCTGAAATTGAACTTCTTTTTTTCTCATACAGAGATACAAAATAAACATTTATGTAAGTCGTTATATTTGAAAGTAATATAAAACATACTTTGTAATATTTTCAATCAAAAACAATGATTCAACAATTTTTTAATTCAAATATTGGAATGCAGTAACTATAACACATATATTTTGTGGAATATTTGTTTAAAAAGGCAAAACCGTTTAATGCGGTTTATTTGAAATTCAACGTAATGTTTTTTTTTTTATTTAATGAATATCACGACTCATATACTATTGACATAATTTCGGTAATATAGAATTATAATAATAAATGCATTTAAGGCAATTGTATAAGTTGTAGGTACTTCTACCATACTTAAATAAATACCTAAGTCATTTTTGAGTCTAATAATTTTCGAATTGGATAAAAAAAATAGAAAGCATTCATAAAGATTTTGTAAGCAGTTCTAATACAATTTCTTTTGCAAAGCCATTTAAAAGAAGTCAGTTATTGGCTTTAATTTCTTGTGCTTCTACAATGGAATTTCATGTGGCCGTATTGAAATTTAAACGAAATGTTTACATTAATGCTTGTAGAAATTTTTAGATTCCACTTGCACTAGGTTTCTAGGAAGCGGTTAACGAAAGTTAAGCCCGAAAGTTTGAATTTTCGATTCACAAACTAAATACAAGCCCTGTAGAGATAATAGCTGCAAGAAATTAAAAATCTTAATCTCGTGGAAGTAAAATTGTTAGTTGGGTTATTCATTAAGTTAATTGTGTACTGTAGCCCGACTCACAAATATACTTCTATAAACCTTTAGGGCCAGTTGTACAAATATTTAATACGCGGATCTGCAACTTTTACTTTCGGAAATCGGTAGTAAAGCTGAGATATAGCACTAGTTCAAGGTAAGAATAGCCACATCCGTGCTTAAACCGAAGTTGACCCGCAGCTAATCCGCCGAAATCGGCGAGTTAAATTCCTGAACCAAGGCTGATCCGCGTTTATACAACTGGCACTTATAGGTGGTAATGTAACTCCTGTAAAGCTTTATAGAAGGGATATTGTTTGTTGGGAGGACCTCTCATTATTATAAAAAAAATAATAAAAAATTATGAACAAAAGATAATATGTTTCGGTGACCTTCTTTTTTCACTTTTTTTAAGCTTCTTGAGCTTCCAATTTCGCCCATGGGCGGTCTTGCCCCAGTCTTATCATATCTGATGTTCTGAATTATTTTTTTTTTAAATTTATATTTATGACTCCTTCTTTCGCAGAAAATACTTTTGAATTATTCCCTTTCTATTATAAAAAAAGAAAAAAGTTAAAAATTTAATTTTTTTCAGTGTTAAAAATACAACTGACTTTTCAAATGAACGATAAAAATTTGATGAAAAACCACAAAATTTACCGTAACTCTTCGGCGTCTCACCCGAATATTCTTAAATTTACAGACGTGATCGCTCATACCAAAAGGCATCTATTTTATTTTGCAAGTGTTGCCAATTTTACTTTTTTCATACTATATAATACAAAAACGGTCTCCCCACTTCCCCTATATGTAAGTTTGTTGCCATCGTCAAAGTTTCAAGCCAAACGGTTAAAACTTACATATAGTTTATATAGATTTCAAATTAAGTGGAATAAAATTAACTTATTGGTCACACGAAATCGAAAAAATTTGTGGAGATCTCGACTGCAGTTCAATTAACTAAATTTACACATTACAATAGCAAAATATATTTCCATTCAACTAGAGAATTGTTTATGGTATGGGTTTTTGACTTTTGGGAAATATGTTTCACTGTTTAAAACTAAATGTCAGTATTGACTCTCCAAAGTCGGAAAGTCTATCAAGTTTGCTCTTGGTTGATGAAAAAAAAATTAGAAAGTGTGCATCGATTCGATAATGTTCATGTATGGATCAACCGCATCAACAAAAAAGTCAAAAACTAAATGGGGTGTATTCCTAGACACTGTTTAAGCTGCTTTTAAGAAAAACTGGAGTCTATGCCATTTGAATTGTATTGTGTAAACTCCAGTTTAAATTTAACAACAACTATGAATATGGCCCAATATGTTTATACGTGGTAAAAGTTGGTTTTTCTTAGCTGGAGATTTCTTTTAACTTTTACAAATTCGAAACTATCCTTTGTTGTTGCATCCATGTTTTTTTCGAGATATGACCTCAGTCGACGATATTTGTAACTTTGCATTACCGATTAAGTCATTTAAAAGTTAAAAAAATCAAAAACATAGAAATTAGTCTGATAAGATTTTTAAATAACAAAATATTACACATACGCCATAGTGTACCTCTAACAAAACCATCCTTGCATAAATAATGCAAAAAAAAATCTAAAAATAACATTAATTCATCTAAAATTATATTAAGGGCGACGCATATGATGTCATCGTCAAATAAGAAAAATTAGAAAAAAAGTTAAAAATTACAGGAGGTGTCCTACGTAAATTCTTTGTTTAAAGTCCTAAAGTTTTTTTTTTGAAATTCAAAGAGCTCCTTAAAAGCTTTTTGATCACTTTTTATTTTTTCAGTTCTTTTCGGTCTTAGGTATTATTTATTAAATCCAATGAATGTTTAGTAAGCTTTTCAGCCTTTTAACGTGAGTGCTCTTTAACGTGAATTCTACAAAGGTTCACATTATTTTTTTTTTAGGAAATCACAAATATTCTATCAGACTGACATATTTTTTTTTATTTTTATTTTTTTTTTAGGACATCACAAATATTCTATCAGACTGACATATTTTGATACTGATCCAGCGATCTTGATCAATGAAAAACTATGCAAAAATGCAATATTTACTTCTATAGATAAGTTTTTTTTTTTTTTCTAAGCTAAAATTTACTTGAGTTCGTAAAAAGTTTTAAGTTAATCAATAAAATCTACAATTCACTTTTCCTCAATAATTAAAATCTATCAATGTCACAGAAAAAAAAAATTAATAACTCGGTCGATTTATTAAGGTCATCTTAATAGATTTACTTCACACTTTCTCAAATTATTTAATTGGACTTATATTTAAATAGGTTTTAGAAAAAAAAAAGAATTAAAACAATCAGGGGGACTTATGAGCTTTTTTTGTTTAAGGTGAATGATTTTTTTTTATTCAGAAATAGAAACAAAAAAAAACTCTATTGAAAGGTAAATACGTGCATGAAGCTTTTGTTTATTTTATTTTTCGTTTGCGGTTTTGTAATTTTTATGTTAAATAAAAACTATTGAATAGATTTACGTAAATAAAAAAAGTTAGTTAATTAATTTATGAGTTATTATGTTTTGAGGAAGTTATGCACCATTGAAGTTATGGAACACTAACATAAAAAAAATATTTACTTAAGAAGAGAGGATTTTACTATATTGATAAATTGGAGTAAAATGACATAAGGATCCAATATTGTCGAATTAATGTTAACATAACCATTTTATGATTCACGCACCAAAAAATCACAAGAAAACAACTTTACTATGCTCTTTTATCATAAAATTTTATCTAAAGGTAAAACAACTTGTTACACTGATTTCAATTAAAAGTGCTACGCTGAATGCGTACAGGTCTACCTCTCTGTATCTCTATACAAATATTTTTTTTTTGTTTTTTATCATAAATACCAATCGATCAGAAGAGATACGAAAATGGCTAGTTCATAGATTACATTTAACGATTCTTATCACTATAATGTTGCGATTCAGATCGATTTTTGTGCGGTGGAAAAGTAAAATATACAAAAATAAGTTGAAGGTAAATTGAAGATAAAAATTTAACAATAAAAAAAAAAGTATTATTTTAGATACAACCTCATTACACTATCTTGTTGACATGACATTATTATAAAAGCATGTTTAACGCCACCCGCAAGGCCAGTTTAGTTGCTAAAAGCCTTAGAACGACTTCGAGGTTTTAAAAAATATTTAACACGGTGTGTTGCGTGGTGCATCGGATTTGGTTTCGCTAATTTCTATAGATCAATATTTTATGGTGCGTTAGTTTTTTCGGTTAAAAAGCTTTTTTTTTTAATTAGTGAAGTCTATCTCACGAATGAACCAATATTTAAATTTATTATAAAAATGAAGACTTTGCTAATTTGTGTTTTTATTGCAACATGTTTTATTGTGAAAGGTGAGACCAGAGACGTGTTATAAAGCTATAAACCCAAAGTGTTCTAAATTTTGTATACTAATTATGTGAAAAGAAATATAAAAAGACTGTTTAATTTAATTTAAAAAAAAATTGTAAAAATCCAAAAAGTGTAAAGAAAAAAAAATTCTTTAAAATTTGTCTAGTATTTTAAAGAAACTATATAATACCAATCACCCATTTTGCTTCACAAGTAATATGAGCTTTAACTTCGAAATAAAAAAGAATTGATAAAACTATTAACTACGAAATTGTGCTTTATTTTAAAGAACTAATTTTGTACCATTTTTTTTTTGTGTCATGGAAATGATATTTGAAACATTTCTACATTTCAATAAAGCCAGTTATCAAATTTCGAATCAAAAATTGAAGGAGAAAATTCGAAGGCACAACACCTAAGGAGCTCGTGATCAATTTGGAACTTACATAGTTTAATTGTTCTTTTAAAACAATAAATCTCAGACTGATGTTGATGTGCAAATTATTTTTTGTTTTCCAAATTTGCTTACATTTTATTGTATTTTATTTTAAAGCGTTTTTTATTTAAGATTCGATTTTCACAACGATAAGGTCTTCAAAATAAGAAATTGGGAAAAGATACATACAGAAAAATTTAAAAAAAAAAGTAACTGCATCAATTAGAGCTGCGCGATAAATTGTATTTAAATCTTAATAAGAGAGCTTTACATTTTTTTCAAACTCAACCAACTATTTTTAACAAATCTATACAGCTTTAAGAAAAAACAATATTTAATCAAATATTTTAAAAATCACTCTTTTTAAAAATAGGAATTTTTAAATTAAAAAAAACTAATTTATTTTTTTTTTTTTTTTGAAAAATCATTTTTATTTTTTCAAAACGAATCTATATTTTTTTTTAATCTTGTTTACTTGTATGGATTATTATTTTCGTCAGAACGGCATTCCAATTTTCTTTTTGAAAAATAAAAACAATTTTTATAACATTTCATTACGTTTATTATTTATAAAGTTTGATTTTTTATAAACAGCAATTTTTAGAAAATTATTTTGAAGATCGTTATAGCGGTTTGTACACATAAATCATTTAACATTAAAAAAGAAATGATATCACATTTTAAACAAAATATTAATCATCAAAAAATTCTCAATTTTTGTTTTTATATCCAAAGACGTAATTTTGTTACTTTAAACCTTTTCATTAAAATCGGCTTGGTTGCTTACTAGAAATTCAGAAATAAAATGAAAAAACGGTTTTAAGGCAGGTACTGATAATAATGGTTAAAATATTAAAAATAATATTTTAAAAACGCTAGGTTTTAGACAAAAATTATGTTCTACAAAATTGTAGCTGTTTACAAAAAATTGTACTGTACAGTTTTCTTGTATCACGTGTCGTTTAGAAATTTTCTCATTTTTTTCTTGATATTTTTATATTTGTTATTTTAATCAAATTACATGTGATAGTTTGAAATGTTGTAGGATTTCTAAACGGTAAGTGATACAAATAAAAACTTTATATGACAATTTTTTGTAAAATAACCTCAGCTACAATTTTGTAAAACATAATTTTTGTCTAAAACCTAGCGTTTTTTCAAATTAAAAATTACCTTTTGCCCCCCTTTGACACTTTTTCGTCTTTTCTTACTGGACTTTATTGCAAATAAAAATATTTTGCTTTAAAAAAATTATTTCAAATACAAAATTTTCTGCTTAAAAAAATTCAATAAAATTTGTACAACCGTGGTTTCACTCTTAAAACAAAAATTAAATTTCGGCTCTAAAGAATCGAGATGTAAAATGACAAACCTTGTTAAACATCTAAAGTTGTTTTAAATTTAAATTTTACCTCCTTTAATTTCTTTTAAAATGAATTTAAAAATATTCCGTAATGAATAATTGCTTAAAAATTTAGTAGGTAGGTACTTGAGACCCATTTCGTAAAAAGTGAAAAATTGTAGTTTTTTATAATCTTACTCCAAAAATCTAAAGTTCTTGAAAAATATTTTCAGTTGATTTTCTAGACCTTGATTATTTTCACATTTCATACAGATAAGTTTATTTCTGGTTTTCAGATATTGTGTAAGCTATTGGAATATATAGCATTTCAAAAAAGGTATTGCAAATTCAAAAAGGTTTTGTATCGTATTATATCAGATTTCCTTAATGGAAGTTTTCTTTGCTTCTTATGATGTTTTAATTTTTTCTCATTTAATTTAAGTTGATGGTTAAAAATTAACTCTGACTCTAAATCTTTATAGGAAATAAGTGCTATTTTACATTAAAGATAAAATAAGCAGCTAGCTGCCATGTTCGTACGATTTTTCATAATAACCCAGAAACTAAGTTGTACATTTTAACAATTCGATAGAACGTGAGAGATTTTTGAAAACAATTTGGTGTAACAGGTTCTTACGTTTACATTTTAATTCTGCTTATAATACTTTTTTTTCTCAGATTTGATTAAATCTCAATACTTTAATAATTCCTTCCACAGGGTTTTCCGAACCAATTAAATGCTATGAATGTGATGATTGTAATGTTCTCGATGATAGCCAACTCAAAATATGTCCAGCACCTAAACCTCCAAATCCACCGACTTCCAACAACCCATCAACACAGCTTCCTACTGAATCTACTATACCAACAGATGAATCTACATCAGGAACAAGACCATCAACGTTAGAAACAGTATCTACAACACTTTCATCCACACCAACACAAATAATAACGGATCCTCCACCAACTACCGAAATCATAATAGAAACTTCAAAAACAGAATCGACCGCAATTACAACTGAAGTAACAGAATCACCAATAACAAATGAAACACAACCATCAACTTCATCTGGGATTGAAGCTCCCACAATTCCACAAATTCCATCACAATCACCAGAAGTTTTTGGTGAAATCACATATGAACCAGAGTTCCCAACAAGTTCATCAGAAAATAACAATCCTTCAAACGGACTTCCGGAAACGATCAATCCATTCCAAACAGAGTCTTCAAGAATACCAACTGGAATAACTCAACCTTTTGAAGAAATCCCAGTTTCCATAGTTTTCAATCCTATTGGGTCAACAAATTCTCCTGAAATTGTATCCCCAGTAACAGCCAGACCTGAAATTGCAGGATCAATAAATAACCTTTCTCCAGGAGTGCAAGTTCTACCAGAATCATTGCCATCAGAAGAAGTGAATTCTTTCGTTCCAGAGACAATGGCGCAACCACCTGAATACAATCAACCTTACCCAATCTACAATAGAGTTCGACGAGAAGTTCGTAGTTCAAGAGCCTTACCCACATCCCATTGTTATAGTATTGACTTGCTTGGTAAGGTTTTCCAATTAAAATAGACAACAATTTATTTTTGAATTCCTTTTCAGATGGTGACAAAAAGAAAGTGAAAAAGGGTTGCATTGAAATTCCTGAAGATAAGGATGCATCTGATGTTCTCAAGAATGAATTCGGCAACTCAATTCAAAAATGGAAAGTTTGCGCGCAAGACAAATGTAACAGCAGTTCAACATTAAAGTTGTCGACAATAACCTTAGCAATGGTACTAGTTTTAAGTTTTTATTGGAAATAAATGAACTTTTAAGGAAATGATTTGTTTTTATAATTTGCAGACATTTTGTTCAAAGTTTATTTTTTGGAACCGAAATTTTGTTGTAACAAGGTATGTTCTCAAACAAGACGTAAGCATTCGAGGTCATAAGGTTTGCAAGTTCTTTAAACTCAGGCAATATTGCAATATTTCGAATTCTCGCCGAAATGTCGAAAAAAATTCCGACACATTGGAGTAGTTTCCAATAGTTTAAACTTTGCATTCGGACTCGTAAGAAACCTTTGTGGATCGTGATTTTCAATAGCCTCTTAGGTACTGTTTCTGATGCATTGATCATATTTATTTATCAATACTAGATCGCTGTCTATCTACCACCATAACTTTGAGTAGGAGTACAGAATAGTGGAGAATAGTTTTTGAACATACCACTTGACTGTTATAAAATGGCGCCACGTTACAGCTTTTTGAAATAGTTTTACAATGTTCTGTGCCAAGTTGATTAGTTATAGAATGTGATGGTTTTTTTTCGTTTTGAAGAGTCTACTTCTTGAGGAGATACTTAAATCTCAATTATTGTCAACTTGAGTTTGACAAACCATCTGTGCACTTAGTATCTACCTGGTTTCAATAGGCAATATGTTTTTTTTAAGTGTTTTGGGGCCAGTCAACACCCTTGCATTACATTACTTATTTTTATATTTTCTATAAGCTAAGCTCTATGGAGCAAGTCTTGAGTTAATGAACTAAAAAGGTTTAGAAATAATGCTGTTATGAAACTTTTAGCACAATGAAGACTGCATTCAGGGGCCACGCTTAACGTGTTATTAGTTTGCGAGAATAGAAGGGACCTAAAATTGTTCATGACAGTTTCATACTCTTGGATCCTTTGTCAGTTCCTTGAAAGGGGTAGTACTTAACCCAGAAAAAATGTGTCTGGGTTTGAATCCAGAGCTTAGCGATCATTAAATAATGGTTGTTTTTGAATGGGATCTGAAAGAGAAACTCTCAAAAGTTAAGAATCAGGAGGGTACTAAACTGAAGGAAAGTATGATGTTTATAGCTGATATCAAGTTCCTCGAGGCAATAGACTCACATATTTTTGCTACTCTCTTAAAATTTTCAAATTTCTCACATGAGCCAGAAGAATCTAAATCAGGGACATTTCATTCTTTTACCGTTATGACATGATAAGGATTAAGAACACATTATCCACTTGAAGTTTATCAAAAAAATTAACTATAGTGGAAGTGTCTTTCGTTTTTCATAAAAATAGTTAGTATGGATGGGGTTATTGTACGAAAATCAAATAAAAAACGGAAAAAGCTAATTATAAATCGTTACGGCTATCATTTCTATTCAAAAACAAAAAAAAAGCAAATTTTTATTGCCAAATGAAATATGTTCAAGTCCATGAGCACTAACTTTTCAGGAGCAACAAAAAACTGTTTTTTATGTTAAAACTCCACAACACTTCAAATTTAGAGTATGCCTAGTTATAATCTAGCTAAAGACGCATTTAAAAACCTTAAAAATATAAACCTTTTTTCAAGTCTTAGCGGGTTTTTAAGCCTTTAAAGTCGCTGGACTTATGTCGTTTCTGCTCAAAACGAATTTTTGTTGGTAAAACTTTTGTTTCCATCTAGCTATAGCTTTTGAACCCTGCTTCTGATTTTAATGAATAAAATAGCAGTAGACAGATTAAATCTTTACCTCTTCATTGATGTATAATTTTAAAGCTTGCGTGTCATGATGGCTGCCAAAATAATTAAAAACTAGTAAAGTGTCATAATATTCAAGAGTTAAACACGCTGCCACCGCGAGGAAATCTGGCTATAACTTTTGAACCCTGCGTTCAATTTAAATGAATGAAATAGATATAGATAGACTAATTCCTTACCTTTTTAAAGATTTTTTTCCAGAAGATGAATAAATGAGTAATCTCCAAAAAAATTTTTTGGGAAAAATGGACTTATGCTGTTTCTGAAGTAAACGATTCAACTATGGAAATAAGTATAAACTTCGCTATAAACTTTTCTGAATTATTGCTATCTTTGGCCTAGAAAACAAACAGTGACAAGTGAGTTCCCAATATTGTCTACAATTAATTTTTTTAAGAAATTGGAAAACAGTCCGTAGAAATTTGGATTCAGAAAGCATGAAAGCCAGCCCGTTAAGACTTAGAAGCCCAACATTTTTGAACCTGGGCAGTAAAAGATTTAAAGAAACCCAAATCCTCAAGGCAGAAACGAAAGAAATATTAAAATTTCAATGTGTCAATGATTTGGAAGCTTAGAAACTGAACCGTTCTGATCACTATTCAATCATATATTAACGAAAGATGATTCAATGGAGTAAGATTAAGCTCTTCGTCATCATAGGCTTACTATCCGAAAATTGAATTGTTTAATGCAGCCGATAACCAATAAACTAAAGGCATATTGGAACTTTAACTTTAGAGCACAAGGCTGAGATATTTGAAAATAAGATGAAGTGAAGAAAGATTGAAAGGTAAAGATGCATAGTGGAACAGGATGTCCTTAGCAAGAGGATTCATAGCTCCATCGTAACGTATCATGTCTCACGTTGTTCTATCGTTATTTTTATAAGCAATGCTCAGAAGAAATAGCTAGTTGCATTCCTCCCCTCAAACAGTTCAACCGTAGCACTCGCGCTTCCAGGAATGCTCATCAGTTTACCCTCGAGTCCAATTTCGGACGTACCGTCAAATACAGAGATTCTTTCTTCAGCCGCACTACGCGAATGTGGAACGCATTATCCACCTCTGTTTTTCCATCCCATTTCAAGACTCAGGACTTCAAAACTAATGTACATCGGTATCTCCTTTCAAACCCCTCCCTATTTTCCTAATGCTCGTACTGTGTTCATCATATTAAGGGTAGATTAATCCCTTTAGTGCGCACTCATTATAAAAAAAAATACCTACCAAACCAAATTGACAATATAAAATGAATATTCGTCATTGTACTTCCTGAAATGTCTATTCCAATTCCAACCTTCGCCCAAAAACCAAAACTCATCCTTTGGAATATTAGTAAAATGAGATAGCAGCACTTGGTTTTATGTACTAGGAACAATCGAGGGAACTCGACACAAGCCACCAGTGGGAGTACTTAACTCAATTCAATCGAACGTTCTCCACTGAAAACATTTGATGTATGAAGCTTTCAAGTTACGTGATTGCTGATTGCTGATTGCTCTCTTCTTTAGTTTATAATCATTTTAGATTTTTTTTAAGTTATATGTATAAGAAACAGGCTTTGATCCAGTGTTTCGCTTATTTGTTTCTTGGGGGCAGAATATGTCCTCTCGGCTTCGCTTCATTTCTAACTATCGTTCACAGCTTCAATCGTTATCAAATTTTGAGTTCCAACCTTCAAACTCTTGTAAATTAATTTGATAAGCACAAGCACCGGAGTCTATACAATTCCTTATCGTTCCAGGATCAGTACCATGTATAGAAATGACACTGACGGCTCTTTGGGAATAGCGCAAATTTATCGAAAAAAATTAAGGCGGTACAATTTTTTCGGGTCGAAAAGCTAATTACCTATCCAACTCTTTTAGTCTTGGAAAATAAACACATTTTTTTGTTACTAAACTAAATTGTCCACCTATTTAAGTCCGGAAAATTTATAAAAACCAAATTAATTTCTTTAAACTATCAAAACGTTGACCTAATCTTAATTTCATAATAACGATTAATAAATGTGCTATTATCCTCAACGATTTTTTTCAAACAAAAAAATATTCAAACTTAAAAATATAAAAAACCATCTTTGTGTACCGACTATAAAAGTCCTGTACATTAATTTTATCTTTTCAATATCACACTCCAAACCATATAGACCAAAGACTAATTTAAAAAAAAAGTCCTTGTATAGTATTTTACGATAGACAAAAGCCATTATGAATCATAAAACAAAATAGAAATTGGTATGGTTTGGTTATGCACGCAATAGAGATACTTTATAGATAAAATATGTGTTTGTATAAAGGTATTTTCAACAGGACAAAACCAAGTAAGTAGTAAAAAATACAAAAATACATGAAAACATTAAAATGCAATTGGTTTTTTTCTTTAGTAACACACGATACCTATAGGTAATAAAAATGACATATTAGAATATATGGGATTCATATTCATACCGGCTAAGTAGTTATTTTTTGAAAATCCGTTGAGCAGGTTGTCATATAAGCTAACGCGGTTAAGTTTCCACAAGGAAGAATAAATCGTTCGAAAATGATTTTTCTATCAATATCGACTTTGGTTCTAACGTTCGTGGCAACAAAAGGTGAAGCATAAGGAAGTATTATAAATGAATCTCATTTCGGTCTTGTTTATAATTGCATATTGCTCCCCAATACTTACCCAATACTTTTTTTATTTTTTTTTTTGAAAAACATCTGAAAACCATTTTTTAAATTATGAGTGAGTAACTCAATCCCAAAGGATTAAAATAAAATTCAATATTTCACAACATAAGCTGAAAGCATGTACTTGTTCAAAAGTGGAGTTATACCCTAGAACTTTTCTGTTTTTTTTGCATAATTTTAAATAATGGCTCTTTTAGTGTGCTAGAAAGTTTTCAACATCAAACAAAGAAATTTTGAAAATTTGTTTCATCACCTTTCATCCTTTACGAAGACTCTAACTATAGTGCAAGTGATATGTTTTCTATGGTCTTACAAATAATCTTTTAAAATTCTCTAAAAATAACTGTGATTTGTGACCAGTGGAAATTGTGAAAAAAAATTAATTAGCAGAAAATGAGTGATTTGGAAATTAATGATTAATGGTTTAGATAAGACCAAAAGGGAAAAATCGATTGGATCGAAAAAGTACCCCTTTTATCAAAAAATTATATACATGTTATGAAAGTTGTTGCTAATTAAAAGGTCTTCAACTCTATTATTTGGATCATTTTTTGATTGCTTGGGAAAGTATTAATTTCGTGTCGAAAAAAATTGAGGTTTTAATCAAAACCAACATTACGATGATGGAGAACTCCGAAAAAGTGTGTCTCGCAATTCCGTCCGTGCGTCTGTTCGTTCGTCTGTTTGTCTGTCCGTTTAGGTGGACGGATTTTCTTCAAATTTGGTACAGATGATTTTTATGGAATCCTGAAAGTTTTTTTTTTTGTTTCTTTAGGTATATCTCGCTTAGACATTTTCAAGTTATACCAAATAACTCGACAACGGTTATAACGATTTTGATTAAAATATGCAGACGAAATTTTCAAAGCGATTGCAATAAAACTTAATTTTTTTTTCCAAAAAAAAGTCAAATAACAAAACATTTTTTTTTTTCATTTTACAAAATTTTGCTCTAAATCTTTCCCAACATCAATTTTTTTTTAAATTTATGTTGAGCCAGCTCTTAGAATCTACAAGTAAACTAATAAAGTGCTTTAAACTACAAAAGCAAGCACATGCTACATAATTTCCAAAATATTAAGAAAAATGCCAAGAACTATTTTTTTGGTTTTATACCTTCTAATGTTTCAAGTAGGTACCTAAACCTAAATTCGGGTTCAAATTTAAAATATTAAAAAAAATTAAAAAAGTATATTTTGTTTCAAATTCGTTGTTGGAAAGTTGTCAAAATTGTTACTTATATAAAATAAGCCAAGAAATATCATAATAAAGGGTTAAAACGCAGGTTTCACTACTTTAAGAATATTTGGACTTTGTTTTCAAAATGTTTAAAGTTTTTTCATTGAAAAGGAACAGTTTTGCCTAAATCCAAGACCAAAACCTT
The DNA here is from genome assembly GCF_945859705.1 of Episyrphus balteatus. NCBI lineage: Eukaryota > Metazoa > Arthropoda > Insecta > Diptera > Syrphidae > Episyrphus > Episyrphus balteatus. The sequence goes on along the minus strand of NC_079134.1, from coordinate 9,746,052 downwards.
TTTCAGATCAATTAAGCTACGTTTCTAGAAAGAAATAAGTCTGTTTAAACATTCAAAGTGTGTGGAATAAAAAAAGAAATTGGCAGTTTTTTTTTCGTAATATCAATACATACTAATATCCCTTAGTGTTCCATTGGGAAATGATTTTTGACGTCAAAAAGAACCAACAGCACCACTGTGCACCTGTTAGCATCTGTACACATTTGTTAAGAACGGAAAACGGATTCTTTTCGCGAAGTTTTTATTTATCAGACATTCCAAAGTAACGGAGAAAACATATTGATCTTCTTTCCAGTTTTTCTTGTTGAAGGAGCAATCTTTTTCCTTGAAGCTTGGTAGGTCTTAAGGGCCCACGATAGAGTTGATGTTCTAGAAGTTTCCGAAAATCTAATTAAACGTAGTCAAATTATTCACAGATAAAGCGGTAACGGAAAAGACGCGTACAAGTCTTCTCTGTTACCGTCTTTGTCTGTTAATAATTTAGCTATTTTGATATATTTTCTTGAAACTTCTAGAACTTCAACTTTTTCATAAGCCCTTAAGACCCACCAAGTTTCAAGAAAAAATATTGCTTCTTTAACGAGATAAACTGGATAATAAGCGTGAAAATGTCCTTAAAAATGCAAATGGAATGGCCGTTATTCAAAAGAAAAAAAAAATGCACGATAGTATTTTGTTTATTAGCCATTCCAAATTTAAGATTTATTTATCAGAACTTAGAAGAAAGAAAGAAAAAACCACTAAGAGAAATTATTTTTAAAAAAATTTTATTCTAAAACTTTTTTTTTTGAAAATTGGAATACATATTAAAAAAGTAATTTAATTAACTTTAAGAATTTTTGTACAAAAAAAAACACCTTATTTTTTGTTATTTAAGCCTCATTAAAATGTATTCATTAATTCAATAAAATTATAGAAATATCTGTCTTTAAAATTTGAAAAATTAATATTGGTTCATAGCCCAGGGAAATTAGTAATTTAAATCGCATTTTTCGCGGGACAAAATTTTTTTCATGGAATGTGTTCGGGTGGTTGTCCTTATCATAAAAGTCAATTTGTTGGGAAAATTGGAGGTTGGGAACAGCCGCCATCTTGGAAAAGAGATTGGTATCGTTTTTATTGAATAGCTCCATTGTTATTCATTTTAACAGAAAATGACAAAGGTAGGACTTATTAACAATAAAATTATCTAAACAATGATATACAAAACAATTCCGTGAGTTGATTAAATAAAATTTTATAGTTGGTCAAAGTGCGGCTTTGTATCGCAAGGTTGGGACAAAATGACATTTTTTCATATATCTGACGAACTTTTGATTTGTTTGGATAATTCTTCAAGAATGAATTATAGTACTTATAATTACCTATAAAATGAGCCCACAATCGTTATTGTAACCATCGTATTGTAGAAGTAATCTAACTCCGAAACTCTCCATGTACTAGTCAAAAGTGAGAAAAAAGCTAGTTTTTTGCTAGTAGGCCGAGAAAATTTTGGGAGTAGAGGTAAAACCAAAATATAAGTTCGCAGTTTTGCTGCCATACTCGTGTTAATGTCGATTTCAAAGGTCTGAAAACTCTAATTTTGGGCTTTATACGGTTTTTGGGGGGTTAAATAACGTAAGTTTTCCAGTTAACGTGAATGGGCTAAATTTATACTATTTGAAATTATAAATATACAAGCTGATGCTCTATTATTTTTTCTAAATCTGGACACCTCAATCTCGGCTATGGGGTTAATAGAACTCACGATATAAGCTTTTTTAACTAACCATATCAGGCTTTTCAATTCAAATAAACAAACAAAAATCAAAACAAAAAAGCCTCTAAAACATAATCGTATAAACGGCTTATATCTTGAGTTCTATTGGTCACATAATCAAGATTGGGGTGTCTAGATTTAGGAAAAATGATAGAGCATCAGCTTGTATATTTATAATTTCAAATAGTATAAATTTAGCCCATTCACGTTAATTGGAAAACTTACGTTATTTAACCCCCCAAAAACCGTATAAAGCCCAAAATTAGAGTTTTCAGACCTTTGAAATCGACATTAACACGAGTATGGCAGCAAAACTGCGAACTTATATTTTGGTTATACCTCTACTCCCAAAATTTTCTCGGCCTACTAGCAAAAAACTAGCTTTTTTCTCACTTTTGACTAGTACATGGAGAGTTTCGGAGTTAGATTACTTCTACAATACGATGGTTACAATAACGATTGTGGGCTCATTTTATAGGTAATTATAAGTACTATAATTCATTCTTGAAGAATTATCCAAACAAATCAAAAGTTCGTCAGATATATGAAAAAATGTCATTTTGTCCCAACCTTGCGATACAAAGCCGCACTTTGACCAACTATAAAATTTTATTTAATCAACTCACGGAATTGTTTTGTATATCATTGTTTAGATAATTTTATTGTTAATAAGTCCTACCTTTGTCATTTTCTGTTAAAATGAATAACAATGGAGCTATTCAATAAAAACGATACCAATCTCTTTTCCAAGATGGCGGCTGTTCCCAACCTCCAATTTTCCCAACAAATTGACTTTTATGATAAGGACAACCACCCGAACACATTAGATGAAAAAAATTTTGTCCCGCGAAAAATGCGATTTCATGCCCATATTTTGACTAATTTCCCTGAGCTATCAGTTTTTAACTTGAGGAATACTAAAAAGGCTAAATTGGGTTTGTTAGATTTATTATTATATTTTAAAGTTGTTTGCAAAACTTTCAAGTAATAAATCGATCTCAAATGGTAAACATTTTAAACAAAATCTAGAAAGTTGGTACACTTTTATCTCTGTGTTTTTTGTGTCAGATTTAATATCAACGAGAAGAACTTGGCTCCCCTTTTTATACATTTTTTTTAGATTAAGCTATTTATTGGAAGGTATAATTTTAAGTCTACAGTTATTTGGTTAATCCATACTTCTTCTTTAGAAAATGTCAAGTTTTAATTTTTTCAGATGTTTTCTCATGGCAGTTATGAGATTGTAGGATGTACCTAAAAGAGTTTATATTTTATGTAAGCCCCTGGGTGTACAAAATTCTTATAAATTTGTTCCCTTGTAAAAAGCTACCAGTTTTACTATTCTACCAAGAATTAAAATTCTACTTAATTCAAAAGTGTTCTATACCTACTATTCGAGGATAATTCAGCGCGGTTACTAAGGGCCCTGAATGCTAAGTTGGAAATTTTCGATTTTTTCCACAAAACTCACTGTGTCAAATTACAAGTTTCTGCATATTAAATGATTGTTCACTTTTTCAAACGTTCTTTTATGTGACCAACTTTCTCAAAGCATGATTTGCTTTTTATAGTAGGTACAAATATACTATCTAACATCTTGCCTTATCTTTACATCAATTTTAAAACTTCAAAGCTGTAAACATTGAAACGTAACACGACGTATAATTGTTCTAAATGTCCTTGGGATCTCTGTTTTAGCATGTGTAACGCAGATGATGAAGTAAAAGTTGTTAGAATAGTATCTTCAGCATGTTTCTTTGAAAAAAGTTACAGTAAAAAATAATAACTGCCCTTGTTTCACGTCTGAATTCTTTCATTCAAACAAAACCCGACATAAAATGTACTCGAAATGGTAACACCAACTAAAAGCTCGTAACAGCTCCTCATTTGTTACTCACACAGCTAAAATGATTTAAGTCGTAATCAAATTTAAAGCAAATTTTGGGCCAGTTTGCGTGCATTTTGGATCGGTAAATAGGAAGAATTTGGTTTTCTAGGTAGCAATTTTGTGTGAAGCTTTCACTGTCTTTAAAGTCTTTTCTGAGAGTGAGCTGTGTCGCGCATTTTCTCTCAAAGATCCAATTCTATTGTGAAAGTTAAGATAGAGTTCCTATCAGGGCTAACTTCATAGATTTTGAGAAAAATGCCAAAAAGAGGTCTCAATCTAACAAGGGTCCGAAATATGAACTTCTAACCTAAAACGTTTCCCCAAATCCGTTGTCCTTATTTAGTTAAAGTTCCCTTGAAAAAGATTTTTCCATATAATAAAAACTGTTTTTCTAAGGCATTTTTTTACCTGGCACGATTAAAAAACTTTTTTACTATGGGCAAACAAACTAGCGTATGTGTATCTTCACCAAGTTTTCTAAAATTCAGTTTCAATATTGACAAAATTCATCTTATTCTCCATTTCATCTTATTTTCCATTTATTTTTATTCCTTACATAGCCTTTTCCGAGTCAATTCATTGCTATGAATGTGATGACTGTAAATCATCTGATAAAACTCAACTCCGATCATGTCCAGAAGAAACATTAAGTACTTCAGCACCAGATAACTTAATACCAGAAACAACAACAATGCCAGCACCAACAACAATAGCAGTCCCCGATCCAGATGCAGTACCCAAATCAATAACAACGACTCCACCAACAATAACAGAACCTCCAGAAACGACAACAATTGCAGCTCCAGCTCAAGAAGCGGTAACAACTATCCCACCAGTTTTATCTACCGCTGGCGAAGTTGCTGAAAGCAATGACAACGATGAAAACGCTGACAAAGTTCGCAAACGTAGCGTACGTAATGTAAGCTATCGATCTCTTATGGTTCGCCGTTTTGCTAGAGAAACTGAAGTTAATCATCATTGTTACAGTATTAAAGGATACGGTAGGAATATTTAAAATATTGTTCACTTTTTATGTTTAAACTTTTAATCTTTTTAAGGTGGCGATAAGAATAAAATCAAAAAAGGATGCGTGAAAGTAGTTGGAAACAAAAGAGCATGCGATGTCCTTAAAGAGCAGTACAATGTTACGGCTGAAAATTGTGTCGTTTGCAAGGGAAACAAATGCAACAACAGCGGTATACGAAATTTTGATACAATTTTGTATCCAATACTTGTTTTATTGATCATTCTTTTGGAAAAAATCATTTAATTTCTTTAAAAATAAAGAAGATAATTAGAAAATCTATTATTAAACAAAGTGGCGCCCAACGGAAGGCCCAATGGAAGAAACAAAACAATTTTCTATAAATAAAAATAATTAAAAATATGTATTTCGAAATTTTTAACAAATAAATAAAAGTTTTTCAATACAATAAATAAAAAAATTAAAACAAAAACAATTAAATTAAAATAATTAACTAAAACTAAATAAATCACAGGCTGAGATATGACTAAAAAGCAACGTACTGTAGCAACTTAAAGAAAGCTAATAGGAGCAATGGCCGTGAAATTTGCAAAGTGCTACTGCTGTTGCACCTGTCAAATGTACATATTTTGCATTTGTCCAATTTCTTTCCATTCGAATCAGCAAGCATTTCACAAGCGCTTGCTTCTTCAGGTACGGCAAGACATCCGCGCTTAACGGATTTCTTACCAGATTGATCTAGAAAGTAGCAAAAATTCAAATTAGATTTTTGTATAGAATATATGCGCCAATGAAACAATTACCTGTATAAACAGTCTTATAACAATGATAGCTTGTGCCATCGCCAATAGATCTCAGCTTTTGTGTTCGATAATTTCGTAAAAGTTTGCTCACGGCACGTTTTGTTCGCTTTCTGTGTTCTTCTTTAGCATTAACATCTAAATTACTTGAAAGCAGTTTTCGTGAATTGGAAAACCTAGCCCGGGGACCTTTTGAATTGAAAGAATTAATAAAAGCATTCACAAAAGAAATGATGGACCTACCTTGATATTCTGGTTCTAATTCTTCTGTGTAGGCTACATCATCGTCAGTGGTAGTTGATTCAGTGGTCGATGTTACTGGACTGGTGGAAGACGATTCACTAGTTGTTGATTCTTCAGTGGTCGACGTAACTGGACTGGTGGAAGACGATTCACTAGTTGTTGATTCTTCAGTAGTCGATGTTTCTGGACTGGTGGAAGACGATTCACTAGTTGTTGATTCTTCAGTAGTCGATGTTACTGGACTGGTGGAAGACGATTCACTAGTTGTTGATTCTTCAGTAGTCGATGTTACTGGACTGGTGGAAGACGATTCACTAGTTGTTGATTCTTCAGTAGTCGATGTTTCTGGACTGGTGGAAGACGATTCACTTGTTGTTGATTCTTCAGTGGTCGACATAACTGGATTGGTGGAAGACGATTCACTTGTTGTTGATTCTTCAGTGGTCGACGTAACTGGACTGGTGGAAGACGATTCACTAGTTGTTGATTCTTCAGTAGTCGATGTTTCTGGACTGGTGGAAGACGATTCACTAGTTGTTGATTCTTCAGTAGTCGATGTTACTGGACTGGTGGAAGACGATTCACTAGTTGTTGATTCTTCAGTAGTCGATGTTACTGGACTGGTGGAAGACGATTCACTAGTTGTTGATTCTTCAGTAGTCGATGTTACTGGACTGGTGGAAGACGATTCACTAGTTGTTGATTCTTCAGTAGTCGATGTTACTGCACTGGTGGAAGACGATTCACTAGTTGTTGATTCTTCAGTAGTCGATGTTACTGGACTGGTGGAAGACGATTCACTAGTTGTTGATTCTTCAGTAGTCGATGTTACTGGACTGGTGGAAGACGATTCACTAGTTGTTGATTCTTCAGTAGTCGATGTTTCTGGACTGGTGGAAGACGATTCACTAGTTGTTGATTCTTCAGTAGTCGATGTTACTGGACTGGTGGAAGACGATTCACTAGTTGTTGATTCTTCAGTAGTCGATGTTTCTGGACTGGTGGAAGACGATTCACTAGTTGTTGATTCTTCAGTAGTCGATGTAACTGGACTGGTGGGAGACGATTCACTAGTTGTTGATTCTTCAGTAGTCGATGTTACTGGACTGGTGGAAGACGATTCACTCGTTGTGGATACTTCAGTGGTCGATGTAACTGGACTGGTGGAAGACGATTCACTTGTTGTTGATTCTTGAGTGCTCGACGTAACTGGACTGGTGGAAGACGATTCACTCGTTGTGGATTCTTCAGTGGTCGATGTAACTGGACTGGTGGAAGACGATTCACTAGTTGTTGATTCTTCAGTAGTCGATGTTACTGGACTGGTGGAAGCCGATTCACTAGTTGTTGATTCTTCAGTAGTCGATGTTACTGGACTGGTGGAAGACGATTCACTAGTTGTTGATTCTTCAGTAGTCGATGTTACTGCACTGGTGGAAGACGATTCACTAGTTGTTGATTCTTCAGTAGTCGATGTTTCTGGACTGGTGGAAGACGATTCACTAGTTGTTGATTCTTCAGTAGTCGATGTTTCTGGACTGGTGGAAGACGATTCACTAGTTGTTGATTCTTCAGTAGTCGATGTTACTGGACTGGTGGAAGACGATTCACTAGTTGTTGATTCTTCAGTAGTCGATGTTTCTAAACTGGTGGAAGACGAATCACTAGTTGTTGATTCTTCAGTAGTCGATGTTACTGCACTGGTGGAAGACGATTCACTAGTTGTTGATTCTTGAGTAGTCGATGTGACTGGACTGGTGGAAGACGATTCACTTGTTGTTGATTCTTCAGTAGTCGATGTTTCTGGACTGGTGGAAGACGATTCATTAGTTGTTGATTCTTCAGTAGTCGATGTTACTTGACTGGTGGAAGACGATTCACTAGTTGTTGATTCTTCAGTAGTCGATGTTTCTGGACTGGTGGAAGACGATTCACTAGTTGTTGATTCTTCAGTAGTCGATGTTACTGGACTGGTGGAAGACGATTCACTAGTTGTTGATTCTTCAGTAGTCGATGTTACTGGACTGGTGGAAGACGATTCACTAGTTGTTGATTCTTCAGTAGTCGATGTTACTGGACTGGTGGAAGACGATTCACTAGTTGTTGATTCCTCAGTAGTCGATGTTACTGGACTGGTGGAAGACGATTCACTAGTTGTTGATTCTTCAGTAGTCGATGTTACTGGATTGGTGGAAGACGATTCACTAGTTGTTGATTCTTCAGTAGACGATGTTACTGGACTGGTGGAAGACGATTCACTAGTTGTTGATTCTTCAGTAGTCGATGTTACTGCACTGGTGGAAGACGATTCACTAGTTGTTGATTCTTCAGTAGTCGATGTTACTTGACTGGTGGAAGACGATTCACTAGTTGTTGATTCTTCAGTTGTCGATGTTACTGGACTGGTGGAAGACGATTCACTAGTTGTTGATTCTTCAGTAGTCGATGTTACTTGACTGGTGGAAGACGATTCACTAGTTGTTGATTCTTCAGTAGTCGATGTTACTGGACTGGTGGAAGACGATTCACTAGTTGTTGATTCTTCAGTAGTCGATGTTTCTGGACTGGTGGAAGACGATTCACTAGTTGTTGATTCTTCAGTAGTCGATGTTACTGGACTGGTGGAAGACGATTCACTAGTTGTTGACTCTTCAGTAGTCGATGTTACTGGACTGGTGGAAGACGATTCACTAGTTGTTGATTCTTCAGTAGTCGATGTTACTGGACTGGTGGAAGACGATTCACTAGTTGTTGATTCTTCAGTAGTCGATGTTACTGGACTGGTGGAAGACGATTCACTAGTTGTTGATTCTTCAGTATTCGACGTAACTGGACTGGTGGAAGACGATTCACTCGTTGTGGATACTTCAGTGGTCGATGTAACTGGACTGGTGGAAGACGATTCACTTGTTGTTGATTCTTGAGTGCTCGACGTAACTGGACTGGTGGAAGACGATTCACTCGTTGTGGATTCTTCAGTGGTCGATGTAACTGGACTGGTGGAAGACGATTCACTAGTTGTTGATTCTTCAGTAGTCGATGTTTCTGGACTGGTGGAAGACGATTCACTAGTTGTTGATTCTTCAGTAGTCGATGTTACTGGACTGGTGGAAGACGATTCACTAGTTGTTGATTCTTCAGTAGTCGATGTTTCTGGACTGGTGGAAGACGATTCACTAGTTGTTGATTCTTCAGTAGTCGATGTTTCTGGACTGGTGGAAGACGATTCGCTTGTTGTTGATTCTTCAGTATTCGACGTAACTGGACTGGTGGAAGACGATTCACTCGTTGTGGATACTTCAGTGGTCGATGTTTCTGGACTGGTGGAAGACGATTCACTAGTTGTTGATTCTTCAGTAGTCGATGTTTCTGGACTGGTGGAAGACGATTCACTAGTTGTTGATTCCTCAGTAGTCGATGTTTCTGGACTGGTGGAAGACGATTCACTAGTTGTTGATTCTTCAGTAGTCGATGTTTCTGGACTGGTGGAAGACGATTCACTAGTTGTTGATTCTTCAGTAGTCGATGTTACTGGACTGGTGGAAGACGATTCACTAGTTGTTGATTCTTCAGTAGTCGATGTTTCTGGACTGGTGGAAGACGATTCACTAGTTGTTGATTCTTCAGTAGTCGATGTTTCTGGACTGGTGGAAGACGATTCACTTGTTGTTGATTCTTCATTGGTCGACGTAACTGGACTGGTGGAAGGCGATTCACTCGTTGTGGATTCTTCAGTGGTCGATGTAATTGGACTGGTGGAAGACGATTCACTAGTTGTTGATTCTTCAGCAGTCGATGTAACTGGACTGGTTTGAGACGATTCACTAGTTGTTGATTCTTCAGTAGTCGATGTTACTGGACTGGTGGAAGACGATTCACTAGTTGTTGATTCTTCAGTAGTCGATGTTTCTGGACTGGTGGAAGACGATTCACTAGTTGTTGATTCTTCAGTAGTCGATGTTACTGGACTGGTGGAAGACGATTCACTAGTTGTTGATTCTTCAGTAGTCGATGTTTCTGGACTGGTGGAAGACGATTCACTAGTTGTTGATTCTTCAGTAGTCGATGTAACTGGACTGGTGGAAGACGATTCACTAGTTGTTGATTCTTCAGTAGTCGATGTTTCTGGACTGGTGGAAGACGATTCACTAGTTGTTGATTCTTCAGTAGTCGATGTTTCTGGACTGGTGGAAGACGATTCACTAGTTGTTGATTCTTCAGTAGTCGATGTTACTGGACTGGTGGAAGACGATTCACTAGTTGTTGATTCTTCAGTAGTCGATGTTTCTGGACTGGTGGAAGACGATTCACTAGTTGTTGATTCTTCAGTAGTCGATGTTTCTGGACTGGTGGAAGACGATTCACTAGTTGTTGATTCTTCAGTAGTCGATGTTACTGGACTGGTGGAAGACGATTCACTAGTTGTTGATTCTTCAGTAGTCGATGTTTCTGGACTGGTGGAAGACGATTCACTAGTTGTTGATTCTTCAGTAGTCGATGTAACTGGACTAGTAGAAGACGATTCACTAGTTGTTGATTCTTCAGTAGTCGATGTTACTGGACTGGTGGAAGACGATTCACTAGTTGTTGATTCGTCAGTAGTCGAGGTTACTGGACTGGTGGAAGACGGTTCACTAGTTGTTGATTCTTCAGTTGTCGATGTTACTGGACTGGTGGAAGACGATTCACTAGTTGTTGATTCTTCAGTAGTCGATGTTACTGGACTGGTGGAAGACGATTCACTAGTTGTTGATTCTTCAGTAGTCGATGTAACTGGACTGGTTGAAGACGATTCACTAGTAGTTGATTCGTCTGTAGTCGATGTTACTGGACTGGTGGAAGACGATTCACTAGTTGTTGATTCTTCAGTAGTCGATGTTACTTGACTGGTGGAAGACGATTCACTAGTTGTTGATTCTTCAGAAGTCGATGTTTCTGGACTGGTGGAAGACGATTCACTAGTTGTTGATTCTTCAGTAGTCGATGTAACTGGACTGGTTGAAGACGATTCACTAGTAGTTGATTCGTCTGTAGTCGATGTTACTGGACTGGTGGAAGACGATTCACTAGTTGTTGATTCTTCAGTAGTCGATGTTACTTGACTGGTGGAAGACGATTCACTAGTTGTTGATTCTTCAGTTGTCGATGTTACTGGACTGGTGGAAGACGATTCACTAGTTGTTGATTCTTCAGTAGTCGATGTTACTGGACTGGTGGAAGACGATTCACTAGTTGTTGATTCTTCAGTAGTCGATGTTACTTGACTGGTGGAAGACGATTCACTAGTTGTTGATTCTTCAGTAGTCGATGTTACTGGACTGGTGGAAGACGATTCACTAGTTGTTGATTCTTCAGTAGTCGATGTTACTGGACTGGTGGAAGACGATTCACTAGTTGTTGATTCTTCAGTAGTCGATGTTTCTGGACTGGTGGAAGACGATTCACTAGTTATTGATTCTTCAGTAGTCGATGTTTCTGGACTGGTGGAAGACGATTCACTAGTTGTTGATTCTTCAGTAGTCGATGTTTCTGGACTGGTGGAAGACGATTCACTAGTTGTTGATTCTTCAGTAGTCGATGTTTCTGGACTGGTGGAAGACGATTCACTAGTTGTTGATTCTTCAGTAGTCGATGTTACTGGACTGGTGGAAGACGATTCACTAGTTGTTGATTCTTCAGTAGTCGATGTTTCTGGACTGGTGGAAGACGATTCACTAGTTGTTGATTCTTCAGTAGTCGATGTTTCTGGACTGGTGGAAGACGATTCACTAGTTGTTGATTCTTCAGTAGTCGATGTTACTGGACTGGTGGAAGACGATTCACTAGTTGTTGATTCTTCAGTAGTCGATGTTTCTGGACTGGTGGAAGACGATTCACTAGTTGTTGATTCTTCAGTAGTCGATGTTTCTGGACTGGTGGAAGACGATTCACTTGTTGTTGATTCTTCATTGGTCGACGTAACTGGACTGGTGGAAGACGATTCACTCGTTGTGGATTCTTCAGTGGTCGATGTAATTGGACTGGTGGAAGACGATTCACTAGTTGTTGATTCTTCAGTAGTCGATGTAACTGGACTGGTGGGAGACGATTCACTAGTTGTTGATTCTTCAGTAGTCGATGTTACTGGACTGGTGGAAGACGATTCACTAGTTGTTGATTCTTCAGTAGTCGATGTTTCTGGACTGGTGGAAGACGATTCACTAGTTGTTGATTCTTCAGTAGTCGATGTTTCTGGACTGGTGGAAGACGATTCACTAGTTGTTGATTCTTCAGTAGTCGATGTTACTGGACTGGTGGAAGACGATTCACTAGTTGTTGATTCTTCAGTAGTCGATGTTTCTGGACTGGTGGAAGACGATTCACTAGTTGTTGATTCTTCAGTAGTCGATGTAACTGGTCTGGTGGAAGACGATTCACTAGTTGTTGATTCTTCAGTAGTCGATGTTACTGGACTGGTGGAAGACGATTCACTAGTTGTTGATTCTTCAGTAGTCGATGTTTCTGGACTGGTGGAAGACGATTCACTAGTTGTTGATTCTTCAGTAGTCGATGTTTCTGGACTGGTGGAAGACGATTCACTAGTTGTTGATTCTTCAGTAGTCGATGTTACTGGACTGGTGGAAGACGATTCACTAGTTGTTGATTCTTCAGTAGTCGATGTTTCTGGACTGGTGGAAGACGATTCACTAGTTGTTGATTCTTCAGTAGTCGATGTTACTGCACTGGTGGAAGACGATTCACTAGTTGTTGATTCTTCAGTAGTCGATGTTATTGGACTGGTGGAAGACGATTCACTAGTTGTTGATTCTTCAGTTGTCGATGTTTCTGGACTGGTGGAAGACGATTCACTAGTTGTTGATTCTTCAGTAGTCGATGTTTCTGGACTGGTGGAAGACGATTCACTAGTTGTTGATTCTTCAGTTGTCGATGTTACTGGACTGGTGGAAGACGATTCACTAGTTGTTGATTCTTCAGTTGTCGATGTTACTGGACTGGTGGAAGACGATTCACTAGTTGTTGATTCTTCAGTAGTCGATGTTACTGCACTGGTGGAAGACGATTCACTAGTTGTTGATTCTTCAGTAGTCGATGTTATTGGACTGGTGGAAGACGATTCACTAGTTGTTGATTCTTCAGTTGTCGATGTTTCTGGACTGGTGGAAGACGATTCACTAGTTGTTGATTCTTCAGTAGTCGATGTTTCTGGACTGGTGGAAGACGATTCACTAGTTGTTGATTCTTCAGTAGTCGATGTTTCTGGACTGGTGGAAGACGATTCACTAGTTGTTGATTCTTCAGTTGTCGATGTTACTGGACTGGTGGAAGACGATTCACTAGTTGTTGATTCTTCAGTAGTCGATGTTACTGGACTGGTGGAAGACGATTCACTAGTTGTTGATTCTTCAGTAGTCGATGTTACTGCACTGGTGGAAGACGATTCACTAGTTGTTGATTCTTCAGTAGTCGATGTTATTGGACTGGTGGAAGACGATTCACTAGTTGTTGATTCTTCAGTTGTCGATGTTTCTGGACTGGTGGAAGACGATTCACTAGTTGTTGATTCTTCAGTAGTCGATGTTTCTGGACTGGTGGAAGACGATTCACTAGTTGTTGATTCTTCAGTAGTCGATGTTTCTGGACTGGTGGAAGACGATTCACTAGTTGTTGATTCTTCAGTTGTCGATGTTACTGGACTGGTGGAAGACGATTCACTAGTTGTTGATTCTTCAGTAGTCGATGTTACTGGACTGGTGGAAGACGATTCACTAGTTGTTGATTCTTCAGTAGTCGATGTTATTGGACTGGTGGAAGACGATTCACTAGTTGTTGATTCTTCAGTTGTCGATGTTTCTGGACTGGTGGAAGACGATTCACTAGTTGTTGATTCTTCAGTAGTCGATGTTTCTGGACTGGTGGAAGACGATTCACTAGTTGTTGATTCTTCAGTAGTCGATGTAACTGGACTGGTGGAAGACGATTCACTAGTTGTTGATTCTTCAGTAGTCGATGTTACTGGACTGGTGGAAGACGATTCACTAGTTGTTGATTCTTCAGTAGTCGATGTTATTGGACTGGTGGAAGACGATTCACTAGTTGTTGATTCTTCAGTTGTCGATGTTTCTGGACTGGTGGAAGACGATTCACTAGTTGTTGATTCTTCAGTAGTCGATGTTTCTGGACTGGTGGAAGACGATTCACTAGTTGTTGATTCTTCAGTTGTCGATGTTACTGGACTGGTGGAAGACGATTCACTAGTTGTTGATTCTTCAGTTGTCGATGTTACTGGACTGGTGGAAGACGATTCACTAGTTGTTGATTCTTCAGTAGTCGATGTTACTGGACTGGTGGAAGACGATTCACTAGTTGTTGATTCTTCAGTTGTCGATGTTACTGGACTGGTGGAAGACGATTCACTAGTTGTTGATTCTTCAGTTGTCGATGTTACTGGACTGGTGGAAGACGATTCACTAGTTGTTGATTCTTCAGTAGTCGATGTTACTGCACTGGTGGAAGACGATTCACTAGTTGTTGATTCTTCAGTAGTCGATGTTACTGGACTGGTGGAAGACGATTCACTAGTTGTTGATTCTTCAGTAGTCGATGTTACTGGACTGGTGGAAGACGATTCACTAGTTGTTGATTCTTCAGTTGTCGATGTTACTGGACTGGTGGAAGACGATTCACTAGTTGTTGATTCTTCAGTAGTCGATGTTATTGGACTGGTGGAAGACGATTCACTAGTTGTTGATTCTTCAGTTGTCGATGTTTCTGGACTGGTGGAAGACGATTCACTAGTTGTTGATTCTTCAGTAGTCGATGTTTCTGGACTGGTGGAAGACAATTCACTAGTTGTTGATTCTTCAGTTGTCGATGTTACTGGACTGGTGGAAGACGATTCACTAGTTGTTGATTCTTCAGTTGTCGATGTTACTGGACTGGTGGAAGACGATTCACTAGTTGTTGATTCTTCAGTAGTCGATGTTACTGGACTGGTGGAAGACGATTCACTAGTTGTTGATTCTTCAGTTGTCGATGTTTCTGGACTGGTGGAAGACGATTCACTAGTTGTTGATTCTTCAGTTGTCGATGTTACTGGACTGGTGGAAGACGATTCACTAGTTGTTGATTCTTCAGTTGTCGATGTTACTGGACTGGTGGAAGACGATTCACTAGTTGTTGATTCTTCAGTTGTCGATGTTACTGGACTGGTGGAAGACGATTCACTAGTTGTTGATTCTTCAGTTGTCGATGTTTCTGGACTGGTGGAAGACGATTCACTAGTTGTTGATTCTTCAGTTGTCGATGTTACTGGACTGGTGGAAGACGATTCACTAGTTGTTGATTCTTCAGTTGTCGATGTTACTGGACTGGTGGAAGACGATTCACTAGTTGTTGATTCTTCAGTAGTCGATGTTACTGGACTGGTGGAAGACGATTCACTAGTTGTTGATTCTTCAGTTGTCGATGTTACTGGACTGGTGGAAGACGATTCACTAGTTGTTGATTCTTCAGTTGTCGATGTTACTGGACTGGTGGAAGACGATTCACTAGTTGTTGATTCTTCAGTAGTCGATGTTATTGGACTGGTGGAAGACGATTCACTAGTTGTTGATTCTTCAGTTGTCGATGTTTCTGGACTGGTGGAAGACGATTCACTAGTTGTTGATTCTTCAGTAGTCGATGTTTCTGGACTGGTGGAAGACGATTCACTAGTTGTTGATTCTTCAGTTGTCGATGTTACTGGACTGGTGGAAGACGATTCACTAGTTGTTGATTCTTCAGTTGTCGATGTTACTGGACTGGTGGAAGACGATTCACTAGTTGTTGATTCTTCAGTAGTCGATGTTACTGCACTGGTGGAAGACGATTCACTAGTTGTTGATTCTTCAGTAGTCGATGTTATTGGACTGGTGGAAGACGATTCACTAGTTGTTGATTCTTCAGTTGTCGATGTTTCTGGACTGGTGGAAGACGATTCACTAGTTGTTGATTCTTCAGTAGTCGATGTTTCTGGACTGGTGGAAGACGATTCACTAGTTGTTGATTCTTCAGTAGTCGATGTTTCTGGACTGGTGGAAGACGATTCACTAGTTGTTGATTCTTCAGTAGTCGATGTTTCTGGACTGGTGGAAGACGATTCACTAGTTGTTGATTCTTCAGAAGTCGATGTTTCTGGACTGGTGGAAGACGATTCACTAGTTGTTGATTCTTCAGTAGTCGATGTAACTGGACTGGTTGAAGACGATTCACTAGTTGTTGATTCTTCAGTAGTCGATGTTTCTGGACTGGTGGAAGACGATTCACTAGTTGTTGATTCTTCAGTAGTCGATGTAACTGGACTAGTAGAAGACGATTCACTAGTTGTTGATTCTTCAGTAGTCGATGTTACTGGACTGGTGGAAGACGATTCACTAGTTGTTGATTCGTCAGTAGTCGAGGTTACTGGACTGGTGGAAGACGGTTCACTAGTTGTTGATTCTTCAGTTGTCGATGTTACTGGACTGGTGGAAGACGATTCACTAGTTGTTGATTCTTCAGTAGTCGATGTTACTGGACTGGTGGAAGACGATTCACTAGTTGTTGATTCTTCAGTAGTCGATGTAACTGGACTGGTTGAAGACGATTCACTAGTAGTTGATTCGTCTGTAGTCGATGTTACTGGACTGGTGGAAGACGATTCACTAGTTGTTGATTCTTCAGTAGTCGATGTTACTTGACTGGTGGAAGACGATTCACTAGTTGTTGATTCTTCAGAAGTCGATGTTTCTGGACTGGTGGAAGACGATTCACTAGTTGTTGATTCTTCAGTAGTCGATGTAACTGGACTGGTTGAAGACGATTCACTAGTAGTTGATTCGTCTGTAGTCGATGTTACTGGACTGGTGGAAGACGATTCACTAGTTGTTGATTCTTCAGTAGTCGATGTTACTTGACTGGTGGAAGACGATTCACTAGTTGTTGATTCTTCAGTTGTCGATGTTACTGGACTGGTGGAAGACGATTCACTAGTTGTTGATTCTTCAGTAGTCGATGTTACTGGACTGGTGGAAGACGATTCACTAGTTGTTGATTCTTCAGTAGTCGATGTTACTTGACTGGTGGAAGACGATTCACTAGTTGTTGATTCTTCAGTAGTCGATGTTACTGGACTGGTGGAAGACGATTCACTAGTTGTTGATTCTTCAGTAGTCGATGTTACTGGACTGGTGGAAGACGATTCACTAGTTGTTGATTCTTCAGTAGTCGATGTTTCTGGACTGGTGGAAGACGATTCACTAGTTATTGATTCTTCAGTAGTCGATGTTTCTGGACTGGTGGAAGACGATTCACTAGTTGTTGATTCTTCAGTAGTCGATGTTTCTGGACTGGTGGAAGACGATTCACTAGTTGTTGATTCTTCAGTAGTCGATGTTTCTGGACTGGTGGAAGACGATTCACTAGTTGTTGATTCTTCAGTAGTCGATGTTACTGGACTGGTGGAAGACGATTCACTAGTTGTTGATTCTTCAGTAGTCGATGTTTCTGGACTGGTGGAAGACGATTCACTAGTTGTTGATTCTTCAGTAGTCGATGTTTCTGGACTGGTGGAAGACGATTCACTAGTTGTTGATTCTTCAGTAGTCGATGTTACTGGACTGGTGGAAGACGATTCACTAGTTGTTGATTCTTCAGTAGTCGATGTTTCTGGACTGGTGGAAGACGATTCACTAGTTGTTGATTCTTCAGTAGTCGATGTTTCTGGACTGGTGGAAGACGATTCACTTGTTGTTGATTCTTCATTGGTCGACGTAACTGGACTGGTGGAAGACGATTCACTCGTTGTGGATTCTTCAGTAGTCGATGTTTCTGGACTGGTGGAAGACGATTCACTAGTTGTTGATTCTTCAGTAGTCGATGTTTCTGGACTGGTGGAAGACGATTCACTAGTTGTTGATTCTTCAGTAGTCGATGTTACTGGACTGGTGGAAGACGATTCACTAGTTGTTGATTCTTCAGTAGTCGATGTTTCTGGACTGGTGGAAGACGATTCACTAGTTGTTGATTCTTCAGTAGTCGATGTAACTGGACTGGTGGAAGACGATTCACTAGTTGTTGATTCTTCAGTAGTCGATGTTACTGGACTGGTGGAAGACGATTCACTAGTTGTTGATTCTTCAGTAGTCGATGTTTCTGGACTGGTGGAAGACGATTCACTAGTTGTTGATTCTTCAGTAGTCGATGTTTCTGGACTGGTGGAAGACGATTCACTAGTTGTTGATTCTTCAGTAGTCGATGTTACTGGACTGGTGGAAGACGATTCACTAGTTGTTGATTCTTCAGTAGTCGATGTTTCTGGACTGGTGGAAGACGATTCACTAGTTGTTGATTCTTCAGTAGTCGATGTTACTGCACTGGTGGAAGACGATTCACTAGTTGTTGATTCTTCAGTAGTCGATGTTATTGGACTGGTGGAAGACGATTCACTAGTTGTTGATTCTTCAGTTGTCGATGTTTCTGGACTGGTGGAAGACGATTCACTAGTTGTTGATTCTTCAGTAGTCGATGTTTCTGGACTGGTGGAAGACGATTCACTAGTTGTTGATTCTTCAGTTGTCGATGTTACTGGACTGGTGGAAGACGATTCACTAGTTGTTGATTCTTCAGTTGTCGATGTTACTGGACTGGTGGAAGACGATTCACTAGTTGTTGATTCTTCAGTAGTCGATGTTACTGCACTGGTGGAAGACGATTCACTAGTTGTTGATTCTTCAGTAGTCGATGTTATTGGACTGGTGGAAGACGATTCACTAGTTATTGATTCTTCAGTTGTCGATGTTTCTGGACTGGTGGAAGACGATTCACTAGTTGTTGATTCTTCAGTAGTCGATGTTTCTGGACTGGTGGAAGACGATTCACTAGTTGTTGATTCTTCAGTAGTCGATGTTTCTGGACTGGTGGAAGACGATTCACTAGTTGTTGATTCTTCAGTTGTCGATGTTACTGGACTGGTGGAAGACGATTCACTAGTTGTTGATTCTTCAGTTGTCGATGTTACTGGACTGGTGGAAGACGATTCACTAGTTGTTGATTCTTCAGTTGTCGATGTTACTGGACTGGTGGAAGACGATTCACTAGTTGTTGATTCTTCAGTAGTCGATGTTACTGCACTGGTGGAAGACGATTCACTAGTTGTTGATTCTTCAGTAGTCGATGTTATTGGACTGGTGGAAGACGATTCACTAGTTGTTGATTCTTCAGTTGTCGATGTTTCTGGACTGGTGGAAGACGATTCACTAGTTGTTGATTCTTCAGTAGTCGATGTTTCTGGACTGGTGGAAGACGATTCACTAGTTGTTGATTCTTCAGTAGTCGATGTTTCTGGACTGGTGGAAGACGATTCACTAGTTGTTGATTCTTCAGTTGTCGATGTTACTGGACTGGTGGAAGACGATTCACTAGTTGTTGATTCTTCAGTTGTCGATGTTACTGGACTGGTGGAAGACGATTCACTAGTTGTTGATTCTTCAGTAGTCGATGTTATTGGACTGGTGGAAGACGATTCACTAGTTGTTGATTCTTCAGTTGTCGATGTTTCTGGACTGGTGGAAGACGATTCACTAGTTGTTGATTCTTCAGTAGTCGATGTTTCTGGACTGGTGGAAGACGATTCACTAGTTGTTGATTCTTCAGTAGTCGATGTTACTGGACTGGTGGAAGACGATTCACTAGTTGTTGATTCTTCAGTAGTCGATGTTACTGGACTGGTGGAAGACGATTCACTAGTTGTTGATTCTTCAGTAGTCGATGTTATTGGACTGGTGGAAGACGATTCACTAGTTGTTGATTCTTCAGTTGTCGATGTTTCTGGACTGGTGGAAGACGATTCACTAGTTGTTGATTCTTCAGTAGTCGATGTTTCTGGACTGGTGGAAGACGATTCACTAGTTGTTGATTCTTCAGTTGTCGATGTTACTGGACTGGTGGAAGACGATTCACTAGTTGTTGATTCTTCAGTTGTCGATGTTACTGGACTGGTGGAAGACGATTCACTAGTTGTTGATTCTTCAGTAGTCGATGTTACTGGACTGGTGGAAGACGATTCACTAGTTGTTGATTCTTCAGTTGTCGATGTTACTGGACTGGTGGAAGACGATTCACTAGTTGTTGATTCTTCAGTTGTCGATGTTACTGGACTGGTGGAAGACGATTCACTAGTTGTTGATTCTTCAGTAGTCGATGTTACTGCACTGGTGGAAGACGATTCACTAGTTGTTGATTCTTCAGTAGTCGATGTTACTGGACTGGTGGAAGACGATTCACTAGTTGTTGATTCTTCAGTTGTCGATGTTACTGGACTGGTGGAAGACGATTCACTAGTTGTTGATTCTTCAGTTGTCGATGTTACTGGACTGGTGGAAGACGATTCACTAGTTGTTGATTCTTCAGTAGTCGATGTTATTGGACTGGTGGAAGACGATTCACTAGTTGTTGATTCTTCAGTTGTCGATGTTACTGGACTGGTGGAAGACGATTCACTAGTTGTTGATTCTTCAGTAGTCGATGTTACTGGACTGGTGGAAGACGATTCACTAGTTGTTGATTCTTCAGTAGTCGATGTTACTGGACTGGTGGAAGACGATTCACTAGTTGTTGATTCTTCAGTTGTCGATGTTTCTGGACTGGTGGAAGACGATTCACTAGTTGTTGATTCTTCAGTTGTCGATGTTACTGGACTGGTGGAAGACGATTCACTAGTTGTTGATTCTTCAGTTGTCGATGTTACTGGACTGGTGGAAGACGATTCACTAGTTGTTGATTCTTCAGTTGTCGATGTTACTGGACTGGTGGAAGACGATTCACTAGTTGTTGATTCTTCAGTTGTCGATGTTTCTGGACTGGTGGAAGACGATTCACTAGTTGTTGATTCTTCAGTTGTCGATGTTACTGGACTGGTGGAAGACGATTCACTAGTTGTTGATTCTTCAGTTGTCGATGTTACTGGACTGGTGGAAGACGATTCACTAGTTGTTGATTCTTCAGTAGTCGATGTTACTGGACTGGTGGAAGACGATTCACTAGTTGTTGATTCTTCAGTTGTCGATGTTACTGGACTGGTGGAAGACGATTCACTAGTTGTTGATTCTTCAGTTGTCGATGTTACTGGACTGGTGGAAGACGATTCACTAGTTGTTGATTCTTCAGTAGTCGATGTTATTGGACTGGTGGAAGACGATTCACTAGTTGTTGATTCTTCAGTTGTCGATGTTTCTGGACTGGTGGAAGACGATTCACTAGTTGTTGATTCTTCAGTAGTCGATGTTTCTGGACTGGTGGAAGACGATTCACTAGTTGTTGATTCTTCAGTTGTCGATGTTACTGGACTGGTGGAAGACGATTCACTAGTTGTTGATTCTTCAGTTGTCGATGTTACTGGACTGGTGGAAGACGATTCACTAGTTGTTGATTCTTCAGTAGTCGATGTTACTGCACTGGTGGAAGACGATTCACTAGTTGTTGATTCTTCAGTAGTCGATGTTATTGGACTGGTGGAAGACGATTCACTAGTTGTTGATTCTTCTGTTGTCGATGTTTCTGGACTGGTGGAAGACGATTCACTAGTTGTTGATTCTTCAGTAGTCGATGTTACTGCACTGGTGGAAGACGATTCACTAGTTGTTGATTCTTCAGTAGTCGATGTTATTGGACTGGTGGAAGACGATTCACTAGTTGTTGATTCTTCAGTTGTCGATGTTTCTGGACTGGTGGAAGACGATTCACTAGTTGTTGATTCTTCAGTAGTCGATGTTTCTGGACTGGTGGAAGACGATTCACTAGTTGTTGATTCTTCAGTTGTCGATGTTACTGGACTGGTGGAAGACGATTCACTAGTTGTTGATTCTTCAGTTGTCGATGTTACTGGACTGGTGGAAGACGATTCACTAGTTGTTGATTCTTCAGTAGTCGATGTTACTGCACTGGTGGAAGACGATTCACTAGTTGTTGATTCTTCAGTAGTCGATGTTATTGGACTGGTGGAAGACGATTCACTAGTTGTTGATTCTTCAGTTGTCGATGTTTCTGGACTGGTGGAAGACGATTCACTAGTTGTTGATTCTTCAGTAGTCGATGTTTCTGGACTGGTGGAAGACGATTCACTAGTTGTTGATTCTTCAGTAGTCGATGTTTCTGGACTGGTGGAAGACGATTCACTAGTTGTTGATTCTTCAGTTGTCGATGTTACTGGACTGGTGGAAGACGATTCACTAGTTGTTGATTCTTCAGTTGTCGATGTTACTGGACTGGTGGAAGACGATTCACTAGTTGTTGATTCTTCAGTTGTCGATGTTACTGGACTGGTGGAAGACGATTCACTAGTTGTTGATTCTTCAGTAGTCGATGTTACTGCACTGGTGGAAGACGATTCACTAGTTGTTGATTCTTCAGTAGTCGATGTTATTGGACTGGTGGAAGACGATTCACTAGTTGTTGATTCTTCAGTTGTCGATGTTTCTGGACTGGTGGAAGACGATTCACTAGTTGTTGATTCTTCAGTAGTCGATGTTTCTGGACTGGTGGAAGACGATTCACTAGTTGTTGATTCTTCAGTAGTCGATGTTTCTGGACTGGTGGAAGACGATTCACTAGTTGTTGATTCTTCAGTTGTCGATGTTACTGGACTGGTGGAAGACGATTCACTAGTTGTTGATTCTTCAGTTGTCGATGTTACTGGACTGGTGGAAGACGATTCACTAGTTGTTGATTCTTCAGTAGTCGATGTTATTGGACTGGTGGAAGACGATTCACTAGTTGTTGATTCTTCAGTTGTCGATGTTTCTGGACTGGTGGAAGACGATTCACTAGTTGTTGATTCTTCAGTAGTCGATGTTTCTGGACTGGTGGAAGACGATTCACTAGTTGTTGATTCTTCAGTAGTCGATGTAACTGGACTGGTGGAAGACGATTCACTAGTTGTTGATTCTTCAGTAGTCGATGTTACTGGACTGGTGGAAGACGATTCACTAGTTGTTGATTCTTCAGTAGTCGATGTTATTGGACTGGTGGAA
Organism: Episyrphus balteatus; assembly: GCF_945859705.1. Lineage (NCBI taxonomy): Eukaryota > Metazoa > Arthropoda > Insecta > Diptera > Syrphidae > Episyrphus > Episyrphus balteatus. The sequence goes on along the minus strand of NC_079134.1, from coordinate 9,723,332 downwards.
GACGATTCACTAGTTGTTGATTCTTCAGTTGTCGATGTTTCTGGACTGGTGGAAGACGATTCACTAGTTGTTGATTCTTCAGTAGTCGATGTTTCTGGACTGGTGGAAGACGATTCACTAGTTGTTGATTCTTCAGTTGTCGATGTTACTGGACTGGTGGAAGACGATTCACTAGTTGTTGATTCTTCAGTTGTCGATGTTACTGGACTGGTGGAAGACGATTCACTAGTTGTTGATTCTTCAGTAGTCGATGTTACTGGACTGGTGGAAGACGATTCACTAGTTGTTGATTCTTCAGTTGTCGATGTTACTGGACTGGTGGAAGACGATTCACTAGTTGTTGATTCTTCAGTTGTCGATGTTACTGGACTGGTGGAAGACGATTCACTAGTTGTTGATTCTTCAGTAGTCGATGTTACTGCACTGGTGGAAGACGATTCACTAGTTGTTGATTCTTCAGTAGTCGATGTTACTGGACTGGTGGAAGACGATTCACTAGTTGTTGATTCTTCAGTTGTCGATGTTACTGGACTGGTGGAAGACGATTCACTAGTTGTTGATTCTTCAGTAGTCGATGTAACTGGACTGGTGGAAGACGATTCACTAGTTGTTGATTCTTCAGTAGTCGATGTTTCTGGACTGGTGGAAGACGATTCACTAGTTGTTGATTCTTCAGTTGTCGATGTTTCTGGACTGGTGGAAGACGATTCACTAGTTGTTGATTCTTCAGTAGTCGATGTTTCTGGACTGGTGGAAGACGATTCACTAGTTGTTGATTCTTCAGTAGTCGATGTAACTGGACTGGTGGAAGACGATTCACTAGTTGTTGATTCTTCAGTAGTCGATGTTACTGGACTGGTGGAAGACGATTCACTAGTTGTTGATTCTTCAGTAGTCGATGTTACTGGACTGGTGGAAGACGATTCACTAGTTGTTGATTCTTCAGTAGTCGATGTTACTGGACTGGTGGAAGACGATTCACTAGTTGTTGATTCTTCAGTAGTCGATGTTACTGGACTGGTGGAAGACGATTCACTAGTTGTTGATTCGTCTGTAGTCGATGTTACTGGACTGGTGGAAGACGATTCACTAGTTGTTGATTCTTCAGTTGTCGATGTTACTGGACTGGTGGAAGACGATTCACTAGTTGTTGATTCTTCAGTAGTCGATGTAACTGGACTGGTGGAAGACGATTCACTAGTTGTTGATTCTTCAGTAGTCGATGTGACTGGACTGGTGGAAGACGATTCACTAGTTGTTGATCCTTCAGCAGTCGATGTTACTGGACTGGTGGAAGACGATTCACTAGTTGTTGATTCTTCAGTTGTCGATGTTACTGGACTGGTGGAAGACGATTCACTAGTTGTTGATTCTTCAGTAGTCGATGTAACTGGACTGGTGGAAGACGATTCAATAGTTGTTGATTCTTCAGTAGTCGATGTTTCTGGACTGGTGGAAGACGATTCACTAGTTGTTGATTCTTCAGTAGTCGATGTTACTGGACTGGTGGAAGACGATTCACTAGTTGTTGATTCTTCAGTAGTCGATGTTACTGGACTGGTGGAAGACGATTCACTAGTTGTTGATTCTTCAGTAGTCGATGTTACTGGACTGGTGGAAGACGATTCACTAGTTGTTGATTCTTCAGTAGTCGATGTTACTGGACTGGTGGAAGACGATTCACTAGTTGTTGATTCGTCTGTAGTCGATGTTACTGGACTGGTGGAAGACGATTCACTAATTGTTGATTCTTCAGTAGTCGATGTTACTGGACTGGTGGAAGACGATTCACTAGTTGTTGATTCGTCAGTAGTCGATGTTACTGGACTGGTGGAAGACGATTCACTAGTTGTTGATTCTTCAGTTGTCGATGTTACTGGACTGATGGAAGACGATTCACTAGTTGTTGATTCTTCAGTTGTCGATGATACTGGACTGGTGGAAGACGATTCACTAGTTGTTGATTCTTCAGTAGTCGATGAAACTGGACTGGTGGAAGACGATTCACTAGTTGTTGATTCTTCAGTAGTCGATGTGACTGGACTGGTGGAAGACGATTCACTAGTTGTTGATCCTTCAGCAGTCGATGTTACTGGACTGGTGGAAGACGATTCACTAGTTGTTGATTCTTCAGTTGTCGATGTTACTGGACTGGTGGAAGACGATTCACTAGTTGTTGATTCTTCAGTAGTCGATGTTATTGGACTGGTGGAAGACGATTCACTAGTTTTTGATTCTTCAGTAGTCGATGTTTCTGGACTGGTGGAAGACGATTCACTAGTTGTTGATTCTTCAGTAGTCGATGTTTCTGGACTGGTGGAAGACGATTCACTAGTTGTTGATTCTTCAGTAGTCGATGTTACTGGACTGGTGGAAGACGATTCACTAGTTGTTGATTCTTCAGTAGTCGATGTTACTGGACTGGTGGAAGACGATTCACTAGTTGTTGATTCTTCAGTAGTCGATGTTACTGGACTGGTGGAAGACGATTCACTAGTTGTTGATTCTTCAGTAGTCGATGTTACTGGACTGGTGGAAGACGATTCAGTAGTTGTTGATTCGTCTGTAGTCGATGTTACTGGACTGGTGGAAGACGATTCACTAGTTGTTGATTCTTCAGTTGTCGATGTTACTGGACTGGTGGAAGACGATTCACTAATTGTTGATTCTTCAGTAGTCGATGTTACTGGACTGGTGGAAGACGATTCACTAGTTGTTGATTCTTCAGTAGTCGATGTAACTGGACTGGTTGAAGACGATTCACTAGTAGTTGATTCGTCTGTAGTCGATGTTACTGGACTGGTGGAAGACGATTCACTAGTTGTTGATTCTTCAGTAGTCGATGTTACTTGACTGGTGGAAGACGATTCACTAGTTGTTGATTCTTCAGTAGTCGATGTTACTGGACTGGTGGAAGACGATTCACTAGTTGTTGATTCTTCAGTAGTCGATGTTACTGGACTGGTGGAAGACGATTCACTAGTTGTTGATTCTTCAGTAGTCGATGTTTCTGGACTGGTGGAAGACGATTCACTAGTTGTTGATTCTACAGTAGTCGATGTTACTGGACTGGTGGAAGACGATTCACTAGTTGTTGATTCTTCAGTAGTCGATGTTTCTGGACTGGTGGAAGACGATTCACCAGTTGTTGATTCTTCAGTAGTCGATGTTACTGGACTGGTGGAAGACGATTCACTAGTTGTTGATTCTTCAGTAGTCGATGTTTCTGGACTGGTGGAAGACGATTCACTAGTTGTTGATTCTTCAGTAGTCGATGTTTCTGGACTGGTGGAAGACGATTCACTAGTTGTTGATTCTACAGTAGTCGATGTTACTGGACTGGTGGAAGACGATTCACTAGTTGTTGATTCTTCAGTAGTCGATGTTTCTGGACTGGTGGAAGACGATTCACTAGTTGTTGATTCTTCAGTAGTCGATGTTTCTGGACTGGTGGAAGACGATTCACTAGTTGTTGATTCTTCAGTAGTCGATGTTACTGGACTGGTGGAAGACGATTCACTAGTTGTTGATTCTTCAGTAGTCGATGTTTCTGGACTGGTGGAAGACGATTCACTAGTTGTTGATTCTTCAGTAGTCGATGTGACTGGACTGGTGGAAGACGATTCACTAGTTGTTGATTCTTCAGTAGTCGATGTTACTGGACTGGTGGAAGACGATTCACTAGTTGTTGATTCTTCAGTTGTCGATGTTACTGGACTGGTGGAAGACGATTCACTAATTGTTGATTCTTCAGTAGTCGATGTTACTGGACTGGTGGAAGACGATTCACTAGTTGTTGATTCTTCAGTAGTCGATGTAACTGGACTGGTTGAAGACGATTCACTAGTAGTTGATTCGTCTGTAGTCGATGTTACTGGACTGGTGGAAGACGATTCACTAGTTGTTGATTCTTCAGTAGTCGATGTTACTGGACTGGTGGAAGACGATTCACTAGTTGTTGATTCTTCAGTAGTCGATGTAACTGGACTGGTGGAAGACGATTCACTAGTTGTTGATTCTTCAGTAGTCGATGTAAGTGGATTGGTAGAAGAAGATTCACTCGTTGTGGATTCTTCAGTAGTCGTGTAATCTGTTGTCGTTGGTTCTGGACCGCACATTAATATTTTATCTTCGTCAAGTTCGTCACAATCATCACCATCGCAAACATAACAGGAAATACTCTGGGACTTACCTGAATTAAAATATTTTTTATAAATTTTCTTTCGATTTTATTTTTGACATTTCCATTGCGTGTGTGTTTTTAAAATAAATTCACGGATAACCTCATTTTATTAGCTTCACATTTTTTTCTAGTATTGTCCGATTTTTCTTTATTAAATTACTTTGGATTTTAATTATTTCACAATCGGACATTATATTAATTTTTTGCACAGTATAAAAAAACATTGCACTTCAGAAACGTCAATGAAAATGTATTATCAACTTTTTTTGTTCTTCTAATCATAGAACTGATTAGTGATGATAACCTTACCTGTAGCCGCCATGAACCCCAGTATCAGCAAAAATATCCATCGGTTTAAGTACATACTTATGTACTAATGTTTCTAATAAAATTTACCAATTTAATTTATTTTCCGTTTTTAGGATCTAATTTTTACCAAGCACAATATTTCCGCTGCAGGTTTCTTCCTTAACTAATCTAACTGGAAAAAACATTAGGCAGTTGGTTCGCGCTTTCAAAAATTTTTACTTCAATTGTTTCTTATCAGAATTTTGGTCTTGAGAGCACTTAAGATACGAATATCTATTACCTGTCTTAAGCTTTGCATTGCAATCAACCAATAGATTTAAACCTTACATAGAGTAGCCGAAAAAAAAAATCTAATCAATTAATTTATCAATATAATCTTACCTTAAAAATCAGAAAATAAAATCTTTTCTATTTTCGAAAATTGTTAATTTTGTTTCGTGTTTTGTTGACAAGTTATTGCCCAACAAATACAAAGTTTATCTGGTTTAGAATCCCTTATTAGTAACATCAGAACAATACAGCGAAACGAATAGACAACGTTGGAACATGGGCTTTGATCTGAGATGATAGGACATTATCAAGCTTCATGACAATGTACTGATTGGTACTGACCTAAATTTTGACCAATAGCTCACAAAATACCTTTTCTTCTTGCACAATGTACAATGTACAATGTACAATGTACAATGTACAATGTACAATGTACAATGTACAATGTACAATGTACAATGTACAATGTACAATGTACAATGTACAATGTACAATGTACAATGTACAATGTACAATGTACAATGTACAATGTACAATGTACAATGTACAATGTACAATGTACAATGTACAATGTACAATGTACAATGTACAATGTACAATGTACAATGTACAATGTACAATGTACAATGTACAATGTACAATGTACAATGTACAATGTACAATGTACAATGTACAATGTACAATGTACAATGTACAATGTACAATGTATAAAAAATACAAAATAAAAAACTTGACGTTTTATGTGCAAAATGTCTTAACCACTGATTCCACCTCAATAATGACGGCATTACCAACAGTTAGAAAGCTGTATTGCAGTTTTATTACTTGTCATACTATGTATTTCAAACGCAATTGCCATTTTGAATGGGCATTTCACGTGCATAACCTAGTCATTGATAAAAAGAAAAAAACATTTTAGCCCCGACCTCGCAAAAGCTAACCCTTCTCCACTTCCTCTATAAATTTCTTTGTTTTTACTCAAAACTTGTATAAAATTGGCAATAAAACAACAGAGATATAAAACTGTTTTTATATTATCTTTATTTGTCAATTACAAACGAGTAAGTACCTAGATATCTATGGTACCTAATTGAAGAATGGTGAATGGTGAAACTTAAATATCAAAATTTATACAAATATATTTTGAGATTTACGTTAAGTGCATACTAGTAAATGGTCTAAACAAAAAAAAAGTCCCCTATCAATGAAATCTTAACAAAGCGGCTTCTTGAAATTGAAATCTTATCAAGAGCATACTTGAGTGAAACGTTTGTTATTCTTTACTCATAGGAAATATATTTTTATATGATGTAGAATTAAATAAAAAACACTTGAGTTATCAAACATTTTTGTTGGCTTATTTGCTCAAAAAAATCACTTTTTTTAAAACCGGACAAAAAAGGAATATTTCCGCCAGAGTACCTAACTTAACTAGTCATAAAGATATTGTTGTTGGTTTTTTATTGTATTTGGTAAAAAACCACCTAAGTGCATTTGTTTAAGGTTATAAATAAAATAAAAATAAAAATACACTGAGTTATTATGAGCTTTTAATTTCTGATGAGTGAAAAGTTGATTTTTTAGTGGAAAGGTAAAAATGTACCTGGTTCAAAGTCGAATGTTCTTAAATTCTTAAAACTGATAACTCGATGTACAATTTTAGCATTTAGGCTTATTTTTAAATTCAGATAAGAATATGACTCAGGTTATAGAGGAACTTCTTTCTGCAGAGCTCATCGATTGACCCAGTTTGGAAGGGTTCAACCTAGAATCAGCGCTGATTGTACTTTTCTGATCAGGTGCTCTAAGAACCAAAAATCATGAAATTCTGATTAAATATGTTGCTGGACTCCTCAGGGTATGCATCTATTTTTGTTCGCTGCAGTTAAAACTATGAAGGTATTCGCAATTAATAAATAGAGCATACCTAGTAGGCGTTCGCGTCCAATGGATTTTGGAAGTAAACTACTGTTGGCTTTTTTAAGGACCAAACAGGAGAACCTCAGGAGCTCGTTAAAATTGATTCTTAGATACTTGGCAAAGCGTTTCTTACTGTCAATTTAGTTCCATCTGAAAGTGTCAGTGAGATGGTGCATCAGCTTGCAACCGAAAGACTTCTCCATCTTCCTGTTCAATTTACTATAGAACTCATACAGTTTTCGGATGTGAGCTTCAACTTTGCTAGCAGCTATGAACTTGAACTTTCTTTATTCTTTACTCGAGTGACAAATGAAGACACAGTGTCAAATTTGATTAGTGTATCATGCTTTACTCACTAGAAACCCCAATCCATATTTTTCTTTATATAAAAATGGAATGGATACCTGACCGACCTTTTTGAAAAATGCCTTATTATTCCCACCTTTTAGGTACATAAAGGCCTAACTAATATTTTAAATACTTTCTTTTTCAATTTTTTTATTTCCTTTGGCAGTACCTACCGGATGCCCAATTTTTTTTTTATTGTTTATTTATTTTAAAAAGTTATTCCAAGAAATTAAAAAGTTTTTAGATAAGATTATTTAGATTAGGGTAATCGGATAAACGCATTTTAGGAACCTATTATTTAATTTATATGATTAGAGCAAAGTTTTAGTTTATAATCTATTTTTACCCAATTCTAGTATTAGCTGCATTATAATTAAAATAAACTGATAGGTAATGGATTAAGGCTTATTCACACTGACTAAATAAATTTGTTTCACAAAGTTGTCCCCCAATGGCAAATGGCATCGCTGACCAAACTGAAACCAACCCATCATAATTATGAATGCCAAAGTTGCCATATGGCATCGGGCCCTTCCAAGAAAATGTAGACATTTACAATTTTTTAAAATTTTTATCTAGGTTTAGTCAGGGAGCCTAAGGAACACATTAAACTTTCTAGTGTTGTATGGGGCTCGTTATAGCGAACACGAAAACGGATCAGGCAATTTTTTGAAAAAAAAAATTCTAACAGATGTGATTTTATTTTACTAACCCCATCATTCATAACCAACATATTTACAAAAACAAAGTTAAAAAAGTAAATGAAATTAGATGTAAAACTGACAAAAGAAGTTAAAACAGTACAAAATTTATACCACGAAAGTATGTAGGTATACAGAAAAGAAAAAACTATGAAAATCGAAGTTAAAAGTATAAATTCCTTAATTTTTTTCAGGGTATCCCCTTACCCTTGACGAGGAAAAACTTACTTGAAGGCATTTATTTTGCTAGTGTTTTTTTGAATATTTGGGCCGAATCTTATACACTTTTCCTATAAAGCTCGTATCAGCTAATACTTTGACTGCTTTCCAACCAACTAAAAAGACATCAGTTTTATCCAAATCAAATATATAAAATGGTATTCCTTTTATATATAAGTAGTAAGTACATTACATACCATTACGAAACATATAGGTCGTTTCCTTTTAATGACAAATGGAGCTTAGTTTTAATGAGTCTTTTTTTTCTTGAGAAATAAGTATGATTTTTAAAATAAATTAACGCTTTATATGTCAAAAACGTATATTTTAAAATTAATGACATGTAAGCACTTACTTGAATAATAATAAAACACGTATTTCTTTTAAAAAAATCAATATTTTTATTTTTTCGTCATTAATTACTAGTACAAAAATCCGAAAATTAAAAAAAAACAAATTATTTAATATTTACTTTTACACATTTTCCGAAAATCCATAAAGAAAACCTTGCAAGTTAAGATATACATATATGTATATTTTCTGAATTTGAATTAAGCATGGGTTAAATATTTTCCAGAAAACTAAACTTTCAAAACAAACTGCCAATAAAATACTAGTAACGGCAATTCTCTGAAATATTTTGTACTATTTCCATAAAATATTACATACCTGTTGAAGACAAAAGAAATTTTCAAGCTTCGTATGCTTTTTTGTGGATTCTTTTTCGTTTGTTACAGAAATGTCACATGGTAATATAAAGGGTTAAGATGCTAAGCTCTTTTTATTAAATTATGTCAACTCGTTTACACAAGTCAAGTTTATAAACAACATACTTTTTTGGTGCGAATATTGTTTCAAAAGGGTCGAAAATACATTACTGTGACTCACTATAATTTTCATCAGATTGATAGTGGAGTAACTAAAGATCAAAAATTGGCAATATTAGGGAACCCGGCCGAACAGCTTAGATTTTCATGATCTTTTTTTTTCAAACGTCGGTAATTTAAAATACTTTAAAGTCTATAGATTAAAAATTGCCGGTGTTGCCGTTTTGATTTTTTAAATTTAATTGAAGATTTTTGTGAACAAAAACAAATTTTTTTCAAAAATTTTTCTTAAATTTCATAAACAATCTTCCATAGTTCAAGCGGTAGATGCAATTTTCTTATTAATTGACTTCAAACACAAAAAAAAATATTTGAACACAACGGCAACACCTAAAATATACATTTTTTTAAAAGCTAGAAGCTTAGTCATATGTGTAAAATTAAAATTAAGTTAATTGAATGAACGGCTTTTGAAAGAATGGTAATTGAACTCAGATTTTTGAAAAAAAAAATTATTGAAAAAATTTTAACATGTCGTTTTTTAAACTTGGTCCTAATATAAAATGCATTTATTTTCAATTTTTTTTGGCCGCATTTATTATGATTTCAAATTATAAAAGGAAATGTCAATATGTATTACGGTTTATGAAAACAAATTAAAAAGAAGAAGAACTTTTTTTAATAAAAGTTTATTTTTTTTAAAGTTCAATATCTAATCATAAAACTATTTTTTATTCATTTAATAACCGTTACTGTTGAAAGTTAAATAGCAAAAATTTAAAGTTCCTATTTACCACAGTCTTTGAGAAAATTAATTACTTCAATGTAAAAATTCAGTTTTAATAAAAAAAAAAACCATTGAAATTGAAGTAATTTTTCATTTTTTTTTTTCAAAAGTGTGATATATTTTACCTTTTTTGCTTCGAAATTCAACTGATAATATTTATGGCCAAAAATTTTTTTTAAATAAATTCATGTTTTATTAGAAAAAGTTTGAAAAAAAGTCATTTTAAATTTTTCTAATAACATTTTTTTTTTTTAATTCTGAGTTTGAGGACCATTTTTTCAAAAAGTCTTGATTAAATTTAGTGGATTTAAATTTAAGAGATAAGAATGAGCTTCTGGCTTTTTAAAAATGTATTTTAAAATATTGTAGGTGTTGTTTTCAAAATATTTTTTTTCTGTTTGAGGTCAGAATGTTAGAAAATTGCATTTATCGCTTAAACGATGGAAGATTGTCCCTAACTGCCTTTTATATATTTTCCTTAAATTACCTAGAGAATCTTTTGCTATCATTTGTTTTATGAAATTCAAGCAAAAAAAAATGGTTTTGTTAAAAAAAAAATTTAATTTTAAAAAACAATACGGCAACACCGCACCGGCAATTTTTAATCTATAGACTTTAAAGTATTTTTAATTACCTACGTTTGAAAAAAAAATATCGTCAAAATCAGAGCTGTTCGGCCGGGTTCCCTAATAATTTGCTTTAGTTACTCTACTATGAGATTACTTGTCGGAAAGAGGACAAGACTTAACAACCAGTTTCAAGAAACAATGAAACTAAAATCGAAATTGAAATCGCGTATAATTGTTTTCTGTGAACTACCTTTCGATCATCTTTATGTTTCCCAAAACTTTTTTAATCCAGTAACTAGTCATTTGCATAATTATATTACATACATATATACAAATATTTTCCGCACCTTAAATTTTGTTTGTTTTGCTATTTAACTTCGAAAAATAATGTTATCAATATCGATTTAAGTAAATTCTAGAATATTTGTTTTCATATTGGATCGATTTCCAAATCTTTTCGAGTGAAAGTAAAATGTAGAACCTAGGTCAAGCCGGTCTTAAAGGGTCGCCGAAGGCTGTCAAATTTTTTACCACACTCTATTTGGTAAAACGAAGGCACCTCTGTCTTGCCCAGAATAATGCCGCCGGTAGTACCAAAAACCAATACTGACCTAGTAAAAAAACCAAACTTTAAGAACTTTAACGCCCTCTATCTTCGTGAGGAGTAAAGTACAATTCATAGAAGTTGAAATAAATCAATTTTAAAATTTGCGGAGTGAGGGTAAATGGGGAAGAAGCGTAAATAATTTTTTTGATGTCAACAATTTTCTGCAATGGCAGTTAAAAAAACACGATTTTTTTCATATGTTGAAATCTTTGGTAAAAAAAAACGATTGCTATTTTTGTGTTCAACAACTCATAATGTGCAAATATGAGTGAATACAAAATTCAAGAATGCTCGAATATCCCATGGAGCACCTTATAAATTGTTTCTTAAAATGTGCTATAATACCAGATACAGATAGTTATAATTTTTCGATTAGATAAATAAATTATTATCTTTTCGAACACCTGGGAAAATTGAAAATATAGATTAAATTCGCTCAATATTAACTTTATTCAATCACATTTTTTGTCGACAGTACGAATCAAAACAGAATTTCAAGAGTCTCTAAAGTAGAAAGAGGATTTACAATTTCATCATGGATATTAAATTGAATCTTTTCATTTTGGGAATAATTTTAACTATTTCTGTTTCCTGTGAAGCTGGTATTTAAACATATTATATTAAAAAAATTAAAATCAATTCAATACAAATGTTGTGTTCTTTTTTTTAGTAAAATGCATACAGTGTAATAGTACAGACAAAAAATGCCAAACGGAAGATGGTTCATTTCCAGTGACAGATTGCCCAACAGAGTCAACACAATGTTTTACTTTAATTGGTAAGTGGTGGTTTTCAATGCCGTCTTTACCATAAGGACAAACGGGGCCCGTGCCCAGGGCCCCCATTCTCAGGGGGCCCCGAAGGAACGAATATTATATTCTCAAAACATTTTTGTCGGTCAGACCATCTACCAAAAAATTTTAGTTTTTATATGGCAACCAAACAATCAAATACATTTTTTTCTACACCTATACGGAAAATATATGTTTTCAAAAAGAAAACAAAATATGTGGCGTTGTATGCCGAAAAAAATTTAATTCCAAACCACCAAACCCAAATTCAATTTTCAAAAAAAAAAATAAGACAATAATATTTTCAAAAAACAAGAAAAATAATTTTTTTTCCACTGTAGGTAAGATTATTTATTATTTATTAATAAAAACAACGAATTCTCTTCCATTATCTTTTTCCTTAAATAATAATTTCGTTTGAAGTTTGCAAAACTGTCAAATTTGTAGTGCGTGTTAAAATCAGTGTAAAAATATGAGTAGATTCGTATTAAAAGACGAAAAAGAATCAATTCGTCGGCAAAAAACATCAATACTTTCTCCGTTGGAAAACGTTTGAGAAAAAACTATTGCCGGCTCGTCGACGGTACATCAATGTTTTGGTTCAATGGAAAACGCCATGGTACAATGGTTTTAATTTGAATTGCGAATTGCTCTCGTATTTAAAGATTGACACATAAAATTCATTAAATAACTTTAACAAAAATTGTTTTTCAAAAAAAAAAAATTAATTTTTTTGTTTAATCCAAAATAATTTTTTTTTAGGTTTTCTTAGTTTTAATATCAGTATAAACCTTTTTATGTAAAAATTTTCATTAAAATCGGTTGTGTCGTTTTCATCAAGAAATCGGTTCTATGGCAAGTAGGTACCGTTAATAACGGTCCAAAAAATATTTTTCTTCTTTCAAAAGTGCGGCCTTATTTGCAGCAAAACATATTTTTTTTTTTCAAAGCAAAATCGTTATCCGTTTTTGAGAAAATTGCAATATCTCGAAAACTTTATATTGGAGATATCCGTTGAAAAAGAGACATTAAAATAAAAAGGCAAAAAATAAAAAAAACGGCTCTTGAAAATTACGTAGAAATCGTCTGTACCGAGTTTTTAGCAAATCTATCAATCCGTTTGAGCTCTTTTTTCCAATTCTTCAAACTGAAACTTATAACGGATACAGGGTACAATTATTGGCAGTGGCAACGATTGATGTCTCGATGCACGTATTATTGGCACCCCCTTTACTTTATATGAAACGATATATTGGCACCCCTTTTTAACCATAACCATTGCCTTTAAGCCAACCATTGTACTTGTTTTACTTTCCAAAAGGGCCCCAAAATTCTTGTGTGCCCAAGGGCCCCAGGATAGTTAAAGACGGCCCTGGTGGTTTTAAGTGAATTTGAACAAATAACTTAGGATTATTTTTATGTTTAGTACATTTTTACTGTTTTCACCTAAGTCGAGTGTGACTCTAGAACTCTAGCTTTTTAAAAGCAAAAACTACGCTCGTAATATCCCCAATACTGGAAGTTTACTTTAAGTTAGTTTTTCTAACTTCTTAACTTAACTTAAGAACATACCTAGGTGGTCCAAATTACCAACTACTTTTTATTTTTAAAAGTATGGGGTAAAAGCGAACTGATCTATTTTTGACAACTGATGTCAACAGATCTGGCGGATGAAAAAGTTGAAAGTTTGATTACTATTTCCGGCGCTTCGTCCCATCCGTCACTTATTGGTCGGTTTCATAAGAACGTGTGTATTTTATCGGGCTGTCAGTTGAAAACATCGACGCAACGCACATGATGTGACGTCATCTTTATAACCTAACTGAACAATGTTTGAAGCCATATCAAATGAGCTGCGGCTTTTTTTTCTTATATTTAATTTTTTTCTTCTTATTTTTAAGCTTTAAAATACAGCTCAATCATTTTAAAACAAAAGAAGCTTTTGATTATTCATAACAGGTAATTTTATGTCCAATTCACTTAAATATTAATTCCAAGAATTTGTATTTTTTTGGCAATTATATGTTTGATAAGATATCTTTTTTTATCAACTCTTTTATTTTCAACTTATTGTGAAAGTTTATGATAATTGTTTCCCATCGAGAAATTATTTTTATAAATGCAACATATTCTTAAGTTTGACAGCTCAGTAATTTTGATTTATATTCATTTACACGAAAGCATATTAGACTTCTATAATCGTGTTTACTCCTTAGAGACACTACTGTTGCTTCTTTAAGGCTTTATAGAAGCAAAATTGCTTGTTGAAATGTCCTCTCATAATATAAACTTGCCAAAAAAACATCAACATTAATGTCATTTTACATCAGACGAAATAATTTTATAAAATTTCATTGGGGAGCTTTAATTAATGATGATATGAGGCTATGAGAACAATAGTGGCGTAAGCCACAAAAAGGAAGTTTTGAGCTACGAGTGATTTAAGATACAGGGTTTTTCAAAACAACACTTTTTTGAGTGCCATCTTGTTCTGAGTGTATCAAGCTGCATAAATCTATTTTTGTAATAAAGTAGATATATTAAGAGACCAAGTTTTTATGAAAAACTCATTTTTGAAAAAAAAACCGGTTACGCCACTATTGCTCTCATAGCCTCATATCTACCCTTGCTTTTCAGAAGAAAATGGAAATATTAAGCGTGGATGTGTTAGTAATATCACAGAAAAATCTGATGGAAACAATTACCAAACTTGTACTGGTGATGGATGTAACAATGTAAATACTAATGTTACTATTGCTACTGAGACTCGAAACATTGCTGTTAGAGCAACAACTTCCTGCTACAAATGTCGCAGTGATGAAAATGCAAAATGTGCTGACGCATATGCGGAAAACAATTATAAATCTGAGCCATGCCGAAATGCGATGACATTATCAGGCGATCTTCTATGTTATATTGAGAGATGGAGTAAGTTATTTTTTGAAGATGAATAATATTGTACTAGATTAATTTTGGTTATTTAATTTTTAGATGGTATTGTCATTAGAAGCTGTTTGGCTGACGCTGATGAAAAATCAAGGAAAAATTGCTTAGATACTAACCAAAAGACTTGTAAAACTTGCAAGGGAGATAATTGCAATACCGAAAAGGCCCCAGATTCAGCATATAGCATTGCTCTGACTAGTGGATTATTGGCAGCTTGCCTGTTGGTTTTGAAGTTCTTTTAAGATTTAAATTTCTTGTAGCTCACGTATCTATGCTGATATGTTTTGTATGGATTTCAAAATTCTATTAAGTGTAATGTTAACAATTTGTTTTGTATTTTTTCATTAAAGTTTTTAAATAATAAATACAAAATTTTATTTTTTTTACCAAAATTCTCTAAAGATGATTTTATTTGGAAGACTTTGGGTGCATCGAGTTATCCAAATATTCATTTTCATATGTTCATATGTTCTATAATAACTTCGAAAATAAGAATCGAAATTTGACAAATGAGGTATCCTCAGTTACTGGGTCTGATTAAAACGAAGAAGATAGGGACATTTAGAGTCAAAAACCATGATCTGTAGCTCTGCAAATAGAAAATTATAACTAAAAGAAAAAGTCATTAAAATGAAATATAAATGGATCATTAAAAACCACTTAAAATTGTTCCAAAAAACAGTTAAATTAAAGAGGTTGTTGATTTTAAGGTATTTTCCCGCAGTGTAGAAAACAAATTCGTACAATAACACAAATCACTCAAGTATTAGTGTTCAAATGAGAAAAAAAGAGAAGTTAAGCGTCTTAGGTAGATATAATATTATATTCACTCGGGCGTATACTTACTATTTTGATTAATTTTTTTAAAAGACTGCGTTATTTTAGCTATAATTGTTAAGATGATTTAAAAACAATTTATAATTTATTTCAAGCAAATCCCAGACCTCTAAATGATGGAGAATCCACATGAGGGCCAATCTCGTAAGGAGAATCTTTAGTCCACGCCCCCACCAAATGGGGTATTTTCTTAAAAAAAGAACGCAATAGAGTAGGTACATATTGTAAAAAACTTTAGATAAAGTCGATTTATCGGATTTTTTGGGTTGGGTACTTTGGTCAAATACTTAATGAACTCGGTTAGGTTAAAAGTATTTTCGCTTAACAATTATCAAAAATTATTTTTATCAAAAAAATAAAACCGACTTCTTTGGATCGAAACTTGGATTTTTAGTTTTCTCCAGAGATCAGAAATAACAGTCAACCTTTATTTTCAATTGGTTTCTCTCTGAGAGCTACCACATTACTTTAAATAGTTTCGGCTAAGGTTTGAGATTTATTTTTAAAAATCAAAAATAAAGGTTATCGGTTGAGATTTATTTTTTATTTTTTTAAATATCTCTTAATGGTTGAAATTTTTACAAAAAAATAAATGGAAAAGGTCAACCTGTAACCGTTTTCGCTGAAAATAAATCAAAAATGGTCAATTCAAAGGAAAATGTCGAATATGTCAAGAATGTCTTTATATTGCAAACATAAATATGAAAAGGATGTTTTTTCTAAGTTTATGTATTAAATAATGTATGAACTAAATAGACTCTCAAAGTTCTTTAGACCCAAAATTATATCTCTTATCGTTTAAAGTAAAATCTAAAGACGAAAATGTGTTTTCCACTGTGATTTGAGTCGCTGCGACGACAAGCACAACCAATGCATTTTCGAATATTTCAGGAGACCGATTTTCTAATATCTACGTCAAAGCGTTCAGCTTTCAGAAGCGTTTTCGCCCGCCCAACTTCAAACGGCTATATCTCAGAATTTTGAAAAGAAATGAAAACAATTTTTGATGCCAAAATGGAGGGGGGACTCTAACCTACATTTGGGTACAACTCTCATCCCTATAGGTGCACGCGTTCTCAAACCGAGAGAATTTAAAGGTAAACAAAAAGTTAAGCCCGATTCTGAAAAAATAGGCATGATGTGGAGGTTTAACATGGAAGATGATTTTTTAAAAATCTGACAATGTGCAAAGCGTAGGCCCATGACACAAGCTATCATTTGGCATCACTCCCAAAAATTGCTCTCAAGCGGCTTAGCTTCCAGGAGCGTTCAAAGATTCGGAGATTTTTCGAAAAAAAAAATGTACCCCAACTTTCAAACGCGATTTTCTCGGAATTTTGAAAAAAAAATCCAAAACCCGATTATACCGCTATCGGTTAGCGGAGAATATAAGCTTTCATATGGCACCACTCACATGTCTCTAGGAATTGATACATTTGCAGATGAGATTTATTTTTTTCTCTCAGCGATAAATCTCACTGGTTGACCGAAACATAAAAAATACAAAATAAAGGTTTCTCTCACACCTTGACCGAAATTTTTCTTTTTCTGAAAATAAAGGTTATTTTATGACCTTTATTGAAAATGGCGACAAATAAGAGTTATTAAGGAACCTTTCAAAAGGTTGAGATTAATTTCTGATCTCTGGTTTTCTCATTGATTATAATGTCGAAACTGTTTGAAATTAAGATGGGACCACACTGCAGTCACCAGCTTTCGAATATATAAGGAATTATCCAAATTGGTTCACACAGTCCAAAGTTATGAGGTAACAAACACAAACACAAACACAAAAAAAAAATTGATCCTCCTCCTTTTTGGGAGTCGGTTAAAAAAGAATCAAAATTTTTACATATCCTTCTTCAGCAAAAAATACATTTTACTCGGCACCAATATTGGGTGTGTGATATGTTCAGTACAAAAATATCTATCGTTTGATACCCGTATTGCTATATTGAGCAATTTTACATTTGGTCATTTTTGTATCATATGGGAAAAAAACACATTTTTCCCAACAGTACGAATTTCTATTTTGGACCTTTATTTATCCTTTCAAGTACTCTTACAATTTTAAAATGTTTAAGTATTTTATTATTATGATAATTTTTTTTTTTTTAGCAAAAAACACCATTTTTAATACAAAAGGTTCATGTGACCTCTACGTTACGATAGTCGGATCATCAGTTATATTCTGTTGTGCCCTTCTAATTCTAATTCAATCGCACCGATTAAATTAGAAATAATTTTTCATCATTTATTTTCCCTTGTAACTTTTCTATTGTTATTGTAAGTACCTATAGTCGAGTCAAATTAGACATAAAATTTGTAAAATCTCGGAATCCAGGGAAAGTCGATGCATCTGAAAAAGGAGTATAGGGCTGCATTACTAAAAGGTCAAATAAGAAAGTTAAAAAAAAAATTTCACCGCTCCCGATTACAACAATTTTTACGGACCGTTTACTGTCGGTCCGTATGCAAGCGTTCAATCGGAATTGCTGTCTCATTTTAGATTTTGCTCAAACTTTGTAGGGATGTTCTCTAGGACTGTAAGGAAGCAAATCCGTGATGATTTAATTTTAAGTTGCGTGGTTTCCCCGCTACCCGCACTCGAACTTTTTCAGAAGGTCATTTTTATGTTATTATAGCTTTGCGTCTACTAAAGATATCTTTTTGTTTGAAACGCCATTTTAAAGCTTAAGAGTAGTAATTTTTGAATATATATTAAAAAATTACGTAATAATTATCCCTGAATTAAAAATAATTTTTGAAAAACTGGTAATTTTGCTGATTTTTCATGGTTTTTGACTGGCTCCAGAACCTTGGCTATTATATGTAGGAAGCTTATACTTACCAAATATTAAATATAGATATTTTTCAACAAAATAAATCTAAAATGAACTCGATGGCTGTACTCCTTATGTAAAAATTTTAAGTTCAAAGTATTGAGTATTTTAAAAAAGCTAATTTTTATACTGTCATTTTCTACGATTTGACTAAACGAAGAAATGTGAAACTTACAGTGTGTTAAGCTAAAAGTACGAACTAAATATACTATTGATTTCATGCTTCTGTCTTATGTCAAACATAGTGCAATCATAGCCTTAAGTAGGGGTTTTTTTTGGATTTTTAGCATTTTTGCGAATTTTCAAACAAGCGGTACACTAAGAAGATAATGAAAATAACACAATTTTATTTAGAGGACTTAAAGTTAAAAGTTTCAACTTAACACACTGTTAGTTTCATGTTTCTATCTTTAGTCAAATCGTAAAAAATCATAGTATAAAAAAATATTTTTTCAAAAAACTCAAAACTTTAAACTTAAAATTTTTGCATAAGGAGTACAGCCATCGAGTTAATTTTAGATTTATTTTGCTGAAAAATATCTATATTTAATATTTGGTAAGTATAAGCTTCCTACATATAATAGCCAAGGTTCTGGAGCCAGTCAAAAACCATGAAAAATCAGCAAAATTAAAAGTTTTTCAAAAATTATTTTTAATTCAGGGATAATTATTACGTAATTTTTTAATATATATTCAAAAATTACTACTCTTAAGCTTTAAAATGGCGTTTCAAACAAAAAGATATCTTTAGTAGACGCAAAGCTATAATAACATAAAAATGACCTTCTGAAAAAGTTCGAATGCGGGTAGCGGGGAAACCACGCAACTTAAAATTAAATCATCATGGATTTGCTTCCTTACAGTCCTAGAGAACATCCCTACAAAGTTTGATCAAAATCTAAAATGAGACAGCAATTCCGATTGACGCTTGCATACGGAATGACAGTTAACGGTCCATAAAAACTGTTGTAATCGAGAGCGGTGAAATTTTTTTTTTTTACTTTCTTATTTGACCCTTTTATAATGCAGCCCTATACTCGTTTTTCAGATGCATCGACTTTCCCTGGATTCCGAGGTATAAAGCTAATTTGACTCCACTACTATACTTATTTTTTATTCCACGTACATAAAGAAAATCAAATGAAACTGATTGATATTTTCAAATACTACTTTAGTAGGCAATAATTGAATACTATCAACCAACTACTAATTTCATTAAGTGTTTTAATTCCTATATGATTCATTTTAATATTTAAAATAAAAAAAAAACTTATTATATTGACTTAATTTTATATGTGTATGAAATCCAATCGATGTTAGTATCATTAGATCAACAAAAATTTATATCGCCTCCAGTAATATAAATGTAATCAAAAATGTTTATCTTATCAACAAAAACAAAATTAAGTACTTTTTCACAAAATAAACGTCGTAACGCACAGAGCTAGGAAGGAAGATTTGGCACATTTAATACAAATAATTGTCATTCGTACAGAAAATGACATGACAGTCAAACTGTACAACCTTATTTGTAGTTGTCAAAATTAGTTGCTATATTACTTAAATACTTGTAAACATAATTTGTCATGGAACTGAATTGTGTTAAATGGCTAAAATATGAGAACGCAAATGACAACGGCAACGCCATAAATTCATAAACCGATAATTTTGCTCAAAGAACTGTCAAAATTTGTTTGGAGAAGCAAATAGAAGAAATTAAGTTTTATGAACGGTAAATTTCAATAAGACGTATCAAATAAGTCAGAGAGATTTTTCTTGATTAACTTTCCAGTCAACTTTTCAATACAGTTGCCTAAACTGTTATAATTTTGTTTGACAGCTTACCAATCAGAGACCTGAAATTTGATCAAGTTTTAAGTTTCTAACGTTTCTGATCTAACCTGTCAATTCTACAAAAATTACAGATATCACAGAATTCAAACAATAATGTCAAAAATATCATAATGGGGATTGGTGATGTTATGGTGTTTTTGACGACGGTTAAATGGTCGTACAGAAATAACAAACCGAAAAATGGCGGATCATTGTCAGTTGTCAGTTGTGTTAAAATTTCTCAAAACAACATGGAGCTAGTTTCTCTTAGAAGTGGAGAATTAATTACAATTTTGACCACCAGTCTTCTTCTATTGAGACTGTTATTTTAAAAATTGTAGGTAGAGATTGAAGCACTTTTAAAATGATTTGTTAAAAATGTGCTATAGCACTCGATAGTTATCATTTTTTTCGATAAGATAAATGTATTTATTATCATTTCGAACACCTGAAAAAGTCTAGATGCAGGTACATTAAATTTATACTTAATGTCAATTTAGTCAATGGCATATTTTCGTCGACAATACGACCAAAAAAAATAACTAATTTTAAGAGCTTTATAGGTGAAAAAAAAAATTAGATTTTCAATATCAAATTGATCATGGAAATCAAATGGCTTTTATTAGTTTTTGGAATAATTTTAACTTCTTCTGGTGTTTGTGAAGCTGGTATTTAAATCAATTTATTAAAAGTACTTCAATTTTAATAAAAATCTGGTGTTCTTTTTAGCAATAAAATGCATACAGTGCGATAGTTCAACCGAAAATTGCAAAACGAATCCTACTGCAATAACAGCCACAGAATGTTCATCAACAGACTCAACAAAATGTTATACTTTAGTTGGTAAGTGATTTTTGGCTCAGAAAAAAAAAATCGAAGTTTATGTGAAAAACAATGATACAATAATGAATAAGTTAAAAAAAAGTTGTTACTGTCATTAACGTCAACCTTTTTGTATGCCAACTAAAAATATTCGTATGTTTTCGTAAAGTCTAAATTTGATCGAAAACAAGAGAAAGTGATTGCAAATGACTCATAATTCGAGACTTACCTACCCTCTAAACGTTATAGTAGATAACATTAATATTTTTTATTGCAAAGAAAATCCCAAATGTCCCACTTGTGATAAAGGTTTTTCCACCTGCATCTTCAATTTACTATTTCGCCTTTTATATATTCCACCCGTGACAGAAAAACCTCTTTATTAACAAAAAAATAAGGAAAATTTTTTTGTTTGCTTAAAAAATTACTATAAAATTATGGATACAATACAAATTTGAAAGGGAGACATAAAAACAAAAATATCCCACCCGTTCCGCACTCCATATCGTCTCTCTATAAATTTTAACGTAATTTTGAAAACAAAAGTCTTTTTCGAAAATATTTGTCTCATTCATTTTTAACAAAGACCTTTTTCTTGAATCAAAAATATGCTACGATTTATTTTAATACAATTGAGTCATAATAATAGGTTGTATCGTGTGCTATAAAATTAAAAAGATTAATTTATTGAAATGTGAGTTGTTGGAATTGTTTGTATGATAAGATATAAAAATTATTTTCAATCAATTTAATTAAAATAAATTAAACTAATAGAGCGGGCGGCCACTGCAGAAACGCTCAACTCATCGAGCTAAAGAAAATTTCAAATGGGAAGTGAAAGAGGGCTATTATACTCTGTCCGATAAAAATTGGCAGTACAGGGAAGATAGGGCATTTGCATCTCACTCTGCTTCACGCCTTCTGGATATGTCTATCACATAAAAAAGCTCACACAGCGATGCCGTATTATCCGAAAAAAATGTTTCGAAAAGGTACCAGCGTTACCATTTTATCGGTAAAATTTCACAAAAACGAAAAAAAAAAATTAATTTTTCGTTTAACACCAAAATAACAAAACAAAAAATTCACTCATTTAAAACACAGCCCGACCCCAAGCAAGGGTAAACTATTTTTCCTGTTGAAATGTTAAAATGCATGTCGAAATGTTGACATTAACTGTTTTCCTTCATACACAAAATAAAAAACAAACAGCCACCAACACCACGACAACACATAATGCTTTTTTTCATTTTAAAAGCTTGAAAAAGCATTAATCCTGAAAGCTCTTTCAGAAAAATAATAGAAAAAGGAGTAGTTTATGAAGGAAGTTTACCAATGGTAACTCTTATGTATTGTAAATACTTTTAATAAAAAAGTTTTATCATTGAGTTTCATTCTGCCACAGATCGTTTGGCAGATCGGTTATAGGAGGGTGTACTTCGCTTAGTAAAGAAATTACAACAACAATGCCATGGTGCGTCTGTGGTTTTCTTGTGTGTTTCAGGGGCATATTTTTCGTGAATTGCTTTTTGGCAGTCGTTAGGTCCCACTGAATTTGAAAAAGCTCTCCCATAAGGCCTGTACTGCCAATTTTTATCGGACAGAATATAGTAGTTACGAAAACCACAGGTCTTCCCGTTCGCATCCTGGCACGATTGGCGTGGTAAAGTGCATTGTGCATCTCATAGAGTTAAAAGACAATATTGGTGTCAAATTAAAGGTGATATTATCAGCTATCAAAATTTAGAGGTCTTCCAGGTGAAAGTCTGGCAGTTTTGTCATGCAGCCCGTTTTAAGATAAGAAGCGATGAAAGTGAGTTTTTTCATAAAGTCTGGTTTTTTGGTATGGTGGTCGATGACTTAAGGAACTTTTTCACTATAAAATAAAAATAAGAGTTATTAGCATTTAAATACAAAACGATTTTTTGGAAAAAGCTTCATAGATTCTTAACAATGACCCAAAGTATATGCAAAACTACGAATAATTCGCGAAAAAGTCTCAAATAATACGCTGCGCCTCTTACAACTTACCGAATTAAAAGGCGAATTTAATTTCAAATTAAAGCTAATAATGTCTTTTTTTGAAAACCAGAGGTCTTCCAAGCCACATCTTGACATTTCACCCCCCAGCCTGGGGAAACGTTATAAGTGAATAACAGTCCTAACCTTAAAACAAGCTGCGTGACCTAACTTCCAATTTTTGGCTTGGAAGACCTCTGGTTTTCAAAAAAAGACATTATTAGCTTTAATTTGAAATTAAATTCGCCTTTTAATTCGGTCCGAGATATCTTAAGATGAAGTAAGAGGGTTTGGCTTCATAGAGATAACGGCTCTTATGCAAAAAGAATGAGCTTAAGCTCTTTCTCACTTTTCAGTACATTTTCTACAAATCTATCTCAAGAAAATGAAGTAGATCTCAAGAAAATGTACTGAAAAGTGACATGTGGTAAAGCTTTATTTTCCTCTATTTCTGAATGATGTCTTAGATGTGCTATTTACTTTATACGAAGTCGAAAATGTTATTAAAAGTTCAAAAGATAATAAGACCCCAGAATAAGACCGAATCGCGTTTGAGTTTTACAAAAACTTTGCATCGCAATTTGCAATAGCTCTCGCTGATACGGTCAATAAAATATATCAAACCCATGAGCTTATAATGACCCACAGAACCACAGAGAATTATCACTTCTTAATACAAAAGCCATACTCTTTATTCAGCTCACCTGTTGGGTAAAAGAGAAGAGAGTACTGCATGAATTTCAAGCAGGGTTATTCAAAAATCGACAAAATATTTAGGAATACTTCTGAATATTGAATACAAGATATACCTACTGCATGAATTTCAAGCAAAATGTTACTCAAAAATCGACCAAATGTTTAGGTACACTTTTGAATAATGAATACAAGATACATGATAATCCCATATTATATCCGTACGTAATAAAAAAAACACCCTTTCATATAAAAAAATTGAAACTTTTTTACTTCGGAAACACTTTTTATTAAGTTTGTAAGGATACCATCCATATCACTGATTTTTGGGGATTACAGATTCCCCTTTTTCCCTGTGAAATGAAACATTTTTAGCAATTTTTATTTGGACACAATTTTTGTCGTTTTATATTTTCTTTGGTATGCATACCGAATTTAATCGTTTCTTTAAAAAAAATACCCTTTTCTCCAGGATATTATTGTAGAATGTAGACTATTATTCTTATTCTTATAACAAACGAAACACTTTCACTAAATTAACAAAATAAAGAAAATGTTTGTCAGATGTTACTTATACTTGATACCTTTTTACATAAAACTTAACACCTAAAAGAACACCCTTTTACCCAAAATAATTATAGATAGATAGATAAATTCTTTATTCCATAAAATTTTGTTTCACAAATTTCTTTTCTTAAGAATAATGACATGGCTATTCTGCCGTCTGCCTGATATGACATTTCGCTTAGTGTTAAAAAAAATATAAATGAAAGAATATAAAAAAGTAACAATTTTTTTTTTTCTTTGAATACGAAACTAATACGAAAGTAGTAATAAGTTAGTAATTATTTATAGGTTTACAAAATTCAATAATCCAATTTAACGATAAATTTTATTATATTTATTAATCTTGAATTACATAAAATAATATCATTTTAACAATTTTAATATGATTTGAAACACAAAAAGATACCTATTTTGAGATGATTTGAAACACAAATATTTTAATACATTTTCAATTTTTACGTGATTTGAAACACAAAAGATATCATTTTTTGTTTGGTGCAATGAGCTGCAGTAACCAGAGATTTACAAATCAAAACTATTTCGATAGGTTAGGGCGTGTTTGCAGTACCTACTTATAAAGGGAAGACCATCCTAGAGCTCCGTTAAGAATTTCGTTTAGTCGATTTACATCGACATAACTTAAGTCGAAATACAATCGTCGAATTTCCTGCAACATTGGACAGGTTGCAATAAAATGGATTCATTCTCTCATTCTCTCTTCTATTGCAGAGATTGCAAAGTTGTGGCAAGTCATCTCGATGGGGCATAAAGTTTAAGTTTAACAGTTCGACTCGTGCTCTGAATACGTAGCTTATAGCTTCAAACGAAAATTCTTTGGAAAAATAGTTTACTTCTGAGGGCAACTGGTGATCAAGGTTCTTATATGTATTTCTAGAACTTGTTTCTGTTGCTCTAGATAGATGTTGAATGTAAGTCTTTTCATCAATTTAAATAATTATATTGAGCTTCTTAATTTTGAATTCCTATCCCAAACGTAACGTCACTACTTAATTTATTTTATGTAGTAGAATGGAAAGAGAGAGACAGATTAAAGTGCGATTAGTATCACACTTTACGTCAGCGAAACAAAACTGAACGAAACTGAGCAATCCGCCATTATGGTTACGTCATATGAATACCTTGGACTTATTCGTATATTTTAATATAAGGCCGTAGGCTCTTTTCCGACTATTATAGATGGGCCTTAACCCTCTGTAGGCACACCTCTTTTTTGCGAATTTGGTTTAAACTTTTTCATGGCGCTAGAACTTTGTTCGTTCTCACTATTTTATGGAGAATCATGTATGAAATTTATGTAGAATTTTCCAAATAACTCGAATACTGTATTCTGTGACCACTTTTCATTTTTGTCCTGCCAAATTCGCAACCCGTGTGCCGACAGAGGGTTAATTAAAGATGACAGCATGACGTCTTACGGCACACATTGCCATCTCACTCTTTATCTAAAAAAGAGTGCGAAAAGTATAATTATTATATTGTAATACTGTTATACAAAACATTGTCCCTCAGCACAATGATTTCTTACTTTGTGTAAAAGAATAAGAGAGACAAATCTAACTATAGTTTTATAGAGAACTATCCCTGTTATACATATATAAGACTATTCTATACAGATTATAACAGTTTTCTTATATAATTACTCTATATTAAAGAAAAAAAGGAAATGAACTGAACCTCTACTATTATAACTGTTCTCGTACTTTTTGAACGAATGAACAGATTTTTTTTAAAGTGTATATATATATATATTTTGAAAATATAAATGAATGGTATGTCCTTTTTTTCTTTCCAGAAAACAACGGAAATATCAAGCGAGGATGTGTTCTTAGTTCCGAAGAAAAATGCGAGGGAAAGAACTGCAAATCATGTGAAGGTGATGGATGCAACAAAGAAAATCCACTTCGGTGTAAATTATGTAAGTCATCAGAAACTTCTGACTGTGCATTTTGGAAAAGTCCTGACTCCATACCATTTGAAATGTGTGCTGATGGCATAACAACTTGTCGAATGGAAATTACTGATGACAACCACACATCACGTCGTTGTTCGATCAAAGATGACAAAGAATGTCCAAGTGGCAAGTGTAGTACTTGCACTGACAGTGGTTGCAATAAGGATATTTTCCCAACCAATCGTCGCAAATGTTACCAATGTAAATCAGATAATGCAAATTGTGCAAAAACACCTACTGCTGATATGTCATCGGCATGCCTTTTGTTTGAAGATCCAGATAGTTGTTATGAATATGGCACTTCAGAGACTAGTATGTCTCGAGGATGTAAATCTGATACAACTGAATATCAAAAATGTACAAGTGAGACTCCAAAGGAAAAATGCAAAGAGTGCACAGCTGACAATTGCAATTCTGATGAATTCAAAGTTGCTTCAACTGTCAAATGCATCAAGTGCAGTTCTGAGGAATCGACATGTGTTGGAAGCCAAAGTTCTGATAAAGCTCAGGAATGCTCCAAAATTGAGTACTGGAAAGCCAATGGCTGTTATACGAACAGAGTTGAAGCAGGTAAAGTTGCTCGAGGATGTCTTGCAGAGTTTGATTGTAGTGGAAATTCTGCAACTTGCTCTTCCTGCACAACTAATGCTTGTAACATTGATGACAAAAGCGCTAGTTCCTGTTACAAATGTCGCAGTGATGAAAATGCGAAATGTGTTGACGCATATGCGGAAAATAATTATAAACCTGAACCATGCCGAAATACGCTGACAATAGCTGAAGGCTTTCAATGTTATGTTGAGCGATGGAGTAAGTTAATTTTGAAGATATGATATGAATAAAATTGTACTGGATTAATTTTTGTTGTTAATTTTTTTTAGATGGTATTGTTATAAGAAGCTGTTTGTCTGATGCTGATGCTAAATCAAGGAAACATTGCTTAGATACCAACCAGAAGACATGTAAAACTTGCAAGGGAGACAATTGTAATACCGAAAAAGCACCAGATTCAGCATATAGCATTGCTTTGACTAGTGGATTGTTGGCAGCTTGTCTGTTGGTTTTGAAGTTCTTTTAAGAATTTAAATGAATTTCTTTTTTTTAAATTAATATTTGTATAAAATTATTGTAATTATTCCTAAATATTTTTTACTGATTCAATTTTTCTTAAGTATAATGTTAACTATGTTTGTTCTGTATTTACATTAAAGATGTTTTAAAAATATTAAAAATCTACAAAAGTTTTATTTGCAAGAAAATGTCAAGGCTGTATTAAAATCGTACAAATGTAATCTTCATAAAAACCAACAAAATGATTTTTAATCCTGTTAGGTCCAATTTATTCACTCTCCATTTGATTTAAAACCACCATTAAAAAGGGGAAGTTTTAAAATTTGTATGTGATTTGACAGTTTTTTTTTAAATTTTTAATGGAGACTTTAAATTTAATGAAGGGTAAATATCATTCCTTTAAATAGGATTCAAGCAATGATTTCAAAAGAAAGATTGTATAGTAAAGTTAAAGTTTGATAAATTTTGCACTTTTATTGTTCTACATAAAAAAGAAAGAAGAGAGATTAATTAATGGTTCTGTTATACTGTTATACAATGAGTTTTTGAAATTTTGAATTCACTCAGCAACTGAAATTGACTTAAACCAAGCTCCTTAACTCCGTTCAAGATAATCCATAATTACTTTACCATCAAAAAACATAAACAAAAATTGCGGCTAAGACAAACGTAACCAAAAATAATTAGTTTGTACAAAATCTGTTAAAACTCTCCCGCAAATCTAGTACAATTTAGAGTTTTGCATACTGGAAAACGAAAAGCACAATGAAGTTTGTAGTTAAAATTTTCGAATTGTTCTGTTTCGCTTTAACAGCGTACAAGGCTTAAGTTTAAATTAAGAATACCACTACTCCACTACATAAGCGTAGATTATTTTGTTTATAGCATACAAAAGTACACATAGAACAACACCCTTTGCCAGGGAAAAGCGGCATTACGTAACGGATTTTCTAATAAGAGGTGTTATTTCAATATTCAAAGAAAAATGGCATTTTTTGAGATCGCATGTTTATTTCATTATAAAGAAGAAGGTATGCCGTTAATAATGGAACACAACATCAGCCAAATGGCCGCCACGACCACGCTTAAAGGACCATATCCTTTTCATGAAATTTTCCATAACCAAATCGCAAAGTGGCTGCCCTATGTCCTCGATAGCCTCACGAATTCCATCTTTGAGGTCTTGAATCGACGCTGGGCTTTCGGCGTAAACCTTATCTTTCACGTTCCATCTTTGAGGTCATGAATCGACACTGGGCTGTACCCACATGGGACATGACCCACATGGGGCATGACCCACATGGGAAATGACCCAAGTGGGCATGACCCACATGGGGCATGACAGCCATGGGGCATGACCCACATGCTGCATGACCCACGTGGGTCATGTTCCATGTGGGTCATGTCCCATGTGGGTCAAGTCCCATGTGGGTCATGTCCCATGTGGGTCATGCCCCGCGTGGGTCATGTTCCATGTGGGTCATGTCCCACGTGGGTCAAGTCCCATGTGGGTCATGCCCCACGTGGGTCATGTCCAATGTGGGTCATGCCCCATGTGGGTCATGTCCCATGTGGGTCATGTCCCATGTGAGTCATGTCCCATGTGGGTCATGTCCAAGGTGGGTCATGTTCCATGTGGGTCATGTCCCACGTGGGTCAAGTCCCATGTGGGTCATGTCCCATGTGGGTCATGTCCCATGTGGGTCATGTCCCATGTGAGTCATGTCCCATGTGGGTCATGTCCAAGGTGGGTCATGTTCCATGTGGGTCATGTCCCACGTGGGTCAAGTCCCATGTGGGTCATGCCCCACGTGGGTCATGTCCCATGTGGGTCATGTCCAAGGTGGGTCATGTCTCATGTGGGTCATGTCCCATGTGGGTCATGTCCCATGTGGGTCATGTCCCATGTGAGTCATGTCCCATGTGGGTCATGTCCAAGGTGGGTCATGTTCCATGTGGGTCATGTCCCACGTGGGTCAAGTCCCATGTCCCATGTGGTCATGCCCCACGTGGGTCATGCCCCATGTGGGTCATGCCCCACTTGGGTCATTTCAGAATGCCCCACATGGGGCATTTCCAAATGCCCCACGTTTGTCATTTCAGAATGCCCCACGTGGGTCATTTCCAAATGCCCCACGTGGGTCATTTCCAAATGTCCCACGTGGGTCATTTCAGAATGCCCCAAGTGGGGCATTTCAAAATGCCCCACGTGGGTCATTTCAAAACATAATAGATTTCAATGCTCATTCTTTGCAATTAAACTACTCTAGAGTTGAAATCTACTACTATAAACTACACATTCAGATCTTTCCGAGCAGAAGATTATCTGTAGATTGTTGTACTAGATCTATTAAACAAGCCCCGTTCCATTGGAGGTGGTAGTTTACTCATGAGTAGATCTAGTACTAGAATTAACACATGATCTTCTACTCGAGGAGATAGGAATGTGTAGTTGTTGTACTAGATTTCTACTCACGAGTAAACTACCACCTCCAATGGAACAGGGCTACAGTTACTCATGAGTAGGTAGTCTAAAACCTCCAAAGGATCGCGGCTAATATAAGAAGATAAGCAACTGTGGTACATACAGGGTTTTCCAATAATATGTGTTATTTTGAATAGCCCGCTATTTCGGTAGCTGTCACTTTTGAAGCTGTCATTTTTTGAAATTTAAGAAGTAGAAACTAAACACGCTTCAACAACGCATTGAAATTATTAAAGAAAATGATCCGGAATTACATCGAAAAATCATCTTGACTGATGAGGCCCATTTCCACCTCGGAGGCTACGTCAACAAGCAAAACTGTCGCATCTGGGGCTCGGAAAACCCAAGAGTTATTGTTGAAAAGCCTCTCCATGACTGTTTGGTGTGGTTTATGGTCCAGGGGGGACATGACCCACGTGGGGCATGACCCACATGGGGCATGACGCACATTGGACATGAACCACATGGGGCATGACCCACGAGGGGCATGACCCACATGTGGCATGACCCACGAGGGGCATGACCCACATGTGGCATGAGCCACGTGGGGCATGACCCACATGGGGCATGACCCACATGGGACATGACCCACATGGGGCATTACCCTCGTGGGGCATGACCCACATGGGGCATGACCCACGTGGGGCATGACCCACATGTGGCATGACCCACGAGGGGCATGACCCACATGTGGCATGAGCCAAGTGGGGCATGACCCACATGGGGCATGACCCACATGGGACATGACCCACATGGGCCATTACCCACGAGGGGCATGACCCACATGTGGCATGACCCACGAGGGGCATGACCCACATGTGGCATGAGCCACGTGGGGCATGACCCACATGGGGCATGACCCACATGGGACATGACCCACATGGGGCATTACCCACGTGGGGCATGACCCACATGGGGCATGACCCACGTGGGGCATGACCCACATGTGGCATGACCCACGAGGGGCATGACCCACATGGGGCATAACCCACATGGGCCATGACCCACATGGGGCATGACCCACGAGGGGCATGACCCACGTGGGGCATGACCCACGTGGGGCATGACCCACGTGGGGCATGACCCACGTGGGGCATGACCCACATGGGGCATGACCAAATGGGACATTACCCACGTGGGACATGACCCACATGGGACATGACCCACATGGGACATGACCCACATGGGACATCACCCACGTGGGGCATGACCCACGTAGGGCATGACTCACATGGGGCATGACCCACATGGGGCATAACCCACATGGGCCATGACCCACATGGGGCATGACCCACGAGGGGCATGACCCACGTGGGGCATGACCCACGTGGGGCATGACCCACGTGGGGCATGACCCACATGTGGCATGACCCACGAGGGGCATGACCCACATGGGGCATAACCCACATGGGCCATGACCCACATGGGGCATGACCCACGAGGGGCATGACCCACGTGGGGCATGACCCACGTGGGGCATGACCCACATGGGGCATGACAAAATGGGACATTACCCACGTGGGACATGACCCACATGGGACATCACCCACATGGGACATGACCCACATGGGACATCACCCACGTGGGGCATGACCCACGTGGGGCATGACTCACATGGGACATGACCCACATGAGGCATTCTGAAATGAACCACGTGGGGCATTCTGAAATGACCCACGTGGGGCATTTGGAAATGACCCATGTGGGTCATGCCCCATGTGGGTCATGCCGCACGTGGGTCATGCCCCATGTGGGTCATGCCCACGTGGGTCATGCCCCATGTGGGTCATGCCCACATGGGTCATTTCAGAATTCCCCACGTGGGTCATTTCAATAACTCTTGGGTTTTCCGAGCCCCAAATGCGACAGTTTTGCTTGTTGACGTAGCCTCCGAGGTGGAAATGGGCCTCATCAGTCAAGATGATTTTTCGATGTAATTCTGGATCATTTTCTTTAATAATTTCAATGCGTTGTTGAAGCGTGTTTAGTTTCTACTTCTTAAATTTCAAAAAATGACAGCTTCAAAAGTGACAGCTACCGAAATAGCGGGCTATTCAAAATAACACATATTATTGGAAAACCCTGTATATACCACAGTTGCTTATCTTCTTATATTAGCCGCGATCCTTTGGAGGTTTTAGACTACCTACTCATGAGTAACTGTAGCCCTGTTCCATTGGAGGTGGTAGTTTACTCGTGAGTAGAAATCTAGTACAACAACTACACATTCCTATCTCCTCGAGTAGAAGATCATGTGTTAATTCTAGTACTAGATCTACTCATGAGTAAACTACCACCTCCAATGGAACGGGGCTTGTTTAATAGATCTAGTACAACAATCTACAGATAATCTTCTGCTCGGAAAGATCTGAATGTGTAGTTTATAGTAGTAGATTTCAACTCTAGAGTAGTTTAATTTGCAAAGAATGAGCATTGAAATCTATTATGTTCACACTCTTACAAGTGTAAAAAATAAACACTCTTAAATCTTATTGCGGAAAAGTAAATACATATAATTAATAGACAAGAATTGGTTAATTTTTACAAAATAGTTTTAACTTAAATCATGGTTAAAATGACACTAAATAAAGTGAACAAAGACATTTGTACTGTTTTAGAACTTCTAGATGGCGCTAAAACATTATTGCATAAATCTTTCACACAAATTACACACGAAGTTTCACCATTTTTCTTGCATAGCTGTGAGTCTTCTTTAGACAAGTTTGCAACACATCCTCGGAATGTAACATTTCCTGTAAATAATAAAATTTTGACAGTTGACAGACAGTGTTTTTTTTGACACATTTACCTTTAGTTAAAGTGAAACACCCACGATTTTCATAAGTTTGTTTTTCCGGTGGACACTTGACTGGTGGTATACCGGCTGCTTGATTTTGACATTCCATCTGTCCTGGCTGATCACTTTGACACTGAATACATTGCTGTTCCATAAGATTGCCACGATTACATCCATTTTCCGAACATGTTTTACAATCCTGATCTTCCGAAGTACACACTCCATAATCCATTGAACAATCACGAACTGCTTCTTGGGTTGATGGATTAAATTGTGTCAAACAAGATTCTGTCAAATGAAATAGATACTTTTTGACACATTTTAAAACTGTTGTTTCAGGTTGTTCCCAAAGACAACTTGGATCTTCTTTTGACTTGCATTTGCTACACGAAAGTGTTGGTTCTTTCATCAGTGGAACATTATTGCATCCATTCTTTTCATTGCACGTAATACATTTAGATTCATTATTTTGACATTCACGCATATCAGTGACATTTGAAATACACCCACGATACATTTTACTCTTTGCTGTGACATACAAAAAACATTTTTCATTTGCATTATAATTGAGACATGGCAGTGCATTAATCGGATCTTGAACATCTTCACACTCTTGGCATTGTATACATTGAAGTCGATTGGGTGGGAAAACACCTGAATTACACAAAGGTCCTTCACAAATCGAACATAGCTCATCTTCTCCGCACTTGACATCTGACGGCGAGCATTCACGCAATGTGTCACCTTCTTTTGTTATACGAACCAAACAGTTGTCATTGTAATTTGGACAAACTGCATATGGAACGGTTTCAGCATTTGACCATAGGGCACAGTTAGGATCGTCTTTAGAATTGCATTTAAAGCACTCTTTCCAGGGTTTTTTATTACATTCACCCGAAGGACATGTATCGCAACTTTTATTACTGGGTTTGCGACATAAATCATTTTCACCAGCTGAAATGACAGATCCACAGTTTCGGACAATGTTGCCATCTAGAGAAAATAAGTACAAACAAAAACAATGATCGTTTCAAACGACAAAACAGACTTTTGCACTTGGTAAAGATCTACTTACACTTTCAGGGAATTTGAAATTCTTAGACGGTGTTCACATTGGCCCCACTCCACCGAATCATTTTGGCATTTCTGTGATACTGTCTCACTTGCACTTCATGATTAGAAAGAGATAAAAATCTTTGGACTCACAAAGCTGTCAAAATTTGTCGGCGAAGTGAGGCCAATGTGAAAACCGTTTTGACAGATGTCAAAATAAAATGAACTTTTAAGTGAGTTGGTTATTCCTGTTTTAAACTTACCAGAATGATATGAAACGCATCCAGTTGGCTTGGGACAATCGATTGTCTTTAATTCTTCAATTCTACCTAAACAAGCATCATCCTTTAAGCTTTCACAAACAAAGCATGACACTGTCTCAACTTCTGGATTAGGAACCGGAACTTCATTTTCCAACAAAGGTTCCATATTGTTATTAAAATTTCGTTTAAGATCTTCAGGCGCATCCTGCTGCATCGTAAGCGATTCATCTTGATAGGGAATTTCTGTTACTAAAATGGGAGTTTCGTAACTTCCCGTAGAAGTTATGATTGTCATTGAGGTTTCTGTTAAATAAGACGAAGTTTTATCTTCATCCTGTTGTTGATTGTCTTGTAAGTCCATTAAAGAACTTTCTTTTGTTATTTCTTGCATTTTACTGGTTTCAGTAGAAATTTGATTGATTGTAGTCGATTCTACTGAATCATCTTTAAAAGTAACTTCATCCGGTTGGATGTCGAAAATACTCATTGGAGTATTTTCACTATCATAAGGTCCGAGAGTTTCAAGGCTTTCAGCACCGTTAACCATATTTATCGATGATTCTGCTAGCTCTTTAGACATATCTTTGAAAATACAAATATGTTTGTGATCGATGTCGTGCAAGGTTAGATCTTCAAAGCCTTCAAAACATTCATCTTAAAATGTCAATATAAAAATATTGGAGTTAGTTATAATCGTACAAATTTGACGGCCAGTTTTTCAATGCGAGGTTATTCTTGTTTTAAAGTTAGGACCCATGTAAACCCATCATTCATTCAATTTCCATGCCGATTTAACTCAGAGTTAACTTTGCATTAAAAAGCTGGCCCCAAGAATACTCACTTATTCCCAGAGTACACATTTTCTTCGTCATCTCGCAATTAATGGTCATATTGATGTGAAATATATTAGTTGAATTACAATCCAGAAGACCATCAAAATTGCACAAGTCACATATTTTCATGAAATCTGAAATGAAGGAGATAATTTCGATTTAACACTACACATGTTCATATGTACATTATCTCCCTATAATGTGTCAACAGCCAATAAAAAAATAGATAATAATAAAAATAATAATTTTAAAAACAAATTGTAAATAAATCAGTAAACACTGCAAAATAATTTAAAATCTATTTATTTGACATGTCCGGGTAACGTCCGGGACAAGTGCGGGACATGTCCGTGACAAGTCCGAGACATGTGCGGTACAAGTCCGGGACAAGTCCGAGACATGTCCGGGACAAGTCCGTGACATGTCCGGGACAAGTCCGTGACATGTCCGGGACATGTCCGGGACAAGTCTGGGACAAGTCCGAGACATGTCTGGGACAAGTCCGGGACATGTCTGGGACAAGTCCGGGACATGTCTGGGACAAGTCCGGGACATGTCCGGGACAAGTCCGGGACATGACCGGGACAAGTCCGGGACAAGTCCGGGACATGTCCGGGACAAGTCCGGGACAAGTCGGGGACATGTCCGGGACAAGTTCGGGACAAGTCCGGGACATGTCCGGGACAAGTCTGGGACATGTCCGGGACAAGTCCGGGACATGTCCGGGACAAGTCGGGGACATGTCTGGGACATGTCCGGGACAAGTCCGGGACATGTCCGGGACAAGTCCGGGACATGTCCGGGATATGTCCGGGACATGTCCGGGACAAGTTCGGGACATGTCCGGGATATGTCCGGGACAAGTCCAGGACATGTCCGGGACAAGTCCTGGACATGTCCGGGACAAGTCCGGGACATGTCCGGGACAAGTCCAGGACATGTCCGGGACAAGTCCAGGACATGTCCGGGACAAGTCGGGGACATGTCCGAGACAAGTCGGGGACATGTCCGGGACAAGTTCGGGACAAGTCCGGGACATGTCCGGGACAAGTCCGGGACATGTCCGGGACAAGTCCGGGACATGTCCAGGACATGTCCGGGACAAGTCTGGGACATGTCCGGGACATGTCCCAGACATGTTCGGGACATGTCCGGGATATGTCCGGGACAAGTCCGGGACATGTCCGGGACAAGTCCTGGACATGTCCGGGACAAGTCCTGGACATGTCCGGGACAAGTCCGGGACATGTCCGGGACAAGTCTGGGACATGTCCGGGACAAGTCCGGGACATGTAGGGGACAAGTCCGGGACATGTCCGGGACAAGTCCGGGTTATGTCCGGGACAAGTCGGGGACATGTCCGGACCAAGTCCGGGACATGTCCGGGACATGTCCGGGACATGTCCGGGACAAGTCGGGGACATGTCCGGGACAAGTTGGGGACATGTCCCCGACAAGTCCGGGACAACTCCGGGACATGTCCGGGACATGTCCGGGACATGTCCGGGACATGTCAGGGACATGTCCGGGACAAGTCCAGGACATGTCCGGGACAAGTCGGGGACATTTCCGGGACGAGTCGGGGACATGTCCGGGACAAGTTCGGGACAAGTCCGGGACATGTCCGGGACAAGTCCGGGACATGTCCAGGACATGTCCGGGACATGTCCGGGACAAGTCTGGGACATGTCCGGGACATGTCCGGGACATGTCCGGGACAAGTCTGGGACATGTCCGGGACAAGTCCGGGACATGTCCGGGACAAGTCCGGGACATGTCCGGGACATGTCCGGGACAAGTCCGGGACATGTCCGGGATATGTCCGGGAAAAGTCCGGGACATGTCCGGGACAAGTCCGGGACAAGTCCGGTATATGTCCGGGACAAGTCCGGTATATGTCCGGGACAAGTCCGGCACATCTCCGGGATAATTCCGGGACATGTCCGGGACAAGTCCGGGACATGTCCGGGGCACGTGCATGTCCCGGAAAATCTGGTGGGGAAATTTTTGGTAACTTTAAAATAAGTTAAAACGATTTTTTGAACTTTCTAACGGAAATATTTAAAATAACGGGAGTTGATAGGATGTTAAGGGCTCAGAAACTTTTATCCTCTAAAATCGGTGGTAAGGTTCCGGTTTAGCACTGGTGCAAGATCCACCCGCAGCTAATGCGCCGAAATCGGTGGCTGAACCACGTTTGTACAACTGGCCCTAAGTGCGTATAGTTTAGTGTTGGCACATAAAAAAATTTAGACCAGTGTTATAATTCCCATAAAATATGGAAATTGGAATTTTACTTATGGAATTTGAGTTTTACATATTAAAAATCCTATATTTTAGAAAACTTAAAAGACAGGATTTTTTAATCAAAGCATTTAAAATACTGATAAAAGTGTAAAATAGTGTGGAAAACGAACTAAAATCAATATAAATATACTGCAAAATGTATTTCTGATTTTAATATTTCTAAAATCGGGGTCCAGAGTAAATTCCAAATCCGTTACCTGAAAATAGAGAGAAACACATAAAAAGACTCAAGAAACAGAATAATATTCGATATATTTAACCAGTTTTACACGATAAATATTGATTTTTAGGAAACCCACTTTTCTTTTTTTAGAGGAGAATATTATCTATGAAGTTGTAGAAGCTTTAAGAATTTTTTGTTTCATTATACAAATTTATGATCAATGTTAAAAGAAAATTTTCTTTAAAATAAAAATATTTACCTACCATCTAACTGTCCTTGAATTCCACTTACAATAAGTATAATCCAAACTATAAGGGTTCTTGATTTTCCTCGATAATCCATTTTCAAATCCACTTCAAAAAAAAATTCCCGCTATGCACAATGAAAAATAAAATATTACTCCGCAATCGATGTCGACTTATCCACTACTTAACTGAATCAACGTCAGCTTAAATGAATTCTGCAAAAAAATTTAATTTATGCACATAAACTATCCAAACAAAAGGACTATGCAACTCTAAATCAGCGTTTAGTTTAAAGCGATAAGACTCTTACATCTACTCACTTCAAAACTTATAATAAAAAAAAAAATCTCTTATCAATGCAAATCAAAACAGAAGCCGCGGCATGAACGTTTATCTATTATATTTGATGGTTCAACGTCGACTATGACACGTTCTGAACGTTTATTGAATATTTTGAAAATGATTAACGCCAAGAGTAGTGTACCTTCTACAACCCCCTAAGTTATCAATTGAACTTTCATATTAATTTGAAATGTAGAACAACTAGAGAAATCGATATTTATCATAAATTATTTTTTGTTAAGTTTACATTTTTAATCATGGGACGAAGGACACATTTTGATTTTTTCTGTTGAAATTACCTTTGTGGAAGTTGCAATATACCAAGTTCAATGTTGAACCTTTGAAAAGTGAAAAACAAAAGAGGTGGTTTTTGAAGAAATTTTTATGATAACAAGATGTTTAGAAGATTGATTATTGTGCTGTTAATTTTCAAGATGGAAGATGCAAAAAAAAATTAACAAAATTTTTGAATCAAATACATTTAAACATATCGATTCACGGCTATGTGCAAGTTAGCACCCCCAAATGCTAATGTTTTTTTCAAATCTGCCTAGCCTAGGACAGCCTAAGATTTTTTTAAATAACCCAACATTATTTCGAAAACTATAAGGGAATTATTTTTTTTACCTCAAAAATTACAAAAAATTCAGTGTTAAAATTTTTGGTTTTCTATTGTGGTTTGTTTGCTCAAGGTAAGCCCAGAATAGCTCGGCTTTTATTTTCGCTATCCTTCCCTTAGAAGTATTAGTTTTTATTCACCTCAAAAAAATAGTACGCATACACCACAGTGACCTTTTTTAATTTATAATTTAAAAAAAGTAAATCCACTAGTGTGGACACTACGCCTAACAAGTTATTTATTAGACTTAGAATTCTTACATGATATAACGTATAGGTACATAAAATTCCTGTAAAGAATCTTAAATACAAACATTTTTTCAAGTGTAAAAATCATTGATTTTTGTTTGCCGTATGAGCACTTAGAAAAGCTACATGCTTAGTAAAATCTTTTTTTTAAATAATAAAATTACAAATTCCATCACTTTTTCTCGTTAGCCCACTCTTAGTCTAAAAATTATGACAAAAAAAAAACTTTTTCAAATTACCAACCTCTTAAAAATGAAAAATTGTTTTTTTTTCAGTGTAAAAATTGTCCTGTTTTATATTTTTTCTCATGGTAGTACCAACAAATTACATAATTTTTTTTTTCGTTAGCCCATCCTTTACAGCACAAAAAAATTGAATTTATGTATGTGTACAGGTGTCCCGGAATGAGATAAGACTATTTTGGGGGATGATTCTTGGGTGTACTCTAAGAAAAAAATTGTTTTACAGTAACTCTCTATCTGCAAATTTGATAGCCTTTAGCGATGATTTAAGAATACGCTTACTTTGGTATGTCTTTACTCATGCTAATGTTAATTTCTTCTTTAATACTTATATTATGATAGAACCTTCCGTAATGTCTTGATTTTTAGAAGAAATGCTATTCTTTGTAACTGCATTTTAAAAAAAGTTAATATATTTTTTTATTGCTAAGATATTAATTTTTAAAGGGAATTATTTGTTTCTTAACCGCGATAATTTTTTTCTTTTAGGCCGATTTTCTTCGATAAAGGTATGATAAATATATTGTTTATCAAGAAAACAATAATGAACAAAAAAGTCATTTGCAAGTTTGCGAGATAACTCATAGATTAAATTATATTTAGGATAACCTGCACCAGGTAATATCGTTTAAAAATGTGTTTTTTTTTTTTTTGCTTTAGTCAAAAATGGGTAAGAATTAAAAATTTATTTTTGTAGTTTGAGTTTATTTAAGACCTAGTTACAACAGTTGTTTAAAGTGTGCTCCTTGATTTTGTATGGGCCTTAGTGGCATTTTCAATCAAGCATGAGGGCCCAAAACTGTTAAATGGCGGTCCTGATTATTACCACTGCATTTTAACATATCTTAGACTGCACTCAATTGTACTTATAATTTTAAAACAATGACAACTTGGGTTTGTCTTATCATCAAAATTTCGTTATCAACTACTTGAAGATATTAATTTACCTATACTTTAAGATATTAGAAAACTGATAATGATGATTTTAGTATTTTCCTAGCCATTTTAGGAAAACAAAAGTGGTTCAATAGGAAGCCACACAGTTGTTTAACAACCATAATAGCCAGTCTGTGATTGACTTTTCATGTGATTAAAATAACCATCAATAACAAGTCTATATAAACAACAATGCAGTTGTCGGGGAACCTTTTGGCATTGACATTTTTTACTTTGTTAGGTAAATATTTTTCTTTAGAAAACGAGAGTTATTTCGTGTTTATAACTAATATCCATGTTGTTTCTATAAAGGGAAATGTTTCGCTATGATTTGCTTTAAATGTGATTCAATAACATTGCCAGAATGTGCAACAAGTTTAGACAGTGAAAAACTTCCAACAGAAACTTGCAACAGTGCGTATTCTTGCGCATCATCAATAGGTGAGTTCGTTTACTTAAGTTTTGTTAAAAAATGCTTTAAGGAATGTTTTCACCCAACTGACAATATAACTGAGTGGATTCGGCGCCATTTTTATTACCCAACATACAATTTTGCTTGTATAAGGCCTTACAGATGCTAATGCTGCTTCTGTAAAGCTTTAAAGAAGCAGAATTTTTAATTAAGTATGTTATTTGCATTTGGGAGTTATGCTTCTTTTACATCGTTTGTATTTTTTGACAAATGTCAAAATGACATTTACCTATATTGACTAACCCAGCAAATACATCAAATTATTATGATGTGGACCTACTAAATTTTAAAAATCATGGTCACACGAATATGAAAAAAGTTATCAAAAAAAATGTCAAGGTGAAAAACATACAGCATTCCTGCTAGAAGCTTCAACTTTTAATATTGATTTCTTTTATTCTTTCAGTGGATTCAGTAACCTACAGAGGATGTAGTTCAAACACTCCCCGGGGCCCGAAATACTACATAACCTGCTCAGAAAGCTTATGCAACAAAGGTGTATATCCACCGGGCCGTCTAAAATGCCATCAATGCAGTGGGAAAAGTTGCGTACCACAACCAGTGACAAAGCCAACGCCATGTCTAAATTTCGTTGAAGATGACAACTGTTATACAGATGTCATTGATGAAATTGAAACATTCCGTGGCTGTGATTCTGACACTAAAAGAACTCCTAGCGGATCGGTGTTGTACTGCGATATTAATGGCTGTAATAATTTGCCAGCTGTAGAGACACTGACATGTTCCAAATGTGATTCGCATGATGCTAGAGGTTGCAAAATGGACCTTTTTGAAATATATAACAGTTCGTGTGTCATAAAAAATGAAACAACTTGTAGCGATTTAGCTCTCTTAGGTCATGAACAACCAAGTTGTTTTTTGTACATAAATTTGGACCATGTTGTTCGAGGATGTTCATCCGATAGCGGAATATTGTCTCTTGATTCTCAAAACTATGATCTTTGTGCCACAAATTTATGCAACAAAAAATGCTTGAAACAACAGAAATGTGTCGTTTGTGACTCGAGCACCAGCGAGGCATGTTTAAGTAATCCAGCATTACTGACAGCTTCAACTTGTGAAGGTGCTGAGGTATCATCATGTAATTCGTGTCTGTATAAAGATGACAGTGTACGACGAGGATGTGGATCCCCACTTCAAGTACCAGATGCCCGTTGTAATGAATGTCAAGATGACAGTTGTAATAAATCGAATTTTACCAAATGTTACAAATGTTCTTCCGATGACAGTCCGAATTGTGGTCAATGGATAAATCCAAATATAATCGATGTGGAATATTGTGAAATAGCAGGAGCAGGTTGTGTCAGTGCTGTCTTATCAAATGGCAAGACTGTCAGAGGATGTGAAAGTCCACAGCTTACGTGTAATAGCACGCAATCAAGCTGCTATCCCTGCTCAGGGAATTTATGTAACGATGGCGTGTATCCAACTGCCAGATTGCGCTGTCATCATTGTGACGGTCGAGATAAGTGTAGTAACGTTGTTGATACTTCAAATATGCTGCCATGTGCAGTATATGACAAGAGTGACGCATGTTTTGAGTTTTTAAGTGGAAGGAACACTATGGTTCGTGGATGTCGATCGGATAGTAATTTGTATTATGAGTGTTTATTGGCAATACAAAGTGGTAAAGGATGTCGACTTTGTACTGGATCTGGTTGCAATATGATGCCAGTTAGTCGGAATGCATCTTTGCTATGTCATAAATGCTCGCGAGAAGATCAAGGCTGTAGTTGGTTTCAAGGAATTAATGAGACTATGGAAATGTGTCAAAAAGAAGTTAAATTTTTGACAACTGAGAGCTGTTATACTCGATTGTATTCAGATGGTTCAACAAGTCGTGGTTGTAGCTTAGATGAAAACGAAACTGACGAGGATGATGAATATTTGGAACATATTTGTGAGAAAAATGGCTGTAATGGAAAAAGTCAGATTGCCCAAAAATGTATTGAATGTCGAGAGAAAATAAATGAAGCGAATATTTGTACAACCACAGTTGTCAATCTAGAAGGAAATCTGTGTAGTAATGGAACAGTGAGATTTGAAGAACGTGGTTGTTACACGAAAATTGATGGTGAGTTCTTTAGAATTTGACGTTGACACAAAAGTAAGTTGGTAATTTTAATATTCTTATTTATTTTAAGGTGATTTCATTGAAAGAGGTTGTGCTTCAGATCTTACTAGTGATGATCTTAAGGAATGTCAACAAGGAAACGGAACAGAGTGCCACTATTGTCAAGGAATTGAATGCAATACGTCTTTTAATCTCACTTTTGTGCCAACAAGAAATTCAGGCTCTTTTAAGTTTCTTCGAGCTTCTTTTGGATTAAATTTGGGAATATTTTTTTATGTATTTTGGTTTTAGAACATAAATCATTTTCTGTTATAAATAAGTTATGACTTTATCTTATGAATTTTAAGGTCTAAAGACTGTCAAATGTAGTTTGAGCCGCTCGCCAACAGTCTGTTCGATTTCCATTTCCTGTCAAAATAAGCCCAAGGAGTTTTCTTAGCAAAATTTTCTAGTTCTGATTCGTATTTCATATTGTAAGCGTGTATGCATCATGCTCTTATTTAAGCATAAAAAGCAAGAAAGTAATGTCAAAATACTTTGGTATAAAAGGAAAATGTTTTGACACTTAAAATTCTGCATAGAAATGGCACTCAACGCAAACCACCTGATACCTGAATGTATGTTTTGAACTTTTTGTTGTTAAGAGTGTTTTTTATTACGACTGGGCTCAACTTGACAAAAAAAAAACGCAGTCGGGGCTAAGCAATTTACATGTTAAATGCAACAACACGAACACCTTAGCCCTTCTAGGTTTGGGCTAATTGTTTAGCCCATAGATTTCTGTGGGCTTAACTTTTTGAAGAGTTTTAAATCTGTGCTACCAAACTAATTTTTTCATACATTTTTTTAGAATTGGTTTATAAACGTGAAAACTGAAGTTTGGAATGACAAATTGTATTTAACTATTTTCGCTAGCATACATTTTTGTATGTCTTTGTAAAACCAAAAAGAAAAACCCGAAAGCGAAAAATATGACAACTACTCTAAATTTTGTTTGTGTCTGTTGATTTCGGAACATTCAATTCAGCACTTTAGCTGCCAAGATTTCCGGCTAAGCCCCGATGGGTTTTAATTGTCCGGTTAAGCCGGTCGTATTATTAAACACACCTGTTCAGAGATACACAGAAGGAGATGGGAAACTTCTGACGTCATACTGGTTTGCCTACAAGCTCCGTCGGACATTTTTGGCTAAGTATGTGTGAAAAAACGGACGCTTTTAGCTAAGTATGCGTGAAAAATCGTACATTTTTGGCTAGGTGTGCGTTAAAACACTGTGGCTATGTGTGCTTTTCACATTATTCACGAATACAAAAGAGATTACAACAACACGAAATAAACAAATGAGTTTTGGGGGGGTAAAACGTACGAAAGTTTCCCATCTCCTTTGGGTATCTCTGCACCTGTTGTTTGGACATCGTTTTTGACGGTGTTAACATTGGCCTCACTCCGCCGATTCATTTTGACATTTCTAAGTTGCTTTCTCACTTGTACTTGATGGTGAGAAAGAGTGAATCCAATAGCTGCGTCCCCAGAAAGATTTCTGAGGGCTCAGAGATTTTTAAGTGAGACAAAAAATCTCAGTTGAGCGCTCACTCTTTTTCGCAGAATTTTGAGATGAAAATGTATCGGATTAATTTCTCTGATTTTGTTTTCTTATTGTTTTGACGTTTTTTTGAACAAAACAGCTGTTCGTTCGATATTCAAATTGGCGGTGTGCAGAATATGTTATTATTTTGAGCTTGCTCCACGAAATAATTAATTTCGAAATAATTTTGTTCACAATTAAATATTTGAAAAGTTGCAGTTGTGTGAAGTTGCAGTTGAAGTGTTGGATTTGAAAAAAAAAAATGGATTAATTTGAGAAACTTGTTCCACAAAATTATTTTTTATTTTATCTTTATGGGACGCGCCTAATGTGAGGAGCACAGAATGTAGACATCGCTGGTTTAAATTCACATATAAAGGCTTGGCCACACCGGAGGGTATGCGGTATAGCGGTAACGATATTTGTACTAAAAAAATTCCACACCTGAACGTTGATGTGTCAGTTTGGAATTTTTTTCATACAAGTACCCTCACCGCTACCCGTACCGCTACCGCATACCCTCCAGTGTGGCCAAGCCTTAAGGCTAGGAACACACATGCG
This sequence comes from Episyrphus balteatus, assembly GCF_945859705.1. Classification (NCBI taxonomy): domain Eukaryota; kingdom Metazoa; phylum Arthropoda; class Insecta; order Diptera; family Syrphidae; genus Episyrphus; species Episyrphus balteatus. The sequence continues at coordinate 9,678,952 of NC_079134.1, read as the reverse complement.
ATTTTGATCTCGGGATTATTCAGTCGCAAATTCTATCACAACGATTTCAATGACTGTAGACACAATTTTAAAATTTTTAATCGCGGGAAGCATGTGTGTTCAAGTTCACAGGCATTGAAATCCTTGTGATCCATTTTTGCGACAGAATAATCGGGCGATCAAAATCGCATATGTGTTCTTAGCCTAAAGCCTAGTACTGACATAAATTTTCGCTGACATTTTTTTCTCAATTTGTCTTGACTTATTCTTCGCTAAATTGTGACATATAAAAAATATGCAGTTGGTAAATAATGTGTGATTTTTTAGCTGAATCACAACTCGGCTGAAATTCTTATATAAATTTTTGCTCAGCAAAAATTTATCTCGATCTAGTACGCAGGCTTTAGATGTTAGTCCTTATAAATAAATAACTTTCGGTATCAAAAAATTACCAATGCAAATGGTCAAAATGCCCGCTTGTAAGAAGTAAGAAGTAAAAAAAAAACTCATTAAAAAAAATCCGCACTCGAAATGTGCTACCTATCACACCCTGTGGTGTGAATCCGAATGAACACACCGAGTGTACCAACTACAAGAAACAAAAATCTGACAGCTGTCATTAAGCAGGTGACATTTCTTACTTCCACAAATCAATTAATTTTTTCTTCTCGTTTTGCACTTTGCTTACCAAAAATATATAAAAATAAAAATGTCCTTTAAATTAATAAATAAATTGTTACTCTTCGGAGGATTTGCATCTTTGGCTCATGCTGCCTTTTCTGCAGCTCATCGTAAGTTGAAAACCAGTCGAAATATGCCATATATATAACCATATTTTACCAAAATGTTTCTTTTTAGATCGAACTTATCTTCGTGTCACAGAACAGGACTGGAATCAGTTGCCTCTTGATGTAAAAATCTTTAAAATTATCCAACAAAAAAATATTTCTTATTTATTTCAATTCTAGATAATAATCCAAACAGTAATGAGTTTAATTGTTATCATTTACAACATCATACAAATTGTGGCGGACTTTAAAGAAATCCGTGCTGCTGTCGATTTGCAAGGAAAGTCTTGGGAAACTTTGGGTAATCTGCCTTCTTTCTATTCCTTCAATCATCGAGGTAAAGCGTTGCATCCTTCATATGAACCGCCGATGGGAGGACGAAGTGATTTGATGATGAATGACTAAGCAAAGGATTTAGCTAGATCATAGAATTGTAGAACATTTTAGTATGAATGGAATTGTATGGTGTTTGATTTTTCTTTCTTTTTTTAGATTAAATGATGAATTCAAAACGCTTTGTTTTCTTTTCCTTTTGAGTTTATAAAAACTGTATTCATTTAATATTTTTGGAACATTTTTGAAATTCAAAGAATTTTTCCTAGATGACTGAGTCAAAATCCGAAGAAAATGTACTCAATTCATTTCAACTCAAAAATTCGAATGAGTGACTTTTTTCTAATGTACTCAATAGCAAAGATCCCACTTTGTTTTTCATAAAAGATACATATATACAAGTTTTATTTCGATTTGAATTTTTGTTAATTTATTAAAGTGTTTTCGTTGCACGCGTTGGAGTTTGCTTCAAGTTAAGCAATTGTGAAGAAAATAGACCTAAATTGTGCCCTTGATTATGAAAGTGGACTAAGTCACTTTTTGCATTGGTTAAAGAAAAACTTACATAATAAATTTCTTATAACGATTTAATTGTATTTCTTTTATGAAATCACTGAAGGAGCAATAAAGAAATATATTTACTGCAATTTCGCGATCAAATAAACTTTACCGCTTAAATAATAATTATTTTTAGGCTAGATTTGATTCCATTTTTAGGAGTGACTTAGTCCACTTTCATAATTAAGGGCACAATTGAGCTCTCATAACCAGAAGAAAAAATGCTAATACAACTACTCAATACGTATTTTTTTGAATAAAATGTTGGAAAACCGTTTGATAAACAGAAATAAATTGAGACAAGTTTAAATGGTTATTACACCAAAAACATTTTTTTTTGCAATATATCTCCTTTCCGAATAAAACAAAATGCACGACTTAAGTCCACACAAGTATACTTTGGTTTTATGATAAAATTTTTTTTTAAATGTTTTGATTTTAAAAAATTGAGAAAAATTTTCAAGTCTCAAAAGTCAACAGCGAAAATACTAACGAACTTCGTGTATTATGTCAAAGTCAAAACAAAAAAATTACAAATTAAATTCAGCAGTAGATAAAATGTTTCCAACTGAAGGCAGCTACCAGCATTGAATAATTACAAATAGAAGTGACACCGCAGATTACTCATGCGACTATAAGAGTACCGGAAGATAGATGAACTATAGGTTTGCGCTTCAACTATCATGTATTTTCGAGTTGAGTCTTAACTAATAATTTTTTTAAACCTTCATAAAAAAATTAATAATTATTATTATACATTTCAAAGAGCTTATATTGATATAAGTTTTCATATATTGAAAAGTCATATTAGTCTAGAGAACAAGGCCGATGCCTTTTACTCCTACTGGCCTAGGTTCGAATACCGGTAAAATTTGAAACTTTTTTTTTTTTGTGGAGATTTTTTTTGAGAAATTTAATTAATTTTTATTCTAGTAATGTAAAAAAAAAAAAATAATCTCAATCTCCCGTCAGATTCGAACCTGGGCAGGTAAACTTAACAGGCATGCACCTTATCCTCTAGGCTATCTCCACTTTTTGAAATAGGAAAACTTTTATCCATATGTATAAGCTGTTTAGGATTTGATTTTGGGTTGCTGGATTTGCTTTTGGATTGTTGGCTTTGCTTTTGGATTGTTGGATTTGCTTTTTTAATTCAATGCACGATACTAGCGACTACAATTTTACAGCGGAAGTTTCCCTGGGTGTCCACTTCTATTTGTAATTATTCAATGCTACCAGCTTTCGGACTTCAGTTTCAAAATTTCGAAGCAAATTTGAAAAAAAAGTGAAGTAGATCCAAAATTTCGGAAGTAGATTCCAACATTAAACTTTCAGAACATTTATTTCCAAAAATTTATTTATAAAAAATTATTTTTCAACAAAATTATTTTTCTTTACTTTTTTATAATGATCTTTTCCAAAAGATGTAACGGTGCTAAAGGGTAAAACGGTTAATTCAGCACAATCTAACAAATTTTTGGTCCGGAATTCTTCAAAATCAGTCAAAATTAATTTGACAACCTTTATTTCTATCTTGAATTCGAAGAATAATTGACCTCCATTCATCTTTTGAGATACAAGAAGCCAAAATTATAAAACTCGACAAATACCTTATCCAATCAAGCAGAAGATGCCTACAGAACCTGACCAACCACCCTAACCCAATAATAGGAAGAATCATGAACCAGCCAAGACATCCTAACCAGCGGTACTTAGAAGCTAAGGAACTTTTGGATGAGGATTTGATATCAACCAACGACGAAGAGAACATTCATTCTACGCTGATCCTGGGTCAGCTCACTATCGTGGCTGAAAGCCTCACCTCTCCCTAATCCAACCTTCACAATGACAACCGGACCTGAACAACCTGCCAACAGAATTAAAATTTTAAACAAATACAATGACAATTAACTGTAAATTTAGTTAAAAAAAAAAAAAACAATGTAAAAACGTTAGGCCCCTTTTGTGCCAACATAATGCTAATATAATCAATGTAAATTTTAAGATACTAACTAGCTTTAAGCAAATTGTATATATATAATTACTGTTCAATAAAAATATCGTTAAATCGTTCAAAAAAAATCTTTTGAGATATCAGTTGAGCTTTATTTCTCAATGCCTCGACCAGATTTAAAATTGAAGTTAAATCCCTTTCTCTAAATTTATTACTTGAAAAATATTTTTCAATTAAGAAATAGAAGTAGATCCTGAAAAAGAGAAGTAGGGAAGTAGATTTTATTTTTTGCCCAAAATCGAAGTAAATCTACTTCGATCGAAGTAAAGTCCGAACCCTGGCAGCTACTATTTGAAATCACACATGTTGGATAAAGAAAGTAAGATTATGGAAGACAAAAATGTTAGTCAGCATTTTGCTTCTCGTTCATGTGTACGGGTTTCAGATATATATATAAATGTCCCTCCAGTTATACTTTTCTGCATGCAGATCAAACCGTTTTCCATATAAAAATAGCACAATGAAATCTTGAACGATTTTTTTTTTTTGTTTCAAAACTTATTTTATGTTACTTATGTTTTTTCTCATTTCTTTTTATTTGTTTTTTTTTTTTTTATTATTATAACTTTGGCATAATACTCGAAAGTATTTTTTCACTTACATGTTCGCTGTAAATTTTGGAGACTTATAAAAAATTTTTAACACTACGCTTTGTTTACGGTAGCCGTTGGAGGTTGTAGTACACTAGTACTTTACTGGTGATATTTAATGGAACACACTTTCATGACCACGCATGAGTAGATCAAGAGTAAATGCACTAGAACCTCTACTTATTAGTAGTTTAAGTCTAGTACGCTGCTGATGCGAAACAAAAAATTTTCAAGTCTCCAAAGTCGACAACGAAAATGCTAACAAAAAAATATAATCGAGTATTCTGTCAAAGTCAAAATAAAAAAATTCAAAATTAATTTAAAATCAAGAAAAATCAACAGAAATTAATTTGTAAAGCAAGAGATAAATGAGTTAGAAGTGAAAAAACCGTCAACACTGCTCTTGGAGTCAAGAAAAATGCACAGGACAGTAAAGTGTGAGTTATAACTCTCCAATTTTTCGTTAGAGCTGCGTACTGAAAAACGAAAAGCAAAACAAAGTTTTTCGTTCAAGATTTTGTTGACGAAATTTTGTATGGAAAATTTCGTTTCGCTTCAGCAGCGTACTAGGCTTTGAACTCAAAAACATAAGGCCCAACTCCGCAAGAGTCAGTTTTTCTGTGTACACGAAAAAAAAAGTGTAAATTGCCTTGCGAACAAGGCACAGAAAAACTTACTCTTGCGGAGTTGCATAAAAGAAATGAATAAAAATGCATTAACTTTTTACATATTTTCGTACGAGAACTGTCAATGGATGTGCAGCGCACATGTGGTAAAGGCTTGAAAAACAAAAGGCAAAACGAAATTTTTCGTTCAAAATTTCGTTAACGAAATTTTGTATGGAAAATTTCGTTCCGCTTCAGCTGCGTACTAGGCTTAATATGTAAATAGCTTTCATTTTAAATAAATAAAACTGTTTCAGACTCCGGCACAAATATTTTGTCGTAGAAAAAAAATGGTTCCATTCCATACCATTCGAATTCAGATTCAGTAGGCGCGTCCCACCAAGAAAAAATCTCAATGCTCATTTTGGAAGAGAGCAAAATAATTTTGTGGGACAAGTTTCTCACATGAATCCATTTTTTTCAAATCCAACACTTCAACTGCCACTTCACACAACAACTGCAACTTTTCTTCAAATATTAAATTGTGATAAAAATTTATTTCAAAATAAGTTATTTCGTGAAGCAATCTGAAAATAATAACATTTTCTTCAAATTTTCATGAAATTTTTCATGTTATTAGCACTACTTTTATAACTGCACACCACCAAAAAACAAACTTCAAAACAATTTGTATTGTTTTTGAATTTTTTATTTCTATTTTTATAATTTTTATTTTGCTATAGTACCCGATGGTTTTTTTTTGTCGTTAACATGTTCGCTGTTGTCTTTGGAGACTTTAAAATTTTTCGTTTCACTTCAGCTGCATACTAGGCTTTTTTACAATTTGATTTGGAAATCATTTAAAACCTAGACCACCCTGTTTAAAAATATACACTTGACATTTTAGAAATAGCCTACCCATCTCTTTCTCAAAACAAAAACCACTCAAACAAACAGCGCAACTCCAACTCAAATTTAATTCCCAGTTCCCACTCGTTCGCTCTAGCTGCTTTCCTTGTGGTGCTTTTTCCCATAACCATTTGCTGTCAGTTTGATTGGACCGAGTACAATTTTTGCGACGACAAGCGACAAGAATAGAAAAATTGAATCTCTTCTCGTGAAAAGGTTCCCCCCGCAGGACCATCATCGATCGCAGGCAGAAATAAATAAATCAATTTCCATTACACATTATTTATTGGTTACTATAAAGTAAGTTTAATAATTAAAATAAACAATTTAATTTCACCTCAATTCGCTAGGTCAATTCGTTAAATCATCTCGAAAAAGTTCAAAAAAAAAAAGAAAAAGAAAAAAAGTATAAGGAAAAGAACGAACAAAAAATAAATCGATAAACTCTTTTTAGCACGGTGAACATCCGTGTATACAAATTTTGCGCATGAACAAGAGTCTGCTCCGAAGACGTCGTCGTTTTCTACGTCGGCCGTGAGAAAATATAATTTTTGCAAGTGGAGAATTTTTTTCATTCATGTCGCCACACAAAATCGACGAATTCAAATCCCCAGCAATAATCTTTAGATAGTCACTAAACTAAAAAGACCAAATCGTTAAGAAAGTGTCAAAGTGACGACGAATAAAAAAAAGTGTAATTTTTCTTGTTAATAAAACAAGATAAAGGATTAAAGAATCCTCATTGAAATTAAGAGAATATAATTCTATAGAAATTGGGTAAGATTTTCGAATGAACATTTGGGCATGTCACGAAAGATGACAAGAAAAAAAACTATGACAACTATACAACGACAAAGACTACCTACGACGACGACCGACGTTGACTTCTGGGTTAAATCAATTTAGTGAGGTCGTTTCACTTTTATCACAGAAAAGTATCTTTACTTTACTTTTGCATTTGTAAAAGGCCCCTGCCTTATGTGGGCTAGCTGCTCTATTTATCTAATTTTACTTTAAATCATATTTTTCTTATTCTATACTTGGGCTAATTAATTAAAATTAGGTACCTCGAGATAAATAATCTCATTTTTGCTTGTATAGGTATTTACCTTAATTTTGCGACTTTCTTGACAATTAAGAAAAAAGCAAGAGAGCCCAGGATGATGTGATCGCAAGTGAGGAAAATGATGCAAAAAAAAATTACGCAAAAAACATGCATCTTCAGTAGACAAATACAAAATCTACTTGAGGGAGGTTATGTCCACAAAAACAAAAAAGAATTACACCTGAATCCACTACGATACTCTCTGAGAATAAAGGACGACAGTGCCAAATTCACTATGAGGTAATAAAGTTAAAGTGTGGTTTGGAATAAAGGTGTTCGTCCTTGGGAATGAATAGAAAGGTTTCTAAAAAGATTTAAATAATTAAAATAAAAACTGGAAAACACAGAAAACTAGGCAAGTCATTTTCTATTTATAAAATCCTAGTCAATTCATAGCATAATGGAGAAGAAACTATTTTCACATGAGTTATTCACCACACTAATTATGTTGAAGGAGAGAGGAGGAGTTACTGCCTTTGAACTGTTGACCTTTCAAAAAGGATTTTTCTTCTTATCTTCTCTCTTAGAAGGAGATTAAGTAATACAAAAATTTGGATTTGAAATTTTAAGAATATCGAATTTATAAGAAATATCGAATTAATGTACTATGATAATCAGTACCAGTACCTTTGCTGGGAGTTAGATAACATTGACCAAAGTATTTGAATTAGAAGAATATTAACAGTATCTAAATGATAATCCGTTCATTTTTACTATTTGCCAAGCTACGCTAAAACAGAAGTAGTTACCTACTTTTCATTTACAATCGATTTAAAAATGTTTAAATAAAACAGCCATTTGAGTCGTTATATTTGAAAGTGGTATAAGTCCATATAAAACGTTATCTTACCGTTAAAATAAATTGCAATTAAATGGAATCATCTTACAAAATAAAATATTGCTGCCAATAGATGTCACTTGTTACCCCATTTTTTTTATGAGAGTGACTTATTAATTTTTTAAAAACGTAACATCCGTTATTGTAAATTGTTGTTATTTTGTTTTTACTGTTTTGTCGATTTCTTGGAAGCATAATTAGGCATTTCGGCTCCCGTGTCATACCATGTTTTTTTTTTTAGACTTACACAAAATATTTCCTGAGGTCTTCGAAATTTTGCCTATTTAACGGCATTATTGACTCAACTACAGCGGTTAACTGATATTTTATTTTTACTTTCAAATATTTAAATATGTTTGTTAGTAAAAGAAAAAGGTTCTTCAAAGGCGCACAGAAACTGTTGCATACCTTTCGTTTGCCATACTCCTAAACTTGACATTACAAAAAAGTTGGTAGCCGTTTAAAGCCTTAGTAACGGTAGAGTTCTCAGGTAACAGAAAAAAATTGTCTTGGAAAAACAAAAAATGTATTTATCCCTTGAACATTTTTGAGCGATGATTTGTTACGAGTTCCTATGTGAATTGTCAACACAAAAGTACATGAATAAAATTCAAAACGATGAAGTGCCATACTTAGCCTCCGTAAAAGTCTGTTGTACAAGTTAAATCGTCATCGTGATTCGCTTGCTGATAAATTTTGCAAAGGAGATTGATGGTACTACTTAACTAAAGTAACACCAGCGTTATTAAAATATTGCATGAAAATTTGGTGTTGAAAAAACTTTGTTCACGTTGCATCCTAGATAATATGACAATCGATGAAGATTGGTTTTAAAATACAAATTCTATTTAATACTAAATAATCCAGCCAAGTAGAAGACAATTATTAAATGGACTTGATAAATTATTGATTTAATATAACTCTTTTAGGCTTTTAGTCCATACAAAAATCGTTTCGTAGCGTTGGAGCTCATTTGAACTCATCAGTTGACTTATCGTAAGGCACCTGATAAAAGTGACCTTCACCAGGAAGAAACGCCAAATTTATGTATAATCAATAAATTGACAATCGCTCAAAATAGGCTCGTATGAATTGGTGCAAAAAAATCCTCAAATTATAAATTCATGGACAATTAAAAAATATTCGTATAAGCTGGAAGGAAAGCAATAATAAACCGTATTGGTCGAAACATTTAAAAACTATGTTTTGGAAGTGTCTTCAGCGCAATGGAAAAAAATTGTCAACAAATGGTTCGAACGCATGCAAAAGTGTACTAGGCATTAATGAGATAATTGTGAAAAAAGATGAATGCATTTTGATTTATTTTTATTTTTTTACCGTCAAGAAGCTGAAACATCGGAAATGAGCACGGTAGCGGTACAAAATTTCATAGCAATGCTGTTTGCGATATACGGTCCCCAAAGTGCCTCCATATCTACCGCTTTATGACTTTAGTATTTCCAAATATTACTCTCATTAAATAACATTTTAACTTAACATGGTTCCTATTCCTATGTTTGGTGCTGTAAATATGCCTTTGAGGCCACAAAGAAAATGCACCAAACAATAATGTAAAGTTCTCCGTGTTTGTAAAGTGCTTTTACAAACTACATATATCACCAAGTCCAGGCGACATTATTTCTTTTACTTAATCTATAATGGCTGGTACCTTTTTAATTTTTTTTCACAGGGTGTAAAGGTTTTTCTATGTAGTAATTTTTTTGATTATTTTACCATCATAAATGCTAAGCAAATTTAAGAGAATAAAAAAATCTTTCATAATCAGAAGAAAAACTTGCTTCTCAATAACACATTTTTTTAAATTAAATGATTTCAAAGTAAAAAAGTAGAAAAAACACTAAAAAAACAAACAAACAAACAAAAAAACAAGAAAAACCGTTACATAAACAAACAAAAAATTGTGGTACAAGTTTAAATGGCTATTAGTCCTTATCGTGAAACTTCAGGGAAATTTTGTTGAAATATGGGAAAGTTTTTAAAATCAGTAGAAATTTGACAAAAATGAAGCTGTTTTATGCAAACAAAGCCTAAAAACTAAAATCCGCTATAATTTGAGATGGAAGCGAAAACCAGAAAATTACCCCATGAGTTACTCAACATAGAGTTACTTTAGGAAGCCATGGTTTTTCTCTAGGATACCCAAGTACAAAATATCGCCACCGATAACAATACATATTCGTTAAAAAATGTTTAAGGAAGACGTTCTCAATTTTAAATAGAATGTTTTTTATTATCTTGAAAGTTGTTCCTTAATACATAATTTGTTTTTACTTTTGCAGATAAAAAAGTCCAAAGGTGAAAAAAACAAACAAACTCCCATAAATCATGTCTAACCTGAAGAGATTCGACGACGAGCAGAGTGAGAGCGAATATGGACGTGTCTATGCTGTGTCTGGTCCAGGTGAGTTGTTTGTTTGCAATATCCCCTCATCGGACTACGATCTGGTTTTCTAAACTTGTTTTTCTTCTAAAACAGTCGTTACAGCAGAATGTATGTCCGGATCGGCTATGTACGAGTTGGTGCGTGTCGGCTACTATGAACTCGTAGGAGAGATTATTCGTCTTGAAGGTGACATGGCCACCATTCAAGTATACGAAGAAACATCTGGTGTCACTGTCGGAGATCCTGTATTGCGTACAGGCAAGCCATTGTCTGTTGAATTGGGTCCTGGTATTATGAGCAGTATTTTTGACGGTATCCAGCGACCATTGAAGGACATTAATGAACTCACCTCCTCCATCTACATCCCCAAAGGTGTAAATGTGCCATCATTGTCACGCACCCACACATGGGACTTTAATCCCCTCAACGTTAAAGTTGGAGCACATATCACAGGAGGAGATTTGTACGGTATGGTGCACGAGAACTCGCTAGTCAAGCACAAAATGATTGTTCCACCACGTGCCAGGGGAACAGTACGTTATATCGCCCCAGCTGGCAACTACACAGTTGAGGATGTAGTTTTGGAAACAGAATTCGATGGGGAAATTAGCAAGCACACTATGTTGCAAGTCTGGCCAGTGCGTCAGCCACGTCCAGTCACAGAGAAATTACCCGCCAATCATCCCTTGTTGACTGGTCAACGTGTTTTGGATTCGTTGTTCCCTTGTGTTCAAGGCGGTACCACTGCCATTCCCGGAGCTTTCGGTTGTGGCAAGACTGTCATTTCCCAGGCTTTGTCTAAGTACTCCAACTCTGATGTCATCATTTATGTCGGTTGCGGAGAACGTGGTAATGAAATGTCTGAAGTACTTCGTGACTTCCCCGAGTTGTCTGTTGAAATTGATGGTGTCACTGAGTCCATCATGAAGCGTACAGCTCTTGTTGCCAACACATCCAACATGCCTGTGGCAGCTCGTGAGGCTTCGATCTACACTGGAATCACCCTTTCCGAGTACTTCCGTGACATGGGTTACAATGTCTCCATGATGGCTGATTCAACCTCCCGTTGGGCTGAGGCTCTTCGTGAAATCTCTGGTCGTCTCGCTGAAATGCCTGCCGATTCCGGTTACCCAGCTTACTTGGGTGCCCGTTTGGCCTCCTTCTACGAACGTGCCGGTCGCGTTAAGTGTTTGGGTAACCCAGAACGTGAGGGTTCCGTGTCCATCGTCGGAGCTGTATCACCTCCTGGTGGTGATTTCTCCGATCCCGTCACATCAGCTACTCTTGGTATTGTCCAAGTGTTTTGGGGTTTGGACAAAAAGTTGGCCCAGCGCAAACATTTCCCCTCCATCAACTGGCTCATTTCGTACAGTAAATACACTCGAGCTTTAGACGACTTTTACGATAAAAACTTCCCCGAATTCGTCCCCCTACGAACCAAAGTTAAGGAAATCATGCAGGAAGAGGAAGATCTTTCAGAAATTGTGCAGCTAGTCGGTAAGGCATCATTGGCCGAAACCGATAAAATCACACTCGAAGTAGCTAAGTTGCTGAAGGATGATTTCCTGCAACAGAACTCCTATTCGTCATATGATCGTTTCTGCCCGTTCTATAAAACCGTCGGTATGTTGAGGAATATGATTGCTTTCTATGATATGGCGCGTCATTCAGTTGAGTCGACAGCTCAATCAGAGAACAAAATCACGTGGAATTTGATTAGGGAATCAATGGGCAATATCATGTACCAGCTCTCTTCTATGAAGTTCAAGGTAATGATGTTTTTACAATTTTCTTTTTTTTTTAATTTTTGTTTTTTTTTTATTTGATTTGAATTTTGTTTAGTCTAATTCTATTGATAGACACTTGGGAGACAGACGCAAACAATTTTTTTTTATTCTATTTTATTTTTTGCTATTTCTATTATTAGTTTTTTGAGTTTTGTTGCTAGTGATGCAAAAGAAACAATCAAACAAGCGTGTTTCTTTGTTTTTTTTTTATTATTTTTTTTTATTTCATGAGAAGCGTGTCAGTTGGTTAATCTTTGGTGTAGTTCTGATATATTTTGTGTTCCATTAGGGGATTTGGCTAATTTTTCATGTAATTAGCATTAAATTGTTTAAGTAACAAGTAAATCGATTGTATTTTAATGGTAATTGATTTGTAAAGTGAAATATTTTTAGCATCAAAACGGGTGGTAATCTATTTTGTGATTGGGTTTGATGGCGCTACTTGCTGTTGTTAATAACAATGTTTGAGTCAATTCGATTTGTATTTAATTAACTGGCTGGTTGGTCTTAACTAATCAATAAAAATTTCTATTAATTTTTCTTCAAATATGTCTCTTAAAAGATTTGTATCATTTAAAGCACTTTCAGAATGATGAAGTTGGTAGAAATGAGAGTAACTTAGCTCGGTGACTCAATTACCGCTAGTGTGCGACTTTTGTAATATCATAATTTAAGGTGACCTGTGAATGGTTGAAAGATTTTTGTAAAAAAAAAACTTAGACATAATTTATTGAGGCGGTCTAAAAAATGATGTTAGGTAGGTGAGGGAAAACCTTGTCGATTGCTGTTTGAAAAATATATAAGCTGACTTGTTTTAATGTCATTCACTTCTCACAGTTTAAGATGATATGAGTGAATTTCAAAGTAGCTTTTCATCGCCCTTAGAAAACATACCAGAAGCTCGAAGCAATAGTACCACTGTTATTACATGGACAAACAATTAAAACATTTTGAACTATTTTACCAACATTCATTTTATTAATTATTGCATTTCCTTCTTTACGATTATTATAGACACTGTTGTTATATTAGAATACAGGTATAGAAGACTGTGCTCGTCTTTCCAACAAATTCGTCTGTGTTAAGTTTTGAGTTCAATTTGTTGATCGAGCATTGCGCCTAAATATCAGCCATATTTTGAATTTCACGCGGAAAAATTTTAAACGGAAATAATTTTGAAGGTTTTGAATGAACAACAACAACCTGTGTATGTTACCATCGAGTTCATGGGAGACACAGGCTAGAGTTATAGCTATTTCACGGTTACCAACCAGAGCATCAGACTCCTTTTAGTTCAAGACTCGCTTTGTGTTCAATTAATTTTGAAAATTGCCCGTGCAGGACTCGAAATAGTATTGTCGGTCCCGAATTTTTAAAAATATTCCACTTTCACTTAAATAGGGTATGCATTTTTCTCTGAACTCTGAAGAGAAATTTTAGAAACATGATCATCTTATCGACCGGAAATCACAATAGGGAAATAGTAAAATGCAATTTTTTCGTGTGGAATATCGTTCCATGGAACTCAAAATTGGGCTGAACAATAAAGCAGAGGTACAACTGTTAGAGACGACTTGTATTAAGTAATCTGCATTTATACCAACATTTGTACGGCTGTCATCATTATACAATAAATACAAATACAAATACAAGCCTCATTTACTTTTTTTTACATTTGTTGCAATTTAATAAACTTATACTTAATTTTTAACCGAGAAACACACGTCTTTTATGCGCCCAAAGGTATTTAAGAGCCGTTTGCTGAAACAAAACTTATATATTTAAGTTGAACATAAACAATAAGTATATAGTTTTTTACGTAAACTGTCTCATAAGAGTCTATTCTAAACTCCAATATTTAAGTTTTTTTTTCACCGAACGATTCTTAATTTTTTACTAAAGAGAATCAAGATTTTCAGTTATTTGATGAATAAATTGTACTGATTAAAATATTACAAATAAGCCACAATAATTCACTACTTCCTCACTTATTTACATTCACGGCCTCTAGCAACAAGCCTCTTAGATCGGGAAGCAGTTCTTTAAACAGCTGTGTTCTCAATAGCCCTGTTCCCTTGGGAGGTGGCAAAGTACTACTAGTAGTTTACTAGCGATTTTCAATGGAACGCACTTTCAATGAATTTAATACAAATCGTATCTGCTCGGGAAGAAGAGCATGAGTATTGAGTAACCAAAACATCTACTATTAGTAGACTACCACCTCCAATGAAAAAGGGCTAATATTCACTCCATTTTCATCTTCTCCAGACAGTCGAAAGAGGGCTTTACTGCTCAAATACATTTTTAGCTCCAAGTTATTTTGTATTTTGAAAGGTTTTAGTGGACAGCTTACTTAACTAAGTTAGATATAAGCTCCAAATTTCAAATTTTTAATGGACGCGTTGAGAATTAATTTTATACAATGTTCAAAACTTTCAAAAAATTTGTACATTGTCTTTTATATTTGTTGGAATTTATGTGGCTAATTGCCATTAATTCTAAAAAAAATTTACAATTTCTTAGGTTACATTAAAATTTTTTCAAAATAAAAAGCATTGAACATTAATATTTAATAACGTTAAATTCAGCCAAATGATGCCAATGACCGTCGAAATATTTTAACCATTTTTTAATCTACCATTATTTTAACAGGGTGTTTTGGTATTTGTTGTACAACGTTATTTTTCCCTTCAAAAAAACCCTTTTCAGCCAAAATATTTCGATGCACTCCCATCATGGGAAGTGGATTTTCTGAAAATATGTACTTGTTCCACTGAAAATAGCAACTACATCAAAAGGACTTTTATGGTTACTTTGAATAGTTTTATAAATTTAGGTTTAATTTTGTTAGATTCAGCTTGTTTTGGCACCGTGTTGTAAAAATTATTCGTTTTTATTTATTGATTTTTTTTTTTTTATATTTAAATATTAAATTTTATAAAACTGACCTTTTTTTATTTTAATAATTTTAGGATCCAGTTAAGGATGGCGAAGCTAAGATCAAAGCAGATTTTGACCAACTTCATGAGGACCTTCAACAAGCCTTCAGAAATTTGGAAGATTAAGCTCTCTAGCCCACCCTGTAGCTCTCTAACCATCCCAGTTTACGTTAATCGTTACTTAGTTTTAATTAAAAAAAAAACAACAAATCTATCACTAACACAAAGAATAGTTCATTAATTCAAAGAATGAACGAGCCCATTAAAAATATCCCTCTACCTAGACAAAAAAGCCATATATAAAAATACTGCAACTGTATGTAATAACTATTTTATGTGTAAATTTTAAGGTGTTTTACAATAATATAAAATAAAAACAAAAAAAAAAAATAAACAAGGAAAAAATAAAAGAATAAAGAATCCTCATCAACGACGATACAAAAAGAATGAAGACGAAACAATAATATGGTAACAAAAAAAGATGTAAAAAAAGCAAAAAAACAAAATCTAAGATTATATCGTTGTAAACGTTTAAATAATAATAATTTACACATGCATTCAATTGAGATTAATTGTTCTAGTTGTTGTTGTTGCCGACACATGCTTGGAAATAAAAATAAATAAAATATTTTAATTTTTTTTTGTTGTTGTAAAGTATTATTGTAAAATATAATATCTATGTATCTATTACCAAAAAAAATATATATATATATTGATGATAGTTAAACCAAAAAATATATAATTTGAATTGTTGAATCAGGAGGACCTTCGGAATTTAAGAAGATTTCATCGATAAATTAAATTCTTGTTGGAGTCAGGAGAAAACAAAATTTATTTTCTACCAGTATATTTCTAGTCAAGTGTTGTTGTTTCTTGACGTTATCACGAATTCCATTCGTATTGGACATTTTCTATGATTCCTAAAAAAAAAATCACAAATATTACGAATGTAGCAAATTTCCGATACGAATGGGATTCGTGATAAGGCCGAATGTGAAAACTAAAGCAATATAAACTTTTTGTGATTGCTACTGTCTGTAAAAAAAATTGCAATTTTATTGCAAGAAAAATCCAGTAGATTGCAATTGCATCGATTACTTTTAGAATACTTCCCATGAAAATCTCTATTAAAGAACACATGCGTATTTCGCAAGCTTCAAAGAAACGTTTTGCTTAACAAGTTTGAAGTGCATCGCCCCTTTAAAAGAGACAGACAGATTTGCAGGACCCACTTTTTTCGCATTATCTATCATCGTTACGGCTGTCTCACTTCGGCGTTTGGAATTTTTTCCATTCAAAAAAGCTATCGGCAGCGTTCAAAAATTGCTTTTTCTTGCCTATATTCAGTCCCAAAAGAATTTCAAAATTGAAGGAGTGAATTTTTAGAGTGAAATCTTCACTCCCTAAATTTTTTAACACGTTGACTGCCATGTGACCTTAGAGGATATAATATATGGAGTGCTTGTGCTGTTAGTTCCGTGAGCTTTTATAGAGGGCTCTAGTTTCTTTAAGTTTTTCGATGAGTGCATGCCTAAATTTTATTTTCATTTGATGACTGTCATCAACAAGCGTGTTTATTTACAGCTGCGGAACCGGACTCGCACTGAAAAACGAAGGCAGCGACCCCTATCCATGCATATGGCGTTACAATGTGTTAGGTATAGGAACAAGCACTCCATATATTATATCCTCTAAGCATGTGACCCACCGGTGGGTCACGCAAAAGTTTCCCAGGAGGCCATGTGAACCACCGGTGAGTCACAGTCAGAACATTCCTTAAAGGAAGAGAAGATATGACCCACCTGTGGGTCACGTGGCACTTCTAAGCACAAACACTTAACATAAGGGGCCATGTGACCCTACGGTGGTCACACTTTTAAAACACATCAAAAACACTTATTACTTAAAACTAAAGACACAGAGAGATACGTTTAAAACAAACATTAAAAGTTGGCCCTCAAGGGATACTTTTTTTTTTGTTCGTTGGCAGTCAACGTGTTAAATAGTGAAGGGAATGATTACCAATACACTATCTTCCCTTCTTTTTGGACCAGTTTTCGAATTATTAGGTGCAAAACACAAATAATGTTTTAATTTGTGTTTATTGTGAAGAAAATTGTATTTATTTATAACAAAATTGCCCATATGTGCCACATTTCGATCGAAAGTGAATTGAAATTACGCTTTAATTTCACGTGAAATCAAATTGCATGTTCTACATTTTGATCGACTTCGAAATTGCTTCGAACACACAGAGATGACTACCCAACTAGCACAACAGCTTCTATAAATTGAAATCTCGCAGGATCTACTTTCTATACAGCTTGTATTGAGCTTGCTTCTGAATTTAACTGCTTATAGAAGTTCGGACTTGTTTAAAAACTTCTAATAAGTTGTTTAAATACTGTTAAAGAAACTTAAACGAAAAAAACTTGTTTTTCGGATAAGCCTGTTTAATGAATTTATAGAAGCCTTACAGAAATTACCAAGTTTTGTATTTGATTTTTGGTTTTGATATTAAATAATCTAGCTCGTACACTTTTTGGTTTTGACATTGAATAATTTAGCTCGGACATTTTTTTGCTATTTGAACTGATTAAGTTTTTGATTTCATTAATAAATATACTAGGATGGCCGAGTGGGTAGAGTGGTGGACTACCACCAAGCAGATATGAAGTTCGATTCCTGGGTGTGGTAAAAAAATTATAAACTTTTAAAATTATTATTAATAGATATACTACAAACTAATGGAATGTTATATATAATATCAGATCAAAAGATAAAATTCATGATTTAAAACCAGTTAAAAAAGAATTCTTTTTTGTTTTTGTAGTTGTTTTTTTTTTTTAATTTCGATAAGACATGTATTAAAGAGCTATACAAGCTCTTCCGAAGCTATCTGTCAAACCTCAAAGCTTCTGTAGAGCTTCGGTAAAGCTTCGTTTAAGATCCTTATAGAGGGTAAAATTTGTATAACGTTCTCCTTTTTCCATGCCCAACAACCTTACTAAAGTTTAAAAGAAGCTGAAATGTAGCTTTTGTAATACCTTAACCGAAGCTGAAATGTTAGTTGGGTAATCATCCATTTTTATTTTGTTTCTAAAGCCTGGAACGCACCTGAAGCGAAACGAAAAATGTTTAATGTCGTTTTCTATTGACGAGATTCAGAATCAGATTTCTGAATCTGACACCTGAAAGAGAGGTTTTTTTTATACATACCTACAGATTTCGTACACAGTTACAAAACTAGATTTCATATTCTATTTTCAGTGGAGAATCTGAGATTTTTACACAAAAATCTCAAAAGCAAATAGAAAACGACATAAGTTTCCAAAGTTAACAGCTAACTAGCTTACAAAAAAATACCATCGAGTATTATGTCAAATTCGAAATAATAAAAATACAAATACAAAATTCAAAAAAATATCAGAAAATAAGATAAAAACAAAAAAAAATTTCGGTCAAGATTTCGTTGTGCTATTTTTGTATGGAAATTTTCGTTTCGCTTCAGCTACATACTAGGCTTAAAGTCTAGTACGCAGCTGAAGCGAAATGCAATTTTCCATACAAAAATTCGATAGTGAAATTTGTTTGAATTTTTTTATTTGTATTTTAATTATTTTTACTTTGCTATTATACCCGATGATACTTTTCCTTTAACATGTTCGCTTTGACTTTGGAGACTTGAAAATTTTTGTTTCGCTTCAGCTGCGTACTAGGCCTTACAAATTAATTAATTTTTCAAAAACATTTCAACACAGTGTGCAGGTCGCCTTAAGAAAGGCAACATTTATAGAATAATCAAACAGTACTAGTTCATCCTCAAACCAACAACTGTCAACCACAAAAGTCAGCTGTCGCTTTTATGACGTGGATGTGCCGAAGGGAAATGCCAAATAATTTTTGTTTTGGTGTAAATTCATTAATTTTATCTTGAAATTTGTTCAATTTTCCTAAAAAAATTAATAAAATAATTTGGTAAATAATATAAACCCACTTTAAACATAAAAACAAAATAAATCAATTTCATAATTAGTAGAAAACTTTTTGCAGTGCCAAATCGAAAACTTGATTCAAAGATCCATCCATTACCAAAAGCTGAATATTAAAAAAGAAGAATCATGGCATCACCTTATGGAGCACCACAAAACGAATACCAATGGGGAGCTGGTGGACAACATGAACAACAATATAATTTTGAAGTTCCAGACTTTGGTCAAGAATTGTAAGTCTTTTAATAAAACAATATTTTAACTTCCATGATGTCTCATTTGTGTTGTCTTTTAAGAAACTTCCAATCATTCGATAATACACAGACTTCTGTCCCACCAAACTACAATGCCAGCTATTCGGATGTTGGCAGTGGTGTAGGTGGATTCTATGATCCAAATGCTTACGTGGACAATTCTTTTGGACAAGAAAAAGCATTCAAGCCACAAGGTGGTTCAGATTTTGATGATGAACCACCACTTCTAGAAGGTAAATATCTTAGTTAGAAATTTAACCAAATCTTTTAAGATGTTATCTTCTTTTCCAGAACTGGGAATCAATCCACATCACATATTCCAAAAGGTAAGTTGTAATTTAAGTTAATTTAAAACTATGCAAACAATTTAAAATCTTGAGAATGTTATAATAATTTGAAACCGTCGTACACGTATGCTTCAACAATCATTATTCATATACATAGACCAGGGTCGATAATTTTTGAAACAAAAAAAAATCATAGTAGAATGAAACCCATTGGAAAAGGAGGTGAATATGATAAAAATGAAAGGAAAAATAAATTACGGGCGAACCAAGTTCGGGAAGTGGGTGTTTTGAGTTTTTAATGGTAAAAAATGGTATATCTCGATTTCCGGCAAAACTACAAATCCTATAGAAAAAAGTTGTATGGCAAAGTAGGTAATCTTACGTTTTTTGAGTAATTAAAGTGTAAATTTGAATAAATAGGCCAAAATTGTAAACAATGATAAAAATTTTTCTTCGAATTCAAGCTTTTTTCATTTTTTGAATTTTACGAGAACATGTTCTATAGTATACTAATGTAAATTTTTTTTTACACCATCAGAAAATAGACATTTTAACGAACGAAATGCCCACCGACTTTTTGAAAAAAGCTGATATTTTGACACGTGAATTTTCGATTGAAAATTAAGGTGTTTTTTTGGTATTAAGTCAAAATAAGGTGAACAAATTAATATTTTAAATCAAATAAATTACAGTGTATTTGGGACATAATAAGGTAAGTTTTCACCAAATTTCTTAGAAAAATTTTTGTTTTTGAAAAAGATAAAAATAAAAAACCAAAAACTCGGTTTTTTGAATTTTTCACATAAATTTTGAGGTTATGTGAAAAAATTGTTGATACAAAAGCTGTCGATCTTTTTATTACCTACAACTTTGCCATACAACTTTTTTTCTATAGGATTTCTAGTTTTGCCGGAAATCGAGATATACCATTTTTTACCATTAAAAACTCAACCCACCCACTTCCCGAACTTGGTTCGCCCGTAATTTATTTTTCCTTTCATTTTTATCATATTCACCTCCTTTTCCAATGGGTTTCATCCTACTATGATTTTTTTGTTTGTACTTTTTAATGTTTTTGAAGGCATCGGCACTGGTCTAATAAGTGATTGATTGATTGTTATTTGGGGTGTGGATGCACTGCGACCAATAAGATCTAGTGTCCAATTTTAGGCTAGCTGAGATAGTTCCTCATTTTATAGCTTCTCCTCTAACCTTATTCCTTTCAGGAAATTGAGTATTTGGGGTATTTTCATAGAGTAATTTTTTCTCTTCGACCTGGTAAAACTTTTGTTTTTTTTTAGCTATAGCTTTCGAACCCTGCTTTCGATTTTAATAAATAAAATAGTAGATAGAGTAAATCTTTACCTTTTTATAAATGTATAACAAAAGGGCGTGTGTGTCAAGATTGCTGCCAAAATAATTTAAAACTGGTAAAAAGTCATGTATTTAACAGTCAAAAATGTTGCCACCGCGTGAAATCTTTCAATATATTTTGAACCCTTTAATTTCAGCTTTCGTATTTTGGGGGGTCAGACATACCTAATTTTTTTTTCAGAAGATGGATAACTATACATAAATAAAAAGAAAGGTAGGCCTAAAAACTCCTGGTACAAGCAAATGCAAAAACACCAGCATTCAGTTGGCCTCAGAAACGGAACAATACAAAACCGGGAGGCTTGCCGCCGATTTCTGGATCAACCCGGCGAACCCCACAGGCGGATCACTAGTGTGAAGCAGTAACGTGGGAAGGTTATGATCCCCTCGACATCGAGATCATAACAGCGCCGAGAAAAAGGAAGAAGAAGAAGGATAACTATACATAAATGAGAAATTTCCAAAAAAATTTTTTTTTGAAAAAGTGGACTTATGTTGTTTCTGAAATAAAGGATTCATTTACAGTGGCCCGTGAGAAGACCAGTGATTAACCTGAGGTTGTTCTTACTTACATGATTTGAAACGCTCTTGGTTGTAGTTCCCGAGAAGCATTTTCGCTCGTCTCAATTTTGGTAGTTCTCCCAAGTTTTTTTTTCTCCTGGTCCCGTCGTCTAGTTTTATTTTATTTTTAATAACATTTTCTCCTATTTTGCAATACGGTTCGGGTCCCATTAAAGGGGAACTTGCACCCGTTTTTGCAAAAGAGTCCGCCTCCTCGTTCCCCTGGACACCAACGGCAACGTGCCCAGGTATTCAGTGGAGTGTGACTTTGTTTATTTTGCCAAGTTCGTTAAGTTTACCTATACAGTTGGAGTTGATTTCGTAGGATTTCAGTGGTTTTAGAGGAGCTTGACTATCAGACATAATGGCAATGCTTTTTTTAGATAGATTTTTATTTTAGATAGTAATTCAAAGATTTAAAGGACTATTGGCACTGTAGTTTGATCTACTGAAAATGTTACTTATTAGCAACTGCCTTCTAAAACTAAACTCCTGCATCTTAAAAGATAAACCAAATTTAACAATTCAAGGTCTGAAAACTGATTATAAAATAATTTTTGTTTTTAAGAAGAAAAATTTTAAAAAATGGAAGCGGGTGACGGTTCTTTCCCATAATTGTATGCAATACTTAGTATAGTCTCCTCTAGTGCATATGACAACCTGAAGTTGTTTGTTCATTTTACTAATTAACTTTTGAAGGTTTTGTTGTAACACTTCTTTCACTGATGTTTTCAGTTGATCAAGACTGCTTGGAGGTGGATTTCGGTCGCGAATGCATCTTTTCAATATTTCCTACACATGTTCTATTGAATTCTAATCCAGATTTCTGTGTGGTTAATCCGAAGCTGGAATATTAAAATCTTGAAGATATTCTCAAACTAATCTAGCATGCATTATCGTGCATCAGACTAAACTGTGGACCAAATCTAGGGGTGATTGGAACCGGATGCTGTTCGAGGGCATCAGTCAACTATTTTTGGGTACTTAACTGAGGTCTAGAAAGGCTCGCTAACTCCGTAGGTGTTGTAAAACAGATTTAACTCCATGAAATTTTATGACTCTTCGCTAAAAGGTTTGCGCGTTAACAGACAGACCTCAGCAAATCTCTCCCCAAATCTTCCTGACAAACATTTTATTCCATACCTTGAATTTAAGATCACTATTGTCTCATTTGAGAAAGTAACCATGATACTGTGGCATAAAGTAATAGCAAGACTTTACTTTAAAATAAATAGGATGTGCGTTAAATTTGAGCAGGAGTGTATATTGACTAGCAATGAAATTTAAACGACTGAGGATCAATGGAGCTGAAATTGAACCATTGATTATTCCAACAATAAAACAAACCAACTTGTTGCGTTTGGTATTCTTACGCTTCTCGCAGAAATTAAAATTTTAACCGCTGAATTTTCAGCTTTCTGACCAATTCAATGTCGTTATAAAGCATATCGTTGAGTCTTGTCCTTCTCTATTCTTCGATGCACACTATACCGAACATTACTCGAGTTTCATAAGGATCTATTGCTTGATTGTCTTCTTGGCCTGAAGAAAAAGTAGTTGAAAAGAATGGTGTTCCTACAAAAGCAAAGGAGTTTGATAGGGTTGCCGAGATGAGATATTGCTTTGTATTATCTATACATTTTCATATCATATTTGACATGATACTGTCAATCTTTTAAGCTTACCCATTTTGAATAAAAAATGACACCGTTGCATAGTGCCAAAACTTTCTCTCCTTAGCTTATGTTTGGCCTGAGTTATTTGCCTTTTCTGGTTCTTTTCTTGTGTAGGAAGTACAACCGATGGAAAGCAAAGTTGGACTTCTTGATGACAATATTTGAGTTCGAGTTCAATTTGAACAATTCGTTGAAAGTGACTCCACGGTATGTTACTTTATTTTTGGTTGCTATTTTTGATTCATCTGGAAGCCAACCAAGACGATTTATGCAATTAATTAAATTCATTAAATTTCTCATTGTTATGAAAGTTTCATGATTTGGGCCTTGAATCTTTGGGCTTCTGTGGCTGGCGCTGTAGATGAAAAGTAGGTTGATTGCAAGTCATCAAGTTGTAGAGGAATGATCTAATTAAAACAAAATTAACTCTTCAACGAAACCGGCTTTTATCGACTTTACTTTTTACTCGCGGTCTTCGATTTGAATTAGAAATTTTCAGGAAAAATATAGAAAAATATAAACTTTGTCAATCCAAAAAAATTCATTTACTTAAATTAGAATTAGGTTTTATATCCATACACTTTCTCAACGTCCAAAAGCATGGAACGGTGATGCGATAGCTTTGAAGCGCTGAGGTGAAATCAGACTAAAATTTCAGTCATCAATGCAGTATGGAATGCCTTTCTTGAAGACCAAAGTAGTAATTCTTAAGCCTCCTGAGAATGACTTCCAGAATTTTGGTGGTGTTTCTGAAGAAATGGTTTACTATCATTCTAGCCAATCAAGGCTAGTTAACTTCCTTTGATTAAATTTGGTTATATTTTTCCTTAGGGTTAATAAAATCGAAGTAGTCTATCTATTGTATAACTTGGTGTGTTGGTGTCATGAAATTGTACCATTTCCATGTTAGGCTGAAAAGTCTGCTAGATAAATGACCCGACTTCATCCCAAAAGACCGGATCGGCAGATAGTCTAGATATTTATTTTCTTTAAAAGAAATTGGCAAAAGCTATTATTTTGTTGGCTATTGATGTGTAGGTACTTGAAGTTTTGAGTGATGATCCCCGGGTTCAACGCAAACCATCTGAATTCAAGTCATAAAAAATTTGGACGTTAAATTTGGTTCTGACCAATCAGAACTTTAAAAAATTGAGAACTTTGGCCCTTATTGCGAGTGTCGTTCAACTTTTAATGCGATAAAAGTCGATGGAATCGATAAATGTCTGTTTTGGTATTGTTTATCTCTATCGATTGCTATTGAACTCGATTTGAGTCGATAGCAAAATTGTAAACGAAAAAGATCCAACGATAAAACGAAAAATTTCCTTCACAATACAATTTCACGACACCAAAATTCATTTTCGATGATCGATTTTCGAATAAAGTCGTTTATCGATAGAGATTCACAATATCAAAGGTCATTTTCGATGATCAATTATCGAATAAAGTCGTCTATTGATAGAAAAACGACACTCGCAATAAGGGCCTTTGATTCAAATGATCTGCGTTGAACGCGGGGAATGACGCCGGTTTTATCAGCTAAGAGATTGTGATTGATAATGTTGTCTTTTATGAATCCCTTACCAATTCAAAATCCTTTTTTTTCCCAATTTTCTTTAGTGCGTTCTTTTCCAAAAAATATTTCCCCTCCTGAACCAAACAAGACTTACAAATACAAAAACATGCGGAAAAACTGGAAAAAAGAGACGAAACTCATTCATTTTCTTTGCCGATGTTCTACTGAAGATACGAAAAGTGCTACACGATAACAGGATAACACGATAACTAAATGAGGATCTGTTCTGTAGCGCCATCTCTACTTACCTTAATATTTTTTTTAGTTAACTGCTTCACTCGTCTAAAAAGACCTTTCCTCTTTAAAAATATAAGTTAAAGATAGTTAAGAATTGAGATTGAGAATCAACTTTATACGCACATAGAAAAATAAAAGTAAATACCTGACCTCCATAAGATTTACTCTTTCGATTTAAATTTTAAATTAATTTAATATTTATTTTTTATATATGTACATAATTCTAAAGTAATAATATAAAATATTAAACTTTATGATTTTATTTATTAATATTCATTGATTCATGTCGTGAATTTGCTATAAAATCGAACATACAAATTTATTCAACATTTATTTTTAAAATCAACAAAATAAAAAAGTGTTTTGCTTATTATTTTGATTGAAAAGAGTTCTTTCCATTGAATTTTGTATAAATTTTATGAATTTTATTTGTACATTATACAAAAAAAAAAAAAAAAAAGACGTACAGATGTACACCTCTACTGCATATAATAGTCTCAGAGAAAATATGACTAATAAATGGAGGACAACGTTTTTTCCTGTCTACAATGTACATATTCGTTTAATTTATTGTCGCATACTAAAAACAAATAACAAATAAATTGTTAAATATAAATAAACAACAATTTTGATTAACACACACAAAAAAAAAAAAATTGAAAAAAAAGAAAAAAATATGATAAAAGGATTCTATCCATTTATTTCAGATGGAATTGGCAGTTTTACCAAAAACCAACTTTGCCATGTTCATTCGAAACAATTTTTGTTTCTCATTCTCCCAATTATTTGCCTACCCTTGCTCACATAGCCGTGTTGATTTACAATTTATCAATGAATCCGCCCATGCAATCAATTATAAAGCAGCAAAAATATTTACTCCCGGAAATATCCTTTCATTTCCACTACTACCTTATTTTTTTTTTTGGACTCCTAACAATCGACAAAAAAAATGATAAAACTGAATTTCAGTAGTGTGTTGAAAATATAAAAAAAATATACATATAAAAAAGTTTCTTTTGTATTTGAATTTGGTGAATTTGTAACATTGTAGTTTACAATCGTTTCGGGACATGGAACACAATCAGTTGTTGTCCTGAATTCGAGTAAAAAAAAAATTGTGTACACATTTATAATCGAATAGTACGACTGACATCAATTTTTAATCATTTTCCGCTAAACCGTTTAAATTGTTGTTTTCTGATAGGCTTCAGCCAAGGCTTTGAAGGCTAAATTTCCAGTATACAAATGACAAGTTTTGGAATTAAGCTTTTCTATATGAGTATATTTAATAAATCATTACCTATATTTTTGTTTGGAGAACCTGGAAGTGACGACAAAAATTCCCATTGTATGAAAAAGTCACCCTGTGTCTAAGTAGGCAAAAATCTAATGAATACGACATTAAATGTTGTATATCTTAGCTTTACGATATTTGCATATGATACTTTGTAGCTTATAAAACAATCTCAAAAATTATTTTTTTTTAGTAAATACAAAATACACACCTAGTATTAGTTATTTTAAAATAACACAAAAATTATAGATATTTGTATTTCCAAAATCTACATGTGTATTTTTTAAGATTCTATATTTTTTTGACCATGCTGATTTCTGACTTTGAGACCAATCTTCTTCGAAAAATATGTAATGACCACAGTTTATTATTTCCACTTTTAGGAAACACTGTTTTAGTCATTTAGATTAATATTTAGAAGTCCTTTTTCATTATTATTTTTATTTCTCTTTTTTTTTTATTACTTTAGAAGTACAGATTATGATGGTTTTATATAAGAAAATGAAATAATGTTTTTTCCTTATTTCTAAGAATTTATATCAAGTCTTTTGAAAATAATTATTCAAGACCAATTTTTATTTTTTTTAAGGCAAAAAATTGTATATTTTTCCAAAAAAGGTGACAGAATTTGTTTGGCTAATAATTTGACTATGGTTCCTTATTATGTATATATAAACAAATTATATAAATTTATAGTAAAACTTGTAGAGGGATTGGGGTCAAAATTCTGCCGGGGTCAAAATTCTTTTGTCAAAATTCTGCTTTCAAAATTCTACTTTTCAAAATTCTACTTTTTAAAATTCTGTTTTTCAAAATTCTGCTTTTCAAAATTCCTCCAAAAATTAAAAAAGGGTTACAAAGCGCGCGCTTTTTAACATTTTCCAAACCCTTTTTTAATTTTTTGGCAGAATTTTGTAAAATCATCGTTTAGCTAAATTTGTCTGCCTATTTGAGATTACTTTCTTAAATCAATAAATTTAAAAATATTGATAAAAGGTTTTTAATGATAATTATCTTCGAAAAATCATAATCGAACATTAAATCAATAAATTTAAAAATATTGATAAAAGGTTTTTAATGATAATTATCTTCGAAAAATCATTAGTCAAATATAAATTGATATTCAAAACATTAAATAAGAAAAGGAATATGCTTTATCACACAACATCGTTTCTATAATTAGTTTTCAACAGTATACTCGTATAGATGTGAGTTATAAGAAATTCAGTACCTAGGTACTCTAAGCAATTTGAAAATAATTTGTGATGGTTAAACAGCAAGCAGTTAAGAAAATATCAACCTAAAAAAACATTAATGAGTGTATTTTGGTATAGTAAACGCATATGCTATGAAAAAAAGCAAAATTAGCTGAATTTTTTTGTAAAAAAAAAAATGCTGGCAGAATTCTGAAAAGCAGAATTTTGAAGAGCAGAATTTTGAAAGACAGAATAGAAAAAAAAAAACAGAATTTTGAAAAACAGAATTTTCTTGAAAAAAATCAGAATTTTGAAGTCAGAATTTTGACTCGCTCCCCTTGTAGAGGTCTAACAGGAAGAGAAATTGTAAACTGAATTCATAATTGTTACTCAAGTAAAGATTTTTCTTAAGTGAACATTTGCTCTTGCGTTTGGCCACTGCAGCTTCTCGTTACGTGAAGAAAACCAAAAATGTTCTTTAATTTTTACTGAATAAATGAAGTATACATGTATGTACTTCAGAATACGCTCAAAAAACTCTTCTCAGACTGATTGTTTGAGAAAAATGTTTACTTGAGCAACTATTATGAATTCCATCGTGCGTTTACGACCGACATCTTAAAACCTAACAAATTTTGAGTTTTTATTTCAGGGTATATTTTAAATTATTGTATATTTAAAATTATTGTATAAAAATAATTGTAAATTCTAATTTTAATACTTGATATTTTCATGAAATAAGTAATATAATAATATTTGTATTCTTTTTAATGTAGGTATAACGAAAACCACTTTTTTGGATTCCTCAATCATCCTAATATTGATTTTGAAAAAAAAAAAACTTGGAATTATTTTTTTCACACGAAACCATTACTTGCCTTTTACAGCAAGTCAAAATGATAGCCATTAAAATACCTACAATCAATTTTTGCTCATAGCAATTAATTTACTTGAATACAAATACTGCAATTATATTTCTTATGATCATTGAAATTCGAAATGGCAATTAGTTTTTGTATTCAAATAAATTTAATTGAATTCAATAAAAATATTAAAAAAAAAAATAAAACAAAATAAGTTACTTTCGATTGTATATCAAATGCAAATAATTGTTGGTTGTGTTCATATGCTTTTGATGGAAGCGTTTTTTATAAAGGTTAAATATAAACTACTCCCAAAAACTCTAGCCCTGTTCCGCACACTTGATTGAATTTTATTATTTATTTACATCCTGCCTGTTTCATACACACAAGTTGCTGCAAAAATTGGGCTATTCTTTGGAATAACCTGCCATGATGTAGGTATAGCAGTGCCAGTACCAATGCAAATTCATATTCACTATTTAATCAAACATTTGTTCAACAAAATCAAAAAAAAATTGAAAATTGAAAAAAAAAGGAAGAAACAACTCGTATTTTATTTAGGGCCAATTTTTCAATAGTTAGATAAACCTTAGTTAGAGCTTATTCCTAGGAATAAAATTTTTTTTTATATTGACATTTATTCCTCTGATAGTCTAACTGACGATTGAAAAATCAGGGCTTAATTGATTGAAGTTTGAGTTTATACAAACTTGGTGTGCATTCATAATTGATTTTTGAATATCAGTTAAATGGATTTTATTCGAATCTTTCAAAACCAACCAACCAAATTTTAGCTGATACCAGGACCTCAACCGTCAACCATTTTCATTTCTCAAGATTTTATTTTTCCTTCGAGTCAAGGAATGAGAATGGCTTCAGAAGAATTGAAAAAGTAGTCAGTCTCTAAGACTTGACGACAACTTTGGGAGCAACAAAGACTTCTGATTAGCTTTCTGTCTGTGCATTAAGTCTCATTTCTAAGAATTAATTGCAATTCAGCCTTTGTTTCATCTGTCATCATTGTCATCAGCCACACTAACATTGACCCTTGAACTTATTTAACATTATTTTTGTTCTTTTTCTCAATTTTTTTTCTATTAAGACATTGGCCGTGCTTAATCCCCTTCGTGGAGCGGATCAAAGTATTCTTCAGGACACAGACATGGCTGGACCATTGGCATTCTGTCTAGCCCTAGGAGGTTTTCTTTTATTGGTAAGTGAGTGAGTGATTGTAGTTAGACGAGAGTCTACGAATGAAAATTAATTTCTCCCCTCGATACAATTTCAGTTTGTTGTTTTTTTTGTTTTGAGGAGAGGATTAATTTCAATTTATTTTTACTTGCGATATAGGTACTATAGGGCAAGTTTAGGATTCGTAAAAAAAATCGAACTCGAGATAACAATTTTACATGACATTACGATGATGGAGAATGCCAAAAAAGTGGGTCCGGCAATTCTGTCTGTCTGTCTGTCTGTCTGTCTGTCTGTCCGTCTGTCTCTATCTGGAGCTGCAGCCTAAACGAGTGAAATGATTTTCTTCAGACTTGGTAGTTAGCAGTTTTTGGCGATTCCCTAGAGGGGAAATTGAAATTTTTTTTTTATGACCAAAACTAACGGTACTTGCCATATAACGGAAATAGAAAAGTTAATTTTTTTCAAAAACGGCTCTAACGATTTTGATTAAAATTTTTGTGTGTAATACTACACATAAGGGCCAACTTTTTAAATAAAAAAAATATTTTTTGTACCGTTATTAACGGTACCTGTCATAGAACGGTTTTTTTCGTTTCTGAATATCTCGTACAAAATTAACCCGATTTAAATGAAAATTTTTATACAAAAGTGTGTAAGTAAAGATAATATTAAAATTTTAGAAAATTTTCAAAAAACGCATTTTTGGTTTTTTAAAAAATATTTCAAAATTTTTTTTTGAAAAATCAATTTTTTGAAAACGGATTAATGAAAAATTTTGAAATTTAGTTTTAATGTGTAAATTAATTATTTCTTCAAAATGGCATCCCAACTTTTTTTTTGAAAAATGTTAAAAAATTTTTATATATAAAAAACTATTTTTTAAAAAAACGGCTCCTACAATTTTCGAAAAATTTTTTCTAAAAATACCTTTGTATACAAGAAATAAAATGGCATATTTGTTTTTTTTTTTAAGATAATTTAAAACGGAGTTTAATTAATTATAAAAACAGATTTAATTTTTTTATACTACTTATTAAATTTCTTCAAAATATCAAATTTTAAATTTCTTGAATAAAAAGCTTTAACATTATAGTTACTTTAAGCATAAGAGCAAGTACGTGCGACCCCAGTCGTGCAATTTATTTTTTATTATTTTTATTTATTCTCCCTTTTTTTCATTTACAGAGTGGCAAAGTAACATTTTCATACATCTACAGTATTGGAGTGATAGGATGCATTGCCTTTTACTGCCTGCTGTCGGTGATGGCCACCCAAGCTCAGGTCACATTCGGAGCTGTTATATCAGTCCTGGGCTATTGCCTGCTTCCAATGGTTGTATTGTCCGGCATTAACGTTTTAATCACCATTCAGTGAGTATCTATATACTCTCTTTTGTTTTAACACAGTTCATCGTAACTTTTTTCCCTTTTTCTTATTATTATTTCTGTATGAATATACATTTACTTTTTTTTTTTTTAATTTGCGATATGTTTTATGTTGTTTTTTGTTATTTTTTCTTCTTGTATATTTTTTTTGCAATTGTTATTTTCATTATTTCTCAGTGCCATACCACCCATTCAACCACCACCCACCTGCCATATCGACCATAACTACTATTATGGCCAGTATTGTACAAACAATGAATGCGTTGATTAAAAACAACAACGGGTGTTCCCCACAACCTGCAAACAAATCGAAATATAGGGAGAACATTTTTATCAGTTTTTTTCTTCTTTTTCTGTTGTTTTTGTTTGGTTTGGAGTATTTATTTACAATGAAGAACCACACCATACCAACTCTGTTGATGGTAGATTTGTTTCAGTCAAGGCAACCCATCCGTGTTATAGTTGATGGTGGTAAAAGAAGACCCTTTTTTGAGTTCGATTTCAATTGATTTTGTTTGGTATTTGTTTTTTTTTTGTTTTTATTTTAAGGGAAACAAAATTTTTTTCCAGATAGGGTATGGTGGGTTTGTTTGGCAGAAAGGAACCTGTGTCTTTTGTGGTTTTCAGTGAGAATATAAGAGAACGCGAACGATTGTTATTCAACTTCAATTTTTGCAAGAACTGGATATGGAGTCTGTTTCGTAGCATGCTATTTCAACTAAATCAACTACATCGGCCTCAAAATCAGTAGTTGATTCAGATTGAACCTCGGAAAATACTTTTTGTGGTCTAGTTCTAAAAATCATCACAAATTTGAGCCCGATGATGGTTTTTCAAAACGAAACGCGTCGCTAAATAAATTGCTAAAATAATTAAATGTTGGAAACATTTTTTAAATAAAATAAAATTAAAAAATAAACAAAAATAACTAAAATTTTGTATATAATATTTCATTATTAGATTGAGTGCCTCTAATCCTCAATCTACCAATCTTGAATTTCAGTTGTTAAGGTTTCAATTTTAAATCTGAATCTTTCTTTCTACTATCATAGTATTTAATTCCACAACGCCATCTATTGGCGTTCGTACTTTGATTCCATGACATTTCATAGATGGCGTTATAAATGGATTCAATTTTTGTTTAATGTCCCAGAAAAATGCTCGAGGTACGAACAAATAAAAAACAAAAATTGTTCAATAAGTTCTCGAAATACATATTATATAGGTAGTACAAAATTCGTTCCAAACTAAATGTATGAGGCATTAATTTTGTTTTAATTTTTTCATTCTTTTAATAGTTATTCTGCTATTCGGGGGAAATATGAGTCCGTAACATAAATGTTATTTGTCGTTAAAAAATCAGAAATTTTTTCCAACCAAACTTTTTGTCAACATTTTCCCAGGATTCAAAAAAAGTGAAATATGTTTGTCATAATAATAACAAATAATGCGATTATAACTGACAGGCGCGATGGGGCTCAGCGGGATTGAAAATAAAATGAAAGCAAGAGTTGCCGTTGTGTTCAAATAATATTTTTTTCTGTTTCAAGACAACTTGAACGGCTGTTTCGCATGTACTTGCTGTTATGGTGAAAGCTGTTTAGAATGACTCTGTTGAAAAAACTAATAAAAGAACTTATGAATTAAAGAAAAATTGTTGAACAAAATTACAGTAGGTACCTTGCCATATTATTAGGCCCAAGCGAAAAAAATACAATTTTTTGCTTCATGCTGCTGAATTTTTAAAGTTTATCGAAATATCTTTAACTTTTTTTGGTCTCATTTACTTAAACTTATCATGCAGATACGGATTGAATTAAAAAAAAATAAAGAATTCAAAAATTTTAATAAAAAAATAACGTGCAAAAGGGAATAAGCTCAAAAAAAAATTTTCTATTTAATTCATGACCGGAATATTTCCAAACGGGTCCAATACTTAAATTTTTGTATCGAGGAATAACGTGACATTCTTAACTTTATGACAAAAGCCCCATCTTGCATAAATATTGAAGCTCTGATCGTCTGATTATTACGTAAGGTTCATAGATTTTTGGCAGTTTTTTCTTTCGTAGAAGACCAGACGAGCAGAGCTTCACAGTATGTTATTCCAACTTTTTTTAATCAATCCGTATCCACATTATAAGTGTAAGTAAATGAGACAAAAGAAATTTAAGATATTTTGACAAAAACTTTAAAAACTGAGCAACATGAAAATTTGTAGTTTTTTCGCTTGGGACTAATAATATGGGAAGGTACTGTATAATTCGTTAGAGTCGTTACAATTTTTTTTTACAGGTACCATAAATAACGATTCTTTTAACTTCGAAAAAACGACATTATTTGCGACAGAACGCACACAAATTTTAATAAAAATTGTTAGAGCCGTTTTTGAGTACCTAATGTAATTCATTCTTGAGCATTCTTATGCATTAAGTAAGCATTTTTCTTTCATTGTAATGTCAATTTTTTTTTAAGAGAATCCTAAATTTACATATATGTATCTCATGTTCAAATTAAACTGACAGGTTTTTTCTCTTAATCATAAAAATGTAAAAAAAAATCGACAAATTTTTTTTTTTCAAAAGGTCAAGCAAAAATAGTCATTTTTAGCTCACATGTTTATTTTTGTAGTGTTGGCCAGCATTAAAAGTAAATAAAATTATCAAAATCGGAATCCTTTTGCACCATATTATGTATATCACGCGAAAAATATGTATTTTAAGTAAAATTTCCATTTGTTTTAATTCTAATATTTTGCTTTAAATTTTTAACTAAATTTTTCTTGTTCTTCTTATTTTTCATTTCTTTTAGTTTATCCTTCCCCATACACATGTATATTTATTGCTTTCAATTTTACTCTATATATAAATATATTTTTTTTTCTATCTTTGTAGGGGTCCATTGGGTTTAATCGTTGCTGGAATCAGTATCCTCTGGTGTGCACTATCCGCATCGAAGCTCTTCGTGACTGCATATTCTATGGATCATCAACAAGTGTTGATTGCATATCCTTGTGCACTTCTCTATGGTGTATTTGCATTGATAACAATATTCTAGAAAAAAAAAAAAAAAATAAAGAAAATAAATAAAAAATAAATTCAAGCATGAATGAAAGGATGAACGAGAGCATAAAGAAGAGATGAAGAAAAACCAATCAATGACCTAATGAGTGCTTGAATTGACTTAATTTTAAGTTTTTTTTTTTATTATTGTAAATTGTTTCTCTCTCCACTAAAAGTGGATTATATTTTTGTTTTTCGAATTTGATTTCTTTATTAAATAATAAAAAAATTATATAAATATTTGAAAATAACAACATTTAAAGATGTTTAAGATGGAAAATGACCTCTGAAAAATTAATTAAATACGATTGTGTATGTGTAAGTTTTTGAAATATGAAACTCAAAAGTAAATAAGAAAACTATGTAAAACTTTTTGTAATAATGAATTGTAAACTCAAGAATCTTGTGACGTAAGGACTTTTAAACCCCTTTTTCTCGTATAAAAATTGGAATATTGAATAGTTTTTGCATCAAAAGGACATGATTGACCAGAAACTATCCGATATCCTTTTTTTTCTTCTGATAAAGTTTTAAAATTTAACATTTCAATGCCAATCAAATTCTCCATTCAAACAGAGAGAAAGATATAAAAAATTATGGTCAAATACCATTGTTATTCAAAAAAAAAAAAAAAAATAGAATTCCAAGTTTCTCCAACTTATACTCAACATCCTTTCCATGCAAATGTCCATTTCAAATTCAATTAAACTTCTTTCCATGGATTCTATATTTCTCTCATTGATTGAACTATATATGAAAATGTGCATACGAGAGACCACCAACCGACAGCAGGGTTCAAAAAGGAGATATCTTTTTCATACAAAAAAGAACTCATAGAAAATTATAATGTTTGTCATTGGACATAAGAAGAAGAAGAGTAGTTTCTCTACCACCTCCACCGCCACCCTCACCATCATCACCAGCAGTTGTTCTAGGAACCTAATCAACAATTGAAAATAAAAAAAAGTTCCTTATTCCTATCTACCAAACCATCATATCACCCTACTCAAATATTCCAAACTATATGGATATGTGTCGAATAGTCAATTTCATTATCCTCTTCAAGGATATGATGCGCATCGGTTTTTTGAGAGAGATAGAGGATGTAGTATAGTCAGAGTAT
Organism: Episyrphus balteatus; assembly: GCF_945859705.1. Classification (NCBI taxonomy): domain Eukaryota; kingdom Metazoa; phylum Arthropoda; class Insecta; order Diptera; family Syrphidae; genus Episyrphus; species Episyrphus balteatus. Next base: position 9,644,029 of record NC_079134.1, on the reverse strand, counting down.
GTGAATGTTTGAATTTTATTATAATGTTGGAAAATTTTTGATGTAGGATGGAAATGGAAGGGGTTTTTTTGCTGAAGTGTTTGTTTAATCTCTCAATTATCGGATTAGTTTGGATCGGCATAATGGAGGGCAAATATTTTCTCGTTTTCCATTAAACTTTTTTTGTATATCCAAAAAATTTTATATACTCATATCTATATCACCTCTTGAGTTTGATCCTTTTTTCGAAAATATTAACAAAAAAAAGAAATTAGGTATGAAGTGGAATGGGTTACGTCTGGGTTTTATTAGAACTTTTATTGCTTAGTATGATATCTTTATTAAGCTAGTAGGATATAAAAAAGTTGTTCATATTTTCAAGAATATTGACTGAAGTAGATGTTTAAGATGGAGTTGAAGAAAGTTTGGAAATGAACATGGTCTTTTTGCGGGTGATAAGATTGGCGTAAAAAAAGGCGTAATGTAAGAATACTTATGTCCATAATCATAAGGCTGATTAACATATTTGAATTTCATTATGCAACGAATTTAATGAATATGAATAACCATCAAGAGCGTTATCACTTGACAAGCTAGAGGGACTCTGAACAACGCACGATAATTTAGAAGGTACTAAAATATATGCAAGAATACAGTACGAAAGACAACATTTCTGATATCGTATAATGAACTGTTAACCAAATTGATTATGCTGCGGTTGAAGCAAATAGTAAATTTGTACGCACAAGAACAAAGTGGCGATTTCCTTCTACTTTTCAACATTTGAGTAAGGAATGCTTTTACATTTTTAAGTTTATAAGAAAAAGTTCTTAATGACTTTTGTGGACAGGTTCAGAAATGTCAAAAAATAGAAATCGTAAGCTTGTCATAAAATTACTAAAGAATACCAACATTGAATGAAGAAGTTAGCAATTAATTGTTTTATTTATTATTTATTTCGATTTAACATAAAGGGTCACTATGGTGTATGTGTAATTTTTTGATTAAATAATTTTAACTAACCATTAATGAAAATTGTTCTTAACATGACTTTTCTTTACCATTCTCCGGCATTGACATATTGTAAATGTAAAAAATGGCGCAAAAGTAATGTAATTGTGTAAATTGCCTACCAGTTTTGTTAATATTTGCATCTTTTTTGAAAATGTTTGTTTTCATAAAATTAAAAAATAAAAATTTGATTTTATTGATTCTATTTTTTTTGTTAGTTAATAGTGAGTTTGACCACCGTTTTTTGGAATTATGTACATAATTAAAAATTCTGATTTGTAAGACTTAATCCTTAATGCCATCGATAAGTCCTTTATTTTGTTACTGCCTCATTCCATATTCGTACAGTATTTTAGTCAACATTTTACTTAACTTTCCTGGTCCAATTCTTGGAATTCATGAGAGCTAAGGTTTTTACTTTGCAGTTTGCACTAGCAAAACATTCAGATACTGCTCGTGAAAGCTGTCCAAAACAAACCGAAGTAATTTAGTGAAGAAATGGTATAAATCAGTTCGGAGTGCCAATACTTTGTGTTTGTAATAATGCACAACAAGTGAAATATTGAATGTTGAACAAAATTTATAAAAGAAATCGTGGGACCCAAAAAATTCGGGGAAATGATTGATCTGGGCTTGGAAGTATATATTATTTGACCTCAGAAAAAAAAAACAAAAGTTGCACTTTGCTCAATTTTTTTTTGGCAATTTGACGGTTTGAATAACTTTGAACGTTTTAAACGTGTGCTTTAGTTTTCTTTGCTAAATTTAAAATTTTTTTTGAAGAAAAAACAGAAAAATATTGAAGATCATTCCTTGAGAACTAAAAGAAGATTCAACGTTATTTGAAAAAGTGATGTCAAATTTAAGCACCATAGTCTCAGATTTTTCAGTAAACAGGGTGTCCGGTAAGGAATAGAACAGCATGAAATAGCTACACTACCTTTTGTTGCTGTTTGTTTTCATTTAATATTTTATTTTCAAAGATCGATGAAAAATTTTTCCGAAGCCCACATGTGGAGCCGTTGTGTAAAGCAGTAAAGTGGGAGGGTTGTGACCCCATTCGAAATCATGACTGTCGTCGATAATGATAAGAAGAAGATGAAGAATTTTTAGAGAAACAAAATATAGGTTTTTGTCTGTTAAGTATGTAGATGCAGGTCACTGTGGCGTATGCGGAACATTTGCTTTATATCAAAGCGATCGAAAACAATTGTTCTTCTATTAACATTGTTTAAAATGATATTCAACATTTGTTTTTGCTAGTTTTACTTGTTATTACATTAATTATGTGAAGTAAGCAAACAAAAAAACAAAAAAACTAGGATTATTAAGGGATATCAAAATTTGATATAGTAGAAAAAATTGATGAGTTGGAATTTGGAAACGGTATTCTTTAAAACTTTGAACAAAATTTCTGCAGAAATGTGCGACTTACATTTTAAAAATACTTGCACTCTTCTCTTGTTGTCGTCTCGTATCTATTATGAAGCTATACAATAAAATTTCTTCAATAAATAAAATCGATTTTATTTTCAAAATATTATTTTAATATGTCTCCTGCTTATAGGTTAAGAAGATTCTCATAAATCTTGAATATTTTTTGAACTTAAAATTAGTAAATATTTTAGCAATTTATTAATTTACTCATATCAAGCTATTTTTGTTATGAACTTTAAAGGATTATAATTTGGGCCTCTCGCACAAGTAGCTCATGGAAATTTCAAAAAATTACATAAGTTCTTAACTCTATCTCTCTTCAATTTCTATATCATCAAAAACACAAATAAAGTTCACCATGTCCAGAGATCAGAAACTCTGGAAAACATCATGGGGTGCTTCAGAATAGTGCCTTTATATGATTTTGTGTGTACGTTGGTTGATGGTGGGTTTGGAAAAGAGGTTAGGAACAATAACATGTAGATGATATAAAAGAGTGCATCCTACACACTTAGAAGGATATATTCACATATTTCCATTTTCTAAAGTTGAAAAAAAAAAACTCATTGATGTAGAATGCAATCGAATGAACTTGTTACGAAATGAAAGTTTTATTCTATTCTTTTTTTTTATTTTTAATTGAAAGTACTCAAGAAGAATAGAGAAGTTTCCATTGTTAATTTGCTTTTAAAGCTGTTTGTTGGGCACTTAACTTTTATGTTTGTTATTGATGTTGAGTTTTTGAGTATAAGTGGAATCATTTTGATTTATCAATTGTAAAATTTTTTGAATGCAAAATGTGGGATTTGGAAAGTTTTTTTTTGTTGCCAGTAGCAAGTTTTCCCATATGAATTTTGAAAAGGCAAGTGTAGCATAATAAATTGGAGTAGAGTAGAAAGTTTGGTAATTGTGATTATGTCTTATGTTCTAACTCTTAGAATATTAAAAGTTTAAAGTATGGCCATATATAATATTGATGGTGCTTACGTAATGAAAAATATTTTCAAAATTGAGATTATACACTTTCTGTCTGATATATTTCAATGATATTAAAATGTATTCTTATAGATCTTAAATTTACAAAACTTGTTTATACTGAAAAGATTTTAATTGGTTTGAATTGAAATGAAGGAAAAAACAGCAAACAGAGTCATTTTTTAACAAAATAATTGTGAAAAAGAATTACTGAAAGTCCTACTTTATAAACAAGTCAAGAATAAAACTGTAAAACCACAATTTAAAATTACTGTTCAGCTGTAGAAATTTCTATACTATTCTTTTAAGTATAAACTTGGTCACTGTGGTGTATGCGTAATATTTTCTTGTATGAAATAATTTAACTTTCAATTTTTGTAATTAATTCGGTTTTCAAAAAAAACATCTTTACCTAATGAATTTTATCTCCAAAAAGTTTTGATTCCTTTTTGTTTATTCTCATACATTTTTAGAAATAATTTTTTTTAAATCATTAGAGCCGTTTAAAAAAAATATTTTTTTATAAATAGTAAACAAAAAATTAAATGAAATTGATATTCCATTTTGTAGTAATTTTATCAATTAACCCCTAAATCCATAAATTTCAACATAAATCAATCAAATTCATCCGTTTTCAAAAATTTGATTTTTTCAAAACAGAAAAAAAAAAAAAAATTCAACCGGCTGCTGCTGCGCGGCGGAGTAGGAGATATTCAGAAATAAAAATAACACGGTTTTGTGGAAAGTACGATTTATTATATAAAAAACTGCTTATTCACAATCTTTAAGAACTGCTACTGCTTGAATTGGATCGATCAATTCGTTTATGCTGTAGCTCAGACTGAAATGACATGATATCAGATAATGTATTCCCTTGTTATGAAATTGGTTGAACCATAAGATCAAAAGTCAAAAAATAAAAGTGGTCACTGTGGCGTATGCGTAACATTCCTTTCTACTGAGTAACTTAGTTGCAACCATGTAGTTTTATTTCATGCAAATAAAATGTCCGTATTTTTAAATTTATAAGAAAAGTGTTGTTTAAATATTACTCTCTACAACTTTAATCTTGATATTTGCATGGATATTTTTAGAGCTATACAAATTTTTGATATAACAAAACAATATTTTGTAAAATTTTTGTACAAATTAAGTTTGTCGTAGGTACAACATAATTTAATGAAGTATACTATGAAATGGGTTACTGTGGCGTATGTGCAACTTTTTACTCCGTTTATTCAATTTTTTAATGTGGTGTTGATACAAAAAAATGTTAAAACGTTATTGCTTCAAAACTAATAAAATGCCACATTTTAGACATTCACGTCGCAGAACAAGTAAAGACTCAACAAGCCATTTCCATTTTTAACTTGTGTAGTTTCTCAAACTACTACAGGTACTTAAACCTACAATATCAACTCAATCATTAATTTCACAAAAAATCTCTTAGTTACGAATTAAAAAGCCATAATATTTTTGCAGTCAAACAAATATAGCATCAACTGCCAAATTTATTTCAGTCCTAACCAAAAATCAAGTGAACAAAAAAAAAAAAAAAATAATAATAATAGATAAATGTATCTTTATAGCCCTTTTATTGCCTAATTTTTTCATCATTCTCTGTCCCTCACAGGATGAACAAAAAAAACTTGAAAAAAAAAAATAAGAAATAATGAAAGAAATAAGCTAAAAATCATTGTTGTAATATGCCTCATTTTCCCATTTACTGGGTGATTATAATGAGGCTACTTTTGTTGCTACACAAAAGCATCCCCCATTAGTGAAGGTTGTTGCTGGGTCCGCAAAAATATATTATTTCTTTCTTTTTGGAAAACAAAAAATATTGCTTTGTTGGATGAATTGTATATCCTTGCTATCCTTTTTGACCATATTGTAGTGTTAATTACAACAGCTTTTATTTTATATTTCTTTTTTGTTTTATTTTTTTTTATATTTAACATTTTAATTAGCCTGATTATTTGGCCACAGTTAATAAATTAAAAGAAAGTAAAGAATCATCTTGGGGTGAAATTGAGCGGAAGAAGGAGCAGGCAAATAATATGGAGTTCTACTGTTGAGTATTTTTTTTTTTTTGGTTTTCATCTTGAAACAAAAGGCAATATATAAAGTCAATGCCTTCATTATTTTTAACTAAAAGGGTTTTTTTAATTTTAAAATTATGGCTAACTAGGAAATACATAAAAAACAGGTTAACCAGGAAATAAATAAAAAAGAGATTTTGTTTTTTCCCATTATAGTCGTTTTATAGATTTATCAGCTTGTCTTTACGTTAAAATAGCAAAAGGTTTAAAACTTATTTCAATATAAGAGTCACGAAAAGTACATGAAAAATAAAATTACTCAAAAATGTTTATTTTGATAGCTGTTATTATCAAAATTTTCTTTCGGTGTAGACATCATTGATTCTTAAAAGTCAAGTCCTTTGAAATTATAGTCAAGGACATTTCACTTATTCCAATCACCTCTATCTGATTTGCATTTTTGCACAAAGCATACTCAAAATACAACCTCTCTCCCCCCCATAAACAAAGAATGCAAACTAAACTTCTATTTCTACATCTGCATTCTGTCAATTTGCCAAGGACATATACTCCTGACACTTAACATAGTAAAAAAAAAAAAATAAAATAAAAAAACGAAATTCTCCGCAGTCGCATTAAAGTCCAAATCCAGCTTAACAGTAAAAATATAAAGGACCAACATTAAAAAAAAAATGCAAAAACCAAAACAAAATAAAATCTTAAAACAACGAGGAAACGAAGACATTTTTTTCTATTTCCAGAAAAATCATAGTAAGGACATCCTAGCACATACAGTCCTATACACAGAACCAGAATCATCGAGTTCCGAGTCAGAAAAACTCTCAAAGAATTCTTAACTATGGGATATTTGTATTCCCATCATTTTGGCAATATCGCCAAGGAAGCTCTCTTAAGCTCAATCAAGCGTTTTATTCGTGTATTTGCAGACACATTAAATGTGCATAGCAAATCGGTAAACATTAGCTTTTGCTTATGCTCGAAGGCGAAAAGGATTTGCCAGCGATATAATCGTATTCCTTCTTCTTCTTCACATATCGTATGCAAGACTGTATATATGTAGATTTTGTATATAAATGTCTTTAGATATAGATGGTATTGTATATAAAACACCTACTTCATCGTTTAGGTATATCAGGTTTTGGGCTGAAAGAACGGCATGGTTTTGGTTGGTGATGTATTCTTAGACCAAATATGTAGTATGTATGTTTGTATGTAGAATTTGAAAATTCTATTGGAAATATCAGAGCCGGTATTTTTGTTTGGTAAGAGAATTAAGGCCTTGAAATAGGACAGATGTTCTATCAATAATTCCACATACCTCATTCACTTTTGCAAATGTTACAATTTTTCATAAGTTAGCACTCATGATACGACAAGGTTTGAGCGAACTCTTTCCAAGATTGTCTACCTTGAGGCATATTCTTTAAAATTTCGTCAAAGATCTGAGTTCAAATCTTGACCTCTACCCATTGTCATGAAAATGAGCATCTCTGAATAGCCGTTCGTATCCGAGTTAAAATGGAATTCCGTTGCACCACATCTGACCTCCACACCATCGCTGCACCACGTCCGCACTATGATTAAAAATTTCTTAACCGCCGCACCACTTTCGCACCATCTTGAAAAAATGAAATAATATAAAAAAAAAATCGCTGCACCACCGCGCCGCACCATGATCAAAAATTCTATTCTCGTACTTATACAAATGTTTAAGTCGTCTTTAAAGTTATTTTGACTTGAGCAACAAATTGCCAGTTCGTACAAACACGACTTTGTGTTCGAGTGGTTAAGGCGTTGGATTTCTAATTGAAAGGGCTCTGGGTTCGAATTTCCTTCTCATCGGTAGTTTTTTTAAATTTTCTATCCAAAATTATGTATCATGGTGCAGCGTATTTTTCATACAAATTGAAATGGTGCGGACGTGGTGCAGCGGTGGGGAGAGGAGTAAAATGTGCAATTGCTTCAATATGGTCGGCGTACTCACCTGTAGGAACACCTTTTGTGATGTGATAGGCACACGGGTGCGAATTTGGTTTTAACTTTTTCAAGTCACTATAATTTTGTTCGGTCCCAATATTTTATAGGAATACATCTTATGTATATGAAATTGATGTAGAATTTTTCGAGGAATTCGAATATTGTAGGTATTCACTTTTTTGCGAACACTTTTTTGAAAAATTGTTATTTTAGTCCTGCAAAATGTGCACCCGTGTGCCGACATAAAGTTAGTACGAAAAGTTTATGAGGGTGGTAGTCTGTTTGAATACAAAGAATCCTTAATTTCTGCAATTAAGCTAGCGTTGATCTTATTAACAAATAAAGGTGGAAGGACCCACTACTAAACTTAAAAAAAAAAAAATTGTTTCATTCCATTTTAATACCAATTTGAAATTTTTGTACTTTTGAGCTGACTCAAAAAAAAAAAAAAAAATACGAGACTCATCTGGATTAGTTTTCTAGGTTAAAAAGTTCAACTTTAGTCTAAAAAACCTTTTAAAGATGTACAACATTATGCTAATACATTTGGCTTTGAAATCGATGAAAATCGTTAAGTTTTTCATTATCACATGATCGATTTGTTTAACGATTCGGTCACATTATTGATTTCTAAATAAGATTGGTTACTTAGAACAATACTGCAGTTAAATAGCTTTTTATTGGTAGACCGAATTAGTCTTGCTGCCTCTGTATGCCTGTTTTTAATTTTCTGTTTTTTCAACCGAGGAAATTATTTATTTCGAAACCTTTCAATAATAATATTTCTTGTACAAATTAAAATTATCTAAAAAATTTTCTTAAATCCCCAAATCCGATAAAAATATCAAATCTGACTTGCGCCTTAAATCAAAATCAATTCACTATTGACAAAGACGCCCCGGTAAAAATTTAAGAATCTCCATTTTCTTTTCCTTTTTTGAAAATGGATTTAGAAATTCAGTTTCTTTTGAGTAGAAGAATAGATTTTGTACTACTGACTCAACCAACCAAAGAATGAATACAAACGTAATCGTGTTTATATATGTTCTGCACTAAACACCAACAACAACCAAAAAAAACCGTTCCATAAAAGCACACAGGCACTAAAATACCCAAACACATATGAGAGTATTTTTGCCAAACCCCAGTACCATTCGACATCGGCATCAGCATCACCATAGACATCACCATTTCTCTCAATCACTGCATCTCCATAAAGGATTATAAAATATCCTCTAGAAATAGATTTAAAATATAGATGCCAATACTCCTTTCTCCTCAGCTTTTATAGAAGATTCGAGTTTATTGGTATTCGAGTTGAAGTTTGTTGAATTTCACTTTCTTGCATGTCAAAATCGGTACAGAGAAGAGAATGTGTTTGTGCTGTCTACGTTGTCGTAGAAATCAGATACCTAGCATACCGCTTTCTAAAACAGCAACGTATATCCATCTGTCATACTCAGAAAGGATCTGCTCCAAGGACAGTTGAATCCGATGACACGAGTACGATTCTATCCGAGAAAAGGCAAAAAGGAATTTCAATAATTCAAATCACACATGCAATTGGTCGGGAACTGGAAGGAAACTCAAGACCCCTTTTATTGCTAAATCCAAATAGATTGTTGCTATAGTTCCTGATATGCAGAACACCGGATCTCTGGACTGGATACATGCTGAATTCAAAGAAAGCACACATCCGGATTGATGGAATTAATTAGAAAGACAAACATATACTTGGCAAATAAGTTATTCATTGGAGCGGCTACCTTTTTGTTTGAATCCGTTAAACTAAAATAATAGTTTGTATGGGTATGCATAAGGTATGCTAATACGTATTATGATATAGTGAGACTGTTTGGTTTTGATGGTTTTGTACACTCTGTTTCCTGATAAACAGAAACCTTCTATAAATAACTCGTGAATTCTGATTATTACTTAGGATAAAAGATGTAAAATTTTTTTTTAAAAATTCGTAAAAAATATTAAATTAAACAATTTTTTAGGCTACGATGGCTTTATTGAAAGATAATAATGCCTAGTTACTGGATTATTACAAAAAGTTAGTCAAATCAGTGGCGTAGATAGCTTTTCGCTAAGGGGGGGGAAAGATCTACATAGTTCGAACTTTTTTTTAAAGTTTTAACGCTTCTTTGTATTGTTTTTATTATCTTTAAACTGGAGAAAGTTCTTTCGGAAGTTGACGTTAAAGCCAGCAGCGTAGCTAATATCATTAAAAAAATATATAAGTATATTGGGAAAGCTTTCTTCGGGGCATAGCCCGATCATCCTAGACGAAATTTCAGTATATATCAAAGTTAATTTAAGTACAAGATTTTTTGATGCAGTTAGGTTCCTTTGATGGAGTAGAATATGAAACCACAGTTTTATACCAAAATTTGATATGGCGTATCCCCGAAAATGACCTCTGAACCCTAGGAAGTTCGAAAAAGTCATTTCAGTCGAATTTAACAGAAATTTTATCAAAGTTAATCGAAGTACACGATTTTTTGATGCAGTTAGGTTCCTTTGATGAAGGAGAATATGAAATCATAGTTTTACACCAAAATTTGATATGGCGTATCCCCGAAAATGACCTCTGAACCCTAGGAAGTTCGAAAAAGTGATTTCAGTCGAATTTAACAGAAATTTTATCAAAGTTAATGGAAGTACACGATTTTTTGATGCAGTTAGGTTCCTTTGATGGAGGAGAATATGAAATCACAGTTTTACACCAAAATTTGATATGGCGTGTTCCCTAAAATGACCTCTGAACCCTAGAAAGTTCGAAAAAGTGATTTCAGTCGAATTTAATAAAATTTTAGTATGTTGAAGATCACATCATGCTCATAAAAACTCTTTATGGGAGCAACCCCATTGCACCAACTATACCCCTTCTTAAACTCCCTTCTTTACCATTTTTTACCCCAATTTTACCCTTTAAACGGGGAGAGTACGATAAAGTTAGGGCCAAGAATTGATAATTAAGTTTTTTGTAGAGGGGTTGATTACAATAATTTTTTTTATGGGAGGGGGATCTATCTTCCCCCGTTTAGGGGAAAATTCCACAGCTTTTTCTATTGTTCTGAAATGATGAGAATATTATTTTAATTGAAAAAGAACACATTTTTTTATTTTCATCACATGGGCCGGCCAGGAATCGATCCCACGTACCTCTGCATACCTAGCCAGCACCTTACCAGTAGACCATACTCGAATATTAAAGATGAGTGGAAAAAAGGGAGCTAATTGAAACCTCACATAAAAATGCAATGTTTTTTCTAAAGCGTTACAAACATTGCATATCTGCAGGATATAAGCTTTGCATACTTATTGGTGAATAACATTGCATACTTGAGAGATGAAAACATTGCATACTTACAAGAACCTCTTGAAACAGGTCTTATGAAAGCCTTCGACTGAAATCACTTTTTTCGAACTTCCTAGGGTTCAGAAGTCATATTGGAGAACACGCCATATCAAATTTTGGTGTAAAACTGTGAATTTATATTCTTCTCCATCAAAGGAACCTAACTGCATCAAAAAATCGTGTACTTCCGTTAACTTTGATAAAATTTCTGTTAAATTCGACTGAAATGACTTTTTCGAACTTCCTAGGGTTCAGAGGTCATTTTCGGGGATACGCCATATCAAATTTTGGTGTAAATTTGTGGTTTTATATTCTCCTCCATCAAAGGAACCTAACTGCATCAAAAAATCGTGAAATCACTTTTTCCGTACTACCTAGAGGTCAGGGGTCATTTTTGGGGATACGCCATATCAAATTTTGGTGTAAAACTGTGATTTCATATTCTCCTCCATCAAAGGAACCTAACTGCATCAAAAAATCGTGAAATCACTTTTTCCGTACTACCTAGGGGTCAGGGGTCATTTTTGGGGATACGCCATATCAAATTTTGGTGTAAAACTGTGGTTTTATATTCTCCTCCATCAAAGGAACCTAACTGCATCAAAAAATCTTGTACTTAAATTAACTTTGATAAAATGTCTAGATTGATCGGGCTAGCAGCTATCGAGCGCTTCTAATGAGTTCTTAGAGGAAGTATTATTCCTTCTGATCAAATATCTTTTCCGAGTTTTTAACACAGAAAATAATATGACCACCTAAAAACTAACATACTGCTGTCGAAACTGCCAAGTGTCTTTTGTAGATTTCCTCCTGTCAAGAAAAAAAAAAATGAAAATCAAGAATTTATAAGGTTTTTCCATAGAGATTATTTATTATTTTTTTTTCTTGGCAAAACCCTACAAGTGCATATTCAAAATAAATTAGGAAAACCCGATTGTTTAAATAATATTTTCTTCTTGGATGAAAACTATGAGGAAATCTTATTGTTTTTGTTCTATTTTATGTGGTCTAGTTTTCTCTGTGCAAGAATAGAAGATGGTCCTGCAGCCAAATGTTTCTCTTGTTATTGCCTTTTTCTATGTTTTTTATCTTTTTAGCGTCTTTAAAGTAATGCCTACACACAAAACACTCAAATACAAACAAAAAGATAACTAATTCAATATATCTATATTAAGGATCCACTAATTACCCCACACAAACAAAATTGGAGTGAAAAAATCTACCTATGCAACTTGTTTGTCCGCTATTGCTACCATTTAAGGGGTTATATCTAGTAGTAAGTGCAAAAAAACCTTCTTTTTTAAGGATTTTTTGTGAAGAGGCATTTAATTATATAAACATAAAGAATACATATCCACATAGCAAATTTAATGTATTAAAAGAATTCGCTATGTATATAAAAAAATTTTGGGTTCCGTTATTTTTGTAGTAGATCTCCTAGACGACCTCCAAAAAAAAGGTGTCTGGCGTGGCGGTGAGCAAAATTTCTCCGAAACGGCTTGAGTAATCGGCTTGAAGTTTTTTTAGATAATTTTGCCAGGTAATGAACGAAGGAAAAAGGTTTTTGACAATAATTCAATTTTTTAAGCTACTTTAAATTGTAAATTTTCGTGAAAAAAACGATTTTTTTCTTTGGGAAGCCGCCATTTTGTCAAATACCAAAATTTTGACTATTCCTTCGTTCATTACCTGCATTCGTCTATCCTGAAAATGAATCTTTTGATTTTTTTAATTTTAAGTGACTTGGATAAGAGATATCTTGCTCACCGCCAGACACCTTTTTTTTGGAGGTCGTCTAGGAGATCTACTACAAAAATAACGGAACCCAATATTTTTTTTATATACATAGCGAATTCTTTAAACTATAACTATCTGACACTGTAACGCTTTGATGTATCTCACCGCAATTCACCACCTTCGCAAATAATAAAAACTTGTGAGATTCTAAATGGAACGTTGTGTCAAAATTTAAAAGCGATCGGCAAAGAACTTTTCGAGATTCGCTATTAAAAGCAAATAAACATGAGATATACTAAACACGTTGATTTCAACTTAAGATTTCTCGAAGAAGAAAAGAGATATTTAAGAGATTTAAACGGATTTAGAAAGACAACGGTTCTTTTAGAAACCGTTAAAAATTTATTTAAAAAAAATAACCAAACGCTAAGAAATAACATCGAAAACTGGTAAAAAGCGGCATTTTCGGTTTTCTAATGGGATTATCTCAAACACGTGATGTGATAGAATTGTTCTGACTTCGGATTCAAGCTCAGCACGTATATCTTGGTGTCTGTAACAAAAACCTTGTTGACCAGTGTTATCGATCCCAATGGGGGGGGATATATCCCCCTGATCCCCCCCCCCCCTATCTACGCCACTTGTCAAATATCATACCTTTAATTTTTTTATCGAGAAAGGGACTGAAATTCACATTTTTTTTTGCAAAAAAAAATTTTTTATATATGGTCATAATTTTGAAAAAAGGATATAAAAAATGTTAATGCAGAAAGTGTTTTATTTTTTTGCTTAGAAGAAGTAGCATACATTGTAGTTTCATAAATGTTATTTTCTCAGTTCTCCGACTTTTTTTGGTGGTCATAGGCAGTGCATGTTACTTACATGTAACATGAGAAAAACACATTAGTTTTGCTATTTATTATTTTGAAAAATAACTTTTTGCTATTCATATTTCTTAGTTGTGATGTTTTTGACCCGATAATACCGACAAAATATTTTGTAATAATGATTTTCATAGCTTGGGTTCGAAAGGGTTAAAAATGGTATCATACACGGAGAAAAAAATGGTACCTTAAAATAAGATGATGCGCACATTAAATTTCACCACCTTAAAATAAGGTGATATCCGCTTAAAATAAAGTGATTCCACTTAAGCTCAGTTAAATTTAATGTGAACTTTATCTTATTTTAATGTGAATGTTCATCTTAAAAAAACCGACCAAAAATAAAAATTTTAAAATTATAGTCACACTTTAGCTTTACATGCAGTTTATCATACTCATTTCCAATAGTGAGATAGCACAGTGGTAAGGCACTGGCCTAGTAACCCAACAGTTGTAGGTTTGATCCCCGGTGGCTGCCAGTTTTTTTTTTTTTTTTTAATTTGAGCATTCAAGAAATTAATGTGACTTGTCACTTTAATTTAAGGTGAAAGTCATCTTAGCAAAAAACCATGCATACTTAAATTAAGGTGCGATCCGCTTAATTCTATGTGGTCTGTTTTCTCCGTGTACTGATGTAATTTGCACAGATATTTTCAATGTCTTCGATAGAGTAATCGGCTAGTGAGTTCCTAACTTGCTAGTCTCTTGTGGTATCACAATGGATGCATAAGGGTCTAAGTGTGTCGGGTACTTTGCCTGACAACCAATACAACCTAACCTAACCTAACCTCGATAGAGTAAACCACTTAATTTTAATTAAGATGTTTTATTCTTTGGGCATTTATTGGTTTGAGTCTTATTTAAAAGTTGGGCTTAACAGTGCCGGCTTACAATAAAATGTAAATGTGTGATCCTATACTCTTAAATTCTATAGAGTACCGCAAGGGAGTCATTTAGGGCCACTTCTGTTTTCACTTCTTATAGAATGAAGTTCCTGACTACATTAAATCATCTTTTTGTTTCATGTTTGCGGGTGATGGATATAAAGATATTAAAATGCGTTAAATTGCTCGAGCATTGTGCTTTGCAATTGTATACCTACATATATCTAATCTATATTTATTTAGTTAAGATGTTTGTTGTAGTTGCAATGTAGTTCCAATTTCGGAAAAATTGTCGCCAATAGAAATTAATAATACTCCACTACATAAAGTATGTATTCAATCCGATCGAACATGTCCAAAAACGATTTTCTAGACTGGTTGTCCTAAGGTTACATTGGCTTTTGTACAAAAATGCCGTATTATTTATTGGCTTGCAAGTTTTCAATAGAAAGAATGAAAGTATTTTCAATAATTTTCATAGAGACATTCTTAAATATTAAATTGATTATTCTTTCCCTCATAAAAATATACTAGGGGTCTTTGAATATGCGTAATGTAATTTTGAGCATTTTCAATTTTCCATATAGAGTAAAATTATTATAGGATCAATGAACCAATAACTAGGTGCCTATTAAAAGCCGCCCCAATAAATGGAATACCCAAGTAACAATTTTACTTGCATAAGGTCCATTTTGTTCGATTCGACAAGCTATAGTTTGTATACGTTTAGTTTAAGGCTTACTTACGCAAATCATCCATTTAGGAAAAAAAGGAGGTCTCCTTAAGGCTATCTCGAAGTGTTTAGAAGAAGCCTTGTAAATATAAGTTAAATAAGACCTTCATGTGACCTGTTTGAACCTAAAGAAGCCTTGTATTTTCAAGCGACAGAAGGCTTTCATAAGACCTGTTCCAAGAGATTCTTTTAAGTATGCAATGTTTTCATCTCGTAAGTATGCAATGTTTTTCACCTGTAAGTTTTTATCCTGCAGATATGCAATGTTTGTAACGCATTAGAAAAAAACATTGCATTTTTATATTTTTTTCTACTCATCTTTAATATTCGAGCATGGGTCTACTGGTAAGGTGCTGGCTTGGTATGCAGAGGTACTTGGGATCGATTCCTGGCCGGGCCATTTGTGAAATTAAAAAAATGTGTTCTTTTTCAATTAAAATAAAATTCTTTTCATTTCAGAACAACAGAAAAGCATTGAAATGGCCAAAAAAGAAGAAAAAACAAAATAGAAAAAATTAAAAGAAAAAAATAAAATTCAATTAAATTTTTTTTTTATTCATAAATTCAACATCTTATAACAACTTCCATAAGGCCTTATTATAACATCCTATGCAAATCATAGTTTCCTTAGCGAAGCTATAACTTCCCTAAAATGTTTCATTGTTTTGTAAAAAGGCCTGCATAAAGTTGTTTTACGCTGTTCGTCACAAGCTATTAGCTTGTGAATTGCCTGTGGAGAAAGGTCTTGAGGAAATTCGGTAATGTGCGCCAAAATGATTTGCATAAGACTTGTCCTTCCTCTTACACAAGTCAAAAAATAGTGTGTATTGAACCTTATACAAGTTAAATTGTTACTTGGGATAGTCATAAAATTTGGCATACAATTTTTTTAATCTTGATTAATTAAGAGTTTATATTACACCACTTTGTTGAAATAAATGGAAATCCTCTAGGTACTCTCCATATCATGAATTGACCTTGAATACAAACGTGCCATGGTAAAAATCAAAAGTATCCTTTTACTATCCTTGTTCATACTTTTTTTTTTTTTAAATATAAATTTGTATGGATGTATTTCAACTACCTTATCCATCTTCTTAAAAGTTATGAAACATTGTAACTTAACATTTTGTCCCAGAGGTCAAAAATATCTTCATGTCATTTTGTAACCTTTTTTTTTTTCAAAACAACAACAAAAAATAAAACCCAAAAGTTTTTTTTCTAAATTCATTCAATTTGATGTGATTGTGTTAATCCTTTCTCGAGTTCATTTCATATCCATAATAATCTTGTTTCTGGTCAATTTTTAAAATAAGGAAAAAAAAAATTGAAACTTTTTGCCTCTCAAGTATTAAAGTATACCTACTTTTTTGTTGTTGTTAAAAAAAAAATAAACCAAGTCATAGCTATTTATCCCTAAAGTTTTGTTTTTTTTTCTTACCAAAAGGTCATGACTTAACACAAAAATATATACCTTTTTTGGTTTTCCTCACTTGTAAAACTTTTTTCTTTACTTAAGAAAAAAAGTTTTATTTTGTCAAAACATATTCATATCTACCTATCTTTGAAGGATATATACAACAGCAAAAGAAAATAAAATAAGAAAAAAAAAGAAACAAGTTGAAAGAGCATAGAACCTTTGTGTATCACTCTAAGTCTTGTATAAGCTCGAACTTTATACCTCTGTAAGGCATAAAGGTGACTAAATTTTCTGCTCACATCGATTTTTATTTATCTTTTTTTGTATTTGTTGTTGTTATAGCTTTGGAAATAATGTATGTTAGTAAGAAAATTTTCTATCTATCTGATTGATTTGCTTCTTATATTTGTGTTTCTTGTCAAACGAAAAAAAAGGACTTTCTAAGAGTTTTTATTTAGATTCGTCAAGAGTTTTTGTGGGGATACGGTTTTGTGTATCTACCTTTTTAGTTATTGGCCTAAACTATTTGTATAATGCAAAAGTTTAACTTGAGAAATTCTATTTAAATAGAAATAAAAGTTCGACAAGATGTATTGGTTTTCTATCAGGATATTTGAGTGTCTATACTGGATATCAAAAAGGATATGTACTTAGAAAAGAGAACTTAAACATTGAAATGCTTGAAAAGAAAGTTTCAATGACCTTTGGAATCATAAGGAATAAATAGGTATTTCAGGTAAATTAAGTTTTTCACATCTAAACGGTGCCTACTCAAACCACACTTTTTTTTACAATTCAAACAATCGTTGGGTTTAATTAAATTTCAACGCTTTTAAAAATAAAGTCAAAAATCAGCAAAATTAACATTTTAAGAACTGCACCATAATCAGCAGAAAACACATAAAAATTGAATAAAAATAAAAAGGAAGCAAGAAATTTAATGAATCAACAAACAGACACAAACACACACACAAACCTATACATAATAACAACATCCTTTTTGATCCTGTTGGTTTGTCCTCTTGGATAAGCCAACCAATTCCCATTCTCATCCATGTCATTGCAGATTAAGAGAGAGAACTTTTGTATGAGAGAATGAATATGCGAGTAGAAAATGACGGGAGATTTTCTTTTTTTTTTCTGCTGCGGTAATCGAAATAATTATTCATTTTTTTTTTCCAACTTCAATTTTGTCCTGCTTCGCTCCTGCTCATCCTTATATCTCTATTTCGTTCTTTGGTTTTTCTTTTTTTTTTCATTTTTGGGGTTTGAATTAATTTTGTTAATTAATATTATCATTTATTATTCAAATGCAGAATTTTCGCCCTTATGTTTGCTGGAGGATAATTGAAGTAGGAAAAAAAAGAACAGAGGGTGGATTGTGGGTTGGAGATGTTATGATTTGCATCTCTGGGGCCAGCAACAAAAAAAAAAACTTTACCTTTTGTATTAATTAATAAAAATACAAAAACAAAAAAAAAACTAAACAAGAGGTTTAAGGTTCGTCGTAGTCTTTTTTTTCAATTCTTAATATTTATTCCCATTCGAAATCAAAGGTATTTTTGATTAAATTATGTAAAGGGAAATATTTTAAATTTTTAAATTTCTTTTTTTCTGGCTAACAAATAATTTTTGTTTTTTTAATTATTTGTGTTGATATTTTGGGAGAAAAAATATTAAACGTTTTTTGGAAGCTAAAGCAATATGTAGGCATAAATTCGAACGAAAAACGAGAGCTAACGCAGATTCCCTCCCCTAATGAATGAAAATAAACATTGTTTGCGTTTTTAAATACAAAATTAAATCTTTTCTGTTGAACAAGTGAATTCATATCTCTATAAAAGGATGTTTAATTTTTTTTTTTATTCGGGATACTTATAGGCTATTGATAAAAAAAACAGGGCAATAAGGAACTAAGACGTTCACGAGTTTTTATTGCAGGAATCGTTCAATGGGTTATAAGAGAAGATAAAACCGCGGAGTGCTATTAAATGAGAGGGTGGAAATTGAAGATAGGGGTGCAAAAGCCCCCTTTTTGGTTTTTTCAATATATCTCGTAAACCGAGCAGAATTTTGATATATTGCACTCAAAACTTTTTGTAGAGAATTGAATTTCCTATTAGAATAATGTTTTTTTACAAATTTAAAACAAAAGTTTCCATACTAAAACAGTCGAAACAATCATAAAAAAATATCAAAAAATTCGATTTTTTAAGTTTTTTTGCTTTTTTAGTGGCACATTTTTTTTGGGTTGAGATAGAAATAAACATTGCTCTAAAGAAAAAAAGAAGAGTAAATTTCCTTCAAAATGCTGTGCTCACTAAATTTTTTCATTGATAATTAACCGAAGTATGGCCATTTAAATCTATCTTTTTTTTCGCATTTTTAGTTTTACTCAAGTAAAACAGAAACATTTTGAGGGGAATGTACGATAGCCTAAGAACCGAGAATTGATAATGAGATTTTGTAGAGGGGTTAAATAGAATCATTGTGGACTATGGGAGGGGTGGGGGTCTATCTCCCCCCGTTTTGGCGGGAGGGGAAATTTTCTAAAAAAAATACTTAAAATAAAAAAAAAATATTAAAAAACAACGGCAACACTTATACAGTTATGATGGATACTTTTTTCAAAAGCTAAGATTATACACTTAATAATAATTTTAAAATGAAGTTTTTTTAATCAATTGTTTTTGAAATAAACGATTTCAAAAACAAAATTTGGGAAAAAACGTTTAAAAATCACATTGAATACAATCTTCACACAATCTGTGGTATTCAATACGAAATTGATTGACAAAGTAAACTGTCTTAATTGATTTCTTATCAAATCATGAAAATCATATGTTCCTATGCCTTCTACTTTTTGATAAAATTGAAAAATAGAAAAACTACTTTCTTTATCTGACTCACTCGTTTATTTCCAAAAAACAATTGATTAAAAAAAATTCATTTTAAAATTATTATTAAGTGTTCAATTAAAGAATTATATACATATTTTGGATTCAGCACCAATCTATTCAGTCTCTATTAACTTGTATTTCGTCAATCGCCATTAAAAATAAGAAATTTGTCAAATATCATACACATTTTCCTTTTTTAAATAGTGTCTTTCAGTTTTATGGAGAGCGAATAAATTGTTGTATATAGTTTTAATATCCAATTCAGTTGAGTTACGGAATTATTGCTTTAAAAAACACAAACTTTTAGTTATCAAAAGTTTGTATTTTTATCATCTATCAAAAATATTAGTTTGAACACATAATTGGTTTGTGTGTTCAAGTAGAATTTGCTATATGGATGAATATTACTTGTTTTTAAGTCTCTCGAAATGGTTTAATTTATCGAATACAAAAGTTGTCTTTATGGTTCTCTATGGTTTCAATTTATGATCTGTGTCATATGTGTGACATTAGATTTCTTTTGCACAAATTTTAAACGCGAGTGAATTTGTTTTCGAGTGAAAGAATAAGTTTATTTTTGAATTCTTCGAAATGTTATATAATATACAATTGAAAAATGAAACTCTTTTCAAAGGGATTCAGGTCAATTCGAAAAGGTCACTAATGAAGTCCTAGATTTATGAAAAATAGCTCATAAAAATTAATTTAAGGGCGATAATCGAGCCAGTGTTATCTTGCAAAGTTTGTTAAGCGTATATTGGATCAAAATTGACTAAAATGTGTGCTTAGTTAACTCCTAACGCACGCTTAAGTCCAAATCTTAGAGCAATATGTTCCTTAATCTTACAGTGAAAAAATTTAACTGACCCAGTTCTAATTTATTTACTTTACTTTTGACTTGTGGTATTAAAAGATTTGACCGCAAACCTTCTGTCAACACAGTCACGTTAAAATGGTCAAAAAGTGAAAATAATTAAGAATGTCTTCAATGGGTTTTATGTATTTCGATTAGTGATGGGAATTATCGAATTAAAACTATCAAACTATCGATAGTTGTAAAATATTCATTCATTCGATAGTTTTAAATCATTCATTCATTCATTTCATTCATTAAGTTACTATTTTAATAGTTTTTTCATTCGATAGTTTAGTTACTATTTTCATTTGAATAGTTTTTTCATTCGATAGTTTAGTTACTATTTTCATTCGAATAGTTTTTTTTTATACGATAGTTTTGTCATTAAAATAGTTTTTTTTATTTGATAGTATTTTCTTTTGAACATTATTCTTATTCGATAGTTTTTTCATTCGAATAGTTTTTCTATACGATACTTTTCTCATTCGAATAGATTTTTTTGTACGATAGTTTTTTCATTCGAATAGTTTTTCTATACGATAGTTTTTTCATTTGAATAGTTTTTTTTTCGATAGTTTATTCGATAGTTTGTTCGATAGTTTTATTCTATAGTTTTTATTCGAATGAATAAATGAATAAATGAATGAACTATTCGATAGTTCAAATCATTCAGTTACTAACTATCGATAGTTCAAATCATTCGATAGTTCCCATCACTAATTTTGATATTATTTTTTTAATGGCTCTAGTTTTTCCAAACTCAAACTGATTTTAAAAACGTTAGTTTTATTCAGACAAGAATAAATAATGATCTAAATTTTTCTCACAATTTTTTTCCCATTCCTCTAGCGGTCTTAGAATTTTTTACATCGAACTTTACAACTTACAACTTTTTTTCTTTTTATTGAAAAATAAAAAAAATTCTTTTTATCAGATTATAATTTTTATGGCTGTTTTTGATATTTTTGCCACCATCACAAAACATATCCGATATTCAATATTATAAGGCGCTGCATAAAAACCAACATTATTAAAAAATATGGATAGTTTTCAAAATAAAATTTCGTGGAACCAGAAGTACGATCTCGAGTAGGTCTGGTAAAAAAGAATTTTTAATAGTTTCAAAGCTTTTTTCCCAGCATTTATCAGTAATTTAGACTTTTAAAGCCTGGGAATCAGTCAAAAATATTTTTTTGAAAAAAAAATTGATGTAAAAAAATTCAAAACTAAAAGAGCTTATTTTTTTTAATAAAGGGGTGCGCGCAACCCCTAAACATCATAGAAAAATTCTGAAAAAAATAGGGTAGCATTATTTTGTGTCGAGAAAACAAGTTATCGGTAAAGCAAATCAAAATAATGAAAAAAATGATTTTTTTGGTAGACCCTAATGTACATACTTTTCGCCTTTGTTGGTTGATATAAAATGCCCATCCAGAATTTTCTAAGGATGTCCAGGCTGCTCAATAATTCTTACCATTATTTAGTTAAAATGGCTGGTCTGGTTCTGTAGCCATCATCTGTTTAATTGGATAAGATATTTGTTGTGCTTTATATTTTTGGATTCTTTTTTCCTTTTACAACAAATGTATAAATAGATATTAAAATTAAAATACATACATAATTAGTAATTAGTATTTGTTATCATTAGTGCGTATAAATTAAAAATATATTAGTCCGATAAAATCTGCTATAAATAACAAAATATTATATAAAATACCAGTTTATTCCAATCAATCTGTATATAAATTCCAAGTAACTACTTGTTGTAACTTGTAAGAGTAAAGCAATTTACGTCCTTAAACAATCTTCACTACCAAGGCAACAACAACATCTCCTCAAAGATAAAAGATTTTCTTTTGAATTGCAATTAAAGTCTTTTGACTTTTGGAAATTCTTTTATTCTCTATTCTCTCCATTTTATACAATGTAGTTGTAAAATCCCAAGCAAGTAAATTTTCCAAATCCAAGAGTATTGTAGAGGGTTTCGCAGGAAGAAAATAAATTTCGGAGAGCTTCGCAAAAGATATCCAAACGATAATCCCCATAAGTCCTTCTAATTGCTAATCGACACTTAGCCATTAGTCAGAAAAGTCCTATTAATTTTTTATGTAACTCGAGTCCAACACCCACATAAATGTTTCTCTTCTCTGTCTTCTATACAATATCATCCCATCATCAGACTTCAAATTCAATTAGAAACCAGAGAAAAGGATCAAAGCTAATCCTGGATGGCTATTGCAGTAGCAGGAGTATAGAGCTCAACATCATTACAATCGTTTTACTCCTTGTCTTTTCTCTCGCATTGGTTCCTTTTTGCTGTTGCTTCTGCTTCTGGGATGTAATCTTTGAAAGTAAATCAACATCATAATCATACTATCATCATCGTCGTCATTATTTTTCTTCTTCTTGAAGTACATAGACATGACAGCGACGGGTGACGACGTCTAGAGTTGCAAACGTTTTATAAATCTTAGAAGCGCACCATCTTTATATGAGATTTTTGAAAAAAAAAAAAAAAAAATCTCAAACTTTTGATGAAAAAAACTGAGAGTTTCATAATAATATCCTGTCAAACTCTTTATTGTGTCATCATGTTACGACAGATCTCACGTTTATAGTCCTTCATCAGATTCTTATCACTTTCAGGATGGGGATAGGTAGTTAATGTGGAAGGACATGTTTTTAACAAATATTTAACAAAAAAAAAAAAAAAACTTTGACAAGTGATGGTAAAAGAAATATAGTATATAATCTAGGTTAGACAAATGTCAAAGGACATCTGTAGAAAACGTACGTATCTTCATGATTTTATCACGTAAAGGACAAAAATAAAGAAAAAACTAAGAAAAGAACATGGAAGCAATATATCATGAGCTCATATATAGTATAGAGATAAGAGACAGGTCAAGCATTTTTTGATAAGTCGATTCGAAATTAAAAAAGTTTTATCAGCTCAAGATTCTTTGTTTTGTGTTCGATGAGAAGGAACTTTGTTTGTGAGAATGTGAGTAGTTAATGAATTGGGTTTGATAAAAATAAAGTTTTACTTTCAGGTAGATATCTATTTGTTTGTTTATAAATGGAGAAAGTATTAAACTTTGAAACTAAATACTTTAATGCAAAGTCAATTCAATAAAAAATCATGTGAAGTATTAGTAGAGTAACTAAAGCTCAAAAATTGGCATTATTAGGGAACCCGGCCGAACAGCTTAGATTTTGATGATCTTTTTTTTCAAACGTCGGTAATTAAAAATACTTTAAAGTCTATAGATTAAAAATTGCCGGTGTTACCGTTTTGATTTTTTAAATTTAATTGAAGATTTTTCTTCAATTTCATAAATTAATTGATGACGAAAGATTGTCTAGGAAATTCAAGGGAAAAAAATATATGGGAGTGAGGGACAATCTTCCACCGTTCAAGCGATAGATGCAATTTTACTTTTTAATTGACTTCAAACACAAAAAAAAATATTTGAACACAACGGCAACACCTACAATATTGAAATATACATTTTTAAAAAGCTAGAAGCTTTTCCTTATTTATAAAATTAAATTTAACAAAATTGAATGAAGGGCTTTTGAAAGAATGGAAATTGAACTTCGGTTTTTGAAAAAAAAAAAAATTATTGACAAAATTTTAACAAATCGTTTTTAAAACTTTTTCGTAACATAAAATGCATTTATTTTTCAAATTTTTTAGGCCACATTTATTATGATTTGAAATTATAACAGGAAATGTCAATATGTATTACAGTTTAGGAAAAAAATTAAAAAGCATTTCATTTTCGAGGAACTTTTTTTAATAGAAGTTTTGAAAAAAAAAAAATTTTTTTTTTTAAAGTTCAACATTTAAATATTAAGTAATTTTTTTTATTTATTTATTCAATAGCCCTTACTGTTGAAAGTTTGAAGTTCTTATTTCCCAAAATCTTTGAGAAAAACAATTATTTCAATGCAAAAATTCAGTTTTTATCAAAAAAAACCCATTGAAATTGAAGTTATTTTTAATTTTTTTTTTTTCAAAAGTGTGATATTTATTACCTTTTCTCTTTCGGAATTCAACTGATAATATTTATTGCCAAAAAATTTTTTAAAATAAATTCATATTTTATTAGAAAAAGTTTGGAAAAAAGTAATTTAAAATTTTTTAATAACATTTTTTTTTTAAATCAGAGTTTGAAGACCATTTTTTCAAAAACTCTTAATTAAATTAAGTGGATTTAAATTTAAGAGATAACAATGAGCTTCTGGCTTTTTAAAAATGTATTTTAAAATATTGTAGGTGTTGCCGTTGTTTTCAAAATATTTTTTTTTTTTGTGTTTGAAGTCAGATTGTGAGAAAATTGCATTTATCGCTTAAGCGATAGATGATTGTCCCTTACTCCCTTATATTGTTTTTCCTTAAATTACCTAGAGAATCTTTTGCTATCATTTGTTTTATGAAATTTAAGAAAAAAAAATGGTTTTGTTGAAAAAAAAAATTAATTTTAATTTTAAAAAACAATACGGCAACATCGGCAATTTTTAATCTATAGACTTTAAAATATTTTTAATTACCTACGTTTCAAAAAAAAAAAATTGTCAAAATCAGAGCTGTTCGGCCGGGTTCCCTAATAATTTTAGTTACTCCACTATATAGCAAATACCAGTTCTTCAGAGGCTTTTTAAAATACCCAATTTTTGGAAAATATGAGTTGATGCATGGTTTTGGATCTTCCAAATGACAACACCTTTGAGGGAATAAGAGGAGAAATAATGGATTTGTAATTGTGGTAACAAATGTATGGTCATAATAATTTATGAATGTATTATGAATTATTCATGACATGGACAGAAAAAAAACCAACTATTCTTATATTTTTATACCAGGTAGATAGAAATATGGCGGCATCTTGAGCACATTTTCAAAAAAAGCCCAATTCGAGATGATTTGCTGCGTTTTGATACCATAACTCTTGTGACCTCAATTGTTTCTATAATGGTTAAGTGTGGCTTTCGCCTAGGAAGACAAAAACTGTAATCACTGTTAGTTTCGATCATGAGAGACTATTAGTCTCAACCTATACCCTGTCACTCGCTTTTGACCGTGTTGCCTTTGCCTGTTTTTAGAGCTTGATAACTTTGGTATACAGGGTGTCCCGGGATGAGATAAGAAGACTTTGAGGGATGATTCTTGGGTATATTCTAAGAACTAAATTGTTCTACAGTAACTCTCTATCTGCAAAGTTGATACAATTTAGCGATGATTTATGAAAACGCTTACTTTGGTATGCCTTTACTCATGTTAATGTTAATAACTCCGTTAATACTTATGATAAAAACTTCATTAATGTCTTGATTTTTAGAAGAAATGCTTTGTACTTGATTTTAAAAAATTTTCAAATCTCTTTTAGTTGCTCAGATATTAATTTTTAAATGGAATTATTTTTTTCTTACCCATGATAATTTTTGACTTTTCTTCAATAAAATGTGTTATAAACATAGTATTTTATAAATTTATTTTTATGAAGAAAACAATAATGAACAAAAATGTTGTTCACAAGTTTGCCAGAAAACTCATAGATTTTATGATATTTGTGTGCTTAATAGAGCCCGTTTTTTTGGATTTATACTTTTATAATTTTACAATTACAATTAATTTGATATGAGATAACAGTGAAAAGATGTTTTTTTCTTCTAAACACGTTAAAACTTTTGATCTAGAGCACAAAATTTAAGTTTAATTCGTTTGCTGATAATATTACCTTTCATTTGATATATCAAACATAAATAACTGTACGTGCTCTAAAAGTCACACAATCTTAATTTGAGAAACTTGAAAAATACATCAAAATACTTGTGGAGATTTGTTGCCGATGACCAGCCACCAGGAAATACCGTAATCTCAGTTTGAAATTTCGAAATGGTTGGCTTTTAAAAATTCTTCCTTTTTTTGTAGGCATCGTAGAAATATGATTGAAGCATCATATAAAAGGTGAAATAATAAGCTTTCATTTGATATAAAATTTGTTATAGGTTGTAATTTAAAAAAACTGGATTTAATGGTGTTAGAAGAAAAATAAAGATTATTTTTATACTTTTTGCGCATTGTAAAAATTTAAATATGGGTTTATTCCTTAGGAACATTTTTAAGCTTTTTAATGGTGTAATTTTTTTTTTTTTTTCAAGAAAAATTATTTTTTAAGGTTTCACTCCTACCACGTGTGAATTGCACACATGATTTTTTTAAATTTCTTTTGTAAACTAAAAAGATTTAACAAATTTGTACCCAATAGAGCCCTTTTAAATATTTATCAGGCTTTAAATCCTAAAATAACGTTTGTCCCATATAAAAAACGTTATTTAAAAATTTTAAAAGCCTGTTAAATGTTTATGAAATCGGCCAATAATGCATTAAACAAATAAAAAAGAATAAATACAATTTTTAATAAATTGCAATTTTATGTTTTAAGGAAAAATTTGTTACTAAAATATTTGGCCCACACTTTTGTCAAATGGCCCTCAAAAAATTTCGAAATGGCCCTATCTGCTTTTCTCTTCGCGGCAACGCTGGGCTTAACAGCAAGTTATGATTTGAGTTCAGTTCGTTGATTCGATAGCTTATGTCAGTCACAATTGGTTCACGAGTTCTAAATTGTATTTTGCTGTCGATACATTTATGTACAAGCTATCACATAGCCTGTTGATCTGCGTTTTCATTTAGATGCTGATTCTTCTTCAAAATTATCTTTCCCTATTTTTAAACGCCCATTCCTCATCTCATTGCACTTTTATTTAGACTAGAAAGTTTAAATTATAAAAGTCTGTATTCCCAATAGTCCCGCGATGTATAATTTGAATAATTTTTAAACTCGTTATTGTCTACATTTGTTTTTTTTTTTTTTTTGAAAAAGTCCACACATTTAAAAAAAAAATAAATAAATAAAACTTCACAAAATAACGTATTTATAAAACACAAGTAGACACGCCAGAGAATCATTCTAGGTATCTCTGCTCAGAGTTTATGGAGGAGTTTAAAAAAAAAAAGAGTAAAAAGCTAATTAAATTTGAAGCCCCTCATGAACGCTGTTGTTGGCAATGACGACAACTATATACAACAGAATGATGACGATGACGACGTCAACCAACAACGCGGCAGCGGAGCCATAAAAATAAAGATCCACTCAACAAAAGTCTATAGACTTGAAGCATTAAGTTAAACGTTCCTGACAGTCACTGTCCGGAGCAGTTAATTGAGTCTGACTGGTGAACAGAGAATAATACTGTACTGAAACGACTGGAACTGAAAACTGCTCGAGTGCATATGGCGCGACGCAGTTCTAGTGGCAGTTATAAAAGGAATCTATTCACCGTTAACATTTTTATTTACTAGCATGCCAACGGTGAAAAAGTCCTTGAACAAAAAAAAAAAAAAACAAAAACGAAAAAAAAAAAATGAATTACACCGGGAACATTTTATGAAACAAAAATACTAACCAACAAGTTGAAGGACCAAAAGGACAATTGCAAAAAAAAAAAAAAAGAAGTATGAATCGCACTCTCAACGCAAGCTGCTGTCGACTGCAGCGGAAGGATGTGGCTGAAGAGTTAGTCCGCTTTTTTTTTGTGGAAATTTTTTCATTCTTTCTGTTTGGAGTTGTTGGCTGACAGCCGAAAGTTGTCTGCCGCTCTGCACTGTATCATAATACTACTCTCTCATAGCGTAGCCTAGCACTATTGTTCCGGCCAATTGCCAAACCGCCAGGGCTTGTAACTCAACAGGACACTTGTAAAATGTAAAAAAAAAAAAAAAAATAAAACTCTCTGCCATCGTTTTAATGCTTAACTACTATGAGGTTACCATATACGATGGCAGTTCGTGGTGGCAGTTGACGGTCTTTCACCGCTTGTAATGGCATGTTAAACAGGAGGGCGGTCAGATGCCCAGACAGTATGCAGACAGTTTTTTTTTTTTTTTTTTTTTTGGGAGTTAGTAGAAGTAGAATACTGCTGAGTGGTTTTTTTTATTTTGCACTGCGGTTTAACTTGGTGTTAATGTTTGTGTCATGTGTTTAGTTTTGTGTTTATGGCGAGAGATGGCAGCGACCGACACGTTGATGGGAGGGCTTCAATTGTGATGCGAAAAAGCTTTCAGTGAAACATTACACCTAATCTGTTGAACATGCACTTGAGAAAGGGAATTTAAATATAAATCCTTAAATGTGTTGGTGTATATAAGCGCTTAAGTAGGTTTAAGCGTTAAATTGCTTCGTACTTGTTAGGTTTAAAAAAAAAGAACACCTCAAAATTGAATATAGCTACTTAAATTTTTTTTAAAATTTTTTCCACTCTCGCACTTTCACAGTGCGACAAAAATTTCAATTAAAAATTAAAAATAAACTATTAGAGATACAAAAATCTTCTATAGCTTATTTGAAAGATAATAATCTTTTAATAGGGTAAATAGGGGTAAAACAAAATTGCAAAAAATTGGCTATTTTCTAAACGCGATAATGTAAAGAGTTGAATTTTTTTTTAATCGATAGATAAATTTATTACAAGACTGCCAATGACATTGAAAAAAAAATCCGAAAAAATTTCAACGTCAAGTTATAAATGGTTTTCTAAAACTAAAACATGAAGTAGACCTTTGACGAAGTAGTGATTATAGGTAGGGGAAATTTTGTTTGACAATTTGATAAACGTCATTCGAAAGATAATAATAAAAAAATAATCCCTGCGTTTCGAAATATGAATTTTTGAAAAACACCTACTTATTTTGGGGTATTTTTGAGTTAGTTTTTTTTTTTTAATTTTTCGTTGCGTTCAAAAAATCTCCAGCTGATAGAACATGTAGTCTATGATTGTACGCATACATGTGCAAAAAATTGGTATTTTAAAATGATTTTTGACCGAATAACGGGAAAGACAATTTTTTTGTCCCAAGTTTTTTTACCGTTTTTAAACGTTTTTTATTTTTATCTTTTTTTGTCAATAGATAAATGAATGAAATTAATATTTTAGGTAGATAATAAACAGGACTATATCTGTGCAAAATTTCACAATTTTGAAATAACGGTAAAATAAAGTTCTCTTTTTCAACAGATAATATCTTTTGATCTAGAGCAGATACAAATTTGATTTAACTTTATTGAGCATTCTGATGATATTAACTTTCATTTGATATATCACAAATAACTGAACACTCAATACAAGCTACACAATGTTAAATTTAAAAATCTTCAGAAATACCTCAAAACATCTGTGGAGATCTGTTGCCAATGACCGGCCACCAGTGTGGGAAGTACCGTATTCTCAGATTGAAATTTCGACATGGTTGACTTTAAAAAATTCTTACTTTTTTTGTAGTCATCATAAAAATATGATTGAAGCGTCATATGAAAGGTGAAATAATAAGCTTTCTTATGATATAAAATTTAATATAGGTTGTTAAAGAAAAAAATTAATTTAATGGCGTGAGAAGATAAAAAAGAATGATATTTTTTATTTTTTTTTTTATGAAAACTGATTGGGTTCAAAAAATTCTAGCTCTTTTTGTAGACGTCGCACAGACTTGGGCGATATAAATATTTTGAGCTGAAATAATATAAAATTTATTATAGGTTGTTATAGGTATAAAAAAAATGAATTTTTGAGATTTTTGAGTGATGAAAATGATTTTTTTACTTTTTTCATACGAAGTGATTGTTTTTAATAAATTATTTTAATACTTTTTGAGCATTGTAAAAATTTAAAAATTTATTCTTTACAAGAAATATTTGGCTTTTTAATATTATAATTTTTTTTTTAAGCTTTTAAAATAAAAAAAATTAATATAAATGAGAAAAGAAAAAAAGGTAATTTTTGTTAGATTTTTCTTGTAAATTATGATTGTTTGAAATAAATAAACGGTTCAATTGACTCATTTTAAACAAAAGCACACAACTTGTTTTCTTACGACGTTATCACGTAAAATAATAGTCCATAAACCGGCTTTACAGACAACCTCTTTTTTTTTTAGAAAAAAAATAATTAAATAAATAAATAAAGAAATCCAATTTTTTTTCACACATATCTTAATAAATTTCGCCTATGAGTCCTGTAAGTTTGAGTTTTTTTTTTCAACCTTCCAAAAACCACTCAAAAATTCATATTTCAAAAACTTAACCCTTCTGGAAGACTTCCTAAAAGTTTCCATAAAAAAAAAAAACGAAAGAGAGTCCATTGAGGCATAAGTCAGAAATTATAAATCTATAGGTCAACTTACTTTTTGAAAGTGCTCGTTTATTGCAGCATCTCATATTTTAATATGCAATATGTTTGTGCAAGAACCAGCTCTTCTGTTTAATAGCTCAGAAATAGAAGCATTTGCATTAGAGGTTCACATTTTCCAATAAAAAAAGTTGCGCATACGCAACAGTGATCATCTATGTATGTTAAATTGCAACAAATAAAAAATCCTAACGCTGCAAAACATTAAACCCATTTAATATTTTGAACTTAAGGCTTTGTAGTGTTGGCAGCAATATTCAAATTACTTATTATATCCATCTAAAATTCATAGTTCTTTGACAAAACAACTTTATTCAGTTTGTCACTTTCCATTGAAATTCCTCTATAGTTTCAATCTGTTTAATTGAAATACTCCTTCTCCATTTCCATCAACATTAAAAAAAGAATCCAATTAACCTTAAGTTTTAATCTACTCTCAGTCGAGATTCTTCCCAACATTCCTGAAAGGCGATTGGCGTAACAAAAACTTTAAATTGAAAACATAAAATACCAATCTGTAATCAATTCGCATTGGTGATTTTCATTCGTTATTTTTTTTACCCTTTTTGCTCTCAAAATACTTGGTGTCCTTGACTTGGCTGTTATCCTTGGTCCTTGTTATATTGTAGCCAAACTATTGATTCGTTCTTTCCAGGGTTAATGGCATATGTAAAGCCATCGAGTTTCACGTTCTGCATAAATTAACAAGGTACCAACTCTTCTCTCAGTAAAATAATTTAAAAAGCGGGGATTTAGTTCAATATGACTCCGCAGACCCTATTGATTTTTTGTATGCAAAAAAATAAAAATAATAAAAAATATGAAATTCACGAAAGATCGAAAATAGTTTTACCTATACCTAGCTCCAAACAACCAGAGTTGCATTTTTTCGTTTTTGGTATTCAATGTCGTTTTTTTTGTAAATAGGTGTGGATGTGCAGTGCAGCTATGTTGAATGTATATAGAATTTTATGTTCAACATCGGAACTATTTATTTTTTATAAAAGAGCTCAATCTTTCTTCGATGGGGCTGCTATAGAAGCACAAGTTCCCCTAAAATGTTGCACTCCAGTCTCCCAAACTGACAATTTTATTACATCTCCCTTGGAAGTTGCGCTGCAAGTTCTTTTTTTTTATGTTTAAGGCTCCAATATTGGAACTACATGAAAATAAACAAATCTAATAAATAAAGGGCTACTCATTTCATTTTGTATTATTCATTAATCATTATTCATTATTCATTATTCATGATTCATGATTCATGATTCATTATTCATTATTCATTATTCATTATTCATTATTCATTATTCATTATTCATTATTCATTATTCATTATTCATTATTCATTATTCATTATTCATTATTCATTATTCATTATTCATTATTCATTATTCATTATTCATTATTCATTATTCATTATTCATTATTCATTATTCATTATTCATTATTCATTATTCATTATTCATTATTCATTATTCATTATTCATTATTCATTATTCATTATTCATTATTCATTATTCATTATTCATTATTCATTATTCATTATTCATTATTCATTATTCATTATTCATTATTCATTATTCATTATTCATTATTCATTATTCATTATTCATTATTCATTATTCATTATTCATTATTCATTATTCATTATTCATTATTCATTATTCATTATTCATTATTCATTATTCATTATTCATTATTCATTATTCATTATTCATTATTCATTATTCATTATTCATTATTCATTATTCATTATTCATTATTCATTATTCATTATTCATTATTCATTATTCATTATTCATTATTCATTATTCATTATTCATTATTCATTATTCATTATTCATTATTCATTATTCATTATTCATTATTCATTATTCATTATTCATTATTCATTATTCATTATGTTAAGAGCAAGAACATGCAACCAAATCTTGGCTTTAATATATTTTGACAGAATGTTTGGGGCATCCTTTTGGATTCTTTTCGTCCTTGTTTGTACAATATTGGCTACTCCCACCCCCTTGTTTTAACGCTTTTATTATTTCTGTGCATACATTTTAGCAAAACTTCAAATTGATAGTGAGTAGTGATGAGAGTTGGTAACTGGGGAGCGGGTGAGGTGATGGTGGAGGTATTTGTAGGAGACAAACTCCGGCTGGTCCTAGGTTGCTCCAATTCACCACCAGTTATCTGTAAAAACTTTTGAAATAATATTTTTAGCACACGTGTGTGTGGGTGGATTTGTTACTATTTTTTGCTGTTGTTATCCTTACTGCAGAGAAAAATCGGATAAAATTTGAATACATATTTTCATTTTATTTTTACTCTGTGTCCATTTTTTGTGCTCATGTATGCATGTTGCAGCTTGCAGTTATTTAAAGACTTATAGTGAATTTACTTTCAGTGAATTTGAACACAGACGCAAAAAATGAAAAAAAAAAAAAATCAAAATTAAAAAAATTACATTAAAAACGATAAAGTTTCAGTTTTTTTTATTTTGTTTTGTAAAATTGTGCGGCTATGCGAGGGTGTGTGATTGGGTGAGCTTGAAATTGCTTGAAAACGGATACGGATATGGCAACGAAGCAGTGGTGAAGAAAAATTATATGAGCGTGGAAGTGATATAGTTTTGTTTTAATTTTTTTTTTCATTTTGCATAAAATACAATTTTCATTTTTAAAAATATATAAATGCGAAAATCCGAAGAGCCATGCAAATATTGAAATTTACAAAAAAAAAATTGTAATATGATTGAACGGCAACGGAATAAATTTTGTTATCTATATGCTACGTAGGTGTTGGCGATACAATTTCCCTTTAATAATATTCTACTAGAAAATTTAGACTTGGAAAGTAGTTTTTTTCGTCATAACTGTTTTAGACAGGTAATATGGGATAGTGGATTTGATTTTATTATTTAGGCAAACAAAAAAAGTAGTGGTGTATAAAACCTTTTTTTATACCTAGCTTTATACTGATATAGAATTTAGGTGCTGGTGCTGAGGGAATTTTTTTAATAAAAATAAC
Organism: Episyrphus balteatus; assembly: GCF_945859705.1. Taxonomy (NCBI): domain Eukaryota; kingdom Metazoa; phylum Arthropoda; class Insecta; order Diptera; family Syrphidae; genus Episyrphus; species Episyrphus balteatus. The sequence goes on along the minus strand of NC_079134.1, from coordinate 9,610,528 downwards.
ACTGGTCAACAAAATTAAACTTTTTTTTTGCCACAAGAACCAAAATATACTTTTCTAGTAGTTTTTGGGGTGCTGAATCCGAATCTGAAGTCAGAAAAATTTGATTGGCCTTCGTTTTTGAAATATTACCGTTAGAAAATGTCAAAAAACGTAATTTTGGCTGTTTTCAAGGTTCTGTTTTTATGTGGGGTAATTCATTATAAACAAATTTGTAACGGTAATTTTAAGAACAGATATTCTTCTTTCAAAAACTGTTTAAATTTTCCCGATATCTCTTTTATTGCTCGAGATATCTTAATTTTCATTTAATAAGTCAAAAAAAAACTAAACTTAATCTAAAGTTTAAGTCACTGGTCACATAATTTTTGCCACAAGAACCAAAATATACTTTTCTGAAGGTTTTCGAGTTGCTGAACTCAAATCCGCAATCAGAAAAATTCTATTAGCCTCCGTTCTGGAAATATAACCGTTATAAAAAAAACCGTTTTTTGCATTTTATAACGGTAATATTTCAAGAACGAAGGCTAATAGAATTTTTCTGATTGCGGATTCGAGTTCAGTAACCCAAAAACCTTCAGAAAAGTATATTTTGGTTCTTGTGGAAAAAAAGTTTAATTTTGTTGGCCTGTGTTGTTTCTGATTCAAAGACCGCTACTTTAATTTTAAATATCTCGGGCAATAAAAGAGATATTGGAAAGATTTAAACATTTTTTGAAAGAATAAAACTAGCTCTTATAGGAACCGTTACAAATTTATTCACAATTAATTACTCCACATAAAAACATAACCTCGAAAACAGCCAAAATTACCTTTTTTGACATTTTCTAACGGTAATATTTCAAAAACGAAGGCCAATCAAATTTTTCTGACTTCAGATTCGGATTCAGCACCCCAAAAACTACTAGAAAAGTATATTTTGGTTCTTGTGGCAAAAACCTTGTTGACCAGTGTAATCAGAATGTGTATGGTGTGAAAAGCTTGCAGGAAAAGAATTAATAGTGTTACATTTTACTCAATCAAAAAAAAATTCTCTTCTTTTTTTTTGTGAAACTGGGCGCTAACCAACCCTAACAAAGGCACGTACTTTACATACTGCGACGACAAATAAAAATATCGTATTTCAACGGGAAAAAATTCAATTGGATGAAGCAAATGGCAAGGTAGAGTAGTATGATAATAAATCTGGAGTACATACACTCCTTAGTCTCGTGGGAAAACAACTTTATTTAGTATTTTGAAAGAACCTTCCATTATTTCGACCTACCTGTTAGTTCTATTGTACTATCGTCCTGTACATGTATAAAATTCAGAACCTTATGCTCAAACTAAAATTTAAGAATCATAACGCGGGTCGTTTGAAGGCCATATACCTCGAAGATTCTTGCATTTCAGATATTTTTATGCTGAAATGCTCTTTGGTTTCTTTTAATAACAGAGCTATTTGCATTAACATAATTAGACCGATTCAGTTTCGCAAGATTCTTTGACTTATGTCACTACCAAAGGAATTATAGTTACATTATAAAAGTAGGGTAACCAAAGGAAGTTCTTTCAGAATCTCATATTTCAAAAATGCTTTTTTTTAACTTAGTTTTCAAAATTACTATATTACAATCGTGTCTACTAGAATGAGGATTCAATAAAGTTACACATATTTACACTTTTTGGTTATTAATTATTATTGATTAGGTATTGCTCACATAACATTTTTCTGAAAAAGAAAAAAAATGTTAAAGATAAGTGGGACAAATCTAGCGAGTGGCCCGACCTGGTATCGAAAAAAAAATAATTTTTTGGATCACACTAATGTCCAGCCACGTAAAAACAGAAATTAAGAGGTTTCTAAGAAAAAAGTAAGTTTATTAATTTCTTGAAAACTGCAAACGGTTTTCTGTTTTAGTTTAAAAAAATCTTTATTAACATAAAGTTTTTTTTTTTTGACTGTCTCCCAAAGACTTATTCAATTTAAACGAACTTTTAAAGTAAAAGCATTTATATGACCTTAATACAAATCAATTACAAATAAAAAAAAACCGTATTTTTTTAATTTTAGAAAAAAAACTTGAAATGATTTGTATAATAAATCAAATTTTTGAAAACGGGGAATTGTGTTTTTAACTTTTTTTTAAATGTTTATTAATAATAAATAATAAAAAGGCATACTAACTATATTTAATTTATAAAAAAAAAAAAAATCAAATGGTTCTGAATTTTATTTTCTTGTGTTTAATTACACTTTTCAACAATGTTTTTGCCACAAGAACCAGAATATACTTTTCTATAGGTTTTTGATGTGCTGAACTCGAATATGAAGTCAGAAAATTTATATTGGCCTTCGTTTTTGAAATATTACCGTCAGAAAATGCAAAAAAAAACGTGATTTTGGCTGTTTTCAAGGTAGGTATGTTCTTACGTGAGGTAAATGGAATCAGGAACAGGAGCTGGGGTGTTCTGCAAACCTCTCAATATTAGAGAATCATTCAGACTCCCAGACGATTGTAGTGTCTTTCAGGCTGAAATTTTTGCTATAGAGAAAGCGGCAGAATTGGTACTCAAAGAAAAACTAATCTCCTCGGAGATTACATTCTTTGTGGACAGTCAGGCTGCTATCAAAGCTCTAGACAGTGAGACAATAAGATCCAAGGCGGTTTTAAACTGCAGGAAAAGAATCAATAGTATTTGCTACACTAACCAAGTTAAACTCTGCTGGGTTCCTGGACATAGCAAAATAGAAGGGAATGAAATAGTGGATGAACTAGCTAGGTTAGGCTCAGCATCAAATGAGAATATTAGCATCCAATTAGCAAAGGGACCAGATATCCCTATCGGTGTGCTCAAAAGGAGAATAGACCTATTGACTAGAGAACAAATCAATAACACCTGGAAAACTAGGGACGATTGCATTATTTCTAGAAGTTTATGGCCCAAAACCAATGAAAAAGAAACTCGGTATTTATTATCCCTGAGCAAAAAGAACATTAGAGTCTTGATAGGTGTACTAACGGGTCATTGTGCCATTGGCACAATGGCTATTAGAATGGGTGTATTTGCACCTGATTTCTGTAGGAGCTGTCAAGATGTAGAGGAGATAGAATCCATTAAACACCTGCTCTGCGAATGTCCAAACCTCCAAACAAACCGACTTCGTTTCTTTGGAACGAGGTTCGTGGAAGAACTGGACGATCTAGCGCAGGTACCAATGGCTAACATGAGAAAATTTATTGAAAGTACAGGATGGTTCGTTAATGAGCCAGTCTTTGTAAACCGATAGACCAGTTTAGGAACATCATTGCGATTTTTAAAATAAGAGGGTATCACAATGGACCAACAGGCCCCCGTGTATGCAGCAGCTTAGCTGTGCACCACCCTATTAACCTAACCTAACCTAACCTACGTGAGGTAATTCATTATGAATAAATTTGTAACGATGTCTATAAGAACTGGTTTTATTCTTCAAAAACGGAGGCCAATCAATTTTTTCTGACTTCAGATTCAAGTTCAGCACCACAAAAACCACTAGAAAAGTATATCTTTGTTCTTGAGGCAAAAAAAAGTTTAATTTTGTTGACCAGTTGAACAATAATGTATTAGTGGATTTGTTGCTAATTGGACTGCACGTCCTCTTTATTGCAAGATCTTATTACGACTGACAGTTTTGGTTGAGGAAGAAGGAATTAAAAGCTGAAACACAATCACGCTTTGCCGTCGATTTTGACAACTGCGAAAAGTTCAACTATAGGAAATCTGTGTATCCTCACACAATGACGCTTTTCTTACGTACGCTTTTTTTTGACAAACGTAAGGAAACGTAAGAAAGCGAGCAAAAGTTCAACCAGACTGAACTTTTGCTCGCTTTCTGACATTTAACAGACATAGTTACAGTCACCCACATTATTATTGCGCCAAATGTGAATAAAAAAAAAAAATTATTGCAAAACTATGTGTGTTTTTTAATTTCTCTATATAGATTTTGCACAAAAAAACGACATCGAGATATTTTAAATCAAAACAATTTACGTATTAAAAACAAAAAAAATTTAATGATGTTTTAGACTGAGTTTTATTGTTAAAAACAATATATTTTGATTGGTTTTGTTTTTATAAATATAGGATTAAAGAATAAACAAATTTATATGCATTTTTAAAACACATTTATATCCTTTTTCATTTTTCCACAATTAAATCAAGATAAAGACTTGGCCCAATAATTTTGTGAGTGAGTGTGTTTTTTTTATTTGACAGCATAAAAATCTGCTGTCAAATAAAAAAAACACACTCACTCACAAAATTATTGGGCCAAGTCTTTATCTTGATTTAATTGTGGAAAAATGAAAAAGGATATAAATGTGTTTGAAAAATGCATAGAAATTTGTTTATTCTTTAATCCTATATTTATAAAAACAAAACCAATCAAAATATATTGTTTTTAACAATAAAACTCAGTCTAAAACATCATTAAATTTTTTTTGTTTTTAATACGTAAATTGTTTTGATTTAAAATATCTCGATGTCGTTTTTTTGTGCAAAATCTATATAGAGAAATTAAAAAACACACATAGTTTTGCAATAATTTTTTTTTTTTTATTCATATTTGGCGCAATAATAATGTGGGTGACTGTAACTATGTCTGTTTAGTGTCAGAAAGCGAGCAAAAGTTCAGTCTGGTTGAACTTTTGCTCGCTTTCTTACGTTTCCTTACGTTTGTCAAAAAAAGCGTACGTAAGAAAAGCGTCATTGTGTGAGGATACACAGATTTCCTATAGTTGAACTTTTCGCAGTTGTCAAAATCGACGGCAAAGCGTGATTGTGTTTCAGCTTTTAATGAAAAAGGAGATACACACACACAAATGTTCGCTGATCGCCTGTTCGTTTGAGATGTTGTGTGTGTTGAGAGGCTTCTCCTGCGAGTAGGCACGGATTATTTAACACGAGTGTTTTTGTCACTTTTTTGCCATGTTCACTTTTCAAGAAAATGTTTGCACTTTCACTGTCTTTAGCGGCCTTTATTTTAAAAATATTTATTTGTAGTATGTTTTTCAGCGTTGCAGCGAAGAAAAAAGCAGATAGGGCCATTTCGAAATTTTTTGAGGGCCATTTGACAAAAGTGTGGGCCAAATATTTTACTAACAAATTTTTCCTTAAAACATAAAATTACAATTTATTAAAAATTGTATTTATTCTTTTTTATTCGTTTTATGTTTTCATAAACATTTAACAGGCTTTTAAAATTTTTAAATAACGTTTTTTATATGGGACAAACGTCATTTTAGGATTAAAAGCCTGATAAATATTTTAAAGGGCTTTATTGGCCACAAATTTGATAAATCTTTTTAGTTTACAAAAGAAATTTAAAAAAATCATGTGTGCAATTCACAAGTGGTAGAAGTGAAACCTTAAAAAATAATTTTTCTTGAAAAAAAAATTACACCATTAAATAGCTTGAAAATGTTCCTAAGGAATAAACCCATATTTAAATTTTTACAATGCGCAAAAAGTATAAAAATAATCTTTATTTTTCTTCTAACACCATTAAATCCATTTTTTTTTAAATTACAACCTATAACAAATTTTATATCAAATGAAAGCTTAATATTTCTACGATGCCTACAAAAAAAGGAAGAATTTTTAAAAGCCAAATATGTCGAAATTTCAAACTGAGATTACGGTATTACCTGGTGGCTGGTCATCGGCAACAAATCTCCATAGGTATTTTGAGGTATTTTTCAAATTTCTCAATTTAAGATTGTGTAACTTTTAGAGCACGTACAGTTATGTTTGATATATCAAATGAAAGGTAAAAGCAAGCGAATTAAACTTAAATCAAATTTGTTTGTCCTCTAGATCAAAAGTTATAACGTGTTTAGAAGAAAAAACATCTTTTCACCGTTATCTCATAATTTTGAATATCAAATTAATTGTAATTTTGTAAAATTATAGTTTATTGCATCTACAGTATAAATATCATTCATTTATCTATAGAAACAAAAAAGTTATAATGAATTGATTTTTCCTGTCGCTTTTTCGTTTCATCGTGTTTCAAATCACTACGATACTAAAGAAGTTTTCACTTCAAAAAATTTCAGATTTACATTTTAAACTTTAAATTCACAGACATCTTTTAGCTTTGAGCCACTTATTAAAAATATGTAAATAAAAAGAACTGACGTGAGAAAAATCAAATTACTAAACGAGATAAATTAATGAATTCATTATACATAGGTACCTACCTATTTATTTGTGGTGGAAACACATTGTAGTTGCAATGCATCGCGATGATTTATATTTAATTTTGTAAAGCGTTTTAATTATAACTAAGCACGATATGAAGATAAATGTACTAAAATTTGGATTCGTGGGCCATTTCTAATTGGCCCGGGCAAAGGGCCAAAATATAAAACAGGGGGTCAAATGGCCCGATCGGGCACTTTGTGGCAACGCTGATGTTTTTGCCATTCGATTAAAAATGTTTTTTTATGTTTGAAGTCAATGTCAATTCGTTTCCTTAAATAATGCAGGAAATCTTTTGTTATCAATTAATTTCAGAACTAAAAAAAATAAAGAAAAAAAAATAATTTTGTTCACAAAAACCTTAATTGTAATTTGAAAAAATACCATACGACAGCTGCAGTTTTATATTCATAGATGTTTAAATAATTTTAATTTCCGAATTTTTAATAAAAAATTATCAAAATCGGAGTTCCTAAATATTAGCTGCTTTCCTTTGGAAATATTTATCTACTTTTTAGTACTTAAAGCTGCTTTGAACTACTTTTTCAGTATAGCAAAGTAGATCAAAGTAGTTTTAAGTACTAAAAAGTACCTAGATAAATATTTCCAAAGGAATGCAGCTATTGCCATTTTTATTTAGCTAAAACTTACTCCAAAAAAATATAATTTTTAGAAAAACATAAAATTAAATTAAATTATTCATCATCTAAAAATTAATTTTAATTTTTTCATTAGTATAATTTTTTACATTTTTTTACATACCTATTCTTATTTTTAGATCTTTGACCACTTAATAAAAACAAAAATAACTTCAATAAATTGAATCGTCACAAACTCTAAAAAGTATCACACTTGTGTTCCACACCAAAACCACCTGTTGTATCCGCCTTAACAAATTGATCGTAACTCAACGAACCTCAAAGCTCCACTTAAAACCCCAAAAAGCTCTGCGACTCACACACGCACACGATCATTTTGATAAAAGCCCCCGCTATGGAATTAATCAAATAAAATTACTGGAATTGCTCCGCATCAACTGGAGCCCACTGGAACGCACATCGATATCTGGTCTCCACCGCCTTTTATCTCTCTTCGCTTTTAGTAGGTTTTGTTCTGTTGGTGAAACGCAACGTTTTCGTTTCAAGTGCATAAATTATATTGATAAAAAAAAAATTACTTCTCAACTTTTTATCACAATTTAAATTGGATTAATTTAAATTCAATTTTACGGATTTAATTATAAAAATATAGAAAACAGAGCAAACGGTAATAAATTGTGTAAATTTATATAAAATTTGATCAAGAAATTGAAGATTTTAAATTGATTTTGATCAGTTTTTCATTTTTTGGGTTGGATGTATTCGTAAAAGCAGACGTGGTCTCAAAAAAAGTTTTTTCATGTTTTTAATTATTGCTAGATAATTATTGTATCTGAAATGAATATTTTTACATTTGCGTGAAGGGAATTTAAAGAACAAGTGATTTTACTAAAAAATTGCAAATGAAATTAATTATTTTTTGGGCAAAAAATTGATTAAAAAAAATGTCTGAAAATGAAATTTTTTACTTTATGTGTCAGCTGACCTGCAGAAAGGTCTTGTGATTTAAAAGCTCAACATTTTTTTTTGGAATGATATAGCTTTCCATTCTCTAAGCTGTGAGAGAATGGAAATAATGATTTTGATTTCTGTCATGTGCTCTATTGACGATATGCTGTCAAATCAAATTGAATGAAATATTTTATTAATTTTAAGAAAAATAAATAAGAAGTTTAAAAGAATGAAGATTCAGGGTTTTTTTTCGGTTTGAATTGAATTTTCTTATTTTTGCATTTTTGCAATATTTTTTCGATTTTTTCTATTGTCAGCTGATTTTATATTGTCTTGTGATGGCATTTAGTTAACGCGTACTTATTTTTTTGAATGCTTTTTATCTAAGGTCTGCTCAAAGTTTTTGATATAACTACTGAAAGTGGCGGCGACACGGGAGTTAGGTCTTCACTCATATTAATAAGCTCATTTGCGAAAACAACAACAAAATTAAAAAACTGTATGTACCTTCGGGTGACTCCCTTGACGTCTCCAAAATTATTTTGAAGCTGCGATATTAATTTTTACTTTAAAAATATTTTCGCTTTTTAAATACAAGTTAATATTAATAAAACAAACGTTTTTTTAGAACATGAAATTTTTCTTTTAGAAAAAGACAAAAAATACTTCCATTTTGCATGTTCGTCTTAAATAGTTCACCAACTGAAGTTATGTAATGAAATCGTAAGTATTTGTTGACATTTCAAGTTTTTCGAAATTAAAATGAGAGAGATCAGCTAGATTTTTTGGTTATTCAAAAAATTCATGTTTGGTTTCACTTTACTTCATTTAAAAATTAAATTTAAAACATGAAAAATAATGAAAAAATAATCTTTTTAAAAATTTCGAAAATTTTAAAATTTTTAAAAATTTCTTAACACATATCAACAGTCATTGACAGTTACTTGCCGGAAATTAGAAGAAAAAGCTAATTTTAGTTAGTTTTTTATATTTCTATTTAACTACTCATGATTTTGCAATAAATAAGGACCCTAACAAAAACATACATTTCATACAATTAATGATTTAAACAGCTTTGTTATAATATTTTGCAGTTTTTATTGGTCCTCTGCCAAAAAAAATCTGCGGTTCCCAAAATTGTTCATGTACTTTATAAATCTAAAAATCAATTTTATATATTTAATACAACAATCAACAGCCAAAATGTGTATGCATGCATACCCCTACTATTTTCTTATTCACTCAATATATAGACTATGTAAAAAAATTTGTTTTTGATGTGCTAACATTTTTATAATACATTTTAATTCAATATTTGTTAATATAGTATTTTTTTCAAAAAAAAAAAAACACTTGTACCTTTCAAATTTGTTTGATGTCCTTTAGAGTAGTTTGTTGATTATGTTATTACGAAAGCAAACGCCTTAAATAAACTTAGCTATGATATCTGACCAAATTCACAATGAATAGAATTCTAGTGTTAAAAGTCAAAAAAGTCAAAATTTAAGATTTTCCACAAAATACACGTAAATTTTAGTTTTAATTTTCAAAATTTGTATAACGCAGTTTCATTTTATGATATTTCAAAGAACAATAAGCAAATTTATCAGAATTTAACGATCTGCAAAAGTGCATATTGCGATGTAACTGTCACTCAGCGTTGCCAGATTCCCCGATTTTTCGTATTTCTCCCGATTTTTTGAGCTGTTTACGATTGCCCGATTTTGTGTTTAAAAATTAGGTTTTTTCCCGATTTTCAATTCAAAAAATTATGTGCTACCTTAACATCGTCACTTTTTTCATAGAAACATTTAAAATTTTATTTTAAAGTTGGCAGAACTTCACTTAAATGTTTTAAAAATTCCTTTCGTCTTATTTGTTTCCTTTTTTTTAATTTTTTGTTGGTTTTAATCTATCAAGAGTAACAAAAAGGATCATTCCACAATTCATTATCGACAGACGATATCGTTATGACGATAATCTTGCTTTACTTAAAAGCGATAGTTAATTTATCAGACGATATCGTTTTGACGATTGAAAAATTTTTTTCTGTCTGGTCAATAATATTTTTAAAAATGTCTTCAAAACGGCAGCGCTTATTGACGATAGGTAAAGATCTCGTTTTCATTTATTTGTTTTTTTATGGATATTTTCGAAGTTTTTAGGATTTTATTTCATTATTACACCAGAGCGGGCTTATAAAAATATTTTTTATAAATGCATTTGTCATCCATTATAAAGAAAATTGCATTGTATGAAATAAAATTGCTTTAAAAAAATGTTAATAAATTTAAACTGAATTAATGCAAAATATTTTTTCGTATTGGTTTTTTAATTCATCCAGGTACAAGAAAAAAAATGGAAGATACCTACTCAAATTCTGAAAATATGGTTGAATAAATACGAACAAATTAGTAGTTTAACACGAATATTAAGCTCTCTATACATACCTGATTCTAAATATTGCGGGACGAAATGACAACGTTGCACTTTTCCCAAGATTTTTCTTTAAAAAGAAACGTTTTAAAATCGTTAGACAATTCAAAAAAAGCGACAAATTTAATTAACTTTTATTCTACTAATGCAAACAAGAAAATTCTCATTTTCAAGGACTATTTAATTTAGAAAATTTTTTACACATACATACATAATATGTATAAGATCTGGGTAAAACAGAAATATTTCTACTTTTTACAACATTATTAAACTTTTTCCTGTTTGGGTATTCAAGAACTTTGAAGTTTTAAAGATTTCAAATATTTTTGAAGGTTCTCAAACTGTGATGTGGCAAAAAAATTTTTGTGAAGCAAAAAAACGGGCAACCACGTTAACAATTATCGTTTTTTTTCGATTTTATCAATTCAAAAATTACGGAACGACACCCCCCAGTTTAAAACTCAAAATATTTCAAAACGACAAACAAGGTCGAAAACAACAAAGAATTCTTTTTACTCTAGTTAAATATTAAACCAAAACACATCTCAGCCTTTGCTCATGAAATAAAAAATGTCTAGGCCGGAATTTGATCCTTATTGTTATTCAACTCAGAACTTGATGGCAATGCTATACAGGAAGTTTTCTATCGAAATTAAAGATTCTGTTTTATTTAAAATCTGTTTTATTTAAAGTCTTGATTTTTTTTTAAATTTTTACTGATTCCCCGATTTTCCCCGATTTTTGATGTGGTAATCTCCCGATTTCATAAAATATTTTATGGCAACACTGCTGTCACTTACACGGGTGAAAAAGTTGAATTTAGTGACCTATCTTGTTTCACCGTTGTAAGTTAGGTAAAAAAAAAGATACTTTCATACCAATTTTCTTTTTTGCACGAAGGCGAACCTACTTAATATTAATTTAAAAATGGCCAAAAATAAAAGCACTTTAATCTATGTATCTATGACTGCGCTTTTTACAGTTAAGTATGCTTAAAAAAACCTACAAAGCTTCTATTCCATCGAATCGCTTATTGGTTTAATCGATCGAATTTCTGCAAACAAAATTAAAGGATCAAAATTTTGATCATGATCATAATCATTAAAAAAGATCAAAATGTTTATTTTGTTCACTTTTTCTATTCATTTTTATAGATAAAAAAAAATGTTTGAATTTATTGAAGAAAAGAAAAATAAATTAAAAAAAATTTTTGTGAAAATAAAAAAAAAAAATTGTGAATTTTTTTCTTTTTTGCATAAATTCAAACATTTTTATCAATAAAATGGAATAGAAAAACTGAATCAAAATTTTGCTCTTTTTAATGATTATGATCATTAAAAGTCAAAATCTAAATGCTTTAATTTTTTGCAAAAATTCGATCGGATATAAAAAAAAAGCGGCTCGATGAAAAACAAACTTTGTAGGGTTTTTGTGGGTATTTTTTGTTAAATTTCAGAACGACTATTTTTTAGGGAAATAGAGTCACTTAAAAAACCTCAATAAATTTGGAATTTTTTGTATCCCCTAATTTTTTTTCATATGTGATTTTAAAAACAATATCTTGTTGACGTATTACTTGAAAAGAGATCCTTTTTTACAAAACCAGTTAATTTAGGGGGCATATACTTTGTCTTATCGTAAAAGTTGCTTTCAATATTAAAGATTTTTTGAAATCAGCAAATTTTTAATTTCATTTTATACAATTCAATAAAACCCTAAGAATTGTTTTAAATACAAAAACATCCTTCTAAATACGGTGGAGTTTCAAATAATGAACTTAAACAGAAAATACAAAAAACAATAGATAGAAACTCGGTTAGTTTCTAACTACTATTGTTTTTTGTATTTCAAAAAGTAAGACAGAAACAAATCTTCCCGAAAATCCAAGTCAAATTCCACATTTTTTTTAAATGTTGAAATTTTTGTTTGAAATTCCCCGTCCAACTAACTACTGTTGTCTTCTGACTTTTTTCCCATAATGCAATTTTCACAAAAAAAAAAAACACTGTTTTAAATGCACGAATATTCGTCAAAACCCTCAGAATCACAAAGATTAAAATCGTTTCCCTTTATCATAATGTAAATTACATTACGATTTTTGAACTTTCAGAAAACTGTGACATGTTCATATTATCATTTTTTCCAAAAATTCGTTTTTGTTTCAACAAAATTATAAATACTGAACAAAAAATGAAAAGCTTATGAAATAATGAACATTATTATGTTTTTTAGCAAAAAATAATTCATAATGAACATGTCCTTCAAATAATGAACAGTTCATTATTATAATGAACGGATGGTCACTGTACTTATAAACGGATTCAACCTCAAATAGTTTTTTATTTATAAAACTTTCCAAAAAAATTGCAGGCCACTAAAAACGAAATTTTAATCAACGCAAAAAAAAAACAAAGTTACAAAAAAATTCATGTCAAAAATTCATTTCAAAAATTGTCTTTGAAATCACAATATTTTTTTATTTAAGTAGAACCTTATTTGCCACATAACATGTAATTTTTTAATCAAAATCGTTGAGAAAAAAAAAAATCGGTCTTATGAAAAGTACCGTAAATTTGTGTCTCGGATTTTCACAAACGGCTAGAAGTAATCCAACCAGATCCTAAATTTTTTTAAATTTCGGATTCATTGTTTTGAACGTGAGGATCTTCAAAAACCGCTTTTTTCAAATTTTAAATTTTCTTCAAAAATTTTTATTGAACTATTTTAATTTCAGCTTAACTAAACAACAACAAAATGTCGAACTTGAAGTGCTTTGAAGATGAAGACTCCGAGTCTGTATACGGACGTGTCTTTGCCGTTTCTGGTCCCGGTAAGTTACTATTGAATCAGTCCTAGATATTAACTTAAATTAACTCAAAAACTTTTTCTTCCATTATTACAGTCGTAACAGCTGAAGCCATGTCTGGATCAGCTATGTACGAGTTGGTGCGTGTCGGTTACTTCGAACTTGTGGGAGAAATTATTCGTCTTGAAGGTGACATGGCCACCATTCAAGTATACGAGGAAACATCCGGTGTCACTGTTGGTGATCCCGTCTTAAGAACTGGTAAACCACTTTCCGTAGAATTGGGACCTGGTATTATGGGAAGCATTTTCGACGGTATCCAACGTCCATTGAAAGACATCAACGAGCTCACCAGCTCCATCTACATTCCAAAGGGTGTTAACGTTCCTGCTCTGTCACGTACAGTTGCATGGGAATTCAACCCTCTCAACGTCAAAGTTGGCTCACACATTACCGGAGGAGACTTGTACGGTTTGGTGCACGAGAACACCCTCGTCAAGCACAAAATGATTGTTGGACCTCGTGCCAAGGGTACAGTTCGTTACATTGCCCCAGTTGGCAACTATCACGTCGATGATATTATCTTGGAGACCGAATTCGATGGTGAAGTCACCAAGCACAGTATGTTGCAAGTCTGGCCTGTACGTCAACCACGTCCAGTCACAGAGAAATTACCCGCCAATCACCCCTTGTTGACTGGTCAACGTGTATTGGATTCATTGTTCCCTTGCGTCCAAGGAGGTACCACTGCCATTCCCGGAGCTTTCGGTTGTGGCAAGACTGTCATCTCCCAGGCTTTATCCAAGTACTCCAACTCTGACGTCATCATCTACGTCGGTTGCGGTGAACGTGGTAACGAGATGGCTGAAGTACTCGGTGACTTCCCCGAGTTGTCAGTTGAAATCGATGGTGTCACTGAATCCATCATGAAGCGTACCGCTCTTGTTGCCAACACATCCAACATGCCTGTAGCTGCTCGTGAAGCCTCCATCTACACTGGTATCACTTTGTCCGAATACTTCCGTGACATGGGTTACAACGTATCCATGATGGCTGATTCCACTTCCCGTTGGGCTGAGGCTCTTCGTGAAATCTCTGGTCGTCTCGCTGAAATGCCTGCCGATTCCGGTTACCCAGCCTACTTGGGTGCCCGTTTGGCCTCCTTCTACGAACGTGCCGGTCGCGTTAAGTGTTTGGGTAACCCAGAACGTGAAGGTTCTGTGTCCATTGTCGGTGCTGTATCACCTCCTGGTGGTGATTTCTCCGATCCCGTCACATCAGCTACTCTTGGTATTGTCCAAGTGTTCTGGGGTTTGGACAAGAAATTGGCCCAACGTAAACATTTCCCCTCCATCAACTGGCTCATTTCGTACAGTAAATATATGCGTGCCTTAGATGACTTCTACGACAAGAACTTCCAGGAATTCGTTCCACTCAGAACCAAGGTTAAGGAAATTTTGCAAGAAGAAGAAGATCTTTCCGAAATTGTGCAACTTGTTGGTAAGGCTTCGTTGGCTGAAACCGATAAGATCACTCTCGAAGTTGCCAAGCTGTTGAAGGATGATTTCCTCCAGCAGAACTCGTATTCGTCGTACGATCGTTTCTGTCCCTTCTACAAGACCGTCGGTATGTTGAGGAATATCATTGCCTTCTACGATATGGCCCGTCACTCGGTTGAATCGACAGCACAGTCAGAGAACAAGATCACGTGGAACGTGATTAGGGAAGCCATGGGTAACATTATGTACCAACTTTCTTCAATGAAATTCAAGGTAAAACAATTTTATTTCGAGAGTTTTTGAAGGTTTTTTAAACTTTTTTTTATAAATTTTAGGACCCCGTTAAGGATGGTGAAGCTAAAATCAAGGCCGATTTCGATCAACTGTACGAAGACCTGCAACAAGCTTTCAGGAACTTGGAAGATTAATTAAATTAATTTTTTGTTTCTTTTACCTACTATCGTTGTTGTAATATGTAGCTTGTTAAATAGTAATTAAAAAAAAAAAGAAGATGCCTAAGTCTTAATGAAAATCCTAAGCAATATGTAAAAAAATGAAAAAAATATGTGTCCTGTTTTTTTGGTTGCGCACAACTTTATTATCCATTCCCGAATAAGAGTAGCAACATTGTGTGTATTTTTTTTTTCTATATTTCGTTTCGTGTCTTTTATAAATCTATTTTTCGTTTTTCCGTCACAAAAAATGTCCTTCCAAAAAAGAAGAAAAAAGAATTCTATGAAAGTATCTATATAAAAAAATGTTGCTCAGTATTAAAATGCACAGAAAAATATTTAAAAAAATAAAAAAGATATTTTTTTTTTCTTTTTAAGTTGTTTACTTATTTGTGAATATAATCTATATAAACACTTTTAAAACTGAAAAAAAGGCGAAAATAACTTAATTAAATTTAAATAAATTGTTTTCGAAATATGAATGTGTTTTTATTTTTTATTAAAGTTTTTATTAAAAGACTTAGAGCAGCTCTGGGAAAAACAGTACGACTGTTCCGGCCATTAGACACTTGGAATTTATATCTGCATTGCAAATAACAACAAACACAAAATAACTAGATGTTTCTGTGGCACTTTTTTGCAATGTAGGCTTAAAGTGATCATAGTTGTATGAGTGTAAAAAAATTAATGAAAATTTAAACTAGTCATATCATATATTATTCCGAAAAATATCTGAATTTTGCAGTCTTTTAGGGTTTAAACCAATAAAGACGAGTTATTGACAAAAACGATATAAAACGGGTGCAGGGAACTAACTTAAAGGGAACTACTTTCACATGGGAAATAACTTCACCTCTAGTGGAAAACAATTTCACTTTTTTCTGGTGTAGTAACGTGGTAACGTCCCAGTTAAGGTGAGAAATAAGTTCATCGAGAAATTGTGTGAAGATATTTCCCACCTACATTTAGATTTGAAGAATATAAAAAATTTGAGCACAGTGCAAAAAGTTAAGTTTTATGCAATTTTCTAAAGAAAAATAACAAATACATTTTGAAACTAATCATAAGATTTAAAAAATATAAAAATTCTTTATATTAATAAAGTATGGAGGGCTCATAGCTGTACTGAATCGAGTCACAAAACAGTTAATTTGGAGAAATAGAGAGTTTAGATTAATACATTGCCTTTGATTGCTATTGAAATGATTAGTAATTTAATCGTTATCTTAGAAACAAAAAACTTTTTGGCACAGCTCTTTGTAAACCTTAATAAAGTTTACCCTTGCGTAGAAATTGGCACTAGATATTGATTAGTTCACTAAAGTTTTTAGCCCTCTATATGTTTAATAGATTTTAAAGCAAACGTTTTTGAAAAGATTCATAAAAGGAAAAAATTTACGGGAGTTTTGAATTTATAGATTTTCAAAAAGGACATAAAAATGAAATGTGGAAACTTGAAATGTGGAAACTTGAAACGTGCTTACCATAATAACCGTTTGTAATTAATTGTTATTATTTAAATTAGTCTTACTAAACTTTCAGTCAATTACATTTTTGAACCCCAAAGTGAAAAATTTGAGAATTTCAATGTCAAAATCCAAACGCGAAGCGCAAAAAAAATTTGCCCACAGGAGAATTAATTTTGATGTGTGAAAATAAAAAATTGGCGAGAATTTTTATTTTCACACATTCACATTTTGATTCACATTTTGAATCTCGAAAGTAAATTACAACAGCCTATATTGTATTTAAAAGTGAAATTAGTTCCCACACTCCGTGGGTAAAAATTTAACCCAAAAGTGAATTTCGTTCCCAGGAAAAAGTGAAATTGGTTCTCACATTCAGTGGGAATTAGCTTCACTAGAAAAATGTGAAATTATTTCATACTAGAGGTGAAGTTATTTCCCATGTGAAGGTAGTTCCCGTGAAGTTAGTTCCCTGCACCTATAAAACGGCCTCTATGAGCTGTTTGCTGTAACTAAACTTAAGGACATAAAGCGACAGTTTACGAATAGGAAGAAGTAGGGAATAAGATTTTAGGTTCTACTTAAATATTTAAGTTTCGTTTCAGTAAATGGGTTTAAGCTTATAAAATTTCCTATGATTTAAAAAAAAAATCGTATCTGATAAACTAATGGTTTGCAAAATTTTGCTCTTGAAATTTCTTCAATTTTGTCGATAACCAGTATCTTATTCAGGACTGTATTTAGTACTAGCAGGATAGTCAGCGGTTAATTTTGAACTTCATAAGCCTACCTACATATTTAGTATGTATTTGTAAAACTGTATTGAACACTTTGTATTCGTTTTCGATAACGTCAATTAAAAAAAAAAAAAAAAAACTGAAGTTTTGGCAAATTCAGTAAGGTTTATTGGATTGGGTAGCTCCAAGTACTTACTCTTATAATAAAACCTTTGTAATTTGAACGATTTGGTTAGAAATCAGAAAAAAATAAAAAAAAAATCATGAACAATTTTTTTTTTGAAAATTTGAATACACACTATCCTTTTAAATGATAAGAACTATAATTGTGCTTGGTTTAAATAAAATTGAGATTCGCTTAAAAACAAAAATGTCAGTTTTCTCAAAAACTGGCATCGCCATATTTCCACTACCTGATTTTTTTTTTGAGAAAAACTAACAACGCAGTTTGATTAAAAAAGCCTAGTTCAATATGTACACCAATTTTAATCGACATAGTTTAGGTATACTCTTTAAGTGATATATAAAAAAAAATCAACCTTGGAAATTACCAAATTTACAAGTTGAAAAAAATTTATGATGTGACGTTTTTAAGATATAAGAAGTTCAAAATGAATTTTTATGTACGGAACGTGACGTCATCGATTTTTTTTTTTACTTCGGATTTGAATTTAAAATATTAAAATCTATTAAAAAAGTATATTTTTGTTTTCCGAAAAAAATCTCAGTTTTATTGAAGATTGAAATTTTGCATTACATAATGTTTTCTAATATTTACTTAAAAACATAGTTGGCAATCATATACCTCAAATTATTTAATTTCTTATAAAACAAAATAGAAGAGATGTCAAATTTTGGCACTTTTTGGACTTTGTTTTGAAATTATTGTATGGAGTATGAATTCTAAATATACACGATCGATATCAATTAAGCCACATTTCTTGCTTATATGCTGTTTTGAAAAAAGAAAATTCTATTTGAAGCCTTATTCTGGCCGCCATTTTGAATAAAAACAAATGGCAGCTTTTTCGTACAAATAACTTTCAGTGTACTAATATCTTTCAGTGTAACAAATTTCATGATATTTCGTTAAAAATGGCCGTGCAAATGAATTTTGACGCGAAAAATCACTAAAGGCACCACTGTGCGACGCCGACGCACGTGACGCACAGACCGACAGACGTCATGACGAAAACCACTTTTTTGAACTTCTTCATCATCGTAATGTTAGTTTTGATTAAAACATCGAAATATTTTTTTTTTCACACGAAACCAATAGGTACTTGCCCTATAGAGCAAGTAAATAAATTGCACGACTGGGGTCGCACGTACTTGCTCTTATGCTTAAAGTAACTATAATGTTAAAGCTTTTTATTCAAGAAATTTAAAATTTGATATTTTGAAGAAATTTCATAAGTAGTATAAAAAAATTAAATCTGTTTTTATAATTAATAAAACTCCGTTTTAAAATATCTTAAAAAAAAACAAATATGCCATTTTATTTCTCGTATAAAAAGGTATTTTTAGAAAAAAAATTTTGAAAATTTTAGGAGCCGTTTTTTAAAAAAATAATTTTTTATATATAAAATTTTTTTAACATTTTTCAAAAAAAAAGTTGGTATTCCATTTTGAAGAAATAATTAATTTACACATAAAAACTAAATTTCAAAATTTTTCATTGATCCGTTTTCAAAAAATTGATTTTTCAAAAAAAAATTTTGAAATATTTTTTAAAAAACCAAAAATGCGTTTTTTGAAAATTTTCTAAAATTTTAATATTATCTTTACTTACACACTTTTGTATAAAAATTTTCATTTAAATCGGGTTAATTTTGTACGAGATATTCAGAAACGAAAAAAACCGTTCTATGACAGGTACCGTTAAAAACGGTACAAAAAATATTTTTTTTATTTGAAAAGTTGGCCCTTATGTGTAGTACTACACACAAAAATTTTAATCAAAATCGTTAGAGCCGTTTTTGAAAAAAATTACCTTTTCTATTTCTGTTATATGGCAGGTACCGTTAGTTTTGGTCATAAAAAAAAATTTCAATTTCCCCTCTAGGGAATCACCAAAAACTGCTAACTACCAAGTTTGAAGAAAATCACTTCACTCGTTTAGGCTGCAGCTCCAGATAGAGACAGACAGACAGACAGACAGAATTGCCGGACCCACTTTTTTGGCATTCTCCATCATCGTAATGTCATGTAAAATTGTTATCTCGAGTTCGATTTTTTTTACGAATCCTAAACTTCCCCTATAGTACCTATATCTCAAGTAAAAAGTAATATTGAAATTAATTCGAGCTCAAAGTTTGCAGTTTAATTTATTTTATTAAGATGCATTTTAAGGAAAAAAAAAATTAAAATCGATTTAGCTGTTTAAAAAAACCTATTTTTTTTATAAATAAAAAAAATTATTGGTAATTAGTATGCCTACCATTTTGTAGAAATTTATTAATCAACACCTTTAAATCAAAAAAGTTGATAATAATTTTCTTTTTATCAGAAATAAAATTATAAAGCAATTACGCCATAGTTGAAATTAAACCTTATTTTAATATTTTAAATTTGTATTCCTATCATAATAAATATTCCGGGTGGTTTAAATCGCAAGTTCCAGCTCTGTATAATTATGAGCTATACTTTTTTCGAAACACATAAAATTTAAATATTTACTTTGAACCACCCTTTATGTTTATTTTAACAAAAGATCGAATATAAAGATTAAATAATTATGTTGAAAAGCGTCAAATTAAGAAAAACTAAACTGTGTATACCTCTAAAGATGTACCTATCAAAAATCAAAAACAATACATACTTCTATGCAACAAGCAGTTAGCAGTGTATAGTATTTCAACTATTATCTGTTTGCACTGGTTTATTTTATTATTCTATGTGTGATTCATTTAAATGTTTGTGACACTGAAACTGTATTGATTCATGATTCACATTATAAAAACAAAAAAAAAGAAAGAAGACAGTTTTATTTATATATTCACCGCTAAGATTCAAGCGTTTTAGTCTTAAACGAAACACTGACAAGAGTACTTGTGAATAAATATTTAACTTAACCGTAAGTTGATCATAAAGGAAAATTAGCAATTTTAATTTATAAATGTGACTTTAAATACCTACCAAAATTTTAAATTCGGATTTTGTCTAAGATTTGTGTTATTTATAACAGAAAACGGGTTTTCTTATGACACACGCAAAAAAGTGCAATCAAATTAAAGAAAACAAATTAAAAATTCTAAGAACCTTGATTTTAAGTGAAGCTTGATTTTTGATACACACTTTTTGTGCGACTTTTTCTGCTATTATAATATTGTAACCTTTAAGTGTACATTTATAGAACTTTTTGTCTCATAAAACAAATAGGTAGTTTGAATCATTATAATGCTTTGTTTTTATTTCCAGTAAAAAAATAAAAATCATACAAAATGATGTCCAGAACTTGCCTTTTTGTTCTAATTGCTTTGTTTGCTGTGACCAGTGTTTTGGCACGCACAACTGTTGCTGAACAAAACTCCAGGCTCGCTAGGCCCGCAAGCCCAGTCACCGGTTCCAAAGCCGTTTGTGGTAAACATGGCGATGATGTAAGTCACAAAAATTATATACATTTTGGAATGTTCTAATTAAATTGCATTTTATTTTTATTCAGTGTACAAACTCTGACCAATGTTGCGGCAACACAAGATGCCATATATATGCCCATAAATGTCAGGCTATTATCACTTCAGAAGATTTGATCAACCAAAGGAAGAAGCTCAGACATGTCGAGATCAATGCTCACAAGAAGGACAGGAACTACTAATTTTAAGTGAACAAACTACATTTTTTGACATTTGTTACAATTAACATGTTTTTTCATAAGTTGAATGTTGTTTACCAACAAAAAAAGTTTAATTAAATTTTTCTTACAATGTTAACTTTTATTAAAATATTTTAGCCTTTTTTTCTATCTTCTTTGAAATATTGTTTAACAATATTGGGAACATTATTTAATGAGAGATTGCGATATGTCTACGACACACAACAAATCAAATCACAAAACATTTTTACTGACACTTGAACTTAGATAATGAGTTTCGCTGATAATTTTGCTTTTTGTTTTATACAAATACTTCAACTTGGTGCGTTGTTAAGAACATCTTCATGTTTTTCTACTAAGTTTACAATCGAAAAAGAAACTCAATTTTATAATAATTCTTTATATTCAAAGTGGAATAACAATTTTTGTAGAGGAGACAGGAGTTTTGTGGGACTAAAAAAAATCATATCGATGGAGAAATTCAAAAAGATAAAATTATAGCCTTTTTTTGAAAATTTGCATATTTTTAGTTATTTTCGTTATAATTCATCAAAGGCTGAATCAATTTTTTTCAAAACAATGTATTACAATTTTCAAAAACAAAGTATTCGAAAAAATTATATTTAAAATATTATTTTATTTAAACTTGCGATCCAATCAGCCATATTATTTCCCTTGAGTGCCAACAAATAATCGAACTTATCGCTGTTACGCTATTTGTGAGTTACATTTCCCCGTTATTTTTATCCCATAATGAACTCCCTGTTATTTTTCGAGGGAGATTTGTAGCAATTATTATGATGTTGCGATGCATGTAAAATCTTTTGTTGCAATTTGATTTACTTATTTGAAAAGTGCAAAAAAATTTTCGCAAAAGGAAAAAGCTTTTTAATGTCATCAAATTCCGGAAGTGGATTTGGATGAAAGTCGGATTTTTAAACAATTTCTGATTTTAAACAAAATGCTTGTATTAAACTCCTCTAAAAGAATCCGTTTCTAATTTTCCCCGCCTTAGTTATCGTACTATCCCCAAAAAATATAAATACAAAAATACAAATCTGAACCAAAATTGTTTTCTAAGGCGGGGAAAATTAGTAACGGATTCTTGTAGAGGAGTTAAATACAAGCATTTGTTACTATAGGAGGGGGGTCTATCTCCCCCAGTTTAGGAGGGAGGGGCAATTTTCTAAAAAAATAACTCAAAATAAAACAAAAATATTTAAAAACGACGGCAACACCTACAGTTATGAATGATACATTTTTCAAAAGGCAGAATATTACACTTTATTTTAATTTTTCAATCAAGTTATTTTAACCAATATTTTTTGAAATAATCGATTTCAAGTGAAGTGAAATACTCGCACTATTCTATTCAATATTAATTTTTAACAGGTATTTTTTTGTTTTGGAATTATTTTGAAATAAAAAAAAAACTCTCATATTTGTTCGAGTTGTTGACTCTTTATAATTATTAGTTTGAAAGTTTTTAACTGTTCATTATTGATCAACCTAGTGTGGACCCAGCTTTAAGAAAGCACTAATTTTTCAACATCGAGTGTTGATTTAAAAGTTTTGATAGGGACCCAAAAATTGATCTCGATTGCATATAAGGTTTTATCGAATAGCGTTTGAATCAGGGCGTAGGGGAGAGTGGGGCAGTTTTGAACACGGGGCACATTTGAACACTGCATATAAAATTTTAGTATATCAATCTTTTTTAGAAGTATTTCGATATTTGAACCCGTCAATACGATATCCATAAATGTCAATGACTTTCCATCGTTATCTCGGCTGACTTTCAGATTTATAGGTGGGAGGTGATTTTTATAGTGGTTTTGCTTTATTTCAGTTTTTTAGTTGTAAGGGTTTAAAAAAAAATTAGTACGTGATTTCAAAACGCTATACAATTTTTGTTAATGGTTAATGAATTTTAAACTAATTGACATTGAATTTTTGAATGAATATATTAATGTTAAATATTTATTCAACATTTTATGTCGTTGACACAGTTGGGGCAGTTTTGAACAAGTATGGTGGGGCACTTTTGAATATGTTCAAAACCGCCCCGAGCAGTTTGTATCAGACATTTTAAGGACACTTGAATGTGTTTTATTTAATAAATCGTAATGTTCTTATAAAAAAAATAATGAAACTAGCATTTGTGGGCAAAATTAAAGAAAAAATGGGAATATGTACAACATAATTGAAGATTTAAAAAAATGCCTGAATTCTTCAAGTTCTGCTAGACTGTTCTCGATGTGAACTCGATTATATACCGCTTAAGCGTTATAAAAATTAAAGTCAAGCTACCTACACCAATTAATGCTCCTGGTACATACAGAACATCCGCTTTGTTAACATTTGGATTTAATGTCTAGAAATATATCTATTTATATTGAAAATAAATCTATTTTACTCTGAGAAGCATAAATGGTATGAATACCATTTTTCTAAGATATATTTTAAATGCATTTTTCTTGGTTTTTGTTTTTCTTTTGAACTTATAAATGTGATAAACTGATAACTATAGTTTAAATTTTAATGTTATTTTTTTCTGAGTTTTTATTATTTGTTGGTTAATTGAATATGATATAATAATCAATTTGGAGTTTTTGTATGTTCTTATTAAAAAACTAATAAAAAGTTAAGTATTATTTATTCATTACAACGAAACTAATACTGCTGTTCAAAGTGCCCCTTCCATGTTCAAAACTGCCCCATACATGGGGCACTTTTGAACATAAGAGCCTATATCTTTAAAACATCAAAATTCAATATAAATGATTTGTTTAACTAACGAAATGTTCTTTGAAATCGAAGTTCAATGTTACTGTTCAATGTTAGTAAACTTTACAGATAAAAAAAACGAACATATTTCGTTCAAGCAGTGGCGAAAGCAAAAAGTGTTCAAATGTTCCCCACTCTCCCCTACGTTGAGTTGCCGGGGCCCCGGGGCAAGACTAAATTTTGGGACTTCTTTGATATTTGGGGCCTCTTTGATATAAAAAAAGTACTTATACGCCCTAATTTTGTTTGGCCCCTGATGTACATACCTATCATTTGTTGGTCGGTAAGATTATTAAAGTAATATTTTTTGGGGGCCCCAAGATATCATGTAATTTTTCTTTCAAAACAGCAATTTATTTTTTTGGGACCCCTGAGGTAATATTTTGTTTTTTTTGTTGAGATGAAATATTATGAGGCTGGCTACCAATTCATTATGCATTCCACTGAAGAATATAATTTTTCTCTCTTGTGTCCGAAGTGATTCATGTCAAATATACATATGTACATATCTTTTTGCTTCGTTACTTCGTTTGCATTATCTGAATTGTCTCCTGTCGGGGCCCTGGGGTGTCGGAGGCCCCGGGGCACCGCTCCGCTTGCCCCAATGGTGTGTATGCCCCTGGATTGAATGTCAGATCTTACAGAAAAAGTGCAGTATAAATACAGGTGTTGAAGCTAAATTATAGGATACAGGATTTACCTTCCAAATAGATGGGACCCTTGGGTATGGAGGAAATAATATAAAAAACTAGACTTTTTGACCCCTCCTCGTAAGTTAAACATATCGTTGGAACATTAACTATATATACGAATTTTATTTAATGGGTCTTCTTAAATATAAAGAGTGATAAAGAAGACTTGTTTCAAGTTAATGAATGAATTCTACACAGTCTATGTGATACGAAAAAATTGCAGGATTGACTCATTATGATGAACTGAATTATTTTCCAGAGGTAAGCATATTATAAAACGAAGATCTAGTTTTAACAGCGAAAGAAAATTCAGTTGTTCACTGTGGCGTATGTGGAATGTATTTTGGTTGTACAAAAATTTCAATAGTAATTGAAAACAATCTATTTTTATAAAATAAGGAATTCAGTGGATTCAAATAAAATAAAAAGTAAAGTAATCTGAATGTATTCTAATGATGTTACGATTTGTGTTGTGATATATAAAAGTTTTTTTTGTAATCGGGAAATCTATCTTACAGGAAAAATGTCTCCAAAACACTTTGGTGTGGAGACCAAAAATGAAATTTTGTATATTTATCCCCGTAGTAATTTATAGTTTTCAACAAATTGCTTCAAGGATTTGCGGTCAGCTATCCTAAAATGAAAATTTTTAAACCCCAAAAATTGCAATAATAAAAACAAAAATTTTATTCAAAAATCAAACACATAAAATAAAACCCCTAGAAAATCGTAAAAGATTAATTTATAAGTGTACCTTTTTTATTCGTTTTGTGTGCATTAACTTAAATGTAAGCTATTTAATTTTGCTAAAAATATGGAAATTCCAAAAGTATAGAAACATGGAATACGTCAAAGGTTTTCCTCTTGTTATTGTTTTCAAAAACCAAATGAATTTTGTTTTAATGGTCAAATTGTTGCTTATTTTTATGAATTAAACTATAAGTGAGTGATAGATTTGTAGATTACCCAGAATTTATTGATAAGAAATTAATTATCATTTTTTTGTGTTTCATTCATAATAAGAAATTCGTGGAAATAAATGAATTCAAGTCGTACTATGAAATCGATTAAAAGCTCATAAGTTCAGCAACTGAATTTGTCTGAAAATACATAAACGTTGTTTGTTTGTTGATTTTCTTTTCTCTCAAAATATTTATTTTTAAAAATCAGCATTGATACAAACTAAAAGCACGTACAGAAATAACTGCCTCCTTTTATTCTTTTTGTTGAAGAATTGTTTTCACATTGTTAATGATCAAAAATTTTATTAAAACTCATAAAACTATCATATTGTAAGTAAATATGAATCGATTTTACTATAATTCTCATTTGCAATAGCAAGCCCATTTATTGATGAAATATTAATTATCCGCAATAAATTGCATCAAAAAAGTAATGAGCAACGGCGCGGTGACTATTGGCAGAAAGCCTTTAAGTTTAATTAAGCAACAGAGAAAGAGTTTATTAAGTTATATAGATTAATAAACAAATACGCTGGCACTAGTGCATGAGTGCATATTTGCCGATTTTCAAGTAAAAGGATTATAGTTCAAATTATTTTTTTTTCTTGTTAAGCATGAATTTACCTTAAGGGTGATTTATATGTTATATGGAAACAAAAAAAAAATATTAACTAAACTTTTGACACAAGAAAACGTAGATAAATCCCCTTTAATGCAGGCAGATTATGTAAACAACAACTTTTTTAATTTTCAACATTTTAAGCAAGAACATAAAACCTTTTTAACTCTGCTTTTTACTTGCGATGTAGGTATTATAGGGCAAGATTCGAAATAACAATCAGACATGACATTACGATGATGGAGAATGTCAAAAAAGTGGGTCCGAAAATTCTGTCTGTTTGTATGTTTCTCGAGCTATAGCCTAATTTTCGCCTAACTTGTTGGTTATTAGTTTTTAGTGTTTCCCTACAGGAAAAATTGAAATGTTTTTTTTTTAGGACCGAAAATAACGGTACCATATAACGGCCATATAACGGAAATAGAAAAGTTACATTCAAAAACGGCTCTAACGATTTTTAATAAATTTTTTTGTTTGTAGTATTCCACATAATAACCAACTTTTGAAACGGTAAACGGTTTAAACGGTTTAAGTTCATCGTTTATAAAAATTTTACAAGATTTTCCAAAAACACATTTTTGAATTTTAAAAAAATATTTCAAACTTTTTTTTTTAAATCAATTTTTGAAAGCGGGTGGATGAATTTTATCGAAATCTCGTTTTTATGTGTAGAATAATAGTTTATTTACAATGGCATGCAAAATTTTGTTTTTTTTTTTTTGAAAAAGTTACAAAATTTTTATTTTTAAAAAGTTATTTTTTTTTAAAACCGAATCAAACAAATTTCAAACAAATTTTTCTAATTATTTCTTTTTGAACAAGAAATCATAAGGCGTTTTGTGTAAAAATCATTCAAAAAGGTGTTTAATTCGTTTTAAAAACGGTTTAATTTTATTTTTAGAATACTTACGAAATTCCTTAAAAAAATAAAATTATAAATTTCCCTAATTTAGTTCAAGTACGTGCGACCTAGTCGTACATTTTTCAAATTTTACATTACAAAGAAATATACTTTACAGCCACACACACGTTTTTTCATGGCCCTGGAATAAAAAGTCTCCTGCGTTCATTGAATTAAAGGAGTTGCCAACAATTGATAAAGTAAATAATCATATTGTTCACACGAACTCACGTGCTCGGAGCGATTTTAAGTTGGTGGTGATTCTCGTGCTGATTCTGCATCTGATGTATAATTGTTAATTTCAATATCGCACACGTATACTAGCTCGTCTGAATTTAATTTTCAAAAGAACAGCAACATTGAGTGAAAAAGGAAAAATTAATAATTTTAATTTCCAATATTAACAAACACTTTTAATTTTCTTAAATTTAAGAAAAATTAAATTATTTTCATCCCTTTCTCTATTAAATTTGTACCACAGGGAAAAATATATAATTTAAAATTTACCATTAAAGGTATTTAAAGGTCAAGTGCTATTTTATAGTATAAGTTAATTTCAAATTACTCTAATTCACCAAAGGATTCCTTCCAAATACCTCTGACCTCTGTGTATTTCTGCAAGCAAACACCAAAAATCATATATCCTCTCTCTATCTCACTTAAAGATTCATAAATATTCCCTATTTTAACTTTATAAAGCAAAAGCTTAAATAAGCCAAATTATGATAACCTTTATTTATGTAATCCATCAAAGGATCATATTAATTTTGCTTGCCTATAACGTGCACCGCCGCCGCGCGCCGCGCCGACACGCCGACGAACCCCAAACTCTTGATCCCTCATGGAATTACAATGCTTATCAATTATTCCCCAGTAAAGCCGTTTATCATCTTATACCTACAACATTTCTATGTCTAAGGAGAATTGGCCCATATCGTACAACAAAAGGTTATAAATATTATAACACACTTGAATCCTTGCTAAATTAATGGAAAATAACTACAGGTGTCGTTGCTGCTGGAGCTAATACACAAGCGAGCGTGTGCCTTCAAGAGGTTTTAATTAACAGTAACAAGGACTAACCTCAGAATTACTATATACAAGCACCCTCTCTCCAAAATCAGGATAAAGGGGATATATTGAGTGGAATGGAAAGGAAATAATCCCAAATAAATAAGACGAAATTACATTCTAGCAGGTCCTCGCACTAGAACAGGCTTGCAAGCAAAAGTATAGGATCCGCACTACCCGCAGCGAAAACGGATGTGATATTTTGTGCGGAGCTAAATCCTGGCTTTTGTGTCAAAAATTACTTTAATATCAAATGCTAGGTGATTTTTCTGCTCTGTTCTGTGTTTTGTGTGTAGAGTTTTGGTGAGGTGTTATGTTGGTAGCTTCCGGCATGTTTTAGATTGAGATTCATCAACCTTTCGTGCCACAGAAAATCAAGAAAACCACCTCATATCCAGCCGATTCACGCATGATCCCGTATCCCATTCCCATTTCCATTCGCACTTAGACTGACTAAATTAAATGAAGAGGCTTTGTCATTTTTCACTTCCACCTTTTATAGATACCATCAGCTTGCACTGACTGTTGTTCTGATTCTTTTACCTCCCCTCCGTCGATTTTGTTGGTTTATCTTTATATTAAAATAAATTACAGTTATACTGGCAACAAACCACCCACCCACCACCAGAAGTAAAAAAGGAAACACCTTGAGCTTGTGAAGAAATCCTTGCAGATAACTAATTGGCATCACTCTATTTATTCATAACGTTAATTTGCGGTTGGTGTTGTTTTGTATAAACGACGACGACGACGCACGACAACATGACGCACATCCTGGGTGACGTAAAACGATGTTGTGACGTGACTTGAGAGTTGGTATAGTCATAATGGTACCTATAGCTTTTTCAATGTGGCTTTGAGTTATATATGTGGCTTAAATGCTGATGAGAATTTTTGACAAAAGATGTAGGATATTTGTATTTTAGTTTTGAATATATTTAATTAAATTGGGGGTAATTTATAAACGGTTATTACAGATGTGATTTTAAACACAAGAACGAAAGTTCAAACTTTTATACACATAAGTTGTATTTGACAAAAATTAATTAGAAAACTTTTCATATAATTGAAGAAATAAATAAGAATAAAGAACATTTTCAAGACATTGGAATTTTAAAAATTAATTGTTGTTTCAATAAACTATCCTCAACTGGTGTTTATATAAAACGAATAGCTGAGGGCATATGACACATAAAAGTAGAAAACATTGTATTGCTTAATTTCATCCTAGCGTGAAGAAAATTTACCCTCATCTGTTATTTAATTGGTTGTGGTTTGAAAGGGCATTCGATTCCCTGTCCGACAATACCTATAGGGTTACCTAGCAAAAACTCAGTTCAATACAAAGTTTCCAACATTTAATTATTTTTTTTAGTAGGATAAACAAAAAAAAAATAAATTGCACGACTGGGGTCGCACGTACTTGCTCTTATGCTTAAAGTAACTATAATGTTAAAGCTTTTTATTCAAGAAATTTAAAATTTGATATTTTGAAGAAATTTCATAAGTAGTATAAAAAAATTAAATCTGTTTTTATAATTAATTAAACTCCGTTTTAAATTATCTTAAAACAAAAAACAAATATGCCATTTTATTTCTTGTATAAAAATGTTATTTTTAGAAAAAAATTTTCGAAAATTGTAGGAGCCGTTTTTTAAAAAAATAATTTTTTATGTATAAAAATTTTTTAACATTTTTCAAAAAAAAAGTTGGTATGCTATTTTGAAGAAATAATTAATTTACACATAAAAACTAAATTTCAAAATTTTTCATTAATCCGTTTTCAAAAAATTGATTTTTCAAAAAAAAATTTTGAAATATTTTTTAAAAATCCAAAAATGCGTTTTTTGAAAATTTTCTAAATTTTTAATATTATCTTTACTTACACACGTTTGTATAAAAATTTTCATTTAAATCGGGTTAATGTTGTACGAGATATTCAGAAATGAAAAAACCCGTTCTATGACAGGTACCGTTAATAACGGTACAAAAAATATTTTTTTTATTTAAAAAGTTGGCTCTTATGTGTAGTACTACACACAAAAATTTTAATCAAAATCGTTAGAGCCGTTTTTGAAAAAAATTAACTTTTCTATTTCCGTTATATGGCAGGTACCGTTAGTTTTGGTCATAAAAAAAAAATTTCAATTTCCCCTCTAGGGAATCACCAAAAACTACTAACTACCAAGTTTGAAGAAAATCACTTTACTCGTTTAGGCTGCAGCTCCAGATAGAGACAGACAGACAGACAGACAGACAGACAGACAGACAGACAGACAGACAGACAGACAGACAGACAGACAGACAGACAGACAGACAGACAGACAGACAGACAGACAGACAGACAGAATTGCCGGACCCACTTTTTTGGCATTCTCCATCATCGTAATGTCATGTAAAATTGTTATCTCGAGTTCGATTTTTTTTACGAATCCTAAACTTGCCCTATAGTACCTATATCGCAAGTAAAAAGAGGTTGTCTGTTTAGCCGGTTTTCGGACGATGATTTTACGTGATAACGTCGTAAGAAAACATTTTGTGTGCTTTTAAAATGAGTCAATTGAAGCAAACCAAAATGAGGCGTGTGCTGGACTAAATTTTCGGGGCCCCTGAGAAAATGAATTTGGACTATTATTTTGAAAAAAAGTATCAAGTATCAAGTTCAAAATTCTAATAACAAACTTAAGACAAAACGTTTCATTTCAATGTAAGCCCTGTTCCTTTGGGAGGTGGCAAAGTACTACTAGTAGTTTACTAGCGATTTCCAAGACAGTATATGATAGTACTAGATTAACCAAAACATCTACTATTAGAAGACTACCACTTCCAATGGAACAGGGCTGTAGATGAAAAACAAAATGCACGACTCGATCTCACGAACTTTTTCTTAAGTTTCAGATTGCTTTAATTTTTAAAACTTTTTATATAAATAAGATTTTTTGTTAAATGTTCTAAAACGTACATATCAAAAAAAAAAATAATTCGTTCTTCAAATCAAACAAAAAAACAGCATCTAGAATGAATTTCAGCAATTTGATTTCTTTTATTAGGGCGCGTTTTTAGAAAAAATCAAAATCGTTAGAAATCGATATAAAAATTTTTCGGAAAAAAACTATTTTAAGTAAAATTGATATGAAATTTTGCAGAAATTTTTAATCTACATTCCAAATTTCAGAAAAATTAAATGCGAAATTTTCTAAAATTTGACAATTCAAATAAAAATCAAACTTTCTTCATCAAAATAAAAACTAACTCTTGATTGCTTTTTTGATTAAATTGTACTTTTCTAAAATTGGTACAATATAATATAGCTATTTATTTTAATGTAGAAATTCTTGTTTTCGTCAGTTTCTTTTTTAGAATATTATAAAAATATCAATTGAATTACCAATTGGAAAAGGGGAATAAATCCATCTCATCTTATTGTTAGCAAAACGCAAATAACTGCACAACTTCTTTATTTGATGGTTCTAAGAATGCGGTTAGGCTAGTCTCACGTTAGTCTTAAAATTTGAAAATTTACACTTTTCAAACAACCTGTATCTAATATAGGTGAGTGCCATTGCTATATTAAAATAAAAAAATTAAAATTTATCAGTAGGAAGAAGGAAATAAGGCCGGGATTTGTTTCTTTCTTTAAACTATTGTTTTTTTTAAATCACTTTTATATGTATATGATTTCTATGGAGTTTGGTAATAACAACATAAGTCCAAAATCGTCGTTTTGAGATAAATGCATTTTAAAGTTTGAGAAATGCCCCCAAATCCAATTTTATTTAATGCAAGTATATTGGGATGCAATTATTTTTTAAATTATCAAGGGGCATGGGAGTGCCCAGCCAAGTTCTCTAGCAACTTTGGCACTACACCCTTATTTACAGAAAACAACTCAGGCCATTTTCGACCCCCCGCTAACTTCCACACCAAAGATGCTAGAAATTTCAAACTACATTTGTTGAGCTGGTCAACTTCATTTGTTGAGCTGGTCAAAACCAAACACCTCGCAAAATTTCAGATTCCAACGATGAGTAGTTTCTGAGATATAGGGCTTTAAAAATCGTAAAAACCGTAACTGACTCACTGACTCACTGATTCACTGACTCACTGACAGATCATCAAAATTATGGAGAACTTCCCGATATCGTAGAAACTTGAAATTTTACACGGTGATAGAACTTGTGGTGTATACAAAGGAAAAAATCGAAAACTTGAGATTTTCAATTCAGGGGGCGTGGCATCCGCCCATTTCCGCTGAATTTTCATAAAATATTATAGAGCACTTCTGATTATCGTAGAACCTTTAAATTTGGTAGAATGTCGATAGATAAATGTCGATAGATAAATGTCGATAGATAAATGTCAATAGATAAATGTGGATAGATAAATGTGGATAGATAAATGTGGATAGATAAATGTGGATAGATAAATGTCGATAGATAAATGTCGAATGATAAATGTCGATTGATAAATGTCGATAGATAAATGTCGATAGATAATTGTGGATAGATAAATGTCGATAGATAAATGTGGATAGATAAATGTGGATAGATAAATGTGGATAGATAAATGTGGATAGATAAATGTCGATAGATAAATGTCGACAGATAAATGTCAACAGATAAATGTCGATAGATAAATGTGGATAAATAAATGTGGATAGATAAACGTGGATAGATAAATGTCGACAGATATATGTCGATAGATAAATGTCGATAGATAAATGTGGATAGATATACGTGGATAGATAAATGTGGATAGATAAACGTGGATAGATAAATGTCGATAGATAAATGTCGATAGATAAATGTGGATAGATAAATGTCGATAGATAAATGTCGATAGATAAATGTCGATTGATAAATGTCGATTGATAAATGTCGATAGATAAATATGGATAGATAAATGTGGATAGAAAAATGTGGATAGATAAATGTCGATAGATAAATGTCGATAGATAAATGTCGATAGATAAATGTCGACAGAAAAATGTCGATAGATAAATGTGGATAGATATACGTGGATAGATAAATGTGGATAGATAAACGTGGATAGATAAATGTCGATAGATAAATGTCGATAGATAAATGTGGATAGATAAATGTCGATAGATAAATGTGGATAGATAAATGTCGATAGATAAATGTGGATTGATATATGTTGATAGATAAATGTCGATAGATAAATGTGGATAGATAAATGTGGATAGATAAATGTCGATAGATAAATGTCGATAGATAAATGTGGATAGATAAATGTGGATAGATAAATGTGGATAGATAAATGTCGATAGATAAATGTCGACAGATAAATGTCGACAGATAAATGTCGATAGATAAATGTAAATAGATAAATGTGGATAGATAAATGTGGATTGATAAATGTCGATAGATAAATGTCGATAGATAAATGTGGATAGATAAATGTGGATAGATAAATGTGGATAGATAAATGTCGACAGATAAATGTCGATAGATATGTAAATGTCGATAGATAAATGTGGATAGATAAATGTGGATAGATAAATGTGGATAGATAAATGTCGATAGATAAATGTCGATAGATAAATGTGGATAGATAAATGTGGATAGATAAATGTGGATCGATAAATGTCGACAGATAAATGTCGATAGATATGTAAATGTCGATAGATAAATGTGGATAGATAAATGTGGATTGATAAATGTCGATAGATAAATGTCGATATATATGTAAATGTCGATAGATAAATGTGGATAGATAAATGTGGATCGATAAATGTGGATTGATAAATGTCGATAGATAAATGTCGACAGATAACTGTCGATTGATAAATGTCGATAGATAAATGTCGATAGATAAATGTCGATCGATAAATGTGGATAGATAAATGTGGATAGATAAATGTGGATTGATAAATGTCGATAGATAAATGTCGACAGATAACTGTCGATTGATAAATGTAAATAGATAAATGTGGATAGATAAATGTGGATTGATAAATGCCGATAGATAAATGTCGATAGATAAATGTGGATAGATAAATGTGGATAGATAAATGTGGATAAATAAATGTGGATTGATAAATGTCGATAGATAAATGTCGACAGATAACTGTCGATTGATAAATGTCGATACATAAATGTGGATAGATAAATGTGGATAGATAAATGTGGAATGTGGATAGATAAATGTCGACAGATAAATGTCGATAGATAAATGTGGATAGATAAATGTGGATAGATAAATGTCGATAGATAAATGTCGATAGATAAATGTCGATAGATAAATGTAAATAGATAAATGTGGATAGATAAATGTGGATTGATAAATGTCGATAGATAAATGTCGATAGATAAATGTGGATAGATAAATGTGGATAGATAAATGTGGATAGATAAATGTGGATTGATAAATGTCGATAGATAAATGTCGACAGATAACTTTCGATTGATAAATGTCGATAAATAAATGTGGATAGATAAATGTGGATAGATAAATGTCGATAGATAAATGTCGATAGATAAATGTGGATAGATAAATGTGGATAGATAAATGTGGATAGATAAATGTGGATAGATAAATGTCGACAGATAAATGTCGATAGATATGTAAATGTGGATAGATAAATGTGGATAGATAAATGTGGATTGATAAATGTCGATAGATAAATGTCGACAGATAACTTTCGATTGATAAATGTCGATAAATAAATGTGGATAGATAAATGTGGATAGATAAATGTCGATAGATAAATGTCGATAGATAAATGTGGATAGATAAATGTGGATAGATAAATGAGGATAGATAAATGTGGATAGATAAATGTCGACAGATAAATGTCGATAGATAAATGTGGATAGATAAATGTGGATAGATAAATGTCGATAGATAAATGTCGATAGATAAATGTGGATAGATAAATGTGGATAGATAAATGTGGATAGATAAATGTCGACAGATAAATGTCGATAGATATGTAAATGTGGATAGATAAATGTGGATAGATAAATGTGGATTGATAAATGTCGATAGATAAATGTCGACAGATAACTGTCGATTGATAAATGTCGATAGATAAATGTCGATAGATAAATGTGGATAGATAAATAGGATAGATAAATGTGGATAGATAAATGTCGACAGATAAATGTCGATAGATATGTAAATGTGGATAGATAAATGTGGATAGATGAATGTGGATTGATAAATGTCGATAGATAAATGTCGACAGATAACTGTCGATTGATAAATGTCGATAGATAAATGTCGATAGATAAATGTGGACAGATAAATGTCGATAGATAAATGTCGATAGATAAATGTCGATAGATAAATGTCGATAGATAAATGTAAATAGATAAATGTGGAACGATAAATGTGGATTGATAAATGTAGATAGATAAATGTCGATAGATAAATGTGGATAGATAAATTTGGATAGATAAATGTCGACAGATAAATGTCGATAGATATGTAAATGTCGATAGATATGTAAATGTCGATAGATATGTAAATGTCGATAGATATGTAAATGTCGATAGATAAATGTGGATAGATAAATGTGGATTGATAAATGTCGATAGATAAATGTCGACAGATAAATGTCGATAGATAAATGTAAATAGATAAATGTGGAACGATAAATGTGGATTGATAAATGTAGATAGATAAATGTCGATAGATAAATGTGGATAGATAAATGTGGATTGATAAATGTCGATAGATAAATGTCGATAGATAAATGTGGATAGATAAATGTGGATAGATAAATGTGGATAGATAAATGTGGATTGATAAATGTCGATAGATAAA
The DNA here is from genome assembly GCF_945859705.1 of Episyrphus balteatus. NCBI lineage: Eukaryota > Metazoa > Arthropoda > Insecta > Diptera > Syrphidae > Episyrphus > Episyrphus balteatus. The sequence goes on along the minus strand of NC_079134.1, from coordinate 9,574,717 downwards.
TGTCGACAGATAACTTTTGATTGATAAATGTCGATAAATAAATGTGGATAGATAAATGTGGATAGATAAATGTGGATAGATAAATGTCGACAGATAAATGTCGATAGATAAATGTGGATAGATAAATGTGGATAGATAAATGTCGATAGATAAATGTCGATAGATAAATGTGGATAGATAAATGTGGATAGATAAATGTGGATAGATAAATGTGGATAGATAAATGTGGATAGATAAATGTCGACAGATAAATGTCGATAGATATGTAAATGTGGATAGATAAATGTGGATAGATAAATGTGGATTGATAAATGTCGATAGATAAATGTCGACAGATAACTGTCGATTGATAAATGTCGATAGATAAATGTCGATAGATAAATGTGGATAGATAAATAGGATAGATAAATGTGGATAGATAAATGTCGACAGATAAATGTCGATAGATATGTAAATGTGGATAGATAAATGTGGATAGATGAATGTGGATTGATAAATGTCGATAGATAAATGTCGACAGATAACTGTCGATTGATAAATGTCGATAGATAAATGTCGATAGATAAATGTGGACAGATAAATGTCGATAGATAAATGTCGATAGATAAATGTCGATAGATAAATGTCGATAGATAAATGTAAATAGATAAATGTGGAACGATAAATGTGGATTGATAAATGTAGATAGATAAATGTCGATAGATAAATGTGGATAGATAAATGTGGATAGATAAATGTCGACAGATAAATGTCGATAGATATGTAAATGTCGATAGATAAATGTCGATAGATAAATGTGGACAGATAAATGTCGATAGATAAATGTCGATAGATAAATGTCGATAGATAAATGTCGATAGATAAATGTAAATAGATAAATGTGGAACGATAAATGTGGATTGATAAATGTAGATAGATAAATGTCGATAGATAAATGTGGATAGATAAATGTGGATAGATAAATGTCGACAGATAACTGTCGATTGATAAACGTCGATAGATAAATGTCGATAGATAAATGTGGATAGATAAATGTGGATAGATAAATGTGGATAGATAAATGTCGATAGATAAATGTCGATAGATAAATGTGGATAGATAAATGTCGATTGATAAATGTCGATAGATAAATGTCGACACATAACTGTCGATTGATAAATGTCGATACATAAATGTGGATAGATAAATGTGGATTGATAAATGTGGATTGATAAATGTCGATAGATAAATGTGGATAGATAAATGTGGATAGATAAATGTGGATAGATAAATGTGGATAGATAAATGTGGATTGATAAATGTCGATAGATAAATGTCGACAGATAAATGTCGATAGATAAATGTGGATAGATAAATGTGGATAGATAAATGTCGATAGATAAATGTCGATAGATAAATGTCGATAGATATGTAAATGTCGATAGATAAATGTGGATAGATAAATGTGGATAGATAAATGTGGATTGATAAATGTCGATAGATAAATGTGGATAGATAAATGTGGATAGATAAATGTCGATAGATAAATGTCGATAGATAAATGTCGATAGATAAATGTGGATAGATAAATGTCGACAGATAAATGTCGATAGATATGTAAATGTCGATAGATAAATGTGGATAGATAAATGTGGATAGATAAATGTGGATTGATAAATGTCGATAGATAAATGTCGATAGATAAATGTGGATAGATAAATGTCGATAGATAAATGTCGATAGATAAATGACGATAGATAAATGTCGATAGATAAATGTAAAAAGATAAATGTGGATAGATAAATGTGGATTGATAAATGCCGTAAGATAAATGTCAATAGATAAATGTGGATAGATAAATGTGGATAGATAAATGTGGATAGATAAATGTGGATTGATAAATGTCGATAGATAAATGTCGACAGATAACTGTCGATTGATAAATGTCGATACATAAATGTGGATAGATAAATGTGGATAGATAAATGTGGATAGATAAATGTGGATAGATAAATGTCGACAGATAAATGTCGATAGATAAATGTGGATAGATAAATGTGGATAGATAAATGTGGATTGATAAATGTCGATACATAAATGTCGACAAATAACTGTCGATTGATAAATGTCGATAGATAAATGTCGATAGATAAATGTGGATAGATAAATGTGGATAGATAAATGTCGACAGATAAATGTCGATAGATAAATGTGGATAGATAAATGTGGATAGATAAATGTCGATAGATAAATGTGGATAGATAAATGTGGATTGATAAATGTCGATAGATAAAAATGTCGATAGATAAATGTCGACAGATAACTGTCGATTGATAAATGTCGATAGATAAATGTGGATAGATAAATGTGGATAGATAAATGTGGATTGAAAAATGTGGATAGATAAATGTCGACAGATAAATGTCGAACGATAAATGTCGATAGATAAATGTCGATAGATAAATTTCGATAGATAATTGTGGATAGATAAATGTGGATAGATAAATGTGGATTGATAAATGTCGATAGATAAATGTCGACAAATAACTGTCGATTGATAAATGTCGATAGATAAATGTGGATAGATAAATGTGGATAGATAAATGTGGATTGATAAATGTGGATAGATAAATGTCGATAGATAAATGTCGATAGATAAATGTGGATAGATAAATGTGGATAGATAAATGTGGATAGATAAATGTGGATTGATGAATGTGGATAGATAAATGTCGACAGATAAATGTCGATAGATAAATGTGGATAGATAAATGTCGATAGATAAATGTGGATAGATAAATGTGGATAGATAAATGTGGATAGATAAATGTCGATAGATAAATGTGGATAGATAAATGTGGATAGATAAATGTGGATTGATAAATGTGGATAGATAAATGTCGATAGATAAATGTCGATAGATAAATGTGGATAGATAAATGTGGATAGATAAATGTGGATTGATAAATGTCGATAGATAAATGTCGATAGATAAATGTGGATAGATAAATGTGGATAGATAAATGTGGATAGATAAATGTCGATAGATAAATGTCGATTGATAAATGTCGATAGATAAATGTCGATAGATAAATGTGGATAGATAAATGTGGATAGATAAATGTCGAAAGATAAATGTCGATAGATAAATGTGGATAGATAAATGTGGATAGATAAATGTGGATAGATAAATGTGGATAGATAAATGTCGATTGATAAATGTCGATAGATAAATGTCGATAGATAAATGTGGATAGATAAATGTGGATAGATAAATGTCGAAAGATAAATGTCGATAGATAAATGTCGACAGATAAATGTCGATAGATAAATGTGGATAGATAAATGTCGATAGATAAATGTCGACAGATAAATGTCGATAGATAAATGTCGATTGATAAATGTCGATAGATAAATGTGGATAGATAAATGTGGATAGATAAATGTGGATAGATAAATGTGGATAGATAAATGTCGATTGATAAATGTCGATAGATAAATGTGGATAGATAAATGTGGATAGATAAATGTGGATAGATAAATGTGGATAGATAAATGTCGATTGATAAATGTCGATAGATAAATGTGGATAGATAAATGTGGATAGATAAATGTGGATTGATAAATGTCGATAGATAAATGTCGATAGATAAATGTGGATAGATAAATGTGGATAGATAAATGTGGATAGATAAATGTGGATAGATAAATGTCGATTGATAAATGTCGATAGATAAATGTCGATAGATAAATGTGGATAGATAAATGTGGATAGATAAATGTCGAAAGATAAATGTCGATAGATAAATGTCGACAGATAAATGTCGATAGATAAATGTGGATAGATAAATGTCGATAGATAAATGTCGACAGATAAATGTCGATAGATAAATGTCGATTGATAAATGTCGATAGATAAATGTCGATTGATAAATGTCGATAGATATATAACGATAGATAAATGTGGATAGATAAATCACAACAAAAACATTACTGTTAAAAAAGGAGCCAAGTTCTCCTATGTTGAAATTATGCTGGCACAAAAAGTACTGAGATGTAAAAGTGTACCAAGTTCTAAAGTTTTGGTTCAAATTCGTATCAATAAAATTTTGATTGTTCTCTTGACAATTTTTCTTTTAATTACCGATTTTTAAAGTTATTTCAAAAATTGCCAAGTAAACAATCAAAATTTTATTGATACGAATTTGAACCAAAACTTTAGAACTTGGTACACTTTTACATCTCAGTACTTTTTGTGCCAGCATAATTTCAACATATTCGCCGATGATATGAAGATTTTTAAGACAATAAAAAACAACCATGACCGGATTCTTCTACAAGCTGACATTGACAGTTTTAGTGTTTGGTGTGGGAAAAACGGTCTCTCTCTCAACCCAGTCAAATGTCAAACAATTACTTTCTCTCGAAAACGAGTCCCGAATGCCTTCGATTATTGTATATCGCAACACAAGCTCTGTCGAGTATTTAGTTTTAAGGACTTAGGTGTCCAATTCAGTTCAAACTTAGAATTCACCGAACACATTAATTTCATAGTAAACAAAGCGAGCTCAATGCTTGGATTTGTAAAACGCTGGGCAAAGGAGTTTGACGATCCATTTGTCACACTTTCTTTATACAACTGCTACGTTCGACCCCACCTCGAGTACGCTTCCCAAGTATGGAGTCCTTTTTATGAGGTTCATAAGAATCGTATAGAATCAATCCAACATAATTTCATACGCTTTGCTCTGAAGGGTCTACCTTGGACAGATCCTTACAACTTACCTCCTTACGATCAGCGGATTCAACTTTTAAACATGCAAACTTTGCAACAAAGGCGTGTGAATAACGATATTATATTCTTTCATCAATTAATTAATGGCCAACTTGACGCTCCTGACTTATTAGGTTGCCTTGGCTTTAACTATCCGGGAGGATCTCACCACCTACGAAGATTTGAACTCTTACATATTGACTTTCATAGAACAAACTATGGTATAAACGAGCCTCTTAACCGAATGAGCAAACTTTATAATTTAAACGATATTGACTTTAATATGAGCAAGATGAAATTAAAAACTTTATTTCGAACCAGTGCTCCACAGACGTGATTGTCAGTTAATGTTTTAATTAGATTTTTAAATTGTAAATATGTTAGTATATCATTTTTAGCTAATATTAATTGTATATTGTGCATGTGGATAGTATTTAATTGTTTTTGTCCTACTAACTACTAACACATGCACTAATGATGAACCCTCTGATAGTAGTATACAGCTTGCTCTAAGCTGACTACATCAAAGAATCTGAAGTGAAAAAAAAAAAAATAGGAGAACTTGGCTCCTTTTTTAACAGTAATGTTTTTGTTGTGATTTCACTACTTTTTGCAAGGTATGGCTGTAGAATTGAAAATCTCTATATTTGATGAAAAATCAGTGAAAATGGGCGGTTGCCAAGCCCCCTGGCTGAACTTCTCAAACTTTAAATTTTTTCCTTTGTATAAACTACCATCTCTACCATTCTACCAAATTTCAAGATTCTAAGATAATCAGAAGTGCTCTATTATATTTAATGAAAATTCAGCGGAAATGGGCGGTTGCCACGCCCCCTGGCTGAAATTCTCAAATTTTAAACTTTTTCCTTTGTATAAACTACCATCTCTACCATTCTACCAAATTTCAAGATTCTACGATAATCAGAAGTGCTCTATTATTTTTAATGAAAATTCAGCGGAAATGGGCGGATGCCACGCCCCCTGGCTGAAATTCTCAAATTTTAAACTTTTCCCCAGCCCGGTACTTTTAATTGGCTATAACTTTCGTTGGAAGCTTGTACAAAACTCGGCTTTGGTTGTACAAAACTGTACAAAACTTGTACAAAACTTTGGTATACTTTTTTTTTAAATTTGCGACAGGTCCGGGCTGGGGAAATGGACGTCTTACTTAGGGTAATCTTTTCCGATAGAGTGTAGTTTATAAATTATAAAAGCAGTGATAGCCTGATTTAACGTGGGCTTATTTTGGTTAATTTATACAATGGAAATTTAACAGCTGATGGTTACCATTTAGGTATGTATTTAGACCATTAGTGATGGTTGTATGTTCATCACGGTTGTTCATCTGTTCAATTAATAATACTAAACATCCCATCATAATGTAACAAGTGAGGTATCGTTGGAAGCGTCTTACTCGTCTACTGGTCAAAATTATTTGACTTCTCAATAAGTTGAAAAGGATAGCCTAAAGAGTCAAAAGAAATAATTTACTTTTGTTTACTCGCGATATAGGTACGTTACGCATTCGTACAGAAAAAAAAAGTTAAGATAACAATCAGACCTGACATTCCGACGATAGAGAATGCAAAAATAGTGGGTCCCGTAAGTCCGTCTTTCTGTCTGTCTGTATACGGAGCTACAGCCTAAATGGATGGACCGATTGACATCAAGCTTGGTATGTAGATCTTTTTGGAGATTTTTGAAATTGATTTTTTTGGTATCTATCATCCCAACAAACAATTATGCTTCTTTAAAGTTTTATTGGTGCTTCTATGGCTTCTATAAAGTCTTATAGAAGCAAAATTGTTAGTTGGGATATACCTTTGTATCTTAGTAAAAATAAATTTGCATGGTTTTGATAACAAAACTCTAATGTTAGTTTCAAGAAAAGGTCTAAATTTTAATGAAAACATTTTTTTTTTTCGAAAATCACTATTTGCCTAGAACGTTCTTTTTTCGAAACAGATTTTTTCCGAAACTACTTTTTTGATTTCAACGAAATTGTTCATACAAATGCATTTAGATAATTTAAAATTAAGCCAAAAATTAAATTTAAAAAAAATTCATTTTTTAATTTTTTTTTTATCAAATGTTTTTTGTTGAAAAATTATTTAGAAAAGATTTTTCTAAAAACGGTTCTAATGATTTTGAAATTTTTTTCTAAAAATGTATCTTTCTAAAATAAATTAAACTGCATAGTTGTTTTGCAGCTAAATTTGATTTAAGTTATAGCTATTTTAGTTTGAAAAACCAAATTTGTGTTTTTTATTTTTTTACATCCATTTACCAAATTTGTTATAAAAAGTCTTAAAAATGTTAGTATCTTGAATTCTTAGAGCAAGTCGTGTATTTTATTTTTTATTTCATAGCTATGCGCTATGTAACACTGTTGTCACCATTAACATGGCTGAATTTTTAAATTTGGCCCTATAATATTTATAGCACAATACTCTACCAATAACAATTTTTATTTCCCTCTTAGACACACTATCGTGTTTGGGGTATACGCGAATCGGTGCGTTGACATAAGGCCAAGTTATTAGAGTCAAATGCGACCAAATTTGAACAGTTAGCCTTTGTAACTCTGCAAAACCGTTAAAAGGCAAGGTTTCTTGAGTCATAATGGCAAATTAAATTATTTTTAATATTTAAAAGTTAAAAATTGTTCCTAGAAAACACGTTGGGATTTCTATCATCCAGACTGATTTTTTTCTCGCCCTCTGCTCTGCTTCAATAAACAAAAATAAAGTTCGGGACTTCTTTCAGTACCCAAACAAATGCGTAAAGTAAATTTTCAGGGGGTCTATTTCAGACTGCAATTTCTGTTTATCTTATGATGTATAAATTGTTTCTCGAATAAGATAAGTAGTCACAATACCTGAATACTCGAATGTACTTTTTTACATCTTTCATCTTAAATTTCAAATCATTAAAGTTCCTGAAAAGAAATCTTATCATTGGAATCGTTTCCCATTTTGACACAAAATCTTTATCGTTCGTTTGGCCAAAATCCCAGTAATTCAATTTCGTCTTTAATTTAATAACAAAAACAGAAGAAAATAAAAAACACCAGAAAATTCTTGTTGATGGAAAAGTTCCTTCTGCGGTGATATTCCCCAGGTGTGTGTGGTTGCATTGAATCCATACGTGACATCACACAAAATAATAAACATGACCTCAAAGCATCTTCCAACAAACACATCACAACGAGAATTCCCTCAGAATCCAGGACCAACAGCACACAAACTCGTATATATAGCTGCAAATCCAAAAACTCAAACAAAAGATTCTCATTCAATTTGTGAATTTAGTATATATTCGCGCTCGTCTTCATGGAAAATTATTATTTTTTATTATCCTTGGTTCGCGTGCTTTGCGTGTGGGATACACTGGGATACCGTTTTTTGATCACATTGGAAAACTTCGTATATACGTTCTCGTATAAGTTGTGTATAGATGCGATCTGAAAGGATATAAGTTGAGTTGAGAGCTGAAAATATATATAACATAAAACCATCTGGGTTATCCCTGCGGGCTTCTCAAGACACGTACTCTCGGTACTAGCTAACTATACAACAAGGATTGTTGCGTTCCCAAACTCGCTTGTTGGTATAGTTCTGGAACTCCACTCTCTCTCTGGCTTGGAACTTTTTTTTTTTCTTTGATGGATAAAATTCCTTCCAGCATCACACAGAACTCGTATCCTGAAGAAGTGTAGTGCAAATATACGCTCCGGCATGTGTTAACTGTACTTAACAGCGAGTGTAAACTTTAAGAAGAAAAATTCCTATCAAGCAACCAACACTACGCAAGGAGTTTGTTTTGTGATCCAGGAAACAGAAGGTAATGGAAGGAGGCGAGTGGGTGTACCTATTTGGAATGAACAGGATTTGCATTTGGGTGATTATCCTGTTTAAGATTAATTGTGAAGGAATTCTGTGCAGGGGACTCATGTCAATTGTTTAATAGAGCCCATTCCACCCAACAATTCTTAGGTTTTCCTCGACATCTTCACGATGCGGTTGCAAACTCGTGTGCAAGGTTGGCGTGTCGCGGTCGTGGTAAGGATTTGTATTTTGTTATTGGAACGGGTGTAGTTACCGCATGCAAAACGTTTTCAAGATGAAGCAATAATGCATAAGAATTTTCTTTGAGCGACAACGACGATGAAAGTTTGGTACTGCTGAGAGCTGTGTGGAACAATTGGGGTATGCTAAGGAATTTGCATTTGATATACCGTAACATGGGGTTACTTTGCCCCGGCGGGGGTAACTTTGCCCCACTGACGAAAAAAGTTAGTTTCTTGATTTACGCTCAGACATGTTAGATTCTCTATATCGAAGCTACTGTAATATACACACACACATATATACATCTGCCACGTGTTGCAACGAACCATCTGCCGGCAGTTTTTAAGAAGCAGTTGACCTTTGAATTTGAGGCAGGAAATTCGTGTTTTTTTTGTGGTGAAAAATTTGGTGTGTAAAACTAGTTGTGTGATAATTTACAAAGTAAATACAAATATTCTAGTTATGATATTATTGTGTTATTACTCTGCGCTTGTCATTTGTTTGTTTAATTTATAAATAATAATTATTGCATTTTTTTTATGTGACTAAGCAGTTTTTTGTTTGTTTTGGGGTTACTTTGCCCCAGGAGCAATTTATTTTTATAATTAAATGTGTTTTTATTTCTATGTATGTTTTTATTGTTTTTAAAAGTGAACTATTTTTTCGTTTGTAAATTTTTATTCATGTTTATTTTAAACTTATTTTGGTTAAATTAATGAAGTTTTCTGTTTTTTTCTTTAAATTCGTATTTATTTATAATCAATTAATGAAATAAAAGAGGCTGTTTTGTTTTTTGTAAAAAAAAGAGTTGTGTGTGTATTTACAAATTTTTTTTCTTACAGATTTGAAGCTTTGATCCAGGGCTATTAAAATAGAATACTAACTTTGCTCTAGCTCTTTAAATACAGGTGGTATAGTTAAAAACTTCAGGTGGAGCAAAGTAACCCCGTCCCTTGGACTACTTTGCCCCACTTTTCAACTTAAAAAACAAAATATTTTTACTGTTATTTGAATGTTTTTTTTAGAATTAATGCATTATTTCATGTCTTATCAATGAATTAAAAGAAAAAAACAAACATATACAAAAATGTCTCTACCATTTTTAAGAGGTTTTCTAAAAATAGTGCAAAAAACGGAGCAAAGTAACCCCATGTTACGGTACCTACATGCACACTTGCATTGAATGCATTTCGTATAGAGTTCATGGGAGTTCTTTCTTGGTTCCCTCGTTGTCGTATAGAAAAAATCAGTCGAATTATGGATTTCAAAAAAAATATGTTCCTTCATCCAAGTGAAGCTTATGAAAGAGTATAAAATAGAACCAGTTGTCAGCTGTAAGCATATTTACATGAAAGAATTTACGAAAATGTGAAAGAATTTGATGCACATGAGTTGAAGAAACTTAAGACAAAAAAAAATTGAAGATTTAAAATATTTTTTTTTGTATAAAGAAGAAGAAGTTTAAAGATTTAAATATTCTTAGGGCCATTTTTTTTTCACTATTGCCTAACTTGAAGAAAACTCTAGAGTTGGCGAACTTAGGATTAGTAACATAAATGTTACTAATTGTTGACTACTCTTCAGTCCAATCTTCCATATCCAAATATTTTGTTCGTAAAACTATGTGTACAATTTCTCTTTTTTTACCACAATATATCTCAAGTAAAACAATTTCTCAAACAAATTTTCATAGAAAACTTTTCGGAGAGTTGAGGAAATCTAAAGTTGACCAACTCTTGAGTTGAAAATCGAAGGTTAAAAACGTCAACTTTGAGTGAATAAAAGCAAATTCGGAAGTTGAAGATAAACATTCTCAAGTTGTGTTCAACTTCGAGTGAAAAAAATGGCCCTTAGGGTATCATTGATTTAAAAATACTGAAAAAAAAAAAAAATTAAGTTAATGGTAAAATCAGGAGTTGCACATAGGAGTAGGTATTTGCAAGTTTTACGCGGACAAAATTAGTTTTCCGGTTTATCTTCATCGACAAGGCAAAAGCTTGTATTTAGTACTTAATTAAATATTTTAACTGTTGTTCAATGAAAACATTTTTCTTTCAAAAACAAAAAAGTGTCAAGAATGGACCCAAATGGTTTGTTAAAATCTTGTAAATGGAGTTTTATTATTGGTATCAAAAAGATAAAGGTCTTTAAATTTAGGAAAAATTATAATGAATCTGGTTTTGTAATTAATGAAGTTGTAAGTTTAAAAAAACTTAAAATATGGATGCATGAAAACAAGGTAATCATTTTTCAAAACCTAAAAAGTTTAAAAGGGGCAAATGTGCCGAAGTTGTTATTGGGCTACGAAAAACATCCAATATTTGTTAGATGCAATTTAATTTACAGTGAATATTGTGAGCCACTTCTTATTTTATCTTTTAAACTGGTTATTAGCGAATTAGCAAACAAATACTTTTTTTTTCTACTTTGTATTAAAAAAAAGTTAAATTATTTTTGTATAGCCATTGTTTAACGGTTATAACGCTTTTTTTAGTAGTTATGTGTAAGAAAAATTATTGTAAAATATGACTGATTAAAAAAACTGATGGAATCCATGCATTTGTGGCAGCAATGTGAAAAACTTAAGATTTTACAGTCAAAATAATTTATTAAATTAATAGGCTTTTTTTGGACTTTAGTACCAATAACTTCCTAGTAACTCTAGATTTGATAAAAACTTTTACCATTCTGCAATCCCCTTTGGACGCGCATATTTTTAAAAAAGTTGGCCACCTTTGTTCCTATGGGTTTTTTTGGTTGTGGTTAAAGAAAACGTAAGATGATGAAATTTAAAGTACACTGAACGAAAAAAAGCTAATATTTTCTAAACTGGTTGCGATAGAACCTTTTTCTATTTAGTTTCGGAACAGTCAAAAGTGCACCTATCAGTCATTTCCGGCTTATCCATTTTCTACCGGACACCCTGTATACTTTCAATAGGATGTTGATTTTTTACATTTCAATCAGTTTAAAATTTCGTGTTTTGTCCGCCTAAATTGTTCAAATGGTGTTCATATTACATTTTACTTTGTTTTTTTTTTTTTTTTTTTTTTTTTTTCAGAACACGGCCAAAAATTCTAAAATCTATGTCACTAAGTAAGAAAATCCAGAACAAAATCATACTACTAATTTACCACTATATGAATTCAACTTGCGAAAGAGATATTATAAGAAAATTCTATAATTTTTGAAACCAAAAAAATATAACAGTAGGATGAAACCCATTAGAAAAGGAAGGGAATATGATAAAAATGAAAGAAAAATAAATTACGGGCGGAAATTAAGATAAACCATTCTTTAACATTAAAAACTCACCCCTCCCACTTTCCGAACTCTCCCTTAATATATTTTTCTTCTAATTTTTATCATTCATCATTCCCCTCCCTTTTTAATAGGTTTTATCCTACTATTATTTTTTCACTTTTTACCGTTTTTGAAGGCTTCGGCCGAAAAGTTTATTTTACTATTTTATTGAAAAACTCGATTTTTGTTTGGATTTAGAGAACTGCGCGGGTTCTATCGGCCGACAGCGCACACTACAACGATTAAGAATCGGTCGATGAAAAAGTTTGTTTGATCAAAAAAAAAAAGTTTGTTTACCTACACAATTGTCTTCAAACTAAAATATATATTAACAAGAACAAGCCGACTATTTAGTAGGATGCCTATGCGCACACTAGGAACCCAACCCGACTAAACTATCGGCCGATAGAAAGTCTGTATTGTGCGGGGGCTCTTATACGAGTAACTAGCCGACCTGCCCGTTGCATAGCGCTTCGCTGCTATGGTTATGAGTGGAATCAAATAGTGTTTTATGTATAGTGTTTAATGTATATAGTTTGTTTTTGATTATTTGTTTGTTGTTTGTTGTTTGTTGTTGGTTTGATTGTTTGTTTGGTTGTTTGTTGTTTGTATGTTTGATTGCTTGTTTGATTATTTGTTTGATTGTTTGTTTGATTGTTTGTTTGATTGTTTGTTTAATTGTTTGTTTGATTGTTTGTTTGATGTTAGTGTTTTGTTGTTTGGTTGTATAATGATTTAATTGTTAGGTTGTCTCTTGTTTTTTTTTTTTGTCGATTTTAATTGTTGTTTGATGTTTATTGTTGGGTGTTTATTGTTAAGTGTTTGTTGTTTTGTTATTAAGTTGTTTGGTTGGTTATTGGGGTGTTTGGTTGTTTGTAGGTCCTTGTTTGTTGTTTGATGCTTGTTGCTTCTTTTTGTTGTTGTTGTACACATGAATACATTTAATCATTTAAAATACTACTTCTTGGACACGCTATAGGAATAAGGGTGGGGTTAAAGTTTTAGTGGAGTTAACAGTAAAGAGGGTTTTAGTTTGGTTATATGCAAAGTTTATTATAACTTAAACAATATTATGTGTTATGTTAATCAAGTATCAAGTTTTGAATATACAAAATTGTATTATAGGTACATCTCCTGTTTCGATTATCTCTCATGCTTTCTATTGACGGAACATAATATTGATTTCTGATTGTATGATAATTAAAATAACAAAATTGTCATAAGTACTCAAAAGCATTAAAAAACAATCACAACAAAAACATTACTGTTAAAAAAAGAGCCAAGTTCTCCTATGTTGAAATTATGCTGGCACAAAAAGTACTGAGATGTAAAAGTGTACCAAGTTCTAAAGTTTGGTTTCAAATTCGTATCAATAAAATTTTGATTGTTCTCTTTACAATTTTTCTTAATTATCGATTTTTAAAGTTATTTCAAAAATTGCCAAGTAAACAATCAAAATTTTATTGATACGAATTTGAACCCAAGCTTTAGAACTTGGTACACTTTTACATCTCAGTACTTTTTGTGCCAGCATAATTTCAACATAGGAGAACTTGGCTCTTTTTTTAACAGTAATGTTTTTGTTGTGATTTCACTACTTTTTGCAAGGTATGGCTGTAGAATATAAAATCTCTATATTTGATGAAAATTCAGTGAAAATTGGTGGTTGCCACGCCCCCTGCCTGAAATTCTCAAACTTTAAATTTTTTCCTTTGTATAAACTACCAGCTCCACCATTCTACCAAATTTCAAGATTCTACGACAATCAGAAGTGCTCTATAATAATTTATGAAAATTCAGCGGAAATGAGCGGTTGCCACGCCCCCTGGCTAAAATTCTCAAATTTTAAATTTATTCCTTTGTATAAACTATTAGCTCTACTATTCTACCAAATTTCAAGATTCTACGACAATCAGAAGTGCTCTATAATAATTTATGAAAATTCAGCGGAAATGGGCGGTTGCCACGCCCCCTGGCTAAAATTCTCAAATTTTAAATTTATTCCTTTGTATAAACTATTAGCTCTACTATTCTACCAAATTTCAAGATTCTACGACAATCAGAAGTGCTCTATAATAATTTATGAAAATTCAGAGGAAAAATTAATTTGAAGCTCGTAGACATTGTAAAGCAATAATTTTCATTAGTGGAGTAACTAAAGCAAATTATTGAAACCCGACCGAACAGATCTGATTTTGAGGATCTTTTTTTTTTAAACGTCGGCAATCAAAAATACTTTAAAGTCTATAGTTTAAAAATGTTTTTTTTTTTAATTAAAATTTATTTTTTTTTAACAAAACCATTTTTTTTTGCTTAAATTTCAAAAAATAAATTATACCAAAAGATTCTCTAGGTAATTTAAGAAAAAAAAAAATGTGTGGTATTAAAAGATAATCTTCAAGTCAGAATTAAAAAAAAAAAAAACGATACTAAAAATTTTGAAATGTCTTTTTTTTTTCAAACTATATTTCGTAGTAAAATTTGATTTTATTTTAAAAAATGTTTATCCATTATTATAATCAGATGAATTCCGAAGAGGAAAAGGTATTTTTTATTACATTTTTGAAAAAAAAAAAAAAAATAAAAATTACTTCAATTTAATTGGATTTTTTGATAAAAACTGAATTTTTCCATTGAAATAATTGATTATCTCAAAGACTTTGGCAAATAAAATTTTAAACTTTTGCTATTTAACTTTCAACAATAAGGGCTTAAAAACTTAAAAAAAAAAATAAGTTAATTTTTTTTTAAACTTCAATTGAATTCGAAAATGAAATACTTTTTAACTTTTTTCATAAACTGTAATACATAGTGACATTTCCTTTTATAATTTTAAATCTTAATAAATGTTGCCCAAAAAATTTGAAAAACAAATGCAATTTATATTACGAAAAAGTTTTAAACCTAATACCTTAGATTTTGCTTAGAATTACGCATAAGTGTAATTCAATATTATTTTTCATGAAGCTTTTATTTGGCGTAGAATAATGTTTGATACGTCAATTTAAGTGCTTAGGTATTGTTTAAAAAAAAAAAAATACATTTTATTTATCAAGTTTGCTGAAAAAATATATTCATAACAGTTAAGTGTAATATTTAGTCTATTTTTGGAATTTAAAACTTTTTTTCTTGAGTTTTCTTATGAATTTTCAAGGTTAATATATTTTTTTAAATTTTATATATCATATTGTCTTTCTATTAAAAATCCAGCAAGTAAATTGGATATTCAAGCATGACAATGACCCCAAAAAATGCATCAAAATGGAACAAGTTTGGTTTTCGCATGAAAGAAAAACGATGTTTGCATCTGACCAGCTCAAAGTCAGGGTCTTAACATCTATGGAAGATGTCAAGGTGGCGATTGTGAAAACGAAATTCAAACAATCTTTGGGCTGGAATCAAAAAAGGATCTACTACTACTTTGTGGGGTAGGATAACCCCACAAAGTAGATGCCAGATGTTAGTTAAAAGTTTTCCAAAGAGAGCCAAAAAACTAAGAAAAATCGTGGTCAACTAACAAAGTATCTATTAACTTCGCTATACTGAATTTATTCTAATTTGTTAGAATTTTTGCTTAGAAATGGTTTTTTTTACGATTTTAGGAATGGGTGCTATTTCTTTGTCCGCAAGAAAAAAGGAATTCTCTACAAATTATAATTTTTAAAAATTTAATTGACATGAAATATGTAGTATGTACATACTTTCTAATTTTTAATGTTATGAATCCTCATAAGCTAATTCATGTCCTCGATTAAAAATTATAATATTTAAGTACATAGGTCCCAAATAAATTCAATTTTTGTAAGAATAATCGAAAGTGTGCTATTTCTTTGTCCATGGCTGTAAATTTAATACTAAAATGCACTTAAAAAACTTTCTGTGTACTAAAACGCAAACAAAAATTAAAAATTGCCGTATTCTTTTCCACATCACCCAATGGGGTAGAATACCAGATGCGTTTTTTTTTATAGAGGTTTCCCCAGTAGGCCTAATCCTCTTTTTATTATATCGCTTGTCACTTAACACTTATCACTAAAAACTTGTCACTTAGCACTTATCACTGAACAAAGTTTGACCACAAATTGAAGTATATACTCACTTACATAAACAATATTTATTTCCGAATTCCACAATATATTAAAAAAAAAAAAATGGTTGAGAAAAAAATTTAAACGATTTCAAACCTGATTCAGAAATTTCAATTCAATTTTACATTCCAATTGGGAGCCGACATGAATATTTTTGTTCAACTCTTATATTCTTGTTTCTTTCTAGTTTGATTTCGTTTAATTTTTCTCAGCTATTTATGTAGAAAAAATTCTTCCCTTAACCTGAAAACATCAATAAAAAATAGAAAAGAAAATTATCCACCAAAATAAAGGAAAAGACAAAAAGGTTAAGTTAATGAAACTGCAAAAGAAGTTATTATTTATTTAAAGAAAAAACATTGAACCTGAAAATAAACAAAAGAACAATTAAATAAAATATAGTAGGTAAATAAATTAATAAACAGATAATCCTATAAAAAAGCAAATTGAAAAGAAAATTGTCATTAAGGATTCCCGATCGAATTTCCTCCTAAGCCATCGCTCTAGTTTCCAATATTTGTTCCTCACCCACTGGAGAAACAAATTAAATTTCTGAAAATAAAAAAAAAAAAAAAACATAGCAATCAAATATCAAAAAATAAAAAATATTATTGAAAAAATTAAATGTCGTTAAAAAAAATGTCAAAATATTTTCTTACCGAAAAATGGACTCTTCGGTGGATTCTGACCACCCTAGTCCTAGAAGCTATAATATTTTGGCGAGGATAATATACCACGCCTAGATTGGGCTGAAGAAAGGAAGAAAATAATGAAGAAATAAGAACAAAAAATCAAGATATAAGAAATTATGTGCATAAATGACAGCTTACCAGCACGTGTGGTCCATCCCCAATCAATTCGATAGGTTGGACTGGTTCTTGGACATTGGTAATTTGTTGCTAAACATTAAAATATTATAAATTTAATATATATTTAACAAAAAAATCAATTTTTCATTTAGCTTACCAAATTATTTGTCCTCCTAAACCAATGGCGCGGATTTGACCACTGCATGCCGGCGAACTAATAAAAAATATTAAAATATTATAATTTATGGTTTTAACAATCAATTAAATTAAAACTTACGTTTCTAAAAAATGCTCTTTCGGTTAAATTTTCCATTTTCAATTTCTCTTCTTCTATTTTTTCTTTTTCGATTTTAATTTTTGTTATCGATTTTTTTTTTTTTTTCGAATCTTTCGATTTCAAATTTTCAAGTCGATGACACTGAAAATATTCATCAAAAGCGCTACTTATATTCAACTGCTGACCATAAGTGGCTGTGAATTATAAAAATAGAAAAAATTGAATATCGAACCCAAATCGATATTCAAAAAATAGGTTTGGGTCTTTACTAAACAAAATTACCGATATATTTTTTTGGTAATCGATTTCGTATGGAGGTTTCGATTAAAGAATTGTTGAACTGCCTCAAGAGTTAACTGTAAAAGAAATATTGGCAAATAGTTAAGAGACATCAAATGCACTTTTCCCATTTAGCGTGACTTTCGTTGAGTTAGGAGCAAAA
The DNA here is from genome assembly GCF_945859705.1 of Episyrphus balteatus. NCBI lineage: Eukaryota > Metazoa > Arthropoda > Insecta > Diptera > Syrphidae > Episyrphus > Episyrphus balteatus. Next base: position 9,556,975 of record NC_079134.1, on the reverse strand, counting down.
TTGCAATGGTATTGCATCAGAAATGGTAAAAATGCATTAAATGCACTTTTTTTCAAAAATGTTCAAAACAGCTTAACGGTAATTCTTTCGTTGAGTTAAGAGCAAAAATGCAATGGCATTGCATCAGAAATGGTAAAAATGCATTTAATGCACTTTTTTTCAATGATTTTCAAAACAGCTCCAACGGTAATTCTGTCGTTGAGTTAAGACCAAAAATGCAATGGCGTTGCATTAGAAATGGTAAAAATGCATCAGATGCACTTTTTTTCAAAAATGTTCAAAACAGCTTAACGGTAATTCTTTCGTTGAGTTAGGAACAAAAATGCAATGGCATTGCATCAGAAATGGTAAAAATGCATCAAATGCACTTTTTTTCAAAAATGTTCAAAACAGCTTAACGATAATTCTTTCGTTGATTTAAGAGCAAAATTGCAATGGTATTGCATCAGAAATGGTAAAAATGCATTAAATGCACTATTTTTCAAAATTGTTCAAAACAGCTCAATAGTAATTCTTTCGTTGAGTTAAGAGCGAAAATGCAATGGCGTTGCATTAGAAGTGGTAAAAATGCATTAAATGCTCTTTTTTTTTTCAAAAGTGTTCAAAACAGCTCAACGGTAATTCTTTCGTTAAGTTAAGAGCAAAAATGCAATGGTGTTGCATTAGAAATGGTAAAAATGCATCAGATGCACTCTTTTCAAGAATGTTCAAAACAGCTTAACGATAATTCTTTCGTTGAGTTAGGAGCAAAATTGCAATGGCATTGCATCAGAAATGGTAAAAATGCATCAAATGCACTTTTTTTTCAAAAATGTTCAAAACAGCTTAACGATAATTCTTTCGTTGAGTTAGGAGCAAAATTGCAATGGCATTGCATCAGAAATGGTAAAAATGCATTAGATGCACTTTTTTTTTTAAAATGTTCCAAACAGCTTAACGGTAATTCTTTCGTTGATTTAAGAGCAAAATTGCAATGGTATTGCATCAGAAATGGTAAAAATGCATTAAATGCACTATTTTTCAAAATTGTTCAAAACAGGTTAATAGTAATTCTTTCGTTGAGTTAAGAGCGAAAATGCAATGGCGTTGCATTAGAAGTGGTAAAAATGCATTAAATGCACTTTTTTTCAAAAGTGTTCAAAACAGCTCAACCGTAATTCTTTCGTTAAGTTAAGAGCAAAAATGCAATGGCGTTGCATCAGAAATGCTAAAAATGCATCAAATGCACTATTTTTCAAAATTGTTCAAAACAGCTCAATGGTAATTCTTTCGTTGAGTTAAGAGCGAAAATGCAATGGCGTTGCATTAGAAGTGGTAAAAATGCATTAAATGCACTTTTTTTCAAAAATGTTCAAAACAGCTCAACGGTAATTCTTTCGTTGAGTTAGGAGCAAAAATGCAATGGCGTTGCATTAGAAATGGTAAAAATGCATCAGATGCACTCTTTTCAAGAATGTTCAAAACAGCTTAACGGTAATTCTTTTGTTGATTTAGGTGCAAAAATGCAATGGCGTTGCATCAGAAATGCTAAAAATGCATCAAATGCACTATTTTTCAAAATTGTTCAAAACTGCTCAATAGTAATTCTTTCGTTGAGTTAAGAGCGAAAATGCAATGGCGTTGCATTAGAAGTGGTAAAAATGCATTAAATGCACTTTTTTTCAAAAATGTTCAAAACAGCTCAACGGTAATTCTTTCGTTGAGTTAGGAGCAAAAATGCAATGGCGTTGCATTAGAAATGGTAAAAATGCATTAGATACACTTTTTTTCAAAAGTGTTCAGAACAGCTCAACGGTAATTCTTTCGTTAAGTTAAGAGCAAAAATACAATGGTGTTGCATTAGAAATGGTAAAAATGCATCAGATGCACTCTTTTCAAGAATGTTCAAAACAGCTTAACGGTAATTCTTTCGTTGAGTTAGGAGCACAAATGCAATGGCGTTGCATCAGAAATGGTAAATATTCAAAACAGCTCAACGGTAACTCTTTCGTTGAGTTTAGAGCAAAAGTGCAATGGCGTTGCATTAGAAATGGTAATAATGCATTGGATGCACTTTTTTCACAAATGTTCAAAACAGCTTCACGGTTTTTATACCATCTGAAAGCTTATTGTTTCACCTTTCACACGACGTATCAATCTTATTCCCAAGTTACCTACAAGAAAAGTTAGAATTTTTTAAAGTCAACCATGTCGAATTTCCAGACTGAGATTACGGTACTTCCCACACTGGTGGCTGTTCATGATCAACATATCTCCACTGGTGTTTTGAGTGTTTTCGCAAGTTTCTTGATTTAACATTGTGTAGCTTTTAGTTAGTCAACCGTTATGTATTATATACCAAATGAAAGGTAATTGTATCAGAATGCTCATAAAAGTTTAATCAAATTTCTATCTGCTCTAGATCAATAGTTATAACCTGTTGAATTCCAACATTTTATTTTACCGTTATTTCAAAATTCTGTTTACGAAATTGATTGAAATTTTCTATATACCCTGTAAATTTCATTTATTTATGAGTTAAACAAAAAAAGATAAAAATAAAAAACGGTTGAAAACGGGAAAAAATGAATAAAAAACTTGGCCCAAAAAACTTCTTCATTCCGATTTGGATGGAAAATTTCATTTTATAGATCCAATTTTTTGCACATACACTCACACATACTTCACCTATACACTTCATAAGTTTCAGATTTTTTGAACACCCGGAAATATTTCTAAAAATAAAAAAATATTCAATTTAAAGGTGCAAAAAATAGGTGTTTTTCAAAACTCTCTATCTCAAAAACTACTTACTTTAAAAAAAAATCCCAACACACGCCTAGACTATTTTTTCATAACCTATCTATTAATGTACTCAGAATTCAACACAAAAATTCCCCTCTCCTGTAATTACCCGTTTCTCAACCTATCCCAATTTGATAAGGTTTTCAAAACCTAACGATTCCTTACCGTTTAAGATTTAAAAAAATTTTTTACCAAGTGTCCATTAACTTAAAAAATGATTATCTATCTATTGTAAAAAAAAAATCAACTCTCTACAACAACGCATTTAGGTTTTAGATAATTTTTTCAATTTGCCATTTTACCCCTGTTTACGCTATTAAATGTGCGATTTGGATAAAAACCTTTCTTAGTGCAAACCGCTTCACCTATACCTATCATATACCATTGAGTTTGAAAATTTTTATTTTGTTCCCATATAGAGCCAGTGATTATGTGAATGGTGAGAATGGTAAAAATCAACGCATTTATAATATAGTATGATTAAACCGGTAGACAAAATTGCACCTTTTTTATGTTTTATGCAGTTTCTTAACTGTTTTTTTTTTTTTAGTATTTTGGGATTGCCGATTTCAAATATGATTTCAGTTTTTTCCAGCAGCTCTAGTTTGGGCAATACAGTTACACTGAGGGAAAAACCGCAACGTAAAAATTAATATGTTCAACGTTGATTCAATGTTGAAAAAACTAACATGAAATATCTTTAAATTAAAATTGAAACAACTTAAGAAATTTTTTTATTTTTGTCGGACTTTAGCTTTTGTAGCATTTTATCACTCTAATTTCCAACAGTGAGATAGCACAGTGGTAAAGCATTCGCCCAAGAGCTGTAGGTTCGATCCCCAGCGTCTGCCAATTTTTTTTCTTTTTACTTGCGATATACATAGGTACTATAGTGCAAGTTTAGGATTCGTAAAAAAAATTGAACTCGAGATAACAATTTTACATGACATTACGATGATGGAGAATGCCAAAAAAGTGGGTCCGGCAATTCTGTCTGTCTGTCCGTCTGTCTGTATGTACCTCGAGCTACAGCCTATTCGAGTGATTTTGTCAAAACTTGGTAGTTAAGTGTTTTGGGTGATTCCCTAGAGGACGAATTGAAATTTTTTAGGACCAAAACTAACGGTACCTGTCATAATAACGGAAATAGAAAAGTTAATTTTTTTCAAAAACAGCTCAAACGATTTTCATTAAAATTTTTGAGTGTAGTAGTTCACATAAGAGCCAACTTTCTAAATAAAAAAAAATATTTTTTTTAACGTTATTAACGGTACCGATCATATAACGTTTTTTTTTTTATTTATGAATATCTCCTTCAAGAATACCCCGATTTCAACGAAATTTTTTATCCATAATCGTTTAGGTAAAGGTAATGTTAAAAATTTAGAAAATTTTCAAAAAACTCATTTTTGAATTTTTAAAAAATATTTCAATTTTTTTTTTTTGAAAAATCTATTTTTTGAAAACGTGTTTATAAAAAATTTTGAAATTTCGTTTTTATGCGTAAATAAATTATTACTTCAAAATGGCATACCAACTTTTTTTTTGAAAAATGTTAGAAAATTTTTGTATATAAAAAATTATTTTTTTAAAAAACGGCTCTAACGATTTTCGAAAAAAAATTTCTAAAAATTCCCTTCTATACAAGAAGTAAACTGGCATACTTGGTTTTTTGTGAAAGATCATTTAACGATATTTAATTAATTATAAAAAACAGATTTTATTTTTTTTTAATTTCTTGAAAATATCAAATTTTAAATTTTCTTAATTTTCTTGAATAAAAAGCTTTAACATTAGAGTAACTTAAAGCATAAGAGCAAGTACGTGCGACCCCAGTCGTGCATTTTATTTTTTAATAAATTGATGCTTTTTTTTTTAAGTTGAATCAACTTTGATTTAAAAATGTTTTATAACGGCAAACCACTTTAAACTAACGATGTCGCAAAATCATTCCGAAAAATAGTTGAATCAACGTGGTTTTCGTTTATTTTAATTTGATTTTTCCCTCAGTGTAGGTACTAAGGAAATGCTTAAAAATCGAACGGCAATATCTCGAAAACGCGAGCAGATAGAAAAAATATGATTTCAGTTTCGAGTTCAACCCATTATTATCTAATGAAAAGCTTAGCAGAACAGCAACACTGTGACATAAAATTGTCAAAATGTTGAGATGAACATTTTTACTCTTGCCTTTTTTGCTATCATTTGTATGAATTTAAGTACATAAATCGATTTAAAAATTACGGGGGTTTGGAAATAGGAAAGAAGCGTTTGGAAGAGAAAATCTACAATTTGTCAAAATAGTCCTGTTAATAAATTTTCGTGATGAAGATACCCCCGAATTTTGGTCTAATTAGAAAAATCTATCCTCTTTATTTCCGAGAAAAAAAAAAAGAAAAACACAAAAAATATGAGTTGACTCACCTTTATTTTGATTTATAATTTGGTTTTTTTCCGATAGAGCAAAATTACAGTATCTGAAAAAAAAAAAACTCAAAAGACTACTACTTTCCATATATAAAGAAAGGGCTTTATGAACTCGTTGAAAATTTCCTTTAGTTTCTACAAAACAGAGAATATATAGAGGATTTTATATTAGGGAAAGAGTTTATCGCAGAACATCATTTCCAATTAATTTCACAGCCAAATTGGAGATTGGGATCTCTCATATTGTTAACGTTGCTATCACCAAAAAGGGCTAAGCTGCATCTGGCTTATCCTATTCACCCATTTTAGTTGTTGTATAGTTAGTGATTATCCACCATCGCGTTATCTAGTTTAAATCTTTTTCTTACAGCGAATGAACATCCCTAGCTTAAAAACGTGCAAGAATCAGGGCATCGTGTATAGATAATAACAGTTTACGAAAACGTCAGTAATCCTTTTTCATAGCTAGCAATTCTGGAGCAAAAAGGGATGAACATGAAAAAAAGCAACAAACGACGACAATTTTCAAGGATTCTGCACAATATTTTGTGCAATATGTATGAAATCCTTCGCATGGTTCTTCTTCTTTAAGACATTATCAGTAGGTATGGGCTAAGCTTACTGACATCTTCTTCGTTGTGTTGTTGTAGTAGCCGCAGCTTTTGCACTTCTATATTTTGTATTTAGGTAGAGCTACTGAAATATTTAGTATACAGAGATGAAGGACAAAAGCGAGTTAGTATAGAAGAGAGGGAACCGCACCAAAGCACAGCAGGATTTGTCGTCGTTTTGGTGTATCTTTGCCAGCACGCCCCCTCATAAAAGACGATATCAAACTTAAAACGGATTATATCCTTTCCGGATGAAAAGAAAGACATAGCCATTGCTGCTGCTCCTGCAGCTCTTCTTCTATTCTATACATTGCCATCAAAATGGAAGGATAACAATTTTCAGCAAAATAAAATTGAGGGCGCTCAGTGGCCGAACAACGAGCGCAATGGCAATCCTTTGTCATCGCCCAGAAAATGTTTGTCGAACAACACACAAAGCTCGTTTCGAGGACAATAAAAAAGAATAAAAAATAATAAAAAACAAACAACTCTAGAGAAAGGACGACGTCAAAAAAAAAACTATATAACGAGAGCGGGGAAGAACAACTATCTTTCCTGGACCTAACCCCATTATGATAGCAATTGCTGTAATAGACTTTATATTTGATACGTGGATTCGTTTTGGCTGTGTTCTGGTTCTGTTTGTCCTTCCAGTTGGCAAAGTGGATTATTATTTTCATTATCATTGTATGAGACCGATTTTATGGTTTAATGGTCAATTGGAGACTTTTCTGCGAGCCTTTATTTTGTTTCCTTTTGTAAGTTTTTTTTGTTTTTTTTTTGTTTTGTCGTTCATAAAATGAGATCGAGGTTGGATTGGAAATATAATAATTCTCTCAATGATATTAATCCAGCTGTTATTTTATCAATATTTTTGTAAGAAAAGAAAACAACTGTCATATTGAAATTTAATTTCATATCAATCTGTCTGATAGCTTATGGCACGAAGTCAGTTGTTGTCTTAATATATACTTCGAATAATCCCGAATAATAGGTGGCTCGATAGTACCTACGACAAGTGCTTCTAGAATCAAAAATGGCTTTGAAAGAAATGCGTATAAAAGCTTTTAACTAACTGTTCGGAATCTTCCATTTCAGAACTGTTTAATATATTTCAAACAAAACTACTTTTTGAAGTTGTACCTAATTTTTGTTTAATAAGCAAGCGCGCGCATTAAAGTCGTTTCTACCCGATTTAGATTGTTTTTGATAGTGGATTAACCAAACCAAATTATTAGGGAACCACGGGCACACAGCTCTGATTTTCACGATTTTTTTTTTTTCAAAGGTTGGTGTTAAAACTACATATTCTTACCTCTATGGGTTAAAAATTGCCGATGTTGCTTATTGTTTTTTAAAATAAAAATTAATTAAACAGCTTCTTCAAACTTTCTCTATTTAACATTCAACAATAAGGCTGAGTAAAGATAAAATAACTTTATATTTAAAAAATTAACTTAAAAACAAGTAGGGAAATTTTTTCAAAAACTTCTATTACAAAAAGTTCTTTGAAAATGAAACATAGAATCTAGCTTATAGCTTTTTTAAAAAGGTGTATTTAAATATTGTAGGTGTTAAATTTATCTACACAATCTTTTGGTACCATGAAATTTAAGCAAAATTTTGTTTGTTCACAGCGGCAATTTTTAACCTTAAGATCTTAACCCCTTGTAACTAATGCCGTCTTTACCATAAGGGCACACGGGGCCCGTGCCCAAGACCCCATTTTTCAGGGGTCCCCTAAGGAACGAAAATTTCTGTCACACATTTATTCTCAAAACATTTTTGTCGGGTAGACCATCTACCAAAAAAGTTTTAGTTTTTATATGGCAACCAATCAATCAAATAGAGTTTTTTCTACACCTATACGGAAAATATGTGTTTTCAAAATGAAAACAAATTATGTGGAGTTGTATGGGGGCAAAATTTTAAATCTAAACGACCAAACCCAAATTCAATTTTCCAAAAAATAAGACAATAATATTTTCAAAAAAAAAACAAGAAAAATATCTTTTTTTTTCCACTGTAGGTAGGTAAGATTATTTATTAATAAAAACAACGAATTCTCTTCCATAATCTTTTTCCTTAAATAATAATTTCGTTTGAAGCTTACAAAACTATAAAATTTTTAGTGCTTGTGTAAAAATATGTGTAGATTCGTATTAAAAGACGAAAAAAGAATCAATTCGTCGGCAAAAAAACATCAATACTTTTTCCGTTGGAAGACGTTTAAGAAAAAACTATTGCCGGCTCGTCGACGGTACATCAATGTTTTGGTTCAATTAAAAACGCCGTGGTAGGTACAATGGTTGGCACCCCCAAACATTTTTTAATTTGAATTGCGAATTGCTCTTGTATTTAATGATTGACACATACAATTCATTAAATAACTTTACAAAAATTGTTTTTCAAAAAAAAAAAAATTATTTTTTGTTAAATCCAAAAATAATTTTTTTTTTAAGTTTTCTTAATTTTAATATCAGTATAAACCTTTTTATGTCAAAATTTTCATTAAAATCGATTGTGTCGTTTGCATTAAAAAATTGGTTCTATGGCAAGTAGGTACCGTTAATAACGGTCTAAAAAAAATCTTTTTCTTATTTCAAAGCTTCGGCCTCGGCATTCGGCTCCTGCCAGATTCGGCCAAAAAATCAACATTTGGCCAAACCTTCGGCTTCGGCCATTTTGGGCCATGGTTAATGGTTAATGCCGGAAGTGGAACCTGACTGTCAGTCGAGCACCTTGCCCTTACCCTCTAGTTCAGTCTTTTATAAAAATAATAGTGCCAAAAAGGAAATTTTTTAGTTTTTTAACAATTTTTTAACACCCGCTATCACTATCGCAAGTTCACACCTTATAACTGCACCGATAAAAATGGCTATTAAGATATGAAAAAAGGAGAAACCGTCAAATTTTTTTTGGTTTTGGTTCGATGGGAGATTGTAGAACGTTGTTTAATCATTGGATTTTCAAAAACTGACATTTACTTTTTTTATTTTTGACCCATGGCGGTACCCACTGTGCATCTCCTAGGTTTTCTGCGTTTTGCAGCTTTGTTCAAAGTAGCTTAGTACCAAGAAATTCTACGCAGTCAGTGGTCTGAATAGATGTTAGTTTAACTGAAATATACTTAGTAGTACCTTTAGTTAAGTCTTTTGGTTGTAAACTCAGGCGACCAAAAGTCTTTCCTGAAAGTTTAAGTGTTCTTTGTCATAACCACACTTGATCATTCTGCAAACAGTTTATATTACAAGATTCGGACTTCGGAGTTTTGAGAAGGTGCTCTAGAAGCCGCCATTTTTACCTACCTAAATGAACTACTAAAATGGCCAAAAATTATCTTGCCATCGTACTTTGAACACTAAAGATATCATAGGTCTTATACTTATCTATGTTCTCCACAAATTGTTCGACCTACAAAAAGCTACGAAAGCAATTACAACAGAACTTTCAAATTTCAATACCTTTAGATCACGATTTGACTATACTATTTTTATCATTCATTTAAACGATTATGAATTACTCGGAAAATCTAATTACTATAGAATTACAAATGTTTTCTAATACGATTTAATAAGTATTTTACTCTGATACCATAAGTAACGCATGCTTTCAACTAGGTACTAATGAGATTTAAATGCATTAAATGCGAATTCTACATTTGCAGTTACATTTGAGAGTTTTTATTAAAATATTTTCTCCTCTAGAATATAACTGCATATGTGAAAGTAAATTTAATTAAATTCACACCTGTGTGAAATAAAAATGAAATTCATTCAATTTCTCTACATTTCTAACGTCTTTACACATAAAAGTGTTTTTTCAAAACCAACAAAAAAAAACGACAAACGAAACTCAATTACAAGTTCGAAAAATGATGATTTATACTCGCGTTCTAGCATAAACATTTCTATTCCACTTCTTTTTTTTTGTGTATTTTTTATTTTGTGTACAATTTTAATGTATTCGTATATCAGATGCATTTTGACTTGAAAAATATGAAACAACTTTTGCATCAGTAAATTTCTTCGCCACATATTCCATTTGCAAGGACATTTCTATGCAGTAACGAGGGCAGATTGGATTCTCTATCCTTGCCTGCATGCATTGCACATATAGCTTCACTAAGCTCCACCAGCAAAACCAAACAAAACCAAAAACGACAAAGTCAATGCCTCAGCGCCAGTTGTGGTGGTCCCCAGGATTATATAAGGATGTGTTACTTTTGGATTCCCAGATAGAATTTTTTTTTCGCATCCCATTTGTCTTGTTTCATCGTGTTCTTTACTTTCCATCCTTCGTTTGAAGTATAGAGGGGGAGCTAGGGAGTTGGAAAAGAGGGATAAGAAGAGTGATGATCGGGTATTGGGAAGAAGAGACACGAAGTTGCTTTTCTTTTGTCAATAATTTTACACATTCAAATTTATGCACTCTAAAGGGGGTTCAACTTTCCTCACTGTAGTATCTTTCTTTTGGCTGTGAAATTCTTTTTTTTTTTGCTTCTTCTTCGTAGCAATCCGTAGCCAACTAACTGTGAGATACATTTGAGTTTCATTAAATTGTGCTTCGCGCGAGAAAATCCATTGCTAGGATAAACACTATAAGTTACTTGATTGAAGACAGGATAAACGATTCTGAATTCTAAACCGTTTCTCGGGATATTTTCGGGACATGCTCGGGACAGCCTCGGGACATCTTCAGGACATCTTCGGGACATGCTCGGGACATGCTCGGGACATCTTCGGGACATGCTCGGGACATCTTCGGGACATCTTCGGGAAATCTTCGGGACAAGCTCGGGACATCTTTGGGACATGCTCGGGACATCTTCGGGACATCTTCGGGACATCTTCGGGACATCTTCGGGACATCTTCGGGACATCTTAGGGACATCTTCGGGACATCTTCGGGACATGCTCGAGACATCTTCAGATGCCCCGAGCATGTCCAGAAGATGTCCCGAAGATGTCCTGAAGATGTCCCGAAGGTGTACCGAAGATGTCCCGAGATGTCCCGATGTCCCGAAGATGTCCCGAGCATTACCCGAGAATGTCCCGAAGATGTCCCGAGCATGTCCCGAAGATGTCCCGACCAAGTCCCGAAGATGTCCCGAGCATGTCCCGAATATGTCCCGCAGATGTCCCGAAGATGTCCCGAAGATGTCCCGAAGATGTCCCCAAGATGTCCCGAAGATGTCCCGAAGATGTCTCGAAGATGTCCCGAGCATGTCCCGAAGATGTCCCGAAGATGTCCCGAAGATGTCCTGAAGATATCTCGAGCATGTCCCGAAGATGTCCCAAGCATGTTCCGAGCATGTCCCTAAGATGTCCCGAGCATGTCCCGAAGATGTCCCGACGATGTCTCGAAGATGTCCAGAAGATGTCCCGAGCATGTCCCAAAGCTGTGCCGAGCATTTCCCGAGCATGTCCAGTAGATGTCCCGAGCATGTCCCGAAGATGTCCCGAAGATGTCCCTTAGATGTCCCGAGCATGTCCTGAGCATGTCCCGAAGTTGTCCCAAGCATGTCCCGAAAATGTCCCGAAGATGTCCAGAGCATGTTCCGAAGATGTCCCGAAGATGTTCCAAGCATGTCGCGAAGATGTCCCAAGCATGTCCCGAGCATGTCCCGAAGATGTCCCGAACATGTCCCGAAGATGTCCCGAAGATGTCCCGAAGATGTCCCGAAGATGTCCCGAGCATGTCCCGAAGTTGTCCCGAAGATGTCCCGAGCATGTCCCGAAGATGTCCCGAAGATGTCCCGAAGATGTCCCGTAGATGTCCCGAGCATGTCCCGAAGATGTCCCGAAGATGTCCCGAGCAGGTCCCGAAGATGTTGCGAGCATGTCCCGAAGATGTCCTGAAGATGTCCCGAGCAGGTCCCGAAGATGTTGCGAGCATGTCCCTAGCATGTCCCGAAGATGTCCTGAAGATGTCCCAAAGATGTCCCGAGCATATCCCGAGCATGTCCCGAAGATGTCCCGAAGATGTCCCGAGCATGTCCCGAAGATGTCCCGACGATGTCCCGAAGTGTCCCGAAGATGTCCCGAAGATGTAACGAGCAGGTTCCGAAGATGTTGCGAGCATGTCCCGAGCATGTCCCGAAGATGTCCTGAAGATGTCCCGAGCATATCCCGAGCATGTCCCGAAGATGTCCCGAAGATGTCCCGAGCATGTCCCGAAGATGTCCCGACGATGTCCCGAAGTGTCCCGAAGATGTCCCGAAGATGTAACGAGCAGGTTCCGAAAATGTTGCGAGCATGTCCCGAGCATGTCCCGAAGATGTCCTGAAGATGTCCCAAAGATGTCCCGAGCATATCCCGAGCATGTCCCGAAGATGTCCCGAGCATGTCCCGAAGATGTCCCGACGATGTCCCGAAGATGTCCCGAAGATGTCCCGAGCATGTCCCAAAGCTGTGCCGAGCATTTCCGGAGCATGTCCCGTAGATGTCCCGAGCATGTCCCGAAGATGTCCCTTAGATGTCCCTTAGATGTCCCGAGCATGTCCCGAGCATGTCCCGAAGATGTCCCAAGCATGTCCCGAAAATGTCCCGAAGATGTACAGAGCATGTTCCGAAGATGTCCCGAAGATGTCCCGAAGATGTCCCAAACATGTCCCGAAGATGTCCCAAGCATGTCCCGAGCATGTCCCGAAGATGTCCCGAGCATGTCCCGAAGATGTCTCGAAGATGTCCCGAAAATGTCCCGAAGATGTCCCGAGCATGTCCCGAAGTTGTCCCGACGATGTCCCGAAGATGTCCCGAAGATGTCCCCAAGATGTCCCAAGCATGTCCCGTGCATGTCCCGAGCATGTCCCGTAGATGTCCCGAGCATGTCCCGAAGATGTCCCGAAGATGTCCCGAAAATGTCCCGAAAATGTCCCGAAGATGTCCCGAGCATGTCCCGAAGTTGTCCCGACGATGTCCCGAAGATGTCCCGAAGATGTCCCGAAGATGTCCCCAAGATGTCCCGAGCATGTCCCGTGCATGTCCCGAGCATGTCCCGTAGATGTCCCGAGCATGTCCCGAAGATGTCCCGAAGATGTCCCGAAAATGTCCCGAAAATGTCCCGAGCATGTCCCGAAGATGTCCCGTAGATGTCCCGAGCATGTCCCGAAGATGTCCCGAAGATGTCCCGAAAATGTCCCGAAGATGTCCCGAGCATGTCCCGAAGATGTCCCGAAGATGTGCCGAAGATGTCCCGTAGATGTCCCGAGCATGACCCGAAGATGTCACGAAGATGTCCCGAAGATGTCACGAGCATGTCCCGAAGATGTCCCGAGCATGTCCCGAAGATGTCCCGAAAATGTCCCGAAGATGTCCCGAGCATGTCCCGAAGATGTCCCGAAGATGTGCCGAAGATGTCCCGTAGATGTCCCGAGCATGTCCCGAAGATGTCACGAAGATGTCCCGAAGATGTCACGAGCATGTCCCGAAGATGTCCCGAGCATGTCCAGAAGATGTCCCGAGCATGTCCCAAAGCTGTGCCGAGCATTTCCCGAGCATGTCCAGTAGATGTCCCGAGCATGTCCCGAAGATGTCCCGAAGATGTCCCTTAGATGTCCCGAGCATGTCCTGAGCATGTCCCGAAGTTGTCCCAAGCATGTCCCGAAGATGTCCCGAAGATGTCCCGAAAATGTCCCGAAGATGTCCCGAGCATGTCCCGAAGATGTCCCGAAGATGTCCCGAAGATGTCCCGTAGATGTCCCGAGCATGTCCCGAAGATGTCCCGAAGATGTCCCGAAGATGTCCCGAGCAGGTCCCGAAGATGTTGCGAGCATGTCCCGAAGATGTCCTGAAGATGTCCCGAGCAGGTCCCGAAGATGTTGCGAGCATGTCCCTAGCATGTCCCGAAGATGTCCTGAAGATGTCCCAAAGATGTCCCGAGCATATCCCGAGCATGTCCCGAAGATGTCCCGAAGATGTCCCGAGCATGTCCCGAAGATGTCCCGACGATGTCCCGAAGTGTCCCGAAGATGTCCCGAAGATGTCCCGAGCAGGTTCCGAAGATGTTGCGAGCATGTCCCGAGCATGTCCCGAAGATGTCCTGAAGATGTCCCAAAGATGTCCCGAGCATATCCCGAGCATGTCCCGAAGATGTCCCGAGCATGTCCCGAAGATGTCCCGACGATGTCCCGAAGATGTCCCGAAGATGTCCCGAGCATGTCCCAAAGCTGTGCCGAGCATTTCCGGAGCATGTCCCGTAGATGTCCCGAGCATGTCCCGAAGATGTCCCTTAGATGTCCCTTAGATGTCCCGAGCATGTCCCGAAGATGTCCCAAGCATGTCCCGAAAATGTCCCGAAGATGTACAGAGCATGTTCCGAAGATGTCCCGAAGATGTCCCGAAGATGTATCAAACATGTCCCGAAGATGTCCCAAGCATGTCCCGAGCATGTCCCGAAGATGTCCCGAGCATGTCCCGAAGTTGTCCCGACGATGTCCCGAAGATGTCCCGAAGATGTCCCCAAGATGTCCCGAGCATGTCCCGTGCATGTCCCGAGCATGTCCCGTAGATGTCCCGAGCATGTCCCGAAGATGTCCCGAAGATGTCCCGAAAATGTCCCGAAAATGTCCCGAAGATGTCCCGAGCATGTCCCGAAGTTGTCCCGACGATGTCCCGAAGATGTCCCGAAGATGTCCCCAAGATGTCCCGAGCATGTCCCGTGCATGTCCCGAGCATGTCCCGTAGATGTCCCGAGCATGTCCCGAAGATGTCCCGAAGATGTCCCGAAAATGTCCCGAAAATGTCCCGAGCATGTCCCGAAGATGTCCCGTAGATGTCCCGAGCATGTCCCGAAGATGTCCCGAAGATGTCCCGAAAATGTCCCGAAGATGTCCCGAGCATGTCCCGAAGATGTCCCGAAGATGTGCCGAAGATGTCCCGTAGATGTCCCGAGCATGTCCCGAAGATGTCACGAAGATGTCCCGAAGATGTCACGAGCATGTCCCGAAGATGTCCCGAGCATGTCCCGAAGATGTCCCGAAAATGTCCCGAAGATGTCCCGAGCATGTCCCGAAGATGTTCTGGGCATGTCCCGAGCATTTCCCAAAGATGTCCCGAAGATATCCCGAGCATATCCCGAAGTTGTCCCGAAGATGTAACGAGCATGTCTCGAAGATGTCCCGAAGATGTCCCGTAGATGTCCCGCAGATGTCCCGAGCATGTCCCGAAGATGTCCCGAAGATGTCCCGTAGATGTCCCTAAGATGTCCCGAAGATGTCCTGAAGATGTCCCGAAGATGTCCCGAGCAGGTCCCGAAGATGTCCCGAAGATGTCCCGAGCATGTCCCGAAGATGTCCTGAAGATGTCCCGAGCAGGTCCCGAAGATGTCCAGAGCATGTCCCGAGCATGTCCCGAGCATGTCCCGAGCATGTCCCGAAGATGTCCCGAAGATGTCCCGTAGATGTCCCGAGCATGTCCCGAAGATGTCCCGAAGATGTCCCGAGCATGTCTCGAGCACGTCCCGAGCCTGTCCAGAAGATGTCCCGAAGATGTCCCGAAGATGTCCCTAAGATGTCCCGAGCATATCCCGAAGTTGTCCCGAAGATGTCCCGAGCATGTCTCGAAGATGTCCAGAGCATGTCCCGAGCATGTCCTGAAGATGTCCCGAAGATGTCCCGAAGATGTCCCGTAGATGTCCCGAGCATGTCCCGAAGATGTCCCGAAGATGTCCCGAGCATGTCCCGAAGATGTCCCGAGCATGTCTCGAAGATGTGACGAGCATGTCTCGAGCATGTCCCGAAGATGTCCCGAAGATGTCCCGTAGGTGTCCCGTAGATGTCCCTAAGATGTCCCGAAGATGTCCCGAAGATGTCCCGAAGATCTCCCGAAGGTGTCCCGAGCATGTCCCGAAGATGTCCCGAAGGTGCCCCGAAGATGTCCCGAAGATGTCCTGAAGATGTCCCGAGCATGTCCCGAAGATGTCCCGAGCATGTCCCGAAGATGTCCTGAAGATGTCCCGAAGATGTCCCGAGCATGTCCCGAAGATGTTCCGAAGATGTCCCGAAGATGTCCCGAAGATGTCCCGAAGATGTCCCGAAGATCTCCCGAAGGTGTCCCGAGCATTTCCCGAAGATGTCCCGAAGGTGCCCCGAAGATGTCCCGAAGATGTCCTGAAGATGTCCCGAGTCCCGAAGATGTCCCGAGCATGTCCCGAAGATGTCCTGAAGATGTCCCGAGCATGTCCCGAAGATGTCCCGAAGATGTCCCGAAGATGTCCCGAAGATGTCCCGAAGGTGTCCCGAGCATGTCCCGAGCATGTCCCGAGCATGTCCCGAGCATGTCCCGAGCATGTCCCGAGCATGTCCCAAAGATGTCCCGAAGATGTCCCGAAGATGTCCCGAGCATGTCCCGAAGATGTCCCGAGCATGTCCCGAAGATGTCCTGAAGATGTCCCGAGCATATCCCGAAGTTGTCCCGAAGATGTCCCGAGCATGTCTCGAAGATGTCCAGAGCATATCCCGAGCATGTCCCGAAGATGTCCCGAAGATGTCCCGAGCATGTCCCGAAGATGTCCCGACGATGTCCCGAAGTGTCCCGAAGATGTCCCGAAGATGTCCCGAGCAGGTTCCGAAGATGTTGCGAGCATGTCCCGAGCATGTCCCGAAGATGTCCTGAAGATGTCCCAAAGATGTCCCGAGCATATCCCGAGCATGTCCCGAAGATGTCCCGAGCATGTCCCGAAGATGTCCCGACGATGTCCCGAAGATGTCCCGAAGATGTCCCGAGCATGTCCCAAAGCTGTGCCGAGCATTTCCGGAGCATGTCCCGTAGATGTCCCGAGCATGTCCCGAAGATGTCCCTTAGATGTCCCTTAGATGTCCCGAGCATGTCCCGAGCATGTCCCGAAGATGTCCCAAGCATGTCCCGAGCATGTCCCAAAGATGTCCCGAAGATGTCCCGAAGATGTCCCGAAGATGTCCCGAAGATGTCCCAAACATATCCCGAAGATGTCCCAAGCATGTCCCGAGCATGTTCCAAAGATGTCCCGAAGATGTCCCGAAGATGTCCCGAGCATGTCCCGAAGATGTCCTGAAGATGTCCCGAGCATGTCCCGAAGATGTCCCGAAGATGTCCCGAAGATGTCCCGAAGATGTCCCGAGCATGTCCCGAAGATGTCCCGAGCATGTCCCGAAGATGTCCTGAAGATGTCCCGAGCATATCCCGAAGTTGTCCCGAAGATGTCCCGAGCATGTCCCGAAGATGTCCCTAAGATGTCCCGAGCATATCCCGAAGTTGTCCCGAAGATGTCCCGAGCATGTCTCGAAGATGTCCAGAGCATGTCCCGAGCATGTCCCGAAGATGTCCCGAAGATGTCCCGAAGATGTCCCGAAGATGTCCCGTAGACGTCCCGAGCATGTCCCGAAGATGTCCCGAAGATGTCCCGAGCATGTCCCGAAGATGTCCCGAGCATGTCCCGAAGATGTCCCGAAGATGTCCCGTAGATGTCCCTAAGATGTCCCGAAGATGTTTCGAGCATGTCCCGAAGATGTCCCGAGCATGTCCCGAGCATGTCCCAAAGATGTCCCGAAGATGTCCCGAGCATGTCCCGAGCATGTCCCGAAGATGTCCCGTAGATGTCCCGAAGATGTCCCGAAGATGTCCCGAAGATGTCCCGAGCATGTCCCGAAGATGTCCCGAAGATGTCCTGAAGATGTCCCGAGCATGTCCCGAGCATGTCCCGAGCATGTCCCGCAGATGTCCCGAGCATGTCCCGAGCATGTCCCGAAGATGTCCCGAAGATGTCCCGAAGATGTCCCGAAGATGTCCCGAAGATGTCCCGAAGATGTCCCGAGCATATCCCGAAGTTGTCCCGAAGATGTCCCGAGCATGTCTCGAAGATGTCCCGAGCATGTCTCGAGCATGTCCCGAAGATGTCCCGAAGATGTCCCGTAGATGTCCCGTAGATGTCCCTAAGATGTCCCGAGCATGTCCCGAAGGTGTCCCGAAGATGTCCCGAAGATGTCCCGAAGATGTCCCGAGCATGTCCCGAAGATGTCCCGAGCATGTCCCGAAGATGTCCTGAAGATGTCCCGAAGATGTCCCGAGCATGTCCCGAAGATGTCCCGAAGATGTCCCGAAGATGTCCCGAAGATGTCCCGAAGGTGTCCCGAGCATGTCCCGAGCATGTCCCGAGCATGTCCCGAGCATGTCCCGAGCATGTCCCAAAGATGTCCCGAAGATGTCCCGAAGGTGTCCCGAAGATGTCCCGAGCATGTCCCGAAGATGTCCCGAGCATGTCCCGAAGATGTCCTGAAGATGTCCCGAAGATGTCCCGAGCATGTCCCGAAGATGTCCTGAAGATGTCCCGAAGATGTCCCGAGCATGTCCCGAAGATGTCCCGAAGATGTCCCGAAGATGTCCCGAAGATGTCCCGAGCATGTCCCGAAGATGTCCCGAGCATGTCCCCTAAGATGTCCCGAGCATGTCCCGAAGGTGTCCCTAAGATGTCCCGAAGATGTCCCGAAGATGTCCCGAGCATGTCCCGAAGATGTCCCGAGCATGTCCCGAAGATGTCCTGAAGATGTCCCGAAGATGTCCCGAGCATGTCCCGAAGATGTCCCGAAGATGTAACGAAGATGTCCCGAAGATGTCCCGAGCATGTCCCGAGCATGTCCCGAAGATGTCCCGTAGATGTCCCGAAGATGTCCCGAAGATGTCCCGAAGATGTCCCGAGCATGTCCCGAAGATGTCCCGAAGATGTCCTGAAGATGTCCCGAGCATGTCCCGAGCATGTCCCGAGCATGTCCCGCAGATGTCCCGAGCATGTCCCGAGCATGTCCCGAAGATGTCCCGAAGATGTCCCGAAGATGTCCCGAAGATGTCCCGAGCATATCCCGAAGTTGTCCCGAAGATGTCCCGAGCATGTCTCGAAGATGTCCCGAGCATGTCTCGAGCATGTCCCGAAGATGTCCCGAAGATGTCCCGTAGATGTCCCGTAGATGTCCCTAAGATGTCCCGAGCATGTCCCGAAGGTGTCCCGAAGATGTCCCGAAGCTGTCCCGAAGATGTCCCGAGCATGTCCCGAAGATGTCCCGAGCATGTCCCGAAGATGTCCTGAAGATGTCCCGAAGATGTCCCGAGCATGTCCCGAAGATGTCCCGAAGATGTCCCGAAGATGTCCCGAAGATGTCCCGAAGATGTCCCGAAGGTGTCCCGAGCATGTCCCGAGCATGTCCCGAGCATGTCCCGAGCATGTCCCGAGCATGTCCCAAAGATGTCCCGAAGACGTCCCGAAGATGTCCCGAGCATGTCCCGAAGATGTCCCGAGCATGTCCCGAAGATGTCCTGAAGATGTCCCGAAGATGTTCCGAGCATGTCCCGAGCATGTCCCGAAGATGTCCCTAAGATGTCCCGAGCATATCAAGAAGTTGTCCCGAAGATGTCCCGTAGATGTCCCGAAGATGTCCCGTAAATGTCCCGAGCATGTCCCGAAGATTTCCCGAAGATGTCCCGAGCATGTCCCGAAGATTTCCCGAGCATGTCCCGAAGATGTGCCGAAGATGTCCCGTAGATGTCCCTAAGATGTCCCGAAGATGTCCCGTAGATGTCCCTAAGATGTCCCGAAGATGTCCCGAGCATGTCCCGAAGATGTCCCGAGCATGTCCCGAAGATGTCCCGGGACATGCTCGGGACATCTTCGGGACATCTACGGGACATCTTCGGGATATGCTCGGGACATCTTCGGGACATCTTCGGGACATCTTCGGGACATGCTCGGGACATCCTCGGGACATGCTCGGGACATCTTCGGGACACCTTCGGGACATCTTCGGGACATCTTAGGGACATCTTCGGGACATGCTCGGGACATTTTTGGGACATGCTCGGGACATCTTCGGGACATTTTCGGGACATCTTCGAGACATCTTCGGGACATGCTCGGGACATCTTCGGGACATGCTCGGGACATGCTTGGGACATCTTCGGGACATGTTTGGGACATCTTCGGGACATGCTCGGGACATCTTCGGGACATGCTCGGGACATCTTCGGGACACCTTCGGGACATCTTCGGGACATCTTTGGGACATGCTCGGGACATGCTCGGGACATGCTCGGGACATGCTCGGGACATGCTCGGGACACCTTCGGGACATCTTCGGGACATCTTCGGGACATTTTCGGGACATCTTCGAGACATCTTCGGGACATCTACGGGACATCTTCGGGACATGCTCGAGACATCTTCAGGACAGCTTCGGGACATCTTCGGGACATCTTCGGGACATGCTCGGGACATCTTCGGGACATCTTCGGGACATCTTTGGGACATGCTCGGGACATGCTCGGGACATGCTCGGGACATGCTCGGGACATGCTCGGGACATGCTCGGGACATGCTCGGGACATGCTCGGGACATGCTCGGGACATCTTCGGGACATCTTCGGGACATCTTCTGGACATCTTCTGGACATCTTAGGGACATCTACGGGACATCTTCGGGACATCTTCGGGACATGCTCGTGACATCTTCGGGACATCTACGGGACATCTTCGGGACATCTTCGAGACATGCTCGTTACATCTTCGGGACAACTTCGGGATATGCTCGGGACATCTTCGGGACATCTTTGGGACATGCTCGGGACATGAACGGGACAACTTCGGGACATGTTTGGGACATCTTCGGGACATCTTCGGGACATCTTCGGGACATCTTCGGGACATGCTCGCGACATCTTCGGGACATGCTCGGGACATCTTCGGGACATCTTCGTGACATCTTCGGGACATGCTAGGGACATCTACGGGACATCTTCGGGTCATGCCCGGGACATCTTCAGGACATCTTCGGGACATCTTCGGGACATCTTCGGGACATGCTCGGGACATCTTCGGGACATCTTCGGGACATCTTTGGGACATGCTCGGGACATGCTCGGGACATGCTCGGGACATGCTCGGGACATGCTCGGGACATGCTCGGGACATGCTCGGGACATGCTCGGGACATGCTCGGGACATGCTCGGGACATCTTCGGGACATCTTCGGGACATCTTCGGGACATCTTCGGGACATCTTCGGGACATCTTCGGGACATCTTCGGGACAACTTCGGGACATGCTCGGGACATCTTCGGGACATGCTCGGGACATGCTTGGGACATCTTCGGGACATCTTCAGGACATCTTCGGGACATGCTCGGGACATCTTCGGAACATGCTCTGGACATCTTCGGGACATTTTCGGGACATGCTTGGGACATCTTCGGGACATGCTCGGGACATCTACTGGACATGCTCGGGAAATGCTCGGCACAGCTTTGTTACATGCTCGGGACATCTTCGGGACATCTTCGAGACATCGTCGGGACATCTTCGGGACATGCTCGGAACATGCTTGGGACATCTTCGGGACATGCTTGGGACATCTTCGGGACATCTTAGGGACATCTTCGGGACATGCTCGGGATATGCTCGGGACATCTTTGGGACATCTTCAGGACATCTTCGGGACATGCTCGGAACATGCTCGCAACATCTTCGGGACCTGCTCGGGACATCTTCGGGACATCTTCGGGACATCTTCGGGACATGCTCGGGACACCGTCGTGTTTTTTATTTACTTCCTGTTTTTATCAAGTGTAAAGATACTTAAATAAAATTAAAATTGACCAATCGCATATTGGATAAATTGTGTGAAGTTAATTGGTAAAAAACATCGGCTTTCAATTAAAGCAGTTCTAAATACAAGCTTCAGATAAAAAAATTCATCATTTTTCAAATTTTGTATACAAAAATTCAGATGTAGGAATTATCTCGAATAATCTTTTTATGCAGTTATTTCGCAGAATTTTGGTTGTCGACCGAAGATACTTTTGATTCAAACTGCGTATATTTCGTTATCGCATAATACTTTAATTATCTATGCTGTTAATTAAAAATTATATGAATAAATCATCAGTAAACGCACCTCCCAGCTAATCGGAACAAAAGAGTTGGTCAGCGAACTTCTTTTTTTGAGTCCCAAAACTGAATTTATCAGATCTTGCAAACAATTCTTTCTTTCTTTTGTTTCAGTTTAATAAACTTTAAAATTTATCTGCTTTTTTGGCATTCGTGATTTTAATATGTTTTCCTTGACCTCACATTTTGTAAAAATACAATCGACATTTAAAACTGAAAGGAACAATCAATTGCTTCGAAGTGTTCAAACCCAAACGATTACTTATAAAAGATTTTCCTCTCTATATCCAACATTGGGTTTTTTCGTATATTTGCCGAAAGCTTGGAATAGCTTTATATAGTACCTACTAAGTTGAAAGAAGAAAAAATAGGATTGGATAAAAATTGAAGAAAAGTTGTTCCCACTTTTTACAATACAACGAGAGCCAAAAAAGACAACAAAAAAAAAATAGTAAAAATAAATTCAGAAAAAAAGTAGTATCCATTGAAAATGTCACCGTAGAAAATGGAAAAATGATAAACTTTTCGCGCTGTGGCAGTTACTATAATTGGCATGTTGTATATACCTTGGTATCCATTTTCCTAGAAAAAAAAGGATATATAAGAGGATTAGATTGCATTTCTTTTCTTTCTCTGTTATTCTTGGTTTTTTTTTTGTTGCATATATTCACTTTACTACAAAAACTCCCTTGCACTTGCACTTGGAATAAAAATTGATTGTTTATATTTTTTCTCGTGGAAGTTTACTTTAGTATTTTTTTTAACAAGAATCCACGTAATATAGCTTGGATAGAGTTTTGTTGCCATTTTTATAACAATAACTCTTATCCACTTGTAGAAAAGATGCCAACTTAAAGGATGTTGTTTGAAATTCTTGGAAGGATTTATTGATTTGGATAAATATTGCTTTATTAATTTTTTTCCAAGAAAAATGCATAAGAAGTAAGTCTGCTCTAGAAATTGAAAGTCATTTTCCCCCCTTTTCCCCTATTCGCTTAGTAAACATTCATAACCTTGAAAAACATCTAATATGTCAAACATTTGACATTTCAATGTTCAAAAACAAAACAAAAGTCTAAACCCACCATAATAATCATGACGTCTATTACAATGTCCTAATATATATCCTTTTTGAAGGATTCTTTACTGGACTGGAATAATAAATTCAAATGTTTATTGGTCGGTAAACTCAATTCAATCTATTGAAGTTGGGCTTCCTCTAGACGACGAGATGAAAATATATGTGATTGATTGGGTTGTTGCTAAACAGAAGCATTCATCCAATTGGACAGGAGCAGCAGTAGCATCCACTGATGCGTTCTATGATGATGATGATGATTCCCTCTTCTAGATCGGAAGCGATTTATTACGAATCACAAACACACATACACATTCAAACACACTAAACATGTTCAACACTGATGATGGACAATTTCGAAACTAATTGTTTATTCAAATTCATTTTTGGTTTCGCAGTTAATTTATTCATTGTCCTTTTTGGTGAGTTAAGGCTTTGAGTTTCAATCGTATATCTACACACACACACAAACAAACACAAACACATATAGAAGACATTTGGTTTGGGAAACGATGACGGACGTCATCTGAACGCATGGATTAGAATTGAGACATATACACAAATATACAACTACACACATGCAGAAATACATACATCGATGGTGATATCCTGTCGACATCGAGTGATAGGCTTCGGACAGATGACATGACATTTTGATGGGACAGGATAGCAATTCTGCAAAATTGTTTGTGATTTGAGGGATGTTGATTGATTGAATTGATTATCTGGTTGGACATCATTGGAAGGTCATTCAAGAGAGGGGTTGTATAATGTTGGTTGGTTTACTGAATTTTCATTTTTTTTTTTCTTCTTCAAATATTTTATTTTTATTTGGTCTTGAGGCTGTATTTATTATGCAGTTATTGAAATGAAATTTCAAAAAATTCAAAAAGTCATAATTCAATTTTTGTTTTAGTTTAATGCAAGTGCATTATTACAAAATAAACTAGAATGAAAAGGCAACTGAAAAATATTAGAAAAATTCCCTTAGAGGAGCATTTTTGACCCATATAAAACAATTTTTTTGTGGGTATAAATTGCCGACGAAATTTTGCTTACTCATGATAAAAAAAAAACTAACAAGTCTTATTCTTAGTTTACATGGGACATGTCCCATGAGACATTTCTGATGAGACATGACACGTCATGGGACAAGTCTCATGCGAAAGGTGGAAACGAGCTTTTAAACCATAATGAAGGGTTTCTTTATTGTTATGGACTATGCTTTAGGAAATGATTCATGGGCATATTAGCAAGAAGTCGTTTTTAGTTGTTAATATAATCAGGGCATGAAAAAAATTTTTGATTTCTTACACATTTTTTTAATGAAAACTTTTAAAAGCTGAAAATCATATAATTTTCCATGATATCCACGAACGATTTATCATAACTAATAGCAAAAACTTTTAATTTCATATTTTGGTTTATGAAGAAATACGCTTTTCTTTGTAACAAACCTGTGTGGAGGAAATTTATTTCATCATACACATATTTTTTTTAATTTATAAATTTTTTTTTAAAGCTAACTAAAGATCACATTTCTAAAATTCAAATTAATCATATAATTTTACTATTTTTACTCGGTACTTTTTTATAGAAAAAAACATTTATGTTGATCATGGTTTTCAGCATCATTATTTTTTTGCGGAAACATCAAACTTTGATGTTTCCGCAAAAAAATAATGATGCTGAAAACATCGCTCTTGGAAACATCGATATATCGAAACTTCAAACATTTCTGAATTATTTTCTTACTTTAAGTACAGTTGAACAGAATTTTGTAAAAATATAGGTAATTTTTTCCAAACCGGTCCCTGCGATTTTTATAAAAAACATGCAACTGCAATCGCAATGTAAAATGTAGTATGGGCAGGGTCGAACTGGGGCAAAGGGGCCCGGGTGGCAAAATTATGAAAGGGCCCCGCCACCGCTTCTTCTTCCACTGAATTAAAAAAAAAGTTACCTACAATAGATACCAAAAAAAATTTAATTTTTGTTTTGGCTGTAAATGGAAAGCATACTTTTATCAAGATTTTTGGTGCTTCTAAACCGCATTTTTGCGTACATTTTTCAAACACATCTTTCTTTAAATGGTTCTAATTTTTTTTTAAAACTACATCTTAAAATTAAATAAATAGAGTATGGGAACAGAGCCCCAAGAGGCGTAGGTTGAGCTGCTGGGGTCCCGGGGCAAGACTTTTGAGGGCCTTAGTTGTCTTTATTTTTCCTTCTAAGAAAATGTACCTATGGAATTTATTTATTTTTAATTTTTAAATTTTGAAAATTCTTCACAATCAGTTGAAAATTTTATTAAAAAGCGGAATAACTTTCTGTATAATGATTTTCAAATTTTGAACTTGCAACTGCAAATAGGCAATAGCCCTTAATAATAGAACCGAATTTAGCGATAACTCTATTTTAACAAAAAAGACATCCAAAAGGATACCCTTTTATTTATTTTGGGGCCCCTGTGTGGAAGAGCTCACAAAAGATCGCCTGTGATTTTGGAATAAAAATAATTTAAGTTTGTATTTGGAATTTGAAAAACCCATTTAATATGTACAGGGGTCCGATAATTCTAGGTACTACAAGCAAGACCATAGGACAAGTACGGTATGCGAAAAACCCTTTAATTTATATCCTGTTTCTGTTGATTCAAGTCTTTAAGAAAGATATCTTAGGTAAAAATAAGGAAACGGAGTGCACATCATAGGTATCTGTTTGTTTCGTTCAAGGGTATGTCCAATTGTACACCCCTGGGGCCCTAAACCTTTTAACTTCTTATATAATTATAAATATAACTTTCAAATTGTTAGAGTAAGGGCTTGCATTTGTTAAACAAGCCCCCTTTTTTTGTTTTGGTACTTGTTTATTACATGTTCTTTATGCATTTCTACTTTGTAACTATGGGATAGCTGAGGGCCCGGGTGGCAATCGCCAAGTCAGTTATATGGCCAATCCGACCCTGAGTATGGTCAACGTTGATTCAATTTTGAATAAAAATACATTTTTAAATGATGGTCTTCAACGCAAAATCATTCCGAAAAACAGTTAAATCAAAGTGGTTTCCGTTTATTTTAACAAGGTTGAAGTTTCACACAGTGTAGAACCGGTTATTAACTTCTAAGTTTGTTTAAAATGACAACCTCAATAATTTCAACAGATTTTTCTTAAACAAAAGCTTTGATTGTATGAATTAAAAATTTAATATAGAAAAATTTATTTTTTGGATAAAGGAAAATACCTATATTTATTTTTTTAAATTTGGTTAAATATTTAGCCGAGGATAAGTTTTTGACATTTGTATCTTTGTCACGAGGAAAATAAAACACAGCTAAAGTGAAATATAATGAAAAATATTGATTTTCCCTGATTGTATTACTTTCCCAATTTTATTTCTTTATTTTAAGTTTTTGATTATTAATTAATAAAATACATTAATCCTTCTGCAAATAATTTATCCTCTGAAGATAAAAAATTAACAGGGTCCCAGAGCAGAGTAAATGTTTGACAGCTGAAATTTTTTTTTTTATTCAAAAATGTATTGTCAAAAATTTAACCTCGGCTAAATATTTAACAAAATTCACACACGGCCTTAACTATACATATTTTGAATCGGAATTTTTTAATATTGTACATATTATGTATGTTTCTAAAAACACTTCTTAATGAAATAAATCAAGTTGGCTACTTAGGTATGCAGAGTATTGAGCTTAATTTAAGTTCCAATACAAAATCCTCTCGAAAATACATTTGATCTAAGATTTTGGATAGAATTTTGTATGTTAGCTAAAATTAAGCATATATTTTGAGCACTTGACCATTTATTTTTATTATCTTCGAAGTAAGTTTTTTTAATCCAGTGACCCCCCCCCCCCCCCCCCCCCCCAAACCAAATTTCTAGATCCGCGCCTGGTCTCATGGGATATGACTCATGCGATATGACTCATAGAACATGTCTCACTTTTTTCCATTTATTCGCAAAAGTAAAATTTTCTTCAAAAAACCAAAAAATCACATATTAAACTCCTTTCAATTTGAAATAACTAATAAGAGCTTTTAATAAGTCTCAGATATCAATTCTCTTCCAGTTGGCCACTTTGTGATATAAAACAAAAAACAATCTCAAAATTCCTTTTCAAATTTTTGTTTCTCGTAACAGAAAAGCCCCAAACATATATACAACATGTGTGGTGTAAAATAGCACCCAGTAACTTTGTGCATGGACTCACAAACATAACAGCCCATTTTAGTTTTTAACACTCTGCCATAAACTCTTTAGCTTGGTTTAAGGTACGTTTTGGTTCTGGGGGTATCTTGTGAAACACGTGTCCCTGTCCATGTGTTTCACTTTATTATTAAGTTCATCCTACCTTAAATTTCTTCTCTCTTTTTCTTTCTACTGGAATTGCTCGGCTCTGCTATGCTAAGATAGAAAAGTTTGAAAAATAAAAAACTTTTAAACTGTTCAAACGTTAACCATACACGAGAACCGAGAAGAACCTATATGGAATAATTTATGACTACGCCAACAACAGACTGTTCTGTTTCGTTGCATGATTCCAGGTATCCTTTTGCTCTATCTATCTCTCTCTCTCTTTTCTAAGCAAAACAATCTTCGGATTCCGTTGGAAGAGCAAAAACTTCCTCCTTTTTGGAAGTAGTTTTAGTTTTGGGTTAATAAATTTCGTATATCAGAGACTGACACAGATATTTCTACGAAGAGGTTCTCCAAGTTCCTATTATAGTTGGATGCTTTTGCTCCTATAGAGCCTGTTGCAGCAGCAGGCAAATAATAATTGGCTTCCACAAATTCAACATCATCCTTGTCTCTAACTTAGCTAGCAAAACGATCGGCATCGGCATATGTATAATAGTTTTAGATGAATCAACGAACGAACGCAACGGACTAACATTCGAAGAACATTTAATTACTTGAAAACTTGGTTAGCGAACGAACTTTGCATAGCAGAGTTTAATTTGAAGCAACACGAGAGCCAGCATTGCAAAAATATCCCTTCGGCATAGATTCCACCAGGATGGAATTCGGAATAGCTATCATCCTGTTTTTTTTTTTTAAGGGGCAAGAAATATTATCGAGTCCCAGAGGGATTGTTGGTGTTGATAGGATGGTAGGTGGTAGTGATGGAGAAACTGGTTGGTTTTTCAAAATACTTTAGGGACTTCGAAAATGGTTTTAGTTTTGTATTTTGTTATTTTATTGAAAAGGGTTAAAACAGGACTCGAGTGATTGTAATAAAATCAACACCATCACTGCAATATGTGTGGTGGCCGTGTTGGACTTTACCTTGGTAACAGCTTGGAGGAAAACAAAAATTAAAAACGCTGTGAATGGAAATGCATTACTGGCAGTGGCATACGAAAATTTGAAATCACGACAACCAAGGTTGTTTTTATTTTTATGCGATGGTTTGTGGTTAAAAGCATAAGGATAAAACTATTCCGCAAAATTAACCCACAATCATAATGGATACTATATGCAATTGAAATTGCCTGACCGAAGCTGGGTATTACTGGTCCTGCAACGTTTGGAAGAAACTTTTGAAAAATTTCAACTGCATGCTGGGGATAAAGTGGAGTTTAAGGGAAATTTTCAAAATGGGTCGTGGTATTCCCAAAAATTTTCATGTGGCTCAATCTTGGTTAATGGATAAACATATTCCTAGCACAGTCTAGTACCTACTGAATTTAATAATGCCAAAAGACTGTCTAGGCAATTAAAGGAAAACAACTAATATGGGAGTGAAGGACAATCTTCAATCGTTTAGGCGATATATGTAATTTTCTCACAAATCGATTTCAAACACAAAAAAAAAAAATATTTGAACACAATGGCAACACCTACAATATTTCAATATACATTTTTAAAAAGGTAGAAGCTTGTGCATATTTGAAAAATTAAAATTAAGTTAATTGAGGAAAGGGTTTTTGAAAAATTGGTAATTAAACTCAGATTTTTGAAAAAAAAAAATAATTATTGAAAAAATTTTAACATGTCCTTTTTAAAACTTTTTCTAATATAAAATGCATTTATTTTACAAATTTTTTTGGCGATATTTATTATGATTTGAAATTATAAAAGGAAATGTACAGATGTATTACAGTTAAATAAAAAAAATTAAAAAGTATTTCATTTTCGAAGAACTTTTTTTAATAGAAGTTATGAAAAAAAAAAAAACCATGTGTGCAATTAACACGTGGTAGAAGTGAAACCTTAAAAATCATTTTTCTTGCAAAAAAAAAAATAAAATAGAAAAAATCTACCTATTTTTATTCTATCACCTTCAAATCCATGTTTTTTATATGACAACCTATATAAATTTTATATCATCTGAAAGCTTATTGTCAAAATATATATATCGATCAGGGGTCGAATTAAGGCACACAATTACGATCAAACGTTAACGTTTTGACTATTTCTGTCTCTATTTAATTATTAAAAAACGATAGGGACACATAGCAACCATTCGTTAACGAACGTATGCAGTAATTCGACCCCAGGTCTAATTGACATCTACAAAAAGAGCTAGAATTTTTTGAACTCGATCAATTTCCATAAAAAAAAGCGAAAAACACGTATTTTTATCTTCTCACGCTATTAAATGCATTTTTTACCTAACAACCTATAAAAATTTTTACACCATCTGAAAGCTTATTGTCTTAGCTCAATATAATTCGACCCCAGGTCTAATTGACATCTACAAAAAGAGCTAGAATTTTTTAAACTCATCCAAAAATCAAAAGATATAACGTGTGTTGGAAAAGAACATCTTTTTACCGTTATCTCCGAATTTTGAATATGAAATTAATTGAAATTTTGTACAATTATAATTTATTTAATAACCTATCTACAGTACAAATTTAATTCATCTATCTATTCAAACAAAAAAGTTATAACAAGTGGAAGTCGTGTCGCGTTTTCGTTTCATCTTGTTTCAAATCACTACGATACTAAAGAAGTTTTCACTTCAAAATTAAGTTATTTTTTTTTTAAGTTCAGCATTAAAATAAAAAGTTAGTTTTTCTTCATTTAATAGCCCTTATTGTTGAAAGTTAAGTAGCAAAAGTTTAAAGTTCTTATTTGCCAAGGTCGTTGAGAAAATCAATTATTTCAGTGCAAAAATTCAGTTTTAATCAAAAAATCCAATGAAATTGGATTGGAAATCTTTTTTTTTCAAAACTGCAATAAATATTACCTTTTCCTCTTCGGAATTCATTTGACAATAGCTATTTATGGCCAAATTTTTTTTTTTTAAATAAATTCATATTTTACTACGAAAAAGTTTAAAAAAAAGTCATTTAAATATTTTTAATGACGTTTTTTTATTTTCTTAAATTCTGATTTGAAGACCATTCATTCAAAAACTCGCGATTAAATTTAGTGGATTTAAATTTTACAGATATAAATGAGATTCTGGCTTTTAAAAATCGTGTATGCAAATATTGTAGGTTGTTCTATCTGGCTTGAACAAAACAATTATGTTTTAAAAACAGTATTACATTTTAATTGTTTTAAAGAAGGTAAAGCTTTCTTTACATTATCGATTCGCGCATTCTTCCATTTTAAAAAAGCTTCGTTGAAAGTCCTTTTCAATATAAAGCCTCGTCATTTACACTTGTGGTAACGGAAAAGGTTGTTTTCAGAAGCAAGTAGTCACAAACAAAAAAAAATATCCGCCTTAACTCAGAAATCGTCCTAAAGGATATTTCACACAGGATATTGAACACAATGAACACCGAATAAACATAAATTGTCTCTTGGAGACAATTGGAGCGGAGCCTCAGAAAAAGATTTTGCGTTAAATGTGATGCTTGTCATCTCTTAAATACATTTTTGCTCTGCGAGCTTTAAAGCTGGATCGACACTTGGTTGATCAACACGTTAAAAATACGTTCCAAATCGACATACAAAACAGTTATACATTTCTACATTATTCTAATTGATCCATATGGGACATATATTAGCCTACACATCAGATTAAACAGTTTATAAAGGTACAAATAATTATTTTGTCGAACGTGTTGACGAACCTAGTGTGTACCCAGCTTAAGACGGCGCACAGTGGCCCGTTTTGACTTTTTTGCTTGCAAAATTAATATCTTCTAAACAAATAAAGACATTGCCACAATTTTTTTTTATCTTGAAGGAAATTTCCAAGGCTATGAAAATTGTGAGTTTCAAAAAAAAAAAAACTTTACAGGGTGTTTCAGAATTTGGTGTTAAAATAAGAAGTTTTAGATAAGGTTGTAAACATAATGGTATTTTGATTACAATCGTCAAAAATCAATTTCTGAAGTAATCTGAGTTAGGTGACACAGTGGGGAAAAAGGAAAGGAACCAATTCGAGTGAAACAGTAGGGAGAAAAGTATTTTTTTTTGTTTTTTATTTTTATGCAATTTTTTTATTTTTCTTTATAGAAGAGTACATTTATAATGTATTTCAGTGATATATTACAAGTCAAACAGTGGAAAAAGATAAAAGTAACAAATTAAGACATAAAAAACACTAGATTTCTTTAAAACTATCATCTAAATCCGGGGTAATTTGTAATAAACTCATCATTTCTGGAGAGTATTGTTCTTGCAGATCTTTTTGGTTTCTTACATGCCTTAAGGAAGAAATAGGTGTTTTTTTCTATGCAATTTGAAGTCGAAAAAGTGTGCAAAAAACAGTGTTTCAAAAAACATTAAATTAAACAATTAAAAATTAAATTTTTTAGGTAATTTTTTTTTTAATTTTTGGTTTAAATATTTACACAGCATTTGAAAAAAAAAAAAAAAAATAAAAATCAAAACGTTTTAGGAGCCCTCTTCCTAGTTTTAACACTCAAAGCTAAGAAAAAAAATAAAAAAACAGATTTTTTTTTTTCATAGTAAAAAATTATTTACTTTGACTTGCTCTATAAGGCACACCAATAACCCAAATTGAAAATTTTTTTCGAATACTCGAGCTCCAACCATTTGTGAATCCAGTGATCTAAAAGTTTTTCATTATCGACCCACCCGAAAAATGAATATTGCAAGCACTTTTGTCTAAATGGGCCACTGTGCGGCGTACACATGATTGGTATTATTTTTGTACTGTGTTGACGAATATTCCTTAATACGTCCAAGGCAGTTTCTAATGTCATTTCTAAAGTAAAGGATGCATTTATTGGATTACAGCTATGGATTCTGTAGGCTGATTCAAATACTTGTTCTAGCCCACTATCACTATAAAATATTATCGCAGTAGGGAACTGTGGCGTATACGTAATGTTTTTGCTTGCGATATAGCTACTATTATTATTATTAACGGTACCTGCCATAGAACGGTTTTTTTTTTAAATCCGATTTACTCCGAAGCTACTTTTTCGATTTCAACGAAACTTTTTGTACAGAAGCATTTTTTATATAATTTTAATATATAAGCCAAAAATTCAATTTAAAAAAAAATAATTTTTGGATTAAAAAAAAAAATTGAATTTTTTTTTTTGAAAAATCAAATTTTCGAAAACGGGACATTGAATTTTTTTGAAATTTCGTTTCGATGTTGATCAGTGATTTCCACAAAATGGCATACCAACTTTATTTTAAAACTTTTTTTCCAAAAAAATATTTATAAAAAATTAGTTTTTTTAAAAAAACGGCTCTAACGATTTTGTGTACACATACTATTATTTATTAAGGTATTGAATTTATTGTATCATAGGTATTATATATTCAAGACTTTGAGTACATCAAAATATTATATCTTCCACTTTAAATTCAAAAATACATATTCGAACTGTTTCTCCTGTCGGTCGTTCCCAAAATCATATTAAAAATTCTCTTTTTTAAAACATTTTACTTACAAATCATTTGAAAAGTTCTTTTAAATTCGTTAAAAGATCTGTTTTACCCAGAACATTGCATTGAAATCGGACAAAATAAAGAAAAAAGAAAAACGAATGAAACACTCTTCTTTGAAGCTCATTTTCTCCTCAAATGCACTTGCTTCTGGCTGTGAAAGTTTTGTAGCTTGTAAAAATGTGATGTTATGAGATCCTTTTTTTAGTCCTTTTTTACTCATTCTATAAGTGGTGACTCTTTTAACATTGTCGTTTGTTCCTTCATCTGCTTTGGTAGTAAATGGAAATGGAGAACGACAATATCAAATGTTTCCAATTTTTTTTTTTTTTTTTTTGAAAATTTTCTGTGGCCCAAACAAAGATGTGTGTTAGTTTCTTTTTGTAGTTATTTTATATTTTCATAATGTGCCTTTGTGTATCCTTTAGTTTCGTTTGATTTTCTTTTTTTTTTTTTGTATTTTTGGCTTGGAACTGTTTTTGATAGGATTGTTTTTTTGTGAGTTTGCCAAATGTGGGTTTTTATATATTATTTGACTCTGCCGCCCACCACTTTGCCACGCTGAACAATTCTTATTATTACCAAAGCTATTGACTTCATCTGTTTGTGTGGGTGTGTAAATATAGTAAGCCTTATATTCAACTATGTTCAACTTTGTCCTTCGTTTTAAAGAGTCTCACCCCAGCTTCAGCAAATGATGGTAACAGCAGAACATAGAGTAGAGCAGCAGCAGCAGGAACTATAAATGTGTGCTAGCTGGTGTGTGCTTTGTGTGATGAAAAATGTCCTTGCAAATAGAGCAAGAGAGAATTCTTACATAATGCGATGATATTGTAGGCGGATAAATTTCCCATCGAGAGGAAAATAGGTTTGTTAGAGTTTTTCTTTCCATCTCGAATATCTACATTCATTCCCCCCCCCATACTTCGCGTGCATTATTGGTCCTTGAAAGTTGTCCTACTCGCTCGCTTCCACCATATGAATTTACACTCGTTGTTGTTGTTGTTGTTGTTGGTACTATAATGGCGGATGTGTTGACTTTGCATTCACTTATATGAAAAAAATCAGATTGCCAAAGCATATATTTGCGTTCCATGGGTAATTTATTTTTTTTCTGCTTTTTCCTCATTGAATGGTATAAAATGATCTCGAATTCAATTGAATGTTGTATACTTTTGTAGAGAAGGAGAGATTTCTAAAGAAAAGAGCAAACGTTAACGATGTAATTATTTTTGGTTTTGTGATAGTCCTTGACATAAGTTTAACTCTATCCAAAAGGAAAATAATATATATTTTGGAAAACTTATACTAATAGTACCTGATTTGAACCGACCTTGGAAACGATTCTATAAAACATGGCCATGACTTTTGAGAAACGATTTGCAAAACACTCGATCAAAAATTACACTCAGATAGATATTAAAGTGATATTAGAAAAAGTGAACCTATGTCGGTATAAACATAAGTTATACCCGCTCAATAAAAATATTTAAGTAGGTAGAGGTAATTTTTGGCCAAAACTTAATAATTTTCAAAAAATTCAACTTTTTCTAGCCAAGATCTAATAAGGTAATGGATTTAACAATGACTGAATATCCCAAGTGGTGCTCATCCTTGCTGAACTGTTAAGTTAAGCCTTAGCAGTTTTCAATGTTAGCCTCATGCTTAAGCACTCTCCTAGTAAACCAAGTGTCGATTTCTAGAGGAAATTAGTTTTTTTTTTGTAAATGTGTTGTTTTATTCAAAGTTGAAACAACATTGATATAACTATATTTCATATTTGAAAAACTTAAAATTAACATGATTTCACTTTGATTTTAAAAATTTCTCATCTTCAACGCAAAATCATTTCGAAAAATTATTAAATTAAACTGATTTAGATAAATTGAGTAAAATGTTAAAATGATATATGGGCCAAAATACTATTTAGTGCCTAAAAAATGTCCCTTTTTTTTAATTTAATTTTTCTTGAAGAAAAAGTACAAATAAGTAGAATTAAAAAACTAACATTATTTACTTTTACAAGTTTGAAACCCAAATTTGGATCGAATTGTTTACAAATCACGGTAACATTGTGGTTTATCTTGGTATTTAAAGTTTTAAAGCTGATTTCACTGGTCTGCAAAATTTAACTTTTTTTTTCTCCTTCAAATAATTTTTTGATATTATGAAAGATTAGACTTTCCTGAATCTAAATCTGGTTTCAGAAAAATTCTATCAGGTACCATTTTTGTAAAAATGATTTTTGAAAAATGTGGGTAGTTTCTAAAAAACCAACCTTTTAGATTTATTGGAACTCGTGCAAAATTAAAACTATTTGTAGTATTGAGATCAAATTTGGAGCACTTATTCCTCGTAGTATGGCCTATCGACTGACACCAAATATGTCCTTTTACATTGATGTTTACTCATATTTTAAAATACTGATTTATAAAAAAAAGCAGAAATATCGAAATCCTTTACTTTTTAGTAAATCCAACATGAACAAAAACACCTTAATTAAGAAAAATGAAAAATATCAACGCCCATTATATTTAAAATATGTAAAGAAAACCATAATAAAATACATTAAACAAAATTTTTACGTGTTTTGTTTATATACATACTATTTATCTATTTAGAAATATCTTATTTGTAATAAACCATTCGATAAACTGCCTTGTAAGGCTTCAGATTTGTTTCTCCTAGAAACAAAAGTATACTTTTTTTATAGTTTTTGATGTGCTGAGTTAGAATCCGAAGTCAAAAAAATTCTATCACGTAAGGATTTTAAGATATTAGCATTAAAAAATCACAAAATCAAGTTTTTTCTTAAAAAATCTCAATAAAAACTACTATATCTCACAAACTAGAGCTGAACGAAATTTTTTGAGTTCGGATTCAAAATCAGCACATTAAAGTCCATTAGAAAAGTATATTTTTGTTCTAGGGAGAAAGATATATTAATTTTTAGAGATCAGTTTTTTTTTTATGATAAGATATGCCAAACCTACTAAACTTACTTAAATTAAGATATCTCGGAGAAGAAAAGAGATATTGGGAAGATTGAAACTGAATTTGAAAGAAAAAAATAAGTTCTTTTATAAACCGTAACAATTTTAATTGAAAAATATTACATTATGCCAAAATATTTCTTCGAAAACAGCAAAAAAATGGGTTTTTGAGATTTTCTAACGGGAATATCTAAAAAACCTGACGTGCAAGATCAATTCTGACCTCGGATTCGGAATCATCATACAAAAATCCTTTAGAAAAGGTTAGTTTTATTTAAAGAATTATTTCCTTGCAGACCAGTGTTTTTGGTAATAAACTATTAAGAATATTTAATTGAAATTAATTTTTCTGTTATTTAACTTCATAGGAGACTTACGTTGTTTCTATAGTTTCAAATAGGAAAAGGAATATCATAGAGCTTAATTATATGATTTTACAAATAAAACGGAAATTTGCAGTAAAGTAACGCAGTTGTTTGGTTTTGATCACTTTGTGCTTAAACTGTCATAAATATAGAAATATCATTCAAAACATATCGGTGCGAATGTTATTTTATAATAGAATAAATTATAACCATTCTATATCAACTAAAATATATGAAAATATATTGATAAAAATGTCCATTTTTTTTTTTACAAAATTCGCTGTCCAAAGGGACAACTTTTTAGGCACTTAATAGTATTTTGGCCCATATATTTACAGATACCTACATTTTATACAGTGGACCAAAAACACACCAAAATTAATGTATAAAATCTGTTAAAGTCATTGATTTTATGTGACGTAGGCTCCTGTTTTTTCCAAGCTATTTAAGGAGTTAACAAACACCGTTTACAAAAGTGATAACTAACCATTAATAAATTTGATAACCAAACATACTTACCTCAATAAGTGGCATCACAGAATTCTTCAATAATGAATAAGAAATCATATATACAATTTCTCGTCCAATTTAATTTCATTTTAAAAAATTTTTTCTTGAATAGGTCCTTCAAAAATAATTCCACTTACGTGTAACTCAGCGCAAAGTCCGCCATGTAAGCAAACTTCAATGAATTAATATTCCCTCTATAAACCGCAACCCGTATAATGGAAACTCTTTACTTATTTACATGTCATTTACCTAGCATTTAATTTATTTGAAGCTTAAGTTTCCAAGGTCTCGATTCCTTTGAGAGAGTCTTTCTCCTTTTCATTCGCAAATAATACTCACTTGAATTGCATTTTTCCTTGCAAACTGTAACCACATTCCATGTTTTTTTTTTCATTCTATTTATGCGTACAGTAATTTTTAATCCTTTGCTTCTTATAAGAGCATTTCCTCTTTGCATCGAAACAGGTTACAAAGGTAGCTGCCATTTTGTTATTTGTTATCGAAATATTCTCACACACAAAATCACAGTCACACACTCGTTTCGCAATGTTCCTTATATTTTTTCTGTGTGTAATGCAAACTGCGAATGCGAATTCAAATGTGTGTGCTGTGCCCGTTCGTTTGCTTTAGTATATTCTCCTCCATTCATTAAAATATCAAACATGGAAAATCCCTTTCGTCCTTGTTGGCCCCTATTTTTTACCTTTTTTTTCCACCCAGAGCAAAGTCGTCGATAATAAATCTCAAATTGAATACGTTTCCATGCCATTCACCGCCATAGCATTACCTTTCTACCCATACCTTTTTCACATTTTTCACTCTACGAAAAGTCTCTCTACCTCTCCTTCAGGTAAGTCGGTCTTTTTTTCAGTAAAAAAGCTGGAAGAAAGGACCCTTGTCGAATGCCATAAATTATCGACAAAAAAGCTTACGATTTTCGCTTTTGTGGCTTTCAATTGAATGTTTGGTATGTCCTTTCACGTTCGTTTATTTGTGTTTTTTTTTTTTTTTATTTTCTTCATTTTATTTTTGTGGTGTACTTTGGTAGACGAGTGCAAGAGAGTCCTTAATGTGGCTTCTTATTTCAGTGGAAATAGCTACTACATTGTCCTCGTTTATATATATGGACCCATACCAACTAAGGAAGAGATTTCAAGCCCTGATTTAAAGAGTTTACCTTTTCAATAATTCTAATCGTTTGATGGTGGTGATGGTAAGGACGATATGGGTATAGAAGAGGAGATCCTTGAAAAGAAGGAAAAACCTCTTTTGGATGCAATCTTTAACTCCTTCCATATTTTTCTGCAATCAATGTTAAACCCCAAAAGTTCGATTTGAGAGGATAGCTGAAGGAACAAAAAAAAAAAACAAACACACACACAAACATTCTACAACTCTTAAAGTGAACCAGGGAGTCGAATGTTAATTGAATTAATGAGAATTTATACCACATTCTGTTTTCCGATTTTCGTATGCCAAGCAGAAGCATAGACCGTCTTAACCCCTATAGGAGCAAATATACACACATATAGCTTTTGGTTCTCGTTAACTACTATCAAACTCCCTTCGAAATGCACTTGTGATTTCCGAAAGGAGGAAGTTTTCAACGGATGAAAATTTATTTGCAAAGCACTCAAGACTTTCTCTCTAGAAATATATAGAAGAGTAGCTTCAGCTCTTGGGGGACCGATTTCCACATGATGCCGATAAGGTTCAAGTTGTACCCCACAGTATCAGAAATTTAGAAGAACCGAAATGTGTTGTGTGAATTTCACCAAAAGTTGTTAATAAGAATCTTTATTAGTGTGGATCCTGAATAAGTATTAAAAATTGTTGTTATTTTTGAGTGATTTTCAATAAATAACAACAAAAATATTAACAACACTAACAATTCCTATATCACCCACAACACATGTAACAGCAACAACACTAACAACACCAACAACACCAACAACATCAACAACACCAGCAACACCAACAATACCAACAATACCAACAACACCGACAACACTTGCAACACCAACAACACCAACAACACTAACAACACTAACAACACCAACAATACTAACAACACCAACAACACCAACAACACCAACAACACCATTAACACCATTAACACAAACAACACCATTAACACAAACAACACTAACAACACCAACAACACAAGCAACACCAACAACACCCACAACACTAATAACACCAACAACACCAAATACACCAACAACATACAAAACATCGGAAGAGCAACATGAAAACATGGGGACAAGGGGAAAAGGTGACAGGGTAACAAGGCGATAAGATGACAGATCTTCAAAACAACACTTTAAATGCATAATTTCTTTGGTGTTGTCGGTAACTGTCATGCATCTGAAATTCCTTTTCATTTATATCTCAGTCCCATAAACTTCTGCCAAAAACAAAATAAAACTTTTCCACCAACAACCCACGTAGTTTCTTGCTGATGATGTTGATGGTAATTGTGTAAACGCGAGGCTTTTCAAAGCAGCCTTAAAACAGTACATGGTAGAAGTTGGGAGACGTTTGCCCAAAAACCGTATCTAGACAAAGACATCTTTTCATTTCAAAACCTCTCGCTCCATTCGTTTGGTGGCGGCGCGGCGGCGGCGATGGTAGCGGGTTTCATCGTCATCATACCCCTTAAGGGGTTATTGGATTTTGCTGATGAATTTGGTTTTGTGGTAATGATTTAACATGCATATACTGTTATCTGACGGAACGAGAGAGAAAAACAGTGCTTCTAGGGAGCAACTTGAGGCTGCCACTTCAAGTTAGAGTAACAACCATTAATCTGTAACAATCGCTTGTTCGAGAGGTTGCATAGAGCAATGGGAAATAGAAATAACAAAAAAAAAAAAAAATTGAAATGCAACTTTAACTCTCACAGTCACACAGCAGAGAAGAAGTAAATGGCATTCACGCTCTTAAGTGGAGGCGAGGCGCACAAAACTTTTCGGATGCATTTTAATTGACTTTTTTGCGGTATTTAATTTGGCTTTAGGGGAGCTTTACAAATCAGCTAGCTACGAGTATATGAGGTATGGAGAGAATGTATAGTATTTTTTTTATTTTTTTCGTAAAATTTTTCTCCTATAACGACATTTGTTTGCAAACTATATTTAAGGGGGGTCTTTTATGAGCTCTTTGTTAAATTCAAATTTAAGAGCTACTTGACTTTTGAGATTTGAGAATTCAGTTTCAAGAGTCTTCAAATATTTGTATTCATTTAGGATTCAGTGGAAGAATTTGGTTTTTATTTTTTTCTTTGGTAAGTTTATGAATAAATTAAACCTTTGAAGTTGGTATTGTTCCATATTTTGTTAAAAAAAAAAAAAAAATAAAGACATCTCAGGTCCAATTTCTTCCAATGCCATTTTTACTGATTCAAATGGTAATTCTCATCTTTCTTGTCCTCCTGTTTGAACTGGATCAACTACTTCACCTGCTATTTTTTCTTTTATACCAGTTTTTGATGTTATAAATTTACCAACCGCAAATAATCCTGATTCTACTTTTGTTAACCCTTTCGAACCCAAAAGCTGTGAAAATCAATATTAAAAAATGTTTTTTTTTCAGTATTATCGTGTCAAAAACATCACAACTAAGAAATATAAATAGAAAAAAGTTATTTTCTAAAATAATAAATAGCAAAAATAATGTGTTACTCTCTTGTTACATGTAAGTAAAATATACTCATACTGCCTATGACCACCAAAAAAGTCGGACAACTGAGAAAATAACTTTTTATAGAACAATAATGTACATATGCTACTTCTTCTAAGCCAAAAAACAAAACACTTTCTGGATTAACATTTTTTTATATCTCTTTTTCAAAATTATGACCATATAAAAAAAAAAAGTTTTTGCAAAAAAAAAACAAAAATGTGAATTTCAGTCAATTTTTCGATACAAAAAAAATATAAAAGTATGATATTAGACTAACTTTTTGAACTAATCCAGTAACTAGGAATTATTATCTTTTAATTAAGCCAATGAAACCTAAAAAAAATTATTGAATGGGAATATTTTTTTACGATTATTTAAATATATGTAACATGAGAGTAACGCTGCACAGTGTGGGAATTCGCTCATTTAGCGGAATTAAATTAATAGCGCTTACAGGTTTAACTTTCTGAGAATTCTTTTTTTGCAAGATTAATTATAAATATATCAATAATGAAAAATAATAACAATTATTTAAATATCTCGTCAATTTTTTTATGTACAGAGCTCTGAAAGTACAAGTGGACTCATTTTTAAAAGTACTGTACGGTCACAAAAAAAAATTTACCATTTCTTTTTTATAATATTATTAAAAAATAAGTACAATAATGAGTAGAAGTAAGATTAATAACATATTTACACACATTTACAGAGCTCTAAAAGTACACGTTTTTGGCACCTAGATAGACCCTCTTTAAAAATTAATTTTGCACAGAAAAAAAACTTTGTATTCATTTTTGTTGGTAATATTTATAACTATTACATACGAAAATGAAATAAAAATAATTTGATATGCATAATTAGCCAATTTTTTGATAAACGGAATTCGGAAACTACATAAAGGTTTACTGGAAACATTGGGTTTTTTTGCAGGACTCATCAAATTCTTTTTTGTTTTATCTTATGATGGTCTGCTATCATAATATGAGAAAGTTATTTCATCTTAGACTATTTACAGTAGTCTTAAATACTCAATGAGTCGTGAAAAGTATGTGAATTTCAAGCTTCCACAGTTTCGATCGATTTTAGCCCATATTTCACTGAATCTTTAACAAAGCGTTCTTATAGTTGCCATAAATAAATTTATTGTATCTTCAGAAAGCAGCACATTATCTAAGCCACGAATTATAAATGACCAAGCACTTGATTATTAACTTAGGTATGGAAATATGAAAACCCTGTTTAAAAGAAAAAATTTAGAGCAAAGTAATCACTTCCACCAAATAAACAGAATAAAAATCGCCAACTGCAACTTCAAAGCTGTTTTTTTTTTGTTTACATGATCCCCACCTAATAATGCTTTTGTTATCACTTTCTACAATCTATTAGCTTTAAGAAAAACCGGTTTTGGCATCAAACAAGGCAAGTAATTTTTCGAATTAAATTCCGCTAAATTCGCGAAATCCCACACTGTGCGCTGGTAAGGAAAGGGTTAATAGTCCCAAAGCTTCAAAAATCCTCTATTAAAACGCTTCCATGGAAATTCTTGTGGTTTACCATTTTGTTTACAGTTTTTCAATGTATTCTACGAATAATCTTTCAGTTCCTATACCTTGAACAATAAATAATATCAAAGAATTTTTTCATTATGAGTGCAACCAAGTTTTTTTTTGGTTTAAAACTCAGAGATAGATAGATATGGTGTACCTACATTGATTCCTATTGACAAGGACCGTGCCTTCAAAAAGGTTGCACTGGAACTACACAATCCTTTTTTAATATGGTGAGAAAGTATTCAAATTTTTTTTTTTTTTTGGAAGTATTTGAAGTTCAAAGTTCTTCTTGATGCGTTATATTCCGTGAGATTATAAACTTAGCGAAAGGCAAAAAATAGGAAGATAAAACTTGACTTTGAACAACTTACCTTCACAAAGAGAAAATAACGCAGGGATAACTTTATTTCTGGGATATTTACCTACTTTATGTCTGGTATGCTAACAGAACTATAGTTATTTCTGGCGTTATTTTATCTCCGTGCAGAACCTCTGTTGCAGAAACCGAACAAATCGACAACATCTGTTGTAGTTATTAACTGTTTTGTTTTTAATTGTTTTTCCTGCTAATATTTCTTTAATAACTTCACATGCTAACTGTATTGGAGCTTTCCATTGTAACGTATATGAAATTTTTGCGACAAGTCGCAATTTAACAAATATAGTTACCATAAATTAGATACATAAGTTGCGTAACGTATGCGACATTAAGTCCACCACGTTTAAGCGTTTATTTTTACTTAAAACTTGATGAAAAGTTTGTATAGGTGAATATCGATTTAGGAGTTAAGTTCGCAAACACTTGTTAACTCTTGAGGAAGAGTTTTCTGCCTCTAAAGAAGTTTTTCATTGCAATAAATCCCATTTATTACTCTTTTTCCTAATTATAAAAAGTTACCATTTTTCATGGAATGCTCCATTACTCTTTGTCTTTTTATGCTTTGTAATTTCAACAACTTCCACTTCTAGTTTTGCTAATAGTGTTATGACTGCTGATGCTGGTTCAATTTATTTAGCAAGGAACTGGTACTTCTACTGATGTATCATAATTTCGTCACTATTGATTTTATTTCTTCTACTACTTTTTAGTGCTTATTCTTCTGCTTTAACAGTTTTCACTGCAGTTCCTATTCCTTATACTGTTTATTCCTCCAATACTATTGAAACTACTTCAACTGATTTAAGACAGGCATGAAAGAACTTTATTTTTAAGTAGCCTAGGCCTTATTACCCACACAAACTCTACACGATTAAACTGATGATGTTTTACAGTTTTTTGACAGCTAAACACACCAAACAGACTTGTTGATTATACAGTACATATTATGCAACGGGAAGGAGTGATTTTTCTTCTGAAACTTAAGAGCAGCGAGAAGATTTTTAAAGTATTATTTTTTAAAAATATTATCAAGCTATTGATGTGGTCACACCTCAATTAAAGAATATTTATGTTTCTTCACCGTACCTCTATGCAAAAATACCTACATATTTGAACTACTGCCTCTTTCGCTAATTCAGCTTTCTATTCAATTACTGCTTCTACTGTTTTAACTAAAACTACTGGTACTAGGTACTGTTTCAAGTGCTTTTACAATTACAGCTTCTTATGCAAGTTCTACTAGACACTGCTACAAGTTCAGTAATTTAAACTTCTGCTTTGGATACAAATATTTCTGATGCTTCTCCTTCTTATACAGATTCTTCTGCTACTATTGCCCTTTTGTTTTACTGTGTTTACTAATTCAGCTGGTATAATAGATTCGGCTATACTTGTTCAGATGTTACTTCTTCTAATGTCAACTATTTCAAATCATATTCAAGTGTTTAGCATTTCAAGAGATATTTTCTGTTTCTGGTGCCTGTTATGCTTTACCTAATTTTTCTGCTACTATAGCCTTTACTTCTTTTACTGTTAATATTTCTGCTTGTACTATTTCTGTTACCACAAACTATAAATATGTTAATTTCTTCTCCTTCCACTACAACTTCTGATGGAATTGCTAATTGCTAGTAGTACTGATTCATTCTGCTGATTTTTCGCTTTAGCTGCTTCTTCTGCTTATAGTTCTACTACCTTACAGCATAGTAAATTACACTGGTTAACAAAATTAAACTTTTTTTTTGTTGCCAAAACAAAAATATACTTTTCTGAAGGTTTTCAGTGTTCTGAACTTGAACTCGAATCCGAAGTCAGAAAAAATTAAACAGCTCCCGTTTTTTGAAATATTACCGTTAGAAAATGCTGAGCTTCGGAAC
The DNA here is from genome assembly GCF_945859705.1 of Episyrphus balteatus. Lineage (NCBI taxonomy): Eukaryota > Metazoa > Arthropoda > Insecta > Diptera > Syrphidae > Episyrphus > Episyrphus balteatus. Next base: position 9,512,958 of record NC_079134.1, on the reverse strand, counting down.
TTATTTTTGTATGTAAGAAAAATTGTTTGAGTACATTTAGTAACGGTTTCTATAAGAACTATTTTCCATCTCTCAAGATCTGTTTCAGTCTTTCCGATATCTTTTTTACAGCTCGAGATATCTACCATAGATAGCATTTTATATCTACCATATAGAAATTTTATAACGCCATTATCTCGTTTATAATATATGAAGCCAAACCCACTTACTTCATTTTAAGATATTCCGGGCAATATAAACGATATTGAATAGTTTTAAACAGGTATCGAAAGATGGAAAACAGTTCTTATAGAAACCGTAACTAAATATGCTCTAACAATTTTCTTTACGCAAAAGAATAAGGTCCGAAGAGCTCAAAAAACGTTTTTTTGCATTTTCTATTGGTAATATCTCAAAAAACGGGAGTTGGTTAGTTGTTTCTGACTTCGGATTCGAGTTCAGCGCACCGAAAACCTTCAAAAAAGTATATTTTTAATTCGGCAACAAAACCCTATTAAAAATTATTATTTTTGTGTATGAACCAAATTTTTTTTTTAAAATGGTACCTAACTAAAATTCAGGGTTGAACACAATTACTTCCAAGATATTATTCTATCTAACCCGGAATCAATTAAAAATACATCTTAACTGAAGCTTTTACCACTAAATTTGGATCAGGAAATATACTTAACTCATATAACGTCCTCGTGTCATGGCTAATCTCAAAGTCTTCCGAATCATATAAAAAACCGAATTCCCAATAGAACAAAAAGTCATAAGCTCACAAGATTTGTTTCCCAAAAGAAAAAAAAATTAAACCAAAAATAAATTTAACTATGCCAGCCACTCCTTCCCAGAATCCACTTTAGGGTTCTATCTATTCCTTGTTTATTTTTTTTGTTTGCGGTTATTAAATAAAACAAATATGTTAAATTCTTGGACCAGCTTTATTAAAATAACAAAGAAGAAAAAAAAATGAATGTTTCTCATCCAATACCCAAACCCAAACCCTGTGTTGTCAAAGATAAACGATCCATTCTGCTAGGGACGTCTAACAAAGCCCCTGCAGCTGAATCAAGATTATTATTTACGGACTTTGGTAAATCCCGGCCAAACACAAGAAAACACATCCACCAATCCACTCAAAAAGGAAAAATGAAGAAAAGAGAAAAAAAGAAAAAAAAAAAATAACACAAAGTAGGAAAATATAGAATTTGTACACTCTGGCAGAGTTTGGTCGACGGACGAACACAACACATTGACTTCCTTCCTGGCCATCACACTCCCCCATAAAAGCCGCCAACCTTCCGCATTCATATTAATATCCGTGATGTCCTTTTTTATGAGAACTCTTCTTGTGAAACTCATCGCCGCCCTTCTTGTCGTGCTCCTCTTTGTGGCCCCAGTGTTTCTTTTCTTCATTCTCAGCCTTGTGTCCTTTGTGGCCGTGATGGTGATGACCCTTCTTGGTGTGGCCCTTCTTCCCATAGTCATCTTCATGGTGGGACTTCTTGTGATGACCCTTCTTGTGGCTTCCGCCCTTTTTGTGTTTCTTTTCCTCCTTGTGGGCACCGTGTTTCTCCTCGGAGCCTTCGTCGTGGCCCTCGTCGTAGAATTTCTTTTCCTTTTTGTCCTCGTTCAGTTTGTGAATATGGTGTTTGCCCTTAATGGAGTGACCCTTCTTAAAGGATCCGTGTTCTTCGAATTCGTGTCCTTTTTCCGCCTTGTCGCCTTTTTTATGCTTCTTATGGTGACCACCTTCGTTTTCGTGTTTTTTCTCGTACTCATCCTCTTGTTCGTGTTCGCCTTTTTTGCCCTCCTTGTCGTGGTGACCCTTCTCACCCTTGGCATAATGTTCGGACTTCTTTTCGCCCTTCTTACCCTTTTCGCCTTTGTGAGAATGATGCTCTTCGTGGGATTCCTGGCCATCGCCTTCTTCCCATTCTTCGTCTTCGTGCTCGTGTTCGTGGTGCTTGGAAGCAGCCACTTCTAAATCATGTCCAATGGATGACGACGACGAGGAGGAGTCATCGGCATGGACTGGGTCACATGCCAGTGTGAACAAGTACAAGACACAACACGATATGCAGATCCATGTTAATCGATTTTGTGGCAGCCGCAATGGTGGCATGTTCGTTGTGCTAATTCCTTTTGGGTACAGACACCGAAGTGCGTGTCGGCGGAGGCTTTTAAAGTGAAAATAATGTTTGGTTGAGGCGGAAGTGTTGGTTGGTTGGTTGGTATAGTGGCTCGTTGCTGGTGGCTCTGATGATATGGTTGCTGGTCTAGTTTCAAAATCAAATCGATGGCTATAAGAGTTGTAAAAAGGAAAATTGCTTTAAACCACAAAAGAGGTGTCATAATTTTGTGTAAGTCTTCAAAAAAAAAAAAAAGACAAAACAGAAGAAATGTGTACACTCGCAGTGTGGTATTGTTGCAGTTTCGATCAATGAACCATGTAAGTGTGGTCACCCATTGTATAATTTGGTGCTAAAATAGTTTCATTCATATTTGAAGTTAATGTAGATTTGCACTGGGTGCTGTTTGGTTAAGAAATTTACATCAGAAATGAGTACCTGCTGAAGTTATCTTTTGTATTTTCTTCTTATGAAATAAGAAAAACTTACTTCACGTCACACGGTCTTACTAAAGAAGCAATAAATTCTAGTTTTTGGTTTTTTTTTTATTCATTTCACTTTTAAGGTGTGCACAGTAACAGTAACTCAACTATTTTCTTTTTTTTTATAGGTAAGTTAAACAATTAAATTCAATAAATTTTGGACTAGGTTTACTGAGATGGCTGTCCACTATAAAGCATGATCTTAGATAGCAGACGTCAATATAAATCACATGGGTTTGAATAGTGTGTATCAGAATCAATAAATCGATAAAACCAAAAAATCAACGGGTTTGGAACTAACCATACATTCTGTGATCTTTGGCTCTAAACGCTTTTCTATTGAGCAAATATGTATTTTCTAGTGTGAAACAAATTTTAACCTATTTTAATATGTCCACACTAGTTATGTCGTTTTCGGATAATTCTTTAAAATACCACTGTACGATGAATTTTCTTGGGGAAGTTGGGAACTCTGAGTGCAGTTTTGGTACTGATAACTAGTGGTGGGAACTATCGAATGATTTGAACTATCGATATTTAGTAACTGAATGATTTGAACTATCGAATAGTTCATTCATTCATTCATTTATTCATTCCAATAAAAACTATCGAATAAACTATCGGATAAAAACTATCGAATAAGCTATCGAATAAAAAAAACTATTCGAATGAGAAAACTATTGAATAAAAAACTATAGAATGAAAAAACTATTAGAATTTAAATAGTAACTGAATGAATGATTTAAAACTATCGAATAAATTAATATTTTACAACTATCGATAGTTTGATAGTTTTTATTTGATAGTTCCCATCACTACTGATAACCTAATTGTTTGGAATCGGGCATGTTAAACTTTTTGTAGGTGGCTGCAAGCTCGGATTAATAACGAGTGTACCTACAGGTCGTAAGTATTTGCAGTTCTTGAAACTTTTCTAAATCTTTACGGGGCTCTTGTTAAAAAAAAATTAATTTTAATTTAAAAATAAAAACAATACGGGAACATCGGCAATTTTTAACTTATAGAGGTTAAAGTATTTTTAATTAACGACGTTTGAAAAAAAAGATCATCAAAATCAGAGCTGTTCAGCGGGGTTCACTAATATTTCCATTTTTTGAGCTTTAGTTACTCCACTAAGACACTAACTATCATAAATTCTGTCCATATTTTCTGCTATTTCCATTTTTACTTGCGATATACAACAATAAGCCTCTAATAATACTTACCGAAAATAAAAATATGCAACAACAACTCAATGCACATTCCTCTTCGCCAATTGCCTCTCACTCTACACATGAGGAGCATAAAGAAGAAGCTATCGTGCTAATAAACGACGACGACGATGACAACGATGCTGCAAGCTCTGTTGCGTTGAATGGAATTAATTCTACCTCTCTTATAATTCACAGAGATGATCTAGTAATGAATTCTGATTCGAAAGCCGTCAATTTTGTTATTGCTAATAAGACTGTGGATGCGGGTGTAAATAACGAAATCCGTGAGGAAACAGGTACTGAGAGTGGAGTGGATCAGCATTTAAATAAAGAAACTGCTGATTCTGAGCGTGTGTGTGTGGATGATGATGGCTCTGAAGAAATCAATGCTGTTGATGGTTGTAGACTAGATGATAAATTACCTAAGCCTAAATCACCTTTTGTACCTCAGGCTATGAGTAACATTTTCAAGGCTGGTTTAAATATGGATGAGAATGATCTTAGAATAAATGTTTTCTGTAGAATGAGATGGTTTCATATATCCAGTTTCAGGAAGGAAACAACAACCGAAAACATTACATCTTTTATTCAATCGAAAACCCAAATCGATGCATCCTTTTTCCATTGTTATAAGTTAGTTATGCACAATTGTGACGAGGATAAGTTAAAATTCGTTAATTTTAAAATTGGTACTCCATTGGAATATGCTAAGTCGATTTTTAACTCTGAGCTCTGGCCCAAGGGGATTCGCATTCGCCCGTTTAATTATAGACCAAAAAACGATGCGCCACCGGAAGTTCATATAAAGAGTTAGCTCATGAATTAACAAATATTTCCGATGCTGATGTTGCTGCTGATGTTGTTGTTGCCGATGCTGTTGATGTTGTTGTTGCTGTTGATGTAAATGTCAATAATTCTGATGTTGATAATATTGTCTCTGATGTTCCTGCTGCTGATGCTATTATTGTTGCCAATAAAGACAACTCTCTTGTTAATTATGATGTTATTGCTGTTGATGCCTATGATGCTGTTGATGCTGATTATGCTGTTGTTGCTGATGTTGCTGTTGATGTTGCTGTTGATGTTGATGCTAATGTTGATGTACAGAGTAATAGATCACTCGGTATATATTATCAAAATGCTGGTGGAGTAAGAACTAAATTAAATGATTTGTATTTGTATTTTGCTTCGCATGATTATCAAATAATAGTATTAGTTGAAACCTGGCTTAATGAAAGTCACCTCACTACAGAGTTATTCGATTGTAATCAATATGCCATTTATCGAAAAGACCGTTGTTCATTAAAAACTGGTTGTAATCGGGGTGGTGGGATTATTATTGCCGTTCGGGCCAGTTTTATATCTAATCAAATCGAGTTGTTATCGAATCAAAATATTGAAAACTTTTATGATATTGATCAAATAATTGTTAAAGTAAACATAAGAAAAAATCTAAACTTATATATCTTTGCAAGCTACATCCCACCTGGAAGCCCCTTAGATTTATATAACTTTCATTTGGAAAATTGTCTTTCTTTGTTATCATCCATGAATTCTAGTGATCACTTTATTTGTCTAGGAGATTACAATATTGGAAATGTAAATTGGAAATTTGATGCTGATGAAAAATGTTTAATTCCTTTTGATGTAAACACTGAAATTGAAAGTTTAGTAATTGATTTTTATAGTCAGTTTAACTTATTGCAACTTAATAATATACCAAACTTATTAAATCGTATATTGGATTTAGTATTCGTTGATAATGAATTAGAAGCAAAAATCGATAAAGTTGACTGTCCTGCAGTTGAAAATTCACAGCATCATTTTTGCCTACTAATAGAGTGTAAGATCTTAGTTTATATACCAATTAGTAAAGAAAATGTAAAGTTTTACGATTACAAGCATGGTAACTTTGATGCAATGAATGCTTATTTAAGCTCTATACCATGGGAAATTATTCTAAAGAGTCAAGATCTGACTCAAGCGTTTATGACTTTTAAATCTTACCTGAAACAGGCATCTGACATTTTTATTCCTAAGAAAATTAGCAAAAAGAATTCCAACCCACCATGGTTCAACAATAGGTTGTGTAATCTTAAAAATATGAAAAATAAGGCATATAAACGATATAAGAAAGATCCGAATAACTTAATACACAGTCAGAGCTATCTAAAAATTCAAAAATCGTTTGATGTTTTGAATAAATTTTTATATGATAAATTTGTAACAACTGCTGAATCTAAAGTCAAAAAAGATAGCAAGAGTTTTTGGAATTTTATCAACTCCAAAAGAAAATCGACTGGAATACCAAATTGTATGGAGTTTTCCGGTACGATATCTAGTGATTTGCCAACCATATGCAATCTTTTCGCTGATTATTTCGAATCGGTTTATTCAGCTACTGCTCCTATTAAGCTGCCTGATTTTTCTCCCACTAATGTGGTTGATTTAGGGATTATTCACTTAAGTTTATCAGAAGTATTAGAAGCGTTGAATGAGATTGATGAAAATAAAGGTGTAGGCCCAGATTCCATATCTCCTAAGGTCATTCGTAAATGTGCAACATCCCTTGCGCTGCCCTTATGGTTCATTTTCAATACATCTTTAAGAACAGGTCAATTTATAGATGAGTGGAAAACATCTTACATAACTCCGATTTTCAAATCTGGACCAAAACAAAAAATTATTAACTATCGTCCGATATGTAAACTGTCCATAATTCCTAAAACATTTGAAAAAATTGTATGTGTTAAACTAAATTCTATCACCAAACAACTCATCTGTGATTATCAACATGGTTTTGTGTCGGGGAGATCTACGTCAACAAATCTCATTATCTTATGTGATTCAGTGCTCAGGGGATTTGAAAATGGGCTTCAGACCGATATCGTTTTTACAGATTTTGCCAAAGCATTCGATAGGGTCAATCATGAAATCCTGATATACAAACTGTCCAAGCTTGGTTTCCATTCCGCATTTTTGAACTGGATATGTTCCTATCTCACTAATCGGATCCAGTTTGTAAGGGTAAACGAATCTGTTTCAAAATCTATAAAAGTAACCTCGGGTGTGCCTCAAGGCAGCCATATCGGTCCTTTATTGTTCAACCTCTTCATTAATGATATTCCAGACATCTTTGAGTTTTCCAATTGCTTATTATATGCCGACGATATCAAAATATTCAAAACTATAAAATCTCCAATAGATTGTTACTTGTTGCAAGATGATTTATCTAGTCTAGCGTTATGGTGCAGTAATAATCTTCTTTTTTTGAATGTCTCTAAATGTCAAACCTTTATATGTACAAGAAAAAACGTTCCATTTGAATATGACTATGCTATAAATAATATTATATTAGAAAAAGTGTGTCAAAAAAAAGATTTGGGAATAATTTTAGATCAGCGGCTCTCATTTACTTATCACTTTGATTATATGGTAAACAAAGCGTATAAGATGTTGGGATTTTTGAAAAGAAACACTAAAGAGTTCTCGGATTCTTTTGCACTTAGATCTCTTTATATAGCCTTTGTTAGGTCAACTCTGGAGTACTGTTGCGTGGTTTGGAATCCATACTATGATTCTCATTCGCATAGGATTGAAAGAATTCAAAAAAGTTTTACTAGATACTGTTTTTATAAATTAAATTGGAATATTGTAAAGCCCCAGTATAATGTTAGATGTCTGCTCTTTGGTATGCAATCGCTTGAGATCAGAAGGAGATATTTTTCAATTATGTTGGTAAAAGATTTAATCAATAGCCACATTAGCTGTCCCTATTTACTCGAGCGAATTAACTTTTACTTTCCTTGCAGGAGCCTTCGTGTAGGTTTTCACCTCACGGAGACCTTTTCAAGGTATAATTATGGAAGAAATGAACCAATTAATCGTTGCATCAGAGAAACCAATGTTGTTATTAATCTCATTGACATTTGTATGCAATGCTCTAGAGATACGTTTAAAAAGAATCTTATGTCAATATTAATGTTAAATTAGTTATTTGTTATATTTTATTTTTGTTTTTTTATTTTGATATTTTAATTGTTTGCTATTTATTATGTATCTGTATATATTTTTTATTTCTTTACTTTAATCTTCTATATTATTATTATTTTAACTTAATGTAATCTAAAAGAGATATTCTCAAATTGATGAAAATAAACTAAACTAAACTATAGGTACTATAGGTACGGTGACCATCCGTCCCGGTTTACCCGGGACTGTCCCGTATTTCTACAGCTTGTCCCGGGTTTTTATTTAAGAAACCTGGGACGTATAAGTGTCCCGTATTTTGTAATTTGTCCCGTGATTGTCCCGTATTTGCACATTCTCTGATTTTTATATTCAATATTTTAAATACTTTGCACGGAAAACAAGAAAACAGTGGTTGGAAATTAAAATTGTTCTAGAGTGCTGCTGAAGCAAAACGAAAAATGTTCAAAGTAAAAAAAAAAACGATTAAAAACTCTCCATAAATTCTAGCACAGGTAAGAATTTCGTTGCCTAAGCTGCGTACTGTGCAACGAAAAGCAAAATTTTCGTTGTGCTGGTTTTGTATGAAAATTTTCGTTTTGCCTCTAGACTAGGCTTTAGTTTTTTTAAATGTTCGTCAATTATTTAGTTCCAGCTTCTGTTTGTCAGGTTGGTACACCAGAAAAAATGTTTTCGAATAAAGAACAACATATGGAAGAGTAAAGAACCCAGATAAGTTTCAAAACTTTTAAGGACATGTTAAAAGTTGTGTTAAAGTTCATACAATTTCAAAACCATTTAAATAAAAATGTTAAAAAACAGCTCTCCCGATTTTGATTAAAAAAATATTTTTTTAGAAGTTATTAACAGACATTATTAAAAAACCATTTTCTTGATTTCTGATTTTGTAAACGACTTATGTAAATGATTTCAACAAAAACGCTCCCATAAAATCGTTAAGGAAATCTTGATATCAAAAAAAGGAAAAATTATGAAAACTCATTTAAAAAAAATTTAAATTTTTTTTGAAAAATCAATATTTTCAAAGCGATCCAACGAATTTTCTATCCGTCCCGGGTTTGGCTTCCAGAAATATGGTCACCGTAACTATAGGGCAAGTTTAGGATTCGTAAAAAAAATCGAACTCGAGATAACAATTTTACATGACATTACGATGATGGAGAATGCCAAAAAAGTGGGTCCGGCAATTCTGTCTGTCTGTCTGTCTGTCTGTCTGTGTGTCTGTCTCTATCTGGAGCTGCAGCCTAAACGAGTGAAGTGATTTTCTTCAAACTTGGTAGTTAGCAGTTTTTGGTGATTCCCTAGAGGGGAAATTGAAATTTTTTTTTTATGACCAAAACTAACGGTACCTGCCATATAACGGAAATAGAAAAGTTAATTTTTTCAAAAACGGCTCTAACGATTTTGATTAAAATTTTTGTGTGTAGTACTACACATAAGAGCCAACTTTTTAAATAATAAATTGCACGACTGGGGTCGCACGTACTTGCTCTTATGCTTAAAGTAACTATAATGTTAAAGCTTTTCATTCAAGAAATTTAAAATTTGATATTTTGAAGAAATTTCATAAGTAGTATAAAAAAATTAAATCTGTTTTTATAATTAATTAAACTCCGTTTTAAATTATCTTAAAAAAAATAAAAATATGCCATTTTATTTCTTGTATAAAAAGGTATTTTTAGAAAAAAATTTTCGAAAATTGTAGGAGCCGTTTTTTAAAAAAATAATTTTTTATATATAAAAATTTTTTAACATTTTTCAAAAAAAAAGTTGGTATGCCATTTTAAAGAAATAATTAATTTACACATAAAAACTAAATTTCAAAATTTTTCATTGATTCGTTTTCAAAAAATTGATTTTTCAAAAAAAAAAATTTTGAAATATTTTTAAAAAAACCAAAAATGCGTTTTTTGAAAATTTTCTAAAATTTTAATATTATCTTTACTTACACACTTTTGTATAAAATTTTTCATTTAAATCGGGTTAATGTTGTACGAGATATTCAGAAACGAAAAAAACCGTTCTATGACAGGTACCGTTAATAACGGTACAAAAAATATTTTTTTTATTTAAAAAGTTGGCTATTATGTGTAGTACTACACACAAAAATTTTAATCAAAATCGTTAGAGCCGTTTTTGAAAAAAATTAACTTTTCTATTTCCGTTATATGGCAGGTACCGTTAGTTTTGGTCATAAAAAAAAAATTTCAATTTCCCCTCTAGGGAATCACCAAAAACTGCTAACTACCATGTTTGAAGAAAATCACTTCACTCGTTTAGGCTGCAGCTCCAGATAGAGACAGACACACAGACAGACAGACAGACAGACAGACAGACAGACAGAATTGCCGGACCCACTTTTTTGGCATTCTCCATCATCGTAATGTCATGTAAAATTGTTATCTCGAGTTCGATTTTTTTTACGAATCCTAAACTTGCCGTATAGTACCTATATCGCAAGTAAAAAAAATATATTTTGTACCGTTATTAACGGTACCTGTCATAGAACGGTATTTTTCGTTTCTGAATATCTCGTACAACATTAACCCAATTTAAATGAAAACTTTTATACAAAAGTGTGTAAGTAAAGATAATATTAAAATTTTAGAAAATTTTCAAAAAACGCATTTTTGGTTTTTTTTAAAATATTTCAAAATTTTTTTTTGAAAAATCAATTTTTTGAAAACGGATCAATGAAAAATTTTGAAATTTATTTTTAATGTGTAAATTAATTATTTCTTCAAAATGGCATCCCAACTTTTTTTTTGAAAAATGTTAAAAAAATTTTATATATAAAAAACAATTTTTTTAAAAAACGGCTCCTACAATTTTCGAAAAATTTTTTCTAAAAGTACCTTTATATACAAGAAATAAAATGGCATATTTGTTTTTTTTTTTAAGATAATTTAAAATGGAGTTTAATTAATTATAAAAACAGATTTAATTTTTTTATACTACTTATGAAATTTTAAATTTCTTGAATAAAAAGCTTTAACATTATTGTTACTTTAAGCATAAGAGCAAGTACGTGCGACCCCAGTCGTGCAATTTATTTTTTGTGCTGTTGGATAAGGTATTCCGTGCTTCGTATGAAATCTTTAACAGTTTCCGTGGAACCTTATCTCTTTCACATTATTTCATGTATTAGCTTACGAATGAGAAAGGTGGCAGCAAAATAGTGAAAATTATGTCAGTGGATTTGAAGTCAACAAACAAAACAACTATTAGACCAATTGAAATAAAATTTAGATCAAAAAAAATTGTCAAAAATGAACTTATCGAAATTAACATATACATAGTTAAATAGGTAAAATAGTACATAAATTCAAGAAATAAAAAAAAAATTGTTACACTCATGAAACTTTTCAAAAAGTTTGCTTTTGGGATAAGAACCGTGTACAAAAAAAGTTTAAAAAAAGTTAGGTGGAAGGGTGTTTTTTCGCGGACAAGAGCGATGTAGTGAAGGTCAAAAATATACTGAAAAAAATTGTTTGTCGAATAGGTATCATCATATGACACATTTTTTCAAGGTACTTTTTGATGCTGTATCTAATGGCATAAAGTCAATACGATTGCTCTAAGAAAAGTTATTGCCGATTAAAAACAAGGGTGCTTGTTTTTTGACTTAAACTGGTAAAATATAAACGAAACCCATGTGAAAAACATGCTACACTAATTAAATTCGGGATGAAGGTTTTAGATAAAGAAGGGACAAAGGATTCATAAAGTTCTTACAATTATTTTTGGTGAAAGGGTGTTTTTTTTATGGTTTAAGTTGTGTGTGTGAAAGGTATATTATAACAGCTGATTTACATTTTATTAATTTTTAAAACTTGGTGTAAAAGTTTTGGTTGGTATAAGAATTAAGAATCTATAAAGTGTACAAAATTGTCTTGAGTGAAAGGCTGTTTTTTTTTTTAAAGAAATGATGAAATTCGGAATTAGTACCACAAAAACTGGGAAAAAATTGTTACACCAATGAAAATTGGTAAAAATGTTTGATTTATAACAGAAACCAAGAACCCAAACAGTCTATAAAAATATTTTAGGTGAAAGATTGTTTTTTTTTTGGGAAATAAGGAAAATCCTCGATAAGTCCGATAAAATCAATGGTATAAAAGTTACCCTTACGAAATTTATTAAAAATAATGTCTTTCCCATGAGAATTACGAATTAAACTAGGGTATATATTTTTTAAATGTGAAAGGGTGTTTTTTTAGGTGTAGAGAAAATATGGGTATATTTGAAAAAGTGTGTAATACTAGAGTAATATTAGTGGTACCCTATTGAAACTCAGCAATTATATGTATTACTTTTAAGATAAGAAACAAGAATCTAAAGTTTCTATAAAAATATCATGGTTAAAAGGGTGTTTTTTTTTTTTTTGAGTGAAAACAAAAATGATGGGTCACCCTAATGAAATTTGGTAAAAACATTGAATTTGGCATAGAAAGCAAGAATAAAGAGTTTTAATAAAAAAAATCTAGGTCAAAGGGTGTTTTTTTCGAAGAGACAGTTTCTTACACGGTTCTACATGGTTCATATCCCAAAAGCAAACTTTTTGCCAAGTTTCATGAGTGTAACAATTTTTTTTTTAAATGCCTCTTTTACCTGTACTAATAAATCACAAATCGTCGGCCTCATAAGAAAACCTCGTAACTCCCAAAATCAAAATTTTACAGGATAGACAAAAGAGTAGAGAAACAAGAGAGTAGTTGGGGAGGAAAGTGTTTTACAAAATTTGAATTTAAGTCTATTTAGAGTTTTCGGAATGACTTCAAATTTTCTGGGTTGCTGACATATTTTCTAAAAAATGGCATTCAAAAGTCATTTTCGAGGTTTCCTTATGAGACCTACGAAATGTCTTTATATGTATATTATGGTGGGTCAGAAAAAAAAAAATCGAAATTAGTTTTCGTACTCCAAAAAATCGATTGCTAGACACCTCTAGAATATAGACACCAAATATGAGCTCTTTATATTAATGGGAAGGTCCTCCGCTTCGCAGTTTGCCATTTTTAGCTCATATAAAAAGTAGGGTAGAGTTGCCTATTTGCGGCCGTCTCCAGTTTCCGGCCACCTTTCGGAAAATCGTTTTCCAAAATTTTGCTCTTATGCATACGAGTGAAAATTTAAAATAAACCCCTTTGAAATCACTAGTTATAACGATTTTCCGAAATGTGGCCGGAAACTGGAGACGGCCGCAAATAGGCAACTCTACCCTAAAAGGCGTTTTATCTAATATTATAGTATTAAAAATTCTTTGAAAGTTTTCGAGTGCCAGATGTAATTCCGTAAAAAAAATTTTGCCTTAACATAAAAAAAAAACAAAAACAGTATAGTTCTTTTTAAAAATTTATTCAAATTATTTTTTTTCACACTAAGGTCCAAATACTAAATTTATGAATCCGTCTATACTATTGGCATTAGTTCTTATTCTATTGGTTTTACAGGGTAGCTTGTGTGTTTAAAATGTTCCCAACAAGTAGATTTTATTAAAACTACTAGTTAAGCTCTATGAAACTATGAAAATGTCTATATTAAATTTCGTCAAGGTTACCCGTAGCATTAATGGAATCTAAACATAATAAAATAATATCCCAACTTGCAACTGGTTGTAAAAAATATTTTTCTTATTAATTCGTATATAAATTCCATGTTTCAGAATTTTTTTTTAACTCCATACACAACTATTCACACAAAAATACACATCTCATGATTTTTTACTAACTGAAAGATATATAAAAATAACGAAAAAAAAGGATAAGAAAAAAAAAAATTACTTAATTCCTGAATATAAAGCGGAAAAATGTCTTCTTCTGCTGTTTTTCAAGAACGTCCGTCCTCGCCATCATCATCATCGTCGTCATCATATCGTCGCATCGTAGTTAGTTCAACGTTGCCATTTTTTGTTTTTTTATTTTTTCATCTTTCGTTATCCTTCATGTGTATACCACAGGACCCAGGACTACACCACAAACCCATGAGAAAAATAAATTTTTCTCTTATCAAATTCACTAAACAAACCAACCAAACCCAAAATGCATGCATATGGATGCTCGAATAAATTTTCAACATCTCATCTCCAGAGCCACACAGCACATCTTTTCTAGTTTTTTTTCCCCCCCCTTCTTTTGATATTTTGTGTGTGTGCCTGTGTAAGGTTCTGCTGCTCTAACTTGGAGTATATAATGGCAATGTGTTACTACTGGATAAAGGGACCAACTTATAGGGTTGCCATATTTCACTTATTAATATTACTTACAACTAAATGTTAAAATTGTTTTTCAAAACGACTACATGGCAACCCTATTATAATTCAACAGGACTATTACTGAGAAGTACCCACATCCAGCATATATCTGGAAATGCACACACATTAACTCAGCGTTAGTATACTCAACTAAAAGTCCTCTCTCTTGCCATCATCACACCCAGATCTTTAGCGATTCTATATCATTACCATTTATTCCACAGGAAATGCTATAAGGGAATACCCATTCTAGTACCCCTTATTTTCCCATTCCCCTAAACGATAACAACTTCCTTCTCTCGTCCTACTCATCGTGATAGCGTATAATTAATTTATCTCAAGTGCCATAGCAAAAAAAAAAAAAAAAAACTTGCTGAAAAACTGTCTGTCTGTTGGACTGAAAATTCTTGTGGCAGAAAAATATATAAAAATTTTTTGAAGTAAACTTGAAAAGTGCAAGCTATCATTCTTTCTTTCGTATGTACTAAGCTCCAAACCATAGATGATAACTGGGGAATGAGTTTGAATATGGTTATGGTGTAAAAACAGTGTAAAAGATCTTTCAAGAGCAGATTATATGAGGATGATAAGAGTTTGTTCCATCACCATCAACCATTTGGAAAGACATTAATTGCTCTGTTACTAGAAAACTCAAGCATATGCTCATTACTTACATAATAATATTTTCTCGTCGTCGTATGTGTTTGTGGAGTAATTGAAGATTTCAAAGAATTTGCATAGAAAATGAAAAAAAAAAAAAAAAAAACGAAAAAATGTGAGAAAAAGGTAGGAAGGAAGAGTGTGTTTTCATTTACATAAATTGACTTGGTTATAAAAATTAAAGCAAACACTCAACAAAAGGAATTTGTGAAGAAGAAGTCAGAGAAGTCAATTGGACTGTGTTGTCTAAGGGTAGAAGTAAAAATTATATTTATACGACTAGGACAATATCTCTTAAGAACTGACATGTAAGAATGAATGTCACTTTGTAAATTGGCAACTAAACATCTTTGAGGAAGAAAGGACCAACAATTTTTTTGAAAAGATTTACAAAGTTGTAAGAAGATGAAATTAGCATCAGCTCTTATATTCAAGCAAGAAAATTTGAAAAAAAATCAATTATTTAAGGAAAAATATTATAACAGATTTAACTCAAATTTTGACGTATAAGGTTGCTAAAGTACTAAAATATTTCTAATTTTTCAAAAATACCTGCCATAAAACCGTTCAATTTCAATGAACTTTTTTTGTATCAGAACATTTATATATAGTCTAAAAACAAATCAAAAGTATAATAGAACAATACATTTTAGATTTAAAAAATGATAATTGAAAACGGGACATTGAAATTATTTTTTTTTTTGAAATTTTGTTTTTAGTGCTGAACTGGAATCCGAAATTAGAATTTTTCTATCAAATTCTGATTAAAAATAATTTCCAAAATCAAGACTTTGAAAAAAATTACGAACAAAATATTTCGAACTAATTTTGTTCAAATTGTTATGTAATTAAGTACTAATTTAGTTTTCAAAATTCAATGCTGTTATGTGTTTTCAAACAAAAACAAAAAACCGAATACAAAAGAGTCTTGTCATTTTCGAGAAATTAAAAAATAAAATGCACGGCTGGGGCCGCACGTACTTGCTCTTGTAGTTCAAAGTATCTGTATCTTAAATTACTATTGGAAATTAAAGATTTTCGTTAAATTTTGAACAAAAAAAAAAAAAAAAAAAAAAAAAAAAAAAAAAGTAAAAAAAAATTCCATTTAAAAAATTTTTTTTTCAAAAACTTTTTTTTTAATTTTTTTTTTTTACATTTAACACTTCAAAATGACAAGAAATATCTGACTGCAAATTTTGAATAAAATTGGATTAGTCTTTGATGAAATATACAATAGTAACTAAAAAATATGTCAATTTGGCACAAAACGGCAACGCCATATTTCCGTTCTCCGAATTTTTTTTTGAAAAACTAAAAACGTGGTTTTGTTAGAATCACTAAGACTATAACGAACACCAAATTTAATCGAAATCGTCAAAGCCGTTTTCGAGAAAATTGGAATACCTCATTAACGATAGACGGGAAGAGCCGACAAAGAAAATGTCATATTTCCACTATTCGTATTTTTTGAGAAAAACTAAAAACGCAGTTATATTAGATATACGTACAGCATTACTTGTGTCAAATTTAATCAAAATCGTTAGAGCCGTTTTCGAGAAAATTACAATACCTCCAAAAGTTTGTATGGGAGGTATACGTTCTAGGCGAGATATTAAAAAACAAAAAAAAAACAACCTTGGAAATTACGAAAAAACTATCTGTACCAAATTTCATGAAAATCTGTCGAGCCGTTTGGGCTGCAGCTACTTGTACAGATGGACGCACGGACGCACCTACACACAGACCGACGGACGTCATGACGAAACCTACTTTTTTGAACTTCTCGACTATCGTAATGTTAGTTTTGATTAAAACATCGAAATTTTTTTTGACACGAAACCAATACTTGCCCTATAGAGCAAGTAAAAATCTTTTAAGAAACTACTTTTATTTTTTGTTTTTACGTGACTGGATATTCAAATGGAAGAAATTATTTTCTTGAAATTTAAGAATCAGAAAACATGGTTTAAAAGTATTTTTATTATTATCAAGTGCTTGCTTACATATTTTGTGTTGTTTTCATTTAAAAAATTGAGATTTTATTGCTCCAAAGTATTTATCTCAACTCATTTTTAGTGGAGGGGGGGGGGGGGGGAATGGTTAAATTTGATGGATTTAAATACTGTGTTTCATTCGTACAGAATATCATTTAAATGAGATATTTTTGTGAAATTTAAACTCGGATAAACATTGACTTTAATGTGTGCACAAGATATTTTTGATTTATGATGGTTTTGATTAATTCAAGGTTAATCGTTTTAACAAAATTAGTTCGAAATATTTTTTTCATAATTTTCTTCAAAGTCTTTCAAAGTCTTTTGAAAATTATTTTTTCATAAACTATTTTATAAAACAGGTTTAATTGAAAATAGAATAAGAGAAAAGGTTTTTGGCCTTACAAAAAAGTAAAAGTAAGTGTAATCGTTGATTTGAAATAGTTTTTTTTTTCAAAAGTAAGACATTTTTTTTAGAAAATTGCCCTGGACCTGGAATTTTCGTTTTTCGACTCAGCTTACATATTCCTGCTCAGCTTACATATTCCTGCGAAAACAGTCATATTGAAGTAAAAAATTAAAATATTATGTTATAAAATTACGAAAATAAATTGTTATCTTTTTTTTTTGTAAAACCATTGCAGCACCTTTATGTAAACGAAATCTGCAAAATGAACACATCAAATTGTTGGAAATAAAATGATCTTTAAAAATTTTCTCAATAAAAGTTGTAGAAAAAAAATATTTTTCTTGAAAATGTTTATCTATTTTAAAGTATAACTTTCTTATTTTCAATTTTACAGAAAAAAGTACCATAATCAAAATTGTAGAGAAATAAAATTATCTACAAAAACGATGTTGACAAATTTTTTGTGGGACTAACGGTTCACAAGATATTGGTAAAAAACAGTTGAAACCACTTTTTCCAAGATGGCGGACAAATGGGGGCTTTCAGCCCCGAAAACATCAAAACAAAAAAATCTTGTCCTACCCAAAATGCAAGGTTAATGTAACATTTCAATGGACTATTTCGGTTTTTTTCTATATTTTAATTGATTTCTTCAAATTTTTAATTTTAGGTTACGAATACTAAAAAAAAAAAAAACTAACGCATATTTTGTATAAAAACGGCTACATTAAAATGTGTTCAAAAACTAAAAAAAAAAAAAAAAAAAAATAATAACATTTGTTCTCCGAAATACAACAAAATGTTCCCCCTCTCTTCCACTTCTTCCAACTTCACAATTCACAGCACCGTGAAAAATGTCCGTAATTTACGCAAAAGATTTTTGTGGTTTTTTTTGTAAGCTTAAAATTTTTAATAAGTTCAGCTGTGTCTTAAAATTCATATGAAGTAGGTATATGCACTTACCCGAGTTTGTGTAGTTCGCCTCTCGCTCACACCAAGCGAAATAAAAATCACCAAGAGTTATTCATCATTCGGTTTACTAGTCAAAAGTCAATTCGTCCATTTTTTTGTTTTTGGATTCTTTTTTTTTTTATTTAATTCTTTTTTAATTTCGTTTTGAGTCCTTTTCCGAGAAAAAAAAAATTAAAAGTCATAAATAAAAACGAAAACATTTTTCACTCATTCGCTGACTGAACAAAGTTTACTCTGAGTACACATTAATGAATGAAAAATAATATCCTTAAAGGGTAAAGTTGTTATGAAAGAGTGGGGGCGAATGCAGTTGCAGAAACAGCGGCAGCGAGTATGAAAAAAAAAACACATTTACATGCTTGACAGGAGTGTGGCGTTAAATTTACACTCGCCGGTGTGTTTAACGCTGGTAGTAGGTTAATTATGCCATTCGCCCAGTACTTATAACTGCTCTCTGGCATAACCATGACGAATTTTGAGGAATAATTTTTTATATTTCAAAGGAAATTATAGTTTTTTTTTGCTCTCTCCTCTTGTATAAACACTCAGCTCTACATATATATAAGAATCATAGTTGGAGTTACCTTCAGATTATTTTATTAAAACATGATGCATGTTTTTTTTTACAGGGTGTTCCATTAATTGTAATTAAATACAATTTTGAAGATTCACCATTGGAATATGTATTTTGTTATTGGTTCTTGGTTGTCTTACGATAAAATTAATAGTTTTCAGAGTCTATAAAAGAATCGATCACTATTTGTCTACTGGAAAAATTTAAACGACATAAAAACATCTTTAACATTTTTATCACTTATCATGTTAACAATTCTTTGACTTTTCAAAATATACAATATACATTTGGCATAATTTTTTACATCGACCAGGAATTTTTTTATCTTTCAAACTTTTTTAGTGCAAACAAATGTTACACATACGCCACAGTGACCAATGAAATATAATTGGAATATGCTGCCAAGTCCTGAGTAAATCAATGAAGTGACTGCAATTTAATGCTAATTTTTTTAAAATTAAAATATAACCATCGAAAAGTTGAGTTAGTCTTCATTTTTATATTAAAAAAATCCGTTTTTTTTCAATGATTTATATAATTAAGAGAATGCGAAATGTGACTTATATCACTTTCAAATATAACGACTCACTTATTAGTACAGGTAAAATAGCACATAAATCAATAAATAAAAAAAAAATTGTTACACTCTTACACTTGGCAAAAAGTTTGCTTTTGGGATATGAACCAAGTACATAAAAAGTCTATAAAAAAAAGTTGGGTGGAAGGTGAAGGTCAAAAATATACTGACAAAAATTGTTTGTCGAATATCATCATATGACACATGTTTTCAAGGTATTTTTTGATGCTGAATCTAATGACATAAAAATAAAGTCAATACGATTGCTCTAAGAAAAGTTATTGCCGATTAAAAACAAGGGTGCTTGTTCTTTGACTTCAACAAGTAAAATATAACCGAAACCCATGTGAAAACATGCTACACTGGCAAAATTTGAGATGAAGGTTTAAAATAAAACAGGGACAAAGGATTCATAAAGTTTTTAAAAATATTTTGGGTGAAAGGGTGTTTTTTTGATAGGTTAAGTTGTGTGTGAGAAAACTTGGTGAAATAGTTTTGGTTGGTATAAGAATTAAGAATCTATAAAAAGTAAAAAATTATTTTGAGTGAAAGCGTGTTTTTTTTCAAGAAATGATGAAATTCGGAATTAGTACCACAAAAACTGGGAAAAAATTTGTACACCAATGAAAATTGGTAAAAATGTTTCATTTATAACAGAAAGCAAGAACTCAAAAAGTCTATACAAATATTTAAGGTTAAAGGGTGTTTTTTTTGGGAAATATTGAAAAATCCGTGATAAGTCCGATAAAATCAATGGTATAAATGGTACCCTTACGAAATTCATTAAATATGTTCTCTTTCCCATGGGAATTACGAATAATGTAAGTCTATAAATTTTTTTTATGTGAAAGGGTGTTTTTCTTAGAAGTAAAGAAAATATGAGTATATTTGAAAAAGTACCCTATTGAAATTTAGCGATTATGTTACTTTTAAGATAAGAAACAAGAATATAAAGTGTCTATAAAAATATTATTGTGTTTTTTTGAGTGAAAACAAAAATGATGGGTCACCGAAATGAAATTTGGTAAAAACATTGAATTTGGGATAGAAAGCAAGAATAAAGAGTTTTCATAAAAAAAATTTTGGTGAAAGGGTGTTTTTTTCGAAGCGACAGTAAAATCTGTAATTGGTCCCAAAAAGCCAATGATTAGCGTAAAACGTGTAAGAACTTATTTATAAATGTTTATTTTGTCATCAAAACCGTAAATAAAATGAATAATTGGCTTTCAGGGACCGGTTGCTTTAACCGTTTAGAAGATATTTGTATCCTAATTCCAATACCCACTTATCATAAAAAAAAAATATTAAAATCAGTGGGCATTAGATTTTAGATATGAATATCTTCAAAGCAGTTAAAGTAATCGATTTCACACCAATAGTTTTTTCGTAAAACGTTTAAGCCCCTTCAAGAATACATCTTACATATTTCATAATAATGACTTTTCAGTGAATTCAGTGAAAAAATCTTTCAAATAAACCATTAAGATTAAGAAGAAAAAGTATACCAGATCTGTTTTGTAGAACAATCTGTTTCCTATAACAATGTGTCATGCCCCTTTGATTTTATTATAATTGTCCAAATTGTTACAAAATTAAGAAAAAAAAAAAGAATTTTTAATAATTTTCCCAATCTTTAAAAAATAATAAAATTAAAAATAGACTACCTATATTATTTTATGTATTCTACCTTTTTGGCCAACTTTTTATGCTACTCTTAGAACCCACTCAAAAATAGAAATTTAACTCAACTCATCCATATATATGCATCTTCCAATAAAGTCAACCTCAAAGTCTATAAATAAATAAAAAAATAGCAGGCATCAAGTCCCAGATATTTAATTAATTTTGATATAATTTGAGCTAACGTTAATTTAATCCTTTTCATCCTACCTTTTTAAAAAAATTGTTTTGACATCATCATAAACCCTTTGCTAAAAATATCACCAATATTGAAATACTAGCATCTTCAATCGGCTCCATTAATTCTCATCACAGTGAATTTGGTATTTTTAATCTTGACCTTTCGACTTAATGAAAATTCGTCAAATTATCTAAAAATTAAGTAAAACTCAAAAGGATGAAAAAAAAAAATTGTTTCAAAGTTTCCAATCAAAAATCAAATTTGATAGACACGCAGCAATCGCTTCTCATATGCTAGAATATTAAAATCTCAAAAAAAAATTCCAAACATACCTACATTTGTGAGCTTCAAATAAAAACTTTACTTTCTTTTGAACTGTGTGCATGTGCATCCTCCGACCGCTTGAACCGAAATTCTAGAATCCTAATATCTAAAACTAGAAAATGTAGAAAAAAATATACTACACACACACATTCGTCTGCCAATTATGAATACATCCATGGCGCAACATTGCTTCGCTGCACTTTGTGTATCTAAAAAAAAAAAACCCAACCAACGTATACATTCCCGTTTGCGTTTCGTTTCGAAATTATTCTTCCTTCGAACATATCCAATTAGACTAGTTGAACCATAAAAACGAATTCCTAGTAATCTCTGGATTCTTTTTTTTTTTGTCATGGGTCCCCCCCCATTCGCCCCCCCCCCTCTTTTCGCTTTTAGGATCGTATATCGTTGTAAGTCGTGTTCACTGGGTTTTCTTTCTTTCTCCCTCCAATTTTATCCACAAAAAAAATTTAAACAAAAGAAACACAAAAAACAAAAAAATACATATAACTGCTTCCCGATCCGAAAAATAAGTGAGAATACAAGAACTCACACACAAACATTTGATATGGTGGGAAAATTCCTTCTCCATCCCGCAGGACTTTTATAACAGACACACAGGATGTTGCAAAACGCACGCTGTGAAACATAGCATCCGATTCCGGATGGATAGTTTGCAGCACACACACACCCTAAATTCCACCCTCCCCCCCCCCACCCCTCCTTAGCCTTTCGGGGGTGTTCAGTTCCAATCCGAAGCCGGACTAGGACATATGGTTCGTTGGTGCTAACTTTTAATCCAGTGTGCATGCGATCTGTATATTGCATACATCCTTTCCCTATTCGTAAATGTACAAACACTAATTCGATGGCGGATATGCAAATAGAGACGAGTTTGTCCCTCCAGCCATATTGCAAGTGGATCGGAGAGGTGCCTGCCGGGATGAACTAGAGGTATTCAATATAGATTGGCATTCGAGATAGACTAACTACAACTTTCCCTCTGTCACGAGTTATTGTGTTGCACAAAATTGCTACGCTTATATTTTTGGTTGTCCGCTAAAAATTGTTTGGCGGTTCATATAAAATAACTAGCTACCCTCTCTCCTCCCCTATATGGACACAAAAAAAAACTACATATAAACATATATGTAAATCTAAAACGGAAAGTTGAACATTTCCTAGAAAAATTGCAGGAAATTTGTCATTATTATTTTTGGGAAAATTTCACAAGTGGTAGTTTTTGATATTTCGGTAGTTGGTTTGGATAGTTTTTGTTTAAACATACAGTGGAGTGCAAAAAACCTAATCATTCAAAAAATAAAAATTTAAGTTATTTTGAGACCTTGACAAAATTATAAAAATTATTTTGAGAAATATCGTGTTGGTAAATTCTGGTAGAAAAGATTTGACTTATGGTTATGGATTATTTTCAGGCCCCTTCCAGGCAAAAATAAACATTTTTGAATAAGGTCTGTTTATTATTCCCGTAATAAAATATTTTTAGCAAGAAAAAGTTGCACGTAAATTCAAAGTTTTCGAGAAAGTCACAATTTTTGTTAACTTAAGAACCTATTTAAGGGTCCTAGAATTTGAAATAAGTTTTAGGATATTTATTTGTTTTAATCAAGAGATTATATTTCGTGCAGGACAGTTAATTTTCCTAGAAAAGTGCAGCTTTTTGTTCTCTTCAGACCCCTTTGAGGCCCAAATAAACGGTTTTAAATGAGGTCTATTTAATATTCTTGTAAAATATATTTTTTTCAAGAAAAAATTCTAGAAATTTTCTAGAAAGTCACAATTTTGAACAATTTTTTGTTTATTTTAGACCCTTTCAAGGGGTCGTATAATAATTTAAACTAAGTTTTAAGATATTCTTTTTTTTTCTCTCTCACAAGCTAATGATTCGCACAGGACAAACACATCAAAAATTACTTCACTGTTTTCTTTAATAGCAACAATTTTAGATATCTTAAGACCCCATTTAAAATACAAGTAATTGGTATAAACCGAAAATTCAGTTATTTGAGTATTTTTTTTTTTTATTTTGTTTTGAAGATTTCAACATAAACTAAGATAAGCAAATAGTCAAAAACACATCTCATCAAGTAAAGACCTCAGAGTTCAGAAGTTGAATTTATTGTGTTCGAATGAACTTAACCACAAAAACCCAAAATAATTTATATTTAAAATTCTTACCGTTAAGGGCTATTCCCACAAAATAACTCAAGCTTAGACCAATTATAGGGAAAAAGGTTTTGCCAAACAAAATTTCAACGCCCCGTTGAAACCTCTTTGAGGTGTTTGCCATATTGGGCGCTTTCATAAATGCATGGTTGCGCAAGTCTGACGAATGCAAAGCGTTCATTAATGCAAATGACAAATGTCAGGTGTTCATAAATGTAAAACGCAAATATTTGCAGCGCAAATGTGCAAATGAAAAAATTCTCATGGGAAATGAATTTAAACTTAAAGAAAAAAGGAACATGATGTAAAAGATGATACCTACAGCTTATCTTTATTTCTCAATTCAGTCAAAATATTAATTGGAAATTCAAACTAAAAGTCAAAATAACAAAAATAGCCGCGAATTTCTTGGATATAATAAATTTGTAAATATTGACAGAAATGTTTAAAAAAAAGTTTTTTTTCTTAAAGGATGGAGAAGAGGCTGAATTGCAACTTAAAAATTTTGTCAAAATGACGCAAATCAGAAAAAGTGTTCATAAATTCAAAGTAAAATACATGCGCAAATAGTTTTTCTGACATTAGTCTGATCGCAAACGACCGCATGTAAACAAAGCAACCATGCAATTATGAAAGCACCCATTATCTCTAATTCTTTTTATTTCGATCTCGGAGTTAAATACTTTTCGAGGAAAAATCAACGTCAAATGTATTTTTCTTGAAAACAAAAAGCATACGAATTTCAAGTTCAATTGAAACCTATTTACAAAAATTAAATTGGAAATTCTGCCTAATCAAATATGTGTTTTGTTTTGTTTTTTTTTTTTAGTTAAAAACCTCCCCTCCATGTATTTGCTCACTTAAACGCTGTAAATGTCTGTTTTTTTCCAGAACTCTTTTTCTTTCCGATAAGAGCTCATTATGCCATGATTTTTTAATCCGGGATCAATATTTAAGCTCATTGTCTCATTGAATATCTGTGAATTTATTTTTTTTAAATTTTATAATTTTGGTCCAATTAGAACCTCTATTTGGCAGAATTCAACTTGTTTGAAAGGGATTTATATAATTTAGGTGGCCACAAAGTGGGTAAAACATTTTGTTTTTTTGCAAGGCACAGTGCTACAACTTACATAGTCTATTTAAGACCTCTACTTTAAAGTCGAAAATTCTTGCAATCATGTTTTTTTACAAGAAAAAGTTGAGACCTAATCCATGGTGTTCTGAATTTCAAAAAATTATGCAGCAAATAATTTGTCGAGGGAGACTCACAACTTTTGGATCAGTTATGACATAAAAGTCTATTTTATTTGTGGGTTTTGCCTCCTCAGGACCTCTAAAAGGCGAAAATAATCAGTTTTCAATAAATGCTTTGAATTTTGATAAAAATGGTCATATTTTGCGAATATAAACTAAGAATTTCTTGGAAAACTAAAACTTTTGGACCCTTAACAAGATTAAAAAATATAATATTAAAATAAAGTTTCAATTGAAATTTTTGTAATTTTGTGGTCTTGCGAGAAAAATTTTTACGTCATACAATTGTTTGAAGACTTTTTATTCATTTTAAGATTTGTGGTGCTAGGGTCTTAACTATTTTGAACTTGTGTTTTATTAAACATTCTTTCTATTTTGTTTCAGGCTAAAGCTTGGTTAAAAAAAATTTTAGTTTTGATGTTGTTAAATTACTCAATTAGGTTTACATACTTGTTGGTTTTGTTGAGACCCTTTTCAGATTAAAGTAAATAATTATAGCACACTTTTGTTTACCAAATTTCTGCTCTTAGCATACAATATATATTTTGTAAGAAATAATTTTACCTTAACAATATTTTATTTGTAACAGCAGAAGGAAAGTCTTTTTAACACTCTTTTAAGACCCAACTGTAAACATCTAACTGAGTTTCATCGATTTATTTCGCTATAACAATTTGAATCATATGATTAATGAGAAAAGGGGGCAGGTCTTAAAAGAGATTTCCATGATTTTGTTTTAATTTTAATGATTCAAGGTAAGACCTCTTTTTCTTTAAAGAACTTATTTTTTGTTCTGAACATTAATTTTTGCATCTATGAATTTAAATTACAAAAGTTTTTTGGTGTTCTTTTTTTCTTTATTTTACACACCACTGTTATTTCAACGAATTAAAGTAAAGTACATTCAAATTATATTTCGATAAGGATCAGTGCACTTGTCATTTATATACGAGTATGTTGATATTGAAAAACCTTTTAGTTTCAATCAATTAAAATTTTGTCAAAAATTTTAGAAGTGCGTAGCGTATGCCGTTTTGTTTTATTGGCAAAGTGATTTTTAGCTAAATAATTATTATTTATATTTATTTTTATCATCATCTACATTCTACATTATACACAATTATTGTATACCGAAATATACAAAATCATAGTTTGAATCGTTGACAAAATGATAATGAAGCATGGTTAGCACGCTATTTATATATTAAGCATCCGGGGGCATAATTTTTGGAAAATTTCAAATGAAAATGAATTATAATGTTTGCCTAAAAGGCATTATTCCTCCTAACAAGCACATGGATGGCAATATGGTTGACAAATTAATTTATATTTGTTTTTTTTTTTATTCTAATTTTGCTTTTTCTGTTTGTGTATAATTTAAATATACAAAAGTATATGGTATTGGGTTGGAAGTGGAACAGTATGTTATTATTATTGTTTTTTGTTTTTTGTGAGAAGGTATTTTCAGTGGCCGATTAGAATATCATTATAACTGGACTTGAGTATAAAATTGATTTTTCTAAGATTTTGAAGATATAATGACTTAAGTGAGTAATTTTGTTCAGTATAAAAAAAACGTCAAAAATAGTACGCATACGCCATAGTGACCCAAATTTTAAAAACAGATATAAAAACCAAGTCAAACCTTACTTTCCTTGAGTGTGCTTAATTTCTACGCACTTTTCTAGGAGATGTTTGAAAAAGGATTGAAGTCTGAGGGTGGCAGTATAAAAACTGGCGTAGTTTTGATTTTTTTTACGAATTGACTTCCCTCATGTTCCAAGTTGGAAATTGAAAAACCTTCTGAAAAAAATTGTTCCCAAAAAATTTCCGTCAAATCTGCTGTTTGGAAAACATTAAAATTACAAGGATATTCTGATACCGAAACCTTTTTTTCCATTTCACTTAATACAAAACCCTCTCAATTGTTCCCACCTGCTATTTTCTCCAAAAAGTGCCTCTGTACCTATACCAACTTACCACTGGGACAGACTTAAATAAAAAAAAATAAGAAAAAACAGGAAAAAACAAAAATTAAATCCACTATCCGCCTGCATCCTGGATGAAGCATCGTCTGTTAATTCATTACTTCAACAACAAGCCGAACACAAAGTGAAATTCAGAGAGAGGAAGAGTAGAGAGTGAGAGAGAGAGTGCCGGGTACCGGGACTTGTGTGGCTGGTGTCATGGTGCTTCCTGTTGAGACTTTCAATTAAGCCCCAGGCGGTCGCTAGGATTCATGTTTTTACTTCGCGTTCACAACTCGTACCTCTACAACTCTCGTACCTCTACTGTACACTCTCCTCTCAATCTGCCAGAGCAATTTAAACAACCGTATAACAGAAAAAAAAAGAACAAAAAACAAAAAAAAAAAAAAAAACGACACGAGATGAGACTGACGTATCCTGATTCTAC
The DNA here is from genome assembly GCF_945859705.1 of Episyrphus balteatus. Lineage (NCBI taxonomy): Eukaryota > Metazoa > Arthropoda > Insecta > Diptera > Syrphidae > Episyrphus > Episyrphus balteatus. Next base: position 9,485,672 of record NC_079134.1, on the reverse strand, counting down.
CGATGTATATCCTCAACGGTATATCTCTCGCTCTTAAGCAATATCGCTATTTGGTTTTTGCTAGAGTTTTATATGGAGAGAGGTGGGAAGAGAGGAACTCCTGTCTTGATTCAAAACCTAAAACCAGGACCGTTAATTTATTTTCTTTAATTGCTCCCACATTATTTGAATGGAATTGAAATTGGAAGTTCTATATAGCGGAAACAGGGGCTTCTCTACTCTCTCTCTCCACATCTAACCAATTGCCAGACCACACAAAACTTCAAGGACGAGATTTATAAATGCTCTCTTTCGATACTTCTGCCAGGATAATAAAGCAATCGCAAATGGCAAAAAAGGACGATATAGAGACGACAACGCAGCACAACGATGTGGATGTTACCCGGTAACACCGGTCGGTTGGTTCGGTTCGGTGTGTCTGGTATCATCGTCATCACGTCGAATGGTGGCGAAACGAAAATATGGAGAGAAAGTGTTGTATTTCTATTTCAACACACAATAACCAACCAAACAAAGAGTGAGAAAAGCTTCTGGCTTCTAGTTTTACTTCTGCTCCTACTTCTACTCTGCCTCTGGGTTTTCTGCTTTTTGTTTCTCGGTTCTGGTTTTGATATTAGAAATTGGCGAGGACAACAGGTGTAGCTTTTGTTTTAATTAAAAAAGATTTACACAAAGTCGACACTCAAATTGTGCTTAGTGGTGAATGCTAGAGAGAGTGAGTCTATATGTGTGGAGGTGTGGATGTTGTTTAGGTTATATCCTTTTGTTTGTTAGCAAAAAAAAAAAAGGAAGTTGGGTTTCCGAATATAGAAACACAGTTTGCCTTGACTCTCTGTGCTTTGCCATATTTATAGTTCGAAACTAATTAAACAATTCCAAATGCGAGAAATTGATTGTTCGTTTCCTTGGCTGATGGTTGGACATCTGGTACCGGAGTTATTGTTTCGCATCCTTAAAGTTTTGTAGTTTTGTTAATTGTTTCATAATTTATCAATTAATTTGGTGGCATTTATTGTGATTGAATTGGTTTTTGGGAACTTGGAAGACTCATAGATATGAGAGGTTTTGAAATAAATGAAAACCGATTTCTTCATTTATTATATAAGATGCATATGATATGATAAGATGAATTCAGTGATTGAAGTATTTTCGGTATAGGGGTTAGAACCAAAGCTTCGTCAGACTTATTGGCCTATATTCCGGTAATCATACGTTCAAGATTTCTTACGAGGGCCCATAGAACTGAATTCCATCTCGTAATGAAGCATTACAAAAGTCTCCTTACAAATCGAGCCATGATTTATTATAAATCATCAGTTTTTCAGCAGTCTTCGAAGAGCAAGCATCGCAGTTGTCGACAAGGAGAAGCATGATAGACCAGCTCCAATAGTAACTTGACAATTAGAGTACTGACCGAAAAACGATTGGAGTGACTCCCTTCCACGAGGATATTTTAAAAACTAGACTTTAGTTGACTGCCGCCGCACAGTGGTGCCATTCTTCGTTTTTGGCGTCAAAATTCATTTGCACGTCCATTTCTGGACGAAAAGTCATGAAATTTAGTACACTGAATGATAATAGTATGGAGAATACAAAAAGGCTGCCAACTTTTTTTTAATTCAAAGTGGCGGCTCCATAATGGCGGAAATAATGAGCTTTAAAATAGATTTTTCATTTTCAAAACAGTATATAAGCTAGAAATTGTTCTAAATTCATGTCAAAAAGGTGTTAGATTTAGGATTCATAGATTCATATTCTTTACAAAAAAAATCAAAAAAATTTAAAACAAAGTCCAAAAAATGCCAATTCAGTAAAACACACTTTAAGACCTCTAAATACCTACGCTATTTCATGTATTTTTTTCACTTATGACAATTTTGAGATCTCTTCTATTTATGTTTCATGAGAAAATTGAAAATATTGGGGTTATATGGCTGCCAACTATGTTTTTTTCCGTAAATTTTTTAACGTTCTAAATTCAAATCCGAAGTCGAAAAAAATCTATGACGTCACGTTTTTGAGATATAAGCAGATCAAAATTAATTTTTGTCTACGAAACGTGACGTCATTGATTTTTTTCGACTACGGATTTGAATTTAGAACGTTAAAATCTATTAGAAAAGTATAATTTGGTTTATGTAAAAAATAAATTCTCAATAACTTTTCATTATATCATGTTTTCTTTATTTACTTAAAAACACAGTTGGCAACCATATAACCCCAATATTTTCAATTTTCTTATGAAACATAAATAGAAGAGATCTCAAAATTGTGATAAAAGAAAAAAAAAATACATGAAATAGCGTATTTAGAGGTCTTAAAATGTGTTTTACTGAATTGGCATTTTTTGGACTTTGTTTTCAATTTTTTTTGATTTTTTTGTAAATAATATGAATCTATGAATCCTAAATCTTAAATCTAACACCTTTTTGACATGAATTTAGCCCAATTTCTAGCTCATATACTGTTTTGAAAATGAAAATTCTATTTTAAAGCTCATTCTTTCCGCCATTTTGGAGCCGATATTTTGAATAAAAAAAAAATTGGCAGCCTTTTTGTATTCTCCATACTATTATCATTCAGTGTACCAAATTTCATGACTTTTCGTCCAGAAATGGTCGTGCAAATGAATTTTGACGCCAAAAACGAAGAATGGCACCACTGTGCGCCGGTGAGAATCGTTCGAAGATAAAGAAATCTGTTCGACTTGTAGTGATTGTTTGATTGACAACATAAGCCGTTTGATGTCAGCGAAATCTATCTTATGTAAGTTTGGTACAAAGTCAGTAAAAATCCTTCATTTCAGCATCATGTTTATCTGTTTAAAATTCTGCCACAATGCGATACTGGCTTTTGTAAAGTGGACTTTTAGGTGTTGGGTGTTTACAAGGCAATTTCCTCTTTTTACAGAGATTTGCTCTAACTTTTCGCAAATGTTTTGAATTGGTTTTTGTGATCTTACTTTCTTAATGTATGAACTGGAAAGTGTACGAAGAGTCGTTAGAGTGCCTTCAATGGCTTTGCCATGTGTTGAATAAGCTCTTCTTTCCCTAGAAGATAGATACAGAATACGTCAAACTCTTCTTCAGGACCTGACATTTTTTTAAAAGAAATTTGGTCTCGGTTTTGGATGTGGATAAATGTTTTATCTGTCTTATAACTTTAAAATTATCTCTTTGAAATGGACCTTGAAGTCCCTCTTCGGGCGCCAATTAATTATGGAATTTGAATCAAAAAGGCTCTATCTTTGTATTTTTTATAACTAATGCCATGCAGTTTGCATTTAAAAAGACGCTGGCCAAGTTCTTATTAGAGTTTTATAAACCAAATACGTATTGTCTTCATCTTCTGAGATAAATTTGGTTTAAGTTTTTTTTTTATTGACAAAATACTTCAAAAGGCTGAACACAAAATTACTAGTGAACATTAGTGAGTCCCATGGGTGGTCCCTGGTAAAACATTCCGCCTCAACTTAACCTACGCGGCTTCGTAAACGGTTTCTGGAGATGTTCATTAACTTCTTTTAAGGCTTTACAAGTTCTTCCAATTCTTCTACTTTCCGAAGTGACGGGGATCCTGTTTTGGTAAAGACAAATTATTTCCGAGGCTGATCATTTTTATTTTTCCCGATATGTTGTTCTTCAGCTAAACGGTTTCTGCTTCCATCTTAACCCTCGATGTGATTTGATTAAGAATCATGATAAGGATATGTCGTCTGCGTAATCTAGATATTTGAGATTAGATTTCAGACTCTATTATTTCTCCCATTTCCTGTCAACGCTACGCACAGTAAATCACTTTATTACCAAAAAAAAAACAAAAGTGGTGTTAGTATACAGCCCTGTTTGACTCCGCTTTGAACTTCAAATTCGTCTGATAACCTTCCCCCATGCAGGACAGCAAAATTTCAATGATCAATTACAAATTACACTTATTACGCTAATTCAGAGTAATATTAACCCTCTGTAAGCACACCTCTTTTTTGCGAATTTGGTTTATACTTTTTCATGTCGCTAGAACTTTTTTCGGTCTCACTATTTTATAGAGAATTATATATGAAATTGATGTAGAATATTCCGAGGAATTCGAATATTGCATTCACAATTCAAAAAAATGTATTCTCACCCTTATAAAGACACTTATTTGTGACCTCTCTCAATTTTTGTCCTGCCAAATTCGGACCCGTGTGCCGACAGAGGGTTAAAATGGAGTAGATACATTTTCTGATACAATTAAAATTAATACAAAAACGCCCAAAATGAAACACATCTATCAGTCTCAATATTCAACCATAAATAATTTCTTAAAAAATCTCAAAAAACATTAAAGGCACGTGGCTTAAATTAGAAATATTCATCATTCCATTCCTCCAAATTAAAAACCTCTAAAAGAAGCAAAAGAAAACTCTTAAATTGCAAATAAAATTCGCGACATTTAATAAACGACTGACACTTTTTGTCATTTCGATTTGAATTTGGTTGGAGTGGAGAAAACGCACACGCACAAAACGACAATCTAGGTTAAAGAGAATAATAAAATAAAAAGAATAAAATAAAAAAAAGGAACAACACAAAAAAAAAAAAAAAATCAAGTACCTAAAAGGATTACATTTTTAAAGGATTATTGTGTGTGATTACGTTTTTCCCTATAAATCGAAACGGCTTCTTTTCGTCTTTCATTCATCCTTCTTCGTCCCTCCTGCTTTTGCAACTGATGGATATACGTTTCTATATATATATTCCTACGTATTTATGATTCTGGGGTTCCTGGAAACTGGCTGGCTGTTCTTTGGAACCCTCTTTGACATGTGAATGTGCGTTTTCTTCAAAAAAAAAAAGGGGGAAAAGAAGGCGAGTTTTTATTGAAATTGGATTTTCATTTCTTCTCTTACTTCCTCAAAAAAAAAAGGAAACAAAAATTCATACAAAATGAAAAATAAAGGCTAAGATGAAAAAAAAAACAATTTCTGTGATCAAAAGTCGTCTGGCAGAATTTGAGGTTAAACATGCTTCAAAGACGTATAGAAGTGATTTTCTGTAAATCCTTTGTACGACATTTGTAAGAATAAGATTGATTCCATTTTTTTTTTTTATTTTCTGTGTAATTTCCTTACATTTCAATTACAATGTTAAGATTTTCTTTTTTTTTTTTGTGATTTTTCTTCAAGTTTCGGTTCGGTTCTTTTTTGTAAGGCTTTTTTGTTTTAAATTTAATTTTTTTTTTTTTTGTATCTTGGTAGATATTGAAGGAAAGGTTAGATATATTGGATATTTTAAATCATTTAAGGATCTATGTCAATTAAGAATAAAACATTTTTAGCTATTATAAGACTTTGATTGATTTGCAAGGGGGCTTTTGTTTAAAGCTTAATTTAAATTATTTGAATTAAATGGTAATTGAATTGAATGATGGTGGAGAAGGTATTGGGTGATAGGGATTGAATGCATTTACTAAAGAAGTGAATATTTATGTAGCTAGAATAAATATTTTCAAATCGGATTTTAGAAAATTCACTTGTAAACTTTTGTATCATTTAGCTCAAAAGGCTTAACAACCAATTTCATTGAATTTATTTTCTTTTTTCTGTGGATTATAAAAGTTATTTGAAAGAAACTTTTGATTTTGTATTATTTTTCTCATTCAAAAAAGTAATTATAGACACGAGGAGTAATATCTAAATCAAACAGTAATGCCACATGCTTTCCAAATGATGTAGAATCTCGGAGAGGACCTAGAAACCTCTGCAGAAAGACCTTTGTAAGTCCATTTTACGCTGTTTATCACACTGTCCTAGGCAATTTCGATATACCTAACACTTTTCTTTTTTCTTATAGAAATAAAAAAACTAGCTGGCATTGTCCCTTATGAAAGTGAAATTGTTACTTCGGATTATAGGCATTCATTATAATCAGCTTGGTTATTTTTAAAGATTAGTTCCACAATTTCTTTGTAACCTGAAATACAAAATTTTCGAAAAAATAAATAATGTGCCTGTAAAAGAAGTTCTCATTTTGGAAAATGATCCGAGTCAAGTGATTAAAAATCATCATCGCCCAATGTCTAATACTCAACTAACCGATGGATCAAAACGAAATTTCGCAAAAAGTCGGCAACCGGCCGTCAATTTTAGACGCAAGGTTTATGTTCTTTAACCTAGCAACCTTCTAAAAGGGGCGGGGCACACGGTCGGTCAAAAATCCTGCAGACGATAGTTTTTGACGTGATAACGTCTTATAAATCGATGAACCATGGCAGCCACCACAAAAAAGTGACGCCATTTTCTCTCGTTCCACTCTCGCGGCAAAAATTTCAATTCAAAATAAAAAATAAATTATTAGAGATACAAAAATCTTCTATAGTTAATTTGAAAGAAAATAACCTAAAGCTTAATATAAATGAAGAATTTTTAAAAATTCCGTCATTTAATAGGGTAAACAGGGGTAAAACGGAAAGATGAAATTTGAGCTAAAATCTAAACTCGAAGTTGTAAAATGTAGAGAGTTGACATTTTTTGCTATAGATAGATGAGACTAATTTAAGAATAACTGCATTTAAGAAAAATTCTAAAAATTTTTGAAACTAAGCTATAACGTATTGTTTGAACGTTGTACACGTGTTGGGGCTATGACCAAATGATGATTTTGGTTGGGGAACATTTTTTTTTGACAATTCTAAAGATGCCAGGTGAAAGATGAGGGAAAAAAAATAGGGGTCTAATACGGATTTTTTTTAACACTTTGCGTTTCGAAATATGAATTTTTGAAAAATACCTTGTTTTTTAGGGGTATTTTTTGGTAGTTTTTGATTTTTAGCTTTTTTTTGGAGCGTTCAATGAATCTTAAACTTATAGCACATGTATGTTATGCATATACTTGTAAAAAAAATTGGAATCGTTTAGTGAGTTTTGACTGAATAACGGAAGAAACAAGTTTTTAAAAAACACGTTTTTTTACCGTTTTTAACCGATTTTCATCGTTTTTTATTTTTATCTTTTTTCTTTAATAGATAAAGTATATGAAGTAATGATAGACCATGACCACGACTAAATGTGTGCGAAGTTTCAATCATTTTTGTAAACAAAATTTTGAGAAAACAGTAAAATAAAATTTTAGAGTTCAACAGGTTATAACTTTTGACCAAGAGCAGATAGAAATTTTATTAAACTTTTATGAGCATCCTGATACAATTACCTTTCATTTGGTATATAACACATAACATTAGACTAACTAAAAGCTACACAATGCTAAATGTGATTTTTCTTCAAGTTTCGGTTCGGTTCTTTTTTGTAAGGCTTTTTTGTTTTAAATTTAATTTTTTTTTTTTTTGTATCTTGGTAGATATTGAAGGAAAGGTTAGATATATTGGATATTTTAAATCATTTAAGGATCTATGTCAATTAAGAATAAAACATTTTTAGCTATTATAAGACTTTGATTGATTTGCAAGGGGGCTTTTGTTTAAAGCTTAATTTAAATTATTTGAATTAAATGGTAATTGAATTGAATGATGGTGGAGAAGGTATTGGGTGATAGGAATTGAATGCATTTACTAAAGAAGTGAATATTTATGTAGCTAGAATAATTATTTTCAAATCGGATTTAAGAAAATTCACTTGTAAACTTTTGTATCATTTAGCTCAAAAAGGCTTTACAACCAATTTCATTGAATTTATTTTCTTTTTTCTGTGGATTATAAAAGTTATTTCAAAGAAACTTTTGATTTTGTATTATTTTTCTCATTCAAAAAAGTAATTATAGACACTAGGAGTAATATCTAAATCAAACAGTAATGCCATATGCTTTCCAAATGATGTAGAATCTCGGAGAGGACCTAGAAACCTCTGCAGAAAGACCTTTGTAAGTCCATTTTACGCTGTTTATCACACTGTCCTAGGCAATTTCGATAATTGTGCCCAAAACAATTTGTATATAATCAGCTTGGTTATTTTTAAAGATTAGTTCCACAATTTCTTTGTAACCTGAAATACAAAATTTTCGAAAAAATAATGTGCCTGTAAAAGAAGTTCTCATTTTGGAAAATGATCCGAGTCACGTGATTAAAAATCATCATCGCCCAATGTCTAATACTCAACTAACCGATGGATCAAAACGAAATTTCGCAAAAAATCGGCAACCGGCCGTCAATTTTAGACGCAAGGTTTATGTTCTTTAACCTAGCAACCTTCTAAAAGGGGCGGGGCACACGGTCGGTCAAAAATCCTGCAGACGATAGTTTTTGACGTGATAACGTCTTATAAATCGATGAACCATGGCAGCCACCACAAAAAAGTGACGCCATTTTTTCCCGTTCCACTCTCGCGGCAAAAATTTCAATTCAAAATAAAAAATAAATTATTAGAGATACAAAAATCTTCTATAGTTAATTTGAAAGAAAATAACCTAAAGCTTAATGTAAATATAATAGGGTAAACAGGGGTAAAACGGAAAGATGAAATTTGAGCTAAAATCTAAACTCGAAGTTGTAAAATGTAAAGAGTTGACATTTTTTGCTATAGATAGATGAGACTAATTTAAGAATAACTGCATTTAAGAAAAATTCTAAAAATTTTTGAAACTAAGCTATAACGTATTGTTTGAACGTTGTACACGTGTTGGGGCTATGACCAAATGATGATTTTGGTTGGGGAACATTTTTTTTGACAATTCTAAAGATGCCAGGTGAAAGATGAGGGAAAAAAAATTAGGGGTCTAATACGGATTTTTTCCAACACTTTGCGTTTCGAAATATGAATTTTTGAAAAATACCTTGTTTTTTAGGGGTATTTTTTGGTAGTTTTTGATTTTTAGCTTTTTTTTGGAGCGTTCAATGAATCTTAAACTTATAGCACATGTATGTTATGCATATACTTGTAAAAAAAAATTGGAATCGTTTAGTGAGTTTTGACTGAATAACGGAAGAAACAAGTTTTTAAAAAACACGTTTTTTTACCGTTCTTAACCGATTTTCATCGTTTTATATTTTTATCTTTTTTCTTTAATAGATAAAGTATATGAAGTAATGATAGACCATGACCACGACTAAATGTGTGCGAAGTTTCAATCATTTTTGTAAACAAAATTTTGAGAAAACAGTAAAATAAAATTTTAGAGTTCAACAGGTTATAACTTTTGACCAAGAGCAGATAGAAATTTTATTAAACTTTTATGAGCATCCTGATACAATTACCTTTCATTTGGTATATAACACATAACATTAGACTAACTAAAAGCTACACAATGCTAAATCAAGAAACCTCAAAACACCAGTGGAGATCTGTTGCCCTGCGAACAGCCACCAGTGTGGGAAGTACCGTAATCTCAGTCTGGAAATTCGACATGGTTGACTTTAAAAAATTCTAACTTCTCTTGTAGGCATCTTTGAAATGAGATTGATACGTCATATGAAAGATGAAATAATAAGCTTTCAGATGGTATACAATTTTGTTTAGGTTATTAGGGAAAAAATGGATTTAATAGCGTGAGAAGATAAAAATTCATGTTTTTTTGCTTTTTTTGATAAAACTGATTGTTTTCAATAAATTATTTTTATACTTTTTTGCTCATTGTAAAAATTTAAAAATAGTGTTATGCTTAAGAAGAAATACTTGGTTTTTAAATTGCATAATTTTTTTGTAAGCTTTTAAAATAAAAAAATTAATAGAATGAGAAAATAAAAAAGGTATTTTTTTTTAACTTTTTTTTGTAAATTTTGATTGTTTGAAATAAGTAAGCGCTTCAAATGACTCATTTTAAAAGCACACAACCTGCTTTCTGACGACGTTATCACGTAAAATCATCGTCCGTAAACCAGCTTTCCGGACAACCTCGTTTTGGTAAGTGGTAAGATTTACCGGGCTACAGAACATCAATTTTGATGATTTCTATCGTTTTATGTTTTTCGACATTCTACAAAAAATTGCAAATGCATGTCGACAAATCACCTTTCCTGATCTTACTCTGAGCTTTTGAATATTTAGCAACACAGTATGTGCCTTTTAAATTATAGGTACATAGCTAAAGCTATGGGAACATCGATGTTATTAGTCAGTAACGGTATATAAGTAACCACTTTTGGATACACTTGAGTACCCGTTTAAAAAATATAAGCAACCTGATGTAAAATTTAAAAGTTTTAAACCAAAAGTTTTTAAGCAAAAAAAGTTTCTGGTAAAAAAAATCTCAGTACCAAACTTTTAAAATTTAGGCAGAAAAATATAGCAAAAAAAATAATTAATTTATCTCTTTGTCATTAGATTTTTCAAACCAATATTCGTGTATATACTTAAACATGTGATAATAAAATTACTGGGCTTTATTGAGAAGCAATTTCGAAATTTTTATAACTCAATAGGCTTAAAGATATCGCATTAAAATATTATCAAAAATTAGTTCCTAGATTAAAAAAAAAAAACAACACACAATCATTATAAATAAATCAACCGGAAATAAAAAAAAACTCAATATCCCATTAATGGATTTTGACTTTTTTATGCTTTTCCAATAGAGAATCATTTAAATTCTATTCTATTAGTTAAATGCTGATTTATCGATTGGCTTATTTAAATTGTCGATATTTTTTTTTCACACACACATGAATTCAACAAAAAATAAATTGCACGACTGGGGTCGCACGTACTTGCTCTTATGGTAAAAGTTTCTCTAATTTTAAAGATTTTCATTGGGCGAAATAAGGGAAAATTTAAAACTTGATATTTTTACGGAATTTCATAAGTGGTGCAAAAAAAAAATAATATCAGTTTTTATAAATAATTAAATACCGTTTTAAATGAACTTTTACAAAAAACTAAGTATGCCATTTTATTTCTTGTATAAAAAGGAATTTTTAGAAAAAAATTTTCGAAAATCGTTAGAGCCGTTTTTTTTTTAAATAATTTTTTATATATAAAAATTTTCTAACATTTTTCAAAAAAAATGTTGGTATGCCGTTTTGAAGAAGAAATTAATTTACACATAAAAACGGAATTTCAAAATTTTTCACCAACCCGTTTTCAAAAAATTGATTTTTCAAAAAAAAATTTTGAAATATTTTTTAAAAATCCAAAAACGTGGTTTTTTAAAATTTCTAAATTTTTTAAAATATTGATTATTAAAACGTTTCTGTATAAAAATTTTGGTTGAAATCTGTTATGTCGTTTACTAGGAATTCGTAAACCAAAAAAACCGTTCTATGGCAGGTACCGTTAATAACGGTACAAAAAATATTTTTTTTATTTTTAAAGGAAGCTTTTATGTGTTACACTACACACAAAAATTTTAATCAAAATCGTTAGAGCCGCTTTTGAAAAAAATTAACTTTTCTATTTCCGTTATATGACAGGTACCGTTAGTTTTGGTCCTAAAAAAAAAATTTCAATTTGTCCTCTAGGGAATCACCCAAAACTGTTAACTACCAAGTTTGAAGAAAATCGCCCTATTAGTTTAGGCGGTAGCTCGAGGTACACACAGACAGACAGACAGACAGACGGACAGACAGACGGACAGACAGACAGACAGAATTGCCGGACCCACTTTTTTGACATTCTCCACCATCGTAATGTCTGGTAAAATTGTTATCTCGAGTTCGATTTTTTTTACGAATCCTAAACTTGCCCTATAGTACCTATATCGCAAGTAAAAAAACATCAATATATAGTGCACACTCTGGTGTATACGTAACATTTACTGAGGTGATACTTTTTTCACCCCCAAATTCTACACACAGAAATACCAAATGAATTTTGTCTACATTCAATTTTCTATTATTATCATGATTATTATTTGAGTTATTGGTTCGTTCTGGTGCAACCAGAAACTCTTGGTAGCTTAATACATTTTTTTCTTTTTTTTGGGTCCTGATATAATAGAAAATAATATATTCAAAGTATAATCGGCTTAACTGCGGCAAATTACGGGATTATTATTTTTTGGAAAACTCAAAAATAACGATGTAAAAGATTCCTTGAGAGGAGTATGATGCCATAATTTGGATGATTTTTTGGTAAGTTATTCATTTACTCGTTTCTTTTGGGGTCTCCTCACTCTCAGCATGTCTCTGTCTGTGTTCATGTGAATATTGAAAATCATTTTTGAGGAAAAATAACTTCTTATAGGATAATTGCTTGGCATAGAAGGTTATTTGGTATCCCAAGATAAGAACAAAATATACTTGTTAGCTTAATTCTTGTTGAAAGAGTGTATGGTAAGGTACTCGTACTGGTGGTACTTGGTAGAATAATCAATTTTGAATTTATTGGTCTGGTCCTTTCAAAATTTTGCTTTTGAGGATAAGAAATTTGTTATGGGGATTTAATTTGATGTTGGAATTAATTTTTGAAGATAATGTGTAATCTGAGAAAAAGCGTATTTTATTATGAGTGCATACTTGAATATTGAAAAATAATAATAATAATACTCTTCGGACATTATTCAAAACAAATCACTTAAATTTTGATCAATTAGTACCATAAATTGTGTTATATAATTTTAATGATTTCCAATTAAGTTTAAGGACATTGTTTTCTTTCTTAATAAGAACTTTACATTACATTACTCTGGATTTTGAGTTAGTAGAGAAATAAATACCCTATTTATAAATACAAGATTACGAGCGACAAGTCGCAATTTTGTAGCTCAATTGAATTTTTTTTTAATACGCTTTTATTAGCTTCACTTGTAACTGACTAACAATCATGTAATAAAATCTGGGAACTAAATTTTGACCCACTTCCAATTATCTTACCGAACTGAAACTTGGTAGGTACAAACTACTACTTCCAATTTATCGTATCGAAATGAAACTTGGTACATTATTTTAGTGGTCCGGACCCTGGTGAATGGCATTGGGGGTTGAAACACCTCTACTTTCAATTATGATACGACTAAAAAGTAAAAAATAAAATATATAGTTTAAAAAACTAAAAATACCCTTTTATCACGCACTTAAATCTATATAAAATAATTTAATTTAATAATAATTAATTTATTTTAAATGGTTAGATCAAAAAGCATAGAGCGTATTTTTGTTGCACGTACTTTAAAAAAGTTTGAATAAAGCGCTCAACGCTTTTTGGATCTAAGATCTAACCATTTCCAATACCTAAGTCAATTAAATTATTTTATAGTTTTTAGTGCGTGATAAAAGCGTATTTTTAGTTTTTTTAAACTACAATATTTTTGACACTTTTTTCCTGTTACATTTGATGAAAAAAAGTCTTTTTAAATCGATTTATGTTCTTAATCGGACAGCAGAGCGAAAATGACCGATACTTAACTTAATTCCAATTTTACTATTAAGTTTAAGTAGGTACCTATTCTATAAAGTATATGGAAATTTACTATTATATTGGCCGACAAAACATGTAGCGTGCAAAAAAAAAAAAAAAAAAAAAAAGGCAGACATTTCCCCTTAGGGTACGGCTACGTACACAATTATTTTTCATTTTTTAATTCTTAATTAAATAAAGTTGGTGAAACATTTGTAGTAAATAAGGATCAACGCCTGAAACCGAAATTTTATTGAAAACAATCATTTCTTATGAAAAAAGTGAAAAAATCATTTCTATCACCCAAAAATTAATTTCACCTATAATAAATTTTATACCACCTGAAAGCTTATTGCTTCAGCTCAAAAAATATACATCGATCATGTCTATTAGACATCTAGAAAAAGAGCTAGAATTTTTTGAACTCGATCAATTTTCATCAAAAAAAAACTTTATGTTCTCACGCTATTGAATCAATTTTTTTTAGACAACCTATAAAAAAATTTATATCATGTAAAAGCTTATAGTTTTATCTTTCATATGACGTTTCAATCTTATTTCTGTGATGCCTAGAAAAAAAGTTAGAATTTTTTAAAGCCAACCATGCCGAAATTCCAAACTGCGATGATCAACAGATCTCCACAGGTGTTTTGAGGTATTTCGCAAGTTTTTTAATTTAACATTGTGTAGCTTGTAGTGCATAAACAGTTATGTGTGATATCCCAAATGAAAGGTAACATCATCAGCATCCTCAATAAAGTTAAATTAAATTTGTATTTGCTTTAGATCAAAAGATAGAACCTGTTGAATAATAAAACTTTATTTTACCGTTATCTCCTGTCTATTATCTATCTAAAATATAAATTTAATTTATTTATCTGTTGAAGAAAAAAAGATAAAAATAAAAAACGGTTAAAAAAGGTAACCATTTTGAAAGACCAATTTTTTGCACATGTATGCGCACAGTCATAGACTACATGTTCTATAAGCTTGAGATTTTTTGATTGGTAAAAAAAATTTAAAAAAATAAAAACTCACCCAAAAATACCCCAAAATAAGTAGGTGTTTTTCAAAAATTCATATTTCGAAACGCAGAGACTTAAAAAAAATCCGTATCAGACCCCTTACTTTTTTTTTTATTGTCTTTCGAATGACGTTTTTCAAACTATCAAAAAAAAATTCCCCTACCTATAATCACTACTTTGTCAAAGGTCTACCTCATGTTTTAATTTTAAAAAACCATTAATAGCTCGGTTTTGAAATTTTTTAAAGCTTTTTCAATACCATTGTCAGTCTTGCAATAAATTTATCTATTGATTAAAAATAAAATGCACGACTGGGGTCGCACGAACTTGCTCTTAGAGTTAAAGTTGCTTAAATTTTTAAGACTTTTTATATAGAAATTTGGAAAAAAAATAAAATTCGTTTTTAAAAAAAAATAAAATAAAATCTGAAATTAAGTTGCCCTCCAAAACAAGTATGCAGTTTTGATTGATATATTAAGATGCATTTTTAGAAAAAAATTTTTAAAAATCGTTAGAGCCGTTTTTTAAAAAACTAATTTTTTATAAATAATTTTTTGGAAAAAAAGTTTTAAAATAAAATTGGTATGCCATTCTTTAGAAATCACTAATCAACATCTAAAAACAAAATTTCAAAAAAATTCAATGTCCCGTTTTCGAAAATTTGATTTTTCAAAACAAAATTTTCAAAATTTTTTTAAAAATCCAAAAATTATTTTTTTCAAAATTTTATTTTTGGCTTATATTTAAATTATATAAATGCTTCTTCACAAAAAGTTTCGTTGAAATCGAATAAGCGGTTTTGTAGATAATCGGATTTGAAAAAAACGGTTCTATGGCAGGTACCGTTAATAATGATTTTCATAAAAATTTTTTTTCATTAAAAGATAGACCTTAACTTTAAACTAACACTTGAATTTTTTTAACAAAATCGTTAGAGCCGTTTTCGAGATATTTCAATTTTACTAAAATCGGTATATGACAAGTACCGTTATTTTTGGTCCAAAAAAATTAATTCCAAAAACCCCTCTGGAGAGTCGCCAAATAACGCTACATACCAAGTTTGACATTAATCGGTCCATCCGTTTAGGCTGTAGCTCCTTATACAGACAGACAGACAGACTGACAGACAGACTGACAGACTGACAGACAGACAGACAGACAGACGGACTTCCGGGACCCACTTTTTTGGCATTGTCTACCATCGTAATGTCATGGAAAAATGTTATCTCAACTTTTTTTTTTGTACGAATGCATAACTTGATATATAGTACCTATATCGCAAGTAAAAATTCAGCTCTTTACATTGTCGCGTTTAGAAAATAGCCAATTTTTTTTAATTTTGTTTTTCTCCTATTTACTTTATTAAAAGATAGAATTTTTTAAAATCCTTCAAATGTATTTAACTTTAGGTTATTATCTTTCAAATAACCTATAGAAGATTTTTGCATCTCTAATAGTTTATTTTTAATTTTGAATTGAAATTTTTGCCTCACTGCGAAAGTGCGAGAGTGGAACGCTAGAAAATGGCGTCACTTTTTTGTGGTTGCTGCAATGGTTCATCGATTTATAAGACGTTATCACGTAAAAAAAAAAAAAAAAAACAATTCTTCAAAAATCCAAAAATTTATTTCTTCAAAATTTTAATTTTAAATTACCTATACTAAACCCATTAGTGAGGCGGCTTAGCATTAAAAAAGAGTTCAATCGTGCACTTTGTGATAAAAGCATGAAATTAACATCCTTGGTAGTACTCAATATAAGAGTTATTTTGAGATATTGGGCCACCTTGTATTCCATCCGGAAGGGTAAATACAAGACTTTTTCTGTGTTGCACTCGATTTGTTGCATATCATAGTATAGGAAATGAAACATTTATATTAATATGATACATGATTTCGAGGTATTTTCTAACGCCCGATCGAATAAAATCAATACCAAAATGCCCCGACCATCCTGTAAAAAGTTAATATTTCACCTATGAGGATGTTTATAACGATGCACAGAAAGCAATTTCAATGAAGTTTTGTGAAATTTGTGATTATTAGATGGCTCATGTACATCCTCATAGGTGAAATATTAAGTGGCCCAATATCTTAAAATGAGGGTTACATATTGTACTAACAATCCTATTAATTTGATCTTTTTATCACAAACTGCACAATTTTTTTTCATACTTTTACTTTTGCATCTCACTCCTTCAAAATATTAATTTGTATGAAAATTTAATAAAAAATAAAAGCAAGCAATTTAAGTTTGCATGAAAATTCAATATTCCATGGTAAATATAATTCATTTTTTTGATTATTTTTGATTCTCATACGATGTATAAAATATATATGCGGTTCAAAAAAATGCAAAAATTCCCCATGTGCTGCAATGGTACCATTTCAAAAGAGTTCTTTCTCGCTAAAAAAAACACCCTTTGACATGAAATTTTTTGATGGACATATTTTATTATTTTTTTCTATGGTTTCTGAAACGTCCACACGAAATTTTATCAACCTACCACTTTTTTTCAAGGAGTACTTGGTAATATTCTGACTTTTGCTCTTTGAGTAAAAGACAATTCATAAAGAGTCCAATAACTTTTTACAGGATGGTCGGGGCATTTTGTTATTGATTTTATTCGATCGGGCGTTAGAAAATACCTCGAAATCATGTATCATATTAATATAAATGTTTCATTTCCTATACTATGATATGCAACAAATCGAGTGCAACACAGAAAAAGTCTTGTATTTACCCTTCCGGATGGAATACAAGGTGGCCCAATATCTCAAAATAACTCTTATATTGAGTACTACCAATGATATAAATTTCATGCTTTTATAACAAAGTGCACGATTTAGATGCTAAGCCGCCTCACTACATGTTAACTGTGCGCCAGCAAAATTTTTCGCATTGTCACAATGGATGTCTTGGGGAATATCTCTACGCCTTATCTATATTATTCATTTTAACGCAGGTACCTACTATCCTCGAAAATCGATCCTTGTGATTTGGGATTTGATTTGATTGCATGGATCTCCTTTGCGAAATACTTCATTTGGATTACATGCAATTATACTTCTGGAACTCGATATTTTGCCAATGCAAAAATGTCTCTGTTGGAATATCAATTCCAGCATTGGATTTGCAAATTGTAAAAGTGTTTTTGTCAAGAATTCGAATTATATTTTTTTCTGAAATATTTCAGTACAAATGAAGAGCAATGACCTTTCGAAAATAATTATGAAGGAGTTTGAAGAACTCTTTAAACATAAAATAACCACTCCGTAATATGTATTCTTTCCACTTCATATAATATGACTCCATCTCTCGTGTTTTGTTGTTTCTGAGCAAACATTTGTTTGACATCTAATTTTGCAAACTTCTTCCAAAGAACTTGATAGCGCTCTATATATATGTTTCCCTCGCAATTCTGTCGCGCAGTCTTTTGGCTTCAATGTGATTGTTTGTTTCAGCCAGCATCTTGGAAGTCCCTCTTCACATAATTATTTCCTAAACTTGCGAATACCACGGTTACTCTGATATGCTTTGCTTTGCTTATACAACATTTATCCTCCTCCTATATCTCTACTCTAAACTTTGCAAGACCATTTTGACTCTTCCACAAAAGGCTTCCACAATTACTTTGCCAACCAACCAAACCATTAAAGCAGCAGCTTCAACCGAAGCGAAGTCTATAATATTCCTATATCAACCTCTCTCTCTCTTATGAAATCGGAGACACGGGAGTGAGATTTTCATTAGAAAAGTTTTTTGCATAAAGTTTTAAAATACTAAAAGTTCACAGTAGGGGGCGGCATCATCGGCGGCGGCAATACTGTGAATAGAACGTCGTCAAAGAGCTAAGAAAGGACGACACAACGGTAAAGAGCAAGAGCACCCCTAACTAAGACAATGACAATTACAATGGTAACGATGATGACAACGACCAACGAAGACGACGACAAAGACAACGAAGGACCAAAAGGACGATGACAATGAGATGAAAATTTCGGTGTGAGTTAGAAAATGAGAGCTATTTAACTATTCCGTTTGCCTTAAATCAAGGCAGAAAAGCAGTCAAGATGAATCTCTCTTTCTGTGAGCGTTGTGAATTTTAAGACTCATGTCCTTTGTATATTTTCTATTCTCAAGCTGGAGATTTATGTGGCTCAGCAGAAGGACATTTTATACGCAATTAACCGGAAATCTTTTATCATGGTAATTTTTCAGAGAGAAAAATGATGAATTACACTTTGTGCAGGTTTTAAGTCATACGCAAAAGCCCATTGTTACAGTAGAGACTGAGGCTGTATAAGAGGCTTTATTTCCACCTGCCTTCTATGGTCCTCCTCAGCCGGTCGACTTCTAATTCATGATGAGGAGGATATTGCAATCTTTATGCAATTTCTTTTTTTTAATTCTATTTTTTTGTGTGTGTGTTGTGTAGGTTGGTATCCTTGCTGGCCATCTTTTTACTCCTTGCGTCTATAAAAGGAGGGGGGACTTGCTTTTGTGGTGAGACATGATGAGTTAGTTATGAAAGTCTTAAAACTTCTGTTCTTGTTCTTCTTCTTCTTGTTGGCATATTTGAAAGTCCTTCAGATTTTTGGTCCATATTCTACCGTTTTTCAGAAATACACACAGCAAAAACACACAAATTAACTACAAGCAAAGGTGTCTTAGTTGTGTATGTTTATATTCTCGGCGTTGTTGGTTGTCATGTGATGGTGAATGGTGAGGGGGAGGGGGGAGTAAAATTTTCTGGCTTGCAGCCATTTTAATTACCCGCACCATCGGTCATTTTCATCTTCTTCTGCTTGTACATTAGATGGAAGCTACCTGCTACAACTCGACTCTTGTGTTTGATAAATGGAAGCCTTTTGTGTTTCCGTTTCCTCTTATTTTATTATTTTTTTTTTTGTATGAAGACCAACCGACAAATACACACAAGTCTACTACACAACAAAACATGCAATATGGAGTTGATTAAAAAATGGAATGGAACAGGCTTGATGGTTTTTAATTAAATAATTTTAATAGTCAAAGGATGTTTTATATAAAACATAAGTATATTGCAATAAAGTTGGTTGAGATATGTATCCTCTCTCTTGCAAAAAAGGTACATAAAATAATAATTCTTTAATGTCTACTTGAGGTTTTAATCCAACTTTGGGAGAGTTTTGAAGTGAGTTGTTTTGACTTTGGTAAAAGTGGAGTATATAAAGAGATATTTATATAGATATTTATATCTACTGGATGCTTGAGGCAAGACAAATTGTTTTTACTTCATAGAGATACTTTTGAGAGAAGCCACTTTGAAAAGGTAAAGCCCCGAGGAAAATCAATTTTAAAGTCTTTTTGAAGTTTTTTTTTTTTTGAAGCACAGAGGACAAAGCTATTTTGTTGCAAAAACCAAACTATAAAAGGTAGGTATAAGACACTTACGAGTGGTATGGCTTAAGGGCCATCGAGGAATCCAGGAAGTAATGATGGTATTTTTGTTACATTATCTCTGGTGGTAATGGATTTGGTTAATTTTTGACGAATGTGAAATTAATTGTGATTTTTTTGGAGGTTTTGAATAAAACTAGGAAGTAATACAGACCATTTCATTTTTTGGTAAATTAATTTAACGTTTTTCATTCATGGCAGTTACCGCTTACTCATCTATTATTATTATTATTTTTTTGAAGTGAAAACTTCTTTAGTATCGTAATGATTTGAAACACGATGAAACGAAAAAGCGACAGGAAAAATCAATTGATTATAACTTGTTTTTTAAGAGATAATAGATGAATGAAATTTATACTGTAGATAGGTAATATAGAATATACTATAGTTGTATAATTGTATTTAATCAATTTTATATTCAAAACTTTGAAATAACGGTGAAAAGATGTTCTTTTTCTAAACACGTTATATCTTTTGACCTAGAGCACATACAAATTTGACTCAACTAAAATACGCATGCTGATAATATTACCTTTCATTTAATATATCACACATAATGGTACAAGGAACATGCTCTACAAGTTACACAATCTTAAATTGAAAAACTTGAAAAATAGCTCAAAACACCTGTGGATATCTATTGCCGATTACAAACCTCCAGTGTAGGAAGTACCGTAATCTGAATTTGAAATTTTGTATTGGATGGCTTTAAATAATTCCTCCTATTTTTGCAGGCATTGTAGAAATTTGATTGAAAAGTTATATAAAAGGTAAAATAATAGCCTTTCATATGATATAAAATTTATTATAGGTGGTCATATAAAAAAATGTATTTAAAGTTGATGGAAGAAAAAAAAGATAGATTTTTCGATTTTTTTTCTTCTACCACGTGTGAAATGCACAGATGATTTTTTTTTCTGTGAAGGCTCCTACTGACTAGATTCTTGTTCGACAAAGCTTCGTTATTTGTACCTTTTTTTTTTGGATTAACGTCCTTAAAAACTTACCTAACACCAAGTTCCATCGTCAACTGAGAATTATGGCAGATTTATTTCTGATGCCGCAATTTTTATCAACCAGATAGACAAGAAACATAAAGTACAGGACCCAATATGCTGCCTTGATGCACACCATTTTTCAATGGGAATTCTTCGTTGGCTCTTGTGGGGGATTTATGTTTGCTAGTACTTGCTCCTATAGGTCTATAATCATCCATTTCTGAAATTCTTCTCTAATTTAAGCATACTGATGTCTCGTGGACACTAATGACTAAAATTATTTGACAAAATGTAATTATTTTTATCAGTTTACCTGCATTCTTAGCATATATACCTAAATTAAAACTATGGCACATTATTTTTAAAACAATTTTAATCTAAAATTTTTTCGAAAAAAATAAGAAACGAACAAAGTTAAAATTCCAATGAATACAGGCTTACATAGAATTTGTTAGTATCCGTCAAAATTTGGACAAGATCTGATGTTTTCTTCCATAGCTCTAGATACTGCGAGATGTGTAATTGGCGTACCTACTTTATTTAAGCTGTTTAATATTTAAGATTTTATTATAAGCTTATGTTTTATAGACCAAACATTCTAAATTTTGCTTAATTTTATAAACACCATCTTCAACTAATCCTAATTCACAATAATCCTAATTGAATTAAGTCGGTAGTGCAAAAGGGAGGATCATTTATAAAAAGTTTAAACAAGAAAGTTCCCAAAATTGATCCTTACGGAACATCTTTTTGAGATTTAGGTTTATACAATTGATTTTTATACAATGGATTGCTTCTTCTTTATCTGAAACCAACCCTAATTGGTCATCAGACGGCAGTAGTATTATTTTCTGTAGGCCATAATCTAATACCAGTTGATCGATGTGACATCAGCTTAATCAAACGTTTGCTATCTCAGATTCTTCCTTCATATACCTATATTTGGTGAAGGAAACTCTCTCTCCGTTGATGAGGCATTTTATCTCTTCTGATTATGTAGGAGATGGAATTTTTGAATTATCTAAATCCTACGTGTCCTTTTTCCCAGAACACCTTCTTCTTTGTTCATATTGGATTGCAATATAAATACCTTCAGGGCATTATATAGAGCAAGCTGACACGAAAACCTTTTTAACAAGTCAATTTGTTCGTGATTTCTAACCATAATAAACACGTTTATTTCTCTGCTTTGCCCCTATACAAATGTTTTTACTCTCACTCCCACTCGTATATCAATTGATTGTTA
This sequence comes from Episyrphus balteatus, assembly GCF_945859705.1. Taxonomy (NCBI): domain Eukaryota; kingdom Metazoa; phylum Arthropoda; class Insecta; order Diptera; family Syrphidae; genus Episyrphus; species Episyrphus balteatus. The sequence continues at coordinate 9,463,700 of NC_079134.1, read as the reverse complement.
ACCTTACCTTATTGAGTGCAATTGAAAAATTAACATCATGCACATAAAATACGATAAGTATGTTTGGTCGTTTTTAGTTGCAATATTGTTGACTTTTGTTTTAGTTTATAAAATCATGCTAAGGTTTCATCAAACAAGGAGTAAATTCGTTAAAAGCCATACTTATTCAACGTTTCGTTTTTATTATAGGTATTTGATATTTTTAGCTATCGAATATAAACTTTTAGAAGGATTAAAGTGTTAAATGCACGCAGCTTTGTTGAAGTATTTATTTGATTAATTTAAATGGAAAATTATTTAATACAAGCTCGTGAAGTTAGTGACAAATTATTTTGACGTATTCCTAATTCAAGTCGGAATATGATCTTTATGCATCACTAAGCAAAAGCGTCATTAAACGGGTGAAAATTGTTTTCAATCAATATAAGAAAATTGTACGTTAACTTTTAAAAGAAGATCGGAACATTATAAAAATTGATGAAAATGTTATTAAACCCTTTTTATTTCCATGTTTAATATTTTTCCTTACAACCTTTTAGCAGCATAAACAACACTTCTATCCCCCATAAGTTTCTATTTTTATTACAAAAATTACCTCAGCAATTTTTATTTAAAAATTTTATTCACCATTCAAAAATCTTTCATAGACGAAGAACAAGAGTCAGAAAAAAAAAAATTCAATTGAAGTGCTAAAGCTTTATTAGCCAATCCATTGAATATCAAAATCTTAAAACAAACTCTCTGCCTTTTATGTTCTCTGACGGGGGAAAGCTAAACAAATCGGTTCTTCTTGTTTTTTTTTTTCTATATATTTTTTAAAAACCCCAAGGGAGCCCAACCAGCCATAGGAAAAAGCAACAGCAGCAACTTTAGCAGCGAGAAGTAGGAGGCAACAAAGTATTGAATTCTTTTTCACAAAAATCGTTCTTTAATAATTTTATTTTTCCCATCAAAGAGTCTTGTCGAGCGTATAAAGCCTCTTCTCGTTCCCTCGTATAAAGGCATCTCTTACTCAAATGGATTTCCATTTGATAGAAGAAGAAGAAGAAAAAAAAAACTAAGTTACAAAAATTTAAGGCAGAGATCACTTTTCATGCATCCTTTAGACAAAAATGCGGCAAATCCATTTAAATCATCCTGAAATCTAACCCATTTACGAAGAGTAACTCAGCCGGGATATAGTAAACCAGAAGAAATCCCAACAACAACAAGACAAAAATTCTAGACACACCCCAAATCTCTACCCATTTGGAAGAAACATGATAAAGTCCTTTTTTTTTTTTTTGTTGGTTGTTTGATAAAATGAAGTAACAAAAAAGCAGTAAAATGAAGCGAAATAGAAGTAAAGAGCTGTAACGGTTGAAAAAATATCAAAAAAAAAAGGAAAGGGTTTTTTTTTTTGGTTAAAAGGGTGTGGGTAGTACCCATCTACCCTATACCCAATTTCAATTGGAACACAGCAAAAATCAAGCGAAATAATTTACTTTCGAATATAAATTTCCAATTGGCTGCCCGATTGATGGATTGACACATGGTAGCTATAAGGTTTTCATTTTCAATACCCCTGTTATTGACTATCGAAATCATAGGAGAACAACAAGGTTTTCAGATGGGGGCTTGGAATATGCGAATGATTGTGTTAAAAATGAGCTGCCATTTATGTTGGTTTGCCCGAAAATATTTACCTCATTTCGACGATTTTCCTGTTCTGTTTTTTTTTTTTTTTATGATTTTTATATTGGCGGTTAATCGCATTTGATGGGTTCTTGGAAATACAATTTTGCATGTTTAAATTTATTGCGTTGTAAAAAAAAATTGCTGTCGATATTGCAAAATTGAGGGGTTCTTAAGCAATATTTTAATAAATTGCTTTTAAGAGAGAGGAAGGAAGATTCAGGATTACAAAAGAATATTGAAATAATATTGATCTGAATTTTTCAAAAGATTTCTAGGAATTTTTAAACAAAAGACATTTAAGTACTTTGTTTAACTTCGAACAAAGATATTAATTCAGCCATTAATGAGCAATATTCAATGAAACAATTTCGTTAAAATAAATAAAATATTACTCAAAGTAGTTCACGTGGTTTAAAGTGGATTATTGTTTCTTATCATTAATAAAATTGAACTTTTAAATGGTTTGATATTTCATTTGCAACCAATGCCAACGCCAACGTGGGCTTTTGGTACTGTATGAAAATGCATATTTTATTAATCTCGATGGATTGAGAATAATAAATTGGTATTATCCGACACGAGCTCAATTCTATAAGTTAATGTTCAGAGTCAAATACTGCATACAATTTTCAATTTGAAAATTAAAAAGAAACAAGATATTAAGCCTGCACATGGCTAAATGTGAAAAATACAACCTTCACACGCCCTTAAAAAATTAAATATCAGTTTGAAATAATCTTGAAACTTGTTTCTGCGTAGGTAATCCAGGTGAAAATAAATTTGATATCTGTATATAGATTACACAGGTCGACAAAATTAAAAATATTTTTTTGGGCTTAGGCTTAATTTGCACTTCTTGGGCTCATGGTAAACCAAAACAATAGATAATCACCCTTTCCCCTAATAGGGTTTGCTTTTGTAGTCACTGAAAATAATAAATTTCGTAAAATTACGAAAATTGTTTCATACACTACATTTTCGTTGGCCCAACGAAACTTTCGTTGGCTCAACGAAAATATGTAATTTTTCGTAATATGAAAACCTTCATCAATTAATGAAAACGTTTCATACACTTTTTCTCCCTTTTTAGTGCCAAAAAATCCAATTCAATGAAAAGATTCATCAATTAACGAAAAATTTCATACTCATTTTGAAGAACAAAAATAAGAACTTTTTCGTTACTTTATCAAAGTTTTAATTAAGTAACGAAAAAATTCATTAACTTATGAAATTCAACATTAACTAACGAAAATCTTCATAAGCTTATGAAAATTCTTCATATACTAATGAAATATTACATTGGCTTATGAAAAAATACATCAGTTAACGAAAAAATATCGTTGCCGGGTGCATTTCTGTTTTATGGACTAAAAATTTAATCTTGCTGGATATAGTTCACATTAAGTTTTTGTTTAAAAATCTATGTAAGTTGAGCTGAATATAAAAAATATTTGCGTTTTGACAAGGTGTCTCACGGATAAGTCAAGTGATGAGTCCAAGTGAGCTCTACCGGGTCGAAACGCCAATTTTTTGTTTGGACTGTTAATAATTTAACAAGGCCAATAAATATATACCTGCTATAATCTTAAAAAAAAAATTATTAACACAACGAAAAGTTTCGTTAGCTAACGAATATTTTTTCGTAATTTAATTGAAATATTCATAAAATTTACGAAAAAATTCGTTAGCTAACGAAAGTTCTTTCATCAATTAATCAAAAAATACATAAAAATATCACCGTGTTTAATTAAATTTTACGTTAATTGATGAAAAACTTTCGTAAAGTGATGTAAACATTCATTAATTCGCGATCGAAAATTTTAATGAAAAATTTCATTAAAATACGACAGTTTTCGTTAGTTGATGGAGTTCTTCATTAACGTATGAAAGCCATTTCGTTGAGCCAATTAAATTTTTCACCGGCTGAAAATTAATTAAATTTTCGTTGGCTCAACGAATTTTTTCGTTGTATTTACGTAAGGATTTGGTTCAGTGGTGTTGGGAGCAAAAATACAATTTTCATACCCTGTGAGCCTAACTCGAGTCTTATGAGCTATAGTGCAAGAACCGTGCCTTGTGCAAAAAAAACTGTTTTGGTATAAAATGTAGATAATTTAAAGTTCTACATTTTTGCCAAAGCACTTTTTTCGACTTAAATTATAACAAAAAAGTTATGATGAATACAAGGGTTTTTTGCTCCGAAAAACCCTGTTTTGTTGAGATCAAACCGTAATATTTTTTTATCTAACTTCAACTTTGGAAACTTTTATACTTTTTTGAAAACTGCAATACCGGGACAAGTTTTAAAAATAATAAACCAGAGTCACACATTACAAATTTTTTTGGTCTTGTTGCTCTGAAATAAAAGTAAGAAATTGGATTGAAGAAATTGTAAAACACAAAAATTAATTATGGGCAGAGGAAGCAAAATACTGTTGCAAAGTAATTATTTTTCGAAATTTCACAAGAACTGTAAGTATTTAGGATGAACAAGTTACCAAATTCTGAGAGATCTTAAGTTAGCCTATCAGCCCATTTCGTTTAATCCATTACTTTTTAGACACTCACAAAATAATAAATAAAAAAAATATGCAAAAAAATTAATTTAACTTTTCAATAAATAAAGAATTTGAACTAGTTTGGCTACAGTTATTTGTGTAAGCAGTTATTTTTGTATAATAAAAATAACATCAGAGTGAATTACTTTTACCATAAATATTAAAAAAAGAAGGTGTCAAATAATGTCTCAAGCTCCCATTTGACAAAAATTCGAAAAAAACGAAAATTTCGATTTAATTTTTCTTTTTTCTTCTTAAATTCCTTTTTTTATTTTATTTTTCTGAATATGAATATGAAAGCAGCATTAAAATGAAGAAAAGAAAACAAAAATCAGCCAAAACGGGTAAGATGTTCTCGAGTTTTTGCCAAAATTACGCACGACAATTTTTGTAAAAGACAGATTTACTTGAAAACTGGAAGTTGCTCTGCTTCAAAAGCAAATTAAAAAAAAAAATATTTTCCAGATGAGTATCAATATATATATCATAATTTCATAGTCACAACCCAAGCACAAATTTCGTGTTGACCTGTGTTATAGTATATATTTATTGGACTTGTTAAATTTATTAATTTAATACAGTACCTACAAACAAAAAATTGACGTTTCGACCCGGTAGAGCTCACTTAAGTCAACTGATGAGTCCGACTTATCGTGAGACACCTTGTCAATAAACAAATATTTTTTATATTCAGCTCAACTTACATAGATTTTTAATCAAAAACTTAATGTGAACTATATAAAACAAGATTAAATATTTAATCATTAAAACAGAAATGCACCAAGTCTACGTTTTTTTTTTTTTTTTTTTGTAAGGCAACGATTTTTTTTCGTTAACTGATGTATTTTTTCATAAGCCAATGTAATATTTCATTAGTACATATATGAAGAATTTTTATAAGCTTATGAAGATTTTCGTTAGTTAATGTTGAATTTCATAAGTTAATGAATTTTGTCGTTACTTAATTTTTCGTTAATTGATGAATCTTTTCATTGAATTGGATTTTTTGGCACTAAAAAGGGAGAAAAAGTGTATGAAACGTTTTCACTAATTGATGAAGATTTTCATATTACGAAAAATTACATATTTTCGTTGAGCCAACGAAAGTTTCGTTGGGCCAACGAAAATGTAGTGTATGAAACGATTTTCGTAATTTTACGAAATTAATTATTTTCAGTGTACAAAATTTTCTTTTTTTTGGATTTAAAAAATAAATAGTTCAAATTTTTTTTTTGGAAACGGGTTGTTGAATTTTATCGGAACTTCGTTTTTATGTGCTGAATAACATTTTTTTCGAATTTTTGAAAGAGGTTTGAAAAATTTTATTTATAAAAAATTAATTTTTTTAAGTGGCTGTTACGAATTTCAAAATTTTTATCATTAGCCAGTATTGAATTGAATAAGAATTCTGACTGCCATTCTTTTTACAAATCGGTAAAAAATAATGATCCTGAACTTTGCAGGCAATTTGTCTGCTGAGGTTTGGACAGCCACCAAAGTCGCAAAACTCGTCTGGTTTTGAAAAATTAAACGCCAATCGCTTCGTTAAATAAAAATCTAAGGGCGATATTTTTTTGTGTTTTTTTTTTTATTTGTCTTAACAAAAAAGTTATGGCCAAAAAAACTTTTTTGTTAAGACAAATAAAAAAAAAACTAAAAAATATCGCCCCTAGATTTTGATTAATCGAAGCGATTGCCATTTATTTCATGAAAATGTTTCCATTATTAAAATGTTGTGACGAAAGTCCAAAAATTTTTAAATTAATTTTTTGGTGTTTTTTGCGTTTTTTGGCCAAAACTTTTTTGTTAAGACAATTAAATAATCTTTTTTATCAAAAAACAAAACCGACTTCCATGGATCAAAACAGGGTTTTATGATTTTTCTAATAGTTCCCATGGCTAAAACTGATTAAAATTAAAATGGGACCACACTGCAGCCACCAGCTTTCCAATACAAAAAGAATTATCAAAATTGGTTCACTTAGTCCAAAGTTATGAGGTAACAAACATAAAAAAAAAAAAAAAAAAAAAAATACAGACGAATTGAATACCTCCTCCTTTTTGGAAGTCGGTAAAAAAAGAAACATTAAAAAATATCGCTAATTGGTTTTTATTTAACGAAGCGATTGGCTTTTAATTTTTCAAAACCAGACGAGTTTTGCGACTTTGGTGGCTGTCCAAACCTCAGCAGACAAATTGTCTGCAAAGTTTAGGATCATAAAAAATAGTTAATTCTCCTCGACTGTTTATTTTTACCATGTCATTTTACCCCTATTTACCCTATATAATGATTGAATTTTTTTAAAAATCCTTTCTTAGTTCTTTCATGACAATAACCATTCAAATAAGCTATAGTAAATTTTGTCTTCAGTTGTACTTGGCCTTTAAGATTAAATTGCAATCTATTAAGCTTTTATCGCGTCGAAAAATATTCCTGGGCTGCCTTTATTTCTTGCAAGATCTGCCCGAGACATATCGCACTAATTGTTGCAATTGGGAATAATATAAACATTAGATATCAGGATCTCTTTATAACGAGCGTTGAAAAAATGATCCAACTCTCTTCAGAATGATTCAACAACTTGGGTAGGTATGCGGACAAATGAGGTTCAATTCCAAATGAAGCACTTCTTTATGATGGTAGCGATACCTAAACTTTGACAAATTTATTCCAAAATGTTCTAAAAGTAATAATCACTAAAAAACTTTCTACAACTCTCTTCAGAAATTGAAAATTATTGCAACAGTAATGTCAAATTCACCTTAAAACATATGAAAGCCTTTATATCACTTACATATATATTACAATACAACAACAACATACAAAAGTCACTCAACTTGAAACTACAAAATACGATACACGTACCCTAAATCAATCAAAGTTCGATCTAATCTTTTTCAAATGTCAATGCATCATAACTTTATTGGCAAGTCAAGCGTTCTCTCTCTCTCTGTACTATATGATAAATTGATAAAATTTTATATGTAAATATAATGTAACTTGGTATAAGTTCTAAAAAGTCTTCAAATATTATTTATTGATACTCATACTGGCCTTTTCACCAAACAACATACAAATACTCTCTCAATAACACACAGACTTTTGAATATATACATATGTATAAACGAAGTACCCTTGTGAAAGTTTAAACTTCGTTTGCCTAGCATCAAATTCGATTACACGAAACATTTTCCAGTATCGCATCCTGATTCCGGTCTACCTCGTCCCATTTTGATCCTCATCTCCCATGAGAAATGCATCACCGCTGTGCTGAAGCAGACACAATTTACATGCTACAGTAATTCTATAAAAAAAAAAATAGATATAAATTCCAAAAATAGGAAAAAAAAAAGTAAAAAGTAGAACGGCCAAAGTGAATTTAAATACGAGTATCCCAGTTCTCCAGTTCCCAGAATAAAGTTGCGCTAAAAAGCTTGTAAAAGGATATTCTCAGTTGAATATGTATATTTATATGTCGTCGTCCATGCATGCATATATGAGCTATATGTCATTTATGTACATGGAAAACACTCATCTCTATACCAACAAAATAAAATCTATAAAGATAAACTTGCTGCTTAAAATGGTCTCATCTTTTCAATGTTTGCGATAAATAAAAAAAAAAGTGTCCTTACTCGTCTATGTATTTATGGATAAACATGAGTAACAATGTGAAAAAGTTAAGTATAGTGAGTGTGTTAGGACTCTCATCGTCTGTGCCAAAACTCAGGGTCGACAATGGCGTGGAAGCGTTAACAAGCGATTTAGTTAGGTTAACATCATTAAGAAGGTATAAAGTGCAAAGTTGAAAAGTGTTACAAGTAAAAGGATAAATTCATATATTTATATTTTTTATAAAAAATTCTTGTCCTTAAAAAATGATTGATACTACGCTTGGAGGAGTAGAAATCATTGCAGCTGATGAAGTCATTCATAGAATAAGAATTTATTTTTATACCAGTTTGGTTAGAATTTTTTCTAGCGTATCGCATTTTACAACATCAAATTTATTTTTCCAACTTTCGTCATTAATAAGTCTGGGCTTAAAGGTTAGGGACTCCTGCCGCTGCTGGGATACCTGTCCGACGTATGAGTAACTTGAGTTATGAACCAACTACAACCTTTGGAAATGGAAGATCCAAATATTGACGGCCTTTGCCGATAGGCATAAAACAAATATCACAGCCATCCAGGAATTGCGATGGAATGGAAAAGGCATACGCAGGATGAAAAACTCCGATATTTACTACGGAAAGTACTTGAAAGAATGGAAACAGCATATAGCTTTGTGGTAAGCAGAAAATTTGAGTATAGATTTGAGCCCAGAAAACTCGAAAATCTTATCTAAAAAAATATTTTTTATGGATAGGTTTTCGAGATATGATTTTTCAAAATTTTTTGTCGTTTTTTTTTCAGCATACTTAGTATTCGGGATATATCTTGAGTAATAAACAATTAATATGAACAGAAAAACCGGTTCCTGAAAGCTGATCAAATCAGCAACAAACACTGGAATAACTTTTTTGGGTCACTCGGTTTTTTAAAGTAAATTTTTGCAAAAAAAAAAGTTTCTTATACTGACATAAAAAATCTAAATCTCGTGAATCCTCATAGTTTTATATTTTTATGAGTAGTAATTTTTTTCAAAATCTATGGATAAGTTATAAAGATATGATAATTTTTGTAACGATCAATATTTTCGACTTTTTTTTTTGTTATTTTTTGTGTTTTCGTCTATAACTTGAAAAGGAAGCCGATTAAGAAAATTTTTATTAAGTAATTTTTTGTAGATAATTAAATTTCCTATCGATATGTATCCTTTAAAAAATATTTAAAATTAAAATATTGTAAAAAACTAATGAAAAACTATTCGAAAAAGAGAAAAACATGACATTTTTCGTGTTTTTACTAAATAGTCTATTTTTATCCTTTAAATATTTATAGATATTAAACATGTAACGGAGAAAAGAAGATACTTTATCTTTTAACATAATGGTCACAAAAATTGAATACAGCTAAAATGGGATAAAATGTGGACTTTCAAAATCTACTGTTTTTGGTCTTGAGTTTGAAAGAAAGAAGCCGCTGATTTTTAAATGTTTAAACTTTAAAGGTATGAAAGCTCATGAAATTTCAGAGTTGCCGTCATTACTGTGCGAAACACGTAAGAAAAACTCCAGAATTTTCCATCCTGAATTAATTGCAGTTCGAATAAAACTTAAAGCAAAAGGATTTAAAAAAATTTAAACATCCTTAATATAAATAATTGTACCATTTTTACACAGAATGTCCTTTTCTAGCATTAGATTGAGTTGAAGTCTTAAAAGTTCTCATTTTAGTCATTAAAAAAAATAACCACAGGTAGAATAAGCTTTTCGAATAGATTCGTTTACAAAATTCTAGCGACTATTCCAAAATATATCACGTATACACTTTTCGCAACATAAACAATATAACTAACCTAGACGAACCACGAACGTGACCTAAAAGAGTAAACATCAGACCAATGTATCTCTGTCTTGTAACCATAACCAGCCTTTACCCTCAAATAAGTCATTTTAGATTTGGTGACGATGACCTCCAAATAAAATGCCAAAATTTTGGGGTTCATTTAAAAAAAATCTACCATCCAGCGACTATTCTATCGTTGTGTCGACCATATAAAATCACATTATCTCCTCACAACCAGCAAAAACCTATAAACGAGACACCAAATCATAATAAGGTGGTCGGTCAGTTCGAAATTGCATATAAAAATGTCTCCTCAATAATAAACTCTTACATAAATAATTCAAATTGGTCGTAAGTAAAAGAAAATAAGAAAAAAAAAAAAATAAAGGACTACACCAGTTATATTAGAATTCAATATAGAATGTCGTTTTTCATTTCGTTTTGTGGTTTGGTATGTGTGTCGCCTCAAGGTCTGAAAGCAAACCGTAGATAATGATTATACCAACAAAATCAGTCTCCTCTTCAATTTCACTGCTGGACTCAGATAATTTTTTTTATAAAGTCTACAAACAAGTCGCAAGAAGAGGTTGAAAAGGTTCTGAACGAACAGAAGTGATGTGCTTAGGTCACTCTTGTCACTCTTTTAACTCTTTCCACTTTTGTCACTTTATCAATCCTGTCACTCTTCTCATAGTTGTCACACTTTTCACAATTATTGTCGCACTTGTCGCACTTGTCGCACTTATCACTCTTGTCACAATTTACACTCTTTTCACTGTTGTCACAATTGTCACTCTTGTTACTTTTGTCACTCCTGTCACTCTTGTCACACTTGTCACTCTTCTCACTTTTGTCACTCTTGTCAAAATTGTCACTCTTGTCACACTTGTCATATTTGTCACACTTGTCACTCTTGCCACTTTGTCACTCCTGTCACTCTTCTCATACTTGTCACACTTTTCACAATTATTGTCGCACTTGTTGCACTTATCACTCTTGTCACAATTTACAATCTTGTCACTGTTGTCACAATTGTCACTCTTGTCACACTTGTCACATTTGTCACACTTGTCACTCTTGTCACTCCTATCACTCTTATCATACTTGTCACACTTTTCACAATTATTATCGTACTTGTCACACTTATCACTCTTATTACTCCTGTCACAATTGTCACTTTTGTCACTCTTGTCACTCTTGTCACACTTGTCACTCTTGTCAAAATTGTCACTCTTGTCACACTTGTCACTTTTGACACTCTTTTGTCACTTATCAGTCGCTTTTGGCGCTTATGTCGCTTTTGTTTCACTTTTCCTTTTGTTAGTTAATTTTCTTGAAACTTGTCCTTATCCTTTTTCTTCAATCTTCTCTCTTGCAAGAAACAAAAAAATAGACAAATGCGTAACGCATACGTAATGTGATGATGATGTAATGTCCTTGCTAGTAAATGACCAATTTCGTATAACTTCTCTCTCCATCCGTCTTCTTGTGTATATTTTTCGTTGATTTTTATTTCATATCACTGTCGTTCTAACGACACTTTGACAAGGCACAACAACATCACACACGAACAGTGTTTAATATTATTTTTTCCTTATTTCCTCTTCAACAGTGAGCGTTTGTTGCCTCTTACAAAATCACAGCAAGAGAGGAATATTATCGAGTGACAAAATTACGCACACACTCAATTCATTGCCATGCATCACTTCGTTACTAGTAAGTGAAAATGGCAGGAAAACTTGTCAGAGTCCTTTCATGTATTAAATACCTTGAAGTTCTTCGTATAGAGAAACTACTCCTGGCAGAAAGTTTTTACACCGCCACCGACACTCTTTTTGCTCCTATAACAACCCGATACTAACTACACAAGTAGGTATAGTTAACTCCTGCTATTTACAAACTTGTATAGCTCTAGTCGTCTGTGAGGAGGCGATAGATGATGATGAGAGGATGGTGGTAAAGGATGGTGTCGAAAAGTTTCTCTGTCGCAACAGCAGCAGCAGCACTTGGTGTAGTATAGTGTTTCATCCTGAATGGAGCAATATTTCTATTTAATCATCAGCAACCGAAATGAAACGTTTGAGAAAGTTTCCCTTGCTATTTCTTCTTCTGGTGTAAAGGATTCTCTCTCAAACTAGCAGGCAGCAAAAAAATAGGAGAAATATAGAAACAAAACAGAAAAAAAAGGACGAAAAGAAAAAAAATGAAAATGAAAATCATGAAGAAAAATTCATCCTTAAACGGATTTAATTATGTAATTGAATCGCAAGCACGATAAATTTTTCAACCGCTTCAGGCTGTCTGTCGTGAGCAATCTAAAGCTTTAAAAAAGGATCAAAATCTTTCTTTTTCGGTTTTGATGTTAAAATTATGTGAATGTGAATTTTCTTTTTTTTTTAAGCGTTCTTTTGAGTGTTTGTGAGCTTGTATAGGTGTATAAGTATTCTGCCATACTATTTATAACCTTTTATAAAGAGGTCTATATAAGAGCAGGTGAAGATTATGAGATAGAGGAAATATGTAACATTTCCAAAACAGGAGTTTTTTTTTCTTCCTTCAAATGAAAGTTGGATGTAAAAGGAAGAAACAAAAAATCAAGATGAAAGGGAGATATCTATTCATGTTTGAAGAAAAATGTTTTAGGGGAAGGGACCGAAAACAACCAAAAAACTCATAGAAAAGAATGTTTATTTATCACAAGGAAGTTATAGTGTTTCGAAAAAGTATAATGTAGAAGTAGGTATATAATCCTTTTCTTTGCCCTTCATTGTTTGAACACGCGATGGATTTTTGCACTTTTATTTGAGTCATGAAAAGGGATATAATTAAGAGATACATTTCTTCAGAATGCTTTCGGGTTGTTGCCCGAATGGAGATGGGGAGCTTTATTTAACTCTAGAATCTTTTCAAAAGGTGTTTTTATTTAAGAAATGAAAAATATTTTAACGTGAGTTAAAGCCTCTAAGAATAGATGTTCTTCAGTTTTACCAAGAAATTGAAAAGTAATAAGAAAAGTGGCTAGAATGAATTACAAGGTTATGTTTGACTTATGGTATTCAGGAAAGTATAAGGGAAAGTGAATTTGATAAATAAAAATTTGTGCACAGATAATTTTTTGAGATCAATTAGGCCCATCTGCTGAAACGAGTCATAAATCTTCTTTTAATTAAGTATTTTAAACATAGCTCTAAGTGAAACCTAGTTCTTAAGATTCACTTAGTTTATTCTACGTTGCTAGGAAAAATAATATTTTGTCTCAGCTATATGAATCGGTTTGACAATTAATTAATGTCGTTTTCGATTGGACGTCCTGAAGCGTCCGAAAGCATTTAGAAGTCTTCTAAAACTGTTTTATTGGCATGAAAATGACAGCCAAAACGCTTCTCAGAAGAGAAATTCTCTTCTCGATTTCAAATCGGAATTCACTCTAGAATAATACATGAATATTTTAAAGTCAAATTAATCACTTAAGCAATGTTTTTTTTTTTTTATTTTTTTGAAATAAATTATTTTTTTCTGAAATAAATGTTTTAATTAATTTTTAAACTTACTTAAAATATTTGGGAAACCAACTTCCCCATTAATTTTCTGCACATTACCATTTTTGAAAAATGTATAAGACTTCGTTTGAAAGAAAAAAAAAATTATTATAAAAATATAAAAAATTAAAAATAAAAAGGAGGTGGTAATCCAGAAAAATTTTCAGCATTTCAAACAGGAGGTGGTAATCCATATACAGTTAAGGATCCTTAAGAAAGTTCATCAAAAGAATAGAAATATTCTTTTCTCTAGTATATTTGGCGTGGCACTCCTAATTCTAAAATTTCGAGAACTTCAACCTTCAAGTTAATCCAGGATTTCAAAATTCATCTTAAACCAATTTATTTATTTTTATTCACAGAAAAATTATTTGTCAAAACAAACTTTAGTCACTATGTTTAACTTAAGAGACTAAGGTTGTACAAATTCTCCTCTTAATATACATATGTCCTACTTACCAACTTTTATGATTAAGAATATTTTTAGTGCAAACGAATAAGTAAAACTTAATGCTATAAGTTATACTAAATATTTATGACTCGTTTCAGCAAATGGGCCTTAATGAAATTTTTAAATTTTTTAAGTGAAAACTTCTTTAGTATCGTAGTGAATTGAAACAAGATGAAACGAAAACGCTAGACGAACATTCAACTTGTTATAACTTTTTTGTTTTAATACCTAGATAGTGAATGAAATTTGTACTGTGGATAGGTAATTAAATAACCTATAATTGTACAAAATTTAAATTAATATATGTTCAAAATTCTGAGATAACGGTAAAAAGATGTTCTTTTTCTATACACGTTACATCTTTTGATCTACTGCACATACAAATTTGATTTAACTTTAATACGCATGCTGATAACATAACCTTTTATTTGATATATAACACATAACGGTACATGCTCCACAAATTACACAATCTTAAATTGAAAAAATTGAAAAATACCTCAAAACACTTTTGGAGATCTGTTGCCGATGCCAGCCAGCAGTAGAGGAAGTACCGTAATCTCAGTTGGAAATTTCGACATGGTTGGCTTTAAAAAATTCTTACTTTTTTTGAAGGCATTGTAGAAATATAATTGAAGCGTCATATAAAAGGTGAAATAATAATGGTATAACATTTATTATAGGTTGTCTTTTAAAAAATGGATTTAATGGCGTTAGAAGAGAAAAGAGATTGTTTTTCTATTTTTATGAAAACTAATTGGGTTAAAAAAATTCTAGCCTTTTTGTAGATGTTGTATGGATATGGTCAATATAAATATTGAGCTGAAAAAATAAGCTTTCAGATGGTATAAAATTTATTGTAGGTTGTCATATAAAATAAATTGCACGACTGGGGTCGCACGTACTTGCTCTTATGCTTAAAGTAACTATAATGTTAAAGCTTTTTATTCAAGAAATTTAAAATTTGATATTTTGAAGAAATTTAATAAGTAGTATAAAAAAATTAAATCTGTTTTTATAATTAATTAAACTCCGTTTTAAATTATCTTAAAAAAAAAAACAAATATGCCATTTTATTTCTTGTATACAAAGGTATTTTTAGAAAAAATTTTTCGAAAATTGTAGGAGCCGTTTTTTTAAAAAATAGTTTTTTATATATAAAAATTTTTTAACATTTTTCAAAAAAAAAGTTGGGATGCCATTTTGAAGAAATAATTAATTTACACATTAAAACTAAATTTCAAAATTTTTCATTAATCCGTTTTCAAAAAATTGATTTTTCAAAAAAAAATTTTGAAATATTTTTTAAAAAACCAAAAATGCGTTTTTTGAAAATTTTCTAAAATTTTAATATTATCTTTACTTACACACTTTTGTATAAAAATTTTCATTTAAATCGGGTTAATTTTGTACGAGATATTCAGAAACGAAAAAAACCGTTCTATGACAGGTACCGTTAATAACGGTACAAAAAATATTTTTTTTATTTAAAAAGTTGGCCCTTATGTGTAGTATTACACACAAAAATTTTAATCAAAATCGTTAGAGCCGTTTTTGAAAAAAATTAACTTTTCTATTTCCGTTATATGGCAAGTACCGTTAGTTTTGGTCATAAAAAAAAAATTTCAATTTCCCCTCTAGGGAATCGCCAAAAACTGCTAACTACCAAGTCTGAAGAAAATCATTTCACTCGTTTAGGCTGCAGCTCCAGATAGAGACAGACGGACAGACAGACAGACAGACAGACAGACAGACAGAATTGCCGGACCCACTTTTTTGGCATTCTCCATCATCGTAATGTCATGTAAAATTGTTATCTCGAGTTCGATTTTTTTTACGAATCCTAAACTTGCCCTATAGTACCTATATCGCAAGTAAAAAGTGATGGAATAAAAAAAAAAGTTAAATTTTTTCGATTTTTTTATTGCATGAAAAATGATTTTTAAGGTTTCACTTCAACCACGTGTTAATTGCAAACATGACTTTTTTTTCTTAAAATAAATATTACAAGAAAAAACATTAATTTTCGAAACCGAAAAATTACTGGTGAGAAGCAAAATGTTTCTTAAGTTTTTTTGCAAGCCCTTAGTACGTAAAAAAAAATTGGTTTGTTTGTTCTGCAAGAACACAAATTTTGCTATCTTTGAGTGATTTGTTTTTGCAAGAATGAATAATTTTCTTCCGAGTCCGAACATGTTAAGTGCACCTTTATTAAAAATGGAAGCTTTGTGAATAGATTGCAGTACCTAAATATATTTGTTTCCTTACAGAGTCGCTCGTTGCTGTAAAAGCAATGACATGTCGGAAAAACTATTGCATATATGTAGATCATCCTAAGATCAGGAATGTCATTGATTAGGTACCTCTTTGAAATTCCTGACAGCTTTCACTGGCGAAATGGACTTGGAGTTAAGTATGAGTGAAGCAAATGGTATAGAGGAAAGGTTCAAATTTTGTCCATTGGCAACTTCAGCTCTTATGCACTTGATTGTTAATTTGTAATCACAGACTCGTAAAAAGAAGTTTCTGGAATAATTAAAAGAACAAAATAATTTTGATTACTGCTTCTGTGCAGGGAAGTAAACATTGTTGGTGCAATTGGAAGTACATTCCGGTCCAACTGATTGTTTCGTTTAGAATAGGTTAATTTTTTCGGCAGTCTCTTAAGATCTGGATTTTTTGTTTGCAGGATTGGTGCCTCTGAATGTTGCTTTTTTTTTAACTGTGTCTATCCACATTCTAACAATCAGTCATAATATTACGATGATAGAGATTGCAAAAAAAGTGAGCCCCTCAAATGCGTCTTACTTCAACTTCAAAATTGATATATTTTTGGAAAAAAATTTTTGAGACCAAAAATAACGCTGTCTCAAATGTTCCAATTTTGAAAAATTTTACTTTTTTCAAAAATGGCTTAGAGGGTTTTGGTTAAAAAAATCAAGTTATTGAATGCCATAGAACGCTTTTGTTAATTCCGGAATTTCTTCCTAGCAACTAATTCAATTTTATCGAAATATTCTTTAAAAAAAAAAATATTTTATTGAAAAGTAAAATTTTCCAAAATGGGGCAGGATTTATTTTTTTGAAATTTACAAATAAAGTCTGTATTTACTAGAGCCTACTATTGCACGTGTATTAAGGTACACGTGCTACACGTGTATTTAAATAATTCGTGCCGAAGCACGTGTATTTGTAAATACACGTGTATTTATATTTACACGTGTATTTATATTTACACGTGTAAATAGCGTTCGAACAGGTAGATTTGGTGGCGATTTCCTAAAATATGTATTATATTGAATGAAAAGGATATTGTTCAGGTTTTTGCGGTTATTGGCTAGATTTACACATTGAAATTACACGGAAAATTTAATTGGAAATTCTTATTCAACCCTAGCCATATAAATCTTGGAAAAAAATTTTGACCCGATTCCCATTATCGTATCGAACTGAACTTTGTACACATATGAAGTTTGGATTGCAACGCAATATTTTGGGGTCCGAACTCAGGGGAGGGGCATTAGGGGGTTGAAACACCCCAAATCTATTTTATCCCATTCTAAATATCGCAAAAGCTTTTGTAGGTAAATTGCAAGAGAGGGGCTTTGGGAGCTCATACCACCCAAGCAAATTATCATCTTCTTTCAAATATTATACGACTAAAAAGTAAAAAAATAAAGCAGATTAGATTAGATTACCAAGCAACAAAACATATAAAATAATTAAATTGACTCCATGGAGTCCCTTTAAATGCCGTCCAAGGGCTCCGGTTGTTCCACCGGGACAAGAAAAACGGTTGTTTTGTTGTGAACTACATAAGTCACAGTAGGCATTTGTCCCTTCTCGGTGGGCATATTGCCATACCCAACTCCTTGGCTTCATATTTTAGTTTTATTTTAAAATTTATTTTGATTGAATTTGTCGCTTTATTTATAAAACACCTTTTACACTTTCACTATGAACTTAGTAAACCATATGATCTTCAAATAAACGGTGATTAACAAAAAAAAAAAAAAAAAAACATGTAACAGTTGGTACACTTTCTTCTGAGAAAGACACAGTAGGCAATATGCAAATATATCTTGGAAAAATTTATTAGTTTTTTTTTAATGAAAAGGCACATCATTATTTTTAATTTTTTAATAAATTAT
Organism: Episyrphus balteatus; assembly: GCF_945859705.1. Taxonomy (NCBI): domain Eukaryota; kingdom Metazoa; phylum Arthropoda; class Insecta; order Diptera; family Syrphidae; genus Episyrphus; species Episyrphus balteatus. The sequence goes on along the minus strand of NC_079134.1, from coordinate 9,445,872 downwards.
TTATAAGGTCTTCAAAAAGTTCAAATACTATTTTTCCAATTCGAACTATTTATTTGCACAATAATCTTCAGTTGTTTAGTTTTAAAAACTTTTATTTTACCCCCAAAAAGCAAAAAAATCATTTTGTTTCGTATTTACACGTGTAAATATAAATACACGTGTATTTAATAAATACACGTGTAAATAAGATACACGTGTAAACGTTTTTTAGATACACGTGTACACGTGTATCGGGTACACGTGTAATTAAATACACGAACAAAATCGTAGGCTCTAGTATTTACTGACGGCTAGAAAAATGTTAAACTACATTTAAAAGTCTTAAAAATACGAATATCCGATGCCTAGTATGAAAGCACTTTTGTGTAAAATGATGTAAGTGCTCTGAAAAGATGAGTTTCTTTTGTTCTAATTTAACTGAATGAAATCACAAAATACCGATTCCATAAAAAGCTTCCACGTCAAGTGCAGTGGCGTATTGAAGGGGGGGGGGGGGGGGCTCAGGGGGCTCAAGCCCCCCCCCCCCCCCCAAGCCTTCAAGATCATGTTTTTATTTAGCTGATTTCATCATAATTTACATGATTAACTGAAACTTGTTCGTAAATCTTAGAGATTTAGAGGCAGCACAGATGCTCGAGCTCCCTCCAAATTCTGAAACAGCTGTTTGGGTTTGTTTAAGTAAGAGAGACTTCCAATTACATCACTGTTAAATTATTAGGGGTATTCACAATTCGATGCAAATGGTCTTGTATCGTTGTAAAAGTGCAAAAGAGTAACATTTTCATAAAATAAAACAACCAAATATACAGACTAAAATTTTTTTTACACATTTACACTTTTGCTATACCCCAACCCTATTGCAAAATTTGTCTATTGTAGTTGTGGTAGAAGAAAACAAAATTTTGCATTTTTACACCTTTTTGTTAAACCGGGTCGTGAATACCCCTATTGCAAAACTTCTTATTCAATCTCAAAACGCCGTATTTGATCGTCTTAAGTATATTTACATTTTTTACTTGCTCAATAGGGCAAGTATTGGTTTCGTGTAAAAAAAAATTCGAGGTTTTAATCAAAACTAACATTACGATGATGGAGAAGTCCGAAAAAGTGGTTTTCGTCATGACGTCCGTCGGTCTGTGCGTCGGTGCGTCGGTGCGTCGTCACAAAAAGCTGTACATGAAGCTGCAGCCTAAACGGGTTGAGGGATTTTCTTGAAATTTGGTACAGATGATTTTTTTGTAATTTCCAAGGTTGGTTTTTTTTTGTTTTTTAATATCTCGCTTTAAACGTATACCTCCCATACAAAGTTTTGGAGTTATTGCAACTTTCTCGAAAACGGCTCTAACGATTTTGATTAAATTTAACATACGTAATGCTGTTTGCAGTTCTAACATAACTGCGTTTTTAGTTTTTCTCAAAAAATGCGGATAGTGAAAATATGACATTAACTCTTTTTTAAATCGCGGATGTCGGCTCTTCCCGTACATCTTAATGGAGTTATTGCAATTTTCTCGTAAATGACTCTAACGATTTCGATTAAATTTTACACAGGTAATTTTATACGTAAATCTAACGTAACTGCATTTTTAGTTTTTCTCAAAAAATACGGATAATAGAAATATGACTTAACATTTTTTTAATCTTTGATGTCGGCTCTTCCCGTACACCGTTAATGAGTTATTACAATTTTCTAGACTAAATTTGACATACATAATGCTTTAAGTGATTTTAATATGTGTAGCTAATTGCGTTTTTTGTTTTTGTCAAAAAAACACGAGTAACAAAAATATGGCGTAAGAAAAACTAAAAAAAAATAATTTCGTATTTTTGCATTTCTTATGAAATTCCTTAAAAAAATCAAATTTTAACTAATTCAAAATATTTTTTTTTAAATCTTTGACATAAAAGCTACTTTTATCATAAGAGCAAGTACGTGCGGCCCCAGTCGTGCATTTTATTTTTTTTAATAATATTTTTCTCAAAGAAATTGCAAATAGAAATTTTTGATATCTCAAAATCTAAGTGGCCAACAGGTTTCTTTAAGTAAATTGCAGTTTGTGCTTCCGATTTGGATTGAAACAGCAACATATTACGAAAAAACATACATATATATTTCGGATTAAACATCAAAAAGAATTTTATTCAAAATTAGTTTTTGAGACTTTCACGTTCTGCATTCCACTTTTTGCGTATTCACTTGCCGAAAGTGAAATAGGCGTTCTGCATTTTTTTACTCATTTAGATTTTCTGATCGAATTCAATTCACTATGTTACTGTTCGTGAATTTGGGGGCCTTTTTCAATGAATCTGCAATTGCAGTAATTTCACTTTAGAAACAAAATAAAAATGGAAGATCCTTCAGTTTTGACAGTTAGAAGCAATTTCGAAGTTTTCGAAACCGATCGAAATGAAGAATATTGATATTTCATTTCACGTGAAATTGAAAAGTGATTTGAATTCACTGTCGATCGAATTGTGGAACATGGGCGTATATAACGAAAATATTGAAGAGTATAGCTCAAAAACTCTTGACGTGATAGGGATAAATCTGTAAACAGTTTTGGATTCAGCACATGACAAAGTTCGAACGAAATAAAGTATTTTTTTTTTTAAGGATGACTCAACTCCTTGCTGTTTGTGTAAAATGTTTGGGACACGAGAACTTTGAAAAAACACTAGGTACTCTGAATGTGAAAGGAGGAGACAGTAGTACGAATCTGTCGAGAGCAGTATAATGCTACTATACCACTTTCAGTACCGCAGCACAGCGTTTAACTCTCGATCAAAGATTAATAAAAAGAAATGAAAATTTTTTCGCAAATTTACCCTCTAAAAAATTTTAGTAAAATTTTCCAGCCCCCTCCAAAATTTTTTCTGGATACGCCACTGGTCAAGTGTAGCCAAAAACATGTGGTACCCTCTCAATGTCCTTTTTTTTGGAAAAATGAATGGGAACCATGGATTTCTCGATAAAATTAAAATATAGGCTTAAGCTTTAAAACAAGAAACGGATGGTATTACTGTTGGCTTAATGTTTTTAACATAAATTATTGAATTCCAAAAATAAACCTTAATCTGAATAAAATTTTCACTTGGAGTATAAATTGAAACCTTGTTGGTAGGTAAGTTGTGTCTTACATAAATTCTTCTTCATTTTGTAAGGATTTACCCTCTTTCTTTGGTTCTCCCTCATTATTCAAACTTAGTTGACTGCACTTAATTTCAACCCCTTAAGAATATTTTGCACAGAAACATCCTCCTCTATACTCTACTTACACATACAAAAATATATTTGGATTAATAGGAAAAGCTTAAAAATGTTATTTCAAAATTACTACCGTAAAATGTTTACGAAACATCCTTGATTTTCCTCCATTTTTTTTATTTTGATGGTGTACAAAACTACTCGTATATCTAACTGCTTTCATTTCTTCCATTTAAATGGGTAAAGATAAGCAAAAAAAAAAAAAACCCACGCTCGTTTTACTTGGGGGATTTCCCCGCTCTTGAGGCTATAACTCGAAGCATTCATTATAAGTGTAATTTTATTCAAACTTTCAACCCGGAAGGTTGAAGGCTATAAGGTGTATACTGTATCAGGTACATTGTAAAACTATATACACGTGTGCTTTCATAGTTCCTCTCTCAGTGAAAGACGAGAGTGCAACGATGTTGCACCTTATACACTATTTTTTTTAAGGGAAAAAAAAATGAAATAAATTTTGTAAACGTGAGCATCTTCCGAGCTATAAGAGGATTATTTACGACAAAGAACCTCAGCCCGGTTCCAAATGGAATAAAAATCCAAGTTGAATGGTTCCGCCATGTTTGCTTTTGTTGAGAGACCAACCAACCAACGAAGAAAAAAAACTATTTTTTTTACTTTATACATTTTTAAAAGGATAACCAGCGCGTAATTTCATTCTCTTGTTTGCTTGGAATTGAGGACCGTTCCGCTGGCGGACAACAAGATTAATTAGCCATTAGAACGTTTGTACGTGCCGCCTGTGGTACGTTAAGTGAACACATTCATTTGCATTCTATGTAGAAGGCAGAGTCACCTTATATAGCTTTGCAGTGGGATATGATTTAATAATAACCACCCTAACCAAAACCACCATTTCTGAAAGTACACATAGATAAAGACGCAAGGACCAAGAACCCCAAAAAAGGACCCTCTCTGATGTTTCTATACACAATATTCTTGTTTTAATTCATTCCATTTCTTAAGTTTGGGGTTGGAGTTAGGTTTTTTTTTTTTTGGGGGAATGAGAGTATCCAAGGGAATCATGAATCATGAGGCATGAAATGTTTCTGAGATCATTTTTGTTATAAGGCGAATAAAAAGATTGGTGTGTCCCTTCAACGGTAACATTTTAATTCAGCCATTGTTCCCTTTGTGAGGGAAATTTTTAATTTGTCTTAATTTTTTTTTATCAAAAAAGAAAGAAAACACCAGATTAGGGGAGTATCTTTCCTTATTTCTTATAATACTCGTCGTCGTAGGTAATTTAAAGAGCACTTTCTTCTTAAATAACTCAAAAATAATGGAAACCCAATTTAAAAAAAAAAATTTAATTTTATCTTAAAATTTTAATTGAAAGATGCTGCTCGTTCTTTTATTTCTAATTCAAGTTTGAGAAAAAAAGAAATGCCATTTAAAAGTTAAAAATGTTTAACTTGTCTTTTACTTTACTTTGCTTTATACTTCTTCTCTTTGTCATTAAAAAATTATAAATTTAAAACGGGAGGTCTTTTTGTTTTTGCTGAGCTCAAAAGAAATTATAATTACCACAGTTAATGTTGTTTAAAAAAAAAAAAAAAAAAAAAAAAATACTCAGGCTTGAAGAAAAAATTAAAAGAATAAGGTTTTCTAGGAAAATTGTTATAAGTTATGGTATACAAAAGCACAATTTCGTTATGATATTTAGAGATTTATTCGTTGTTCAATTAAATGCAGGCAAGATCCTCAGAAACGAATTTTATGTATTTAACTTAATCTAATTATCTTCTTAATTAATATTAATAAGTAAAACTATAGGTACATTAAAATCATTATCAAGATAACCATAAAAAAAAACAATTTTTTTTTTGTATCATTTCGTCATTTATTTTATACAGGGTGTCCCAAAAAGTAACGTCGAAACGAAAACGGTAGATAGGGTAGGTGGTGACAGTTATCAGAAAAATAATAAAAAAATCGCAGCCATATATTTTGGGAGTTATGGGCATTTGAAAAAAAGTCGAAAAAATGGTCACCCTGTGACGGTTTTTCATGCGCCGCGCCGTGACTACAAATCTTAATTTTTCTCATTTTTTTCTTTTGTTACGGAACCTTGAATAACCCTGCTATCAAATGCATTCAAAAATTTTAACTCACCTGCATCAGTTTTAAAGAAAATATTACTTTTTTACCCAACTTAGTACTAAAAAATTTTACATGACTCTAATTCAATGAGCCGTAGTGTAAAAAAAATACACTACGATATTTCGGCAAGTTGCCTTAAAAGTTGGTGTGTTCAATTCTCTTTTCAAAATGGTACAACATTGTTAGGAATATTCCATAAATAACCGAGATAAATTTTTTTTTCTTAAGAAATCCGACTTTTTTATGAGGTAATTTTTCCATATTATTCAAGTTTTGTACCCTTTCAGAACCTTTCAGAATACAAAAACTTAACTTGAATATGGTTCTTAATAATAAAACCATATTCAAGTCTATAAATGTTCTTTAAAAAGTATTTACCTATGTATATAAAATGATTTTTTGAAATCACAAATTTCTCGTGAAAAAAGCGAAAAAAATCCATTTTTTTGTCTTTACACAATATTTTGTCAATGTTTTTGTATAAACATTTACTGTAAATTTTATAAAATTATTCACCTCAATCATCTCTGTTCAAAATCTTCAAAAATAGGTAGAATTTTTAGAATCAATTAATTTTAATCAAAAAAATCAAAAATTTTGTTTTCTCTTAATTCACCTTTTAACCAGTTTATTTACATACCTATACTAAAACATACAATATTTTTTTTTATCATCTGAAAGCTTATCATTTAGGCTTTAATTATGTGTCTCAATTATATAAGTACCTACAGCATCTATTAAAAAATAAATTTTTTTAAAGCCCCATGTCAAAATGTAAATTTGAGATTACGGTGGTTGGTCATGGTCATCCTCATCAGCAAATGAACTCCACAGATGTTTTCTGGTAATTTTGAACTTTTTTTTTTAGTACATGTACCGTTATGTGATAGAAACTTTGTTCAAATATATATCTTCCCTATAAATTTCATTCATATATCTATTAAAATTAAGAAGATACCTACTAGAAAAAAAAATTGCACGACTGGGGTCGCACGTACTTGCTCTTATGGTAAAAGTTACTCTAATGTTAAAGTTTTTCACTGAACAAAATAAGGGAAGATTTAAAATTTGATATTTTCACGGAATTTCGTTAGTGGTGCAAAAAAATAAAATCTGTTTTTATAAATAACACTGGTCAACAAAATTAAACTTTTTTTTTGTTACAGAAACCAAGGTATACTTTTCTATAGGATTTTGGTGTGCTGAGCTCAAATCCGAAGTCAAAAAAATTCTATCACATCACGTTTTTGAGATAATCCCGTTAAAAAATCGAAAATGCCGCTTTTTACCAGTTTTCGAGATTATTTCTTAGCTTTTGGTTATTTGTTTTAATTAAATTTGTAACGGTTTCTAATAGAACTAAATGTTGTCTTTCTAAATCCGTTTAAATCTTTTAAATATCTCTTATCTTCTTTGAGAAATCTGAAATTGAAATCAACGTGTTTGGTATATCTCATGTTTATTTACTTTTAATAGCGAATCTCGAAAAGTTCTTTGCCAATCGCTTTCAAATTTTGACACAACGTTCCATTTAGAATCTTGCAAGTTTTTATATTTGCGAAGGTGGTGAATCGCAGTGAGATACATCAAAGCGTGACCGTGTCAGATACTTATACTAAATAATTACTAGTGAGAAAAATATAATTTTTTTTCTTGTTAAAAACAAGATAAGAACTTACTGGAATGTAAATGAAACGTTGTGTCAAAATTTGAAAGCGATTGGCAAAGAACATTTCGAGATTTACTATTAAAAGCAAATAAATATGAGATATACCAAACACGTTGATTTCAATTTCAGATTTCTCAAAGAAGATAAGAGATTTTTAAAAGATTTAAACGGATTTAGAAAGACAACATTTAGTTCTATTAGAAACCGTTACAAATTTATCTAAAACAAATAACCAAAAGCTAAGAAATAATCTCGAAAACTGGTAAAAAAGCGGCATTTTCGATTTTCTAACGGGATTATCTCAAAAACGTGATGTGGTAGAATTGTTCTGACTTCAGATTCGAGCTCAGCACCCAAAAAACCTATAGAAAAGTATATCTTGGTGTCTGTAACAAAATCCTTGTTGACCAGTGTAATTAAATGCCGTTTTAAATGATCTTTTACAAAAAACTAAGTATGCCATTTTATTTCTAGTATAAAAAGGAATTTTTAGAAAAAATTTTTCGAAAATCGTTAGAGCCGTTTTTTAAAAAAATAATTTTTTCTATATAAAAATTTTCTAACATTTTTCAAAAAAAAAGTTGATATGCAATTTTGCATAAATAATTAATTTACACATAAAAACAAAATTTCAAAATTTTTCACCAAATCGTTTCCAAAAAATTGATTTAAAAAAAAAAAAATTTTGAAATATTTTTTAAAAATCCAAAAATGTGTTTTTTTGAAAAATTAAAAATTTTTTTAAATAATGATTGTTTAAACGTTTCTGTATTAAAAAATTTGGTCGAAATCTGTTTCGTCGTTTTTGAGAAATTCATAAATCCAAAAAAACCGTTCTATGGCAGGTACCGTTAATAACGGTACAAAAAATATTTTTTTTATTATCAAAGGAGGCTCTTATCTGTAACAGTAAGCTGAAAAATTTGAATGAAAATCGTTAGAGCCGTTTTTGAAATAAATCAACTTTTCTGTTTCCGTTATATGACGATATTTTTTGATATTTTTATTGAACAGTTATTATATATACAATTTGCTTAAAGCTAGTAATCTAAAAATGTACATTGATTATATTAGTAATATGTTGGCACAAAAGGGGCCTAACGTTTTTACATTGTTTTTTTTTTTAAGCTAAATTTACAGTTAATTGTCATTGTGTTTGTTTTAAATATTAATTCTGTTGGCAGCTTCTTAACTCGGGTTGTTCAGGTCCGGTTGTCATTGATCCGTTATATGACAGGTACCGTTAGTTTTGGTCCTAAAAAAAAAACTTCAATTTTTCCTCTAGGGAATCACCCAAAACTGTTAACTACCAAGTTTGAAGAAAATCGCTTCAGTAGTTTAGGCTGTAGCTCGAGGTTCTTACAGACAGACAGACAGACAGACAGACAGACAGAATTGCCGGACCCACTTTTTTGGCATTCTCCATCATCGTAATGTCATGTAAAATTGTTACCTCGAGTTCGATTTTTTTTACGAATCCTAAACTTGCCCTATAGTACCTATATCGCAAGTAAAAATGGGGAAAACAAAATGGTTTTTCTCGTTTTTCGCTCAAAAATCTTCTAAGGAATCTAAGTTTTTGCACACGTATATGCAAAAATGCCTAAAATAACTGTAGGTAAGTTAATTTTTTTTTCTTTTTTAACTTTTCATCGGTTTAATTCAAATTGTAGTAAACGGTTTCAGTGGCGTATCCAGAAAAAAATTTGGGGGGGGCTGAAAAATTTTTCAAACATTTTTGATAAGGTAAATGTAGGTACTACAAATTTGTCTCTTTTTTTATTCATCTTTGATCGAGAGAAAAGCGCTGTGCTGCGGTACTGAAAGTCGTATAATAGCATTTTACTGCTCCCGACAACTTCGTACTACTGTTTCCTTTCACATTCAAAGTAGCTATTTTTCCAAGTTCTTGTATCCCAAACATTTTACACAAACAGCAAGGTGTTTAGTAATCTTAAAAAAAAAAAAAAATACACTTTTTCGTTGGAACTTTTTCATGTGCTGAATTCAAAACTGTTTACAGATTTATTCCTATCACGTCTAGTTTTTGAGCTATACTCATCACTTTTTTCGGTATAAATGCCCATATTTCCACAATTCGACCGAAAGTGAACTGGCATCACTTTTCAATTTCACGTGAAATTGCTCTCGATCGATTTCAAAAACTTCGAAAATGCTTCGAACTGTCAAAACTGAAGGATCATCCATTTTTATTTTGTTTCTAAAGTTAAATTACTGCTACTTTGAACATGGATGCAATTTTATTGGCAACTTTATTGGAAAAAAGCAGAGTTTAAAAGAAAAAATAAGAAGTCACATTTTGCGAGACATATGAAATATGTAGGTAAGTGAAATGCAGAACATGGGCGATATTATTGCAAATTTTCAAAGAAAAATGAATTAGATAAAGTGTAAAGCGAATGAGGTTGCAAACACAGAGGCATGATATTTCATGCCTCATGTGTTTTATGTATTTTGTATTAAATTAACAAAAAATAAACATTACAAAACAATAAAAATATAAGTTTTGATAATATTTTGTCCAAAAATTGGAGATTCATTGAAAAAGATACCAAGTTCACGACCAGAAACAAAGCGAATTGAATTCGATCAGAAAATCGAAATGAGCGAAAAAATGTAGAACACCTAAGTTCACTATCGGCAACGCAAGTGAATGTTCAAAAAGTGAAATGCAGAACGTAAAAGACTCAAAAACTAGTTTTCAATGAAATTCTTTTGATGTTTAATCCGAAATATATATTTTTTAATAATATGTTCCTTTTTTAATACAAATCAGAAGCACAAACTGGAATTTGCTTAAATACACCATTAGTTATGTTGACCACTAAGATATTGAAATATAAAAACATTGTATTTCCAATTACAATATCTTTGAGAAAAATATTATTTTTGAAAAAAAGTAATATACTCAAGACAATAAAATACGACGTGATTATTGTACGTGAATATTTGAAGAATTCTAAATTGGACTAAAATCCTGAAAATTCCAAACCTCAACGTCAACTAAGGCACTTACTCAAACAAACACTAACAACCATTTTAGAATTTGGAGGGGGCTCGATCATTTGAGCTGCCTCTAAATCTCTACGATTTACGAAGAAGTTTCAGTTAATCATGTAGATTATGATGAAATCAGCTAAATAGTAACATGATTTTGGTGGCTTGGGGGGGGCTTGAGCCCCCTGAGCCCCCCCCTCAATACGCCACTGAACGGTTTATTCTTCACATAATAACCATTTTGTCGAAGACTTACCTCATGGTTTTGTTTAATAAAACCGGTTTTGAATTTTTTCAACTACCATTCTTGTAATAGACTAAGAGCCCACAACGGCCAGACCTTGGAAACTGACGAAGAAAGCGATATTGACGACGATTATGACATCGACTGGAGGAGTAGTGATGAAGAAAATGAAAATATCGACGACAATGATGAATTTTATTAAAATGAATATTTTTACCTGTAATAGGTATTAATTTTCTTTTGTATTTTATTTATTACTTTCTATAACATGGCTATGAATGTAATAAAATTATGAATGTAAAAACTATATACATACGAACGAAAACAGCAAAAATAATAAAAATCTGATAAAAAAGTACCTAGTTTTCCTATTTTTCAAATATCTCGAAAACTAGATGGCATAGGAACATATGGATTTAGGCAGTTTATTTTATTAAAAAAATTTATATTTAGATCCACAGTCTTTACACAAATAAAATTCAATGTAATTTTTTAAACTTTTTTTTCCACAAATTTTGACTTTGAAAACAATTATTTCAAAAACTATTGATTGAAATGACTTGATTTAAAAATTAAAATTAAGTGTACAATTCTGTCTTTTTAAAAAAGTATCATTTATTACTGTAAGTGTTGCCGTCGTTTTTTAATATTTTTTTATTTTGAGTCATTTTTTAGAAAATTGTGTCTGGCAAGGTGTTGCAACCATCAAAACTGTCTGGCTCTTGAGTTAACATCTTTTCATAGGTCCCCAAATAACATATATAAAATTTAGCTTTTATACTATGACGAAAGTACATTCATAATTTTTTCAACCTTAGGGGTGTCTGGCAGGAAGCAACCGTCATAGCTGTCTGGCAATGGACGACGAGACTTCTGAAGTTATCCTTAAAAAAATATAAAAAAATTGAGCTTTATATTTTAACGAAAGTTGTGATGTACCTTGGATTTTATAGCTGAGGTATGCTCGTCTGGTCCAGGGTCAACCAAGGGAGGTACTGAACCTTGGCATATTAAAAGATCATTTATTATTTTTAATCCTTTATTTATTCATAAAACTTAATAATAAACACTATTTTACTTTTACGGCGGTAACTCTGGTGTTTTGCTGAATGCGGCAACTCTGGTCTCTGCTCTTGGCGGTCCTTCTTCCCTGGTTTCGCGTGTAACGCACTGCTGGCTTCTAACCAGTTTTCAACAGAGTGACCTCTGGTTGTTCAACGGTTTCTAACCGGTTCTTCAACGACTCTTAATCGGTTTAGCTGTAAGGTTTCCCTAAGCTTTTCAACGGTTGTGAACCGGTTGCTCACAGAGTTTCCTCTGGATTTCAACGATTTTTAATCGGTTTAGCTTTAAGGATTCCCTTAGCTTTTCAACGGTTTTGAACCGGTTGCTCACAGAGTTTCCTCTGGATTTCAACGATTTTTAATCGGTTTAGCTTTAAGGTTTCCCTTAGCTTTTCAACGGTTGTGAACCGGTTGCTCACAGAGTTTCCTCTGGATTTCAACGATTTTTAATCGGTTTAGCTTTAAGGATTCCCTTAGCTTTTCAACGGTTTTGAACCGGTTGCTCACAGAGTTTCCTCTGGATTTCAACGATTTTTAATCGGTTTAGCTTTAAGGTTTGCCTTAGCTTTTCAACGGTTTTTAACCGGTTGTTCACAGAGTTTCCTCTAGATTTCAACGACTGTAAATCGGTTTATCTACGGTATGGTACCGGCTATACATAAACCTTAGATCCCTTACCACTGGTGGGGGGAAATCTTCGGTATCCGTATGGTATTTAGGCTTTAAGTTAAACACTCTCAACCTGCTTTTTGCTGGCCCTTCGGTGCCTTCTTATCAATATACCTGGCACAAAGTGGGTGTGAATTATAAGCACACAAACGATAAAATAGAAGTTTTAATTCATTTAAATTAATTTTGTATTTAAAAATTATTTTTTTTTAATTCACTCAGTTTGTTTATTTTTTTTAATTACTTTCAGTAGTCTTTTTTATAAAATAAAACTTATTTTTTTTATGAAAATAAACTGGGCTTTAATAAAAAGCACAAAAAATTAATACTCATTAACGTTTTTTTTTTTTGACTTAAATGATATGAAAGTGTAAAAAAACAACTTAAAAAACGAAGAAAATTGTATTTGATGCAAAATTGTGGAGAAACGATTGTCCACAGAAAAAAAAAGTTTTAAGACAAACCTAAACTGCAATAAATTCTTGATTGGTTGTAAGAAAAATCTTTCAAATCAAACGTAGTTTGGCAAAGATAATGCCAGTTAAAGGACAAGAGAGCAAAAATCATAAGAACCGTGGTAACTCGAAAACGGGACGAAAACGAGAAAATTACCTCTAAGTTTTTCGACTTAAAATGACCTCAGGAATCCATGATTTTCATTTGGGGTGGTGACTGTGGGACACCCTGTATAAGTTTAAATTTGTATGCTTCAACAATGTCTTAATACACATTTTAATCTAGTAACAAGTTTAAACAGAGCTTAAGAATTTAGAAAAATCCAATCTCATAATTATTTAATTTCAGAATTAAGATTTTTATATACCTTCTGTTTTATAGTAGGTACATAAGACAATAAATAAACGAGTTATTTATGATTTGAGTATCAATTTAAAACCAATTGTATCATCAATTTTATTTTATTTCCATAAATTTTTCAAAAATAACAATAAATAATAAAATACAACAAAAAGTAGGTGTAAATCAAACACAAAAAAAAAAAAATCTGAGTGATTTCAACTTTAGAGAAAAAGAGTGTTCTTTTTAAAAATACTCTTGTGGGCGATTGTTTTATATGAATTTTAAAATAAAATAAACGAAAAGGAGTAAAGAGAGATACATTTATTTTTTATCCTTTCAAAAAAAAAAAAAACAAAAAAAAACAAAAGAAAACACAAAAAAATATTATTACCTCTTTATTTGCTGATGTTGAAGCAATACAATATTAAATCACTCGTCCTGGAGTGATATGGGAATGAGATTGTTTCAATCCTTGAACTCTTTTTTTTTTTATGGAAAATTTATAGACTTTTGAAGAGAATGGAAATTGGGAATCAAGTGTGTATGAAGGATTGGTGTGGGTGTTAAAGCAAATGGTAAATGAGATATTTCACAGTGAATCAATTGGAATATCACGAGTTTTTTTTTTTTTTTTTTTTGGTCACATGAAGGAGTGGATTTTCAATTGGCTTTTAAAACCAAAAATTTTATTTTTAAAGTGGAAAAAATCCCAGGTAATATTGAAATATATTTTTAAAGTGAAAATCTTCTGCTGTGAAGTATTTAAAACATGAATAAGCTGTGGCCTTTGACCTACTCAAGGTTTTTTCATTCATTATACAAGAATCCACGGAAGTTTTTAGTTTTAAATTAAAAGGGAAGGCCTTGAACTTCAGGAGTAAAAGGATTGCCTTTGGCACATTACCTTTAACTGAGTCATATTTAATGAAGAAACACCTACAGAAAGTAAACAGAGCGAGAAATGTGTTTTTTCTGGAAGTTGAAAGCTTTTATCGAAAAATTCAAAAATGTTTACATTTTCAATCAGATAGTACGGTATCAAACTACATTAACAGGATCAGTCAAAATGATGTCAATCGTTTTAATTTGTATTTAAAGCGAATTGTATTAAGAAATTTTGAATTAAAACGCAAATTGCAGTAAGAATATTTTTAGGAAAACGAATGTCTTATGTGGGTGAATGTGAGGGTATTCTGGCCAATCCCAAAATAATGAATAAAAAAATAGTTTTTGAAATAATCGATTTCAAAGTTAAAAATAGGCGAAAAAAAAATTTTTTAAACTCACTTTATACTATTTTTGTCCAGACTGTGAATTTTTATAAAAAAAATTTTCACACAGAAAACTGCCTCAATTGATTCCTTATCGAACAGTGAAAACTTTATGTTTATATGTCTTCTAGTTTTTGAGAAAATTGAAAAATTATTTTATCAAATTTTTCATTTTTTAAAATATTTTTTGTTTTTATTTGTTTTTATTTTTGAATTTTCTCAAAAACTAGAAGACATAGAAACATAAAGTTTCCACTGTTAGATAAGGAATCAATTGAGGCAGAATTCTGTGTGAAAATTTTTTTTATTTAAATTCACAGTCTGGACAAAAATAGTATAAAATGAGTTTTTAAAAATTTTTGTTCGCCTATTTTCAACTTTGAAATCGATTATTTCAAAAACTATTGGTTATAACATATTGATTTAAAAATAAGAATTAAATGTACAATTTTGCCTTTCGGAAATGGTATCATTTATTACTGTAAGTGTTGCCGTTGTTTTCTTATATTTTTTTTTATTTTGATAATTGTTTGCCCCTCCCACCTAAACGGGGGGAGTTAGACCCCCCTCCCAAAGAAAAAAATGTTTGTATTGAACTCCTCTACAATAACCTATTATCAAATCCTGGCGCCCAAGTTATCCTACTACGTGCCAAAACAACATTTTTGTTCTATACGTAAAAGTTCGAATTTCTGTATCCGGGTTGAAATTGTAAAATTTTTTTTTCTAAGCCAATTTTAAACTGATTTTCATAAAAAATACCTCGTTTGATTTGAAAATAAATATTATTTTAGAATATATTTTTAAAACAGCATGTTGTTGTGAAAATATATACTTTAATTTGATGTCGAAGTTGGGTAAATGACGAAAAAAATGGAATTTTTGAACTTTGACAGCTTATAAATTCTAGGTGGTTTAACCGAGTTATGTACATGTTTTATACATAATTGTTGAAAAGGTATCCGAAATGGGTAAAAATTTGACGAAGCAAGATTTTTTTCAATGGGTGAAGGTCAAAAAACCGTTTTTTGCCCGTAACTCCAGATTTTGGGGATGTTAGGGACTTTTTAAGTATAGTTTCGTAATCAGTGCGACTAGCTCTACAAAACGTGATAGGTCTCCGCCCGCGTATATTTTAAAACCTCATTTTTGTAACACCGTGTAATGGGTCAAGTCCACATCTCTATATGTAGGTTGGATGTTTGAAGGTCTTAAAAATTTAGGGTTTCGTTTTATATCAAAAAGTATGAAAAAAAAAAGAAATTCTGCAGGTATGCAGCAATTGATCTGTGAAAAATTTATTTAAAAAGTTCCTTAAGTTACTAAGTAAAAATTAAACAATAGTTGATAAATCAAACACAACAATAAAAAATGCGACAGTCAGCTGTCACCTTAGCCTATTCCATACCCAGATCTGTTCGGCTTAAAGCATATTCCACTGGAGCGTTATGATCCTCAAAAGCCAAAATTATATTAGGTAATGGAAAATGATTCACGAATGTTATTCGATTTCAATTCATATCATCAACTAACATTTAGTTAAAAAGAAAAAAAAATACTCATACGCCACAGTGAACTAAACATTGTAGATTTTTTAGTTCAACGGGCTCAAGTTTCTTTGCAGATTGAAAGGTACAACAGCATGTAACTGATGAGCCCAACTGTTGCACTTGGGCGAAACGCATTTTTGACTACCTACAGATCATAAAAACTTTTTTTAAATTGATATGAATTTTATTCATAAAGTTCACAAAACATAAACAAAAAATATGAATTTATTTTCATTATTTAAGTTTTCTGTTTTCTTTCTTCTTAAAACTGTCATTATCTTAACAGATTTTTTGAATTCAATGAACAAACATTTTGACGTTAAAATGTCACGAGTTTTTTTTTTGTCATATCAGTACCTACTGCGAAATGCTTCAATATTAGTTTAAAGAATCGGCTGAGCAGCGTTAGAAAAAACAAAAAAATCTTAAATTCTTTAAATATTTCGTCACCAGAATAAAAATATAAAAATAGTACCTAGCTTTATTGTCGAACTTTAATAACTGTCAACCACGCAATCAAGTTACCAATCAAAAGCAAAACAATATGAAAGTAAAGTAAAAAAAAAAAAAACTTAATTCACAAGACACAGTTGACAGACAGAGATGTTCAACTTCATTACCTACGCACATGTCAGTCACGTATAATTTGAAAAAAAAAAAAAAAAAAAAAAAATTTATACCTACCACACATTTCACCCAAACCTATGTACCTATCCCCTTTTATTGTACTTATTTTGGGAGTTTCACCATCATCAGACGGAGCACTTATGGTTTGCACATAGCCCACCATATAGCAACATATCACACATAAATTTATTTATTTTTCTGCTCCTCCTTGACAGTTAAAAAAAAAAAAGAAAGTCCTACATATTGACAGGACCTACTACGAACAAGCGAGGAGAGATCCTCTATACTTTTGGTTTATAACTTGATTTTATTGAATACGACGCACGTCGTCGTGCATACATGAGTTGCAAAGCCATCACGCTACAATCTCTGTAGAATCCCCTTTTACCCTACCCTAACATTACCATCAGAAAAAAAAATATATATAAAGAAGGACAAAGACAAACCCATGGCATTTTGTCGGGACCAAATAAAAATGTTTAAGTGATCGTAAAAACCACTGCAAGGACATACAAAATGAACCAGGAGTAAAAAAAAGATACACCAACCATTTAAGGACCCTGGCTGGAATGATGGCAAAGAAAAGAATCCTCTCTCGCCTTGTCAACAAAACCAACAACAAGAACGATGAAAATCATGATGCTTCGGATGTACACCGTTATTTCATTCAACAAAAATTTGGTCGGTCGCTTGTACTATTGTCCTCTTAACGTCGCCACTATGAGAACATCCTGAAACGATGAAGATGGAGATCCTGTGTGTTGTGTTGAGTATTTTTTTTTTTTTTTTTTTTAGAGAGAGCATTTAATATGCCATAAAAATGTCATCCTCTCGTCCATCCCACACTCATACTGACAACACTGACAAACCCAACGAAAGGAGCCTTCATTTTTATGACAGTTTATAGCAAACTTCGAGTCTTACTCACGACTACTTGGAATGGGCGCATACACGTTTTGTGTATCCTTCTCGAGCAACAATTCGTCACCCATACAACATATATCCAAGCTCTGTGACATTAATTACTTTTGTGCCACCCTTTAAATTTAAAGCTTTGTTTTAACAATCTGTTCCTTGATGTGTAATTAAATTTATCTGTACATTTCGGATTGTCGTCGTCACTTTTGGTTGGATGGTGAGAAAGAGAGGCAGAGGCGATAGCAGCAAAAAGGAAGAGAATCGAAGTCAAATTAGCTGGAGCATAATGAGGCCGTATCAGCGATATCCTGCGACAGAATTTTCGGTTCAATTAACTTCAATTATTCAGAAACCCTCTTCGCGGCGCTCGAATATTATTCGAAATGCGTTATATATATTGTATATGTGCTCCTGGATATCAATTACTGTTGGATGCATTTTGGGAATATGCCGAGAGCGAGAGAGTGAAAGCAAGGGGAGCTTCATTATTCGGAAGGAGGAGAAGAGAGTGCATTTATAGATTTATGGATGAAAGGATAATGCTACACACACTACACATACCACTTTACCACCACTACGAATATTTATTTGAGCTTGTATAAAACAATTCCATATGATGGTCTTTGGCTTATGTATACTCGTGGCGTATGGATATATGCAATCCACTGCATAAAGATTGGTATCAAAATAATTATGCAAAAACATAACACAGCCAATTGAGTGGAAGGATATTTCTCTAATTGGAATGAAAAATATCATATGTTAATTTTTGTTGAGGATTTATTTAAACAAAAAAAAAATAAAAAATAATATAAAAAACATGCCAATAAGTATTTGCAGTTGGTATTGGTTGGTATGTTTATCTGGGGACTTTCTTTAACATTTTATTTATTTAAATTGTAGCTAGTTTAAAATTTTTCAAACAGTACTTTTCAGAAAAAATGTCATTGGTTTAATAAAAAAATTAACGAAACACATTTTTAAGCCGTTAATAGAAAAATAGAAAAAATATTACACATACACCATAGTGACCCAATTTGTGTTTTTTATACCACATATTAGATACTGTTGGAAAATGTTTTTAGTAAGTGCTGGTGGCACGAAATGGTAACGGAGTTACGAATAACAGAGTTACGCGCGACAGAGTTACGGCCGTCAAAGTTACGCGAAACCGAAGTTACGAAAAACTAGAGTTACGAATTCTAAAGTTATGTTAAGCTATAACATGTGATTTTTGGGTTGGCAACAATTGCAACAACAGTTCACCACACCAATATTAGTTTGCAATATTAGTTTGCAATATTAGTTGGACAAATAAGAAGTTAAATTCAATTATGTCTCCCAAACTTACATAATTATACTCATGTTTTTTTTTCTATTTCAACGTTTTTGCGATCTTCTCACAAAAACAAAACCATATATGTATATCTATACCTATCCAATCAAAATTTTACAACATTAAATAACACCCATTTTCGCTTTACTCATTTAGTATTCTCGTAACTCTGTCGCTCGTAACTCTGGTATTCGTAGCTTTGTCGGTTTCCCCTGGTGGCACATACACCACATACAAAATTTAGACGAGAATATTTTCCTGTTTCATACTTTTAAGAGCTTGATTTTGGAGTAGCCAAGTTTAAAATTTTTAACATACTTTTTGTATAAATTTTGGGGTTATAAATTTGTGAAAGAATAACAATGAACAGTTTAGAAGCTATAATGTCACTTTTGTAACTTTTTCATTTTCCATAAACTATTTTGTTGATTTAAATAAGGAAATATATGTATTAAACTTTCCATGTGGGTACCCAGACCCTTCTTTCATTTTTTTTTAAATATCCCGCCGATTTTGCTAAAAAAAACTAACATTTTCAACAAAACAAAAAATTGACATGTATTACAAGTCATTCCAAACTTTTGAGGAGGGGTGTACAGAGTACCATTCAAACTAGTGATGGGAACTATCGAATGATTTGAACTATCGAATAGTTCATTCATTCATTTATTCATTCGAATAAAAACTATAGAATAAAACTATCGAATAAAAACTATCGAATAAACTATCGAATAAAAAGTATCGTATAAAGAAACTATTCAAATGAAAAAAAAAAACTATCGTTTAAGAAAATTATTTCAAGGAAAAATTTATCGTATAAAAAAAACTATTCGAATTAAAATAGTAACTAAATGAATGAATGAATGAATGAATGAATGAATGATTTAAAACTATCGAATGAATGAATATTTTACAACTATCGATAGTTTGATAGTTTTTATTCGATAGTTCCCATCACTAATTCAAACACATAAATCATTTGCCCATTAGTCAGTTAAAAAGGGCCAAACAATTTTGGAAAAGCTAATTACCAATCGTCAAGTTTAACGTAATTGGAAATGTGAGAGTCTATTACTAATTAAAAAGCAAATCATGCAAGCGAATTCTAGTAAAAAAACAAAACTAAAGCGACAGCAGATAAATAATAAGCATTAAAATCATTAAAGACAAGAATTTATTCTTATGAAATCTTTATAAAGACTTACTTAAATTCTAACATAACTTTGAAATGAATAATGAGATATATTTTGAAAAAGCTTTTTTAAAAATAACAATGCAAAGTAATACAGTAAGCAAAAGCATGAGCAATGAATATTATAAAAAAAGAAAAGTTTAAGTAGATCATTCGATCTTTCAGTAATGTGTAAAGAGAATACATAGATAACACAGGTCTACAAGGTTTTTGGTGCCGAGACTATGATATACTTTTCTATAGGTTTTCGGTGTGCTGAATTCGAATCTGAAGTCAGAAATATCCTATCAGCTCCCGTTTTTGAAATATTACCGTTAGAAGATGTAAAAAAAAACTACTTTTGAGGTTATGATTTTATGTGAAGACATTTTTTTTTTTAATATAAATTATAACGGTTTCTATAAGAACTATATTCCTTCTTTCAAGATCTTTTTCAATTTTGTCGATATCTTTTTTACTCTTCGAGATATCGTCAGTTTTTTGGCTTATTGTAATGTATCAAACAGATATCACGTTTTCATCTCCTTCTTGATAAAAACACACTTAGCTCATTTTAAGATATCTCCGGCAGTAAAAAAGATATTGCAAAGATTTAAACAGGTCTTGAAAGAAGGAAAATAGTTCTTATAGAAACCGTTATAATTTATATTCTTAAAAAATTCTTCAAATTAAGGCATAACATCAAAAGTGGTAAAAAAACGTTTTTTTGCATTTTCTAACGGTAATATTTCCAAAACGTTAGCTGATAGGATAGGATATAAACCTATAGAAAAGTATATCATAGTCTCGGCAACAAAAAAAAATTAAATTTTGTAGACCAGTGTAATACATAATAGAAATGATATGTTGAAAACGAGTAATATTAAAAGCTTTCTTTTCGGAGTCAATGCAAATGCATGATCGTACAGAGTTACCATGTATGCAGTTTTAGTATTTTATAGGTTGAATAACAATATCGTAAGAGATGAAGTCTCTTACAGAAAATTTTGCAAGGAGCTGCAATGTGGAGTGGAATTTTTTTGAAATTCCATAAGTTACGTCCAATGCTTTGAGCAGTGATGAATTTTTCAGTTTGATTCAGTTGGTTTTCGTGATTAAACAGATTAACCGTTTCATTATTATTTCATGCCTTTTTATAAAATTTTGTTCACAAAAAGTTAAATTTTATGGATTAAGGTCCATTTTATTCACACTCCATTAAATTTAAAGTCGCCATTAAAAAAGGGAAATTTTAAAATTTGTATGCGATTTGACAGTTTTATAATTTTTAATGGAGCCTTTAAAAATAATGGAGAGTGAATAAATTGGGCCTAAGTAACTTTAGGTTTCTAAGAGGATATAAAAAAAATGTTGATTTCCTTATTTTATTAACCTAAAATGACTATAGAAAGATTAAAATAGGCAAACATGATTGAAAAATTTTACGGTCCTATCATTTCTGAAAAAAAAACAAAACACATGCTCTGATTGCACTGTGTGAGCATTCTATTCTCTTCATATCTAATGATCTGTTTAACGATGAAAAAAGTAATGATGTAGAGAAAAGTTTACAATGATGAAGACGTAACAAAGAAGTTCAATTTGAAATACCTACTATTTTTTCAGAAGTTATTTCTTATTAAAAAAATGAAATAGGGTAAAAGCGGGTGATATGGCGCGGCGGGTGAGATGGCGCACTTTAAATATCTTTTACATTTATTGCTCTAAAAATGTACGAAAAATATTTTTAGCTCTCTTTAAATATTTTAAATCGAAGTAGCCAGTAATCGTTTCTCTATCTGTGATACAAAAAATAAAAAAAAATTTCAAAGCAAATCATGTGATGATTTTTTTGGATTTTTTTTTTTTCGCCCTTTTTTTTTGTTCCGATATTTTGTGAGTCGTTGGGATCTTAGATGCCCTTGATACACCAATACATACAAGAGAGTATAAGTTATGCATTGGGTGTGAAATCTGAGCTCTAGTTCTATCTGCTTTTTATGGGTGCTTACGAATATGAGTTATGCGCAAAAAGGTGAGATGGCGCAGTTTTTTGCGGGTGAAATGGCGCATTCCCTACTAGAATTTTTTAGTTGAGTATAGTTTTAGCATGTGCCATATCACCCTCAAAATATTTTTTTTAAGTAATTCAGCCAAGTTCAAATTTTATAAAAAAGACGACTAGTTGCAATCTATTATACAGCATGCATTGGTGCTTGACTCCTTCACATAGTTCCACCATTTGTGCAATGAATTTGGCAATAGAAACCTAAAACAAACTCATGCGCCATCTCACCCACCCTATAGGGGGAGATGGTTTTTTTTTAACTTTTTTTCTATATTAATTTAAAAATATAAATTTAAAATATAAAATTCTGTAAAACAAACAATACGTTGGATATTGAATATAGAACATTTTTGCATTGTTAGAAATATGAAATGTGGTTTACTTTGAAAAATATGCCAAAAACAAAAAAGGTATGCCATCTCACCCGCTTTTACCCTATATTCACATACCTACTTTTTATTCATTAATTACACCATATTTTCAATTATATTTGAAATCAGGAATAAATTCAAAACGAATAGAACATACAAAATTATCTTAAGGATCGTTCTATATTCTAAAACACTAGTTTTTTTTAATCTCTCTCTCCAATTTCATTCACCACAAGACTTTTGTTAATATTTTGTCATTTTTATTGATGTTGTTTTTTCTTTGATTTTAAATTAATCTGTACCTTAGACTAACCTTGAGAAATTATTTTTCTAAAATAAATGCTCATAAATTAATTTCGTTTTATATAAAAAAGTTTTTAAAGAGATTTAATTTAAAAACCTTAATTCCTGTAATTTGTTTTGTTGTCTATTGAAAAGCTCCAACACCCACATAATATTCAAAATTTTAAAGTATTTAAATTCTGTTTATTTTTTTTTTATAAAATAAAAAAATATTTTCGTATGTAAATTCTATTTGTCTGATGACACGTCAAGGACGAAGATGAACTCATGAGTAATAAAACCATTCACTTCGTCTCATGTCTTCAACAAAATAAACATTCAATGAACCATTATAAACAGAACAGAACATTAAAACGCAATAGATTCCACATCCAAGCCAGGACTAAATTCTAAATCTACTCAAAGGACAATAAGAATAAAATGATAAAAAAACAAAATAACAAGAAACAGACAAAATTGCAGAAAGATTAACTCTGTGGAAAAAACAATAAATAACGCATTTGCTTAGGCAAAAGAGATACGTCGACAGTAGAGCGGGAGGTAGCAAAAGCGGCAGTGTTGACAGGATACCTTAAACAGAAAAAAAATAAGAAAATTATATATAAAAACTTTCAGATTCAATCTGAAGCCATTTTTATTTTGTCTCTTTTTCTTTTTAAAAGGTTTTTATACACCCAACCAACCTGTCTACGTAATCACACTATCAAAAACGAATTTCGAATACATAAACCCCAAGCCACACGCCACACCACAGCACCAGGACACCAACCATATATAGAGTCAGCCAGAAGGATACCCAGGATATGTGTGTGGTATTAAGGGATTTCGCGTTGATAAAATCTGATTAAATGCTCTGAAGCAAAAAAGATGAGATAGTTGCTGCTGTGGAAAAGCCATGGCAAAATGATTTATATTTAAATACTATTCAAGTATCCTATACAACACCTCCACTCCCTCGTATGTTTGTTACAACAACAACAACAAAAAAAGTAAAGAAAAATAAAACCACACAAAGTTTAAGGACATCACATTCACGGCGACAATGTTTGATGTTAAATCGCCCCTTTTCGTGGTCGAACAGAGCCCACATTAAGAGCTTTGGAATTTATTTGCAGGACTTTTGCTATGAAAATTAAATGAAGTCAAAGTCAGTGAGATGGGGTCCTTTTTCTTTCATTCGGACTTAATTACATCACTTGCAACAAACACTCTCACATTCATTTACAACCAACAAACGACAGCCGTTAAAACTCTTGAGGAACTTCTTATCGAAGACAGTTCCATACAAACCGCAAAGAGTGAAACCCTGATACCGCACACTATCACCCGTCACCCACCATTATTATAACCAACCATCAAACTCTATCTCTCTCCACTATCAAAAGGACAAAAACAACAGACAGATATATATAATACTCGTATAAAAACAACAACAAGAAGAAACAAACTCTTGCAGAAGAAGGATAAACAGAGAGTTTGTGTTTCTTTTTCGTATAAGGAAAACTTATTTGATTATTCACTGGGGTGTAATAAATTATATCCTTGGGCGCTTAATAAAAACACTGAAACCAGCCACCAAACCAAAACTGCTCATCATCCTTCTAGGGGGGAATGGATGGGGGTAATATAAGCTAGAGGGTAGGTAGACGATATTGTGTGTAGGTGGATATATATAGGAAAATACCAATTGTAAGGAAGGAAGAATATTCAGGAAGACAACCAGCACGCACCCACTTCTATGAGGTTAAGAAGCAAACAGGAAACTGTTTGTGTGTTGAAAAGTTGCACATACTTTGAGATTTAAAAAAACTGATGCTCAGTGCCGTATTTGTTAAATTTTAAGAAGCTATGTGAGTGATTTCAAAGTGAAATTGGAAGCCTCCTTTAGAAAAGCTCCTATTTGAGTCTCTTCCAAGAAAAGTATTTAGAAGGCTTAAAAGGAATTTCCATTATTATTTAAGAGAATATGAGGAAAGTAGAATTTTTTTTTTAGTTTTTGGTCTTCAGTTTGGATACAAAATCAAGTTTCTGGGAATACCTATAATAGATTTTTTTTTTGGGAAATTTATACAAAACTCGTTTGTCATAAAGACAAATAAGGTTTTCGGCTTTACTGATGAACTAATTTCTTATGAATAAAAGTTCTCTTATTGCTCATTTATTTTTTCTAACAGTTGGGTCACAAAGACATTTTTTTTTTTTTTGATGCTCTGAAAAACCCTGTTTTCTTGAATTCAAATTGTAATATTTTGCGATCTAACTGCAACTTTGGAAACTTTTTTACTTTTTTGAAAACTACAATAACAGGGCAATTTTTTAAAATAATAAACCATTCTCACACCGTACAAATTTTTTTTTGCGGTGTTGCTCTCAAATAAGTTAGAAATTGATTTTTTTATAAAACTTGAAACTGTTAGTTAA
The DNA here is from genome assembly GCF_945859705.1 of Episyrphus balteatus. Classification (NCBI taxonomy): domain Eukaryota; kingdom Metazoa; phylum Arthropoda; class Insecta; order Diptera; family Syrphidae; genus Episyrphus; species Episyrphus balteatus. The sequence goes on along the minus strand of NC_079134.1, from coordinate 9,421,006 downwards.
TTTGCAGCGAAATGGCGTATGGAATAAAAAATATTTTGTTTAATTAATTGTTCCTAATTATTTGGCAATGTTTTTGTAAAAGAATTTTAAAAAACAAAAATCAATAATGGGCGCAGGAAGCAAAATACTGTAGCAGAGTATGGATTTTTCGAAATTTCACAAGAATTGAATTAAATCGAAAACCGTTAGGCTTTGGGATGAACAAGTTACCAAATTCTGAGAGCCCTTAAGTCCCCCAATCAGCATATTTCGTTTGATCCATTACTTTTGGGACACCCTGTATAAAAGTAAAATTTGGTGTAAGCAAAAATTTTCAAGAGTCAAACATTTTTTTAATGAAAATTAGTTTACATTCTACATTTTTACTTTCAACGGGTGGACAGATTTTCTTCAAGTTTGGTTCAGATGATTGATATAAAATTTTGTAAGGTAAATTGTTTTTCTTTTTTATATATCTCACTTATAACAAATAAAATTTTCAATTTATTGCAAACTTCCCAAATATGTTTTTGATATTATATAAAAGATTAGTTTTTCCTGAATCTAAATCTGGTTTTAGAAAAGTTCTATTAGGTACAATTTTTGTAAAAATGATTTTTGAAAAATGTGGGTAGTTTCTAAAAATCACCCTTTTAGATTAATTTGAACCTGTATAAAATAAAAACTATTTGTCGCATTTTGGTAAACTTATTCCTTATAATATGACCTATCCATTGAAACCAAATATGTTCTTTTACAATAATGTTTACTCATATTTTAAAATACTGATAGACAAAAAAAAGCAGAAATATCGAAATCCTTCACTTTTTAGTAAATCCTACATGAAAAAAAAAACACCTTAGTGAAGAAAATTGTAAAATATCAACGCCCATTATATTTAAAAAGTCAAATATGTAAAAAAACCATAATAAAATACATTAAACAAAATTTGTTCGTGTTATGTAATTTTATATAGGTACTATTTTTCTATTTAGAAATATCTTATTTGTAATAAACCATCCGATTAACTGCCTTGCAAGGCTTCAGATTTGTTTTTCCTAGAAATAAAAGTATACTTTTCTTATAGTTTTTGATGTGTTGAGTTAGAATCCATAGTCAAAAAAATCTACCACGTCAGGATTTTGAGATATTCGCATTACACAAAATCAAGTTTTTTTTTTAGAAAATCTCAAAAAAAAACTACTATATCTCAAAAACCAGAGCTGACCGGAATTTTCTGAGTTCGGATTTAAAATCAGCACACTTAAGTCCATTCGAAAAGTATACTTTTGTTCTGGAGAGAAAGATATATTAATTTTTAGAGATCAGTTTCTTTATGGTAAGATATGCCAAACCTACTAAACTTACTTAAATTAAGATATCTCGGAGAAGAAAAGCGATATTGAGAAGATTGAAACTGAATTTGAAAGAAAAAAATAAGTTCTTTCATAACCCGTATTAATTTTAATTGAAAAAGATTACATTATGCCAAAATATTTCTTCGAAAACAGCGAAAATATGGGTTTTTGAGATTTTCTAACGAGAATATCTAAAAAACGTGACGTGCTAGGTCAATTCTGACTTCGGATTCGAAATCAGCATACAAAAATCCTTTAAAAAAGTATAGTTTTATTTAATGAAGGATTTCCTTGCAGACCAGTGTTATCTATTGTTTTGGTTTACCATGAACCCAAAAAGGGCAAATTAAACCCAAGCACCAAAAATATTTTTATTTTTGTCAAACTGTGTTATACTTTAGTAGAAATAATAAATAGTAGAATTGAACTTGTATCTAATGAAATTTCCCAAGAAAAGGTTAAAATTAAGTGACAAATCAACCGATTAGCCGGTCACTGTGGTGTATGCGTAACCTTTTTTCAATGGAAAAACTTAAACAGTCAATATAAAATTTCAATCGCTAACCATTTGATTTTTGAATTAGCTCTTGATATTTGGCTTGGTTTGAATCAAGTTTTTATTCGATAGTTCCCAACACTTTAGATAGTTTTTTTTTAGACTACCCCTAAAAGAGATTAAGAAAGCACTACAGCAAAATCCAGCCCTGTTTAAACCTCAAAAGTTCTCATAAGACCGCACACAAATTCTCTCTATAGCCAATATGAATAGAATATTTAAAAAATTGTTGCAATTTTTTAAAGAATAAGAAGACGAAACAAAAAAAAAAATTTGACTACAAAAGGGTCGTTCTTATATTCTCTTCCCACCAGAAACAAAATTGTACCCAATTTTAACTTCTATTCACACAGTTGTCAAATATGTGCTGATATTCAAAAGTTTTCACATTAAAGAACATTATGGCTACGATATCATATCGTATCGTCCACGCTATGTTATGCTGCTGCTCCTGCTGCTGTTTCCAAACGTTATCCTTTTATTTCTTTAAAAGTGTGTTGAGTATAGAAAAGGAGGTGATGGCGATATGGGGGTTGGCTGATGGTGACGATGTGGCATCAGTGTGGTGGCGCATACATTTGCCAAAAATGAATTTAAGTGCTCTTTCTCATCCTCCGACTTTGTATGTCGTGCCTTTATGTTGTTATAGAGGTTATGATATAGCAGCAGCGCATGTAGCAATGATTAGTGCTCATTTGATAGGCGAAATGTTCGCTATGTGCGATATAAAGTGTATTCGTTTCATCAAAAGGGGGTTTTTTTTTTTAGTGAAAAGGGTTGAGAGTTGGAGAAAGTATAAAAATGGTGGAAGGAAACTTCAAACCAACGGCAACGATATACAAATGACAACAACATTGTGTGAACAAAATGCGAAACGATAGCACAGAGATATAGTAGAAGTGGTTAGGGAGAGTAGAGCTAACAAACGCGAACAATCATTAGCAAAGGAGTTACATTAAAATATGTATTTTAATGCGACGTTATGGAATTGTTAAAGTTGGAAAATAATTTCATTGCTTCGGGAATGTGTTTGGGTATTGGTTTGTGTATATGAGAGGATGGGGAGCAAAATCTAGGCCATAAAGGGTTTTTGTAAGGGATCTTCACTTTGTTTATGAGAAGAATTTTAATTATATTCTACCATATCAATGGCAGCAAACTGTACTCAAACTTAAAGAAAAAAAAAGAAAAGATACAAAATTGAACAAGAATAATTATATAAAAGCTTTCAAAGCAAAATTTATGGAAGTTATTAAAAATTATACAAAAAAATCTGAGAGTATATAAACTGGGAGAAGGTTGAGCCTACCAAATTCCCATTTGGGTAATGTTGTCAGAAATGTATGTGGCCTTCCCGAACTGAGAATATCACTAAGAAATTTGCTTCTATAAAGCTTTAGAGAAACAATAAAAGTACCTTTATAGTTTTATAGAAACAAAATTGAATCGTCAGTTTTAAGAACGGAATAAGTCCACTTTTTTTTCGAAATTGACTTTTTGATGCAAATGTTATCTTTAGGCGTAGACAAATCTTCTAAAATGAAAAAAAAAAAAACAAAAAAATATTTCGGGTATCGAAGTTACATAGCTTGAAAAATTGTAATATAAGTTTGATATAAACAAAGTATAATTTTGATAAATTGATTTTAAAACTTGTTGAAGAGAGTCAAATTAAATATCGGGAAAATATCGCCAAATTTCGTAGAAAAAAACATCTTTTTGAAAAAGATAAAAATAAACAACCAAAAACTCGGTATTTTTAATTTTTCATATAAATTTTGAGGTTATGTGAAAAAATTGTCAATGCATAAGTTGTTGATCTTTTTATTACCTACAACTTTGCCATACAACTTTTTTCCATAGAACTTTATTTTTCCTTTAATTTTTATCATATTCACCTCCTTTTCCAATGGGTTTCATCCTACTATGGTTTTTTCTTACTTTTTAATGTTTTTGAAGGCTTCGGCACTGGTCTATACAACACATTTGTTTTGATGACTCAAACTCTATCAATAGTTAATATATTCTACCATTAAAACTTTTGTTTTAAATAAATTTTGTATGAAATTTCAAACCGTAAGCTTTAAGAATGGAATAAGTTCAACGTTTTTAAACCGTTATACCTGCCTACCAGAAACCGATAGAAATAAATTTTTTTATCTCATTCAAATCTTTATTTTATCTGACGGTCAAACATCTGAAAACAGTTAAATATAGAAGCTATTCAGTTTTTTTGTGTTTGCCCAACAATTTTGCAAAATGGACTTAGGTATTCCGTTCATACAACTGACTTACTCTTGTTGGTATTGCCTGTGGCTGCTCACGAACGCTAGTACTTCCAGCACTCGTTGCGTTAAGTCTACGAGTGTCTTTTAACAAGAGCCTACAAGTTTTTTTTTTCCATTAGATGATGTTAAAAAAAGTCAACCGTGAGAGAGTTGACCACCGGATTAAGGTACATTTCTACGGATTACTGAAAAATATATAGTTATCCCACAATTTTCAAGGATCTCTTTTTTATGAAACTTTTCAAACCCATTAAATAATTCTTTTTCCCATATTTTCCTTTTCTTTAATTTTTTTTTACTATAAAATAAAATCAAAATTCAATTAATCACCAATAACAATATTCTGCATCAATATCTGCGCTACACACAAATAATAATGTAGGTATGCCATTTGGGAATGCTCATGAAGGAGCAGATATAAGTGCCAATTAATATCCTTACACTGTGAACTGACCTATAAAATTAAGTGCCACTACCTGAAGTCATGCGGAAAAGCGCTCCCATATAATAGCTTTGCTCTGTGTGTGTCATTTATGGAATATAGCATCCAAGGGAGACCAACGACGCTCAGACGCGTCAAACACCCTCACATACACATACCAACTGACACACAAATAATTATTATTATCTCATCCATTCAACCATCCGAGAAGGATTGCTCCAATTTGTGTCCTGCAATTAAAACAGTTCAATGGGATATGGAGGTATTATCTTCCATTGTCATCTTTCTCCCTCACAATGATGACATCATTTTTTTTTTACAACATATATTTTTACCTACATTTTTTTTAGTAGAAAATCATATCCAAAATGTTTGTATTCATAAAAATTGTCATAATACGCTCGCTCAATCTTGAGGTATAACAAAGACAGAGATGATGATGGAAATATGTGTATATGAGCATATAGAGAAGTGGGATATATATGAAATTTGCTCAGAAATGCGGAATGTTTTAATTTAATTTTTTCCTTTCAATAAAATTGCACACGAGTTATTCAACAAACAAACCAACCAACGCTGTAGCTATCCATCGCCAGCCCAAACCAGCCAACATTCAACTAAAATTGAAAGGATTTAAGGAGCATATGAGGATCCAAATGGATCTTAGTTGAATTTCACAAAGAAAAAAAATTTGAATTAAAATAGGTTGTCTTTAAAGCCGGTTTACGGACGATGATTTTACGTGATAACGTCAGTCGTCAGAAAACAGGTTGTGTGCTTTTGTTTAAAATGAGTCAAGTGAAGCGTTTACTTTTTTCAAACAATCATAATTTACAAGAAAAAGCTAAAAAAAAAATAACTTTTTTATTTTGTCATTATATTATTTTTTTTGTTTTAAAAGCTTACAAAAAAATTATGCAATTAAAAAGCCAAGTATTTCCTCTTAACAATAAAACCATTTTTAAATTTTTGCAATGCACAAAAAGTATAAAAATAATTTATTGAAAACAATCATTTTCATCAAAAAAAGCAAAAAAAAAATGAATTTTTATCTTCTCAGGTCAATGATTCAATTTTTTTCCCTAATAACCTATAAAAAATTTTATACCATCTGAAAGCTAATTGTCTTAGCTCAAAATATATACATATATCGATCAGGTCTATGAGACATCTACAAAAAGAGCTAAAATTTTTTGAACTCGATCACATTTCATTAAAAAAAGCAAAAAAAACATTTATTTTTATGTTCTCAGGCTATGGAATCAATTTTTTTTGTTTGACAACCTATAAAAAATTTATACCATGTGAAAGCTGATTATTTCACCTTTCAAATGACGTATCAATCTCATTTCAAAGATGCCTACAAGAGAAGTTAGAATTTTTTAAAGTCAACCATGTCGAATTTCCAGACTGAGATTACGGTACTTCCCACACTGGTGGCCTTTCGGGGGGCAACAGATCTCCACTGGTGTTTTGAGTGTTTTCGAAAGTTTCTTGATTTAACATTGTGTAGCTTGTAGTTAGTCTACCGTTATGTGTGATATACCAAATGAAAATTAATTGTATCAGGATGCTCATAAAAGTTTAATAAAATTTCTATCTGCTCTTGGTCAAAAGTTATAACCTGTTGAATTTTAAAATTATTTTACCGTTATCTCAAAATTGTGTTTACGAAAATGATTGAAACTTCGCACACATATAGTCGTAGTCATGGTCTATCATTACTTCATATACTTTATTCCTGTATCTATTAAAGAAAAAAATATAAAAATAAAAAAAACGATGAAAATCGGTTAAAAACGGTAAAAAAAACGTGTTTTTTAAAAAACTTGTTTCTTCCGTTTTTCAGTCAAAACTCACTAAACGATTCCAAGTTTTTGCACATGTATGCATAAGGCCAAAACCTACATGACATATAAGTTTGAGATATTTTGAATGCTCCAAAAAAAGCTAAAAATCAAAAATTACCCAAAAATACCCCTAAAAAACAAGGTGTTTTTCAAAAATTCATATATCGAAACGCAGAGTGTTGGAAAAAAATCCGTATCAAACTCCTAATTTGTTTTCCCTCATCGTTCACCTGGCATCCTTAGAACGGTCAAACAAAACGTTATAGCTTAGTTTCAAAATCTTTTAGAATTTTTTCTTAAATGCAGTTATTCTTAAATTAATCTCATCTATCTATAGCAAAAAAATCAATTCTCTACGATTTCGCGTTTAGATTTTAACCCAAATTTCATCTTTCCGTTTTACCCCTGTTTAACCCTACTAAATGACGGAATTTTTAAAAATCCTTAATTTGAATTAAGCTTTAGGTTATTATCTTTCAAATAAGCTATAGAAGATTTCTGTATCTCTAATAGTTTATTTTTAATTTTGAATTCAAATTTTTTGCCGCACTGCGAAAGTGCGAGAGTGGAACGTTAGAAAATGGCGTCACTTTTTTGTGGTGGCTGCCATGGTTCATCGATTTATAAGACGTATCCGAATTATCAATGAAAGGTTAAAGTTCATATTTCTTGTTGTTTTTCAAACACTGATTAAAAAACTAAAAATGCTTATTCCCATTCAGAATTTTGGTTAGATTTTTATGGCTTAATGGCGGATTCAATCCCTGAGTTGAAAAGGTTTCTTGTGACTGTAGGTAAGATGATTCCCTCTTCGATGTCACTTTTCAGTATAGCAGCATCAAGTTTGTGTTAGCTGATGTATTTTTCAAGTTGGTCTGGGATCAGGTGTTGGAGGTTTGTAGACAATAATATCGCTTCATGATCCTTATCATTGCAGACATAGTTTTGCAACTTTGGTAGAACGAAAACTAGGTTTGAGGTTGCCAGTTGCCGCTACAAAATTGTGTCCCCTGGGGTACCTAAATTAGTTTAGTATGTGAGCACTAAATAATGCTGATCACTTTGTTATCTAGCCATTTTTGAGTATTTATTCACAGCTGATGCCTGACATGCTTTTAGAATCACTGTCAAATTTGAAGTTCCGCTTGATTTCCTATATGAGATTTAGCTGTGGGATTTTCGAGGCTCTTGTTTCTGGTGATGGTGATGGTATCAGTGTTAATTTTGGAAACTTAATGGCCTTGTTTGTTCAGTGGGATAATTTCAACAGCAAAGTGTTTTTTTCGTTTAATATCCATGTTTGAAGTCGAACTAATATTGTTAGCGACCTCTGCAACAGATCATTATAACATTTTCGTTTCCTTAAGCTCAGATAAACCTGGTAACCTGGTCTATATTCATTGTGAAATTCACCTTCTCCATTCAGTATGAAACAGTTCTCAAAATTCACCAAATCGGAATCATCGAAGTCATATAGTTGATGTCGTGTCGTATGGTGTTAGTTGTGCTGCGGTGCGGCAAGGTACAGTTCGGTACCATTCAGTTTGGCAAGGCAGAGTTGGAAAACTCAATTTTTCACTCCTTGAATTGCGAAATTGTTATTTTCCACTGCGAAAACGAATGGATGCAAAATTTCAGAGGTTAATCCGTATTCGGGTGTTCGTATGAAGCTATACACAGTCGTAGATATAAAATTTCCCCAAATCCATCATCTATCTCCTCTCTGGATGGTTGTGTTGATTCTATGATGTTGATGGTGAAGCTCAAAATGACGCGGTGCTCTTTTTAATACACGTCTCGCGTCGTCGTATGTCGTGTCGTTTCATTTCGTTTCGTTATTACCAACAACTCATCCTCTGGGACTTATGCCGTTTTAACAAGTCGGTAATTAACGCTGATTTAAATGGTGGCTCAGAGATGGTTTAGCAATGGAGTGGAACAACATCCTTCAGAATGTTTCAAAATCCTGATTCACACTCTCTCCGTTTTTGTGTGTGTAGGAGTATGATGCGGTTTTTCTTAGACAGAATTTGGCTCATAGAGAATATATCGCTATGCTCCAATCTCATATGCTTGTTTTCACACATTTTCTAGATATATGGGTCCCTCTGTTGATGATGATAAAACGAGGGCAAATGCCTCAGATTCAAGGTGCAGATGATGCAGGCTTTTTGTTGGTTTTTGTGCGGTTTTATTCTGCTGGGAAAAGAACGTTCGTTTTGCCTTGAGGTTTCTTCTTGACGAAAACTTTTCAATTTGAATTTTATTCCTTTTGAATGTGAAAATATGTATGTTTAACCACAATTTTTGTGGTTTCACATAGAAGAAGAAACAGCCGCCATCAACGTTATCGTAAATGTAACCGTGCAATTCGACACACACGCCACGCCACGCCACGGTTGATGACGATACTCTCAAAATGGTACTTGAAAAGATAATTACAATGTCAAAAATTAAGGATGTTAAATGATTTCCGTTTCGTTAGGATTTTATGTATGTATAGGTACAGTCTTGGGAACATCAAAAAGGAAAAGCAATTATTTGTGAATTTTATGAGAATGTGTGTAAACGACATAACGTGTCAGGAGGAGACGTATGTATATGGTTTGAGTGTGAAGTAATGTTTGTCTTAGAATTCAAAAACCAAACGTGTGAATTGGTATCAAAAAGATTTTCAGAAAATTTTCATGTGCACATTTTAATAAATGTAAATATGGCAAAGGTGGAATAAATTTTTAATTACAAATTCAATATTTTCCAAGAAAAAGGAAGACACAAATGGAAAGAGTGCAATGTTGAATAAACATTATTTAAAGTAAGTTCTGATGCATACAAAATGGGTTTCAGAGTTTGTGCATTAAGAACATAAGGCTGCAGTAATCTTTTAATTTCAATTTTTTCAAGAGAAGTTTAATGAGGTAACGTTTCAACCAGTTTTCATTTTGTTTCTATAAATTAGTGATTTTTGGTCTATTTGCAGCTTCTCGCAAGTAATAGCTTGTATAAAAAAGCTAGCTGCAGAAACAATTTGCTTATATATAAAAGTTGAAACTTGTTTAGCAACTTTTATAAAGTTCTTTAAATACTGTTAAAGATTATTAGTAGAAGAATGTTGTTTTTTTTGGATAAGCTTCGGTAAATGAACTTATAGAAGTTAAGGAAAGTTTGATCTTCGAAAAGACTTGGTTAACAAGTTTCTAGAACTAATGTATCCATATCCACTTTTTCGATAGAACTTCAATCAAAAAAAGAATTTTTTTTGTTTTTGTTTCTATAACTTGTATGAGACTTGTATAAAAATGCTATACAAGCCTTTTAGAACTTCCAGAAATATTTTTTGATTTTGTTGTCATTTCTACAAGTTCAATAAGAATTGTACTAAAAAGCTATACAAACTCTCCCAAAGCTATCTTCTGTCAAATCTTTTAGCTTCGGTAGAGATTTGGCGCTCAATTAAAAAATTGCCCTTTATAATAATTTCTTTATTATAATATTTAAATATTCTACTAGAAAATTATTAATTTCGAATCTAACAATGTAAAAATATAATTGGTTTAAGAACGTGAATATTAGTGAGGAGGATAACCAAGGTATTCGAGACCTTTTAACCGACTTCCAAAAAGGAGGAGGTATTCATATTCAATTCGCCTGTATTTTTTTTTTTATGTTTGTTACCTCATAACTTTGGACTGAGTGAACCAATTTCGATAATTCTTTTTGTAAGTTCAGTTAAAGCCATAGGAACTATTAGAAAAACCCATAAAGTCGGTTTTGTTTTCTGATAAAAAAGATTATTTGATAAAAAAGATTATTGATAAAGGTATGAAATTTGCATGGATGGTCAATATAAATTGTTGTCACTTTTTGAGATACTGATATACGGAAAGGTAGAAACAAAATTTTTTTTTTGTGTTCCACATATTTTGTGTATACTCATTTGATACATGATTTCGGGGTATTTTTTAACACCTGATCTAATAAAACTAAAATCAATCCCAAATAAATTTTTAAAAGACATAAAATCTGTTTGAAAATTTTAAAACACTCCAACAAAAAATTCAATTTAATATTTTTAAAGCAGAAAAATTTAAAATAATGCGTATACACCGTAGTGCACCGATAGTACTATACAAACGCAAAGAGCAAATCTGACACAAAAGCAAATAAAAAGCACTTAAAAATGAAAAAAAAAGAAGATAAATTCCAATATCATTATTCACAAGAGGACCACTTCAAGTGCATTTGTCAATTTGGTTCTTTTGTTGATATGAAATTTCTTCATGAATAAACTCTAAGTTTCTGATGCGACGATGGACTGACTCCGAAGAAATCCTCTCTTTTTTGCAAATGAATTGAAACAAGGATACATTGCATTGAGATAAGAATTTAAGCTCTCCAAAGGTAAGCTTTAAAAAAAAGATTTTATTTCACTGTGATGATGATAATGTAAAAAATAAGGACATTTTTATCCTTAAATCAGTAAAAGATTTACAACTAAGACACACTACAAGGACAATGATCTTTTCTTTTTTTAAAGCTGATTTCTTTATTGAATTCTTTTTTTTTTATGTCGTCCACTTTAAGAACAAGCCGAATAGACTAGGACCAAAATAAAGATGTTCTTCAATTTTTATCCTGATTGATGAAGGGTTTTGTGCGTTAGTATAACACAAAGAACACACATGTCAAATGTCACAACATAGTGTGAATCACCGGCACAATATATCACATAAAAAAGGACATAAAATTAAGTTGATTCAACGAAGCTTATCCTTATTTGTATGTGGGTCCTTTTTTCTCTCCTTATGTGTTTTGTTTGTATAGTCCTTCCATTATAGTCTAGGATCATTATTAAGAAGACATACCATTTTTTTTACTCATCACTCCACTATTTTTCTTCTCTCCAAAAGAAAACAACACAAACACACAGACAAAATACAATATTGTCGCAATAATATTTTATTATGATTTATAATCACGTGGGCATATCCTTCCATTAACGGCAGCGTCTCAATTTATTACAAGTTGTTGGGTTTTCATTCATATTATGTTTGGTCGTTTGTTTTCTCTATAACTCGAGTGAGTTGTCTTCATTTATTTTACTTCGGGCAAAATTACTAATTCTTTGATTTAAAAGGATAACATAGTTGTTTTATTTTGTTTTTTTTTTTCATTTCTTTTATATGTTTTTTTTTGTATGTGTGTGGTGTTAGAAAAAAAGGAGAGAGTAAAATTTGATTGATGAATTAATAGCGACATGGTTCGTTTGGCATATAATGTTGTCATATTGTATTTTTGGTTGTCATCATCATCATCACACTTATTTCTGCTATTCACACAACATCCTGTGTGATCGGTTTGACATAGTGTGATGGAAAAGTGTTTACCATTTAAATTGAAATATTTGTCAGAGTTGTTCATTTATGTGATTTAGGTAGATTTTGAAAAATTTAATCAAACCAAAATTTTAAATTGAAGTTAAATGTAAAGGACATGGAGTTTCACTTCTTAGATGGAAAAACATTCTTTGAGTAATAACTCCAATTTTTTTTTTGACGTGATAACGTCTTATAAATCGATGAACCATGGCAGCCACCACAAAAAAGTGACGCCATTTTCTCCCGTTCCACTCTCACACTTTCAAAATTTCAATCCAAAATTAAAAAAAAAAAAAACTATTAGAGATACAAAAATCTTCTATAGTTTATTTGAAGTATAATAATAATAACCTAAAGCTTAATCCAAATGAAGGATTTTTCAAAATTCCGTCATTTAATAGGGTAAACAGGAGTAAAACGGAAAGATGAAATTTGGGCTAAAATATAAACGCGAAGTTGTAGAGAGTTGATTTTTTCTTGTTATAGATAGACGAGATTAATAAGAATAACTGCATTTAAGAAAAAATTCTAAAAAATTTTTAAGCTAAGCTATAACGTTTTGTTTGAACGTTGTACACGTGTTGGGGCTATGACAAAATGATGATTTTTGACAATTCTAAAGGTGCCAGGTAAAAGATGAGGGGAAAAAAATTAGGGGTCTAATATGGATTTTTTCCAACACTTTGCGTTTCGAAACATGAATTTTTAAAAAATACCTTGTTTTTTAGGGGTATTTTTGGGTAGTTTTTGATTTTTAGCTTTTTTTGGAGCGTTCAAAAAATCTCAAACTTATAGGACATGTAGGTTTTAGCCTTATGCATACATAGGCAAAACTTGGAATCGTTTAGGGAGTTTTGACTGAATAACGGAAGAAACAAGTTTTAAAAAAAACATGTTTTTTGACCGTTTTTAACCGATTTTCATTGTTTTTTATTTTTATCTTTTTTTCTTTAATAAATACAGGAATAAAGTATATAGAATAATGATATACCATGACCACGACTAAATGTGTGCGAAGTTTCAATCATTTTTGTAAACACAATTTCGAGATAACGGTAAAATAAAATTTTAGAATTCAACAGGTTATAACTTTTGACCAAGAGAAGATAGAAATTTTATTAAACTTTTATGAGCATCCTGATACAATTACCTTTCATTTGGTATATCACACATAACGGTAGACTAACTACAAGCTACACAATGTTAAATCAAGAAAATTGCGAAAAACCTCAAAACACCAGTGGTCTGTTGCCCCCCGAACAGCCACCAGTGTGGAAAGTACCGTAATCTCAGTCTTGAAATTCGACATGTTGACTTTAAAAAATTCTAACTTCTCTTGTAGGCATCTTTGAAATGAGATTGATACGTCATTTGAAAGGTGAAATAATAAACTTTCACATGATATAAAAGTTTTTATATATTGTCAAACAAAAAAATTGATTCCATAGCGTGAGGACATAAAAATAAATGTTTTTTTTTTGCTTTTTTTAATGAAATTTGATCGAGTTGAAAAAATTCTAGCTCTTTTTGTAGATGTCTCACAGACCTGATCGATATATATATTTTTTGAGCTAAGACAATAAGCTTGATGGTATAAATTTTTTTATAGGTTGTTAGAGAAATAAAATGCACGACTGGGGCAGTGGCGTATCCAGAAAAAAATTTGGAGGGGGCTTGAAAATTTTTTATACCTATGGTGAGTACGAAATTTTTTTCTTATTTTACCGACTTCCAAAAATAAGGAGGTATTCGTCTGTTTTTTTTTTATTTTCTTTTTTTATTTTTGCTACCTCATAACTTTGGACTAAGTGAACCAATTTTGATAATTCTTTTTGTATTGGAAAGCTGGTGGCTACAATGTGGTCCGATTTCAATTTCGTTCTGGCCATAGAAACTATTAGAAAAATCATAAAACACAGTTTTGATCCATGAAAGTCGCTTTTGTTTTTTGATAAAAATAATTATTTTTATTCATCTTTGATCGAGAGAAAAGCGATGTGCTACGGTACTGAAAGGGTGTAGTAGCATTTTACTGCTCTCGACTTCCGAAATTCGACCGAATGTGAATTGAAATCACTTTTCAATTTCACGTGAAATTGATGTTCGATCGATTTCGAAACTTTCAAAAATGCTTTGAACTGTCGAAACTGAAGGATTTTCCATTTTTATTTTGTTTCTAAAGTTAAATTACTGCTGCTTTAAACATGGATGCAATTTTATTGGCAACTTTAATGGAAAAAAAGCAGAATTTAAAGAAAAAAACGACGTCACATTTTGCGAGACATATCAAATATGTAAGTGAAATGCCGAACATGGGCGATATTATTGCAAATTTTCAAAGAAAAATTAATTAGGTAAAGTGTAAAGCGAATGAGGTTGCAACACAGAGGCTATGATGAATTATGATATTTCATGCCTCATGTGTTTTATGTATTTTTGTTTAAATTAACAACAAATAAACATTACAAAACAATAAAAATATAAGTTTTGATAGTTAAATATTTTGTCAAAAAATTGCAGATTCATTAAAAAAGCCACCAAATTCACAAAAAGAAAAAAAGTGAATCTATGTAATTCGATCAAAAAAATTTTAAATGAGTGAGAAAATACAGAACACCTAATTTCCCTATCGGCAAGTGAATGCTCAAAAAGTGAAATGCAGAACGTGAAAGTCTCAAAAACTAATTTTCAATGAAATTCTTTTTGATGTTTAATCCGAATTATACATTTTTTCATAGTATGTTCCTTTTTTAATGCAAATCAAAAGGAGATATAAAAATTTTTATTACCAATATCATTGAGAAAAATATTATTTTTGAAAAAAAAAAAAAATATATAGACAATAAAATACAGCGTGATTGCATGAGAAGCTTTGCAAAATTTAACGGTGATGATGTAATTCGACGTCAAAATAACAAAAAAAAAAAAATATTTGAAGAATTCTGAATTGGTCTAAAATCCTAAACAAAATTATCCCAACCTTCAAAGTCAACTAAGGCACTTACTCAAACAAACACAAACAACCATTTCAGAATTTGGAGGGGGCTTGATCATTTGAGCTGCCTCTAAATCTCTAAGATTTTCGAACAAGTTTCAGTTAATCATGTAGATTTTGATGAAATTAGCTAAATAATAACATGATTTTGGAGGCTTGGGGGGGGCTTCAGCCCCCTGAGCCCCCCCCTCAATAAGCCACTGGACTGGGGCCGCACGTACTTGCTCTTGCAGTTCAAAGCACTTTTATGTTAGCTTACTTGAAGGTTATTAGAGCTGCCTCTATATACATTTTTAAGAAATTTGGTTGATTTAGGGGAAGAGCCGGCTTGGAGGCCAAATGTTAGTTAAATACAATTTTTTTTTTTATTTGACTTGACTTTTTTGAGAAAAACTAAAAACGCAGTTTTTCTACAATTACTTTGAATATTACGTATGCAAAATTTTATCAAAATCATTAGAGCCATTTTTGAGAAAATTGCAATAACTCCATAATGATGTACGGGAAGAGCCGACTAAAAAATTTAAAGAAATGTAAAGACCATATTTCCACTATCCGTATTTTTTGAGAAAAACTAAAAACGCACATATGTTAGAACTATATACAGCATCACGTGTGTTAAATTTAATCAAAATCGTTAAAGCCGTTTTTGAGAAAATTGCAATAACTCGAAAATTTTTTATGGGAGGTATACGTTCTAAGCGAGATATTAAAAAACAAAAAAAAAACAACCTTGGAAATTACGAAAAAAACATCCATACCAAATTTCAAGAAAATTCGTCCACCCGTTTAGGCTGTATCTACTTGTACAGATGGACGCACGGACGCACCGACGCACAGACCGACGGATGTCATGACGAAACCCACTTTTTTGGGCTTTTCCATCATCGTAATATTAGTTTTGATTAAAACCTCGAATTTTTTTTTTGACACGAAACCAATACTTGCCCTATAGAGCAAGTAAAAATGGAATTAATGACGTGAGAAGATAAAAATTCATGTTTTTTTTTTATGCAAATGATTATTTTTATACTTTTTGCGCATTGTAAAATTTTAAAAATGGTTTTATTCTTAAGAGGAAATACTTGGCTTTTAAATTGCATAATTTTTTTGTAAGCTTCTAAAATAAAAAATTAATATAATGAGAAAATAAAAAAGGTATTTTTTTTTAGCTTTTTCTTGTAAATTATGATTGTTGGAAATAAGAGAACCCTTTAAATTACTCATTTTAAACAAAAGCACACAACCGGTTTTCTGACGACGTTATCACGTAAAATCATCGTCCGTAAACCGGCTTTGCAACCAACCTCTTTTTATTTTTGTAGGCTTTTTGTTTCACTTCATGTGATTTTCGGCATTCATCTTAAACCAGCGGTTTCGTTGTCGAACCCAAAACTACAGAAGAGGTGACTTATCTGATATGTCTTCGTGGCAATATTGTCACTAGTTCCTTATACGTTTTGCTGGTGCTGTAGGACTTCTTAACCCTTTGCTTCCTAGTGGTTTCAGCATGAAACCACCTATTAACTACTTTGATAGTTTTTTTTTTTTACTAAAAAATGGACTTCTTCTTTTGTACTCTCAGCTCAAAACATTCCTTATACAATGTTATTACTAGTACAATCATAATTTTTTCATTTTAGTGTGTAATTAAAAAATATCAAAACTTTTTTTCAAAATATTTGTATTTATTGACGGGAGCAAAGGGTTTAGAGGTTTCCCTCCCCTTTTACTGTGTGGAAATCTCTTACAAGCTATGATAACATTTAATCATTCAAAACGATTTTTGTTTGTTGGTTTTTCGAGGAACTTGTACAAACTATTTTTGGTGGTATCATCCTTAGGAATAACTATATTATCAGGGCTTAAAATTCAAAATTCTTCCAGATATATTTTTAAAATCGAAAGAAATGCTCCAAATCACCTAAAATGCTTCATATGTAAGAGGTGTGTTCCTAACTGGATACTGGAACTGTAAGTTCTACCATTTAACCTTAGTTTAAGTAACCATAATAAGTGTGTATAATAATCTTCTACCTTTAACCCATCAGTCCACATATTTTTTTCCGAAATTTTTCGTTTAAACCCATTTTGTCGTAAATTCTCCCACAGTTTGGAAATTTAAGATAACGAATCAACTTCTATGCAAATCCTCATAAATGACAACTCATTTGAACCCTTTAATCTTATCAGCGTCAACTGTTCGTCTGCAGTATAATAAATTAACTCCTCAATCACCAGTACCTATAACTACAACTCTAACTGCTGAACTTATATAACAAAATCGAATTTATATCTCCTTCTGTCAAGGGACAATCTATTGGAGAGACAGAATTGTTTCACTTATATTTTCGAATTGTCGTCCTTCGTCCTCGACGCAATATTTGTAGTCAACATTCAAATGTGAACGTGGTGCTATAATCCTTCGGTACCTACTCACCGATTGAACAACAACGACAAACGCATTTCGATGGATGGCTCTTCTAAAGCTCAGGTCGAATGTAAATTTTGCGTACCAACTCAATCGACCTATATAATGGTTGGGGTCCGGGGTCTTAAATCAGCAAATTGCATTCCGGGGAACTATGTTTACGCGTATTTGGCCAAACTACGTCGTCTATACGTCGCACAGTGTGGTAATTCGCCAATCTGACTGGACAAAATAGAAAAAAAAAAGTTTAGCCACATGATTTTAAATCATGAGTTGAGCTTCTCAATACAATGGGTAACTGTAATTCATGTTTGGTTTTTTGGTTTTCATCTCGGATTAGCGTAAGCTAAGCTTGAAAGTTGGTTCTTGTCAACAGTTGGATGGAGATAATACAAAGTATTCTATTTTTCGCTTGAGTTTAGTTGACGATTAAAAACGCTGTGGTAGTTTTTTTGTTGTAATTGTTTTTTTTAATTGTTAATCTACATTTGGAGGTAAAGTATTATAATTTTTATTTATTAATTACCATTGCAACTATTAAAAAAAAAAAAATCTGTAAGAAGGCTAGGAAGTGCAAAAAAAAAAAATATCTTTGTTTTTCAATTAGAGGTAAAGTTAATTTTTCCGCATTTTTCCGGTCTGAAATTAATTAATTAATGTATTGTGGAGTGTTGTAATTGAGATTAGCTATTTACATGTCTCGCGTTTTCTCGACCGCCATACAATTTTTTTCACTTTTCAAAATGAAGTCAAGATTTTCAAAAAAACAAATTTTCGAAAAATGTGTCAAAACTGCCAAATAAGATCGAAAAGACAGTTTTTTTGTACTTTTATTGAGCGGGTATCATCTTTGGAACATTTTTGACAGTAAATAAAAATTAAAAACATAATTATATAAAAGTTTTTTTCTTCAAGTTAAGCGAAAAAAAAAACAAAAAAGGTGGAAGACACTTTGGACCGCTCTTTAAACTGAATTTCATTTTGCTTGACCAATATTATGTGGTAACTAAATAAACAAAAACAGTAGATAGTCAAACAAAGACGAAAAGAGTTTTTAAAAATTAAAAAAACGGGAAAAATATAACAAACGGAAGGTTAAAAGTGCACCTATCCATTAGAAATAGTTTAAATCATTAGAATCGCTCTCCGCAAAATTGAAAAAGCATATTCCAATAAAACCGAAAAGTATTTAACGAAATTTTCTTTGAGTGAAGGATCAAAATGTATAAAAGATTAAGTTCTGATCCTCTGGAACCACTAAACCACTGGAATTTTCAACTAATGAGGTATTATCATTGATGAATGATGCTTTTCTGTCGGAACACCTAAAACAAGTTAAATGCAAAAAGCAAGCAAGTGTAAAAGGCCAGAAATAGGGTCACGAAGAAATTTAGAGAATTTTTAGCTTGAAAAACATCGAAGGTAATATAAACACAGCTGTTTTTAATAGGCCCTTAAGTTTCAAGTTTGCATCGCACGAAAAGGAGTTACTTTTTTAAATTATCTGCAGATATTTTTAAAGGTGATGCCACTTTTTATGATTGGGAAACATATTTAATTAAAATCATTGCTAAACTTTTAATTTAAAGCATGATATTGAGAAAATAAATCATATATGTCACCTGTCAAAAACGTGTGTAAAAGTTCTATTTCTTAATAAAAACTAATTATTCTGCCTCTCTTTTTTCGTGAATAGCAATAGAGTTTTTATTTATTGAGATTTTTCAAGCGTTTTTTTAAATAATTAAGTATATCCAATCATAGAATATGTTTACGGAAACATAAATTCAAAAATGCATTTTCTTTATCACTATTTTGACCCACTTTTTGCAGAAATTATAGATTTCTTTTTAAAAAATCTTTCTTTTTTATAGAATTTTATCTATTCACATTCATTTGTTTAAAACTGTTTAGAAAAAAAGTCGATTTAACGCGAGTTATTAATTTTGTCCAGCTAGATTCGTGATTGGCCACACTGTGCGTCGTTTTGCATGAGTAAACTATAGCCTCTCTATCTGTGATGCCTTTTTGCCGCTCTAATTGCTGTGTTGCTGCTCTTTCATTTCACTAGGGACGTGGCAGTGTAGTAAAAGCCTGATTGAATTAAGCGTTTTTTGAATGAATGAATGCGTGCACATGTGCGTGACGTCTCCTTGATGGTGATTCTATTACCCCTTCTTTCATCTCTTTCTCCCACTTTTATTTTCAACCATGTATTCACTCGCTCAATTCTTCCAAAAAGGGATATCAAACAAAGTAATTTCAAATCCCTTTGGCTCATTTTTTTTTTTTGTCAAGCATTTTTCAATTTTTGGGCCCAAAAGACGATATGGCGATGTCTTTTCCAACCAAGCAACCACACCATCTCAAATTCATTGACAAGAATACAATAACAACAACGAAAGAAACGAAGACAAAAAAAAAATAACAGAAATAACGCTTCTTTTCCCCCAAAAGCAATTTGCATAATTCAATTCGTATAAAACATCAAAAGGATCCAAGAGCTTTGAGCGCACGCACGCGAGCGATTCCCGGGCGCCACTCTGCGGCAGGGTTTAAGTGGCTAAAATCTAATTTCGCCGCCGTTTTAAGAATTATTTTTTTTTTTTTTATTTTGATGGAAAGCGAGTAGGAATCGCGTTTCCATCGAGTGTAATGGTGTGTCGTTGTTTTGTGCGAGCTCTCATGCTCGGTTCGGTTCTTAACTCACAACACAACACAGCAACATTAGATCCTAAAATAATTTTTAGCCAAATTTCCTGCCATCAACAATGATGATTATACAAAAAAAAAGGAGAGGTTCGAGTTGAAAAGTATAGAGTGTATCCTGTATATACCCTCTGCGTGATGGTCCTTTTTTGCCCCACAACCACTCAAAACTCAACCAACCAACCAGACAGCAAGTGATGATTTATCTATATATTCATAGAATTCTATGGAAAAAGGCTATAGAGGTAGATTTTAGATGGGACGAGTAGCAAAAGCTGCTCGTTCATTATCTTTTGATTTAACTTCAGTTGGGTGCTTGATGGCGGGGCGCGGTGTGCTCGTTCCACTTTTTGTGGAGCGTTTTCAATTGACATTAATGAAATTTGTATCGCAACACAGCAAAAAGGACATTTATGCCGAGAAAGATGATGATGATGATGATGACGATGATGGAAGGGAAAAAAAAAGGCTACAATGATGATTTGATTTTCTATAACAACACACTCTGGGTCTTTTCCTTATAACTTTTTGTATTGTGAATTATATTTTTCAATAAATTTGACTTGAAACAATTTTCTGGAAGATCAAAGTCTCGGTTTAAGTGTGTAAGGGTCTAAATGTCTCAGTGTTTTTGGGTTTTTGGGTCTTTGTGTTTTAGGATGTTAGTTTTTAGGTTCTTAGTGTCTTAGAGTCTTAGGGTCCTAGTATTTTAGGGTCTTAGTGTATTAGTTTTTTAGTGGCTTAGTGTCAAAGTGTCTTATGGTCTTAGTGTTTTTGGGTCTTAGTGTCTTAGGACCTTAGAGTCTTATTACTTTAGTGTCTTACGTTTCTCAGTGTCTTAGGGTCTTAGTGTCTTATTGCTTTAGTGTCTTAAGTTTCTCCGTGTCTTAGGGTCTAAGTGTCTTAGGGTCTCAGTGTCTTACGGTCTTATTGTCTTATTGCTTTAGTGTCTTAAGTTTCTCAGTGTCTTAGGGTCTTAGTGTCTTATTGCTTAAGTGTCTTAAGTTTCTCAGTGTCTTAGGGTCTTAGTATTTAATGTTTTTATTGTCTTTTTGTTTAAGGGTCTTAGTGCCTTTCTCTCTTAGTGCCTTTCTCTCTTAGTGTCTTACGGTCTCAGTGTCTTAGTATTTAATGCTTTTATTGTCTTTTTGTTTAAGGGTCTAAGCGTCTTAATGCCTTAGTTCTTAAGGGTCTTAGTATTTTAGTTCTTAGGGATTTAGTGTCTTAGGGTCTCAGTGTCTTACGGTCTTAGTGTCTTATTGCTTTAGTGCCTTAAGTTTCTCAGTGTCTTAGGGTCTCAGTGTCTTAGGGTCCAAGTGTCTTAGGGTCTTAGTATTTAATACTTTTATTGTCTTTTTGTTTAAGGGTCTTAGTGCCTTTCTCTCTTAGTGTCTTACGGTCTCAGTGTCTAGTATTTAATGCTTTAATGTCTTTTTGTTTAAGGGTCTAAGCGTCTTAATGCCTTAGTTCTTAAGGGTCTTAGTATTTTAGTTCTTAGGGTTTTAGGGTCTTTGTGTCTTAGTGTCTTAGTGTCTTATTGCTTAAGTGTCTTAAGTTTTTCAGTGTCTTAAAGTCTTAGGGTCTAAGTGTCTTAGGGTCTAAGTATTTAATGCTCTTATTGTCTTTTTGTTTAAGGGTCTTAGTGTCTTTCTGTGTTAGGCCCATTTGCTCATACTAGTCATAAATTCTAATCTTAGCTAGGTCGAACATAGTTCTTTAGTTCTACTTAGTTTATTCTACGTTTCTAAAAAATATTTATGTTGATCCTAGCAATGATATACTTTCATGATATAAATAGCTGAGAACTTCAAATTTAATTGTCACATCGAAATAAATGTCAATTAATTAAATCAGTCTTTGAGCAATTTAGCAGTTAGAATACATTTTTTTTTTATATTTTAACATTTGTGCAATTTTATTGCAAGAAAAAAGCCTAAAATAGAGAAAGTGACCAAAAATATGTGATAAATCTGATTCTAAAAAATGTGTTCATGTGAATGTATTTGATCTGTAAATGTGTTTGTGTGTCAAAATATGTTTTGAAAATATGAACAAAAAATGATGAACAGTGCTTAAAAATTTTGTGCGGGAAATTAAACCATTTTCTGATGATAAGGGGGTATGAAAATAAGTTAATTATTATTAGACTAATAAATTGCTCTTTATTTTGCAACCAAGATCATTTTTTAAGGAATATTACTTCTTTTTTTCTCAATTAATAATGCTTAAAAGTAACATAAAATCCTTAAGTTCTACTATTTCTTCCCCCTAAGTTATGTTAAACTTAGAGGAATTTATGACAAAATTTGAAGTTCTTGCAAACCGCTATGAAGAACTTAAGGGTTTATGTTTCACATAAATATTTAAGACTCGTTTCAGCAAATGGGCCTTAGTGTCTTAAGGTATCAGTGTCTTAGAATTTAAATGTATTAGTTTTTTAGTGCCTCAGTATCTAAGGGTCTTCGTGTCTTAGTTTTTTAGGGTCTTAGTGTTTTTGGTCTTAGCCTCTAAATATCTAAGTGTCTTAGGGTCTTAGTGCCCTAGTGTCTTAGTGTCATAGGGTCTTAGCGTTTTAATGTCTTAGGCCCATTTGCTCATACTAGTCATAAATTCTCATCTTAGCTAGGTCGAACATAACTCTTGTGTTTTACTTAGTTTATTCTAAGTTGCTAAAAAATATTTATGTTTAACCTAGCAATGATTTACTTTCATGATATAAATCGCTGAGAACTTCAAATTCAAAAGTCAAATCAATAGAAACGTCAAATAATTTAAATAGATTTTGAGCAATTTAGCAATTAATATACAACAATATCGTTAAATTTTCAAGTTTGTGTCTTTATCTTGCGGAATAAAAGTGTAAAAAAGTATATTTGAGCCAAAAATAAGTGTTAATTGGTTAAACAAAAATTATTCGTGTGTGTGTGTAAATGTGCTGGTGTGTCAAAATTAGTCAATGAAATATGACAGCAAAATAGTGTCTCATACAAAAAACTGTGGTGTAAATTGTACCATCTGTGGATGGTTTAAGTTAATGAATGTAAGTTTATTTTTATTAAATTGATAATAAATCATGTCCTTTGTACTACCGACATCAATTTTTGAGCGACATTCTTGCTTTTTTTCATAAAATAAAAGTGCCTAGGTAGAACATAACAGCTTAAGTTCTAATATTTCTTCCCCCTAAGTTATGTTAAACTTAGAGGAATTTATGACACAGTTTGAAGTTCGTGCAAACCGTAATGTAGAACTTAAGGGTTTATGTTTCACATAAATATTTAAGACTCGTTTCAGCAAATGGGCCTTAGTCTCTTATTGTTTTTGTGTTTTCGTATCTTAGTGTCAAATTGTCATAGGGTCTTAAGGTCCAAGTGTGTTAGTCTTAGTTCTAGGTAGGTGTATTAAAGTGACATCAATCAATCTATCCAGAGTGTTTGTATTTAGATTCAAGATGCTCTTCTTGGCATGGTTTGTGTTAACATCGGCAGCGGTGTTCCATTGAGCGAACATTAAATATTCATTTGATTTTCATCTGACGAAGGATAATATAATATGATATTATTTTTTTTTCCTTGCTGTGTTTGTGTGTGTCTCTGAGAAAACATTAATAGAAAACCCATTAAGATAAAGAAAAACTTTTTTTATATATATTTTTTTTCCTTATAATTGTTTCTTTTTTCTCTGTGTTTTTCTTCAGTTTTTTTCTTCTTATAGAGTTGTAATTTGGATAACTATTCAAACATCTTTTGTAGAAAAATAACAGTCCTTAGGCGTTGTTTATTCTTTATTTTGTCAACTTTTCATACGAAAAGAACTTCTTCATATCGTATTTTTTTTGTACTTGTGATATTTCATGAGAAATGTTTACTTTTCTTGGGTTGATTGAGAATATTGGAAACGGTGTTGTTTCTTTTTTTATCTGTATGTGTGTTGCATATGGTTGAACGTGCATTTAAGGTTGTTTTTTTGTTTTATTTTTATAATGCTTATGAACAAACACAGATTTTCCAGAAGCACATTTCAATTTATTTTTTTTTTAATTTAAAAAAATGTGTCTCGCAACATTTTTTGGGACACATTCGGGACACGTTTAGGTCACATTCTGGATAAATTTGGGACAAATTTGGGACACTTTAGGGACCAGTTTGGGACACATTCGGGATTAACTCTCGTTTTGCTACACGTTTGGGACTCGTTTAGGACACATTCGGGACACGCTCGGAACACATTCGGGACACATTCGAGACACATTCGGGACAGATTTAGGGTTTGGGACACGTTTGGGACACATTCCACAAATCCATAAAAACTACTCTGAATCTGGAATGTGCTCCTTTACTTCCCCTTAGTCTATCAATTCACTGATATCGAGTATCCTTAATGCAAACAACCTCAATAGTAAGAGGAAACGAAAACAAAACAAAATACAAAAAAAAAAAAAAAAATACCCAACAACCGTGAGTGCCTGAGAACAAAATATATATTTTTCCATTGTAAAAATGTGCTCCCCACACAACCCCGACCACATTCCCGAGCTCCAGCTCAACTATATGTTCCCATTAAAATGCATTAGAGTCCACCGATATAAAGCTCTGTGTTCGATATTGAGCATGCAGTGGTACGAAACGAAATGATGATGGTGGGTCGATGCCCATTTACCATATACACATTCAATACACAATAAACGTTGCTTGAAAAACCCTTCACTACAATGCCATTCAGCACACATCTACTCTTACCTCTATCTGTGTGGAATATCCTAGAACACAAAAGTAGTAGATAAGCTATAGGATAGGAGAGTAAATATGAACTCATAAAGACAGCGCGGAAAAATAGCAATCATTACTAGAGATTTTCCATCAGAGATTAAGTGGCAACCCCCAGGACTCTCCGGTGACGGTGACGGCGAAGGACATTGGCAAGGAATATCTTTTGTGTGGTTTTGCAATATTCATTGTGGCAAATAAACAACACAACAGTTCCCGACCCTTCCTCCCTCCCATCATCAACCTCAAAAACCTCTCCTATTCCATACTCATGTGAGTTTTTGAAGATAGTACAGTGGTAAAAGGGTTTCCTCCTGCTCCTTGTGTCCTGGCTTCAAACGTTGGTTCTGATTTTTAATCGATTCGCCTTGGATTCTCATTTATTTCCTACTTACAATGAAAAAAAACAAATCTAAATTTGAAAAAAAAGGATACCAAATAAAATGAAAAAAAAAAAAAAAAAAAAAAAAAACAGGATATCGTCGGTTGTCGTGGCGCATATCCTTCCTGGGCAATTTATTAAATTGTTTTCTTTATTAGTCCATAATGTGCATGTGTGAGCGCTCGTTTGGCATTTTATAGTCGCTTTTGCCATTCAAGCTAACCCATATTTTCGCTTCATTGTGTCGTTTATAATGACAGGACTTAAGAATATACCGACGACCAACGACGATGAACGACAAAAATGAAAACGACAATAATTGAGTTGGCTTCAAAATAGCTATTTCTCGCTCTCTTGAAAATTGGCGGTTTGTGTTTTGTGTCCTGTCGTGTCCTGTCCTGTTCCCCTAGTGAATAGAAGAATAATTCTATATTCACAGAGCTGATGTGGAAATGACTCTATTTCGTGCGAAAAGTTGGTAGCTGCTGCTATGAGCGTGTTATACTACTCAATGGTCGATATAGGGTGACCGCGAAATGTCGTTAAACGGTAATATTATTGCCTGTGATGTGGTGACAGCGGTGACAGTGTATAGATGGTATAAGGACAACCCTTTAGCATACCAGAATATGGGAGGGATATTTTGAACAACATATATAAGCAACTCAGCAACAACAAGTAGAATTCTACTGTGTGTCATTTATGCGATTTGTGAATTTTTCATTAAAGGGCGAGCGTGTTTATTTATTCTGTTTTTTAATGTTCGCAAGCTATTTTGTCCTTTGTCATAAAGTTAAAAAAAAATTTGTTTTCAAAAGAGGTGCGGCAACCTAAAGGTTGTGGTTGATTTGTTATCATTAAACGATGGAATTATTTATTTATGCTTTAAAAACAGATAGGTAATGGAATGGGATTTCGTAAAAGCTTTGGAAAGAAAGGAATCAAGTCTCATCTTCTAATTTCTTGTCTTCAAAGAGTCAGATCGTGGGACTCAATTGAACATGTTATTTGACGCAAAAGCTGGATAAAGTTACAAAAACAACAAGTGTCTAAACGACATTCGACTGAGAGACTGGAATTCCGCCGCAATACCATCGCTGCAGATTCGCCGCACGGTTTCTTGACCGCCGCACCATGATCACATATTTTCCTTCTTATTTTTCAATCCAAAATTATTTATCACAGAGCGGTTCATATAAAATGAAAGGGTGCTGTACTGCGGCGAAGTTTTTCACCAAACGGCGGCGATGCATGGTGGGGCTGTGGTTCGGCGGTCGCAAGAATTTTTTTTGACGTGATAACGTCTTATAAATCTGTGCAAAATTTCAATCAATTTTGTAGTCACAATTTTGAGATAACGGTAAAATAAAGTTTTATTATTCAACAGGTTCTATCTTTTGATCTAAAGCAAATACAAATTTGATTTAACTTTATCGAGGATGCTGATGATGTTACCTTTCATTTGGGATATCACACATAACTGTTCATTCAATACAAGCTACACAATGTTAAATTATAAGACTTGCGAAATACTTCAAAACACCTGTGGAGATCTGTTGATCAGTTTGGAATTTCGACATGGTTGGCTTTAAAAAATTCTAACTTTTTTTCTAGATATCGCAGAAATAAGATTGAAACGTCATATGAAAGGTGAAATTATAAGATTTTATATGATATGTATAGGTTGTGTAAAAAAAATTGATTCAATAGCGTGAGAACATAAAATTATATAATTTGTTTGCTTTTTTTGATGAAAATTGATCGAGTTCAAAAAATTCTAGCTCTTTTGTAGATGCCTAATAGACATGATTGATAAATATATTTTGAGCTGAAGCAATAAGCTTTCAGGTGGTATAAAATTTATTATAGGTTGTTATATCAAAAAAATTAATTTTTGAGTGATGGAAATGATTTTTTCAATTTTTTCATAAGAAATGATTGTTTTTAATAAATTATTTTAATACTTTTTGCGCATTGTAAAAATTTAAAAACGGTTTTATTATTTAGAAGAAATATTTGGCTTTTTATTGGTATAATTTTTTTGTAAGCTTTTAAAATAAAAAAATTAATATAATGAGAAAAGAAAAAAGGTAATTTTTTTTAGCTTTTCTTGTAAATTATGATTGTTTGAAATAAATAAACGCTTCAATTGACTCATTTTAAAAGCACACAACCTGTTTTCTTACGACGTTATTTTTTTTTTTTTTACTCGGGAAAGAAAATATAAAATAAAATGCACGACTGGGGCCGCACGTACTTGCTCTTGCAGTTCAAAGCCTTTTTATGTTAGCTTACTTGTATATTATTAGAGCTGCCTCTATATACATTTTTAAGAAATTTGGTTGATGTAGGGGAAGAGCCGGCATGGAGGCCAAATGTTAGTTAAATAAAATTTTTTTTTATTTGACTTGACTTTTTTGAGAAAAACTAAAAACGCAGTTTTACTGCAATTACTTTGAATATTACGTATGCAAAATTTTATCAAAATCCTTAGAGCCATTTTTGAGAAAATTGCAATAACTCCATAGTAATGTACGGGAAGAGCCGACATCCGCGATTTAAAAAAATATAAAGACCATATTTCCACTATCCGTATTTTTTGAGAAAAACTAAAAACGCAGTTATGTTAGAACTATATACAGCATTACGTGTGCTAAATTTAATCGATATCGTTAGAGCCGTTTTCGAGAAAATTGCAATAACTCGAAAATTTTGTATGGGAGGTATACGTTCTAAGCGAGATATTAAAAAACAAAAAAAAAAAAACAACCTTGGAAATTACGAAAAAAACTTCCATACCAAATTTCAAGAAAATCCGTCCACTCGTTTAGGCTGTAGCTACTTGTACAGATGGACGCACGGACGCACCGATGCACCGACGACGCACAGACCGACGGACGTCATGACGAAACCCACTTTTTTGGGCTTCTCCATCATCGTAATGTTAGTTTTGATTAAAACCTCGAATTTTTGTTTTTACACGAAACCAATACATGCTCTATTGAGCAAGTAAAAAAGAATACGAAAAAAACTTCCAACTCTTTTAATGACGGCTCCAATATGGCTTAATTCATATCAAAAGGGTGTTGATCTTAGATCTTAGCATTCATAGATTCATATCCCATAAAAAAAATCAAAAAATTAAAAAAAAAGTCCAAAAAGTTTCAAATTAGTTAAACACACTTTTAGACCTCTTATTAAGCTATAACATGGATTTTTTTTAGTAGCACAATTTTGATATCTCCTCTGTTTATGTTTCATACAGAATTGAATATTTTGGGGTTTTATGATTGCCAACTATGTTTTAAAGTAAATATTAGAAAACATGATATAATGAAAAATTTCATTAGGTATTCGATAAAACTAAGAATTTATTTTTTCGATACCAACTTTTCTTATAGATTTCAATATTCTTAATTCAAATCCGAAGTAGAAAAATATCTATGACGTCACATTTCGTAGGTAAAAATTCATTTTGAACTTCTTATGTCTCAAAAACGTGACTTCATAATTTTTTTTCCAGTTTGGATTTGAATTTATGCTGATGCTGATGAAGAATAATTCATTAAATAAATTTATAGTTTATTATAAGCTGAACATTTGAAGTCTTTTAGTTCGACATTTCACTCTTTTCTTGTCATTTGAACTATAACAACACAACGCCTTGTTGGATTTTTTTTTTTTTTTTTTTTGGAAAATCTTAGCGGCAACAAATTTTATGACAATTTAAAAAAACTAAACTAGAATGTTCTGTTTGAAATGAGTCTAAGATAGTAACGAAAAACTCAAGTCCTAAACTAACTTATATTTTCAACTCTTCACTTTTGATTTTAATAAACCATTGTAACTTATTTATCCTGGAAAGCTCTCTGATTTTAGTGAGAACAAATAAGTTTTTTTTTATGAATGAGAACACCCCAATAAACTGGCTTCAACAACACTCTTCATACGTAATTTTATATTTTATTTGTTAATTTAATTTGTACAAATTTTATTTCACACTCTGACTTTATTATTATGTTTTTTTTTTTTTTTATTTAAAATAAAATTAAAATAACTCACTTCTCATTAATTTAAATTATCCAACATTAAATAATTTGTTACAACTATTTTGCAACTGTATTTTTTTTTGACTTAATAAAGGTTCAACATGAATAAAAAAAAAACCTTCAAGGATATTTTAATGGACGCTTAATTTAATGTTCCATGATAATCATAAAGCAAGTTATGATTATTGCAATTCGTCCTTTTTCATGTTATATAAGTTAACCTGGCGATATGCACTGCAGTAGTATAGTAACACAAAAACCAGGTTTTTTAATAAAAAAAAAAATCCTTAATGAAATGTGAATGAGTGTGGATACTTACAAAAAAAAGAATTATCCTTTTCAGGTGCTTTCAGGACACACACACACACACAAAAAATTATATTCATATATCCCGCAAATAATGCAATTTAAACAACTGCCCTGGGGTCAAAGAGTGAAATTAAATATTTTTTCATGCGAATTGTTTCTTTTTTTTTGTATGAGCCCCTTTTTGCACCAACCCTTTTTCTCACCCACATGGACTTCATTTGAAGCAATTTATTAGCCAACTCTAGCAGCGGGAGTAGGTGATATTTGCTTCGAGCCGGGTCAGATCATCATCTCTCGCTCACTTTCAAATTCCGCCTTGCATACTTTCAGGGGCCCTGAATAATTATGTATGCCATTTCAAAGCTTCACATTTCCATACGAAATGAGCAAAAATATCCTTACACAATGTGTGTGTGTGTGTTAATGTGTGTAGGGTGTTATGGTTACGGTTGGGCATCATAAACTGAGGGCATGTTGGAAATGATTGCGCGTAAAATTAATTCTTTTTTTCCACTTTTTTTTTTGCGTTTAATTTTATTTTATTTCATTTTATTTTATTTTTCATTCATGGGTCTGTTTTCTGTTCATAGTGCGGTTTTACGAGAGGAATTTTCATTCTAGCCAAAGAGAGTGTGAGAGATAGAACGAACGAGAGAGTCGTTCGAGAGATAAAAATAAAATAAAATGTAATATATTTTTCAGCGAGCACAAACTAATTTAAACGCGCGTTGCATATTTTCAGGACGCTTTAAACAGCTAAAACGCTTCTAGCCAAATGGAATTTTCGGCGGCGCTGCGGCGCGGCGGTGAGGGAAACTCGCACAGGATGTTGGTATAGCGCTGTACAGCACACCTAGATATGATCTCCTGATGTGCAAACAGGATACATGACGATGATGATGTTTGGGGGGCAGAAAAGGTGGCGGAAGGTAAATGATGTATACTGCAACACAGCATCAATTTGTTACTATGCGTTGTGTGATGGGGGTAAAGTATATGGCGGTTCGGTGCGAAGGTGAGGGTTGGGAGAACAAAATGTGTGAAAATTATTCAAAGCGATTTACTATATAAGGTTTCCTGCCAAAGGGTAAAATTTTTATTTAAGTGAATTAAAGGATGTGCTAGT
Organism: Episyrphus balteatus; assembly: GCF_945859705.1. NCBI lineage: Eukaryota > Metazoa > Arthropoda > Insecta > Diptera > Syrphidae > Episyrphus > Episyrphus balteatus. Next base: position 9,390,388 of record NC_079134.1, on the reverse strand, counting down.
GAGTCCATGGAATTATATATATATTATATATTTTTTTTATTTTTCATTTGGTGTTTTATTTTATTATTTTATTTTTATAACAGGCGAGAGCATTTTTACTGAGTTTTTGGGGAAAAAAATTTAATAAAGTTAAACATAGAGGTTTCTTTGAAAGGGTTTTTGGAATTTTTAGATGAACTCAAAATTGAATTATGTTGGTTGTGAGAGGTTTTTTAGAAACTAAATTTTTATTATTTATTATTTATTTTATTTTCGTCAAAGCTTAAAATTAAAGTAAAATTTTGTTAATTTTCTATCTACATAAAACATAATTTAAAATTTAATAAATAAGTACAAAATAGCGAATCACCACCTTTTTTAAGGCTTTAGCTTAAGATAGATTTAATCCCTTTATATTTCGCAAATGGGGACTGAAATTTGACTCGTAGGAAAACCCTTTGTTGAAAAAAAATGAACACGAAAAACACGCAATCCATGAAATTCACAATCCCTAAAATCTAAAATCCCGAAAATCGAAAACCTAGAATCCTGAAATCCTAAATCCCTAAAACCCATAAATCAAGATCCAGAAAGGTCATTTTTTTTTTATTTAATATAATTTTTCGGGATTTCGGAATGCCTTTCGAGATCACGGTTTTTCTGAATGCTGGCTTTTCGGGACTATGGGCTTTCAGGATTTTTTAGAGTTCGGGTTTTCTGAAATTTCGGAATATCGGTTTTCGGGATTTTGGGATCTCATTCGGGATTCTGGGTTTTCGGGATTTTGTGTTTACCTACGGGATTTTGGTTTTTGGAAGTTGTACCCGATAATAATACATTTATAATACACTTATTATTTATTTATGTAAGTTATTTGAAAAGCACAGAATTGAAAAGAAATAAGTTTATCTTTCATTTGTTTAGAGTGGTTTAGGTTCATGTTTCTCTATAGTCGAGTTTTCTTCGCTCTCTCGAGATGACTCTGGAATTCGGTGGGATTTGAAGAAAAAACGATGTTCTTCCTTTTTTTGGTGACACTGTTATTTCTATTTGTGATTTCTTTCCAAATTTCAATCATTACCTACAACTACAAAAAAACTTAACTAAGGTTATGCTCAGTCTAATGGCCTTGGTCTATATCTACTATCCCTTCGATTTTCATCATCATCTTCATGAAATATACGAGTACCTTGAGGGAAAAAAGGAAACCCACAAAAATCACTTTTAAATTTGTATCTCGTTTTATATCACCTGCCTCCTTCACACACACAAATATACCAAACATAGAATTGAAAACAAAAAAATCAATTTCAATTTCAACAAGGATATCAGGTTTGCGTATACTTTCTTAACCCGTCTATAAGGTATAAGGACGAACAGAAGTAAAAATAGGGTATTTTGAGGACAGTAAAAGAGGATCGCATTGACATCAACAAAAACCAAAGTACGAACTACTGCGAAGTATGAGAAGAAAAAGCCATCAAATTTATTGAAATCACCACACAGACAGAGATTAGGGGGTGGCAGTGGCATGAATGTAAGTACACTATTTTCTTTCTTGTTCTTTCCCCAAACAAACGGACAAAACAGAGAAATATTTATTTGGAAGATTCTTCTTTTTTCATGTCCTTTTCTGATTTTTTGTTGTCTTTTTTTTTATACGCACAATTTTTCCGGACAGTAGTTGTGAAATAAAAGTGATTGTTGTGTTTAAGGATATACTTACTCACTCAGTTTTACGGGTATGATTGCTGGGGATTTTATATTATTATTATCTTCTTTTTTTTTTATATCCTTTTTACCTTTTCGGTTTTTGTGTGTAAATAGTGTATATGGAAACTTATAAGCATCCCAAAATGTTGTCGACTATAAACGTAAGTTTTTACTACCCAAATATACTTTACCCTTATTCCTTGAGGGTTGGGTTTTTTCTTTATGAAAAAAGGAAACCAGGAAAACTATATTCTGATTTTTTGGCATTATTACGAGGAAGAATCTTCGTATTGGGGAATATTATACTATCCGCAAAATGCTCCCAAAATAAATGGCGATGACGACGACTGTCCTTCATGTAATAAAAATAAGTAAAAATAGAATCTAAAAAAAAAACGGATATCCTTAAAATAGAAGACATCGAAATGAAAGAAAAATTAAAATCGATCGGTAGATAATAAATTGAAGCTAGTGATTTTATTTCAATTGAAAAATTCATTTAAAAAAAGCTATGTTTTCGGAAATATTTCGGTGATAATTCGGTTAATATCTGTATTTTTGGGTTCAAAATTTGCAAAATTCCAAATACCATAAAATCAAAATTACGCACCCAAACCTTATAAATTATACATTTTTATGCATTATGAACATTACAAAAATATGCTACGTTTTTACAAAAATGGCGATATTTCAGTTAATATGCGAATTTTGGGGTCAAACTTGGCAAAATTTTAAGCCCTTAAAATCTAAAGAACCTACGTATCCAAAACTTATACCTAACTTATACATTATTTTGCTCTGCTTCTCAATCCCCTTTGCATTGGTAACCATTGGGACCTTAAAAAGTGCAATATTTCAGATACTACGGGTCTTTGTGTTGTCAAACTTTGCTAAATTCTAAGCTATATAAAGTCAAAACTAAGCATAACTAAGCATTGGAAAAAATTGGGACCCTTAAAATTCTCATTAATAAAATATATGCTTTGTTCCTACAAAAATGGCGATAATCCGGTTAATATGCATCTTTTTGGGGCCAAAATTTTCAATATTTCAGACCCCATAAAATCAAAACAACGCATCCAAAACTTTTAAGTGGTACATTTTTGTGCATTTAGCAATGAGCACAATCGAGACCTTAAAAAATTATGCTGTTTTCTTTTTTCTTTTTGTTCCTAAACTTTGACTTACAGTAACTTTTTTTTTCTTTGTTACAAAACATTGAACTAAAATTTTTCCATATATAAAATGAAATTCTTTTTCCCAAACTCATCCTCTTCGAAAGGTCTATATTTTATGACCAAGTTACAATGGTAACTTAAGAGCTCGTAAAAATCATGAAAGTACAAGAATTGCTATTTGTATATTTCTGCAGACAAAATACTTACAACACTCAAACACACACTCTCATACAATATTCATTCATTCGAACAGTCATTGCATATCCTAAACATATTCATCCTTAGCGCCATCTATTTCCACCATATATCTTTTAACTTTTCCATTTAGGTATAGCAGCCCTCTGGCGGGCTATTTGCGTGCTACCAATGCATAAAACCGCGTTTATACTTATACCTTCCTCACCTCACTCCTGTGCCATTTTCAACCGCTTGTCATACCCATTCTCCAATTTTCTGCTTAACACCGAATACGAATGCGACCATAAATTCCCATTCTAAGTACAGTTTTAACGTGTTAATTTCCTGAACGATTAGACACAACATTCTTTGGCAACAGTCTTAAGGTATGTTTACACTTCTTCGTTTATATATATATTTTCTTTCTTTTTCCTTCCTCTTTCCTTCTTCTTCTAATACTTTCATATTATATTCTACCATCTTTTTCTCTTTCTCTCTCTCTGGGGGAGGTAAAAAAATAATTGAGGTTAGTCCCGGTGGTGCTTGGCACGAAGGAATACCCAACTATTGGATTATTTGTATAGCAAAACAACCTGACACTGTGACAGCTCTCGACAAACATATAAACAGAGATAGAGTTATACTTTTTTTATAGAATAAGAAGAAGAAAAGAAGTGGTATATCCGAAAGCAGCAGGAAGCGATTTGCATTTTCCTTAAAGCATTCTCCAAGGAGACCTGTGCAAAAGAGTGTGCAATTCCCCTTAACCCTTCTAACCCCAACTCAACTTGATAGAAAATATGACCTTACCTCTCTGATTTTATCATTAGCAATGGCAATCCAGGGGACGACTACTGGACGGACATGATATTCTTTGATTTTATGTTTTCTGTGGTGTTTCAAGCTTCTCCAAGTTGTTCGTTCTAGAACACCATAGGGCTTGTTCGGCGGTGCCCAGCGGCCAGAGCGGTGCAGTGTGATAGAACAAAGATGTCCCGAGTGGAAACTTTATGGTGTCATTTGATGCCAAGCCAGGACTTGCAATGAAAATAAGATGTCATAACAAGGAAACATAAACATAAGGAAGTTAAGTAGGAGAAAAGGGGTAAAAGAGGTAAAAGACGGATCGAAGACGAGACGCCTTCCGCAAGTGTCTCCCAGAGACACCCGACTATAACGACAACCCACCGACAACGCAGCAGTGTTTTTCTGTCTGTCACTTGGTTTTGTTCTTCCGCTGCTGCGCCAGGATACTATTATCCTGGGTGATTCCTGCAAATTGGATTATTCAAGCTTCAAGGTGGCAGTAGGTGGTAATGGCGGTTGACAGAGTGGTGCAGAAGGGGCATTGCACTTGGCTGTTTTTTTTTTTTTTTTATTTTGTTGAGGTGGGAAAAAGTAGGTATCCTTGTTACCTCTCGAAGGGGGTGAAAATCCTTTTCGATTTTGCTTTCGAGATTTAGAATTTGAAATGACGTAATTACGTTCCACGGGACAGAAAAACAAACAAACAAAAAAAAAAACAAAGCACGAAGGATGTGTCTGGTTCTTGGCAGCTTCGACATGAAAATAAACCTGTCATCTGCTATTCAGGATGGAAAAGATGTCCTTAACTCAATTCATTCCTTTTTTGTACTTTAGTGCAAATTGAATGTATTTTTATGCATCAATTCGAGGTGTTGTTGTTGTTTCGATTGGTTAAAGTAGTGATGGTGGTGGTTTCTCCGGGAAATTGGTTGATGCATCTTTTGAGATTAGCCAAAAAGATTTATCAATTAGGTTTTAAGCAGCGTTTGAAGGTTTGAAATTAAGAGTATTTTCTCAATGTTTTTTTTTTCAGAATTTTCCCTTTAGTACCAAAATATGCAATTTTTAAAGTCCTTAAATTTGGATAATCTCATATCCTTGGTATCCTTAAAGTTTAAACACAAAAGAACCTCAACAAATTGTCTGAAATATCCCGATTTTCTGTATCGAATCATTTTGTTATCCAGTTCCTTTACAATGCATCGTACAGTGTAAAACTTCTACCTACTTTTTCCTGTTTTTTCATAAAGCAACAATGATTGTTAAAGCTTTAGAGGTCGATTTCAACCACCAATATCCGTGTTGAATTTTAACCACTATTTCCATCATCGTCATTATCATCATCATCAACTGTGTAACATTCACAGAAAAGGATAGATATATGCTTTTTTTTTTGTTTTTTTGTTCAAGGATAAAATATCCTTTTGACAGGGATTACTACACAACTCCATTGAATTGAGTTGTGTGTGAAAAAAAAAGAGAAAACATATTTTTACGTCAACCATAGTCAGTCAGTTCAGTTCAGTTTAGGTTAGAGTTTGATGTGTTGATTTTGATGGCGTATACAATGACTGCACTATGGAATATGATGACGTCGATGACGTGGATGATGATGATGACAGACTTACATGTGAATGGAAGAGAAGTCAACCACTTACTCATATTCGAATGAAAATCGATGGATGAGGTTTTTTGGGAAATTTTACCTACAGAAAATTTGTTAAATAGGTTTTGTGTTGATATTGGTGTTTTATAATATCGCTGTGAGCTGAGGCTTAGGTCCCAATTGTATCCAATGCACAAGGAATTGAAAAGTTTTCGGTGCGTAGTTATGATTTTATGTGCTTGGAATTTTGCAAAGTTTGACCATATTAACCGAATTATTGCCATTTTGTGAAACAGTGCATATTTTATTAATTATAAAAAATCTAATATCGCTTGAAAAATTTCGTCAATCTTATCTAAAAAAACTAGTTTAACTGGCGCCCAACGAGAGTCTCATATTATTTTCAAGTAGGTAAACCACTAAATTTTAATGATTTCAGCCATACCGTGTTTGTTCATCGGTACCTAATTTGCTGTTGCCTTTTTTTTTTGAAAAATTAAATCCCACAAATGGCGCCCAATGTAGGACTATTGAATTTTTTTTTTTATTTATTTATTTATTTATTTCGTCAAGCAGAGTTATAAATCTCTTATAGACTACAGAATACAATAAGAATTATAATATATGTATATTCTACCCACCAGAGAAGAAAAAAGATACCTATAATATTTTTTTTTTAAATACATCTCTGCTTAAAAACATATTGAAATCGGTAATGTTACAAACTGAGTTAGCCTGTCTTAAAGAACGAGTAATAGCTTCATTGTAACCATAATTCACCTTGTGAAAAGGGATCTGAAATAGCAATCGAAGATTACGCTCAGGAGCATACCAACAAACTAAAGAAAGCAGGAAAGGGCAATTGATTTTAAAGTTAATAATATCTCTTATGAACATTATTTCAAAATATATTCTTCTAGATTCAAGAGATTGAATTCCCAATAACAAACACCTCGAAGTATAAGAAGGCATATCAATATTCCAATGAAGAATTTTGATAGCCATTCTGGTGAAACGCTTTTGAATCCTTTCAATTCTCATAGAATGAGTTTTATACATAGGGTTCCATACAATGCAGCAGTATTACAAAACAGATCGAACGAAGCTGAAATATAGTGATCTTAACGTAAAAGGATCTGAGAAATCTTTTGAGTTACTATATATGAAACCAAGCATTGAGCTTGCTTTGGAGACAATATAGTCAATGTGATCAGAAAAGTTTAATTTAATATCGAATATAACCCCAAGATCTTTTTTTTTTTTCAATAATTCTGGCTAAAGGTGTTTCACCTAAACTATATGAAAAAAATTATTGGGAATTGACTTCGATAAAAAGACATACACTGACATTTAGAAACATTTAGATGAAGGTCGTTAAATTCACACCACTCGAAAAGCCTATTCAAGTCTCTTTGTAAATTAATACAATCGAGAGTTGACTTGATTAAACATTTGCAATTATTGAACTGATCAGGAATATCGTTAATGAAAATAAGAAACAATAGTGGTCCTAAATGACTACCTTGCGGAACGCCAGAAGTAACATTCACAGAATCAGAAAGAATATTATTGATTTGAACACGTTGTGTTCTACCTGTAAGGTAAGATTCTAACCATTTTAAAATCGAGGAGAAAAACCCAATTTTTTTTTCAATTTTGATAGCAATATTGAATGATTTACGCGGTCAAAAGCCTTTGAAAAATCCGTATAAACTACGTCACATTGAAAACCAAGTTGAAGGGAGTTAACTAAATAGTTATTAAAGACTACAAGGTTCGTAGTAGTAGACCTCCCATTTACGAAGCCATGCTGAAGAGGAGAAATAACTTCTTTCAAAAGAAATACTAATTTGTTATAAACGATTTTTTCGAAAAGTTTAGGTATTACAGGAATTTTACAGATCGGATGATAGTTACAAACTTCATTCTTACAACCTGATTTAAAAACTGGGTGAATGTATGATAATTTCCAAGCATCAAGGAAAATACATTCATGAAGGGAACGGTTAAAAATGAGAGTGGACAAGCCAGAGCTTTTGCACAATTTTTCAACACTAATGGAACAATTCCATCCGCTCCTGGATGTTTATCATCGTTCAACATTCTCAATTCATCTTCAATTTCTTCAGAAGATATTTGTAATTCACCAATGCTTACTAAGTTTAAGTTAGAATCGGAGTTCTCAATGGTTGACGGTACAGATGGTTTGTACACTGAACGAAAAAAGCTTGCGAACAAATTACACATTTTAAATGGGTCACTAGATGTTTCACCATCGAAATGAACTATGTTTGGAATACCAGCTGAGCTCTTCTTTTCATTTATGAATTTCCAAAAACATTTACTATTTTTTTTTTTTAGATTAGTCTCCATATTCAAGACATATTGTCTATAAAGGAATTTGTTTAAAAAATCAAACTCCTTTTGTAATCGAAGATATTTGTTATAGAGAACTAAATCATTAATTGAATTTCTAAATAGTTTAAAAGTTTTGTTTTTCTGTTGTTAATATTAATTAGTTTTTTGTTGAACCATTTAGGTTTTGATGCATAATTTTTAGAGATTTTAGGTGTAAATAAATCAATTGCCTCTTTTAAAGAATTAGCAAGAAAATTATATGCAATATTAATTTCGCAGTTGTTTAAGACAGATGGCTGACAGGAAGATATAATTAAATTGGATATTTCATTAAATTTACATTTTTTTAAAATTATAAGAAAGGTTACTATTTTGCAGTTTTAAATATTTATAAAAGGAAAATTTTAGAGAAGGACAAACATGATTGTCAGAATTACTCAATGAAGGTGGGTTTGGGTTGTGAATACCCACTCTGAACTCGGTATCAACAAACACTAAGGGCTGGTTTGTTCACACTCGATTATCTTTTAATCAAGGATTTTACTATGGAATAATCCTTGATTAAAAGATAATCGACTGCGAACAAACTGGCCCTAAGTCAAGGAATCTATTCAAACTATTTGGAAAGCAATTTATTTGCTTTAATCCGAATTCAGAGAAAGTATCCACAACTATACTTTCAGAATCATTACTGACATTAAAAGGAATTAAAGAAGTTTTATCATCAGGATCTATGGACCAATTAATGAAAGGCAAATTAAAATCACCTAAAATAATAATATTTTGATTATTTTTTATATCATTTAAAATTTTAGAGCAATTATTATCAATATGAACATTATATAATTCAAATGAGCTTCTCGGTGGTATATAGCTTAAAATAATAAATACATCATGCAAGTTGTCAATACTAATTCGAACAATAAGTTGGTCGACATCGAATTGAAGATTGAGAGCATCAGATGGTACACTGAACCAAAAAAGTACATAAAATTAATGAATTTGTACATTAAATTAATGTAAAAATTCATGGCAAATGAGCCAATGTAAGAATTCATTAAATTTAAGAATCTTTTTAAGAACAAATTCATAAGTTAATGAATCTTTCTTAAAAATTAAGAATAAGTTCTTAAATCTTATGAATTTTGTTCATACAAGAATTCTAAAATTTTTGAACATGTTTAAGAAAAGTTTCTTAGATTTTAAGAAAAATTCATACAATTTAAGAACAAAGTTTAAGAAAAGTTTCTTACATTTTAAGATTATTTCTTAAATTTTATGATTTTTTTTCATAAATTCCGTAAAAATTTGAATGAAATGTTGCTTAAATTTTATGAAAAAAATCATAAAAACTATGAATTTTTCTTAAAGTTTTATGATTGTTTTCATAAAATGTAATGCACTTTTCATTAAAAAGTATGCATTTATTTATATAGATGCATATAATATACATTACCATTCCAAGCATTTAATTTGTTCCTGAAAAAAATTGTATTCCAATCGAACAAACAGCAAAAGAAAACAACCCAAAATCTAAAACAAAGAAATGAAACAGTTTTTAAAAATAAAAGAAATATTATCAAAATGTTTTATTGGTCACTTTAACTATAAATATCACTTTAAATTTATTTTTTAATTTAATTTTTCTTTTTTATTTGATGCATCATCTGGAAAGATAAAAAAAAAGTTTGTATTAGTAAAATGACTATGTACTATTTGGTTCAAAAAATCGAAATAGAAGGTAGAATTATCTTTTACCTTATTGTAATCGGCAGCATTAGGTTCTGCAGCTGAAAGAAAAAACAATACAAAATTGAATAAGTTGGGGAAAAATCAAAATTTTAAAAATTTAGGTAAATACAGCATTATATAGAATAATTTGAGGAATGTTGATAATATTACGTTAAAACAAAATTTAAATATTTAAAGGAATTAAATAACATGCAACAACTTACTAAATTCTATGTTTTCCAAGCATGATGTGTTTGCTTCTCAAGTAGCACAAAAGTCTAAAATACACCAAAATATTTGGTGTATTTTTTGCACTTTCGTGATATACATTTTCAATATAAAAAATACACCATTTTCTCGTATATAATAAACTCCGGTGGTTTAAAAAATATACCGATTTTGGTGTATAAATGGCGCTAGTGGTATATTAAATGATCTGGTTTTTGGTGAAAATTATCCCTTTGAAATTGAAAAATACACAATAAATCTATGGATAAAATACACCATTTAAATTATTCTGATTTAAAATTTGAGCCAAAGTTTATTTTTTACCTCAAACAGTTTGATGAATTCTAATTCACACCATTTCTTATGAAATAAATGAAAATGAATTTTTATTCACTTTCATAATATTGCTATAAGAAACTAATGGTTAAATATGAATTTGTTTGCCTAATTTTAAAACGAAACACATTCTGTCTACTAATTTTAGATACTACCCCCTCTAAAAATCGAGCGCCTCAAAAATGTCAGTGAATTAATGATTTTTTTTTCGATTTTAAAAATCAGTTTTTCAAAAATTATAATTTTTTTTGTTGCTTTTACATTTTTTTAGAAGAGTTCTTTTATAATATAATATACCGAAGCGAAAAAACCAAGAATTCGGGATAATTAGGTCAATAAATATACTATTATAGTAAAATATTTAATCGCTGTCTTCTTTTTTTTAATGGCGGCCATTGAAAAATATGTCGTCTCCCACTTATGCATTCTGGTGAATTATATGTCCACAGGGTGTACAGAAAAGACAGTGGTATAATTTGTATACCAATAATTTTGAGAAATACACCATATTTTTTCAATTTCCTCAATTTTACACCAAAATTAATGAATTTACACTGATTTATACACCAGTGTGCTACTTGAGTTTATTTTGCAATGACAACTTCGGCTGTACTGGATCTGTTGCAAATAGCCTTTAAGATGGCTTTTATTGTGCAGTATTAAGTGCCCTTTGCCGGTTCTATTATATTTCGCTTTTTTGCGAAAATAACATTGTCTAAAATTGAAGATTATTCACGTGCCTACTCGTTTCACAAAAATATCTAAATTATGTACCTATAACAAAAAAAATTTTAATATATTTAATATATAAAAGAAAAAAAATGTTTAACAAATTATGTATTTATACTTATCTGAGTATATGGGAAAGAGGCAACGGGAACCAACAAGAGTATAATGTCTTATACTCTTCAAAATTGTTTACGTGGTTTAAAATGCTTAACACTGTTTATAATAAATATTGTTTTTTATTCACAAACTTGTTTCGGCAACGACTGTCCACTTTGAATATCAGAATTTAAACTTAATCTGCAGAGAAAACCTTCTAAGGCATAGATTCAAAACAACAGTTATTATTTTCCAGATTGATGAAAAAATACATAGACTTTAAGAAAATATACTTAAACACTCAAAACGTAAGAATTTTTTCATAAATTATATGTATACTTTTATAATATTTTATGAATTAATTCTTAAATTTTGGAAAAATATGAATTTCGAACATAAAAAGTATTAACAGATTCTTAAATTTTAAGAATAAGTTTTTAATACTGAATACAGGATAACGGTAAAATATTCGTTATTTTTCGATTAATAAAAAAATACATTAATTTTAAGAAAAAATACTTTAAAACTCAATTTATGGATTTCTTACAAATGTAGTTTTGAAAATAGATTTTTTCAATTTTAGAAGGGAAAAAAAGTCAATTATAAAAATTATTTTAGCTCATAATACAAATGAATGCAAAATAATATTGAATTTCGTTTATAAAGGTATGTACAGATTCTAAGATTCAGCAAAAAATTCTTTCCAAATGAATCTAGAAGTTTATGTATTTATTCATAAACTTTCGTATTCGTTGTTAAAAAAAATTCATAAAAATATTTTCCATATGAAAATTTTTATGAAAACTGATTCTTAAATTTTATGAATCTTTCTTTAAAATTACCTTTTTTTTTAAGAATTTGTTCTTAAATTTAATGAATTTTTCTTAAAAATGTATAAATTTTGGTTTATGAACGAGATTCATAGTTTTTAAGAATAATACTTTTTTCAGTGTAGTTCAATTCGCGAGCATAATAAGTCTTAACAAATTTTAAAGTTGATATCATATTTTAAGTCAAGCTCCAAAAACTAAAGCCAACAAAGCGTTTTCTTTTCACAATTTAATATTAAAAGGAACCACATTACTAACCAACTTCAATGTAAACAAAATAATCCCGTAGCTAAAAAAAAACCTCTAAATTAACACAAATTGTCGTCAACCAAAAAAAAATATATCTTTATTTTCCACTTAATCTAGGTATTAAATTTCAAGCTGTGTTAAGTTCATTTGTTTCGTTTCACTTCATCCTTTTTTAAAATTAAAACCAAAAAAAAAAAAAAAATAAACAAAATACAAAAAAAAAAAAAAAAACTAACATAACCGAATCCTCTCATTCACTTTTAAGCTCTTCCATTTAACTCTTAGGATAATAACTTACCCCGTTTGTATAATTAAATGTGAAAATGAATATTATACTGTCGCACACACATAACACTAAATCGATGCTGGATGATGATGATGGTGTAGTATTAAGCTTCCAAGCCTCGAGCTCTACCCCCACCACTTACACAATCATCACTGTCACCCTCGTTCTAACGTTTCAAGTCCATAAATAAGAATTAACAAAAATTTTGTTTGGCTTGTCTCTTTCGTTGATTTTTTTTTTTTTTTTTTGTGAAAATGTAGTAGGTACCGACATGTATGGAAGGAGGATGGATTTTTTGAAATCCTTCTATTTTAGCATTACCTACACAACCAAAAAAAAAAATCAACCATAGAGGGAGGATATGATGTCCTTAGAGCGGCATTTTAGTTCCATAAAATACGATACACATAGTAATTTGACTCAATTCATAAATAAGAGAGAATCCGTTTGCAAGAGTATTAAGCCGTCACGATTCATCATGGAGTCGTTAAGTGGAGAACCTAGAATGAAAGCCGAAAGGACATGTGTTAGTATGTGTGTTTTCTGGTTAGATTTAATAGAATTTATTATGCATATAGAGCTAGAAGCTAGCAAGGACGACCGACAGCACTGTGTGACACTGAATACTCATCAACATGCTCAAATGTCCTTCGTAAATTTGTGTAGTCTTCATATCGTCTAAGCTTTATAACCAAGGTGACTGTTATTCAATTGCTTCTGATTTGACAGGATCTGAATGTAAATATATGTCATATATGCAAGTGTGTTTGATGGTATTTCAAATTTTATTTGACATCAAATCATATATAAGGACTCTTTTCCATGGAATCTAGTTATTTTTTATTTCTATAGAAAATATTTGTGTGAGCTAGAGGAGTCCTTAAAATTGACCATCACAAGTGACTAAGAGTCCTTGGCAAGAATTTTTTTTTGAATATTTAATCACAATTGCAATTCTTCTTTCTGTGTGGAAATTATTACCATATGCAGCCTTGAAAAGCAAGCTTCTTACCATTATATCCCATGTCAGGAAAAACCCAAAAACCTCAGCTTTGTTGTTAAAAGTCCTTGCGTGCGTTTGCCACATATTTACATGCAAACCACCACTCTATCAACAATTATATCCTGGGCTAGAAAACAGAGAAAGATACCTTCAATGTACATTGTACATTTATGGGTAAATTTTTGGAATTATCTGGGGAACTATACGAAAGTACTAATTGTGCTGTAGGGTAATTTGCTGAATTTCATCACCACCAAACCAGGACATCAACAAGCAGCCAATCCCCCAGTCCATTTCAGCAGCATCTGAATTCTGGTGGACAAATAGAACATGTCAATGAATTAAGTGGAATTGTTTTGGAGCAAGTTGTTGTATTGTGTTGATGGGTTTTGTGTGGACGAGGACAACAGACAAGAGAGTGTAATATTGTCATCGGGAAAACTAGTTAGTTGCGGGTTTTGCGATTTAACCAATAAGACATAGCGAAATTAAGCCGGAACGTGTAATATCCTGCGGATAACAAATGCATTAATCGGATGGGATATGTTAAATACTTTTTTTTTTTAATGGAATGATCGAATTCGTGAGCAATGTCCTGATAATTCAACGTGCATGTTAACAACTTGATTTTGATTATGTTAGAAAGGACACTTTGACATTAAACTCTTACTTAATTATTACCAATTTTGTTTTTACATTATTTCTTTAACTTTGAAAAAAATTCTTTTCACCCATATGAATCCTTTATTCCTTAATTACTTTTGTTTATTTAAGGTCAACTGTATTAATAAAAGAAACGTTTTCCATTGATGAAATTGATGAAATAAAGTAAAAGGTTAAACTTATTATTTCTAGCGGTTTTGTTGTCATAATTTTTACTATCATGCTTATTATTAACAATTCATTTTATTGCCAACAAAATGTTGAAGAAAATCCTTTCAATTTCAACAAAGGTCAGTGGATTTAGAATTCATAATATTCTTAAAAAATCCAATTTCCAAACTTGTTTACATGGCAAAATGTACCAGCTTTGGATTTAGGTTATTTAAAATGTTCGTGATTAATTAAATAATTTGGACATTGTTAAATATTGTAGGCGGTGTTAATGAACTTTGTTTCATATGAATCGTTAATTTAAGACCTTTAGTTCAATTTTACATTTTAAAAATTACTTCCGCACCCTAAACAAGTCCTTGTAATTATGTATGTCGAAAATAGAAAATCATAGTGCACAGTTGTCCACGTGCACTGTGGTGTATACGTACTATTTTTTGCACTTATGCATTAGATTTTTTTTTTTTGAACTTTATGTGAAAGAGTGGGGGACCAATCAAGCTAAAATTGTATGTTCATGTTATCCATCGAAATGACACATTATTTAAAACTATTTTATACTGCTGAATGGAACGAGAACGACCACTCTACAAAAATTATGTGTTAATGTGAGGTAATAGTGAATTTTAATTTTTCTTAGTTTTTTTTTTGTTGTGCTTTCATACCAATAACCAAGATGAAGATCTATTTTTTAGACAGAATTTAAAAGTTAGATATAATAACTTCAATTGTTGTTGGGAGTAATGCAATTATGTTGTGGATTATTAGAAGATTTATTTAATGCTGAGATTTACAAAACGAACTATTTTTTATTTTCAAGATGCAAATTTTTTAGATTCAGGTTGTAAACTACTCTTTAATCATAAACTATTTTAGGTATGCTTCAATTGCTGTAAAATTATACTTGAGTTATAAAATCGAACTTTCCCAAAATATTTTACTCATTTTTCAAAAAAAAAAAGAAAAATGGTATGTTATTCTAAAAAAGTATTTAATGGATTTAAAAAAAATGTTCAATGAAAATAATCGACATATTTAAAAAAAAATTAAATTTTTCACAAAAATCCAAAAATTGTTTTTTTTCGAAAATTTAATATTACGGCTACTTAAACGTTCCATATAGAAACTGGTGAGCTGAAAGGAAGGACTACGACCAAATTAAAAAAATTCTGTTCTTGGGACTTAGTAGGTACGCTTAATAAGGATAAATGAACAAACGTACATTTTCAGTAAATTGACATATTTTCTTTTTTTGAAAATTTGTCGTAAAAAATATAGTCAATTTTCAACCAATTTTAGTGTTTTCTTAACCCTTTGGAAAACAAGCTATAAAAATCATTATTAAAAAATGTTTTTTCGGAATTATCGGGTCAAAAACATCACAACTAAGAAATATGAATAGCAAAAAGTTATTTTCCAAAATATTTAAAAGCAAAACTAATATGTTATTCTCATGCTACATGTAAGTAACATGCACTGCCTATGACCACCAAAAAAAGTCGGAGAACTGAGAAAATAACTTTTTATGAAACTATAATGTATGCTACTTCTTCTAAGCAAAAAAACAAAACACTTTCTGCATTACCATTTTTTATATCTTTTTTTCAAAATTATGACCATATATAAACATTTTTTTTTTTTGCAAAACAAAAAAAAATGTGAATTTCAGTCCCTTTTTCGAAACAAAAAAATTTAAGGTATGATATTTGACTAACTTTTTGTAATAATCCAGTAACTAGGCATTATTATCTTTCAATTAAGACATCGAAACCTACAAAATTGTTTAATTTAATATTTTTTACGAATTTTTAAAAAAATGTTACATGAGAGTAACGCTGGGTCCGAAAGGGTTAACTGCTAAGAAGATTTTAACAAGTCGTTTAGATAAAAATAAACACGTCTTCCATAAGTTCGAGAATGTCAAAATACTGGGGTGGAATCGGCTTAGGTGGTAGTTTAGTTTATTGTCAATCATCAAAAATTGCTTGCAGCTAGGCATCACTTACGATTCAACTGATGAAACCCTACAAGTACTAAACATTTTTTAAATAATTTGAAAGGTCATATCCTAAATGTGAACAGTAAGAAAGGATTTTGAAAATTCAAAATTTAAATTAGGTAAATAAGGGTAAAATGACTTCAAAAAATTTTAAATACTGAGTTAAGAACTGTTTTTTAAAAACAAGTGAAGACAAAGTGGTTATTAGGTATAGGCAGAGAATTTTTTCAGAAATTTTAGTCATACCTACCAATGGAAATATGATTAAAAATAATTGTGTCCGATGGATTTTTTTTAAAGCCCTATTTTTAAAAACATTAATTTTTGGAAAACAACAACAGCAATTTAAGGGGTATTTTTTTAGTATTTTTTGATTTTTTGGAATTTTTGAAACCTTTCGAAAAATCTTAATTGATTTACGTACATACGTGTGCAAAAACTTGGACTAACTACTCAAAATCATTTTACCAAAAAAAAACTATTTTTTGCTTAAAATTTTTTGACGCAGTTTTTTTTTATTTATATCTTGTTTATTTTGTAAGATATAAGTTCTTTTTCAGTTAAGGGGGACTTTGAAACCATCAACCATGGCTGGTGCTATCGTTTGGTATTTAATGCAATTTGGCTAAAATATAACATTCTTCTGTTAAAAAATAAAATCCACTGCTGAGTCGTTTATATGTACTTTGTCTTGTAGTTCAATGTACTTTAGTCTTAGTTAATTATTGGGAAATAGATCTTGATTAAAAAAAATCGAGGGTAAGAAAAATTATATTTTTAAAATTTTTATTTTGCTAAAACCAATACTTGCCCTTTAGAGAAAGTGCCTAATTTTCAATTTCAAAGTTATAATTTAGGTGCTGAGGAATTAGTTTTTAATTCAAATCTCTTATATTTTATAACTTTTTTATTACATTTTATTGTTTTTCGTAACCAAAATAAAAAATTTCAATACAAAAATATTTAAAACTAATAAAAAAATTATTTAAGAATTGTGTAATAAAATCAAAATATTAAGAACTTATTTTCTTTTATTGAAAGTGTCCTAATTTCAATGTCTTAAAAAATATGAAAGAATTTTTAACCGTGTAACCACAAATGAATGTGATCCTGCCATTTAGCGAGTGTAAAGTCGTTTTTGAATTGAATTTCGACTTCAGAAATAGAAAAGAGTTTTCCAATATTAATTGTCCTACCAAAACTAGTCAACCCAAAAATATTAATTTTAAAGTTACTGCTTTTATGCCCCCGTAAAGTAAAAAAGATTTTTTCTAAAATCTAAATTACATAGCCACTTCACTTTTCTTCTAAATCATTTCAGGTAAGATATAATTTATTTTGTAAAAATTCAAAACAAAATAACTTAAAAAGCTAGACACATTAAGGACTCATTTGTGTGACAAAGATCCTCGTCGTTATGACCATAATTTATCATTCTATATCCAAATAAATAACAAAAACAATATCTACCAACCATCATAATTTTAATGGTCATTTGAAAATATGTGCCATAACTCACAATTAGTAGTCAAATGCTTTTAAGGACCCCATATAGACTTATGTTCTCGTTGTTCCTTAAAGATCTCTTAAAACTTTTAAATTATCACCATCACTGGAGAACTTCTTTGGTGAAAGTTTTTTAAAACAAAACAAAAAACACTTTCACATATACACACACAAATATACTCATAAATCTAACAAGGAAACACCATATAATATATATTTGCAGGATACAGTGTCACAATTGAGGAAGAGGAAATACCACAGCACAAATTGTATCACCACCGATTAAAAGTTTCGACAATGTGTTTCTCGTTTCTTGTGTCCTTTCTCGGAGGCGAGAGTGTGGTGACTAGGACAACTACAAAGTGTGTATAGGCAACAACACGATAGACACGAAAAATGGACGACAGTTCAGTGTGGTGCGGAATGGTGGCGCTGCCTGGCGGTAATCCTGACAAATGATGTAATTTCACATCGCCACTTAACTCGCCAGAGCATAGAGCAAGGACACTATACACGACTACACTCGATGTACAACACCAAAAATACCCATGTTCAATGCATCATTCAAAGGACATACAAGACACACTATAGAACGAACGGCAGAAAAATGCTTTCAGACCCGATTTTTATTTAACTTTTTTTTATTTCTTTTTTTTTTGGTTTTCGAGTCCTTTGACTTTTTACATTTTTTTTTTTGTAAATTTTATTTTAAAAGCTTATTTATGTGCAGGACAAAACAGCAGAAGATACTCCTCGCGTACACTCGTATAATTTCGTATACGCATTTAAGTGTTGCCACTTCTGTGTTTAGGGGTGGCAAGTGTGTGTAACACATTTATGGATGGTTGGGGAGGGCGCACAAAATGTCATCGTCCTTGTTTTTTGGTCGGGCTCTTGTTAGTTTCGCCTTGAATGGAATAAGGCATCGTAAATTTATAACAAATTGCTTATAATGTGTTGAAGAAGACGAAAAAATAAAAAAAAAAATTATACATATTCTCTGGGCTCTGGCAGTCATAAATATTCGTACGCGACTCATAAATAAAAATAATGTCCTTTGCAGCCACATAAAGTGCGAGCGAAGCTTTAATAATTTTTGTCTTTGTTTGAAATCTGTTTTTTTTTTTGCTTTTTTTTTTTTGCTTTTTTTTAAGGACATACCTACGCGTAGTAAGCAGATATTTTCAAGGGCACAATATGAATAAAATATATAAAAAAAAAAACCAAAAGACAAAAGGAAAAAAATTTAATGAAATAAGATACGAGTAGGTATATCTCTCTTACCTATGGGTACCTTAATATATTCAAATTTTATAAATAAAGATTTATTTCTTGGAGACAGTTGCTGTGGGTGGCTTTAAAGTATTTTATATCAATGTCAATGGTCGCCTTGGAAATCTGTAAGGTAGTCAAAAAAGGTATTATTTGTTTTGGTTTTATAAGGATTCACTTTTTCTTGGAGAAATATAAGAATTGAAGATAAAATTTTTAAGGAAAGAAATTTAAAATTTAAGTAAATATTCACAGCGGGACTATTATCCATGTATATTATGGCTATAATATTTAATTTAGTATGACTTCATATAGCCTATAACCAGCTGACATATAAGACGCTTCCAACGATACATCACATGGCAAACAAATCTAAGTAGTTTAGAAGTTATGATGGAAGAGATGAATGTCAGGAACTATAAATGTAAAAAATTTTAAAGTCTTTTAAGGAAATTTGATTTTCTATAACCGCACGAAGAAGAAAAGAAACGTTAAAATAAGATGATGCCCACTTTTGATACTACTACCTTAAAACTATAGGATTTCCGCTTAAATTAAGCGAAATCCACTTAAATTTGTCTTATGTTAAGAATTTTTATCTTAAAATACCGTCTATAAATAAATATTAAATTTTGTTTTAGTTTAAATGTTTCCATATAAAAATAAGATGATTTTCCGCCTAAATAAAGTGGAATTTTTTTAATTTACATATTCAAGAAATTAAAAAGATTTGACGGAAGTCATCTTGGAAAAAAACCATGAAAAAATCCGCTTAATTTGATGCGGAATCCGCTTATTTTTATGTAGTCTTTTTTCTCCGTACATACAAAGGATTGATGTAATGCTGAGCAGTAAAACTACAGATGCATCTGTAGGCTAAAAATATAATTAAAAAATATAAGTTAAAAAGAGTAAATAACACTTCTTTTATAATGCAGTCTAATGCCAACTTTAGGATTGAAATGCCTTAAATTTCTTATTTTTTTCCTTCCTTCCTCCTTTTTTTAAAACATTCTCAATACACGATAACATTAGAAGCCTCCTTTATCCAAAAATAAGAAAATTATCCTACCTTTTTCAGTATATGACATTATTATCAGATAAAGGCAAACAAGAGAGTGACAAAAAAAACTTACATTAACATTTTTATTTCATTTTGATTACCTTCGTTGTTATTTCCGTTTACCTAAATACTTCCGTTTCCCAGCCATACACACATGATATCCGCTCGAACATTGCGGTAGCGTTTGGAGCGGCAGAGAAACTGTTCATCGAAATTGATTGCACGACACCCGAAAGTGATAAAAGTTTATCGGAAGCTGATTTGAAAGTCAATTATCCTTTCTTGGTTTTTTTTTTTTTTTTTTTTTGAAAAAAAAGAGGATCTAGCTGAAATAGGTAAAGAAGTTGTGGAATATAGCGGAACAAAAAGTGTTTCTTTCTTTTCTCTTCTTCTTTTTTTCAACTTCTTTTCAATGCAAATCCTTAAGGGTAGGTAATCTTCTTAGATTCTTATTCCTTTTTTTGGCTTAAATGTTTTTTTTTTTCTAACGTATTTTTATTCGTTTTCAATTGGAGAAGGGGGATAGGAGGGGAGTTTGAATACCCATTCTCGGAAAAAAAAATCTATTTTCGTTCCCTTTTCCTTAAGCTAGTCTCTGTTTGCACTCTTTTCTTGAATATATTTTATATTCGCGGCTCTGGGTTGTTTGTTAGCCAAAATGAATGAAGAAACACAAATTTTATTTCAGTATTCGAATGCGAGGATAATAAAATAATTGAGGAGGGGTTGTTGTAAATCGTTAGCGTGGGTGTTACATGATGGGATAGAGAATTGATATAAAACGGTACGCATCCTAAGGACTTAATGATTTGTAGGACACATTAGAGATGTAAATATAACGAAAAATAAAATAAAAAAAAGGCAAGGAGATGGATAAGTAAGGAGACGAAAGACTCTATTTATAGAGCAGAAGAGATGGAAAATTTAATTGTTTAAATGTTTGAATAGAAAAATGACTCACAGAGTATAATGAAGCATAATAATACAGTTGGAGGTGTGTTAAGATTTGAAAAATGTCAATTCTTAAGTTTTATGTAAAAAAAAATTGAATTTCTATTGAAAAAAAAAAACAACTTTTAATGAACTTGCTCTTTGAGTGAAGTTGCTTAAATTTTCAAGACTTTTTGTATAGAAATTTGGTAAATGAATACCTACTGAAAAAAAAAAATGAAAACAAATAAAATTACCTTTTTAAAAGCAAAAACAATATTTTAATTATTTAAGAAATGTCATTTCTATTATTAAGTTGCATTTTTCGAAAAAAAATATTTTACTTTAGTTAGATCGGTTTTTTAACTATTTTTTTATGAATAGGTAGTCTTATACAAATTTAATTTAATTTTTTTTTTTTCATGAAACTTTGTAGCAATTACTAATTAGTACCTAAAACCAAAATTCAGTCTCAAGTTTACGAAAATTCAATTTTTCAAAAAAAAAAAAATTATTTATTTTTTTCCAAAAACCATTTTTTTTTTTATTAAAAGACAGACATTATCTAAAAGCCATCATTTGTTTTTTTTTTTTTAATCGTTTGAGTCTTTTTCGTTTACATTAAACTTTGCCAAAATCGGTTTATGACAGGACCCGTTATTTTTGGTACAAAAAAATCAATTCCAAAAACACGCCAGATTCGCACACCAAGTTGATTGAGATCCATTTCGGCATTAGTCGAGGTTTTTCTTCGCGGTGCAGTAGAAAAAATCTCGTCCTGCAGCAGTGTCAAAATGAATTCGCAAATTTAAATATTAACTTATCGAGTCTTTTCGAGGTTTCAGTGTTTCAGGTCAAAAATTCACTGACGGTTTTTTAGTCCGAGTTTTTAAGATAAATGATTACCAAATTTTGAGATGTTTAAGTGTAATGTACTAAAACCTTTAAAAAAAATCGATTTTTTTAAGGAAATTTTTTCAAAAAAAAAACATTATTACTGAAAGAAAAAATCAAACTCTTTCGAATCCTCATAGTTTTTAATGTATTATGGATAGAAAACTTTCTGGCAAACATAAAAAGATAATTTTCTTCAAAATCTATGGATAAATCAAAAAGATATGACCAATTTTGTAACGATCAATATTTTCGACTTTTTCCATTACTTTTTGAGTTTGTGTCTATAACTTGAAAAGCAAGCTGAATTTGAAAATTTTTATTAAGTAATTTTTTGTAGATAATTAAATTTCCTTTAAACATGTATCCTTTTAAAAAAAATTAATATTTAAATATTGTAAAAAAACTTAAGAAAAACACCATTTTTAAAAATATATGTTAAAGAAAAAATGGTTCCAAAAATACTAGATTTTGAAAGTCCATATTCTATCCAATTTTAGCCGTCTTTAAGTTTTGTGACCATTTATGTTAAAAGATAAAGTATCTTCTTTTCTCCTTTACATGTTCAATATATGTATCTAAATGCTCAAACAGACCCAGTGTTGCCATTAAAATATTTTGAAAAATCTGCAGAAACAATGAAAAAAAATCTGCAATGCAGATTTCTTAAAATTTGGGGGACACGATTTGAAAAAGATTGCGAACAGGTGTCAGCTAAAATTAATATCGAGAATAATTTTTCTCGCTGAAATTGTTAAATTTGTATCAATAGCTTCTTCCCTGGAACCCTAGAAGTGTTCATAAATAATTATATCGTTAGGCTTTTTCCTCTATAAAATCGAAATCATACTGAGTTTTGTTACAATTTGAATTTTAGAAAATGAAATCAAGAAGTCAAGAAGGAAAAATATAGAACGTTATGAACAAATTCCAGCTGATTTGAAAACTAAAGTTAAATAATTATAACATTTTACTGGATTTTTTGAAATGAAATCTATTTTTGTTATTGAAACGTTAAGTTTCAGTTGCAGATAAAATCTGCACTGCAGATTTATGGTTCTCAAAAGTCTGGGAATGTGTTGAAAATCTGCAAAATTCAGATAAATCTGCACTATTGGCAACACTGAACAGACCATTTAGTAAAAACATAAAAAAAAAAATTTTTTTTCTCTTTTCGCTTTTCAAGTTATAGTAAAAAATTCAAAGAGTAACAGAAAAAGACGAAAACATTGATCATTACAAAAATAGTCATAGTTATCTTTATAATTTTTCCATAGATTTTGAAGAAAATTATCTTTTTATCTTTGCCAGAAATTACATAAAAAATTTTAAACTATGAGGATTCGAAAGATTTTGATTTTTTCTTTCAGTAGGGGGAAGTGATCACCCTTCGTACAGTTTTTACTTATTTATTTTTACACTCAGAAAAAAAAACATTGTTGGCAGCTCAACAACTCGCATTTGAAAAATATTAACACTTTAATTCTTATCTCAACGAACATATTCTTAAAACAAGAATTTTATTTTTAAATTAAGTTTGAAATTCAAAAATAAAAATTAAGTAGTTGAATCAACAAATTGGAAGATTTAGCATTCGTCAAAGCAGAATCATTTATGGGATAGGAAAATAATTTCGGGTGAGAAAATTGCGAACAAATGTTTTATTCTTAAAACAACAACACTACCTTTTGAGGTGTTATTGCTTTTGAACCCAATTCCTATTTACAAAGTAAAACCAAACATAAAGTTTACATGTGTAACTTACGGTACACACATACATGAACAAAACGAATCAGACTATAAGAACGAAATTCTTAACTTAAATGATTTTTGTTTCGCAACAACAATTCAGTTCTTGATATCCTAAAATTTGCAAAATCTAACTGTTAATGTTATTTTGCTCGGCACTTCACTTCGATGTGATTTGTACAAAGCGCGTGACTCGTGAGTTTGACTTCGTGTGATAAAGATAATTATTTTTAATAAATTGTAAAATATTAATGAATAAGTAATTGAAATTGTGACTTTGGACACTAAAGTGTATTTTGTTTCAAGAGTGGAATATGTCTGTGGAGGGAGTAAATGCTTTAGCAGAATGTCGAAATTCATCAGAGAATTTGTTGAAAATGTTAAATTCTCATGAAATCGAAGAAACTTTCAACAAAAGCCAATTATTTTTGGAGAAAATAAAGTTTGGATATAATCTAAACAAATGGCGTGAAGAAAATGATGTAAGTGGCTATACCTACTAAATGAAAAGAATTTTTTCCTGTATTTAATTTTCATTTACTTATGTTCTGTTCACATGCATTTTTAATATTCTGGCCTCGATATATGGATGCGATTTAATAAAAGTTGATTTTAAAGAACTTTGCCCAGGAAAAGATGATAAACTTTTTGACAAAACCAATGATTTTGAGGAAAAAGGAAATAAAATATTTCTTGGAAGCATATAAAACAATGCTCTCTAGCCAACTTGGAATAGGTAAACTAATTTTACATCTAGTTCAATAGATAGAATTAAAAAAGTTTGTATTCTTTTCAGATTCGAGGCATTTTTTTCAATTTGCTTGATACAATTATTTTACCACCGAGAATCAAGAGAAAATCCAAGCCATCAATTTACCGATGCCCAAAAGGAGATGTATCCACCTAGTGAGTTTCAATAATTTCAAACAAAAAGAAGACGAGATCAAGAATAATGCAATCTCCCAACCCAAAATATTTGTGGTAGGTGAATCAACCAATAATTGTTTATTAAATTTTTATGTTTCCTTTGAAGCTTGAAGAAATTCGTTATAAGGTTCCAAATCTTCTTTGCGCTATTGATTTGGTTATAGAAACGTGTTTCGTTTTTAACTTGGAATACTCACAAAAGAGCAAATATGTGTAGATGTTTTAACAGAAGTACATTTATGAGATTCTTCGGACGAAAAGGTTCCGAAAATATAAGATATAGGTAATTTAAAAATTGGAAAATGTTCCAAAATAAACATACACAGTACATCAAAGCACATATTTGCTCTATATTTGAAGACTCATTCCAACAAGATTTAAAATGCAAACATAAAACTCCACCAAGCCTCAATACTTATGTTAATTTAATTTATGCAACAAATTTTTTCAAAACATATATCTAAATTTAGATCTCATATATTTATTAAGCATATGATACTTTAAAAAAAATTTCAATGTCTGTTAAGTCGATAGTCTTAAACAATATGGAAACTGTTATTCGTTTTTTTATGTATTGAATTTAATTTTTATTTTTTTTATTTTTGTTTATTAATTTAATTTAAATGAATTAGAAACTTGTATCATAAACATGTACATTATATGTATGTAAATATTGTATTTTTTCTATAAAAAAAAAAACAATGACAATAAAAAATAATATATAATTATATCGTACATTTGTGTTGAACTTAAATTATTTTTTTAGGCTAAAAGGTTTATTTTTTAGGTAAGTATTTCAAATTTTTATTTATTGAGGGGTTCTTGGGACAAGAATTAAAGTTCTTAAAATAGTTTTAATGACAACAATTTACGTTCTTAAACGTAACAATAACGATACAATAAATTTTTGGGACAACAATGTTTATTCTTGTGTATTGAATATAATGTTCTTAATTTAAATATGAAAGTTGTTGTATTTTGAGAACTTAATTTTTTGATTTAAATTAAAAGTTTTCAAGACTTAAATAACATTTTAGTCTTTTAAGTTAAAAAAAGTAGTTGTTGGGCAGATTTTAACCTACATTTTTTCTTGAGACAAAGTATAAATCTTTTGGCATAACAATTTTTTTTTCTGAGTGTAGTTATTTATTTACTCACTCCAGCTTCGAGAAAATGGACTTTATTTGTAATATGCATATTATTACACTTTAAAAAAAAATTTGACACTTCTAAGTCAAAGGCTTAAATAGTTATAGCCATTTTACTGGGATTAGATTTTTGTACGAATCCTCCCCACCCGTGGGGTACCTTCGTACAGCACATGGGGTACATTCGTACAGGATATTTAAAACGTTAATTTGACTAACTTTTGGTTTGTCAAATGCCAAATTTGAGTTTTAAAACATTTAATTACTTATTAATTTATTAATTAACTCAATTTTTCAAGATTCGACGATTCTGAAACAAATTATTATTTACATATATAAAAATACCAACCTTAATTTACTATAGAATGCGAAAAACTTATTATAGAGGTTTAAATTTCATTTCAATAAAACTGTAACTCCGTGTTTTGATTGTTATCTGCTCAAGAAAATTTACTGGCGGGCATACGTATGCGTACGAATGTGCCCCATGTTTGACTGTACGAATGCTCCCCAAGCTGTACATAATGCAGAAAAATCGATTTTTGAAAAAATGTACTGAGATTTTGCAATATTTATAATTAAAACACAAATTTAACACTTTAAACAACAATTCTTCATTACTGTTTAGCCAAAAACATACTTAACTTAAACACAACATGACATCAAATGTACATAAAAAAATTACTCAGAGCACTAAAAAACACTAAAAGTCTTGTGGCGACCGAATCCGTTGCACTTATTATTCAAAATTTATCTAGCAGCTCGGCGCCTACTATGTCTATGCACACTAGTAAGCACGTGTTTGAATACCGTTTAGTTTTTGTTTTAAGCTCACTGTACGAAGGGTGACCGTGTACGAAGGGTGACCACTTCCCCCTAATAAAGTATTTCTTGAAAAAATTTCCTTAAAAAAATCGATTTTTAAAAATGTTTTAATACATTGCACATAAACATCTGGAATTATTTACTCAGCTTTCAGGCTCCGGCTTTTCTGTTAAGATTAGTCGGTTATTACTCAAGATATAGCCCGAATACTAAGTAAGCTGGAAAAAAACAACGACAATAAACTTTGAAAAATCATATCTCAAAAATCTATCCAGAAATATTCTTTTAGATACGATTTTCGAATTTTCTGGTCTCAAATCTTTACGAAAAGTATAACGGTACTTGGTGTCCAAATTTTTTTTTATTTTTTTGTAATCTAGTGTTAAGACTGTTTGAATTTCATACAAGTTTATACAAGCAATTGATGAAACAAATATTCTTGCTTTAAGAGACTGTGAATTATAACAAAAAAGACTAAAATCAAGAACAAAACCATGGCTGTGCTAAATAAATTAGCAGGTATTTGTTATATAGCTATTTATAATCTTGTCGGTGCCTACAGTTGCTTATTAGTCTATAAGGTATATTTTAAGACTGATAGCGGATGACGTCGATTACATTAAAAAGTTCCAATTGATAAATTTATAGTTTTGAATACCTATACGTTTTTCTTGATTATTCCATGATTTATAGTCTTGAATATTGTCGTGTTGGTTGATGATATATTAAATAAGCGAGAAGTGGGAAGTGAAAATGTGACGCCACTGTGTTTTTTACTTCACTTAATATTTAAATTAACTTCTTGTAATTTAAAGCCATATAGTACTAAACTCACGACAAAAAATTTTCAAAGTTGAAAACACCAATTTCAACAGCTTCCCAAATAAGGCTAGCTGTATATTATGCAACCTTTGAAGCGTTAAATTAAAGGTTTAAATCAACACCATTCAAGCGCGCACTTCCCCTCCGAAAATAAAAGAATGTGGCCTTCAAACAACAAACTAAGTAACGAAGTAACTTTTCTATACCACAGCATCCTCCAGCTCTTAAAAAATCCGCAGCATCGCACTTCATTGCTCCTCCTCTCGAAAACACTTGGCAAAAATCTATTTCCACATTACAACTACCGATTATTTTGATTAAAAATTCCCGATAAAGACGTAATTAAAAAACTTTTTGCCCCTTAGAAACTTATATATCTTTTTCGTATCGCATTTTCACATAGATGCGACGGTTTTTTTTACCATCTCTCTTCTCCGAAAACCAGTAAAAAAAAAAAAGAAAGAAGCCAACTATATAACAACTCTTCAAAGTGTGTTTCTTTGTTTGTCTCTGTGTCAAGCTCCAAGCAGCCTCATAGGGACCTCGAGGCGGGAATTCCTAAAACTTGTCCAAACATTTATAACCCGCTCTTCTGTTTCTCCAGCTACTAGCTAGCCCCATCTAAAAGTAGGTATCTATATCATGCCAAATGGAGATTGAGTCGAAATGGCAAAATCAGAAAACGATAGCTGTCTCCTTGTGGGAAGTCCTTTACAAGACACCTCATCCTTTTAGTTTCGTGACCACTTTTTCCAACTTTTTTTTCAGTTTTTCTCTTTTTTTTTGTTCAGAAAAAAACTTTAGCTTGTGTATTGCTTTAGAGTTGGTTGTATTGAGCTGATTCACCCTTAAGGGTTCGTGTTGCGTTCGATGGTCTTATCCCCACAATCGAAGAAAAACTTAAAAAAGTAAACAAAAGTTTCGTGCGAGATGTGATACTTTGGCACAAAATCCTCTTTAGCTCCCATATGAGTTTGAATTTTTCGTTTTATAGTTTTTGTAGGCGTTGGAGAATCTCCAATAATATGGAGAAGGGTGTAGGAGGTACAACAAAAAAATAGAAAAAAAAGGACGAATAAGGACTTCGGCTTCAGCAAGTATCGAGTAAGCCATCTGTAGGATCAGTCAAAGTTTTCCCATTTAAGAAAAAGTTTGCGTTTAGCCTTTTTTTTTGCTCCAGCTTGCTTCTACTACTGTTGCTCTGGGTGCTTGAAAATCCATACCAAACCTGGTGTCAGTAGCAAATATTTTATGGAAATGGTATCAACCTAGCCCGCATTTGCTAGGTGAGGAAGGTATTGAAGAGGGCTAAAGGAACAACTAGGGAACTACAACACCACTCAGTTGCTCATTGTTATTTCATCTGCAGCACTAGAAGTTCAAAGTTTTAGTATTTTTTTTTATTTGCAACTTGGTTTGTATATTTTTCAATGGGAAAAAAGAAGGATTGTGGCATTTTGTTTGTCATTTCTGGCAGGTGAAAGTTTTTCACTTTTTCGTTTGTTTGTTTTTTTTTTTTTTGTAACGAAAAAGATTTAGAACGACACGTGGAATGTGAAGAGTTTCAGTTTTTTGTTTTTTTTTTTTGAGAGAAAAACTGTCTATGAAGTGTTAATAGTTTGGTCATCTAGAAAGAATTGGAAAAATTATTATTGTTAAGGAGCAGTGATAAATGCTGGTTTTTATTTAAAATGGTAAAACTTAAATCGATGAAGAATGGGTTTTTCAAGAATGATCAGATTAATAATTTCAGGGTAATACAATATTGTCCAACCTAACAAGAAATTGATGGACAATTTTCATCCCTTACCTACAAAACTGACAAACAAAATGACACAAACAGGCAAAGATTACTTAAAGAAGGAGCTAAGGATACTTTTTGGACGTAATTAAAGGTGGCCAGTAAAACCGTATATATTCTTAATGTCCGGATTTCTCGTAAACGACATAACCGGTTTTCACAAGGTTTTTTGTACAAAAATATTATACAGGGATTCCCGGAATGAGATAAGAAGGAGTTATTAACCCATTTAATAAATTTTAAAAAACTAAAAATAGATATGGAGAGATAGTTAAATTGCCTAATCGACCTGTTTTTGGATTTTTTTTTTGTAAAAAAAGTTTTTCGTGCTTTTTTTAGGACTATCAAAATTTGATTTTTTGTAAATTTTGATGTAAAATTTTTGAACTTTTGAAAAATATCGTCAAAATTATAATTTTTCCAAATAATTTCAAATACTAAAATTATTTTAAAAATTTTGATAGGTAACCCTTTCGGCTAGCGTTGCGAAAACGCAACGTGAATTTTCTGGAAAACCAAAAGCTTTTCTAAAAATTTTTTTTTTCAGATTTCTTTTAATTAGACCAAAAACAGATAGTGTGTAAAATTTCATGTTTCTAAGTCAACTGGAACTGGTAGCCGCCGGAAATGGGTTAACATTGACATGAGTAAAGGCATACCAAAGTAAGCGTTTTCTTAAATCATCGCTAAAGGGTATCAACTTTGCAGTATAGAGAGTTACTGTAGAACAATTTTTTTCTTAGAATATACCCAAGAATCATCCCTGAAAATGTTCTTATCTCGTTCCGTATTTGTTGGATACATTTTTAAAAATGGAGTGTTGGAAAAAAATTCAATACTTAGTTATGAAAGGTTTTTTAAAAACCATGCAAGCAGGCGTTAGTTATTTAGATTTTTTTTCGAGAATCAAGTTCCTAAGTGGAAAATCTGTTTCTAAATAATAAAAAAAAATCCCTTAATTTGTTCAGATTTCTATTTTGACACTAGATGGCGCCCCAAGAGGGTTAAAGTTTGTGTTGACTTATGAGGCCATTTTTTTTTAGGGGGTTCAGTCAGGGCAGGGCATGCATGTTTTTTTTGGGTTGTATTTTATTTTTCATACTATTTCAAATGGTTTTTTTATTGAAACATGCTTGCTTTAATAAACCTAAAAAAACATGCATGCCCTGACTGAACCCCTGGTCCTAGAAAAATGGTTTATACCTTTTTGAAAACGTTGTTTAATGTAGAAAAGAACCTCATCAAAAATATTTGTTTCAAGTCTATATTTAAAAAATGGCACATACCTTTTTCAAATGCGAAAAAACTTAAACCCTCTAGTGTCAAAATAAAAATCTGACAAAAATTTTTTTTTATTATTTAGAAACAGTTTTTCCACTTAGGAACTTGATTCAAAAATAACGAACGCCCTAGTATACATATATATTATTATATTTTTTTTTTTTTAAGTTTTAATTAGGTAGGTAATTTATTTATATTTAAATAATTAAAAAAATATGCTTTTACGAATTTTTAAAAAAGCTTTAGTATTTAAGCAACTTTTAACATAAAAGCAAGTACCTGCTTGCGACCAAGTCGTGCATTTCATTTTCAGGGGTACAAATCCTCCAAGAGTATCATTGTCACGAAAAAGTGCATCTCTGCGGTATATTGTAGGTCCCTTCTATTCTTGCAAATTAATTACGCTCACGCTCACACATAAATGGTTGAGAGTTGTTAGTCACAAGGCTTTGTTAATTCTTGGGGGGTATTGTTTGGTATGAGTTGGTATGGCTGGCACTGGTGAAATCTAATGGAATCAAAAATGAATCGTTTATTTCAGAAACAACATAAGTCCACTTTTTCCAAAAATTTTTCTTTTTGGAAATTTCTCATTTATGTTATTTATCTTCTGAAAAAAAAAAAAAATTAGGTATGTCTGACCTCATAAAATACGAAAACTGAAAGTAAAAGGTTCAAAATATATGGAAAGATTTCACGCGGTGGCAACATTTTTGACTGCTAAATACATGACTTTTTACCAGTTTTAAAAGTATTTTGGCAGCAATCTTGACACACACGCTCTTTTGTTATACATTTATGAAAAGGTTAGGAATTACTCTATCTAAATCTATTAAATTTATTAAAATTAAGCTCAGGGTTCAAAAGTTATAGCCAGATTTCTCGCGGTGGCAGCATTTTTAACTCTTCAATTATATGACATTTTACCATTATTAAATTATTTTGGCAAACATCATGACACGCAAGCGTTTAAGTTATACATTTATAAAAATTTAAAGATTTACTCTATCTACTGCTATTTTATTTACATATTAAAATCGAAAGCTGGGTTTGAAAGCTATAGCTAAATAAGAAACGACATAAGTCCAGCGACTTTAAAGGCTTAAAACCCGCTAAGACCTTAAAAAAAATTATATTTTAAAGGTTTCTAAATGCTAAATTTAAAGTGTTGTAGAATTTTGAGTAAAAGAACAGTTTTTTGTTGCTCCTGAAAAGTTTATGCTCATGGACTTATGTCGTTTCTGAAATAAACGACTCAAATACTCTCTGATTTCCACTATATAGATTGACCACAACTGTCTTTTCTTATCTGTACGGATAGGAAAAGTCCTGGTGGGAACATTCCTTCATTTGGTTATTATAGAAGTAGACAAAATATTTTATTTTAACCCTTTTTTCAACATACGTCTGTTTCGATATAGGTACTCTGGGACAAAGTTTTGTTTTTATGAATTTAAATAACAAAACTTCCTAATGGAATAATAAGAAATTACCATCATACAGGTACAAAATGTTCATATCTCAGTGAAAAACAAAAAACAAAAAAATACCTTTTTTATTCTCTTACCCTTTTTTTGTGTCGCATTCCTTGTTTGTTTTTTCCTGTCAGGCATCCTGCCTAACGGCTACGACTGAAAAGTACGGCACAGCGGCAACAAACAGAAAAAAATTCCTCCTGCAGACGCATTTCACAGCCAGACATGCATCTGGGCATTCAAAGTTCTTATACTACTTCGAATTCCATTTGACTTCATCTTTTTTTATTTTTTTTTTTTCACATTTTTTTCTGTGTATTTTCCAGGCCCAAGGACAAAGGAAATGCAAAAAGTTTTTTTTTATTTTATTTTTTTTTATTTGAACATAAAATATTTTCACTTCTTTAATCCTGCCATTTTCAACATCCTGCCTGTTTCGCGTTTTTTTATTTTATTTTTCGTTTTTTTTTTATTATTTCTGTTATGCCAAGCTCTTGGTTGAATAATTTCGTCCTGCCCAGAGTTGTGATTCTTAAAATTATTCATTTTTAACATTCAAGGAAGTGAATCAGGAGCAAACAACAAATACAACAACAACAAAAAAAAATACCCTACCCACATAGCGCAAGCAAAAAGCCTGAAGTGAAGATAAATCGATGGAATTAAAGTCCTAATTTTTAAATTTCGATCCAAAAACAAAACACAAAAAAGGGCAAACCATTATGCCTTTTCGCTGGTGGCTGTATATAAGTTCTCCGGTAAAGTTCGCGAAGGACCTCTCCCCAATATATTTAATTAGAGTTAACCCGCTCCCGTGAATAGAGTGATATTTTTAAGCGCTTTCATCAATTGATATTCAATGAAGTGAAAAATGTCAATTTATGAAATCAGTTTGAGCGTAAAATTAAACACAGAAAGTGAATCAGGGACGCTAGGATGCGAATTGGGATGGGAATCAGGGACGAAGTGGTGGCAGAACTGGGAGTGAAGTCAAACGACCGAAATGTTGAAAGGATCAATGTTACTGTTTTTTTTCGTTTTTTGTTTTTGGCTTGTGGCTGCTTTCAAAACCAACAAAAACACCAAATTCCCTCCCCCCAAAAACACACACACACACAAACAAAAATAAATTTATAACTAGAAGTCCCTATGCGACAACTGTTTCCTGTTTGCGAAATCGATTTTGAGTAATTGCTTCTGTCAGTGGCAGATTAAAAAGTTTCCAGCTCTCCCAATATATTTCTCTTTCTCTTCTTCTTGCTTGCTTTTTCGGAAGGAAACTTTGTGCAAAAACGTTTAACTGCCTCCATATTTGATGGAATTTCGGTCGTGTACTTTTTCTGATGTATATTGTAACAAAAAAAAAAAGAAAAGGAGGAAAAGAAAAAAACGTCACAAGCTCAGATGTGAACCCTTTTCTTCAAATACGCGAATACAAAAACAAAATGGAAGAAAGACAAGGAATTCCACTTGTATGGCGGTGAGCGGGAACTTCCGGAAAAAAAAATATATTTCATTTCCGCTTTTGTTTTGTTGTTTTTTTTTTTTTTTTTTTTTTTTTGGTAAAAAATTGCAAACTGACAGAATGTGATGGATTTTATTTGTTCTATTGAAAATTGAAACTAGATAGCTACTAGTTATGTGTTTGAGTGTAGGAATGTATGGGAATGTATGGGAATGGGAATGTATTTGACAGTTACGTGCGTTTTGAGAAGTTAATTATTTTTGACAAATGATTTGACATTTTTTTCTGTTTTATTATTTTTTTGAAAGTTATCTAATGTTGCGACAATAATGACGAGAAGGTTCAATGGCCATGTGTTATCGAAATTAATAAGAATTTTCTCAGATTTTGATAAAAAAACAAATGGCTAACAGGTTTTGGGAATTATAGTAGGTATCATTTATTAACCCATTTATTACTATAAAAGAGTATTTTTGTTGTAATGATAGGTGACCAGGGCTATGGAATGAATATCACATAACAATTCTAGATGATAATGATAACTTATTTAAAACTTTTGACGTGATAACGTCTTATAATTCGATGAACCATGGCAGCCACCACAAAAAAGTGACGCCATTTTCTAACGTTACACTCTCACACTTTCGCAGTGCAGCCAAAAATTTCAATTCAAAATTAAAAATAAACTATTAGAGATACAAAAATCTTTTATAGCTTATTTCAAAGACAAGAACCCAAAGCTTAATCCAAATGAAGGATTTTTAAAAATTTTTTAGGGTAAACAGGGGTAAAACGGAAAGATGAAATTTGAGCTTAAATCTAAACGCGAAATCGTAGAGAGTTCATTTTTTTTGCTATAGATAGATAAAATTCATTTAAGAATAACTGCATTCAACAAAAAATTTTAAAAAATTTTGAAACTAGGGTAAAGTCGGGTGATATGGCACCACGGGTGATATGGCACCCTTTCAATATCTCCCACTTAGTGACTTCTTTTCAAAGCAAAAAGAGCAAAAAAGAATTCAGTCTGACGTAAGCTTTCAGTGGATGCATTTGGATCCGCAGTAACCATTGCCACTAAAATTTAAAAAATGGACAAACAAAAAAGTGAGTTCAATTTGAGCGAAAAGTTTTTTTGTGTAAAATTGTTGTACGTGTGGTTCCAATAGTATTTGACGCCGAGGGTTCATTTTAACACAAAAAGAACGGTAACGGTTATATTCTTGTGTTTGCTCATTGCCATAACGTGCGATTATTCGTGTCATTTGAAAAAAACAGAAGTGTAGTCAAATGGGGGATATGGCACCCAAAAACATCGGGATATATGGCACCGGTGCCATTTCACCCGCATCTACTTTTGAACCTATTAATTTTTCAACTGACAATTGCATTTACAAAAAACTTCAGCAAACCAGGCCAAGTGGACTAAAACCCAGATCACTGCAGCTGTTGGAGCTGCTGAATGTCAAAAAAAGCAGGACTTAAGCACTTCACTACATTAAAAAGGCTTCTTAAATGACCAGAACCTAAAAGTTTGCCAAATAGCTTTCAGATTGGCTGAAAAGTGCGGAAATAAGGCGTAATCATAATGTCACTTTTGGTCTCATGATTCGTGTACGTCTTTCAACAACACATGCAACAAGTGTCACAAAAAGAAATAGGGTGACATATCACCCTCGATGAGGTGCCATATCACCCTCCATTTTTTCAATCATGTTTTTTTTAATGTTTTTTATTTTTGCAAAAAATAACAAGAAATTATCTTTGAATTACACTTATGTACCTATTTTGTATTTAAAAAATAGTTTTAAAATAAATCCGCTTTTGTTTGAAATAGATATCTTCTTTATTTCTCAAGTAATAACGAAAAACGAAAATGGGTGCCATATCCCCCGACTTTACCCTAAGCTATAACGTTTTGTTTGAAAGCTGTACACGTGTTGGGGCTATGACAAAATGCTGATTTTGGGTAAGGGAAATTTTCTAAATGTCAGGTGAAAGATGAAGAAAAAAAAAATTAGGGGTCTGATACGGATTTTTTTTCAACACTCTGCGTTTCGAAATATGAATTTTTGCTAAAAATTGGAATCGTTAAGTGAGTTTTGACTAAAAAACGGAAGAAACAATATTTAAAAAAACACGTTTTTTGACCGATTTTAACCGATTTTCATCGTTTTTTATTTTTATCTTTTTTTCTTTAATAGATACAGGAATAAAATATATGGAGTAATGATAGACCATGACCACGACTATATGTGTGCGAAGTTTCAATTTCATTTTCGTAAACACAATTTTGAAATAACGGTAAAGTAAAATTTTAGAATTCAACAGGTTATAACTTTTGACCAAGAGCAGATAGAAATTTGATTAAACATTAATGAGCATCCTGATACAATTACCTTTCATTTGGTATATCACACATAACGGTAGACTAACTACAAGCTACCCAATGTTAAATCAATAAACTTGCGAAAAACCTCAAAACACCAGTTGAAATCTGTTGATCAGCCACCAGTGTGGGAAGTACCGTAATCTCAGTCTGGAATTTCGACATGATTGACTTTAAAAAACTCTTTCTCCTCTTGTAGGCATCTCAGGAATATGATCGAAGCGTCATATAAAAGGTGAAACAATAGGCTTTCACATGGTATAATTTTTTGTATAGGTTGTTATTGAAAAAAATTGATAAAATTGCCTGAGGACATAAAAATAAATGTTTTTTTTTGCTTTTTTTAATGAAATTTGATCGAGTTCAAAAAATTCTAGCTCTTTTTGTAGATGTCTCATAGACCTGATCGATATATATATTTTGAGCTAAGACAATAAGCTTTCAGATGGTATAAAATTTATTATAGGTTGTTACACCAAAAAAATGGATTTTTGATTGATGGAAGTGATTTTTTCACTTTTTCATAAGAAAT
Organism: Episyrphus balteatus; assembly: GCF_945859705.1. NCBI lineage: Eukaryota > Metazoa > Arthropoda > Insecta > Diptera > Syrphidae > Episyrphus > Episyrphus balteatus. The sequence goes on along the minus strand of NC_079134.1, from coordinate 9,354,170 downwards.
GATTGTTTTTAATAAATTATGTTAATACTTTTCAAACATTGTAAAAATTTCAAAATGGTTTTATTCTTTAAAAGAAATATTAAGCTTTTTTATGGTGTAATTTTTTTTGTTAGCTTTTCAAGTAAAAAATTTATATAATGAGAAAAGAAAAAAAAGGTAATTTTGTTTAGCTTTTTCTTTTAAATTATGATTGTTTGAAAAAAGTAAACCCTTAAATTGATTAATTTTAAAGAAAAGCACACAACAAATTTTTCTGACGACGTTATCACGTAAAATTATCGTCCGTAAACCGGCTTTACAGACAACCTCTTTTTTTAGATTGTGATTTTGGGGGTTGAAAACCGACACATTCGGAAAACCCACAATCCTGAAATTTCAAAATCTAAAAATTCAAAATCCCGGATGGGGTCCCGAAGTCCCGAAAAATTATATAAATGAATAAAAAATGTATGCAAATTTTTTATTTTATATAGGTAATTTTTGAGATTTCGGATTTTTGGAGGTTCTAGGTTTTCTAGATCCAGAATTTCGGGATTGTGTCGGCCTCCCCTTACTTAGCTCAGTAAAATTGTGTTTTGAATAGTCTTTAACTAGAATATTATGATGTTTTTGTTTTCAGTGGTTAAGTTTTGTGCTTTTGTTGTCGCTGAAAAAAAAATCTGCAAACTTCAGAAACCAAGGGTGGATCCCGAATTTTTTCTGGGGGGGGGGGGGGGGGGGTCACAAGGGACTGATTGGCAAAAAATTCAGCAATAACAGTTAGAAATAAAGTGAAGTATCACACGACTGACTGACAAGCAGCGAATTTTAACGACGCACAGTGCGGTATTATAGTCTAAAACCTGGCCAAAAATATTTGGGCACATTTTCCACATCAAATAGGTACCAAATGACAAAAAAAATATTCGAAAGGAAAAATTTTCATTTTCTTGGTAAAAGCCACTTAAGTGCTTACCCACTTATCTCCAGATTAGCCGGGAGAAAAAAAAATATTAAAAATCATAAAATGCACGTATAACCCTGTGCTATAACTTTTCTTAAAGTTATTTACCTATTTATTTTATTTTTTGAGTCAAGTGGTTTCATTAAATAGTTTTTGAGAAATTAAGTTTTAAAGATGAAATGTAAAAAAAAAAAATGTTTTCGTTTTTTAATTGATTTTGTATAAAATTTTGCAATATAATGGACATATTTATACCTTTTTTTAATGAATTCGTAGTTTTTGGTCAAATACTAAAGACTTCATTCTAATTAAAAATATTAAAGTTCCTAAGATTAAAAAAAAACTGAAACATAGGTAGGTACTTTTTTTCTGGGAAACCCAGTTTTGTTGTTTTCATTTGCAATACATTTTTTTTATATCTCAAGAATATTGTGTAGGTCTATTGGAGCCAAATTGACCAAGTTATGAGTATTTTAATACTTCGCTTACGAACGTTTTAGTCAAGGGTTCAAAACTTTAAATCTCTCTCCCCACAACTAATGTTTTCAAGCCGGTGCCCTTTATAACTTCAAAACTACTGCACCGATTCTTTTGAAATTTGGAACACTATTTCTTTACATATTTTTAAAGGTATCCCTGAAGAAATTTTCTCAATAACATAATATTTATAAAAGTCTATAAGTAAGGGGTCGCTTTTTTGCACCCGTGCACCCGTGCCCCCCCCCCCCTGGATCCGCCGGTGTCAGTTAAAAGTGAGGGAAAATATGCAGGAAGGCTTGAGTAATATCTACTTTATTGGGACCAACCCGAAAAGCAAACTATTTTAAGTGGTATGTGGTATGAGTGTTATTTTGTGGTCAATCAACTTGAAAATCATTCACATTTGAGCTGGGATTCTAACAAGTTATTTGAAGAAAGAATCCCTACTTCCCTAGGAAAAATTGTAAAGAATTGAGAATTCTTTTACTTTTTTTTTTTTTACCTACCTGTACCCACTTGATATAAGACCCAAATCGAATTTGGGTACATTTATGTCGAATTCGAAGTATGCACCATTTTTTGTCTTATTTGGCACATAAATGCTAATTTGCTCGACAGTATTTTTCTCTTTTCAAACGCCTTTCAATGTTAGTAAGTTCTTAGCTATAGTACATGTTTAAAGTTAAGGACTTCTTTGAACCCCCAAATGCATCACAGCAAAACCTTCACTTAATTATCAACCCTATAGCTTTTATTTTAACCAAAAATCAAAATGAAAATTAAGATAGAGTCAATAAAGTGTTCTGATACCTCATTAAGCAGAAATTGCAATCACGTTATATTAAATTACATTTTCAGCAATTTTAATTCCACTTCGATTTACTGTAAAAATAAAAACAACAAACAACAACAGAGAATAAGAGTAGGCGTATATAAAATAATATAATAAACTCGCACTAACTGGCGCCCAACGTGAAAACCCATTAAAATAACCAATTTATTTTACAAGTGTTTCACAATTTATGTACAAAGCTGTTTAAAACAAATTTAAATGCGCAATTAAATAACATGTTTAAATTAATCTACATGCCTAAGGAGTTGAATTCAGTTCAGTAGCGTTGTTGGGCAGGTTGGTATAGGTTAGAGGGAAAGTAGAAGCTATAAATCCTCTCTCGATCCTCCACATGCCTGCAGTATAGAGAGAGAACAATACAATTAAACATTGTGTTATGCATAATTTATGCGCTTCTCTCTATCTCACACTCTATATCGCTTTCTCTCTCACACCTACCAAACAATAAAAATAATAATAATTTAACAATTCAAACAAATCCATTCGACATTAAACATAATGAAATGCAAAAAAAATAACATTTTACCTGTTGAAATTGTAAAAACAAATAAACAAAACGATTTATTCTGCTGTGTGTGTCCCACATATAACCCGCCCACACGTGTGTGAGGGGCGAAGGTGTGTATGCAGACAAATATTGGCACTTTGTTTTTGCCAAGCCCTAGGCCAATTAATTAGTAACCATAATTTCCGGCAATAATCTGAAATAACATTACAGTTAACATTTTATTATTGGCGTCAGTATAAAATGATTTATTACAAGTTGTACTTCAGTCGTAAAACACGAGCCGAAGTGAGTTAAGTCGTGACAAAAAAAAAACACAAAAAAATACAATGACAACTAAAGCCCCACCATCATCTAAAAAAGTTGTGGAGAGGTTGTTAAGTTAAACAATAGGGAATGGGGTTGTAATAATAGCAGAGAAAAGCTGAAGCAAAAAAAAAAAATAATAATAAACAAAAAGCGATTTATAACCCCACTGAGAGTTTTGTAGAGTAGCAAAGCAGCCTTTTTTCCATAATTCAAATAGCTCTCCGTTTTGCTTAAGGCAAGTTCCGCCTTAATACCCAACACCACCATCACCATCACCACCAGCCAGCCAACATCTTAACCCCAAACTCTTATAGCCATATTCTTTGGAATCCATCCCCAGAGGCACAAGCAAATCCGTAAAAGCTGAGATAAAAATTATTTAAAAAACAAACCCATCTCGTCGTCATCGTCTTCGTTGTATAGTTGTTCGTTGTTGGGTTGTTGAAAGAAAATATCCCTCTTCAAATCCTTTTACCAGCCACGTCTAGGAGAACCGGATTCACTGGTGTAATTAGGTACAAGAAAATATTTTGTTCTTTCTTTTCAAAAAAAAATTATTAAAAAAAATAAAGAAAAGACATCATGACAAAATGGGAAGGAAGGAAAAAAAAAAAATCTGGAATAAAGCATCCCTATTTCCCTAGGGATGTGGGTGGCTTAACTTGGTTGGTGTGGTGGTGCGTTTTTTGTTGTCTCCAAAATGGTAATGGTAATACCGCTTTTCCGTTGACAACAAAGACGCAAAAAAAAAAAAAGATCCAAAGTAATACCAAGTTTGTCATCACAAATAGCAACCTATAGGAGCAGCCCATAATATACAATTTAGCGAGCATGGATTTATGGGCTTAAAGAATATTCCTCATATACAAAATTTGCAAGATGTAAGTCGCTCATAAAGATCTACTCTTTTTCAATAAAAAAAAAAGTTAAGGCAGAGTTCAGTAGAATGTATGTAGTGGTGCGGGTTTTCAATTCAAAATAACAGCATGTGATCCCTATGGAAAAGTGAAAGAAGGTTATTGTGTAGCATTTATTGTACTGTGTTTTCAAAAGTATTACTTTTACTTAATTTAAATCGAAAGATCCGTTTTTGAGAAAAAAATAACAACTTTCCGATAGCAGATACCGTTAATTTTAGTTGTAACAACCACGGATAAAAGCTAACACAGGGACATAACACCCAAGAAAATTTTTGGCTCGATACTGCCAAAACGGATCTCACTATTAACGCAATATTAAGTTTTTAGGATTTTGCAAAATAAGTTGATTTTTTTTTAACAGTGGAGTTAATAAAGTGGAGTTATGTCCCTCCTTTCTACAAAAAATGTATGGATGTTTTTCCAACTTTAGCATTCCACAGAATTTTTCAGCGGCTAGTTGTTATCATTGGAAAAATACTCTTCGTATGCAGAAGTACTAGATAGCAGACTGAAATTGTAGAATATCTTTAAAAATTAAATAAACCAAGATAGATAGAAATATAAACACGAACTTAAGCCATTTAATAAAACATTGTTTTTGCTTAATAAAAAAATATGTTTTCTAAAATTAGTTAATACTAACTCCTTTTACAAAACAACCTCAAGTTTGGTCAAATAATGACTACAAATTAATTTCCAGCTTTTTCATACTAAAAAACTATAAGCAAATAGAATTAAAAATTAATTTTATTAGAAATAAAAAATTAATATTCTTATTGTAACCGCACTGAAAATAATAAATTTCGTAAAATTACGAAAATAGTTTCATACACTACATTTTCGTTGGCCCAACGAAACTTTCGTTGGCTCAACGAAAATATGTAATTTTTCGTAATATGAAAACCTTCATCAATTAATGAAAACGTTTCATACACTTTTTCTCCCTTTTTAGTGCCAAAAAATCCAATTCAATGAAAAGATTCATCAATTAACGAAAAATTTCATACTCATTTTAAAGAACAAACATACGATTTTTTTCCTTACTTAATCAAAGTTTTAATTAAGTAACGAAAAAATTCATTAACTTATGAAATTCAACATTAACTAACGAAAATCTTCATAAGCTTATGAAAATTCTTCATATACTAATGAAATATTACATTGGCTTATGAAAAAATACATCAGTTAACCAAACAAAAATCGTTGCCTTGACGTAGACGTTAACGTAGACTTGGGTGCATTTCTGTTTTATGGATTAAAAATTGAATCTTGCTGGATATAGTTCACATTAGGTTTTTGTTTAAAAATCTATTGAAGTTGAGCTCAATATAAAAAATATTTGCGTATTGACAAGGTGTCTCACGGATAAGTCAACTGATGAGTCCAAGTGAGCTCCACCGGGTCGAAACGCCATTTTTTTGTTTGGACTGTATTAAATTATTAATAATTTAAAAAGTCCAATAAATATTTATACTGTAATCTACTAAAAAAACAAAATTAATACAACGAAAAGTTTCGTTAGCTAACGAATATTTTTTTCGTAATTTAATTAAAATATTCATTAAATTTACGAAAAAATTCGTTAGCTAACGAAAGTTCTTTCATAAATTAATCAAAAAATACATTGACTAACGAAAAATATGACCGTGGTTAATTAAATTTTACGTTAATCAATGAAAAAGTTTCGTAAAGTGATGTAAAAATTCATTAATTCGCGATCAAAAATGTTTATGAAAAATTTCATTAAAATACGACAGTTTTCGTTAGTTGATGAAGTTCTTCATTAACGTATGAAAGCCATTTCGTTGAGCCAATTAAATTTTTCATCGGCTGAAAATTAATTAAATTTTCGTTGGCTCAACGAATTTTTTCGTTGTATTTACGTAAGGATTTGGTTCAGTGCGATATCCTTAATAGTCCAGTGCATTTATAATTTGACCCAGCAGTTTGTACCACCCCCCAAAATTTTTTGCTCATTTGATTGAGCATTGTCTGATTATCATTACCCTGATTTTTCGCACTTGCGAAATTCACCTTTCGGCTGCCATCTTGGATTTTAGTTTTAGGTAAATGAATATCTCGATTTCTGTTTATCCTACATAAAAGTTGTATATACAAAAAAGGTAGGTTATTTTGCGTCTTTTATGTTAAGAACACTTTTTCGATATTCTGAATATTAAAAAAGTTACAAGCCATAAAAGTAAAAAAACAAAAAAAATGACAATTTTAAAGTTTTAGGCACTTTTTATCAAAATTATGAAAAATAGTTCCGAGAAAAGATTATTCACCTTAATTTCTACATTTCTTCTCTACAACTTTTTTTTGTGTTTTTTAGTTTCACTTTTTTCTTAATTTTTTTTTTACCAAATCTTGAATTTTAAATAATTTATGAGTATTTTATAGCTTTATGGTGCAAGAGAAAATTCAGGACCTTCATTTTTTTGTATTTAAGTCTCTTCATTCCGTAAAAACGGGTATTTTTTAACGAAAAGGTATTAATAACTTTATTAATTATAGTGATACAAAAAAAGTTGTATAGCAGAGTTGTAGAAAATTTTAAGGTGAATAATTTTTTCTCGGAACGTTTTTTCATAATTTTGATAAAAAGTGTTTAAAACTTTAAAATTGTCATTTTTTTCGTTTTTTTTTTACTTTTATGGCTTGTAACTTTTTTAATATTCATAAAATCGAAAAAGTGTTCCTAACATAAAAGACGTGAAATTTAATTTCTTATCTTTTTTGTTTATACAGCTTTTATGTAGGATAAATAGAAATCGAGATATTCAACTAAAACTAAAATCCAAGATGGCGGTCGAAAGGTGAATTTCGAGAGTGCCCATATATGAACATCATAAATGCACTGGACTATAAGAGACCTCCCAGCAATAAAACTAAAAGGATGCTCCAACTTCTTTTGCTAAAATTTTTGAACATATTTTGCTATGGTACCCTAGCCAAAAAAATTAAGGGAACAAACAAAAATTTTATTTTTTTTTGTGATTTTTGATAGGCTGTATCTTAGTAAAAAATTATCGTATATTGACAAAACAAAAAGCATTATGAAAGCTTCATTCTTAATGGAAGTTTAAAAATTTTATGTTAAAATATTTTTATTTCTATTGTTAAAATAGTTAAATCGTTGGAACTGTTCAAAAACCAAAATTTTCCCAATTTTTTTGTTTTTTTGTTTTTACTTTTCTCTTAAGAAAGTAAAAAATTTGTTTCTTATTTTTCAGATCAATTTAAAAAAGCTATCAAAATCGGCATTTTCATGGTTTTTAGAAAATGTTTCGCTATGTTATATCTATGGGTAATACGATTAAACTGAGGCTTAATTATTGAAGCTTAAATTACGTAATTTGCGAAATTGCAGATTTATTCATCAAACAGTTTTTCTATTGTGAGGGTTTGAACTTTTGAAATGAAATAAAACACGATATTTCTGCAGCTCTAAATGACTTTTTTATGAGCAAAATCAAATTCTTATTTTTTTTTTCAAAATTTAACTTTTTTTGAAAACTTTTAATTTTTCCTTGGTTTATCTTTAATTTATACGATATTTATTAATAAAATGAAACTATGAAGTTAACTATGCTTGAATTTATAAGAACAATAAACTTGAAAGAAATTATTTAGTTTTTATGTTACTGGCCCTTAGGCCATCTAACCCCAGTTACCCCTATCTTCACAGTATAATGCAATTTAGGCCGTGTGTGAATTGCGTTAAATAGTTAACCCCGCGAAAAGTTTTTGACACTATTGGGGTGAATAAAAAAATTTCAAATTGTTTAATATTTTTGTCTGCCTCTTTTCTGCCATGAAACTCCTTTTTAATAAAAAAAAAAAAAAAAAACAAAATCATATGTAAAAAAATTTAACCTAATTTAACCAGGTCCCAGAGCCCATTAAATTTTTAACAGATGAAAATTTTTTATTCACCTCAATTGTGTCAAAAATTTTACACTGTGTTAACGGTCGGACTCTGTAGAACTGTAGGTCGCCTCCATTCTTGAAAATTAATTACACTCACATAAGAATATCTTGGTTTTAAAACAGTACATCTGGAAAAATTGCATTATTTATTAAGCTAAAATCTTTGTCCAGTGTTTCACCTAATGGGTCACTACGGCGTATGCGTAACCTTTTTTTTTTTTTTTTAAATCTAAGCTCTTGAAACATTGTTTGTGGAAACATTAAATTGGAATAGCTACTTCACAAAAATTTCAACACTTGTATAAACGCACATTAATACCAATTTTTTCTGATGGTCATCTTATATTGTCTTCCAATATCTGCGTGAATAATATAATCTACTTGAAAGCATAACAAAACTGCGAAAAATCTCCTAAATTTTATTCTTAAATGTCAAATTCAGACAAAATTTATCTCATGAGTGGTGTTATAACACAAGATCATATCCAACTTACAACCAAGAACTTTAGAAAAAAAAAGAGACAAATTACAAAAAAAAAAAACTGAATAGATATGTACCTACTTGCATAATCCTTGTAACCACTTTGAGTTCATAAATCCAAAAAGAGTCCCCATATCGCACACATTACATTTGCACAAAATTCTACATATGTTGTTGGATTGCCATATATTTTAAGAAAAAAAAAGAAGAGAAGCACAAAAAACTACGACGACTGCGATGTGTACAAAAGTACATCTCTCCATTTTGTTGTCCAGCCGAAGGAACAAATCCCCATGTGTTCTATTTCCAGAACCATGCTTCCAGCTATCTCAGTTGTAGTTGTTGTTGGTAGAAAGGAGCTCCCGCTCGTTGTGTCACATAATATCCTTGCAATCCCTCACAAAGCCCCATCTCAACCGATTTTGATTCCCTTAGTAAGGTTCTGGCTGAGTTAAGGAGAAAAACCCCAAAAGCCTTTTCATATATGTAAGACAAAAGACACGAAATAACAAAAAAATAAAACTAGATGAACATTGAAAACTTGAATAGAGCTTTATATAGTAACGCCACCATCCAACAACAACGACTACCAACGATGAGAAGGACCAAAACCATATCCAACGTGCTACTACTACTCACCGTCACCATCACCGTTCACCGTGAACACACACGTTCACATGTTCAATGAAACCACGTCACAAATTCTCTTTCAGTGTTGCCACAAAAGCATGCGATTTGTTACTACGTCAACGTGCCATTATCTTTATCCTGAGTGGCATCTTCCATACTATAGTCCCCAGACCTGCTGCTAGAAGCCCAGAACTCAGAACCCAGAACCGCCTCATAGTTCCCATAGCCAGGAATAGCACCAGCTGTTTTTCGTTTGACAATTTTAAAATGAAATTCACGTTCACGCAGAAAGTTATAGCGAATTTTGTTCGTTTCTGTTTCTCCATTTCGGATACATAACGGTGAATGCCCTTACCCGGAATTCCGTCCGTACTTGTGGATATTTACAAAATGGGGAAGTGATGGTGAGTAACAGAGGAGGTGTGTAAAAGGGATCATCGTTGTAAACGCACATCACACTCATGATGTTGTAGTATAGCGGGGGAATTGCGGGTTTTTTGTTTTCCGCTTAGCCAGGATATTCCCAATATCACATCAGCGTAGGAGCGAGCACTTTAGATGATTCGCAGAAAACATTTGAAATAAGTCGCCTACAGTCGAAATATTATTTCTATGAATCCTCTTTTGGGTAAAGGAGTCCTTTTGTTTTTGGGACTTTTAATTGCGTGTGACAAATTTTTAATAGTTGTTTGGATTTTTGTTTTTATAAAAAAATAAGTCCTTTAAGGATATTTTTTGCTACACAACAGCTAGCAACTCGTGCATTCGTGGTGATTCGTGGGTTTGCAGGAAAAGTTGTGGTATTTTTGGATTTCATTTTTTCATACAAATATCCTTTTTTTTTAACTTTCGCCACCACACCGCCACTTTAACTTGGTATGTGTGTGTTTTCTGTTTTATCCTTTCACTTGTGGTTCAACCATCATCATCATCATCATCAGGGAGAGGAGATCTGGTGAATGTTTCATTTTAAGCGCGTTGAGGTTGGCAAAATTGTTTGGTTAAATTATTCGATTGTGTATGTTGCTGCTGCTGCACCAGTTATAGTGCATCCTTGAAAATGTGTATTCGTATTCGTAGTATTTCCTTAATATAACACAACATAGCGGTCAGCAGAATTCTCGTCAGGCAGGCACTTTGAAAACCGCTTTTGACTTTAGAGGGTTTCAAGTTATATTTTTTTTCTTTTGTTTTTTTTTTTAAATGTGCAAGTTTGTGGTTTAGGGAAATTCCATCATGGTGAGGTTTCCTGCAATATTATAAGAGCAAGCATGTTTGTTGCAGTGCAAATAGTGGCAAACCCAATAAGGTAAAAATGATGAAAGCCAGAAAAGATTCTCTGAAGCGTGTGTGTGGGCTTTTGTTGGTTACACCGTTTTTGGTGTTTTTTTTTTTGTTTTGAAGGCAAGGTTTTTTTGAGCTATAGGAGGTGATGCAAGCATGAATTTGAAGGCGGATGAACAATTTCATCAAGAATTTGAGAAGGTGGAATGTTGCAATTGAGTAAGCTTTTCAAAAGATTCCGAAGGTTATTATCACTAAAATGCATATAAAATTAAAGAAGACCGTTCAAATATTTTTTGTAAATGAGTTTAAGTTAAAAAAAAAACACATTTTTCTTAAGATTTTACCTGATGGGCATGTTTACTAGTGATGGGAACTATCGAATGATTTGAACTATCGATAGTTAGTAACTGTATGATTTGAACTATCGAATAGTTTATTCATTCATTCATTTATTCATTCGAATAAAAACTATCGAATAAACTATCGAATAAAAACTATCGTATAAAAATAACTATTCAAATGAAAAAACTATCGTTTAAGAAAATTAAATGAATGAATTAAAAGACTATCGAATGAAAAACTATTTGAATGAAAAAACTATCGAAAAAGAATAATGTTTAAATAAGAATACTATCAAATAAAAAAAACTATTTTAATGACAAAACTATAGTTTAAAAAAAACTATTCAAATGAAAATAGTAACTAAATGAATGATTGAATGATTTAAAAGTATTGAATAAATGAATATTTTACAACTATCGATAGTTTGATAGTTTTTATTTGATAGTTCCCATCACTAATGTTTACCCAAATATCATTAAATGTTTGAAGTTTTTTGGTGAATTTGTGAATGAGTTTTTTCTTTATTATTATTTTTTTTCATAAGAATAAATTAATAAAACACTATATTAGGCCAGTCACTATGTCGGAAAAAAGGCTTAGAAATGCAAAATGACCGAGAAAGCTAAATTTTGGAGTTGCAGGGGATGCTTAAAAAAGCTTAACTTGAAGTTTTCGATCAAAATTTATTATGAGCTTTTTCCGCAATAACTTTTTTGACAATAATTCGGCTATCCTTCCAGATACGAAAATTACAAGGAGCTTTTTTGTAGCTATTACCATGTTCTACAATTCATGCGTACACATTTTTTGCGTATCTTGAACCGTTTTCGAGATATCGATAAAAAAAGTCAAAAATTTACGATATGCGATTTGTTTTTTGACATTATCTAGTTTTTGGTGATGAATATCCAAGAAAATGTTAAAGTCAAATTTGTAGACCCTGTTTAGACCTACATTCGTATTTTTATTTTTGGACAAAAATTACGACCTCCAGCCGCCCGCAAATTCGTTTAGTCCGCACTCACCGCCAAATAAGCCGCTCGTTCGGTTGTGAAAAAAACAATCCTTCATGTTTTTTTTAATGTCAAAAAAAAAAAAAAAAAAATACGAAATTTTAGGTCTAAACAGGGTTAACAAATTTGATTTTAATATTTTTTGGATATTCATCACCAAAAAATAGATAATGTCAAAAACAAATCGCATATATCTTAAATTTTTGACTTTTTTATCGATATCTCGAAAACGGTTCAAGATACGCAAAAAATGTGTACGCATGAATAGTAGAACATGGTAATAGCTAAATTTTAAATTTAAAAGTAAAATTTTCGTACCTCGAAGGATAGCCGATAATAGCTTTAAAAATTAATATCTGAGCAATGAAAAAAGATATTAAAATGTTTTAAACACATTTACAAAGAATAATATTTGTTCTAAAAAAAAAGGTCTTTACCAAGTTTAATATCACTATTATTAACAAAGAAATTATAATAAATATGAGTTAATTCATAATATAGCAAGGGTTTTCTAAAATCATCATCAACTTTAAAGATAGAACGTTACTGAAGAACGATTTTTTTTCTAAGAATAAAATACATATAACTAAGAACAACTCCTTTAATTTTCGTTTTCTTATTCTGGGACACCCTGTGTAATTAAAAAAAGATCAAATATTATTGCAAAAACTTCAATACAAATTAAACATTTGCGATAAAAAAATTGAAAATAAAAAGAGGTTGTCTGTAAAGCCGGTTTACGAACGATGATTTTACGTGATAACGTCGTCGGAAAACAGGTGTTGTCTTTGTTTAAAATGAGTCAATTGAAGCGTTTACTTTTTTCAAACAATCATAATTTACAAGAAAAAGCTAAAAATTGGCAATTTAAAAGCCAAGTATTTCTTCTTAAGAGTAAAATCATTTTTAAGTTTTTGCAATGCGCAAAAAGTATAAAAATAATTTATTGAAAACAATTATTTTCATCAAAAAAGCAAAAAAATCATGAATTTTTATCTTCTAACGTCATTAATTCCATTTTTTTCTCTAACAATAATTTTATACCATCTGAAAGCTTATTGTCTTAGCTCAAAGTATGTATATCGATCAGGTCTATGAGACATCTACAAAAAGAGCTAGAATCGATCAAATTTCATTAAAAAAAGCAAAAAAACATTTATTTTTATGTTCTCAGGCTATGGAATCAATTTTTTGGTTTGACAACCTATAAAAAAATGTATACCATGTAAAAGCTTATTATTTCACCTTTCATATGACGTATCAATCTAATTTCAAAGATGCCTACAAGAGAAGTTAGAATTTTTTAAAGTCAACCATGTCGAATTTCCAGACTGAGATTACGGTATTTGTGCGGGGGGCAACAGATCTCCACTGGTGTTTTGAGGTTTTTCGCATGTTTCTTGAATTAACATTGTGTAGCTTGTAGTGAGTCTATCGTTATGTGTGATTTACCAAATGAAAGGTTATTGTATCAGGATGCTCATAAAAGTTCAAAACAATTTCTATCTGCTCTTGGTCAAAAGTTAAAACCTGTTGAATTCTTAAATTTAATTTTACCGTTATCTCAAAATTGTGTTTACGAAAATTATTGCAACTTCGCACACATATAGTCGTAGTCATGGTCTATCATTACTTTACATACTTTATTCCTGTATATATTAAAGAAAAAAAGATAAAAATAAAAAACGATGAAAATCGGTTTAAAACGGTCAAAAAACGTGTTTTTTTAAAAACTTGTTTCTTCTGTTATTCAGTCAAAACTCACTAAATGATTCCAAGGTTTTGAACATGTAAGCATAAGGCCAAAACATGTTATAAGTTTGAGATTTTTTGAAAACTTAAAAAAAAAGCTAAAAATCAAAAACTACCCAAAAAAACTTATAAAAAACAAGGTGTTTTTCAGAAATTCATACATATTTCGAAACGCAGAGTGTTGGAAAAAAATCCGTATCAGACGCCTAATTTTTTTCCCTCATCTTTCACCTTTCATCTTTAGAATTGTCAAAAAAAATTTCCTTTACCCAAAATCATCATTTTGTCATAGCCCCAACACGTGTACAACGTTCAAACAAAACGTTATAGCTTAGTTTCAAAATTTTTTAGAATTTCTTCTTAAATTCACTTATTCTTAAATTAATTTCATCTATCTATAGCAAAAAAAAATCAATTCCCTACGACTTCGCTCTTAGATTTTAGTCCAAATTTCATCTTTCCGTTTTACCCTGTTTACCCTATTAAATGACGGAATTTTTAAAAATCCTTCATTTGGATTAAGCTTTAGGTTATTATCTTTCAAATAAGCTATAGAATTTTTTGTATCTCTAATAGTTTATTTTTAATTTTGAATTGAAATTTTTTGCCGCACTGCGAAAGTGCGAGAGTGTAACGTTAGAAAATGGCGTCACTTTTTTGTGGTGGCTGTCATGGTTCATCGATTTATAAGACGTCAAAAAGCCTTAAAAATATAAGTCGTTCGGTCGACTATTAAATGAACATCATTTAACAAATGAATTTTAGAGTTGAACTAATTTTTTATTTACCCAAACTTTTTTCTTCAAATTTCAACACTCTTTGGAATGCCAAAACACGTGCGTTCTTAAAACTCATCATCAAACTATGTATTACCAAATCACAAAATAAATTATATCGAAAGTAGCATTTTGTATGCACCTTAAATCATTTAAAAGCCAATAATTACGCACACGCACGTCTTCACAGCAGCTGTGCACTTGTTTATTTGACCGATAAATTAATCGGTGTATCCGTGTATCTCTCTATGGACTTTGTGTGCAATCATTCGTAAAAAGAGTGTATTCTACCCAGGCTAATAGTTAAATTTTCGTTATGTATGTGGGAGTTGTTTCTTTTTTTTAGCTGAAAAAAAGGATACATTGAGCTCTTTTAACATGCGATGACGTATCACATAATAATGAAGTCTATTCAATGTGTACAAAAAAAAAAAAGAAGAAAAGAACAAAAATACACAAATCATATAAAACGGTAATGGCCATGTTCACAAAGACGTAAAGAACAGATTAAACATTAAACTATTTGTATGTTCTTTTGTCTGTGTGTGGGTGTGTGTGTGTGTCCTGGTCGAATGAAAATTTAACATCATATTGTTCGGCCTCATAATTTTATGATAAATGTTGTTTGGGTTTCGACGAGAATTCATGCTGTTTTATTAGGATATGCGTCATTGTTTATTATTGCAGTTAAAAAAAAAAATATTTTTGTTGGTTTTCTTAACTTCCTTAACCATGTTGGTAAAACATACATTCTGAACAAACAAGAAGCTGATTGTGTTGACAAAACTTTGGCCCACTCAAAGATTACTCAAATCTTATTTAGATATCAAAAACAAATTGAAGACAAGGATATCAGTTAAGCCCCTTACCGATATTCATAAACAATAACCTCAACCACACATTTTCAAAAATAACTCTCAAGGACATCATTTCCAATACTTGAACCATATCAAAAAGTTGGATGCTATAATACTGCTTTAATGAAACAACTATATCAAGTTCAATTGAAAACTATTAATAGGATCAGATTGTGCAATCAGAATTTTACTTTAACATTACATAATCCTACTGAATGAGAGAACTATATAAATAAAATAGAAAAAAACATTTTTTTTTTCACAGGATTTTTTTCTTGTTTTTTACATTGAATTTTGATTAAATTTTTGTAATCAAAGTCTAGAAATTTTTTAATTCGATATTGCAACGATATAAAACACTTTTGATAGTTTATCAATTTTAAATTTAATTTATAAACAAAAAATATAAATAAATTGCTTTTAAACTATGCCACTGTCTAGTAAGTGCACAAATTGGATGAGCGTGAATTTCTATTGATTAAAAAAAAAAAAAAAAAAAAAAAACAAACTTATATGCAATGACACTCAACGGAAATGTGCAATACTTATAAGTTTGAAATGAATAAGATTATCTAATTTCACAGACGTTTTGCACTTTAAAAACTCAGTTGTATACCTATTTTATAAATTTATTAAAAATAGAAAAAAAAGAAACTAACACACACATTTCACTCCGTCACTTGAATTTAAGTTCACTCTTATTTTATCTAAAAAAAAAAAATAAATATATATCACATAGATATAAAGTAGCTAACCGTTGTTTTTTTTTTTTCTAAAGAATAAATAAATTGGTTGTTAGTTATATTTACCCATGAGTTTCTATTTATTTTTTCCAACACTGTTATTGCTTTCTTTTTTAGTGTTACATTTTCTTAGAAATTTTTAAACACCTGAATTCTAATCATTTTGATGTGATTACAACTTTGAACAACTACCTAGAAAAATATTCATACAATTTTAATTGATCTAAATTGTGGGTACCTAAACTGTTTAAGGTTTTCTATAAAGAAAAAAATGTTACGCATACACCACAGTGAACCATTTTTTAATAAAGCGATGTATGGGTTCGAATGGTGTTTCGATCTAAATAAGTGCCTGTGTGGCCTTCATGAAATTCCTCGCGTATTGGAAAAGTACAATTAAAATCCCTATCCAACGCTATCTATGATAAATTTAATAAAATTGACAAAATAAAAACAAAAATTAACATACCTTTGTAAAAAAAATGTTGTATCTTTTTTCAATTTTGTGTGTCCTGTATATATCAATCGTGTTCCGTGATCTAAAATAATGTTTTAATTCAAAATTTTATCCAGTAATGTCAACACCTTAAGGTGACGCACTTGTCTTGAACTTTTGATTATAATAAAAAGAGATACATTTCAAAAAGGCAGAAACAAAATGAATTGGATTTTGTAAATTTTACTATCTAATAAAAAACATTTCGTTTTGAGATTTGGTTTCAAAAAAATTTAAAATCTTGATCATAGTTTAATATCTTTGATGCCGCTTAAAACACTCACAAAATTATTGGGCCAAGTCTTTATCTTGATTTAATTGTGGAAAAATGAAAAAGGATATTAATGTGTTTCAAAAATGCATAGAAATTTGTTTATTCTTTAATCCTATAGTTATAAAAACAAAACCAATCAAAATATATTGTTTTTAACAATAAAACTCAGTCTAAAACATCATTAAATTTTTTTTGTTTTTAATACGTAAATTGTTTTGATTTAAAATATCTCGATGTCGTTTTTTTGTGCAAAATCTATATAGAGAAATTAAAAAACACACATAGTTTTGCAACACTTTATTTTTTTTTTAATAACATTTGGCGCAATAATAATGTGGGTGACTGTAACTATGTCTGTTAAATGTCAGAAAGCAAGCAAAAGTTCAGTCTGGTTGAACTTTTGCTCGCTTTCTTACGTTTCCTTACGTTTGTCAAAAAAAGCGTACGTAAGAAAAGCGTCATTGTGTGAGGTTACACAGATTTCCTATAGTTGAACTTTTCGCAGTTGTCAAAATCGACGGCAAAGCGTGATTGTGTTTCAGCTTTAAGTCAAAAAAATCGATTTTCGGATTTTTATTGGACTTCAGTCAGTTTTTTTTCTCTTTCGTTTGGTCCTATCGCCATAGCTCTAACGTATTTCCTTCTGTTAGAAATGATTCGGTACAAAGGGGTTAAGTCAAAAATTTTTTAAATTGTATGGTACTAGGTTGACTTAACACCTTTGTTTTTGCATTCATTTTTAATTTTTAAATAAAAAAATTGATCCTAAATCGTTAAGTCAAGAGGAAGAAAAAAAACAAAAAGCGATTTTTCTACTGTATTATATTATTTCAAAAAGAATTTTCACATTTGGTAATTAATCACATTAATATTTCCAACTTTCTTTTATAAATTAAACCTTGTTATTAATGTAAACAAAGATTTTTCTTGACTTAACACCTTTGGACCAAGTTTATTTTTGAAGACTAAATGGCTCTAAAGTGTTAAGTCAACACAATTTTTTTACTTGCGATATAGGTACTATAGGGCAAGTTTAGGATTCGTAAAAAAAATCGAACTCGAGATAACAATTTTACATGACATTACGATGATGGAGAATGCCAAAAAAGTGGGTCCGGCAATTCTGTCTGTCTGTCTGTCTGTCTGTCTGTCTGTCTGTCTGTCTGTCTGTCTGTCTGTCTGTCTGTCTGTCTGTCTGTCTGTCTGTCTGTCTGTCTGTCTGTCTGTCTGTCTGTCTGTCTGTCTGTCTGTCTGTCTGTCTGTCTGTCTGTCTGTCTGTCTGTCTGTCTGTCTGTCTGTCTGTCTGTCTGTCTGTCTGTCTGTCTGTCTGTCTGTCTGTCTGTCTGTCTGTCTGTCTGTCTGTCTGTCTGTCTGTCTGTCTGTCTGTCTGTCTGTCTGTCTGTCTGTCTGTCTGTCTGTCTGTCTGTCTGTCTGTCTGTCTGTCTGTCTGTCTGTCTGTCTGTCTGTCTGTCTGTCTGTCTGTCTGTCTGTCTGTCTGTCTGTCTGTCTGTCTGTCTGTCTGTCTGTCTGTCTGTCTGTCTGTCTGTCTGTCTGTCTGTCTGTCTGTCTGTCTGTCTGTCTGTCTGTCTGTCTGTCTGTCTGTCTGTCTGTCTGTCTGTCTGTCTGTCTGTCTGTCTGTCTGTCTGTCTGTCTGTCTGTCTGTCTGTCTGTCTGTCTGTCTGTCTGTCTGTCTGTCTGTCTGTCTGTCTGTCTGTCTGTCTGTCTGTCTGTCTGTCTGTCTGTCTGTCTGTCTGTCTGTCTGTCTGTCTGTCTGTCTGTCTGTCTGTCTGTCTGTCTGTCTGTCTGTCTGTCTGTCTGTCTGTCTGTCTGTCTGTCTGTCTGTCTGTCTGTCTGTCTGTCTGTCTGTCTGTCTGTCTGTCTGTCTGTCTGTCTGTCTGTCTGTCTGTCTGTCTGTCTGTCTGTCTGTCTGTCTGTCTGTCTGTCTGTCTGTCTGTCTGTCTGTCTGTCTGTCTGTCTGTCTGTCTGTCTGTCTGTCTGTCTGTCTGTCTGTCTGTCTGTCTGTCTGTCTGTCTGTCTGTCTGTCTGTCTGTCTGTCTGTCTGTCTGTCTGTCTGTCTGTCTGTCTGTCTGTCTGTCTGTCTGTCTGTCTGTCTGTCTGTCTGTCTGTCTGTCTGTCTGTCTGTCTGTCTGTCTGTCTGTCTGTCTGTCTGTCTGTCTGTCTGTCTGTCTGTCTGTCTGTCTGTCTGTCTGTCTGTCTGTCTGTCTGTCTGTCTGTCTGTCTGTCTGTCTGTCTGTCTGTCTGTCTGTCTGTCTGTCTGTCTGTCTGTCTGTCTGTCTGTCTGTCTGTCTGTCTGTCTGTCTGTCTGTCTGTCTGTCTGTCTGTCTGTCTGTCTGTCTGTCTGTCTGTCTGTCTGTCTGTCTGTCTGTCTGTCTGTCTGTCTGTCTGTCTGTCTGTCTGTCTGTCTGTCTGTCTGTCTGTCTGTCTGTCTGTCTGTCTGTCTGTCTGTCTGTCTGTCTGTCTGTCTGTCTGTCTGTCTGTCTGTCTGTCTGTCTGTCTGTCTGTCTGTCTGTCTGTCTGTCTGTCTGTCTGTCTGTCTGTCTGTCTGTCTGTCTGTCTGTCTGTCTGTCTGTCTGTCTGTCTGTCTGTCTGTCTGTCTGTCTGTCTGTCTGTCTGTCTGTCTGTCTGTCTGTCTGTCTGTCTGTCTGTCTGTCTGTCTGTCTGTCTGTCTGTCTGTCTGTCTGTCTGTCTGTCTGTCTGTCTGTCTGTCTGTCTGTCTGTCTGTCTGTCTGTCTGTCTGTCTGTCTGTCTGTCTGTCTGTCTGTCTGTCTGTCTGTCTGTCTGTCTGTCTGTCTGTCTGTCTGTCTGTCTGTCTGTCTGTCTGTCTGTCTGTCTGTCTGTCTGTCTGTCTGTCTGTCTGTCTGTCTGTCTGTCTGTCTGTCTGTCTGTCCGTCTGTCTCTATCTGGAGCTGCAGCCTAAACGAGTGAAGTGATTTTCTTCAAACTTGGTAGTTAGCAGTTTTTGGTGATTCCCTAGAGGGGAAATTGAAATTTTTTTTTTATGACCAAAACTAACGGTACCTGCCATATAACGGAAATAGAAAAGTTAATTTTTTTCAAAAACTGCTCCAACGATTTTGATTAAAATTCTTGTGTGTAATACTACACATAAGAGCCAACTTTTTAAATAAAAAAAATATTTTTTGTACCGTTATTAACGGTACCTGTCATAGAACGGTTTTTTTCGTTTCTGAATATCTCGTACAAAATTAACCCGATTTTAATGAAAATTTGTATACAAAAGTGTGTAAGTAAAGATAATATTAAAATTTTAGAAAATTTTCAAAAAACGCATTTTTGGTTTTTTAAAAAATATTTCAAAATTTTTTTTGAAAAATCAATTTTTTGAAAACGGATCAATGAAAAATTTTGAAATTTATTTTTTATGTGTAAATTAATTATTTCTTCAAAATGGCATACCAACTTTTTTTTTGAAAAATGTTAAAAAAATTTTATATATAAAAAATTATTTTTTTAAAAAACGGCTCCTACAATTTTCAAAATTTTTTTTCTAAAAATACCTTTTTATACGAGAAATAAAATGGCATATTTGTTTTTTTTTTTTAAGAGATTTAATTTTTTTATACTACTTATGAAATTTCTTCAAAATATCGAATTTTAAATTTCTTGAATTAAAAGCTTTAACATTATAGTTACTTTAAGCATAACGGTCATTTTCTGGTCAACATCATATGGATATTAAAATAGATCTAATAAATAATGTTTCTGCATCATTACTTTTTAAAATTAATAATATTCAGATTTACAAACAAAATTGAAACTTCAATTTCATTTTTCTCAAAACTACATTTTCTGACATCTTTGTAGCCGGTTCCAAAGATATAACTATCTCATGCTAATGTCTTACAACGAAACACTTAGGGCATAAGTATTTTTTTCTTTTGTTTTTTTTTTTTTTGTAACTTTTTTGATAAAAGTGTATATTACAGCCATACTTCGATAGGATACTGAGTAAAAACCCCTGAAAAATGCAAAATTATGAGTGTAAGACTACATTATTTTTTCAGATTCTTTCGACCATAATTCATTTTTATTTTTTATGTCACAAAGTAAAACGAAATATTTTTGAGATTATATTGTAGTGGCCTCGATTTTTGATCATATCACAAAAAAAATTAAAATTTCAATCTAACTATACCCCAAAACAAGCGTTCCCAGAATGACAGTTAATTGATGTACGCTACTTAAAAATGAAATTAAAACTAGCTTCTTACATACATTTTATATATATTTATTAGACTGGGCCAAAAAAATAAAATATTTTTTTTTTTAAAGTTACTTCGAAAATCTTGTTCAGGATGATAAAAAAAAAATTTGGTGAAAATTTGAGCCGTTAAAAATAATTTTAAGAGGTCTATCATCGGTGTTTTTTATTTTTATACATGATATGATGTGTTACAACAGAACTGCTAGACGATCAAAGTAAAAAAAATTTCTGTTCATTTTTTCTTATATAAAATTAAATTTCCTACAAAAAAGATCAAATTGAAAATTTTCGTCACACGAGCCGTATTCGAGTAATTAAGCTTTTTAAATCGAAGTGTTTTTTCAATTTGACTGTTTCACTTTGGAATTTTGTGATGAGCAAATAAGTGAATAGAAAAATAAAACCACGACAGATTCTTATAGGAAATTTAATTCTCTACAAAAAAGGTCTTGTAGTAATTTTCCCTAAATTGAGTTCTGAAGAAGTTATTCACGATTTAAAAATTGATTTTTTAATTTTTTTCTCGATTTAAATCGTGAATAACTTCTTCAGAACTCAATTTAGGGAAAATTACTAAGAGACCTTTTTTGTAGAGAATTAAATTTCCTATAAGAATCAGTCGTGGTTTTATTTTTCTATTCACAAAATTCCAAAGTGAAACAGTCAAATTGAAAAAACAATGAGTACATTCATCCCAAAAACATATTTATTTCAATTTATCAAAAATAAAAGACTTCCTATACTCGAAAAGTTTCCTTATTCATATAAATAATAGCATTCTAAGACTTTATGGTAGTGAAAAGTGATAGTTTTCAAAGAACAAACAAGATATGCATTGTTCTTGGTTATGTGACAATTCCAGCTGGTCTTCAAAGTCCTTTACATATTCCAATCGCAATTGTTAATTATTTCTTAATGTAGGTTTTTCACTTACAACAGTTTATATGCTCCAAAAATGTGTTTTTCACCAAGCTCTTTAATTTATTTATTTATATAACAGATTTATTACTGAACTTCATGTTGGTATTAAATGGACATACTATTTTAGAAAAGAAAGAAGCTCTAAATTTAAATTTCCGTCTTTTTGAAGATTAGTAAATTATCAACCTATCCAAATTATTTCATAATATTGTTAGTAAAAGAACCTTTTGTATTAATTAATATAAAATAAAAAGTTACACATACGCCACAGTGACCGCTTGAAATAATTTTAAATTGATTAAAAGCTACAAATATTTTGCGAAATCAATGCTTGCCTCATAATTCAAGCTTAAATACAATTATAACTTTTTCTCGGAAAATATTAAACCATCTTATGACACGCGCATTTTGAAGCCTTTAACACCAATCCAGTCACCGCATACTAATTTTCCCAGGAAACAATTATTCTGTTTTCTCTTTTTTAATATATGGACATTAAAATGCGGTTAATTCTATTTGATTAAGGACAACGTGTGTCCTCTAACCATTTTATTTTCCATTTATCTATAGAATTTCTCTACGTGTAAACATAGAACCAAAAAAGAAAAACTCTCCCAAACAAATCATGAAAATTGGATATTTACACAATAACATCAACAAAAACAACAAAAATGAATAAAAAAAAAGGACGAAAACACAAACAAATGTTTTTAGAATTGAAATCTCTTTTTAATTGGACTCGTCACAGGATGAATTCACCGTAATTCTCTTGTTATATTAGTTGTTGTACTTATTAGAGTCCAATATTTGCCTTTTGTATCTAAAAAACCTTTTTTTTTTTTTGTTTTTTTCATCTTATTTCTTCTGATTGTTTCGTATGAATGTGTGTGTATAAATCTGTTTTGCATGCATATAAATCTACATAGATACAAACTAACTTGTTAGCCCTATTCATAAGCGTGGAAGAATACAACAAAACACAACACAGGACAGAGAAGAAAAAAAATGAAGGAAAAAAAAAGGAGATTATCTGGATTCAGGACATGTTTGCCATACAAAGAAAAACAAAAAACAAAAAAAAATCCAACCGAATGACACAATTAAATGCGAAATCGGCTTCAGTGTTCCATATTAAAAAAAAAAAAAAAACAAAGAAAGATATACCTTAGCTACAATCTATCTATTCCTCAACAGCTTCACTGGGATGGTCTTTATACCTTTTATAAGCTCTCTTTTTTTGTGCTAAAGAGGCTATATAAGAAGAATCCCTTTTGTACACTTATGCAAACATATAGATATAAGGGATATCCTATCCTATCCATTTTTGCGTTGTCTTTTCAAGTTTGTATTATGTACCTGTGTGTGTATCCTGCATCTGATTAATTTGTCGTCTCTGACAACAAAGGACCCATCTTTCCAATTAAAAAAGCATTAAAAATACTATTTCGATCTGGAAAGCTTCTTCTTTCAGCTTCAGTTTCAGCATATATATCGGCTTAAGACCCAACTCACGAAATGGTAACGAAAAACGCAAACGCATATAATAACAGCTAGATTTATATCCTTTTTTTTTTTTGTTTGCAGTTTTGTGTCCAAAGATACATTAAAGAGTACTTTGTGGGGGGGGATAAGGAGTAAAAACATATACTCTTGTCAGATTAATTACTTTATCGCAGATATGACTATCTCATTGTCCTGGGAAGAAAGGAAGAAGCAACAAAAAAAAAAAAGACATTGTCATGGAAAATAAGTTACCAGGATGAACCTTGTATTCTCTATCTCACACTGCAACACACCTCCACGCTCTTACCTATGCCATTTTAACTTTTCATATAGAAATGATGGTTTTATGCTTTCCAGTCATGTTCCTTGGCCCCAAGATTAATTACCTTCTATCTATCGAGGGCTAATGTATTTTTCATATTATTCTCGTGCCCGTGCATAGCCTGGGAAGCCCCCCGCATCGCTTATATTATCCGCTGTTTTCCGTATATATGTATGAATGTTGTCGTTGTGACATTTGTCTTTTTTTTTTTGAACTCACAAAGTTGACGCACGTCATTGTAGTCGTTGTCGTCGTCATCCTTGTCGTCATCATCGTCATTCTCGTCCTAGTCGAGCAAGTGTATAATTAGAGAAAAGAGATTTGTTTTATGAAAATGTAGGGCATAAAAATAGATGTATCTACCCATAAAAGAACGAGGTTAACAGGCACCTAACTGAAGTCTACGCCGGATTGCAAAAAAAAATAATAAAAAAAATGCATGGTTTATGTGTACCTCTCTCCTCTTTTTTCTTACTGTTATTCTCGTATAGTAGGTATAGAGAACACACACTCCTTTCCCGGTAATGAGAGTGTCAAGTAGCGAAAGAGTTATTGTTGATGGTGAATGTTATTTTTAAGGACCTTCATTAGTATGGTAATCATTTGACAGAATGGCTTCTGTCAACTGCACTGTAAAAAGTTAGTGAGCTTATATGTTTGAAGTAGAATAGTATAAAAGTATAAGCAAGGATATGCGAGCGAGGATAACAAGTGAAGAAGCGGGTTTTTTTTTGAAAGAGAAAAAACATCAGTGCGGATATAGCAAATTGTTTGTTTTTGGAGAGATTTTTATTTTTGTAGATATTTTTTGAAGGAATATGTCCTTGTGGAAGATTGAAAGGGATCCTCTTTTTGCAAGGACGAATTGAATGATGCTAAAAGTAAACACAAATGATGTTTAGCCTTGGTTTGCGAAGATCTGAATATTGGTTTTGTGGATATTTTTTTAGTTTTGTCGTTTTTGTAGATTTTCTTTACTTAAATAATAATAATAAATTGATCAAGGTTATGAATATGTACAATTTTCTAAAACAATCTTTATTATTTCGTTTGTTTAAAAGAACGATTGCATTTTTAAACCAAAATTTCAAAATCACTTATTAGTTTAAATATATTCAGAAATAAAAATGAAAAAAAAATTTTACCATTAAAAAGCCAAATATTTCTTCTAAATAATAAAACCATTTTTAAATTTTTACAATGCTCAAAAAGTATTAAAATAATTTATTAAAAACAATCATTTCTTATGAAAAAAGTGAAAAAATCATTTCCATCACCCAAAAATTCATTTTTTTGATAAAACAACCTATAATAAATTTTATACCACCTGAAAGCTTATTGCTTCAGCTCAAAATATATATATCGATCATGTCTATTAGGCATCTACAAAAAGAGCTAGAATTTTTTGAACTCGATCAATTTTCATCAAAAAAAGTAAAAAAAAACATATAATTTTATGTTCTCACGCTATTGAATCAATTTTTTTTGACAACCTATACAAATTTTATATCATCTGAAAGCTTATAAATTCACCTTTCATATGACGTTTCAATCTTATTTCTGTGATGTCTAGAAAAAAAGTTAGAATTTTTTAAACCCAACCATGTCGAAATTCCAAACTGAGATTACGGTACTTCCCACACTGGTGGCTGTTCATGATCAACAGATCTCCACAGGTGTTTTGAAGTATTTCGCAAGTTTTTTAATTTAACATCGTGTAGCTTGTAGTGAATGAACAGTTATGTGTGATATACCAAATGAAAGGATCATCAGGATGCTCAATAAAGTTAAATCAAAAGATAGAACCTGTTGAATAATAAAACTTTATTTTACCGTTATCTCAAAATTGTGACTACAAAATTTATTAAAATTTTGCACAGATATAGTCCTGTCTATTATCTATCTACAATATAAATTTCATTCATTTATCTCTTGAAGAAAAAAAGAGAAAAATAAAAAACGGTTAAAAAAGGTCAAAAAACTTGGGACAAAAAAACTTGTTTTTCCCGTTTTTTCCCGTTATTCGGTCAAAAACCATTTTGAAATACCAATTTTTAGCACATGCATGCGCACAGTCGTAGACTACATGTTCTATAAGCTTGAGATTTTTTGAATGCTACAAAAATAAAAACTCCCCCAAAAATACCCCAAAATAAGTAGGTGTTTTTCAAAAATTCATATTTCGAAAAACAGAGACTTAAAAAAAAATCAGTATCAGACCCCTTACTTTTTTTCATTATCTTTCGAATGAAATTTTTCATATTGTCAAAAAAAAATTCCCCTACCTATAATCACTACTTTGTCAAAGGTCTACTTCACGTTTTAGTTTTAGGAAACCATTTATAGCTTCGTTTTGAAATTTTTTCAATACCATTGTCAGTCTTGCAATAAATTTATCTATTGATTAAAAACAAATTCAACTCTTTACATTGTCGCGTTTAGAAACTAGCCATGGCTAAAGCATTGAGCTCAAATTTGGAGCACTTATGCCTCGTAATATGGCCTATCGATTGACACCAAATATGTCCTTTTACATAAATGTTTACTCATATTTCAAAATACTGATTTATAAAAAAAGCAGAAATATCGAAATCCTTTACTTTTTAGTAAATCCAACATGAACAAAGAAACCTTAATTAAGGAAAATTTAAAATATCAACGCCCATCATATTTAAAAAGTCAAATATGTAAAGAAAACCATTATAAAATACATTTAACAAAATTTTTACGTGTTTTGTAATTTTATATACTACACTCCTGCTCAAATTTAACGCACATCCTATTTATTTTAAAGTAAAGTCCTGCTTTTACTTTATGCCACAGCATCATGGTTATTTTAGCAAATGAGACAATAGTGATCTTAAATTAAAGGTATGGAATAATATGTTTGTCGGGAAGATTTGGGGAGAGATTTGCTGACGTCTGTCTGTTAACCCGCGAGCCTTTTAAAGAAAAGTCATAAAATTTCATGGAGTTAAATCTGCTTTACAACACCTACGGAGTTAGCGAGCCTTTCTAGACCTAAGTTAAGTACCCAAAAATACTTGACTGATGCCCTCGAACAGCATCTGGTTCCAATCACCCCTAGATTTGGTCCACAGTTTAGTCTGATGCACGATAATGCATGCTAGAGTAGTTTGAGAATATCTTCAAGATTTTAATATTCCAGCTTCGGATTAACCACACAGAAATCTGGATTTGAATTCAATAGAACATGTGTAGGAAATATTGAAAAGATGCATTCGCGACCGAAATCCACCTCCAAGCAGTCTTGATCAACTGAAAACTTCAGTGAAAGAAGTGTTAAAACAAAACCTTCAAAAGTTAATTAGTGGAATGGACAAACGACTCCAGGTTGTCATATGCGCTAGAGGAGACTATACCAAGTATTGCATACAATTATGGAAAAGAACCGTCACCTGCTTCCATTTTTTTTAAATTTTTCTTCTTAAAAATAAAAATTATTTTATAATCAGTTTTCAGACCTTGAATTGTTAAATTTGGTTTATCTTTTTTTTGGTTGATAATACTGTTGCAGTTTAGCATTTTTTCGACTTGCTAAACAATAACAAAACACAAAAAATGCACCAAAGAATTTTAAAGCCTTTTAAAATAAGATGCAGGGGTATAACTTCAGACGAAAAATGTGTGCGTTAATTTTGAGCAGGAGTTTATTTTTCTATTTAGAAATATCTTATTTGTAATAAACCATTTGATAAACTGCCTTGTAAAGCTTCAGATTTGTTTCTCCTAGAAACAAAAGTATACTTTTCTTAAAGTTTTTGATGTGCTGATATTCTGATATTCTCATTAAAGTATCACAAAATCAAGTTTTTTCTTAGAAAATCTCAATAAAAACTACTATATCTCACAACAAGAGCTGACCGAAATTTTTTGAGTTCGGATTCAAAATCAGCACAATAAAGTCCATTAGAAAAGTATATTTTTGTTCTAGGGAGAAATATATATTAATTTTTAGAGATCAGTTTTTTTTTTATGATAAGATATGCCAAACCTACTAAACTTACTTAAATTAAGATATCTCGGAGAAGAAAAGAGATATTAAGAAGATTGAAACTGAATTTGAAAGAAAAAATAAGTTCTTTTATAAACTGTAACAATTTTAATTGAAAAATATAACATTATGCCAAGATATTTCTTCGAAAACAGCAAAAAAAAAATGGGTTTTTGAGATTTTTTAACGGGAATATCTAAAAAATGTGACGTGCTAGATCAATTCTGACTTCGGAATCAGCATACAAAAATCCTTTAGAAAAATATAGTTTTATTTAAAGGAGGATTTCCTTGCAGACCAGTGTAATTAATCATTGTCATTTTTTTAGACCTTTCACTAAATAAATAAAACTAAAGCTTTAATTTTTCTTATTGATGGATAATTTATTGTTTTTTAAAGTGAATACCTTACACTATTGCTGAGTGCAAGCACACACAGCCAACAATCATTATCAAACTAACCAACCAACTAACCAAAACCCAACTAACCAACTGAAACCCAAAAATCCAATGAGTAGGTACCTATTTTTTTTTTTTCAAATTTAATACAACTTGCCCCATGCTGCGAACATGTAATTACTTGCCAACACAAGTCCAATAAGCATCTCTCAATACAATTTTTGTTTTTGGCAATGTCCCTCTGTGTCCTCTCTCTCTCTGTCAGTTTTGTGTTGCAAAATACTGTGGTTTCGTGTTGAATGCAAGTAATTAGCTATCTACACCCTAAACACCGCTAGGATTATAAATACGGCTGGTTTTAATTTTGTATCATTGCGAGGTGGAGAGTCCTGCAACAGCTGCAGGATCCTCGTCTACCTCATATTAGAATTAGGATATGGGGAATCATGGTTAAAATAAATACAAATCTAAATTAGTTGGGAAATAATTTTGTAGGCAGTTTAACTTTTTGGCTGAAATGCCTAACGTGCATTTGACAGAAATATGTGAGTGTTAATGAGTTGGTTAGAAAAACATTTTACAAAATTATTGGAAAATAATATTTAAGGATATTATTGGAAAAGCTACTTTCATATTTGCAATTTTCTTGTATAATAAATCTTTTATCACTTGAAACTCTCTCACTTTGATTTCTTTTTTCCCATTTTTCTCTAAAGGCTTTTAAAAAAATGCCTTTTCCCAAGCACTGAATCGATTAAAAAGTGTCTCCTAAGTGGTTTCATATACCTACTCTCTTCTCATTCTTTCCTAGAAAAAAAAAAAGACAAAAGAAAAAAATGTAATTCACTGCATTTTTATGACATTTTTATGTGCAGGTACCACACACTTTATATGCATTCACTTTATTCCATTTTACCTTTAATTCACAGACACTACACACACGTGTGTGTGGTTTAATGGTCTCTACCTTATATGAAGACAGAGAGTTAAAAATTGAAAAGAAAAGTGTTAAAAATAATAGAAAACGAAAAAAAACTTGAATGTATAAAAATTCCTTACCACAAGAATTATGACCCCAGGAATGTTCAAGGAGTTTTCTTGTTATTTATGTTACTATACACCCTGTGTCTGTGTGCATGGGAAAGGTCCTTTTGGCATTTGCATGAACATAGAATTAAGGTTTTCCGTGTGCTTTTAATGGCGTTTTTTTTCTGTTACCTTCTATACTTGCACAAGACATTTATACAAAAAAAAAAAAAAATAAGAAAAAAATGTTGTATGTACGTTTTGGAATGCTATAAATGTTTTACCATGTCCATTAGTAGGTGGGGATGTACCTTATATAGAATGTACTATTGGTCAAAGGTATAAGGATATTTCTTTTTTTTTTTTTCCTTTTTTTTTTTGTTCTTTCAAGGTAGAGAGATAGTTGTTAGGTTCAGGTAAGGTAGGTATATTTTTTCGGAGGAAATTAAAAAAAAAAGGACTTGAACTTTATTTCATAGAAGATTTATGTTTATAATGCAAGTGACTTTGGCAAATAACTCAAGGAAACATTTAAAAAGCCTTGTTGAAATTTTTTTGTTTGTTTTTTTTTTATCGATGAATAGCTATTTTTGTAGAAATAATTGTACGAAGCATTTTAAAGGTCATATAATTTGGAATAAGCTTTTAAATACCAACCTGTCTTTAATTTATTTCTTCAGCTTCAAATTACATAATGTGCTTTCGTTTAAGATTTATGACAAGTTTGGCTATTTTCAATGTAACTGAATGCAAAATCTTGATTTGAGTGAAAGTAATCAGTTCAAAGTTTCAGATGCATTGGGACTTCAACTAGAGTTATATAAATTATGATTTCGGGAGAAAATTAACATATCGTTTAAAATAAAGATTGATAACACTGTTTTACAAAATTGAACTTTGTTGGTATGTTGAACTCGAATCCGAATAAAAAAAAATTTATCAGCTATGTATATTTTTTTTTGAAAAATTTCCGTTAGAAAATACAATATTTGAAGATGTATAAGAACCATTAATTAATTTTTGATAAAATGATGTACGAAATAAAAAAATATTTTCCTCGTTAAAGTGTCCCAATTTTAAGTTTTTTAGATGAAAAAATTGTTGAAAACAAAAACCAATTACAGACAAGGAACACTCTATACGTAAATATTAATTTCAAAGAAATTGAAATGTATATTTAAAAAAAAAATATATTAAAAAATACGTATACGCCACAGTGACCAACATTATTTCCTTTTTGTTGAAATGAAACGTGACATATTGGATCATAATCTAAAAGACAAGCAAGACCTTAGAGTCCGAGGTAAAGAGCCTGAACTCACCTGTGAGAAATGGCTGTTTTGTAGTGTCGATCCAACAGTAAAGCCTAATTTACAGTGCAAGAAAAATTGATTTACCTATTTCAAAGCAAATATTCTCAGCTTAATTTAACTTTTGTTTTTCATATGAAATTTTTTAAGGGGGGTAGAATTGCAAGTTTATTTTTTTGTGCATCTTACCACATTTATCTAAGCAAATAATAAGAAAATAAGTCAATTAAGCTATATGCTTTAATTGGTTGATACAAAAAATATATATGGTACCTATTAAAAACTGTGTGTTTAATTGTCACGGCTATTTATTCAGAAAAATTATAATTTAGCGAATTCCAAACTTATCAATATAGACAGTTGGAAGTTCAAGTGGAAGTAATGCGTCCTAATAACGAATAATTCAAAGTCTGGTAGCTTTACATAATGGCTTTATATAATTTTCAATTATTTATAAAACGAAAGTTTTCCATATAAATTGTTTTGGGATCAGTTTAACAAATATAGTTACCATAAATTAGATACATATGTTGCGTAACGTAAACGAAATTAAATCAACCTCTAAAATATTAAGAGTTTCAATGGCAAAAAACCTCTAGAAGTCTATACACTTTTGATTGATATACGTAATGTTTTCACTCATACAGAAAAATAATATTTTTTTTTTTTTTTTTGATGTAGAACCTTGCCTAAAGATCTCAAACCTCCTTTGAGGCTTGAGATCATTCGTTATGTATTGAATTCAGTGGCGTATTTAGGGGGGGCTCAAGCCCCCCCCAAGCCTCCAAAATCATGTTACTAATCAGCTGATTTCATCATAATCTACATGATTAACTGAAACTTTTCGTAATCGTAGAGATTTAGAGGCAGTCCAAATGATCGAGCCCCCTCCAAATTCTAAAATGGTTGTTTGTGTTTGTTTAAGTAAGTGCCTTAGTTGACATTGAGGTTTGGGATTTTCAGGATTTTAGTCTAATTCAGAATTCTTCAAAAATTTTTTTTGTTGTTTTGACGTCGAATTAAATCACCGTTAAATTTAGAAAAGCTTCTTATGCCATTACGTCGTATTTTATTGTCTTGAGTATATTACTTTTTTTCAAAAATAATATTTTTCTCAAAGATATTGGAAATACAAATTGCTTACCTATATCTCAATATCTTAGTGGTCAACATAACTAATGGTTTATTTAAGCAAGTTCCAGTTTGTGCTTCTGATTTACATATTATTAAAAAATATATCGCATTAAACATCAAAAGAATTTTATTGAAAATTAGTTTTTGAGACTTTTACGTTCTGCATTTCAGTTTTTTAGCATTCACTTGCGTTGCCGATAGTGAAATTAGGTGTTCTACATTTTTTCGCTCATTTCGATTTTCTGATCGAATTCAATTCGCTTTGTTTCTGCTCGTGAATTTGGTATCTTTTTCAATGAATCTCTAATTTTTGGACAAAATATTATCAAAACTTATATTTTTATTGACTTGTAATGTTTATTTGTTGTTAATTTAATACAAAATACATAAAACACATGAGGCATGAAATATCATGCCTCTGTGTTTGCAACCTCATTCGCTTTACACTTTATCTAATTCATTTTTCTTTGAAAATTTGCAATAATATCGCCCATGTTCTGCATTTCACTTACCTACATATTTCATATGTCTCGCAAAATGTGACTTCTTATATTTTCTTTTAAATTCTGCTTTTTTTTCAATAAATTGCCAATAAAATTGCATCCATTTTCAAAGTAGCAGTAATTTAACTTTAGAAACAAAATAAAAATGGATGATCCTTCAGTTTTGACAGTTCGAAGCATTTTCGAAGTTTTCGAAATCGATCGAAGATCAATTTCACGTGAAATTGAAAAGTGATGCCAGTTCACTTTCGGTCGAATTGCGGAAATATGGGCATTTATCCCTAAAAAAAGTGATGAGTAGAGTATAGCTCAAAAACTACACGTGATAGGAATAAATCTGTAAACAGTTTTGAATTCAGCACATGAAAAAGTTCGAACGAAAAAGTGTTTTTTTTTTTTTTAAGATTACTAAACACCTTGCTGTTTGTGTAAAATGTTTGGGATACAAGAACTTGGAAAAATAGCTACTTTGAATGTGAAAGGAGACAGTAGTACGAAGTTTTCGGGAGCAGTAAAATGCTACTATACGACTTTCAGTACCGCAGCACAGCGCTTTTCTCTCGATCAAAGATGAATAAATAAAGAGACAAATTTGTAGTACATTTACCTTATCAAAAATTTTTTAAAAATTTTTCAGCCCCCCCAAATTATTTTCTGGATACGCCACTGATTGAATTGTAGTATTAGTTACTTTTACCAGTTACTTAATTGAACTTTTGGGTACCTGAGAATGTCTTTTGCCTTATTGCTTCCATTTTTAAGAGTAAAATGAGTCATGATCTAATCTATGTTATTTGGGACAAAAAATTAAAGAAAATTGCTCCATGAACAGCTGTCTAATATTGTTTTCTTTTGTTTTATTTATTGTTTAGAAAAAAAAATTTATTCTGAGGCTTATGAATTTTGACAGTATTTTAAATTTGAGTTTTTTTTTTATAAATCATAAGATCCGTCCCAAATCGAATACAAAATAATCACAAGAAATACAAAAAAAAAAAAAAAAATTACTACAAGAACTGCAACAACATCCATAAATTTCTATTTCCATAAGCTATCCATATTCTTTTCGAACTAATAAATCGTCCACATGACTAAATTAATTCGATTTACAAGTTGACCATAGCTCAGCCTATAACCATAGATATATCTAAACTATACCAAATCCTATATAGAATAGAATACACCAACACAATAGAATAGAAAACAAGCAGTAGCAGCAGCTATTTTCCATCGAATCACGGTCATAATTTACAACAACATCGTTGTGTCTAGCGTAACAACATGCTCAAAGCCTAACCAAGCCAGCGAGAGAAAAACAATATATTCATTATCCTTGTTACAAGTCATTTTTGGTCATACACCATCGGGACGATTTATTAACCTATCTCTTTGCCAAAAGCCCCCATCCCCCAATCCAAGACCACATTCCACCTTATTTCCATCCTTATTGGTGCTGCTATTTCATTCATTAAAATTATCATCCACCCAACAGGACACACATTTGGAATGCCATAAATCTCCGATCTCCGGTATAGAGCCAAGCGCACTCTCTCTCTCTCTTTCTCTCTCTCTCTTGTTCCCCCCTTCTCTATAATAAGAGTGCTTTTCTAATGTATGCGTTAGTACAAGGATAATGTTCATCGGGTTCGAAAATTGCGTTGGACCTTAAACCTTAATTAGGATGTCGTCGTCGTAAGGACATAAAGTCACCCTTATTTATGTGTACTTATTAGATATGTCTCTCTTCCTCTTTCTCTTTCTCTGTTGGGGTTGCTGGCTGGATTGTATGCTTGTTGGTTAGATCTGATGGGTGCGTTTTGGTTTGGATACCATCTCTCTCTCTGTGCGTACATTATGGTCATCATCATAATAACGACGAAAGGACAATTGGATATTTGCATTTAGTGTTTTGTTCTGTTCTGTTAGGGTTGGCCTCTTCTATTTTCCATCATTCCATGGGCAAGTTGGGCTGGATTCTCGCAATAAATTGAATATCCTGTTCCCATTTCGTTCATAACTTTATAATGTCCTCTCTAAGGGACACCGAGAGAGAACGAGATTTCTCCAGTTCATCTCGTTGCTGGTTGTTGTCGTATAAACCCTCTTGCACACTAAAAAGTGCAATTTACAAAATTTACGAGGCCTCTGTATACTGTGACTGTGTCGACTCGATCTGATAACTGGCTGGATTGGGTGGCAGATTTATGAAGTCCTCGCCAAAACCATTAACCTCTCTTTCTCTCGCATAACGATTTGACAATAAAATTTTAATTATGATTCGAATGGACATCGGAAACTGTTACTTTCTGCATATATAGCTATGTTGGATTATGGACCCTTGGGTAGAGGCCTAAAGTCCTTTGGTACATTTCAATAAAATTTAATATGACCAAATTGAAATGGCCATCAGCTCTGAGATTGAATTCCATCATGTTCTGAATCAAAAATGTTGTTGGCATTAAAACTGCGCGCATTGGTATAACCGGAAATGGTAAGGCATATCCTTATATTTCCCAATTCCATCAGGACAAAATGTGTGGATTGTATTTTGGAAATTTTGAATTTTAAATGTAAATTGTAATGGAAGAGAATTTTGGTCTTTTGGGATTTGAAGAAATTGTAAAGGTTATAAGCCTTTTGGTCTCGTGGGATTTTTTAGATTTGAATATTGTGTATAAAAAAATTTAAAAAAAAAATCAAATAAAAATGTTGAATTTGTTTGCATATTCCCGTGGGTTTTATTTATAACAATTTAATGTGAGTTGTTTTTTTCCTTCCTGTAACGTTTAACTAATTTCGTACGAACACACGTGTGGAATATTTGATTAATATTTATTCAGTTGCTACAAATAATTGGCATTAAATGAAAGAGTTGAATAACAACAATTAAATACCTACTTTCGTAGAATGCGATAACTGTACGAATTTCTATCAAAAGTCCAATTTCATTGGAAAAAACGGTGATACAGTTGATGACGGATATAAGAAAGTCTCATATAAGAAAAATACGCATAGTACACAGACATTTCAAAATACCATGCACATTCTCATAAAATTGTGTGTTAAATTTACCTCACATCAGAAATACGTTTATAAAAAAAAAACACTGATATAAGAAACTTGTTCTGATATAAAATCTCAACGTGGAAAAAAGGTTAATTTTTGATGGTTTCGTATCTTAAAGTTACATAAATCAAAGTAGTTCATCTTTAAAACAACGATGTTTCAACTTCAATTTATTTTTTCCCTCAGTGTATATGCAATTATATTTACATAAGAAATTTTCTTTCTTATATATATTTTATTTATATACCTAAGAAATTTTCTTTCTTATATACACTTTTTTTCTATAAGAAAACATGGATATAAGAAAGGTTTTTTGGACTTTCGTCATCTACTGTATTAAACTAAAATTTAAGCCTTCTTACTACTGTTGGAGCATCCAACTTACTCAAAAATGTTATTCGTCTTTGTCGTTCCTTTCTAAGGTTTTCAAGTTCGGAGGTCAACTCTTTTGTTTCATAACAAAACAAGTGATATTTTAATATTATATTTTTTTTATGATTTTCATGATATTAGAAAGATATATTTTTAATAAAATGCCTAAGTTTTAAGCATTTCACAACTCGAAACAAAAGAGTTGACCTCCGAACTTGAAAATCCTTAGAATCGGCAAAGACGAATGAAATACTTGACTGAGTGCTTCTTTTAAAGTCGCCACTGAAATAGATTAATTTAAAAAATCCCTTTTCTAACTATCAGAAATACAGAATAAGGGTGTTTCAAAATTAATAGTTAGAAGGGTAATTCCATGAGAACAAAATAATAATAATTGAAATTTCTACAAGCTTTTTTGTAGATTAGCTCTTACTTGAGCTCGAAAATAAAAGTTTAAAAAAAAAAAAGATAAAAATAACGAAAACGTTTTTAAATAAAAAGACGGTGCGTATTGTGCGGTAACTTCGTGTGGAATGATTTTATTATTCATTTCTTTTTCTTCTTCTTCTTAATTTTATGTTTGAAAATAAATATGGCCGGATGGGCGGGAAATTTGAATTTTATACCATTTGAAATTAGTTCACAATAATGAAGTTTTTAAACAATTATAACAGTTTTGAATTCAAAGTTTAATTCATTATTATATAATTAGAAAATTCAATTTATTTTTAAAAATATTCGTATTGACGAAACAATAATCTAAAAGCATTTTTAAAGAATAAGCTTGCCAAAATACAAAAGAATTTCACTTGGAAATGACCAAATAAAAAGCCCACAGATAACAAGATGAATCTAATAGTGATGATGACAATATCCCCTCGTGATTGCTAAAATAAATTTACATTTAAGCAAGCTGCGTTACACAATATTCGATTTCTAACAAATCGCAGGTAACATGAGGTATCAAAATAATTTAACTTTAGTTACCTTAATATTTTCTAATTTTTCCTCGAAATATTAAACAAATAGCTATTTGGTTTTTTAACTAATTCTAAAAGCTTATAATTTTGTATGTATGGAATATTCATTAAAAATCAAATAATTAAGATATTTAATTTCACAGAAACACTTTATACTGTCGGACATAAAAAACTCGTGTCCGATTATTGTAACGTGAGTTACCAACAGTTTCCAAGCAAATGCTAAAAATAAAGAAAAATGTTTTACTTAATAATTATAAAAGTAATATATGTAGTTATGCTACATTAATGGACAGTATTTACGTATCAATTTATATTGAAGCTGATAAAAATAAAAAGCACGACTAGGTCGCACGAACTTGCTCTTGGAGTTAAAGTTGCTTAAATTTTTAAGACTTTTTATATAGAAATTTGGAAAAAAAAAATAAAATTCGTTTAAAAAAAATAAAATAAAATCTGAAATAAAACTGCCCTCCAAAACAAGTATGCAGTTTTGATTGATATATTAACGTGCATTTTTAGAAAAAAAAATTTCAAAATCGTTAGAGCCATTTAAAAAAAAAAACAATTTTTTGGAAAAAAAAAGTTTTAAAATAAAATTGTAATGCCATTTTGTAGAAATCACTAATCAACATCTAAAAACAAAATTTCAAAAAAATTCAATGTCCCGTTTTCTTAAATTTGATTTTTCAAAAAAAAATTTTCAAAATTTTTTTTAAAAATCCAAAAATTATTTTTTTGGAAATTTTATGTTTGGTTTATATTTAAATTATATAAATGCTTCTTCACAAAAAGTTTCGTTGAAATCGAATTAGAAGTTTCGAAAATATTCAGATATGGCAGGTACCGCTGATAATGATTTTCAAAAAAAAAATTTTCATTGAAATAAAGACCTTAACTTAAAACTAACATTTTAATTTTTTAAACAAAATCGTTAGAGCCGTTTTCGAGATATTTCAATTTTACTAAAATTGGTATATGACAAGTACCTTTATTTTTGGTCCAAAAAAATTAATTCCAAAAACCCCTCTGGAGAGTCGCCAAATAACGCTACATACCAAGTTTGACGTTAATCGGTCCATCCGTTTAGGCTATAGCTCCTTATACAGACAGACAGACAGACAGACAGACAGACAGACAGACAGACAGACAGACAGACAGACAGACAGACAGACGGACTTCCGGGACCCACTTTTTTGGCATTGTCTACCATCGTAATGTCATGGAAAAATGTTATCTCAACTTTTTTTTTGTACGAATGCA
Organism: Episyrphus balteatus; assembly: GCF_945859705.1. Classification (NCBI taxonomy): domain Eukaryota; kingdom Metazoa; phylum Arthropoda; class Insecta; order Diptera; family Syrphidae; genus Episyrphus; species Episyrphus balteatus. The sequence goes on along the minus strand of NC_079134.1, from coordinate 9,316,517 downwards.
TAACTTGATATATAGTACCTATATCGCAAGTAAAAATCTATGTATGCATTGGAAATTTTGGTGAATGCTAGGTGAGTTACCAGAAAGTCTAAGTACACATACAGAAATATTAATCTCTATTGAACGGAAAATTAGCTTCGAGAAATTTCAATTAATTTTTTAAATTTTACTGGAAACTTTTGCACCGTTAAAAAAGAAAACCGAAAATTCAGTTTTTTAATGCTAAAAGCTTAAATTTTAAGGCTACATAGAAACTAATTGAAGAATTAATTAACTTAACTGGCTGTTTGGAATTTTGAAACAACTGTAGTTGATATCGGAAATATTAATTCACATCACATATCCTCATATGACAACTCATCATGTGCAGCTCATCATGAGACAGGTCATTTCGATTAGAACAATTTGTTAATTAGTTTAATATATTTGAATGTTTTTTTTTTAAAGCAAGGAACATTCTCTAAAGGCCTTTTTAAATATTCTGAAAATTGTTTCTTTTGATCAAATGTTCCCTAAGATGAGCTGTCCTTTGAAGAACTGTCCATGATTACTTGGCGTTATTAGTTAATTTCAAACCACACTTCATTTTATGAAAGATATTTCTTTATCTGCCCTGAATTCTCAAACTTAAAATTTTTGCACATTTTAAGTTATGCCAAATAAAAAGTCAGTTTCCGAGAATTTTTATATATTTTGTTCAACGAATATGAATATTATAAATCTGACTTTTCTGTTTACTTTATTTCGTATTCGATTTTTTTTTCTCCAACCTCCAACTTCAGTACAGATTCAGAAAAAAAATGTTCTAACTTTATTCATATAAATATATTGTGTACCTACGCGCCAATAATTTTTTCCTTAAAGCCCATGGATTTATCTCAAATAGATATAGTCGATGATCCTAAGACCTAAAGCTACATGTTGTGTTTGAAATTTGTTCCTTATATTTTTCTATCAAAAGAAAGTGAGAAAGATATGAAAATCGGAAATAAAAAGAGAAAAAAAAAAAAAAAAAACCAAGACAAAAAAAAAAAATTATTCTGCTAAAAAATTGTTATTCATGTCATTTGGAGCGCATGTTTCCGTCATAATCTCTTAAATAAATTCATTGTGCTTATAATATCTTTGAAGTAATTTCAGGTTGATATCCTGTGTAAGAGCCCCTTGGCCTATATTTATACGCTCTTACATTTAAAAACACACAAAAATCTCACTCCTGTCTCCTTTTTCCGTGTGGATGGAAAGTATAAGATGAACATGGAAATCGATCGAAATAGAAATTCTGTAAAAAAGGGGGGATAAAGAGGAAGATTGAGGATAAAGAAGAAGTAAAAGTATAGGTGGCAGCGTGAGTGATTAGAATTATGGATTGTTTTTTTTTTTTTGTTATCCTGAAAGGTACCGAAGGTATTTGAATAAATGGAAGAGGCAAAAGCTTATAGTTGGCCAGTCGGCCTGTGTTAGCCAAAATTAAACTTTGTCATTCTCTCCTATCAATATTCCGCACGAGGGATTTTGTGGAATTATTTTCTTTTTCCTAAGAAATTTTTCGTTCCAGAGTTTTGAACTTTAAGATATATTCCAAGAAAATGAACTAAAGTTGGTACTGGACGTTGAATAAAGACGAATTCAATAGAGAATAGAAGATGTAAGGAGGAAAAGAAGGCACAACAGGACACTTTCTGTGATGTTAATGATGGTGACGATGATGGATTTTTCAAGGAATTTGCTTTAAATATTAGATTTAAATATTCCCACACTTTTTTATCTATATTCAAAGTTTTTACATAACTCAGTGTAACATGGGATCAGTTTTTTTTGGAAAAAAAATACGAATTGTCTGGGATTTATGTTGATCAAGAGCAATAAAATATTCACCTGGTGTTGGTATTTAAATGTTTTAGATTTTTCGACTTTATTTGGGAATAAATAAAATAGAAAATAATTGAGAATTTAAAAGATTAGCTATCGCTTTGATTTATTGAATTTTATTGAAGAAATAAGATATAGTAAATTTAAGTAAATTTAATTTCTAACATGAAAGAAACAAACACAATCAGACACTGATATAATTAGGTACTTCCAAGAAAGCCACTAAGAATTAGGATATTAAGAAGGAAAATACAACAAACAACACTACCAGCAGCGTTGCCAACCCATTCAGTTAAAATTATGCCTCACTCGAGAAAAAATTATGCCTTTTCAATTAAATTATGCCTTAGATTTAGATTTCTTAGTTTATTTTCGAAAAATTATATTCAAAAAGTGCAAGAAAACAAAACGAAATGTTTATTTGATTGATTTATACATCACGGTACGGCTACTTATTTGTCACGAAACGGCAACTTATTTTCTTCAAGGGAAATCATTTATTGCTTTACATTATTGGAAAAAATTAATGACCAATTTTGTTCAAAAATAAGGAATTTGCCTATTTGCCAAGCGTTTTAGACCTTTTTATAGCAACAAAATTGCTTTTTTACAGATTCAGAATTCTAATAAAATTGATTAGTGAGGACGAAATTCTCCGAAAAATTTAACATTAACCAAGTTATAAATGGTAAAAAGAAATTCTGTAAATAAAATGTCGAATAACCTTTATTTAAAAGATATTATTATAATATTATAATTTTTGGTATTTTTATTTATCAAAATATTTAAAAAAAAAATATAAGAAACTTTTAAATTAAAGAGAAGAATGGAATGAAAAAAATTATGCCTTTTGGCAAATAATAAGCCTCAACGCCTTAGATAATAATATTATGCCTAAAAGGCATAATTATGCCTCAGTTGGAATCGCTGACTACCGGTACCACGTAAAGACCACTCACCAAGCTAGGTGCAGGCATCTGGGGGAACAACGGAAATGTAAAAACCAAAAAATTGGACCACCCTAATGTCTATACAACATCTACAAAATGAGCTAGAATTTTTTTCAACCCAATAAGTTTTCATAAAAAAGCAAAACAATCAATCTCTTTTTTTCTGTAACGCGATTAAATCCGTCTTTTAAAAGACAACCTATAATAAATTTTATATCATTATTATTTCACCTTTTATATGACGCTTCAATCATATTTCTACCATGCCTACAAAAAAAGTAAGAATTTTTTAAAGCCAACCATGTCGAAATTTCAAAATGAGATTATCGTACTTCCTCTACTGCTGGCTGGTCATCGGCAACAAATCTTGAGGTATTTTTCAAGTTTTTCAATTAAAGATTATATAACTTGTGGAGCACGCACCGTTATGTGTGATATATTAAATGAAAGCATGCGTATTAAAGTTAAATAAATTTGTTATGTGCTCTAGATCAAAAGATATAAGGTGTTTAGAAAAAGAACATGTTTTCACCGTTATCTCAGAATTTTGAATATAAAATTAATTGAAATTTTGCACAATCATAACTTATTTAATTACCTATCTACTGTATAAATTTCATTCATCTATCTATCAAAACAAAAAAGTTATGATCAATCGATTTTTCGTGTCACTTTTTCGTTTCATCTTGTTTCAAATCACTACGATACTAACACTTCAAAAAGTGGTATGTTATTTTTAGTAATTTTTGAGAAAAACTTAAACTTATATAAGATATACATAACATATGTAGGTTAGGGTGGGTCAAAAAAATCGAATTTTTTTTTTGATTTGATACTCCGAAAAATCGATTGCTAGACCCCTCTAGAATATACACACCAAATATGAGCTCTTTATATTAATGGGAAGGTCCTCCGCTTTGCAATTTTTCATTTTTACATCAAGCTTCTACTAAAAAAAAATAATTTTTTTATTAATTGACTTTTTACCAAATTTCTTTTCATATTCTTTTAGGAAATTGAACGCTCTACAAAAAAGGCCTAATACACTTTTTTCGTTTATGTAACAGTTGAATAGATATTTGAGGTCCAAAAATCGAGAAAATCTTTAAAAATTCGTTTTTTGTTCTTAATTTTGTAACAAATTGAAAAATTATAATAATCAAACGCGCAAGATATATTCTTGTTGGAAATTGATTGCTCCACAAAAAAGGTCTTGTTAACTTTTTTCATTAATCTAACCATTCTAAAGGTATTCGAGGCCAAAGTTTAAAAAAAATTATAAAAATATTTTATATTTTTAAAAATCTTCCAGTTCACTGAAAATTCATTATTTTCAATTTAGCAAGATATATTCTTGTAGGGGCTTAAACGTTCTACAAAAAATTCCTTGGCATCAAATTGATTGCTTTAACCGTTTAGAAGATATTCGTATCCCAAACCAATGCTCACTGATTTCAAAACTTTTCTTATGACCCGTATGCATTGCGATTTGGATACGAATATCTTCTAAACGGTTAAAGCAATCAATTTGATTCCGAGAAATTTTTTGTAGAACGTTTAAGCCCCTACAAGAATATATCTTGCTAAATTGAAAATAATGAATTTTTAGTGAACTGGAAAATTTTTAAAAATATAAAATATTTTTATAATTTTTTTTAAACTTTGGATTCGATTATCTATAGAATGGTTAGATTAATGAAAAAAGTTATTAAGACCTTTTTTGTGGAGCAATCAATTTCCAACAAGAATATGTCTTGCGCGTTTGATTATTATAATTTTTCAATTTGTTACAAAATTAAGAACAAAAAACGAATTTTTAAAGATTTTCTCGATTTTTGGACCTCAAATATCTATTCAACTGTTAGATAAAAGAAAAAAGTGTATTAAGCCTTTTTTGTAGAGCGATCAATTTCCTACAAGAATGTGAAAAGAAATTTGGTAAAAAGTCAATTAATAAAAAAATTATTTTTTTTTAGTAGAAGCTTGATGTAAAAATGGAAAATTGCAAAGCGGAGGACCTTCCCATTAATATAAAGAGCTCATATTTGGTGTGTATATTCTAGAGGGGTCTAGCAATCGATTTTTCGGAGTACCAATTCAAAAAAAAAAGAATTTCGATTTTTTTAACCCACCCTAGTAGGTATATAGATACGGTGAATCACAAGGTATGAGAGGGAGGGTTCTATTCCCCTTCGTTTAGACGGGAGAGGTACGTACTTTTCAAAAACATGGCTTAGCTTGGAAAAAACATTATTAAAAATCAACGGTTATACTCACAACGACGTGCTATCACTTCTTGTAAAGCCAATAACTTTTTAATTCATTTTGTTATTTAATAAAACTATTTTCAGGAATGATTTTTGAAAAAAAAAAAAACAGTTTTCCAAGTTATAACATAAAAAAAGAACAAAGTTCTATGTAAGTTCTAATTTTGTTTTCAAAATAGAAAACCGAATCCAAAAATGTTTTGTCTTCTTCGAAAAAGTTAAAAACATTGGTTTATCTATCTGCATGGTTGATACCAATTAGCGATTTCAGAAAATACTTAATTTGGTATAGAGTGTTTTCATAAACGTCTGCCTAACTTAGGCCTGTGTTAGTCGTGTTCATAAAGTAAGATCTGCGATCGGACTAACTTAGTCCACTGCAGTACTGCTGTTCATAAACGTCATTTATGTCGTCAACGTCCGTCGGGCATATTGCGCAGCCAAAATTGTATGGCTGCAGATCAACCGATGAAGTTTATTTTGCTCTTGATTCGATGTTTTTATTGTTAAAAAATGTAAATATGTACTGTAAAAAAAAAATTGAAAGGCAAACATATTAATTAGGGTGGTGCAAAAAATGTTACTTTTTTTCATTTTTCGAAGAATTTAGATTTTAATAAAACAGAAAATTTCTAAATCCTGTTTTTTTGATACAATGAGTTTAAATTAATTTTGTTCGTATGAGGGTGGCTATAAAAAATTTTATCTTCTAAAGTTGCTTGTGGAATTCGAAAAAATTCAACGTCGATATTATTTTGACCAAATTATCGATGAAAAAAAATATTTTCGGATTAGCAGCGTTTTTTAACAAAGAAAGTACTTTTGAACTCACCCCGAACGTTTCGCATCGAGTTTCATTGAGCGTGTTCGCCTGGACTCGGACCGAAAATGTAAAGGTAAGTATACCTACCTACTGCGAAAAAATCTATAGTCGCTAATGAGAACTCAAACTTTATTTACTTTTATCGTAAAATTGCTTGCAATTTTCGCAGGAGCCCAGAGTTGCATTATTTTTTTTTTTTTTTCTACAAATAAATGCTACCTTTGGGGTTTTACTTTATTTATGATTACCTATTTTCTTTTAATTGAAGGTGTTTTAATAAAAAAAAAATAAATAGTTAGCAATAAATAGTGTGAAAAAGTAACAACAGAAAATAAAAAAAGACATCGAAATTGAGAAAGCTTTTTCGGATGTCTCCGAAATCGTCGTTAAAGAATTAAATTTCATAAAAAAAAAATTTAGCTATTTCTCAAAAAAAAAAAAAAAAAATTAATCAAACAATATTTTTTTTTATATCTTGTTGATATTCCCTTTGTCATGAAAGTTTCTCAATATTGTGATTACTTAAGAACCGACCAATCTAACACACGAGTATATTTTCTACCAAACTGCTTTTGGGAGTTTCCATTCTAATAATGCATTATGATATCTATTTTGACTTCTGTCAAAAACGTAGGTAAACCAAGATTCAGTTATAGTGTTCTTAGGACAAACCTTCTTAGGGTAAACCTACCCACTGTCATGCACATAGAAGGTAACATACGTCAACTCTGTAATACCATGAGAGAGTGCATTTGTAGCTTGATACGTGTGTTTTGTTCTCTCACAAAATATTTTACAAAATTCCATTTGTTATATTTGACTATAAGAAATCTTTTGTGTTTCAGGATTCTAGAATTTCCGACATCAGGACCAAGAATTTAATTTTAATTTTCTTCTTAAATTTTAAATTACATGTATACAACCTTTATATATATATTTACAATTTATTTTTAATTTCTTTTTAAAGCCTCAGAGAGTGATGGCAATAAGGACTTTCACAGGAGTAATAAAATAATAACTAAGAAATTTTTATGGTGTGGGAATTTTCTAGTAAAAGAAGCCAAATATCATTTAAATTCCTAGCTACGAGTATAACTTACTTATTTGTGCTTTAAATAAATTTAATACTCGAAAGGTAATGAAGTATTCCCCCATTCCTATTTTTTTCTACCAAATCGATATTTTCCAATGAAACGAACAACAGAAAAAAAAAATCGAAAATTAAATGCACATAGCAAAGTAGCTTATAGCATAAAGGATTTGCTTTGCTTCCTACGAAAAGGAAAATATATAAATCTACTCCACCCCCCTCTGGAGCCTGATTTTACTACATTCTTTCACATAATAAGCCCCCATTATACTTTACCCATCACACCCTATAAGTCCCCTTCTATTTCCCCCATCAAACCTGACTTACCCGAGAAAACTTTGGCAAAGTACCTAGATCCACCTCTAGTATACCCTAATGTACATATATAGATTTTTAGTCCTGCGATGATGGTGGAAAAATACAAGAAAATATTGATGAGGCTAGAAAACTTTGATTGGAGCAGCTTTCAAAACATAAAATTGAGTTTTTCCTTCTTCTTCTTCCATCGATGGCAATGGAAAGAAGAGGAAAAACTTTCAAATCCTCATCTCCCAACTTCCCAGTGATTTGTTTATCCCATTCCTGGTATTTTTTTTTCTGTGAAAGTAAGGTGACTGGGGGAAGGGTACCCTATTACCCAGAGATCCCGTCACATAGAGATTTAAATCGACTGGATCTGACGGAGGGCTTGAAGAGAAGGCTCTCGGTCGGGTAGTACACCAAAAGTGTAATAAAAAAGACTCCATCACATCAACGTTGAGTTCATTTGTTGAGATTTTTTTTTTTAGTTGATTTCTTTTTTTGTACAACACCCAACTTTCCAAACCCGAACTCAAACCACTCAGAATCCGACATTAGTTTGTGTTGTGGGCCATGTCCCGAAGTGTTCAAAGGTTAGGCGTGAGTTGTGAGTGGCGGTGGAAGCAGGCGGGCGTGAGGCAAGCACAAAATCATATTAAAAGAGATTTGTTGACAAAGTTTCAATTTTGTTTTCCCTTCTATCACATGGCGCCCCTCTTTGAGCCCTAGCTATTTTTTCGACCTTTTTTCAAGGACAGAGGAAGTGTATTTCGACAAAGAAAAGTAGGGAATTTTTGTTCATAAAAAGTGAAACGCAAAAGTTAATGATGTTGTGGGTGCTAGCAACTCGACTCGACTCGACTGGAGCCATCTGTACAGTACAGCAGCGACACCATCATCACTTTGAACTAAAGTGATAGCGAGTGAGTGTGTGCTGCTTTTGAATGTCCTGTAAATTGGGCGTAAACGAAATTCACAGTTTATTTCATTTGGCCAGTGTATATGGAAGGTATGGAACTTTTTCTCTTCTATTTTTTTTTCGTCCTGGTTGGGGGCTACCAAACCGCCCTTCCTTAAATGGTGGAAACATTCTGCAATTATTACAAATTATTTTTTACTTTTGAGTTGTACGGTCTTTTGTCATCATTTTTTTTTTCTTCTTCTGCTTCATCATCAACGTTAGGGGGTCTTTGTAGTGTAAAATTTCATTTATTACATCGCCATGAACATTTGGCACCCAAAAATAGGGAATGACTTACAAGAATGAAACAAAACAAAAAATGAAATATAAAAAAATTAAAATCCTTAAGGAAAAAAGGTACAACAGAAGGGAAGAAGAAGTGGTGTTAAAAATGATGAAGGAATGGAAAGTTTTTCATTGGCGCGATGCTCAAATGTGAAAAGTTTTTCATGTTAAACTTAGAATTAAGTAGGTTCACGAGTCTTGTCGCTTCGGAAATAGCAAGGGATGGATTTTTGAAAATTTAATCACCTCTCTCAAAATAGAGCTTGAACTTCTTTTTTAAAAATTTTTTTTTTTTTGGTAGCTATATTTGGGATATGTAGGTACTTTAATCAAGGAATATTATAAAAATAAAATTCAATATTACTCACATTTTTTTTTTCTGTAAGAAAAAATTTAAATATATAACTGATCCACTTTTATAACTGCTATAATTTACTACCTTTTAAATGCTTTTATTGTTTTCTGACAAAGTTTTGACTTTGTCTTTTTTGTTCAAATTCCATTTCTAGAACTTGTCAATCCAAAACTCAACATATCATTCGCTTTTTATTAATTAAATTTTTAATTTATTAAAAAAGATAAATTTTGTTAGATTGGAATTCGTTGGGGCTTTGGATACTAGAGTAAAGATATTGCTTCCACCAATAAAAATGCTGTGTACAATTTTGTCCCTCTGTCGATACCTATATTCCATGGTGTATAAAGGATGTTTCATAGTTTTTTGTTCCAAACCATTTATCAAAACTAGTTTTAACTGAATGATATGTTTGAGTTCGTCGATGATACTTTGGATTCAGCTTTAACCCTATTAGCTTCTCCATTCACTACCAGAATAGAGAAGTGATAAAAAAAACCTTTAAAAGACGTTATTTCTTTTTTATTCGTGGCTTAACACATGAATATCTCCCACAATGGTCATTAGAACCTCAAACAACTCTCATTTCATCTATCGTTCGGATTGGGGTCGAAATTCTGTATGTTCGAAAATTTTGTTTTCAAAATACTGTAGGTATGCCAAAATATACTGTATGTCAAAATTCTGTATGTGCAAAATGCTGTACGAGCAAAATTCTAAAAGTCAAAAATCTGTATAGTAAAATTCTGGTTGGTCAAAATACTGTATTTCAAAATTCTGTACATCAAAATTCTGTGAAAAATGCTGTAAAAAAATATAGTTTGATTCTATTAGTGGAGTAACTAAAGCAAATTATTAGGTAACCCGGGGGAACAGCTCTGATTTTGACGTTTTTTTTTTTTCAAACGTAAAAATACTTTAAAGTCTATAGATTAAAAATTACCGATGTTGCCGTATTGTTTCTTAGGATTAAAATTGAATTTTTTTTGAAAAAAACCCATTTTTTTTGCTTAAATTTCATAAAACAAATGATAGTAAAAGATTCTTTAGGTAATTTAAGGAAAAAAAATATAAGGGAGTAAGGGACAATCTTCCATCGTTTAAGCGATAAATGCAATTTTCTAACATTCTGCCCCGAACACAAAAAAATATTTTGAAAACAACAGCAACACCTACAATATTTTGAAATACATTTTTAAAAATCCAGAAGCTCATTCTTATCTCTAAAATTTAAATCCACTAAATTTAATTAAAATTTTTTGAAAAAATGGTCCTCAAACTCAGAATTAAAAAAAAAATGTTATTAAAAAAATTTAAAATGACTTTTTCCAAACTTTTTCTAATAAAATATGAATTTATTTAAAAAAAAATGTTTGCCCATAAATATTATCAGTTGAATTCCGAAGCAGAAAAGGTAATATACAGGGTGTCCCACAGTCACCGCCCCAAATGAAAACCATGGATTCCTGAGGTCATTTGAAGTCGAAAAACTTAAGAGGTAATTTTCTCGTTTTCGTCCCGTTTTCGAGTTACCACGGTTTTTATGATTTTTGCTCTCTTGTCCTTTAACTGGCCTTATCTTTGCCAAACTAAGTTTGATTTGAAAGATTTTTTTTACAACCAATCAAGAATTTATTACAGTTTAAGTTTGTCTCAAATTTTTTTTTCTGCGGACAACCGTTTTTCCACAATTTTGCATCAAACACAATTTTCTTCGTTTTTTAAGTTGTTTTTTACACTTTCATATCATTTAAGTCAAAAAAACACGTTAATGAGTATTAATTTTTTGTCCTTTTTTTTAAAGCCCAGTTTGTTTTCATAAAAAAAATAAGTTTTATTTCATAAAAAAGGCTACTGAAAGTAATTAAAAAAAAAAATAAACGAACTGAGTGAATTAAAAAAAAAATAATTTTTAAATAAAAAATTGATTTAAATGAATTAAAAACTTTTTTTGAGCTATTGTGATTAAGAAAAGACTAAATAGATAAAGCTCAGAAAAAAATTTAATTTATTTAAATCAATTTTTTATTTAAAAATTATTTTTTTTAATTCACTCAGTTTGTTTATTTTTTTTTTAATTACTTTCAGTAGCCTTTTTTATGAAATAAAATTTATTTTTTTTATGAAAATAAACTGGGCTTTAAGAAAAATGACAAAAAATTAATACTCATTAACGTGTTTTTTTGACTTAAATGATATGAAAGTGTAAAAAACAACTTAAAAAACGAAGAAAATTGTGTTTGATGCAAAATTGTGGAAAAACGGTTGTCCGCAGAAAAAAAAGTTTTGAGACAAACTTAAACTGTAATAAATTCTTGATTGGTTGTAAAAAAAATCTTTCAAATCAAACTTAGTTTGGCAAAGATAAGGCCAGTTAAAGGACAAGAGAGCAAAAATCATAAAAACCGTGGTAACTCGAAAACGGGACGAAAACGAGAAAATTACCTCTTAAGTTTTTCGACTTCAAATGACCTCAGGAATCCATGGTTTTCATTTGGGGCGGTGACTGTGGGACACCCTGTATATCACACTTTTGAAAAAAAAAAAAATAAAAATTACTTCAATTTCAATGGTTTTTTTTTTTTAATAAAAACTGAATTTTTGCATTGAAATAATTAATTTTCTCAAAGACTTTGGTAAATAAGAACTTTAAATTTTTTCTATTTAACTTTCAACAGTAAGGGTTATTAAATGAATAAAAAATAATTTTATGTTTAAGTTCAACATCTTCAAAAAAAGTAAGTAAAATATATTTTCAAAACTTTTATTAAAAAAAGTAATACTTTTTAAATTTTTTCATAAACCGTAATAAATATTGACATTTCCTTTTATAATTTCAAATCATAAAAAATGCTTCCAAAAATATTTGAAAATAAATGCATTTTGTATTACGAAAAAGTTTAAAAAACTACATGTTAAAATTTTTTCAATAATTTTTTTTTCAAAAATCTGAGTTCAGTTACCATTCTTTCAAAAGCCCTTAATTCAATTAACTTAATTTTAATTTTAAAAATATGACTAGGCTTCTAGCTTTTTAAAAATGTATATTTAAATATTGTAGGTGTTGCCGTTGTATTCAATTTTTTTTTTTGTGTTTGAAGTCAATTAATAAGAAAATTGCATCTATCGCTTGAACGATGGAAGATTGTCTCGAACTCCCATATATTTTTTTCCTTAACTTTCCTAGACAATCTTTTGGCATCAATTAATTTATGAAATTTAAGAAAATTTTTTGAAAAAAAAATTTGTTTGTTCACAAAAATCTTTAATTAAATTTAAAAAATCAAAACGGCAACATTGGCAATTTTTAATCTATAGACTTTAAAGTATTTTTAATTACCGACGTTTGAAAAAAAAAAAGATCATCAACATCTAAGCTGTTCGGCCGGGTTCCCTAATATTGCCAATTTTTGAGCTTTAGTTACTCTACTATCTATTATATATTTATTAAAGTTTGGTTTTGTGTACGTTCGCTAACCGGCCACACAGACTGACTCATTTTCTTAATTTTTTTATGAAATCAAAGAGGCATAAGAGGAGAAGGTTTAAGGCAAAAAAAAAATTCAAGATTTTATAGGGTAAATAGGGGTAACACGACATTGAAAAAAGAGGCTATTTTCTAAACGGTAAGTCGTAAAGAGTTGCCTTTTTTTTAAAAGATAGACAAATTTATTCAATAGTAAAAAAAGGTATTGAAAAAATTCAAAAAAATTTCAAAACCAAGTTGTGAGGGTTTTTTTGCAGTCATAAACCTTCGACAAAAGACTAATTAGAGGTACGCAAAATTTTGCACAGAAATTTGAGTTACACCATAAGAAAGATATTTAAAAAAAAATTATATTTTGAAATAAAAATTTTTGAAAAACAACCTAATTTTTAGGGACATTTTTGAGTAGTCTTTTATTTTTTTGGAATTTTTAAAAGTCTGCAAAATATCTTAAATTTATAGGAAATATAGGTTTTAATCATGCGCATGCATGTACAAACTTTTGAATTTTTAAATCGATTTTTGACCGAATAACGGGAAAAACAATTTTTTTTTTGTCCCAAGTTTTTTGGCCGTTTTTAACAGTTTTTTATTTTTATCTTTTTTTCTTCAATAGATAAATGAATGAAATTTACAGTGTAGATAGATAATAGGCAAGACTATATTTGTACAAAGTTTCAATTAATTTTGTAATGACAAATTTGAAATATCGGTAAAATAAAACTCTATTTTTCAACACGTTACATCTTTTGATCTGGAGCTTACAAAAATTTGATTTATCTTTATTGAGCATCCTGATAATATTACCTTTTATTTGATATATCACACATAACGCTACATTCACTACAAGCTTCACAATGGTAAATTAAAAAACTTAAAAAACGTTTTTAACATAGGCCACTTTTTTTTAAATTTTAAAAGTGAGTATTTTTAAATTAATTGGACGAACTTTTCAAGTTTTGATTTCCTTTTTGTATTGGGAATTATGACAAATTACAAAGTCGAAAATAGAAATAAATACAAGAAATGGCGGAACGAAGTCCGCCGGGTCAGCTAGTATCTTTATAAGAATATATAAGAAAACAGTGTAAACAACTTTAGTAAAATAGTTCATTCGATCAGAAAATATAGAAAATTTCCATTTTGTAACTTGGTTCCACATTTTGTACGCCTTTATTGTCAATAAAAACAACACAATTATATTTAAAACTAGTATATTACCTACATATGTGTTTTTTTTTATCAAAGGAAATTTCTTGAAAAATACAGTATTGAAAATACATTATTTTAACATACAGAATTTTGTATTTACAGTATAATGACATACAGGATTATGGTCTTACAGTATTTTGACCACACAGAGTTCTGTCATACAGAATTTTGACAAGCAGAATTATGAAACGCTCCTCTATGTTTCCATTGAAATGCTAGAAAGATCATTAAGACACTTCGTGACGAAACTTTTCGATGCATCACTTTTAAAGCACTAACATTTCTCAGAATCACTTTAATTTCAAGTTGTCTGTTCAATTCGTCTACCATTTGTACAGACTATTCGTTATTGTAAACACTATTCATTCTCAAAGAAACTCCTTAAAATGTCCTTAAACATTTTTTATTTTCTTCTCGCCTTCAATTACTTTTACTAAGGCCACAACTCAGTGTGTAGCTTTTAGGCATTTTAACATTGCATCACACCTCAACTCTAAGTGTATATGTGCTTTAAAAATACTTCCTATATGCTCTTCAAAAAAAAAAAACAAGGCCAAAGTCTACAACAGTTGCAATATTAGAATCCAATAAATTTCAACAAAAGAAATTGCCAACAAAGTGCCCAAGTTTTTAACCACCCATCCCCCATCTCACTCACATCTAGCCCTGCTATGTTCCATTGTGTGTGTGTGTTTTTGTCCAAGTCAACATACAAATATCCTCCCGGGCAACTTCCTATTGCTTTTTCCTAACACAGAACTGGTGTCAGAAAAGTGGTCGGTTTGACAAAAAAAAAAAAAAATGAAAAAAAAAAGAAAAGAACATACAACAACGACTTTTGTAAAAGAAAACTCCAACAACGTGAACTGAACAGACAAATAATGGAGGAACGTGACCACCAAGCCATCAGTATACTTTAGCCACGGAGATGACGAAAACGACAAAGACGAAGAAGACCAAGACGAAGTCTGTGTCGCCTGTAAGCGTTTATTATATTTGGTGTGAACGATGTCCTTCCGGAAGTTTTTCAACCGAATTCTCTATCTCTTTCAGTCTTTCTATTCCATCATGGCAACAATATAGTAAAGAATTTTCCATCATTTCATCTCCCTCTCTCAATCTTCTTCGTCTTCAAAGAAAAAAAAAAAAAAAGTGTGAACAAACTGTACACATATTAAGTGTACACATTGAACATCATGAAGGAAAAATGCAATTTTCCCTCAGAGAGGAAAACATAGTCAAAGTTTTAGTCGTTTTCGTGGTGTAACTTAGAAAAAAGGGTCACATCAAAGCTATTCTTCGAAACCTCGCCACCGCCTCCATTTCCCATTTCATTCTTTATACAAAGAAGAAGAAAATTTCCTTGGGCCAAGTTTTCGAAAGTCGGGGTTTTTCTTTTTTGTTCGTCTTCTTTTGTTTCGTTTTTAGTTCACATTTTGTTACATCCGCCTCCTTTTTCCACATATATTTTATTCTTGATGCTTAAAATATCCTGAAACTATGTACACTCGGGCATATTCCATCATTATACCAGCAAACTTGCCACCCTTCTTTGTAATATGAAACCACATCCTAATGTCCTTGTGCTTCTTCGAATGCGCGCAAACTGTTTTTGGCCCTGAGCATATCTCAGAGTAGACCCTTCGATTTGTGTCGGTACTGTGATGATAGTTATAGGTCTAGGAAGGTTTTATATTGCTATCTCGCTGATTCTCATATGAGTAGGTAATGTGTACCTAACTGTATATGGGGTTAGATTGAAGTCCGAAGAGTTTCTTATCTGGCCTTCGAGCTATATTGAGGCCTGTTTGCACCACCCCAACCGAACCTTCCAATCCATCTTCAACAAATTACCCAAGATGAGATGTTTGAAATGGTAAGTCGCATATACCGTCCGACCCTCAAACCAGCATTTTAATATGGCAGCCATAACAAACCGTTAAGCTATTGTTTACTTATAATGTTTTGTCTATAACAGGACCGCTTCGATTTTGTATTGAAAATAGTTTGCTTAAGGCCCTGTGTAAGAGAAAATATACTTTTGATTGGAAGCAAACTTATAGTCGGATAGGTGACTGTTGAATTACGCAGCTCGTAAGGTTTGAGGTTAAAATTGGCGCCAAATAAAAATACGGTGAAAGAAAATTTTTTTCATATTCTTGTAGTCTGATTAAATATGAAAATTTTTAAAATGCCAAAGATAAGTCTGAAAAGCCTCTTGGGGTCTTTCTTTAAAATACGAACAAGTATACTCGGTAATCAACCTCAAATACTGAAAAATCGTTGATTTTAGTGGGATACGGACACAATCCCGAAATTTTGAATCCAGAAACCCTGAATCTCAAAAATCTATAGTATAGACAACCCCGAATCCAGAATCTCAAAAACCCAAATCCAGAAAGGCCAACACCCCAAAAATAAAACGGGAAAAGTAAAAAATGTGTGTACATAATACAAATTTTAAGATGCGTTTTTTTTTAACAATTAGAAAATGTTTCCTAGGCTCTTGTAAGGCCGCATGGTTTTCTGCCATATAATTTGGCCAAAATGAAATTAATAACCCTTACTTCCATCTTCGGGAAATGCATTAAAGGTGGATTATTTTTCGAAATCGAAATCCCGATTTTATATAAAATGAAAAATTTGCGCAAATTTTTTCATTTAATATAAATTTTCAGGATAACATTCGGGATTTGAAGTTTTCAGGATTCTGGTTTTAACGGGATTTTGGACTTTCAAAATCTTGGGTCTTCGGGATACATACATCAAATACATCTAGATGTTTTAATGTTTTAAAAAATTGCAAAAAGTTGTTCCAAGTTAAACACTTAAAACACAACAATTGCTAAGAAAAACCAAGAACTAGTTACTTGAAATTAAAAAAAAAAACACTATTTTAATAAATTCTTACCCAACTTTAAGATACTCTCAAAAAAAAAAATAGGTATGTACATATTAAATATACAAAATTTCTTGGCCTTCCTTTTCGAACTCTAAAAATCCAATACCTACTTGTTGTAGGTTTTTCTAGGGCTCTTTGAAAATGTTTCAGACTTTCGTTTCTTAATACTGTTTTTTAGTGTATAGATTTTCAAAAAATGCTCCCCAACTCCTTTTTGAAAAATCCAAAATTTAAAAGTTGTTTCACGTGCAAAATCACTCCAATCCATTAAAAACTATCCATAACTAAGCCTTTTAAATTGAAAATAGATATATAATTTTTGAAAAATGTTTAGAAAAAAAAATTGAAATATTTTGAAACAAATAATTGGGAATAAAAACATTCAAAAACAACAATTTCAAAAAAAAGGGTGGCTAACTTCATGCCTGATTTACATTATTGTGAGACGAACGAGAGCTTTGCGATTTTTTCAGCGTTTTTCAATTAAACAAAACAAATGACAAACAAATGACGTCAAAACAAATTGTGAATGTCTAATGTCACAAATTTGTGTAGCCTTTCTTAAGCACTGTATTAAATTAAATCTTCAGTATTCTGAAATAACTTCTTTTTCATAGATATAATAAAGAGATTCAAAAAAACCTTCAGATTAAAAACTTTCTGATTGTCTTTAACAAATAATGCTGATGATTTCAACTTTTGTCCAAAAAGTTAAACAAATTCTGTTTATAAAAGTAAAACATTTTTAGGTCCGTCAAGCTGGGTACGCCACAACCGAAAATCCAAAATCTGAGTATGCAGGAATTTGTTGCTAATTTGTTGCTAATTTGTTACCCCAATCCCGAATTTGTTGCTCCTGCCCTTACCCCTTAAATCTGTGGCGTGCCCAGCTTGACGTCAAGCTGGGTACGCCACAAATTAAAATTCAAAATTTCAAAAATGTAAGTATGCAGGAATTTGTTGCTAATTTGTTGCTAATTTGTTACCCTAATTTCGAATTTGTTGCTCCACGTTTTGCCCTTCAAATGCACATTAACAGATTATGCAAAAAAGCTAAATCGCCCAAAAATTATCGCACAGACTAAAAAGTGGTGTCAATAGAAAGAGGTCCTTGAAACCTTTTCAAAAAGGTCCATATCAAGTTTTTATTCCAATCCCTTCATGTCCAAAATGCCTTGTGGAGCTTGAATGCATTTGTGGAACATATGTGGATGAAACGAAAAAACGCAAAAACACGTAATACTCAAAATTTCAAAAAAATAAGTATGCAGTAATTTGTTGCTAATTTGTTGCTAATTTGTTACCCCAATCCCGAATTTGTTGCTCCCCCCCTTACCCCTTAAATCTGTGGCGTACCCAGCTTGACGTCAAGCTGGGTACGCCACAACGCAAATTTGAAAATCTGAGTATGCAGGAATTTGTTGCTAATTTGTTGCTAATTTGTTACCCCAATCTTGAATTTGTTGCTCCACGATTTGACCTTCAAATCGACTGCAACAGATGCAATTTTGTGGAGACTTTTTATCTATACGCTTTTTCAAAAAACTAAAAACGCCAAATTATAGACAGAATTTGTTGCTCTGCAAAAAGCTATTTTTAAATTTTCTATCATTACCCAATCCCATCTTACAGGAGGAAAACTAATTTTTCGATGACGTCATCCAACAACGCAAAAAATCGTAATACTCAAAATTTTAAAAAAATAAGTATGCAGTAATTTGTTGCTAGTTTGTTGCTAATTTGTTACCCCAATCCCGAATTTGTTGCTCCCCCCCTTACCCCTTAAAAGTGTGGCGTACCCAGCTTGACGTCAAGCTGGGCACGCCACAGATTTAAGGGGTAAGGGCAGGAGCAACAAATTCGGGATTGGGGTAACAAATTAGCAACAAATTAGCAACAAATTCCTGCATACTCAGATTTTGGATTTTCGGTTGTGGCGTACCCAGCTTGACGGACCTAACATTTTTACTGAATATCATGAGAAATATAATAGAAGATGTTGTTCAAAGAATTGTTCCTAGAAAGTTTATCAGTAATGTAATTTTCCAGGTGGCCTTTGTGAGTTCATATTTGCCCTTATGCACAAAGACTACCTATAAAATTACATGGTTGATGACATTTTCTTAGAAAAATCCATCAATGAATCAAAACATCTTCCAATCACTTTTGAGCATTCTAATTTATGCCATCAGTTACATAACTTTCAACAAATAGGTACAAAAATCAAAAGAAATAATGTCAATGTTTCAATTTTTTGATACTATTTGCGTGTTTCGGAAACAACTATTAAGGTACCACCAAAAAGGTTTCTGTTTTTTTTTTTTTTTTAAATTTTAAAAATTTTTTAAATTGGTTTATTTCCCCCAATTATTTTTCAAACTTTCACTTAAGAAATTGTTTTCGCTTCAAAATATGGACCTTTATTGACTACACTGGTCCGCAAAAAAATCCTCCTTTAAATAAAACTATATTTTTCTAAGGGATTTCTGTATGCTGATTCCGAATCCGAAGTCAGAATTGACCTAGCACGTCACGTTTTTTAGATATTCCCGTTAAAAAATCTCAAAAACCCATTTTTTTTGTTGCTGTTTTCGAAGAAATATTTTGTCATAATGTAATTTTTTTCAATTCAATTAATACAGTTTATGAAAGAACTTATTTTTTCTTTCAAATTCAGTTTCAATCTTCTCAATATCTCTTTTCTTCTCCGAGATATCTCAATTTAAGTAAGTTTAGTAGGTTTGGCATATCTTACCATAGAAACTAATCTCTAAAAATTAATATATCTTTCTCCCTAGAACAAAAATATACTTTTCTAATGGACTTTAGTGTGCTGATTTTGAATCCGAACTCAAAAAATTTCGGTCAGCTCTGGTTTTTGAGATATAGTAGTTTTTTTTGAGATTTTCTAAAAAAAAACTTGATTTTGTGATACTTTAATGTGAATATCTTAAAATCCTGACGTGATGGAATTATTTTGACTTCGGATTCTAACTCAGCACATCAAAAACTATAAGAAAAATATACTTTTGCTTTTAGGAGAAACAAATCTGATGCTTTACAAGGCAATTTATAGAATGGTTTATTACAAATAAGATATTTCTAAATAGAAAAATAGTATATAAAATTACAAAACACGTAAAAATTTTGTTTAATGTATTTTATTATTAATACAGTAAAATAAGGAGAAAAAAGGGGTAAATCTCGGAATGAATGTTAGTAGAATTTTTTTTTGCTCAATATCTTCCTTTTGCCATTCTATAACATATCTCAAAAGTCTAGAAAAATCTCATGTCCGCTTGTCGCGATTTCAAGGTCAAATCGCGAAATGGAGATTTTCAAAATTAGCAAAAATAGGCTATGGTATTATATACACATATGATACATGATTTCAAGGTATTTTTTAATGCTGATTCCAAAAAATCTAAAATCTAGACAATCTGACGTCTCTGGAAAAAGTTATACCTGTTTTTCATCTGTCAACTCATATTATTGTAACAGTTGCAAACTTACTGCCGAAAAACCCTTAAAAGTTATGGTAGATGAACCAAATTTTGCATGAAGGTTTTAGAATCCATCATTATTAAAAATCAAAACAATCCATTACAAAAAATATATATACCTACGAAATAATGGTATTTTTTGATGGAGGGGCAAATTTTAGGATATGCACTAAAGATGATTCTTGTTCATCTTAGGAATAAGTGCTAATAGGCTAATTTTTTCATTTTAATCTTTTTTTGGATGTTCTTTAACTACCCTCAAAAATCTAAAAAAATCTCATGTCCGCAAGTCCTAATTTTCTTGGTTCGAAAATAAGGTGCAGATTTTAAAAAATTAATAAGAGAAGTTTAAATTTTTATATGTATACCAACATAAGCGACATGATTTAAAGGTATTTTTTAACACTTCTTCCAACAAAACTCACAAACAAGTCAACCTGACCATCCATGAAAAGTAATGCACCTTATTCATGTTGATCTGACACAAATATCTGAAGGGAGTTTTTCAATTTTTTTAAAATCTGCACCTTATTTTCAAACCAAGAAAATTAGGACTTGCGGACATGAGATTTTTTAGATTTTTGAGGGTAGTTAAAGAACATCCAAAAAAAGATTAAAATGAAAAAATTAGCCTATTAGCACTTATTCCTTAGATGAACAAGAATCTTCTTTAGTGCATATCCTAAAATTTGCCCCTCCATCAAAAAATACCATTATTTCGTAGGTATATATATTTTTTGTAATGGATTATTTTGATTTTTAATAATGATGGATTCTAAAATCTTCATGCAAAATTTGGTTCATCTACCATAACTTTTAAGGGTTTTTCGGCAGTAAGTTTGCAACTGTTATAATAATATGAGTTGACAGATGAAAAACAGGTATAACTTTTTCCAGAGACGTCAGATTGTCTTGATTTTAGATTTTTTGGAATCAGCATTAAAAAATACCTTGAAATCATGTATCATGTGTGTATATAATACCATAGCCTATTTTTGCTAATTTTGAAAATCTCCATTTCGCGATTTGACCTTGAAATCGCGACAAGCGGACATGAGATTTTTCTAGACTTTTGAGATATGTTATAGAATGGCAAAAGGAAGATATTGAGCAAAAAAAATTTCTACTAACATTCATTCCGAGGTTAAACCCTTATTTGACTGGATTATATGGTTTTCTTTACATAGTTGACTTTTTATATACAGGGTGTCCCACAGTCACCACCCCAAATGAAAACCATGGATTCCTGAGGTCATTTTAAGTCGAAAAACTTAAGAGGTAATTTTCTCGTTTTCGTCCCGTTTTCGAGTTACCACGGTTTTTATGATTTTTGCTCTCTTGTGCTTTAACTGGCCTTATCTTTGCCAAACTAAGTTTCATTTGAAAGATTTTTTTTACAACCAATCAAGAATTTATTACAGTTTAAGTTTGTCTCAAAACTTTTTTTTCTGCGGACAACCGTTTTTCCACAATTTTACATCAAACACAATTTTCTTCGTTTTTTAAGTTGTTTTTTACACTTTCATATCATTTAAGTCAAAAAAACACGTTAATGAGTATTAATTTTTTGTCCTTTTTATTAAAGCCCAGTTTATTTTCATAAAAAAAAATAAGTTTTATTTAATAAAAAAGGCTACTGAAAGTAATTAAAAAAAATAAACAAACTGAGTGAAATAAAAAAAAAAAAAATATTTTTTAAATAAAAAATTGATAAAAATGAACTAAAAACTTTTTCTGAGCTATTGTGGTTAAGAAAAGAACAAATAGATAAAGCTCAGAAAAAATTTTAATTCATTTAAATCAATTTTTTATTTAAAAATTATTTTTTTTTTAATTCATAGAATTTTTCTGAAACCAGATTTAGATTCAGGAAAGTCTTATCTTTCATAATATCAAAAAATTATTCGAAGGAGAATCAAAACTGGGTTTTATTGTTTTTCTAATGGTTACTATGACCGGAACTGAACGAAATTGAAATGGGATAACATTGCAGCCACAAGCTTTCCAATACAAAAAGAATTATAAAAATTGGTTCACGCAGTCCAAAGTTATGAGGTAAAAAAAAATTCAGTTATTTTTTTCTCGAATAAATTTTTCTTCATAGTTCAATTGAGATGATATGTGGTCATTGCAAATCCAGCCCTGATGATTGTCCTAGATACGAATCACCCCATAGCAGAGTCATATTATCATCATCATCTTCGTTTTCGTCGCCCATGGGAACAAAAGAAGGAAGTCTCTAAAACCAAAGGCTCTTTGCACCCTAACGGGTGGGTCTGTGGGGTAGTGAAATACTCATATATAGAATATGGGAAAGGGTGGGTTGCAAAAACATATCAAACATTAAGAAAACAAAAGATATCCATCATCCAAAGGCGAAGGATATCACAACGAAATTCGATACGTAGGACAATTATTAATTCGATCCTTTATCGATGTCTTTGTCTCTTCCTTCATATTTCTATTGTGTGTCACTATCGATTTTCCACTCCACTTTTCTCTGATCTGATGTTGAAAATGTTTGTGTCTTCTGTTTATTAAAATGCATATAGAATAGAATGTATTTGATGTGGGGGGGGAGACAAAAATTGAGGACGGTGAAGATCCTTGCATCATTATTTATTTTATTTTTGTTTTGCCAAAGAGCATGGGGGTAAAATCCCCTTCGCAATGCGTTTCATCTTTAATTGAAGTGATTTTATTTTTATTGTCGATTATATTTTCGTTATTGTTGTTGTTTTTGTTGTTATTTTCGATTTTTATTTTTATTGGCTTAATCCTCAAATAATAAAAAGCAGGAAGAAAAAAAAAAAACATCCTTGTTAGTTGTCGTTCGGTCTAGTGATTGGGGTGGATACCGGCACATATGGTGTTTCTTTATTTATTTTTTTTTTCTGTCAATGCCTTTGGGTAAATTTTTTACAACTCCTGTGGGAGTACTGATACTTTTGTAAAGGATATTTCCTTTTTTACAAAAAAAAAGAGGGAGTTACAACAATTTTTGACAATTAGCAAGAGAATTCGAAAAGTTTTACCATCATACGACTGTTAAATTTGTCAGAGAAGGGTTTTGGTAGATTCTATACCTACTCTCTCTGATATACGCGCGTAGAAAATAGGGTTGACTTGGAAAGGTCCATTGTAACTGTGCCGGAGATTACAATCAAAATCGATTTGTTGAAATCGGATCACAAAAGGATCTCGTTTAAACTTTTTTTTCTGTTTTCTTTTTCTTTTTTTGTTTGTCTCTTTGTCAATTTTTATTTGCTTATAGAATTTGTAAGCTCTGTCATGTCGGTGTTTGCGAGTATTTTGTTTGTATTTTAATATTATAAACGATAGATATCCTATTTTATTCAAATGGAATTGCAAGAAGGGATGGATGGCATTTTATAGCGTGTGGAATGATGACAAGATTATGTCATGTGTGTGATGGAAAAATTGTAGGTAATCTGTTGTTTGTTTGTTTTTGATTTTTTTTAACTTCTAAATTGTAGGAAAGGAAAAGGTGTTTTATTTGGACCAGAAATAGAGGCATGGATGTTATTTCTAATCCTGTTGACTGGTATGAAAAAAGAAAAGTTGGCATAGTGACATTTGCCAAAATTTGTATTTTTAGAATTAAAAAGTATTGATAAATTTGTTTTTTCGATTAAAATTAAGGGAATGGTTTTGTTTATTTTACGGCTTTGATTTTGGTTTCATAGAAAATGAGCAAGGCAAACATAAAATATTAAAAGCGAATAAAAATTAGAATAAATAAAATAAAACAAAACTTATAACATAATTGTGTAAAAAGATACAAAAATATATTTAAAAAGGTTTTTTTTTTCAATTCAATTCAAATTTGTAGGTGAATAAGTTACAATTAGGTATATGTAAATATAAAAAGCTTATATCAGCTTATGTCATTCTAGAAACGTGTTTTGTCCGTTAAAATTAAAAAAATAGAACATAAGTACAAAAGCCCAAAAAATTAAAGGAACAAAAAATTCCTATATATGACAAAACAAAAAACATGTTTAAGCTACATTCTTATAGTTTTAAGATTTTAGTACAAAAGTTATAGTATGGGAATTATGGGCATCCGAAAAAAAATCGAAAAAATGGTCACCATGTGAACGTCTTTCATGTGCCGCGACTACAAATCTTAAGTTTTTTCAATTTTTTTCTTTTGCTACTGAGCCTTGAATAACCCTGTTAACAATTGCATTCAAAAATTTTAACTCAGCTGCATCAGTTTTAAAGCAAATATCACTTTTTTGCCAAACTAAGTACTCAAAAATTGTACATGACCCTAATTCAATGAACCGTAGTGTACAAAAAAATGTACTACGATATTTCGGAAAGTTACCTTAAAAGTTGGTATGTTCAATTTTCTTTTCAAAATAGTATAACATTGTTGAGAATTTTTCATAAATAAAGGAAACAAAATATGTTTTTTTTTAAGAAATCCGACTTTTTTTATTAGGTAATTTTTAAATATAATTTAATTTTTTTACCCTTTCAGAACTGAATTTGTATTTTTTGAAGTATTAAAGTGCTGATTTTTTTTAAAGATATAGAACAAGCTGAAATAATACTCTAAACCCGAGTAAAAATGGAATTCCGCCGCACCACCGCTGCACCACGTCTGCAGCACTTTTTGACCGCCGCACCTACGCTGCAGCACGTCCTCACTATGATCAAACATTTCTGAACCGCCGCACCACCGCTGCAGCACGTCCGCACCGTTTCATTTTGAAAAAAATGAAAAATATGAAAAAAATTCGCTGTACCAACGCCGCCGCACCACGACTGCAGCACGTCTGCACTATTTCATTTTGTATGAAAAAATTCTATTCTCGTACTTATACAAATGTTTAAGCCGTCTTCAATGTTATTTTGACTTAAGTAACAAATTTCCAGTTCATGCAAACATGACTTGGTAGTCGAGTGGTTAAAGCGTTGGACTCCTAATTGAAAGTGCTCGGGTTCGATTCTCCTTCTCGTCGGTAGTTTTTTTTTTATTTTTCAAAATTCCAAAATTATGTATCATGGTGCACCGAATTTTTCATTCAAAATTAAATAGTGCGGACGAGCTGCAGTCGTGGTGTGGCGGTGGGTGCGGTGAAAATTCCTGCAAACGGCGGTGGTGCAGCGGTGCTGCGGCCCTCATGATTTTTTTCTTTAAAAATTCAATTTCTATTTTTACTCGGGAAGGTAATAGTTGGTTGACTATGTTTTAGCATAGGCTTATGAATGAAAATTGTAGAAAAACCTATCCTTTCATTCTTTTGACCGGAAATGGCGACCGTAATAAGATTTTTTTTTTCAAAATGGCGATATTTAAAAAAAACGAAATTTTTTGTTTTTTGTGTGGGAAATTTTTTTTATGATAAAATGATTAGCATTTTTAAAACGCTATTTTTTAAGCTTCAAGTTTCTTTTTATTTAATACTTTTCTTTGATTTTTTGAACTATAATATCAGTCATCAAACCCAACACCATATACTTTTCATTTTAACTATCAATACCTTGTGAACACATTTCTTACTTGTGAGAAAGTTCAAGAATCTATTCAAAATCTCTATTTAATTCTCTAGAAAGAAATAAAGTTAACTTGGTAAGAAAATTTGTATTTTTTTAATTTTAGATCAATTTAGAAAAACTCTCCAAAATAGGCCTTTTCACGATTTATTTTACATCTTAGCTGGACGATCCATAGCTTGACGATAAGATATAAATGATTCTTAATTTTATTGAAGCTTATAATTTCTGAAATAATTTATCACATTTTTGCTTTCACAAGAACAATAAATTTTCCTTGAAATACAGCCTATCAAAAATCACTAAGAAAATCACTAGTTTTTGTGTTTCTTTACGTTTTTAGCCAAGTGCAGTGGCGTATCCAGAAAAAAATTTGGAGGGGGCTAGAAAATTTCATATGAAATATAATATTCTTCATTTCGATGGATTTCGTAGGGGGGGGGGGGGGGGCAAAACGTACCAAAGTAGTAAAAAACACTTTTATACCCTTTTTATGCTATTTCTTGGATTGTTTGATGTAATTAGCACATTTTTTACATATTTCCTATTTATTTTTATAAAAACATAGTTGCTAAATAAAGATATAACGCCAAAATAATCAACTTTATGTGAAAATAAATGTTAAATATGTAAAAAATGTACTAATTTAATCATAAACAGGGTATACAAGTGTGTTTTTTACTACTTTGGTACGTTTTGGTCTTTGTTTTAAAATTTTTTTAATTTTATTTTTCATTCAATATGAAAAATCCAAGAGCGAACAACTTTTTGACATCAATTTACCTAAATTTTTAGCTTATATTCAGTTTTATAAAAGAAAATTCTATAAACGCTTATACTGTCCGCCATTTTGGAACCACCATTTTGAAAAAATAAAATTTGGAAGGTTTTTCGTATTTCTCATACTAATATGCTTTAGTGTCCCAAATTTCATGACTTTTCGTCAAGAAATGGCCGTGTAAATGATTTTTGACGCCATAAAGCACCACTGTGCAACGAGGAGAATGATACATAGTCAAATCCCTCTTCACCAACAGATTTTCAAATCTTTAACGAGTTCATAGCATTCACTGATTGTGTCAACTTCATTTTTACTTCAAATTTAGTAAAAATAATAATTTAACAAATAGTCTAAACCATTAAAAAAAATTCGTAAAAATAGGAATTTTGCCATATTTCGACAAATTTCAAAACGCATGTGCGACCGGAAGTCCTTACCCAATTTGAACAATTTTTTTTTTCTACTTAATATTTACCTAATATAAAGGTTGATTATAAAAAAAAAAGATGTTAGGGTGTTTAAATTTATTTTGTAAAAATACCATTTTTTAAATATTTTTTCAAGCATTAGAGCCGATGCGCGGATTGAAGATATTAACCGATTTTAATTATTTTTTAACCCCTTCTTAGTCTTCACCATTTACAACTTTTCCGCGCTATTACGATTTGAAATTCGAAAAAAAAAACCAAAAAACGATCCACCTTAATGAATATGTCAAATTGGAAAACTTCTAGACTCATGAGATGACTATTATTTTAATAGGAAATGAGAAAAAAAAATCCTCTACTAGAAATTACTGGAATTCGTGAGACGAGAGGATTTTTGTGTTAGCGAAAGGGCTTCGAAAATAGTTTAAACTTTGAAATTCGTGCTACAAGATTTTTCAATTTATTTTTCATTCTAATGTTTATTTTTGACATCATATTGTAGGATTTACTTGAACCATTTCCATTCATCAATCTCAATTAACAAATTGAATCTACTCAAGATATGGCCGTATTCCAATTCATAAAAACGAAGTTCATGAGAGGTATTCTTTGTTAACACAGAACTCTTCCTTCCATGAAGGACAGAGAAATCGATTGGATTTGTCATGATACAGGTTGATTGGAGCAGTGATTGGTTTATGGGACATATTGGGCACTTCCAACGAAAATTCGTTGTTGCCATCTCTTTGATTTGGTGTTAATTCTTGGAAGGAATTTGAAACTGATAGCCTTCTAAGGCCAGAAACTTTATTTCCACGTTAGTATCGACAGATGTTAATTCCTTCTCCTCTTTTTGGGGTTTTCATTCAAATTCTCGTAATGTAGTTATTCTTAGGAATTTCATCTTTCAGATGGGGCATCAATAAAGCATTCCAATTTCAATATTTTGAGGATACAAAAGTGAGGCAGCTTATTATTATTGTAGGTCTAAGGACAAAAAAAGGTGCAATGAACTTCTTTGTATTAAATTGAAAAGTCCTAGTCAAATGGTGTAGCAAAAAACTGTTACTAAAACCAAAAACGTGAGCTGATATTATGTAATCATCAACAAGCAACTACGGATTTCTATCTCTCCAATTTAGAAAAGAATCAGTAAACAAAAGTAAGACCGAACAGAGCAAGAAATACAAAAAATTGGATTTTATTGAATTTATTACGCAAATTTTCCAAACCCGCTACCAAAAATAGCACAGAGAAACATCACAGAAAGGGATTATATTTTTTTTTTTTGTTTCACTTGCTTGCCCTAAATTTGCCACAAAATCGAAAATTGTTGCAACAAACGAACGAACTGAATCCCGCAATCGACTTAAGTCCTCTCTTTTCTGCCTTTATCGAATGTTGTACAGTGCCTCTTGTTCTAGTTTTGCTTTATAGTACCTGGTGCTAGGACTTAACCTCTACGTGTACCTTCAACAGAACAGAACCTATACTCTTTTTTGAAAATTCGTTACGTTAACACGATATGTGAAAATGTATACAGCTCTAACATCCATGCGAGAGACTAGGGCACAAATCGTCAATATAAGATTGGGACAAGGGGGGCGGTCTGTGGTAGAACTGTACAATATCTAGATGTGTACTTTTATATTCGCAATTAGGCGATGTTGGTTGTCCTTGCATTGTGTGCTTCAATATATAGATGGAAGAATATGGAACAGTAACAGCATAACAAAGCAGTAAATAAAAACGAAAGGAAGGAAAGAAAGAAAAAACAAAACGAATTGAAATGAAAACAAAACAACAACAACAAAAAGTAAAAACGTCCTTAAACAAGTACAAAAGGATATTTCTGATTGCACACGGTGCGTGTTGAAGTTGAAGTTAGTTAAGTCGTCGTCGGTCGGTTTTAGTAAAACAGTATGAGGGAGGGTTCGGAGAGGAAAAAGTTGATTACAATTCTGCTACAGGCTGCCACAACTCTGCCAACACACACTACCTAACAATTACTGAATTCAAATTGTAACTTATTTAGATGGTTATAGCTTAACGATGAAGTGTTGAGAAATCGAACTTGTATAAGGTAATGGAAGGTAGGTGGAGATTGTAGAGTCTTTAGCCGAAAATGGCCTTGAGGCTTTTCTAATGTTTGCATGTAACAAAACAAACAAGACAGAGTAGGAGGACAGTAGATTTATTTGTAATTTTTTGGAATTGCTTTCATTTTTAGTCTGAGCTTTTCGTGCGAAAAAATGATTTTGTTGTTTAAAAGAGAAAAGAAAAGTCAGAGTGTATATAAAGAAATAAGCAGGTAGGTGCAAAATATACCATGAAAGGTACTTTAGCCGTTGAAGAAAAGGCCTATTTTTCGGTAAAGGGTATAATGTTGAATTGAATGCCTTCATAATAGCCTTGACTTATTTGATTATTTAAGAAAACGCAAGAAAAATAGGTTTGCAATAATATGAATGTTACTTGTTAAAAACTTCAGAATAAATTAATTTGTTGAATTAGTAAAATTTTATTTATTTAATAAGGTTTATGAAATTGCACAACGAGAGTAAGAATGAATAGAAGGATATACGGAGAAAAAGACCATCTAAAAATAAGCGGATACTGTAATAAATTATGCGGATTTCTGCATGGTTTTTTGCCAAGATGACTTCCGTCTTAAATTAAGCAGACAAAATCTTTTTAATTTCTTGAATGTGCAAATTTAAAAGAAATTAAAATCATCTTTTTTATGAGGAATCATTTTAATTAAAATTAAAAAAGATAATGGGGCTCGATCCTAGAAATGACAGATCACTAGGCGAGTGATGCTCTACCAGAATGCTTTCTCACTGTTGGAAATAAGTATGATAAAATGCAACTAAAGTCTGACAATAGCTTTTAAATTTTTATTTTTTGTCGCCTTTTAAAGATGAAAATTCATATTAAAATAAAATAAAGTTCATCTTAAATTTAACAGAATTTCAGTTGATTCCACTTATTTTAAGCGGAAATCGTATTTTTGTTTTTAAGTGAAATTCATTAAATAAATTAATAAATTTTTTTCTCCTTATAGGAAAAACTTTTTAGAACACAAAAAGGATTTCCCATTCGAGAAATTTTGGCTTGAAGACTATTTTCCAAAATTCATAGCTCCGGTTCTATTTGGGCTAGTGCCTTTTTCTTTTTCTATTAACAAATTAAATTTTTTATAAATAATTTAAATGTTTCAATCGATTTTTAACAACTGCCCCAATATCGTATCAAGATTTTAATACTGTATCTAATTCCTCATTAAATTTCGTTGCGAAAACAATGTTTTAAGTCAAAAATCAGAGTGCTAAATATTTTTTCCTTAAAAAATATTTCTTTAATTGGGCTAAAATATAATAAGTATTAAGATTTACTAAAACAACTTATTTTCTCATTAGTGGTTTTCATGTCTGTTAATTCTGGCTGAAACTTTTTAGTCCCGTTTATTTTTATTTGCCCCACAGCAAAAACGACTCCATATCAAGTGGATTATCCACAATATAACTCCATAAATTTTTTTCTCTTTAGGTATCCTTAAACAAATTTTTCAAATGAAATATTTTTGGATTGAAATGAATTTTTATTTATTTTTTTTTAACTGTTAAAACATTTCTTATAAATGATAGGTATACCATTTTTTTAAATAATAAAAATCAAAACAAAAATAATAGGTAAGCATACAAATATTTAAAAATCAGAGAATTTAAGCTTAAATTTTTGAAAGTAAAATTCAAAAGAATTTATTTTTTTTTTTGACGAAGCAAATGTTCATAGATTCCTATGTAGAACATCTAGAAAACAATTTAAGTACCAAATTAAAGATCAAAGTTTTACGTTAAGCATATTTTTTTCTTGATTAATAGTATCTAGTGGTTACATATTTTAGGACAGTAAGACCTTTTAAATCATATCGCATTTCTAAAAATAGAATATACCAAAATTAAATAAATTTATATCTTCTTTATTTTCTAAATTACTTTAATTTCTACATTACTACATTAAGTCCTGATTTTTCAATCGTCACATAGACTATCAGAAGACTAAATGTCCATATAAAAAACTTTTATTTAGGAATAAGCCTTAACTGGGGTTTATCTAGCTATTGAAAAATTGGCTCTTAAAGCACTAAAAATAAACTTCACTATTATTCACAAATTTCATATTTAATTAAAACAATCAGAAATCAACCTTTTTAAGATTATATACAATATACAATATTTAATGGGGCAGCAATTAAGTTCCCTGTAAAATTTATGTTCATATTTTAAAATCATTCTATGTTTAAAAAAAAAATTGGAAAACACTTGACAGCTATGAGAAATAGACTCAAAAACTTTGAACTTATTTTAACTTATTCAAAATCCCATGTTTTTTTTTTCACTATTTCCCCAAAGTCGGATTGACCTATATATTTTTTTTTTTGTATAGAGGAAAAATAGCACAAGTTCATTCCAAGTCATTCCAGAAAAAAGCAGTTTAAAATTTTGTTCTCCATACAACTAAGTACTAAAGTCACAAATTTATTTTTTAATTTTTTTTTAGTAGGGCTCAAGTTTGTTTTCTAAAAGTAAGAAAGCCATAAGATAGTGCTTAGTGAATACTCAAAAAATAAAATACTACTTAGTTTAAAAGCCGGTATTCTAGAATTTGTATAATTTTCAGAATATACTTGAATTGCATTCCAAATTTTCAAAGTCAGAGTAATGGTAGACCAGCTACACTAGAATCCATGTAAGTGTTCTAATCAGGGAAATTATATATAACAAAATGAATCTTTAAATTTTAATTTTGAATTTTCTTATTAAATTTCTAATCCAATTCAGAAAACTCCTCTACATTTTCAGCCTGGAAAAATATTTACAAAAATGTTTTTGTTCATATCATAAAAGTCCTAAAAAATATCAGTTGAAGTTGGGCAAAATCTTCAAAAAAAGGCAGCAATATTCGGTGTTAAAAATAAGTGTTTGTTAATTACTGAATATTAAATTATTTGGCTCTACACTGGATTAGGCTTCGAGCTAATTCTGGATATTTAACGTAGAAATCTCATTCAATTGACAATTACAACGGTTTTATGTTCACTGTGGCGTATACGTAACCTTATTTTTTTCTTTAAAAAAAACTCAAACAGTTCAAATGAAATGTCTGTAATTGACAAAATATAAAATTTGTTTTCCAGCAATATAAATGTTCCGTATTTTAAAAAGTAAAGTTGATTGGAGAAGATGACCAATACTCCAAGTCGACTCCTTAATAATTAAATGTCGAAGAGTAACTAAATTAATTGATAAAAACGAAAACAGCTGGTGCTATCTGTGTTCATTACTCGTACTTAATTTTTGAATAGTATTTGGAATGGAAACAATCAATTTATTATTTAAACAATTTATACCCCGATCAATGAAATACTCCAGCTATTAAAGTTGAAAATGTGCTCTGTTTGAAGTTAGGTAAAAATTTGAGTATTATTGTTCTAACTCAAATGAATTTCAGCTCCATATGTTAGCTTTCTTTCTATTCTTCACTGTACTTTAGACACCTTCCCTCTCTAAATAAAAAATTAATAAAAAAAAAAAAAAAAATTTTCTAATAACTTTTGTATCTGGTTAATTGATTCAATGTCTTCTATACAAATTTTATCTAATGTAAACACAATAACATTCCACAAAACGACATATGTACATTTAATGTGTCCTCCAACTCCTTATATAGTATTAAAAACCTATAAAAAACATTCGTTTTTTCCATACATTCCTGCCGCCTAATCCACGAATATAACACAAAAGTTTATTGTTTAGTGTTTCTCTCCTTCTGCTTCCTTAAATAATAGTAGACAAATGAAATAATAAACCTATATAAGAAATATTTGTCGGCGTCGCCAAAATAAAATTCCAAAACACAAACAATAGAATCATTGGTATGAAATAAACACCTTCTTCTTCTTCTCCTTCTGATTCCTATATAGCTCCTTGAATAGCAGAAAAATATACAACAGAAAAAAACAAAAAAAAAAAAAAAAACCCGACAAATAATTCCCTCTGTGTAGGTCAAGGTTTTTATCCTAAAGGCGCACAAGTTAAGCTGTCATAATGAGAAATAATCAAAAAAAAAAAAAAAAAAAAAACCTACGTGTAGGCAGATATTATAGAATAGTACCTCTAACCTTGAAAGTTCTTTCTCTTTCTCTGAATATCGTGGTGTATCTCATTAGTGGTAAAAATGGCAGGAATTATAAAGACAGGTAAATAAAACGAACTCATACCTATACTCGACAAAATAGCAACAAAAAAAAAATCCTTTTTTTCCTTCTGATTGATGAGGTCATAAACTGTGGGAGCAATTAAAATAAATAAAAACAAAAAAACTTACACACATAAGAGACCCTAGCCCCCAATCATTATTATTATGGTCCCTACCAACCTCTACTTTCTTGGGAGGAAATTACACTCCAAAGAAAGCTTTTTGAAAACAAAACGAAAAAAAAAAAATTATTACCTAGCCCAGCAAAAATTATCAGCTGGCTCTGTCCTCGGAAAGGTATACAAACAAAAAATTAGAGAAAAGTGCCGAACTACACACAATTTGTCACCCAACTCCTCAAAGTATGCACAGGCCTCCCAGTAACTCAAAGGTGTATTAACTAAGTTTTGAGTGACATTTAAGTTCGAATTTCGAATGAAAATCGAGTGATTTATTCGAATTTCATTTAGAAATGAATTGAAAAGAGTACAAACATGCGCAAGAGAGCTCCGAGAAGAGAGAATATGTTCTCTATGTCTCAGTAAATCGAAGTATCCCTTTGGAACTTCCGAACTCTGAAGTAAAATTTTTGACAGTTCGAAATGAATCTTCGAAAATTCAACAAAAATCATTTTTCATTGAAAAATGTTGCTGGAAAGGGACTTTAACAACATTTTGGGACATTATCCAATAGAATCCAATTTGTATATGAATACATTCCACAAACACCTTTTTATCCCCTCCCAACGCGCACATTAATCAAGAATTATACTGATTTCGAATCTTGTATCTACACATTATCATTATTTTTGGGTTTCCTTTTGGCAGACTATAAAAATGTCATAAATGTCTCCCGGGGTAAGCCTTCTCTATAGGTATATCTCACAGAAAATTTATATCTATCTTCCCGATGGGTCTGAAGGGAGTAAGATATCCTTTTTGCATCTGTTTTTATGTGTCAATGGCTAACGACGCTTTGATTGTTGGTATTATTAAAATAAAGCTCTCATCCTTTTTCATCCTTAAATCATTCGAACTTCCGGATCTTTTCACATAAAACTATAAGGACATTCCTTTAATGTCACCGTGTGTGTGTGTGTGTGCTGCCATCATCATAAACCAAAACCAACTTCATTCTATATTCGCTCGTCTATTTCCGGAAGATCCTTTCGCTCGGTGGGTATAGTAACAATGTCCTGAAGTCATATTACATTCATGCTATTATCGTCTTTTTTTTGACGAATATCCTGGCAATAGGCCCTTGCATTACATCAAGTTCCCTAAAATGAACCATAAGAGGAACAAAGCATCAAAACGTGACCAAATCAAATTTAATGTTTTGCTATTTTTGGGGAAAACGAATCCTCTTTACCGTTCCCAACTCTCTATCATCACCTGTTTTCGCTAAAAAGGGGAGTTAGGATGGGTTTATGAAGAAGTACAGTGGAAACAAAAAAATCTGTATTTATCCTTTAAATGAAGGATTTTTTTTTTTTTTTTGTGAACGAAAAAAATGGGGTGGTGATTTATGGTTTTGGTAGCAATTGGCGAAATGGTTGGGATTCCAATAAAATTAGATCAGGAATAAGTATAAATCTGGGTCGAGTGAGTAAAGGGGCTTGGCAGTCAGTTTGCAGGCAGTAGTACCTTCACTTTTTTTTCGAGGAAATATACACATTTTTTTTTTCTTTTATTATGAAGGGGATGGGGGTGAAAGTGCGTAGTGCTTTTGTAGCTGATGCTGATGTTGAATTGTATATGTTTCGGAGTTCGAGTTTTGGGTCGTTGGAATGGAATTGCAAAATGTGAGGCATATTGACGGTTGGATTTTGTTGTGATGGAGAATGAGTTGGGAGGTTTAGTATCTACTTTTGAAAATTAGATTTTGTCCACGAGTTGTCTTATTTATTTTATTTTTTTTTTTTTTCAATTTTTCATCAGCAGGACATTTACACTTATTTTTTTTTTTTTTTTTTAAGAAGCAAAATAGACTGACTGTTTGACTGTCCCCAAGGAGAAAAAGAAGCTTAAAAAAAAAACACTTATATTTATGAATTTGATATATCCTCGATGTCTGGGCTTGTTTATAGAATTTGGAAAAAAAAATGTAAAAATTTATTTTTTCTTCGAAAAAAGAAATAGATTTTAGAATAAATTCCTTAAGTCGCATTAGTGTATAGGAATAAAAGGACGATTCGGGTGGTGTCATTTTCTTGGAAGAAAGGAAACATTTTTTTCGTTTTGTTTTTTTTTTTTTTTTTTTTTTTTTTTTATTCAAGGACTTTGATCTTGGAAATTGTTTTTTTTTTTATATAAAAGAAGGAAATTTTTCTGAAAACGAGGAACCTTAAAATAAAACAGAAATTTGAACTTCAAGAAATAAAATAAAAATGATTTTACACTTCTTTGTGAAGAGAGAGGTTTTATTTTTATTTTTTTTTAAGTGAGAAGATGTCTCACTGATTTTATTTGTATGTTTCTGTACATGTTTTTCTGTGTGTTTCAAAGTTGTTATTTGTTTCCTTTATCTTTATTATTATTTTGTTACCTTTTTTTCCTTTTGTTTTAAGGAAATGAGCCAATGGTGGTGGCTGGAAAAACATACTTACACACGCGTACATTCTATTTGAATAGAGCAGAAAAGGAAATTATGATTTAACACCATTTTCAATTTATATTGTTTTTATATGTAGGTATAAAACGACGATTCTAGACGTAAGAAAACAAATTATAAAGAAGAACAGTTCATTAAGAATTTTTTTTTTGCCAGATGGCAAGATTTAATGAGGCAACGGTAAGAGTTTATAGATATTTGAAACAAACGTATTTTATACGTTTTTTTTTTTTAATTTTTGGAAGCATATTTAGATTTTACTTACCTAAATGGTTGGGAGTGTTTTTTTTGTGTTTTTTAATAAAAAAAACAGTAAAATGTACCTCAAAAAAGTATTGGCAAAACTCATTGATCTTTGAATAAGAGCTCTTATTAAAGTACCGGACTGTATTCAGGGGCGTATAATACAGGATTTCTTCTTATGGTCATGCCAAATTTTTTTTTTTTCAAAAGTTTTGATAGTAGGCATAAACTTGAAAATGTGCTATTTGAATTAAAAAAATTAAAGTTTGTTGGTTTTGCATTACGAATTGAACAGTTCCGAAGAGTTCTAAGAATAACCAAACAAAAACGTTGTGTGATTCGTTTGCTTTTGTTTAGGGTTTAGCCTTAAGTCTGACCAATTAAGACCATCCTGTCCTTAAAGCACAGTGTAATGTATATGGATAGGATTTTCATGCACTTAAAAACGAAAAATATGCGCTTAAAAATCGAAAATATGCACTTTAAATATGTATTTAAGGCCACATGAATTTGTAAAATATCAATATTTCTTTAAAATTTTAAAAATATTTTACGTATTTTTTATGAAATCTATATACGAAACCATTTCCGAGTTCAAAGATGTAACTTTTTGGAAATATTGGGGTTTTCATAAAAAAAAAAAAAAAAAAAAATAAAATTGCCGAAAAATCACTCTTAAATAATCCAATTTATCATTTGATCGTGTTTTTTATGAGTTTGGACAACGTTGGTTTGTCAGTCACTTTTAGTCAAAAATTTCAAGAGTGTAATTTCGTTATTTTTGACAATTTTTGCGAAAAGATGCATGAAAAACATGCATTTGTTTCCAAAATATGTCAAAATATTCAAAAAAAAAAAAAAAAAAAAAAAATATGCACTTACAATTTAAATCATTATTATTTATTAAAACTGGTAACTTTCGAATTAATTGTCTATCTAACCTCATGCAGACGAATCGCAAAGTTTTGCAAAAAAAATTGCATTTGAAAAAGCAATTTTTTTAAAATTTGTTTTTAAAATTGTACGCGAATTTGTATTTCCTTTAGGACGAAACGGTTACAGGATACAGGATATCATGACCCCGTCAAATCTACAAGATTTGTGTTTTTTAGTGACTTGATTTATAGAAAAAGTGAAATCGCAGCATAATTATAAATTCATCAAATAACTTTTAAGTCTACGGTAGAAATTTCACACTTGATGACTTGATTGTTAAGGAATATTTTAGCGGACAAGCCTCTAAAACAAAAAAAAAACAAAATAGAATTCAAAGAAATTTATTGATCATTATTGACACTTCGCTGGCTGAGAATTACATACAGACATACAAGATACAACCCTATAGTTGACAACCATCTATCTGTTGTCGTTGGAACTACAAATTCACCAACTGTTCGTTATATAATGTACCTGCATTAGGGCGTTCGTTATTTTTGAATCAAGTTCCTAAGTGGAAAAACTGTTCCTAAATAATAAAAAAAAATCCCATAATTTTTTCAGATTTTTATTTTGACGTTAGATGGCGCCC
The DNA here is from genome assembly GCF_945859705.1 of Episyrphus balteatus. Taxonomy (NCBI): domain Eukaryota; kingdom Metazoa; phylum Arthropoda; class Insecta; order Diptera; family Syrphidae; genus Episyrphus; species Episyrphus balteatus. The sequence goes on along the minus strand of NC_079134.1, from coordinate 9,279,123 downwards.
CAAGAGGGTTAAAGTTTTTTCTCATTTGAAATAGGTAGGGTAAAAGCGGGTGAGATGGCATACCTTTTTTGTTTTTGGCATATTTTTCAAAGTCAACCACATTTCATACTTCTAACAATGCAAAAATGTTCTATATTCAATATCCAACGTATTGTTTGTTTTAGAGATTTTTATATATTAGATTTATATTTTTAAATTAATATAGAAAAAAAGTTTAAAAAAAACCATGTCCCCCTATAGGGTGGGTGAGATGGCGCATGAGTTTGTTTTAGGTTTCTATTGCCAAATTCATTGCACAAATGGTTGAACGATGTGAAGGAGTCAAATACTAATGCATGCCATAAAATAGATTGCAACTAGTCGTCTTTTTTTTTAAATTTGAGCTTGGTTGAATTACTTAAAAAAAATAGTTTGAGGGTGATATGGCACATGCTAACACTATACTCGAGTAAAAAATTCTAGTACGGAATGCGCCATTTCACCCGCAAAAAACTGCGCCATCTCACCTTTTTTCGCATAATTCCTATTCGTAAGCACCTATTAAAAGCAGATAGAAATAGAGCTCAAATTTCACATGCAAAGCATAACTTATACTCTCTTGTATGTATTGGTGTATCAAGGGCATCTAAAATATACTCACAAAATATCGGAACAAAAAAAAAAAAAAAGAGCGAAAAAAAATTCGAAAAAAATAATCACATGATTTGCTTTGAAATTTTTTTTATTTTTTGTATCACAGACAAAGAAACGAATACTGGCTACTTCGATTTAAAATATTTAAAGAAAGCTAAAAATATTTTTCATATACATTTTTAAAGCAATAAATGCCCAAGATATTTAAGGTGCGCCATCTCACCCGCTTTTACCCTACATATTGACTTATTAGGCCATCTTACCAGAAGCCATTTAATTTATATTAAAAGTCCTGCCAATTTAATATTTTTTCATACAACATAGTACAAGAACCGTCTTGCCCCCATAGGCGGTCTTGCCCCCTAATAGATATATTAGATACCTATAGCCTAAATGTAAAATTTTTTGATGAGGGATTAAACACCCTTTTCAAAAAGCTATAAACTAGATATGCATGTCCTGACTAAACCCCTAGTCCTAGAAAAATAGTTTATAACTTTTTGAAAAGCGTGTATATAGAATAGAACCTCATCAAATTTTACATTAAGGCTATATCTAAAAAAATGGCCTAATAAGTCGACATATAGGGGAAGTGGGGGTGAGACCGCCTATGGGGGCAAGACGGTTTTTGTACTATGTTGTATGAAAAAATATTAAATTGGCAGGACTTTTAATATAAATTAAATGGCTTCTGGTAAGATTGATTATGTCTGTAAGTATGAGCAAGTTTGGTTGAAATCCCGAAAAGTTATAGTATATTTTGTGATTTTTCATTAAATGGTCATGTTTTGTATGAAAAGAAATTTGTACTTTTTTAAATGAAATATATAAAAGTTTTTACTTTTTCTTTTTTTTTGTAATAAAAGTTGGGAACCGATGAAAATATAGCATACGTTTGTGTTTATTGCAAAAAGATTCCTAATTTAAAGATAGAAACGGTTTTATTATCAACAGAAGTAGATAGGGTTTTTTGTTAGATGATTTTTCAAAACGTATTTTCTTTTGTTCAGTATTTTTCAATTTTTTTTTTTAATGATGAGATTTCCTACAAAACACATTAAAGTTAATGAATAAAATGTTTATTTTCATTAAAAGATGTGTTTTATTATTTTTTAAGAAAGTTAAATACTAAAGGGGCGGTCTTGCCCCCACTTCCCCTACCTATTTCAAAAGAGAAAAAACTCTAATCCTCTTGGGGCGCCATCTAGCGTCAAAATAAAAATCTGAAAAAATTAGTGGATTTTTTTTTTTTAAATTTAGAAACAGTTTTTCCACTTAGGAACTTTATTCACGATATAAACCTAAATAACAAAAAAACAATCCGGACGAGTCTTAATCAGCATGCTGCTAGCGTTGAAAAAAATCATAACTGCACTGTATCTTGGGGATTTTTTTTAAGGTGATAAAATTGATTTTCAAGAATTGATACTTTGAAAAGAAATTAGCCTAAGCGATAAGGAAAAAAATCATGTTTTTTTCTAGCAGCTGAAATAATTTTATAGTTTATAATATTGTGAAAGTTACTTCAGCTTGAGTTACATTACAAATGTATTTCGTTCCTTTTTATAAATACTTGATAAAGATCAAATTCTGATTTTATATGATTTATTCAATAGAAATACACAAAACCATTGTTTTTTCTTTTACCTTTCATTTCGCTGTCAAAGACAGAAAAATCATCATTGAAACATTTGCAATTTAAAACCATTTTTTTTTTATTCTTCAGAGTTTATTGTATAAATATCACTGAAAACGAATGAACATGCCAATGTTCTTTGGCACACAATCCCAATTACAGTCAGACGAAGTAACATATTGTTGGCCTTAGGCCATAAGACCCTTATTAAAGAAAAAAAAATAACAAAAGGATACGAAACAAGAATGATCCTCACCTGGCCTCTTTTTTTCTGCCAATTTAAAAAAAAAAAAGCAGAAGGTAAAGATATACCTCGACGGTCTTCGGATACCGGACTGCAAAACTCAATTGAATTATGAATGAAAATTTATTCAATCGTCCATCACAGAGAAAACACAGAGAGAAAGATGAATAAGGAGGATCGAATTCGAGATCACAATGCGATCATTGAGATTCAAGAATCAAGATAAATGGACACAACACAAGATTCGCATTCCTTTGTGTTGATGATGGTCTCATGTGGCCTCATGAGTCTGTAGTCCCTTCGTTTAAAAATGATGAGGATGGTGAATGTGCTGTTCTGGTGCCTTTGCGGCAGCTTTGGTCTTAAAATCGATTTTCTGACGATTCCTTTAGGATTCCTTTTTTTTTTGCTGATATTTGCAGAATGTGAATTGCTTAGCACCGAACACGAACATCAACTGTGCAAATTCCATTTAGCAGCATATGGCGTCGATTTGCAGAAAATAACTCAGCAGGATGCCGAAGATTTTGTCGTGATGCCATGCGTTCGGGGAACATAGAATATATTTTCTCGTATGATCTTCGACTTCCTAATTAGTTTGTTAGCATGGGTGGTCTCTGCGGTTGAGACAATTATTGGACAGCCAAAACAGCGGGAGAGTTATGGTAGTTTATGGTTGTCAACTTATTTATGAAATACAAGAGGCAGTAATAAGTTATATTTCTCGTGTGGTTCAGGACCATTAGAAATGTTTAAAGCATTTGACCTATTGAAATATTATCCGAGTAAAAATGGAATTCCGCCGAATAACCGCTGCACCACGTCCGCACCACTTTTTGACCGCCACACCACTGCTGCATCACGTCCGCACCATGTTCAAAAATTTCTAAACCACCACACCAGTACTGCACCACGTCCACACCATTTTAAAAATTTCTAAATAGCCGCACCACCGCTACCCCACGTTCGCACCATTTCATTTTTGAATGAAGAATTCGGTGCACCACCACTGTGACGGCTCCACGTCCGCACAATTTCATTTTGAATGAAAAATTCTGTGCACCACCGACGCACCACGTTTTCACCATGATCAAAAATTCTATTCTCGTACGTATACAAATGTTTAAGCCGTACTCATAGTTATTTTGACTTAAGCAACAAATTGCCAGTATATACAAACATCACTTGGTGGTCGAGTGGTAAAGGCTTTGGACTTCAAATTTAAAGTTCTCTGGATACTCGGGTTCGAATATTCTTCTCGTCGTCGGAAGTTTTTTTTTATTTTTCAATAATCCAAAATTATGTATCATGGTGCAGCTAATTTTTCATACAAAATGAAATGGTGCAGACGTGGTGCAGTTGTGGTTTGGTGATGATGCAATGAATTTTTCATTAAAAATGAAATAGTGCCGACGTGGTGCAGTCGTGGTTCGGTGGTGGTGCTCCGTAACTTTACGTCAAACGGCGGTGGTGCAGCTGTGGTGCTGCTGTAAATTTTTTTTTTCTTAAACAATTTCTATTTTTACTCGGGAAGGGATGATCTTTTGTCAAAGTCGGCTTAGAAGCTCTAATAATTGAAAAAAAAAAAACATAGGTAAATGGTTTGAGCTTCAAATTTAACTATGCAGTATTTCGTTTCAACTCATGCAGATAAACTCTGCCCCGTCCCCGAGGAAATCACCTTAGCCTTGCTCTTCCAAAATCATTTTGCATGTTACTCTCTACATCAAACTTAACCATTTCATTCATTTATTTGCTTTTTCGAAACAAACGAAATAAAAAAAAAAAAAAAAAAAACTTATGACGGACATGATGTCTGCCCTGTGTCAGAATTCAAATATGTAATCCAACAAAGCTCACAAAAATATAAAAACTATTCAAATATTTATAACCATCAATTCCCCGAAGAGAGATGAAAAAAAAAAAACTAAAATTTACCATATCTGGGATGCGCTATATAGAACCCCATCGAATCGTCCCCCCAGGCATCCAAAATATGACAAGTCCCCGAGTGGTGCCTGTCGGAGCTGATTCATTGTTTTTGACCATGAAAATCATCCAAGTTCCATCCAGAGGCTATTCTCCTCTGTAACACACGCTCTCTCTCTCTCTCTCATATCCCAAATAATACCTAGAACTCGCTCCAATTTCTATTTCCATCTTAATTGGATTCAGAGTAATATTGGAGAGAGAGAACTAACTCAGATTGCTTAAGTTCACATGTAAAAATGGAAAAAAGGGCAAACATATTGTTTCTCCATCATCATCATCATCACCATCAGCAAGCATCCATCTCATCTCCAAACATGGTTCGTGTGTCTTTGTCTGGTTCTCTCATAATTTCCGTTCCATAATTAGTTTTGAAACCTTTTATGTGTTCTTTCTTGATTCTTTTTGATTAATTTTTCGGATTTCGATATTCTGCAGACCATCAGACGAAGCGAGGTAACACAAAAACCTAACCTTAGGGATTCTTATTTTCATTATATACACTTCCACCTTCTCGTTCTCTCAGGATCCACACGTCATGGTCTGGTGTTTTTCGTCCTGTAGATTCGTGAATCATTCATCTTGAGGGCACAAACTTTGCACTTGGAATATTTTTTTTTTTTTTTTCAAGGAAAGATTTATTTTCCCAATGAAACACACTCGAACTCGTTGGCCAACAATGCGGATTAATGGATTTTTCGATATTTTTATTATTTTATGGGTATTAACGATGATTTAGTTTACCTTTGTCTTTGTTACACACACCAGTTTCTGAGGTAAACTTTGGCTTTGTTTTTTTTTTTCCTTTTGTTAAAGTTTACTGTTTTGGAACCAAAATGTGTGTGTGTCCTTTTTCAACTGGATTATCTCAACGTGACCAAGAAAACCACGAGAAAACAAAATTAATGCCAAGCAAAAGGAGATATAATATGTCTTTGGTGAACCAACCGCAGTGTTGCAGTGTCAATGTTCACGAATCATGGCCATACTACAAGTGAATAAATTATAACCACAACCATATGTACTTAACCTCACTAAGAATTATATGTATCTCTTTGTCAGTCAATTTGTTGGTTCAGGCGAGGGAAATAATCATCACAGTCTTTTTTACATATTATTATTTTTCGGAATTAGAAGATTTTATGATAAGCTTCTGTAAGAAATAATTCACTTGAATAAGTATTTGAAAAGCAAAAAAAAGTAGAAATAAAAAAAAAAACAAAAAAAAAACTTTACCGACTAGGCCCACTTTTTCCACATTTTTTATTATCAGATTGTAATTTTTGGTATAACATATTATTTCGTTTATATTATAAATAAATAAAAACGATTCATGATTTATTTCTATAAACTTTTTCTTTTCAAAAAGAGTCGAAGATTAAGAAAATGATAAAAAACGAAAGAGCTGAGGTGCAAACTTGAATAATTTTTCAAATACCAATTCAGTACTAAAAAACTAATCGAGAGTCTTAAAGAGTTAAAAACACTATAAAATTCACTTGAATAAGTATTTGAAAAGCAAAAAAAGGTAAAAATAAAAAAAAAAAAACTTTACCGACTAGATCCAGAAAATCTGCCCACTTTTTCCACATTTTTTATCATCAGATTTTGATTTTTGGTATAACATATTATTTCGTTTATATTATAAATAAATAAAAACATTTTTCATGATTTATTTCTATAAACTTTTTCTTTTCAAAAAGAGTCGAAGATTAAGACAACGATGTAAAACGAAAGAGCTGAGGTGCAAACTTGAATAATTTTTCAAATACCAATTCAGTACTAAAAAACTAATCGAGAGTCTTAAAGAGTTAAAAACACTATAAAATTCACTTGAATAAGTATTTGAAAAGCAAAAAAAGGTAAAAATAAAAAAAAAAAACTTTACCGACTAGATCCAGAAAATCTGGCCACTTTTTCCACATTTTTTATCATCAGATTTTGATTTTTGGTATAACATATTATTTCGTTTATATTATAAATAAATAAAAACATTTTTCATGATTTATTTCTATAAACTTTTTCTTTTCAAAAAGAGTCGAAGATTAAGACAACGATGTAAAACGAAAGAGCTGAGGTACAAACTTGAATAATTTTTCAAATACCAATTCAGTACTAAAAAACTAATCGAGAGTCTTAAAGAGTTACTAAACGGTATATTGTAGAAAAACACAGACATTATTATATTGTCACTATCTTTTTATATTGTAAAACCTTTTGTAAGCTTTTTACCGTAGATTTTTAAGAAATAAATTGATAAAATCCATAACCCTTAAACTAATTTATGTCTAAACGAATTAATTTCCATCAGACTTGATCGGTCATTGACGAAGTACCCACTAGAGGTCATTGATGTCGAATTTATATTTCAAAAGAAATAAAACAAAAACCAAAAACTAGTGAGGAAACCACACTCCAAATACCATAAAATAGAGTAACATGGCTATGCGGCGTACAAACAACCGTTCCATTCCTATTAACATCCGGCGAGAATGTGTGGTTGCTCCCTGAGGACATATAAAGATATACAACAGGCAACTCGTCAATGTTATACCTGTCTATAAAAAAAAAAACAACTTTGAGCTCTGTCGTCTGTCGATGCCATTTCCCCCTTTTGGTCATTGGGTGTCGATGCGGCCTGGGAAAATATGGTATTTTGGCTGTCAATAAACTGAAGGGACACCGGTCACCACCGACCGATGACGCCGCCATCGCCCTCAGTATAAAGATGGCGGCGATCCGTTTGGTTAAAATTCCCTTCCGGTCAAATAAAATCGAATGGAGCTCATTCGATGCAAATATTATAAGTTCTAGCGTGTGTGTACCGCCCGCCTTCATGTTGTTGTTTTTGTAGCTCCTTGTGTTGTGCCATCTGAGCCTATATTTTTTTCTGCATTTTAAGGATCTGGTCATTCTCACATGGAATTCAAAAGTAGAATTAACAAAAAAGTCTCCGCCGGACTTTTATATATTCCCACAAAAAGGACGAATTTCATCCCCATCACACATCTGCCCCCTGTCCTGATGCCTGGTTTGTTCCTATTTCTCCGCATGGTTTATCTCTTTGCTTGGCCATCATACGAGAGTCAGAGAAGAGAGGATGGAGAGGGAAATCCTTTTGGTTATACCTATATCCTTTTTTGACTTGAATGGGCCTTTGGCATCGGCATTCGTTAGTCAGTCAATTCACGTATGGCCGAATCGAATCGAATTTAAATTTTTTATCTGCATGTGTTGTGATGTCTTGTGTGTATCCCTTACGAGGATTTTAGTTCTTATGTTTGCGTATTTATTCTGCGTCCCTATTTTTCTTTTTTTTTTTTTTTTTGTGTGATACAAAAATGTCCCTTCTGCTATTGATGTTTGATGCTAAAGCTGAAGCTGAATTATCATTTCCTTTTGACTTCATTATGTGGTGTTGCTGATTCTCTGGTGACAGAGTATAAGGATATTTTTGTTGCTATACTGCCATTTGTGTTATTGACAGTTGTGTGTCAAAGCAGAAGCGGCAGGGGTACTACAGTGTGTATCGTCATATCCTGAATTTTCTGTGTATAGATGCTATATAATGTCCTTTTTTTCTTCTTTTTTTTTTCTCTGTGATACGCACTTTGTCGGAATGATTTCATTGAATTGTGTAAGAGGGAGGTTTATGTACGGCTTTTTCAAAGGACTCAAAGAAGGGGGTTTTTGTTTTGCGAGGGGGGCGACATACACACAAAACTCATCCTACTCCCAATGGACCGGAAATCAGATTTAATTCAATAATTTGATGATTCGGTTTATTTGGTTGTGCGTTCGTGTGACGATGTCCTTTTTTTGACGCTTTAAAAAAAAATACACACGCACACAAAAACACACATTGACTCATAACGCTTTTATTTGAGGTTTTAGAGGCTTCATGCTGTGTGCGTTTTTGTTTGATATTCTTCCCGTAGGACTTGGTTTGATTTGCTTGTCATTCCCACGTACACTCATGGATTGTGGAAATTTGATAGCTCGGCGCGGTCTATGCTTATCAGCATCTTTTGGCATAAAAGAAAAAATATCATCAATTTTTTTTATTTTTTTTTTTTTTTCATTAGAAGGAATAATCAACCATCGGAATCAGGAAATAGAATTTCCACTGAAAAAAAACGATGACAAGAAGAATTTTGACATATTCAAACTTCAAACGAAGATAATGTGGTTTTAATGTAAGGATATGTTTTTTATTAAATATTAGCGCCAAGACATGTTTATCCTTTGAACTACTGAGGTTACACAAAAACAAAAAATGCCAGGGATAACTTTACTTCTGGTATATTTAATCATGTAATATAGTTAAATATACCACAAATAATGTTAAATATACCAGTGTTAAAGTTATCCCTGTTACTACTTCCAATTACTTAAAAATATAATCTTTGAAATGAAGTTTAATCGAAGTCTTTAAGAAACAATATCACGGCACGGTGGTCTTGAAAACGCTGCAGGTTTTATAAAAATGGACCCCAAAAGTATTGATGCAGATTTGTTCGAAATGATCTCAGGATTCCAAATTTGTAAATTTCAAAATCGTACCTGATCCCTTTTTGAGTTACAGGCATTATACATAACATACATTTGACTTAAAATGGGGAAAAAAAAATTTAACAAAAAACAAAAGCACATTCTAATGTCCTATACCTTCTTGGAAAGCTCAAATATACTCCTTCAATTTGATGTTTATTGAGTTGAGTTGATTGAGTAAATAGTTTTTGAGTAATTTAATTTTAAAGTCAAAATTAAAAAAAAAAAATATTTTTTTGTATTTAAGTTAATTTTTTTTTTTTTTTTTAGTTCTAATTTAAATCCTTAAAAATAGATTCAAAAAACTATTGTAGTTTTTCAAAAATGGAAAAAAAGATAGGCACTTATATATTTGTTTTATTTGTTCCTAAGGAAAAATTTGTATAATGGTTATTTAATCAACAGATTTGTAAGTTCCTATCACAGTTTGTGTGACTCAGAATCAACCCAAAGAACGTAGTGGTATTTTGGCTCCTTTTTCGAGTTTTTGGTTAATTTTTGTTTTTTTTTTTAATGTTTTTTTGCCATTTTCAGAGTTTTGTATTGTTTTTAAAATTTATATATTTTTTTAAGTTATTTTTATTGCGTTCTGAATATTTCAGGACTATTTTTGAAATGTTAGAGTTATAATGTTAGGGATAACAGAAAAATATCCTACATTACAAGGATTTCAGGACAGTTAAGGTACTCAGGGACTACGAAACCTTTTTTCGATTTTCAAGGTGAGAGCCATTTTTCATGAAACCATGTTGACTTTTCGCGTTAATTAAAAAAAAGAAGACGTCCTTGATCAGCAGCGTGTTACAAAAAAAAAATATTTTTTTCTAAAATACTAACTTTAAAATTAAATTTCTCAAAAACTATTTACTCAATCAACTTCAAACAAACATCAAATTCAAAGAGTATATTGAAGCTTTCCAAAAAGGTATATGACATTATTATGGACTTTTGTTTTTTGTTGAATTTTTTTTCCCATTCAAAGGCAAATGTATATACATATGTATAATGCATGTAACTCAAAAAGGGATCAAAAAGGGATCGGGGACAATTTTGAAATTTACAAGTTTGGAATCCTGAGATCATTTCGAACAAATCTGCATCATTACTTTTGGGGTCCATTTTAATAAAATCTACCGCGTTTTCAAGACCACCGTGAATAGCTTCCGGAATATGAATATTTCCAGACTTAAAAAAAAGTCAAATTTATAAACCACAAAAGTTTTGATTTAGAAACTTTTCAATATTTGCTTCCATGATTTTTTTTCTCTCTTCTCAAGGTCAACTCTTATAATCAGGCTTTGTGGTCTCGTTAATTTCTCCTAGAAAATAAAAATGTATTATTTGTTTTTTTTTTTTTTGTCCTTAATTATTTTTTATAAAAAATATTCTTAATAAATTTCATTCTGTGATTAATATTAAATTGCATAAAGCGAAATCCTCTTATATAACGTACAAGCCAAAGTAATTCTATAAAATTTAAAGTTAACATGTGTGTGATTGTATTAAAAAGACATCATCTTTTTAAGACTTAAATGTAAAACGTGCAAGGACAAACCTGGTTGCAAGCATTAATGATTGTGCGCATTTTATGTAATGGTTTGTCAGGCATATTATATCCTCTCTTGTTGCCTTTTATAATTTATAATTCCTTCTAAGAAGTGGTTTGAGTTTTACTGTACCTACACATTTGTAGTAAAGTAAGAAAACATTTTATAAATTGGATTCAAACGTATACTACAATATGAAGGTGAAACAAGAGGGGATTTTGGGAGAATTTCTACCAAAAAGTCTCCCAACAAACATATACAATTGAAATAAATTCTATGAACTATGTGGAAGTACACACGCAACGCGCACTGCGACAGATATAATAAGGATATGGAATTTCAATTCAGTTGCATACATATGGAGTCTCTCTCTTTAAGACCCCTTCACCCAGCCAGCCAGCCTTCAACTAAACCAAGCAATGCCACAAGGCTCACCACCCCCACCAACAATCTTGTGTACAAGGGAATTAGTCAGGAGAAACAACTAATTGCTATGTTGTTCTAGGTATAAAGTTACAGAGCCATATTTTCCATTTAAGGAGCCCTTCGGCCTTCGAGTTAAGTCTGTCAACATGAATTTATAAGGGTTTGACAAAGATAGACACCATTTTTGTAGAGTTTTTACTCATAATTTAAGTTCAAAATTGCCCAAGGAAAAATCTTTTTCTATATAAATTAAGACAAAAATGCATGCATATTTGCAGACTGAAATTTCAATGAGTGTGAACTTAGCGAAACACTTTTCACAAATCAAATTGGGAGTAGTTTATTATTTTGTTGCTAATTATAATTAGTTACGGCAAATTTAATTTTTTTTTTGCTCCGTTAGTTTTGGAGATATTGAAATTTTGCGCTCAGTTTGTGCTAATTTAGCGAAACACTTTTTGATTTCTTCGCTCAGTTCGTGCGAACTCAGCGAAGCACCAAATTACGTACATGTTTTGGTGATAATAAGTTACAGACATTTTTCGCTCAGTTCGTGTGAACATACCAAAACACTCCCCTGGATCGGCCCCAAACTAGGTCCACATTTTGTTGCTATTCGCAAATCGAATTGGGAGTAGTTTATTAAATTGTTGCTAATTAGTTACAGCAAATTTAATTTTTTTTTGTTAGTTTTGGAGATATTGAAATTTTGCGCTTAGTTTGTGCGAACTTAGCGAAACACTTTTTGATTTCTTCGCTCAGTTCGTGCGAACTCAGCGAAGCACCAAATTACTTACATGTTTTGGTGATAATTAGTTACAGACATTTTTCGCTCAGTTCGTGTGAACATACCAAAGCACCCCCCTGGATCGGCCCCAAACTAGGTCCACATTTTGTTGCTATTCGCAAATCGAATTGGGAGTAGTTTATTATTTTCTTGCTAATTAGTTACCTACAGCAAATTTAATTTTTTTTTTTGTTAGTTTTGGAGATATTGAAATTTTGCGCTCAGTTTGTGCGAACTTAGTGAAATACTTTTTGATTTTTTCGCTCAGTTCGTGCAAACTCAGCGAAGCACCAAATTACGGACATGTTTTGGTAATAATTAGTTACAAACATTTTTCGCTCAGTTCGTGTGAATATACCAAAGCACCCCCCTGGATCGGCCCCAAACTAGGTTCACATTTTGTTGCTATTTTATAACTAATATAATTAATCACAGCCATTTTGATTTTTTTGCTCCAATAGTTTTTGTGTTTTTGTTATTTCGCTCAGTTTATTTGAACTTAGCGAATCCAAAATAAGTTTATATTTTGTTGCTTTTTTGTTGCTAGATGGGATAGCAACGTCAATTTAGATAGTTTTTGTATTTTTGAGTGTTTCGCTAATATAAGTTTATAATTAACTTAGCGCATTCAAACTAGGTTTATATTTTGTTAATATTTTGTTGCTAATTAGGTGCGATAACTTTGATTGTGATGCTGTATTATTTTTGCAATTTGATTCGGTTCAAGGAGGAGAAGCATGAGCAGCGCCCTCTATTAAACAATACCCCTTTTAATAATATTTTGACAAAATCCAACCTTTTTCCAAGCTAGACACTTTTGAGAGGAACTCACATATAAAACAAGGCCGGAAATAAGTCCTTGCTTTGGTTTTGTGTATCTATTATTATGTTGTGAGAGAGATAGTTTGACTTCCTTGCACCTTTCTATACAACTCCCCAAGTTGCTGGTGGATAAATAAGTAAGTTGAGTCTTACAAAACGTCGAGGTAACTTTACCATATAACATACCAATCTCTACATACATTATAGACCTCCATACAACACATACCTCTGTATGGTATCCAACAAAATCCTTGCATGAGCTGAAAGCATATGTAATGAAGGCTCTACTGAGGCTTTAGCCAGAACAGAAATGTTAAGCACTCGACATCATGAGCGGGTGTAGGATAGTAAACTCTGCTGTACACTCTCTCATAGACCACAAAATATAATGGGCTTTAGAGATATACGACATACAAACACACAGAGAGACTTTGTTTGTGTGGACGTGGACGGGAGGTATGTTATATTGTGATGAGGCAAGGATTTTTTGGGCAGAGATAGAGAAGAGAGTATGAGTGTAAATTAGCAATTAAAATTTAATTACGTCGACTTTGAAATTTTTCAAACGTGTGCAGCTTTGGTACAAAAACAAAAATATTATTACGTTCATTTGTATACTGTCAAGGCGGGTTTTAGAGATACCCAAGAGAGAGAGAGGAAAGGAAGTGGAGATGATGGTTTTCTATTTTTTTGAAACAAAAAAAAAAAAAAATTGTGTTGGTATTCTCACAGGTATTGTTCCGGAAAAAAGCTTTATTTCTTTGTTTTTTATATATTTTTTTTGGTATTTTTTTTTTTGTGTGGTAGGTACTTCTTATACAGTTGTCAAGATTCCCATTTGGGAATCATATTTTTATTGTTATATATGTATATTTTTGTATTTTTTATTATTCCTATGGAAGTGTAAATTTTCTCATCATAATCGGTTTATGTTATTAAATTATTATTTATTCAAGCAGAAGGATGTTTTTGTGTGTCAACGTAAAGTCAGACTTTTGTTTGAGAGTGTGAAAGGTATGTGATGTGCTTTATTGTGAAAAAAAAAAAAAATTGTTTAAAGTTATACGAAGTTACGAACCCGCCTTCAAAATTTTGTAGGCGTTTTGTTTGATAAACTATTTTCTAAATTGATATGTCAGAACAGAACTTTTAAGTTAGGTAGAAATCAAAATTTGATTTTATGGGACAAACTAGCTACCACACGTGTCATAAAGAAAAAATACCATTAATTTTTGAAAGGCCAAACAAAGTTATATAGTCTTAAAAAAAATCAAAATGGAGGAGTTTATTACACATTCGATTTGTCAAGTTTTTTTTAGAACATTCAATATTTTGAAGAATTATACAAAAATATGAAGGCACCAAAAAGCACTTGCAGAAAACCGGTAAAGTCCTCGAAGAGTTAGTCAAAACGTGAAAAATTGGTTCAATTGAAAAGTTCTGTTAGTAAAAATTTTCTAGAAAAAGCTAACTTAAGCTCTAGAAGAATTGTGTGACTTGAAAGAGAGAGAGAGAGAGAGAGAGAGAGAGAGAAAGAGAGAGAGCACGTGATCACTTATTACTTTGCTCACTCCTTCATTGGTTCGTCAGTTCTTCCATCTGTACAACGAGCTAGAGCCTAAAGCCTAGAGCCTAAAGGGGTGGAGGGGCAAGACTGCCTATGGGGGCAAGACGGTTTTTGTACTATGTTGTATGAAAAAAGTTAAATTGTCAACACTTGCAATATAAAATAGGTGCCCTTGGTACGATCGTCTGTAAGTTTTAGCAATTTCGGTTAAGACCCCGAAGAGTTACGGTAAATTTTGTGATTTTTCATCAAATTGTTATCGTTCATGTGAAAAGACAGTTATATTTTTGACACTGAAATAATTAAAAATTTTAACTTTTCCTTTTTTTATAATAGAAAGTGAATATTAAAAAGTATTTTCTGCGAAAGAAGGAGTCATAAAGATAAATTAAAAAAAAAAAAATAAAACATAATCAAATATGATATGACTGGGGCAAGACCGCCCATGGGCGAAATTGAAAGCTCTGGTAGCTTAAACAAAGTGAAAAAAGGAGTTCACCGTTAAATCTTCCAAAAAGCTAAGCAACAGGCGCCAAACAATACTGTAATTGATGATTCTGATGAAGAGGACTTTGCAGATTGTATTTGTACCTTCTATCTGGGACTGTTTTCTAGATGCAATAAATATTGTTCTATTAAGTGCAAAATGTGTACCAAATGGTACCAAAAAGCTTGTGCAAGAGTGAAAACTAATGAAAATATAGCATAATTGAACAAACATTTTTGTCAAAAACGACATTTTATCCGAACTTCGTGGAAACATATAACTTTGCGAACAAAAATTACAAAAAAAAAACACCTATTAATGGTTTTCTAGAACTAAAGCATGAGGTGGACCTTTGACAAAGTAGTGATAATAGGTAGGTAAATTTTGTTGTGACAATTTGAAAAACGTCATTCGAAAGATAATAAAAAAAAGGTTATGGGTCTCATACGGATTTTTTTTTAAGTCTCTGCGTTTCGAAATATGAGTTTTTGAAAAACACCTACTTATTTTGGGATATTTTTGGGTGAGTTTTTATTTTTTTTAATTTTTTGTAGCATTCAAAAAATCTCAAGCTTATAGAACATTTAGTCTATGACTGTGCACATATATGTGCAAAAAATTGGTATTTCAAAATGTTTTTTGACCGAATGACGGGAAAAACAATTTTTTTTCTCCCAAGTTTTGTGACCTTTTTTAACCGTTTTTTAATTTTATCTTTTTTTCTTTAACAGATCAAAAAATGAAATTTATATCATAGATAAGACAGGACTATATCTGCTCAAAATTTCAATCAATTTTGTAGTCACAATTTTGAGATAACGGTAAAATAAAGTTTTATTATTCAACATTATTATTTATTAAAGCAAATACAAATTTGATTTAACTTTATTGAGCATCCTGATGATGTTACACAATGTTAAATTAAAAAACTTGCAAAATACCTCAAAACACCTGTGGAGATCTGTTGATCATGAACAGCCACTAGTGTGGGAAGTATCGTAATCTCAGTTTGGAATTTCGACATGGTTGGCTTTAAAAAATTCTAACTTTTTTTCTAGGCAACGCAGAAATAAGATTGAAACGTCATATGAAAGGTGAAATTATAAGCTTTTACATGATATAAAATTTTTATTAGGTTGTCAAAAAAAAATGATTCAATAGCGTGAGAACATAAAATTATATGTTTTTTTCTTTTTTTTTTGATGAAAATTGAGCGAGTTCAAAAAATCCTAGATCTTTTTGGAGAGGCCTAACAGTCAAGACCGATATATATATTTTGAGTTGAAGCAATAAGCTTTCAGGTGGTATAAAATTTATTATAGGTTGTTATATCAAAAAAATTAATTTTTGGGTGATGGAAATGATTTTTTTCACTTTTTTTTTATAAGAAATGATTGTTTTTAATAAATTATTTTAATACTTTTTGCGCATTGTAAAAATTTAAAAATTTTATTATTATTTAGAAGAAATGTTCGGCTTTTTTTTGTAAGCTTTTAAAATAAAATAAAAAATTAATATAATGAGAAAAGAAAAAAGGTATTTTTTTTTTAAGCTTTTTCTTGTAAATTATGATTGTTTGAAATAAATAAACGCTTCAATTGACTCATTTTAAAATCACACAACCTGTTTTCTTACGACGTTATCACGTAAAATCATCATCCGTAAACCGGCTTTACAGACAACCTCTTTTTTGTAAAAAAAATTTCGATAAAAAAATGAAAAAAAAAAACTGTTCATTAAGTTATTCTTTTTTTCAGCCAATAGTTTCGATTTAATTAAATAAAACAAAACAGTTTAATTTTTTTCGGTTCGCCTGGGTGGCCATGGCCAGACCCCTTAATTGCTGAAACAATTTTATTCAAAATGTGCAGACTTATAAAAAGAAGCATAAGCAACACTATCATCAGAAAGAATTGAACACATCCTTTAATTAGTATAGCTTTAATTTTCTTGAAGACGGTAAAAAACTTCTAGAAAGTCAGAGTTCCATCCCCGATGGTTTGTTTCAGTACGTGCACCTTCATCTTACTTTTTTCCAATAGCAGCAAAATTTTCCTTTAAAATTGCGTCAGCACCAGAAATCCTGGATGGCATTTACTTAAATTGCTAACGCCTAGTGTCAACTTTAATTTCTGTCCAATCGGAGTTTTTCTGTACTTCTAGTTTACATTTAATTCAGGTTTTAGGACCAATTTTATAATTACTTTAATGTTCATATAATTTATTAAATTGAAATTGGAGTCAAACGAGCTTAAACCGAATGGTCACTAGGGTGTATGAGTAACTTTATTTTCAGTATTGCATTTTAACGAAGTATAAAAATGAAATGAAACCAGTTCTTTGATATTTATACAGATGGATTACTAAAATAATAAATATTCAATTCAATATTAAGTACCTACATTTGATGTTATTTTATTGAATATCCTGATTATCTTTTTACAGTCTTAAATTAATACTTCTTGACCAAAAATTATATTAATACCTAGGTTTGATCTAAATTGCCTAGTGACAATATAAAATTTGCTTCAAAATTGTCTAAACGCTTACTTTAATCGATTTAACTGTTAAACACGAGTAATTTTTATTACTACAAACATCCTTGAAAAAAAAAAACAACATGATATGGAGAATACATAGAACACAATTAAATCACATTCATCATCGCAGTCAGCTAGTAATCATATGGCGGGTAAAAAAACTAGGTAAGATGTAAGTAGGTACTCCACCTTCTTCACATTACTGGTGTACACCTACCTACTTAAAGTAGTTACACACATATTCTTGTATGCTTTAGCTCTATCATGTCTATAGTTTAATTGAACCATTTGAATTTTAAAGGCCGGAATAACCTCAATCAATCATTATTCCTTTAATTCAACTCTGACACGTACCCTAGACCAGTTAAGGTCGAACTAATTGCCCTGCATAATGTACTACATACTCCGTACTTATTATAACATAACCATTAAGCTTTGTGTGTTTGTATTGTGTAGGTTAGATTGTAGGTACCGTTCTAAACTATACTTAGATCGTATAGAGGTACCTTACATGTTTTTTTTTTTTATTATTTCTCCTTATATATAGAACCATGTATCCCCATTAACCTAATTGGCATAAATCTAAGGGTTCTTGTGTTACTATCCGTCGCCATCGTTGTCGTCTTCGTCGACTTCGTTGTCGACGTCTTTATCCTCATCTACCTTCACCGTCGTCGTCATCGTCAGTTGGTCGGCCCAGTTATGACATCGACGAACAAAAAAAAAAAAATAATAATAATAATAAAAAAACAAGGTCTCTGGGGCAAGCAACTTCAAGTTCCGACAAAATGAATACAACAACAATAAGAAAAAAAAAAATAAAATGTATATATTTTTATTGTATAAATAAAATCCTTAAAACATTTAAGCATTATCCCTACAAATTTAACGTAACAAGCTTCTTGTGTAAACAAAATATAACAGCGACAGGACAACAAGAAGGATGACATAAGTAAACAAAACAACAACAACAACAACAAAAAAAAACACAAGCGTTTTCTTAGTATTATTTATTTTTTTACTTTTATACTGAAGGCAGAGTTGCCAGGTGAGAAAAAAAAATAAATTGCCGGCTATTATTTCTTATTTTATGAATACGGAGAAAAAATAGCACCTTAAAATAAGATGATGTCCACATTTAATCCAACTCTCTTAAAACAATTCCGCTTAAAATAAGTGGAATTCGTCTAAATTCTGTTAATTTTAACTGAAATTTTCATTTAAAAAAACCGACAAAAAATAAAAATAAAATTATAGCAGGACTTCAGCCTTAGTTCCAGTTTATCATAGTTATTTCCAACAGTGAAAATGTTTCCTCATAAAAATAAGAGGATTTTCCGCTTAAATTAAGCTTGTTTTTATATGGTCTTTTTTCTCGGAAAATGCCTGTTAGGTGCCGTTTACAAGGTTACCTGCTCACGTGGCATGGACCTAAAGAACTGGGTGTTGGCACAAATTATTCAACACTCTGCACGCCTGCTTTCAAAAATCCGTGTGGTGGTGCTGCGGGCGCCACCGCCGTATCATAGCCGCATCACAGCCGCACCATGTTCAAAAATCACTTATTTGCCAAACCACTGTCGAAGCACAGGTAGATTCTCATACTTGAATTTTATCATGGTGTGGTAAAATTTTCCATGCGGCTGTGCTTCGGCGGTGGTGCGGCGGTGATGCGGAGCGGTGGTGCGACGAAATGTTTCTCTCATTTTTTTCTTTAAAATTTAGTTTCTATTTTACACGGGCTATTGACCAAGATGATTTTTCAAAATAAAAAGTTGGCAACCCTTATTTTAAGTACCCCAAGATTTTTTTTTTTTGTTTTTCCAGGACAAGAGTGACAATAGATGAGGTGGAGAATATGAGGAAGAGACTGTGTAAAGTAGAAGAACGTGCTTTAAAAATCTCCCCGTGTGTAAATCAAGATCTAGGACATTTTTCTTTACTATATCGTTACCCTCTACCTTCTCCTCCTTCCTACCATCATCGCATCGGTTTTTGCTTTTGTTGGATTTTGTTTTTTTTTGTGAACCTATATTTTAGGTCAAGCTGGTAAGCGTGTCTATTTACATGGGGGCACTCAACCGTGCACACACACACACACACACACAATAGCACGCAGCAGTCCATTATCACACAGAGAATGTGTAACGAGAGTGATGCTCCTAAACATCTTCCGTGTGACAGATTCCAGCTGTCACCGTTTTGCCAGGCAATTAGCATGTCCCTGACTTCCTATTTTAAGCTTTGGTCGTCGTCATCGTGTTGTTGTTGTATTGTTGTATGGTCGTTATAGTCGTTTGTCGGATTCTCGTATTCGTATTCGCTTTCGTATCTTTTGTGTCAGGTGGTTTGGGGATAGAGCAAGCGAGCGAGCAATGGAACTGGATGCTGTTGCTATATTGCCCAAACAAAAACATTTATCCTTGATGGAATCCTTTGAAGGATCTCCCGACCTGTTTACAAAAGGCACAGATATACTACAACAGAGGAGAACGCACGACGAGGCACGATAACGCACGACGCAATCCATTCATCATTTTTGGTTATAAAGTTGTTTGGTCCTTTTTTGTTGTTGTTGGCATATATCTAAACCGACTTGCGACGAATTGGATTAGAGCGACATCCTTCCTCACATTCTGTAGTTCTTCCTCCTCTTCTGTGATTCTATACCCTAAATGAAAAACTAAAAAAACAGCAAACACAATTGTGGTAAGTTTTGGCCAAGAAGCAGGTCTACGCAGGATTTTCTACAAAGACCTAAATTGAATTTGCGTTGGACAACAAGGAGAAAGGATAAAACACACATACAGAACACGACGACACAGCTCACGAAACACCACACTGCCACTGACGAATGTGGAGACGAGAAAGAGATTCATCCTTTCAGATGATTCTGATAGATTTGTGGAATTCCATGAGCGTCGTCATCGTCGTCGTACTTCGTCCTTTTCGTCGTCCGTTTGTTGACGTCCACTATATGTGCGTCGTGGTGCGTCGGTTGTGCGTGTGGTGTGTCGAAGGATATATTCAGATCTTTTGGGAGATTAAGTAGAATCAAATTAGGTACACAAACTGTTGTTGTCCTGGGTTGCCTAAGTTGTTGTTTTTGGTTTTCGGTGTTGAAGGTGGAAATATGCCGGCTAGCTGGCTGCGGTGCGGTGTGGTGTGGTTACTTCGGTTGATTGGTCATGTGTGTGCCTGGGATTGACATCAATGCGGTAGCCAGCCCCAGTTATGTGAGTTTGTTCTTGAGGGAGGTTTTTGGGTGTGCGAGGGGGGTAGGTTATATGTGTGATTGTTGATGAGACAGGATAATTACAAATGCAATTTGCGTTGATTTACTGAACTTTCTGAGGCACACTTTGACAGCTTAGGAGGAGAGCAGAGAACATAAAAAGGACGAAAAGTAAGTTAACTCAATGAATAAGAGGCGCAAGAGTTTTTGGTTGACTGCTAAAAGACTAAAATTACATTTTTGTTGTGTGTTTTTGTTTGTACACTAGGGTGTTTGTATTTTAGTTTGTGTGTGTTTGAGCAAGGAGTCATTGAAATTGAAGCAAATAAGTTTGTTTGGATTGTTTGGATTGTTGCTTACGTGTTTTGTGTGTGGGTGACTCAAACAAACATGAGCCACAAAATGTACGTGGCCAACCTAGTATATCGGAAGTTTAAAAGAAAATTATTTCAGACATAGGTAAATATGGGACGGGTGTGCTGATGAATTTGAGGTTTAAGTGATATATTTTTGGTTAAGTAACAATAACAAAAAATGCCGTTTTCTACACCCATCCAAATTCTATACCTACCAAAGAAATAATTAAATGGCAAACTCAATTTTAATACCAAACATCCAGCATGCACAGTTTCTAAAGATACCTACTGGGCTGAGAAATTCAAAATCACTAGAAAGTATGATTATTTTGATTTTATTTTGTCCCGAAAATAAGGATGCTCCTTGGGTCACATATACGCATCTATAAACAACTATGCCGAAAATCAAAACTGACATATTTGACTAGTTTTTATAATACAGAGAATTCTGAAAAGTCCAAAAGTTTCTAGCGTCCACTACACTGAGGGAAAAAACAACTTAAAATGAACGAAAACCACGTTGATTCAACTATTTTTCGGAATGATTTTGCGTTGAAGACGTAGAACATCGTTAGTTCAAAGTGGTTTACTGTTATAAAACATCTTTAAATCAAAGTTGTTTCAACTTAAACAAAAAAAAAACATCAATTTATTAAAAAAGAGGTTGTCTGTAAAGCCGGTTTACAGACGATGGTTTTACGTGATAACGTCGTAAGAAAACAGGTTGTGTGCTTTTAAAATGAGTCAATTGAAGCGTTTATTTATTTCAACAATCATAATTTACAAGAAAAAGCTAAAAAAAATTACCTTTTTACTTGCGATATAGGTACTATATATCAAGTTATGCATTCGTACAAAAAAAAAAAGTTGAGATAACATTTTTCCATGACATTACGATGGTAGACAATGCCAAAAAAGTGGGTCCCGGAAGTCCGTCTGTCCGTCTGTCTGTCAGTCTGTCAGTCTGTCTGTCTGTCTGTCTGTATAAGGAGCTACAGCCTAAACGGATGGACCGATTAATGTCAAACTGGGTATGTAGCGTAATTTGGCGACTCTCCAGAGGGGTTTTTGGAATTAATTTTTTTGGACCAAAAATAACGGTACTTGTCATATACCGATTTTAGTAAAATTGAAATATCTCGAAAACGGCTCCAACGATTTTGTTTAAAAAATTCAAGTGTTAGTTTTAAGCTAAGGTCTATTTTCTAATGAAAAAATTTTTTTTTGAAAATCATTATTAACGGTACCTGTCATAGAACAGTTTTTTTCAAATCCGATTATCTCCGAAACTGCTTATTTGATATCAACGAAACTTTTTGTGAAGAAGCATTTATGTAATTTGAATATAAACCAAAAATAAAATTTCAAAAAAAAATATTTTTGGATTTTTAAAAAAAATTTGAAAATTTTTTTTTGAAAAATCAAATTTTCGAAAACGGGACATTTAATTTTTTTGAAATTTTGTTTTTAAATGTTGATTAGTGATTTCTACAAAATGGCATACCAATTTTATTTTTAAACTTTTTTTCCAAAAAATTATTTATAAAAAATTAGTTTTTTAAAAAACGGCTCTAACGATTTTGAAATTTTTTTTTCTAAAAATGCACCTTAATATATCAATCAAAACTGCATACTTGTTTTGGAGGGCAATTTAATTTCAGATTTTATTTTATTTTTTTTAAAAAACGAATTTTATTTTTTTTACAAATTTCTATATAAAAAGTCTTAAAAATTTAAGCAAATTTAACTCTAAGAGCAAGTTCGTGCGACCCAGTCGTGCATTTTATTTCTTTTCTCATTATATTAATTTTTGTATATTAAAAGCTTACAAAAAAAATTATTCCATTAAAAAGACAAATATTTCTCCTAAATAATAAAACCATTTTTAAATTTTTACAATGCGCCAAAAGTATTAAAATAATTTATTAAAAACAAAATCATTTCTTATGAAAAAAGTGAAAAAATCATTTCCATCACCCAAAAATTCATTTTTTTGATACCACCTGAAAGCTTATTTCTTCAGGTCAAAATATACATATATATATCGGTCTTAACTGTTAGGCATCTCCAAAAAGAGCTAGAGTTTTTTGAAGTCGATCAATTTTCATCAAAAAAAAAGCAAAAAAAAAACATATAATTTTATGTTCTCACGCAATTGAATCATTTTTTTTTAACAACCTGTAAAAAATTTTATATTATGTAAAAGCTTATAATTTTACCTTTCATATGACGTTTCAATCATATTTCTGCAATGCCTGGAAAAAAAGTTAGAATTTTTTAAAGCCAACCATGTCGAAATTCCAAACTGAGATTAAGGTACTTCCCACACTGGTGGCTGTTCATGATCAAAAGATCTCTACAAGTGTTTTGAGGTATTTCGCAAGCTTTTTTAATTTAACATTGTGTAGCTTGTCGTGAATGTACAGTAATGTGTGATATACCAAATGAAAGGTAATATCATTAGGATGCTCAATAAAGTTAAATCAAATCTATATTTGCTTTAGATCAAAAGATAGAACCTGTTTATTTTACCATTATCTCCAAATTGTGACTACAAAATTGATTGAAATTTTGCACAGATATAGTCCTGTCTATTATCTATCAATAATATAAATTTCATTTATTTATCTGTTGAAGAAAAAAAAATTAAAATAAAAAACGGTTAAAAAAGGTAAAAAAAAACTTGGGACAATAAAATAGTTTTTCCCGTTATTCGGTCAAAAACCATTTTGAAATATCAATTTTTTGCACATGTATGCGCACAGTCATAGACTAAATGTTCTATAAGCTTGAGATTTTTTGAATGCTACAAAAAATTAAAACAAATAAAAACTCTCCCAAAAATACATCAAAATAAGTAGGTGTTTTTCAAAAATTCATATTTCGAAACGCAGAGAAAAAATATACCCCTACCTATATAATCACTACTTTGTCAAAGGTCTACCTCATGTTTTAGTTTTAGAAAACCATTAATAGCTCGGTTTTGAAATTTTTTTTCAATACCATTGTCAGTCTTTCAATAAATTTATCTATTGATTCAAAAAAAATTCAACTCTTCACATATTTGCGTTTAGAAAATAGCCAATTTTTTGAAATTTTGTTTTACCCCTATTTACCCAATTAAAAGATGGAATTTTTTAAAATCCTTCAAATGTATTTAACTTTAGGTTATTATCTTTCAAATAAGCTATAGAAGATTTTTTTTTATCTCTAATAGTTTATTTTTAATTTTTAATTGAAATTTTTGCCGCACCGCGAAAGTGCGTGAGTGGAACGGGAGAAAATGGCGTCACTTTTTTGTTAAGGCTGCCACGGTACATCGATTTATAAGACGTTATCACGTCAAAAAAATGAAAATAAAAATGAATATTTTAAAAACTTTAATACTTTTTCTAAAAACAATATTAACTTGAAGGATTTGTTTTAAAAAAAAAAACATAAATACAAAAATTTAAGAACATTATCAAAAATTTTAAGAACTAAAGTAAAATTGATATTCCAGTCTGAAAAAAATATCGATATACACATAATTTTTATTAAAACAAAGTTTCAAGAAAATTCATAATCTGTTTTGAAAAATTATTTTTTTTTTTCAAAAACATTAGTAGTAGAATGCACCTTAGAATACAAAAACATTAGTTGAAGAATACATCGATCCTTCCATGCAAGTCTCAATTTCCATTATCAAAATATGTGCGAAAAAAATACAGCAGTGAAATGAAAAGGTCTGTGAATTCAAGTTACTACAGTCTAAGAGCGCTTAAAATTCACTACAGCTCTTAAACCCTGCTTAAAATGTTTTGCGTTAAAGATAGATATATCAGAATTTATCAGGTTGTGTTAAATTTCTAACAATAGAATGGAAAACGATTTTTCAAACACACCTTGTAGTGGTTTAAACCTTAGCAAAGTCTTTTTAAAGAAAAAGTAAATGGTTGAATGTTTTATACTTTTCTAAAAGTTTAAATTTCGACTTTTCGTAATAGCAATTTTTTAATAGCTATTACTACACTGAACCAAAAAGGTACATAAAATTAATGAATTTGTACATTAAATTAATGTAAAAATTCATGGGAAATGAGCCAATGTACAAATTCATTAAATTTAAGAATCTTTTTATGAACAAATTCATAATGGAATGAATCTTTCTTAAAAATTAAGAATAAGTTCCTAAATTTTAAGAATTCTGTTCATAAACGAATTCGAAAATTTTTGAACATGTTTAAGAAACGTTTCTTAGATTTTAAGAAAAGTTTCTTAGATTTTAAGAAAAGTTTCTTAGATTTTAAGAAAAGTTTCTTAGATTTTAAGAAAAGTTTCTTAAATTTTAAGAAAAGTTTCTTAGATTTTTAGAAAAATTTCTTAGATTTTAAGAAAAGTTTCTTAGATTTTAAGAAAAGTTTCTTTCATTTTAAGAAAAGTTTCTTTCATTTTAAGAAAAGTTTCTTACATTTTAAGATTATTTCTTAAATTTTATGATTTTTTTCATAAATTTCGTAAAAATTAAAATGAAATTTTGCTTAGATTTTATGAAAAAAATCGTAAAAACTATGAATTTTTCTTAAAGTTGTATGATTGTTTTCATAAAATATAATATACTTTTCATTAAAATTTATGCGGTTATTTATATAAATGTATATAATACATTACCATTCCAAGCCTTTAATTTGTTCCTAAAAAATTGTATTCCAAACAAACAAACAAACAAACAAACAGCAAAAGAAAATAACCCAAAATCTAAACAAAAAAAAGAAAATTGTTTTTAAAAATAAAAGAAATTATTAAGTTTAAACGTTATAAAAATGTTTTATTGATCACTATCACAATAAATTTCACTATAAATTGAATTTTTAATTTAATTTTACTTCTTTAATGGATGAATCATCTGGAAAGATAGAAAAAAGTTTGTATTAGTAAAATGAATATGTAGTATTTGGTTTAAAAAAATCGAAATAGCTAGAAGGTTAAATTATCTTATTCTTACCTTATTGTAATCGGCAGCATTAGACTCTGGAGCTGAAAAAAAAACAATACAAAATTGAATAAGTTGGGGAAAGATAAAAATATAAATAATTTAGGTTCCTATGAGAAATGTTGATAATATTAAGTAAAACCAAAATTCAAATATTTAGAGAAATAAAATAAAATGCAACACTTACTAAATTCAATGTTTTGCTTTAGTTTGCAATGACAATTTCAAGTGTACAGGATTTGTTGAGAATCGCATTTAATATGGTTTTTATTTTGTGTTGATTTTTCCCCCTTTGCCGGTCCAAAGTTGAAGATTACGTACGTGCCTCCGTATTTCACAAAAATATCAAATTACGATTTTCAATTTTAAAATATGCATCTATAACAAAAAAAATAAAATATATTTAATAAATAAAAGAAAGCAATTTTTAACGTTATATATGTTTTTATACTTATCTGAGTATATGGGAAAGAGGCAACAGGAACCAACAATATTTTACACTGTTGAAATGTTCTTATACTCTTCAAAATTGTCTAAGTGGTTAAAATGCTTAACACTACAAACAATTATTGTCTTTTATTCACAAATTTTTATAACTTGTTTCGGCAACGACCGTCCACTTTGAACATCAGATTATAAATTAAATCCTCAAAGAAATCTTTCTAAGGCATAGATTTAGAACAACAGTTATTATTTTCTAGATTAATGAAAAAGTACATAGACTTTAAGAAAATATACTTAAACACTCAAAACGTAAGAATTTTTTCATTAATTATATGTATACTTTCATAATATTTAATGAATTAATTCTTAAATTTTGGAAAAATATGAATTTCGAACATAAAAAGTATGAACAGATTCTTAAATTTTAAGAATAAGTTCTTAATACCGAATACAGGATAACGGTAAAATATTCCTTGTTTTTCGATTAATGAATAAATACATGCATTTTAAGAAAAAATACATTCATTTTAAGAAAAAAATACATTCATTTTAAGAAAAAATACTTAAAACACAAAATTCATGAACTTCCTACAAATGTAATTTTGAACATAGATTTTTTTTCAATTTTAGAAGGGAAAAAGTCAATTTTAAAAATTATTTTAACTCAAAATACAACTGAATGGAAAATAATAGTGAATTTCATTCATAAAATTATGAATTTTCATATATTCTTTTCAATATATTCTTTCAAATTAGAGCTAGAAGTTTATGAATTAATTCATAAACTTTGGCATTCGTTCATAAAAAAATTCATAAAAATATTTTCCATAGGAAAATTTTTATGAAAACTGATTCTTAAATTTTATGAATCTTTCTTAAAACTAAACTTTTTTTTTAAGAATTTGTGCTTAAATTTAATGAATTTTTCTTAAAAATGTATGAATTTTGGTTTATGAACGAGATTCATAGTTTTTAAGAATAATACTTTTTTCAGTGTATAGCTATTAGCATGGTAACGAAGGTATTTCTTATTGTAATTGCAAAGCAATAACAAATAGTTATACAAATTATAATTGTTCAGCCAATTTAACGTTAAAATATTCACTTTTATATTTACGATCTAAAAATTCAAGGAAATAATAATTTAAATATTGACTAAACCTTCGAGTAAAAATATCCTCCAATCTGAAAGTCATTAAAAACCAAAATAAACGTATCCATTAACTGATGTACTTGAACATATACAACATGCGCACAATAGCGTGTCCAATAATTGCCAATTTAATTGAGACCTCAACATCAACATAAGGTAATTTACTTTTTAAGCTGCATTGTATTGTAAAAAAAAAATGAATTAAATTTTCCATGAAAAATTTGTCGCTATAATTTTTTTTTTATTAAACGAAAGGAAAGTATAAAAGAATGCTATAACTCTTATCTATCTACTGGCAGATTATTCGAAGCAATAGCATGAAATTGTGACAGAATGTCGTAGTCTTCGTCGTCGTCGTCACATATCGTTGCGGTCTAGTGAAAAGAAACTGTGTTTTCAGCTGATGATGGTTTTGATATTGCATTGCAACATCTTTTTTTGTTTCTCTCCTTCTACGGAATATGAGATGCCTCAAATAATTGGACCTTAAAACGATTTTTCTTTTAATTTTTAGTTTTCTTTTGTATAATCAACATAATCTGCTTGCATCATGTGAATGTTGTTGGATAGCAAAGACTTTGTGGATCTTGTATCTAAAGCAAAATGTTTCATGTTTTGATAGTTTCACAATATCTTAAAGAAGCGGGATCGGAATGCCATCCAAGCATGCCACAATGGAATAAAGATCCCAAACACATTTCCTCTCGTGTGTCTTTAACTATTTTTTGTTGTTATTTTCTGTGATATTACAAGGTAACGTAGGTGGTTGGTAGTGGCTTGACAATGTTGAACAAAAAAAAAAAGACGTTTCACATGGTTGCCGCAGCATGAAAGGTGCACTTACTTATAACGGGGCCTATGCCATAGCTGACAGATCACTCACCTATGGTGATGAAAAGAAAAATGAGAAATTTAAGATTCCGGAGAGATTGGGTATGACTTGCATGCAAAAATGAAAGATTTTTCTTCGCCGTCGTGCAACATAAAACCGATGCAAGTTTCTGCGGAAGAACCGTTTCAATGCATGTTCCGCTCATTAAATCGATTGCATTGTCTTAAAATATCAACTTGAAGGTATTAAAATGCGGAAGCAATTTCATTTTAGTGATGTAATTCGTAGATATCCTAGCATAGAGCACCACCAGAGGTCCCCTTTTGTTTTATAAATACCCAACTCTATGTCTTCTAGAAGCTATTTCTGTCTTATGTTAAGAAACTTAGAAGTTAAAGGTCCTCAAAGGACATGTTCAATGTATCCTTTTCATTACCAAATATTTGAATCACTATTTTTCATAGTCAAAGAAATTTTCTAAAACTGGAAATTCCAACTTAAGCCTTCCAAAATTCTCCATAGCTTCATATATTAATTAATTCACATCAAATACACACACACACACATTTGATGACATTAAGAACAGAAAACTTCCTTTTTGTGCCAACCCAAACCCACCTGTCAGCATTGACCTAGTTTCCAAGGTAATATTGTATGTTTTGAAAATATTTAAATACCCCATATGGGGACTGCTGCTGAGGTAATCCTCTTCTTTTCTTCTTGTGTGTTCCAAAAAAATGGTTTGCGAACAATAGGGGACGACTCTCTTTGCGAGAGATCCTTTTTTTGTGTGTTTTGTACATTTTAGATTTTTGGCCTACTTATACATATTTTAACCCGCATTCACAACCAGGCCCATCATCATGAATAAAATTATTATGTTTTTTTGTTCTTTTTTTTTGTATTTTTATTTTTGTCTCGAGTCCATAAAGTATGTGGGAGCCTTTTTGCGTTTCAAAGGATATAAAACATGCCAAATAAAAAAAAAAAAAAAGTGAAAGAAAAACATCATAAAAGTTTTCATGTCTGCAATAAGTTTCAATGTCAGTTTTGTGTATTTTTTTTTATATATGACGACGCGACGTATAGGTTGGAGTATAGAAAAAAAAAAAATAAAGTATTAATGTAGAAGACACAGTCACTTTGAGTAAAAATAGACAATTTCATTCAAACAAAGATAAAAATGTTAAACAAAAAGAAAATTAACAGGAAAAAATGATTTTCATAGGGGCTTTTTTGAGGTTAGAAAAATATATGAAACCATGTTAAAAACTTTCTTTAGAGAAACCAAATTTTTAAACGATTGCTACTTTTTGGAAACTTTAAAGCACTTTGTCTGAGATGGTATTAAAATATTTGTATAGTGTGAGAGTCAAACAAAATTTCGATTTTTCAGTGGTTGTCGAGAGGCTGTGTATAAGTATATATGTATGTAATTGACGGTACTAAAAATTCAGAAAATTGTTCATTGAAAATATTTTGAAAAACAATTTAACTAGTTCGATTTTCAAAAAAATTACAAATACGTATTTTATTTCTTGTTTTTTCAGTGCACCCTCCAGGAAATTTTTTTCTGAGCTTTATCATTTTTATGATTCATAAGAATTTATTTGAATTTAAAGAAAAAATGGCATTTCTGTCGTCGTCGTTTTCAAGGAAATGTGGCTTAAGTCGAAATTTGTCATTTTTTAGTTAAGAGCACAGAACTGATAAAAAAACGCAAGTTTTCTGTGTAATCAGCGCTTTTCTACTTCTTCTAACTCCCACGTGGCCGTTATCGTAGATAGGATTGGTTTTGTGTTTTCGGAAAGTTAAGAAAATGTCACATAAAAAAAAGAGCAACCTGATAAGATTTTTTCATCATTTCGGCTTTTTTGTCGTATTAAACTGTTCGTAAGTCCGGTTCTGTAACTGATTTAAAAGTATGAATTTAAATAAGTGTTTGAAGTGAAAACTTCTTTAGTATCGTAGTGATTTGAAACAAGAAAAAGCGACAGGAAGAATCAATTGATTATAACTTATTTGTTTTAACAGATATATGAATGAAATTCATACGGTCGATAGGTAATTAAATAAACTATAATTTTCCAAAATTTCAATAATTTAAATATTCAAATGGTAAAAAGATGTTCTTTTTCCAAAAACGTTATATCTTTTGATCTAGAGCAAATATAAATTGTATTTAACTTTAATACGCATGCTGATAATATTACCTTTCATTTGATATATTGCACATAACGGTACGTGATCTACAAGTTACACACTCTCAAACTGAAAAACTTGAAAAATATCTCAAAACACCTGTGGAGATTTGTTGCCGATGACCAGCCACCAGTTTGAAATTTCGACATGGTTGGCTTTAAAAAATTCTTCCTTTTTTTGTAGGCATGGTAGAAATGTGATTGAATAGTCATATAAAAGGTGAAATAATAAGCTTTAAGATGATATAAAATTTATTATAGGTTGTCATATAAAAAATATGGATTAAAAGGTGATGGAATAAAAAAAAGATAGATTTTTTAAGGTTAACGTGTGAATTGCACACATGATTTTTTTTTATGTTTTTCGTATATACTAGAAAAATCAAATTTTTTGTATCTTTTTCGTTTTTAAATAAATAAAATTGACTTAAAATAATATAATATTTTTATAATTTTAGTTTTTGTCTTTTAATATTGTGCAAAACGGCAATTTTTCCATAGAGTCAGAAAAGAACAATTTCGAAAATAGTTCTATTTTTTTCGAAAAACTCCAAACTATTTTTTTTTTTTAATATTGCGTTTTCTATAAAACTTAGTATACCATCTCATAGCAAAAAAAAAAGCAATTTTTTCAGTGTATATAACTTTTCAGTTTTGTTTTTTATTGAAAACGAAAATCATTTTTTAATTATTAAAAAAACTTTAAATGTCTCTCCTGAAAATTATCAAATTCCGACTTATGCCACTTTGCCTTGAAAGCGATGATGTGATCTGCAAGTCCTTCTATCTTTCTGTATAAGGAGCTTCTGGATTCGTTGCTCTTTTGAAAAACTGTCATAACTCAAAAATCTCAAAAGCTGTTTTAAATTTCCAAGTTTGTCAATTTTCCATACTATTTTCATAAATTGGAGATAAAGAATCAGCTGTGTGATAGGATGCAAATCCTTTTTATTTTTACTGAGTTTACAAAAATTAAGAATGAATTTTTTAAAGTTTATTGGCGTTAATAACTCAAAAACCAGAGTTTTTGAGTTATTCCGCTTTTCTTAAACCGCGATGATATGTACCTAGTAGTTTTAAGAAATAATCCAAAGAGGTTTTTTAAATAAAGGTATGTGGCATATACCACAAAAAAGTAAAAAAATTCTCTAAACGGCTTTTTTAAATAAAGTCAGGAGCTAATTTGTCTATGTCTCATGTCTATCTTTTGATGGAAAAAGTTTTTTTTCCAAAAATCATTATAGCTATATTAGGTACCCGTCATAGTTTTTTAAGTTTATGCATTTCTCTCAAAGGAATGATTTAATTTCATATGATTTTTTTTTTTACAAAACCATTTCACTTTAATATAGATAAATCAAAAATAAAATTTTTGAAAAAAATAAATTTTCTTAGATGTTAAAAAAAGTTCAAATTCATACATATAAAAATATATCAATGTATATGAATAGCTTTACCAAAGTTCGTGCTACCCAGATTTTTGTATTTTTTAACATTTTATATTTACCATTAAAATGAAATCGTTTTTTGAATTTATTTTTTAAAATTTTGTAAAAAAAAAAATTAAAAACGCAAGTTGAAATGTCTGACCATAAATTTTAAATAAAATTAGTTGATCCGTTAACGAAATTTAAACGAATACTATGTTTTTACTTGCTTTTTGACAAATAAAAAAAACTTTTGTTTATCCTTAGCAATCATTTGTTGTTGTTAAGCGTGCAAAATTATACTGAGCTAAGTACTGAGTAAAAAAAAACCATGTGTGCAATTCACACGTGGTAGAAGTGAAATCTTAATAAATCATTTTTCTCGAAAATAAAAGAAAAAATCTATGTTTCTTGTATTCCATCACCTTTTAATGCATTTTTTTATATTACAAATTATTATAAATTTTACATCATCTGAAGCTTATTATTTCACTTTTTATATGACGCTTCAATCATATTTCTACCATGCCTACAAAAAAAGTAAGAATTTTTTAAAGCCAACCACATCGAAATTTCAAACTGAGATTACGGTACTTCGTACACTGATGGCTGGTCATCGGCAACATTGTGTAACTTGTAGAGCATGTACTGTTATGTGTGATATATCAAATGAAAGGTTAATGTTATTAGCATGCGTATTAAAGATAAATCAAATTTGTATGTGCTCTAGATCAAAAGATATAACGTGTTTAGAAAAAGAACATTTTTTCACTTTTATATCAAAATTTTATTTTTCTCATACAAGCAGGGACCAGGACTCTACCTTAATGTACGTTTAATTTTGGTTCTCAATTTCTGCAATTTCTTATGAATCAAGCTTTCCGTATTTTTGTTTCTAACTTTTTTTCAAAAACAGCTATTCAAGGTAAATTTTGAGTTTATACAACATCAAAAAATAAAGCTTAAAGTGTATAATATTTTTCTTAAACCAATATTCTCTTTTCGATAATCCAAATGGTTTTATTGCTTGAATATGAAAATTGTTAACTATTCTAGCTTAACCGGTAAAATCCAATATTACCATTTACGTTTTGTTTTCAAAATCTATGTAAATATTAAAAAACAAAAACAACAATCAATCCAATATCTGTATTATACCTTTTCTTGTTTAAATATAGACTCTTTTCTGTATAGGTACTCTGTTTCATATCCAAGGGGCATTTTTCAAATTTCCGTTACTCATAAATTTCCATTTGAAAATCTATAAACTTTCTCTTCCACCTTTTCACATCTCTTCCATCACACATCTATAACAGAGAAGCTTTTAAAAAAACAATAAAAAATCCAACAAAAAAAAATATATAACATTCCGAAAGGGAAAACATCTGCCTATTTGCACATAACTCAACCGAAAGGTTTTCTTTGTATTTTTGGCTCCGCTTCGACAAACGAATATGGAAAACTCTTGACGGTGTGGTGTCCAATTCTGGTATAGGTGCTGCCATGTTGCCTACATACAACAGAGCTATACAATAGAGTCTATATCGGTTTTTTGGGTATACCTATTCCCATTCTGGTGTATAACATTTTCATTCTCAGGGGCTGCTGACCCGTTATTGTTTATTGCACAATTCGGGAAATTTACACACGTTATATGTACACGAAGCAGCAGCATTGTTGGTTTGGCAACTTGATTGTTGGGAACCTGCATAGTGGTGAACCGGAGACGTCGAATGGTACAACCGAAAACGAAACGAAACTAAGAATATAAATTGGTATTGCCGGCAGCGATTGCTTCTTGGTCGGTTGGACAATTCGATTCGAAGAGCCCTGAGCTTTTGCAAAAAAACTGATGCTGCCTTATGGCCACCTGCAGGACTAGAGACTAGACCAGGGTCTCTGTACATGTCGAATCGATCTGACTCATTTTTCATCTGACGAGAAAGCCGATGAAACTGCGGTATAAGTGACTGGGAATTCAACATAAAGTCCTGGAGAACTATGGCAAACTGGACATTGAAGTAGCAATATAGGGTGAAAGGGGGTAAAGATTGTGTATATGATGGTTAACGGGGTGGTAATCTGTGTGAAAGACACATTGCAGACTTCAAGGAGTGCATAGTTTATGGTTGCTGCCAAAAAGTGAACTTAACATCCTTGGCAAAGCCCCCCTCTTTCGTCTTCATATAAATGTGTGGGGACCTATACCTTACGTGTACGTTCTCACTCTCATCTCTGTCCACTGACTTTGGTTACCGCACACACACTCTCTTAGGTATACGAGTTTATGATTTAGAGATGCTCCCTGCATTATTTAATTTAGCATGGAGCATTGAGGTAAACAGCTTATGTTTCAAATGGTTTCAAAGGGTCGTTACACAAAGGGGTCCAAAAGTGGGTAACCAAATTCTCAGGATTCTCGATTTATCTAAAATTCTATTACTTTTTTCATCAAAAGTACTCAAAGAATACTTTTGAACAAATTATTACATTTGGTTCAGAAGTGGGATATTTTTGATTTTTTTTCCTAGGTCTAAAGAGGGTCTGAAAAATCGACTCTGTACCACTTTCGGGAAAATTTTTTCGAAAAATTTGGTAACAATTGGCTCAGAAATGGTATTTATTACTACAATTGGATCACAATATATTCTTAAAAAAAGGTCCGGAAAATCAAGCTACCTTAATACTTTTAAAGATGACAGGCACTAAAATTATATCACCTAACTCAGAAATGGGTAATTTTTAATCTTTTTCTTAATTCTAATGAAGGTTTCTAAAGAAGGTCTTAAAAAATAGGTTCCGTACTACTTTAACGAGCAATGGCATTTTTAACTTCATTTATTTCAAAAGTAGGATATCCTTAAAAAAAATTCTTAGAATGCCCAGAAATCAAGCTACCTAAAATACTTTCAAAGGAAATGGTAAAGGAGTTACGAATAACAGAGTTACGCGCGACAGAGTTACGGCCGTTAAAGTTACGCGAAACAGAAGTTACGAAAAACTAGAGTTACGAATTCTAAATTTATGTTAAGCTATGACATGTGATTTTTGGGTTGGCAACAATTGCGAGGAACGATATGGAATTATGGAAACATAAATAAGAGAATATCGATACGTAGGTGCATGGTGCAATATTAGTGGGACAAATAAGAAGTTAATTTCAATTATGTCCCCCAACCTTACATAAGTATACTTATGTTTTTTTTTCTATTTCAACGTTTTTGCGATCTTCTCAAAAAAAAAAAACAAAACCATCAAAATTTTACAAGATTAAATAACACCCATTTTCGCTTTACTCATTTAGTTCTGACCAATGAGAAAAATGTAAATCTCTTGTTTGGATTTCCATAATTCCATATCGTTCCTCGCAATTGTTGCCAACCCAAAAATCACATGTCATAGCTTAACATAACTTTAGAATTCGTAACTCTAGTTTTTCGTAACTTCGGTTTCGCGTAACTTTGACGCTCGTAACTCTGTCGCCCATAACTCTGTCGCCCGTAACTCTGGTATTCGTAACTTCGTCGGTTTCCCCTTTCAAAGATGATAAAAAAATCATATCCTCTGGCTCAGAAGTGGGATATTTTTGCTACATTTGTATCAGAAGTGAGATAGCCCCGAATATCTTGAACCAAACTTAGAAAAACTAGTTTAAGTACGTTTGCTTTAGTGGTTAGGCAATACTAAATTAATAAAGGACTATTTGATAAAGCTTCTCAAAGACTTTTCAGAGGGGAGATGATGAAGTTTTGATAAGAAGTGGGATATTTTTGAATGAAAAATCGACTCAGAAATGTTATTTTTTACTAAAATTGGATCAGAAGTGGGATATCCTTAAAAAAAAAATGTTTAAGGTCTTAAGGAGGTCCGGAAAAATAAGCTAATAATATCCTCTAAACTACTTCAAAAAAGGATTAAAAAAGAAAAATTGATACCACCTGGCTCAGAAGTGGGATATTTTTGGTACATTTGGATCAGAAGTGGGATAACTTCGAACATCTTGAACCAAAAATAGAAAAACTAGGTTAAATATGTTTTCTTTTTGGGGGAAGCACTACTTTATTCGCAAGGAACAACAGAAAAATCTTCTCAAACACCTTTCAGAGAGGAAATGATAAA
Source organism: Episyrphus balteatus (assembly GCF_945859705.1). Classification (NCBI taxonomy): domain Eukaryota; kingdom Metazoa; phylum Arthropoda; class Insecta; order Diptera; family Syrphidae; genus Episyrphus; species Episyrphus balteatus. Next base: position 9,243,155 of record NC_079134.1, on the reverse strand, counting down.
ATTTGGATCAGAAGTGGGCCCATTTTTAATACCAAAGTTTTTTATACAGTTTAAAAACGAAAAAACTTCCTTCCACTGACCACAACCACTGTCAGATTTGGTACCTACCTGAAAGTAGTACGTTACCATTCGAGCCAGAGGTACATTCTAAGCCCGTTATACATTTTGTGTTTTCTATTTTGAGGTACCTACAGTGAACTATACTATAATCCTATTTTCTGCTTTTAGGGAAAAAACACAGGCACACAAACGATACACAGGTACCTTTGCTACTTGTAACACAGAACCCCCACCCAAACCACCCCGTAAAAACGTTAGGCAATGAGTTTTATGGTTAAATCAGAACAAATTTAGGGGAAAATTTTCTGCATGTTTTTCTAGAAGAAGAAGGGCGAAGTGTGTTCTTCTCTATGTTGTGCCCGTCCGTTCATTTATTCCCATTCATTCGTTCGTTCGTTAGGTCTTCGATGAAACGATAAATTCCTTTGCACCCCTAAGGTAACGTGTACGTAGAGTGCAACAATCATTGTCAGGAAAGAGAAGGAGTAGCTAGTAAAAAAGGACTATAGGGAATTTTGGTTATCTGCTACGAACAGCTCCCTTTCAGTTGGATGATTTCAAAGGCGAAACAGGTGTTGCTGTTCAGAAAGCCAACAGGGACATAACTTATATCGTATAAAAAAAAGCGGATAGAGGACATTTGGCATTGATGGAATACCTTCCAACATACATATTAACTACCTGAATGGGTGCCTTTTGGGGAAAGGGATATAAAATTTAAATTTTCTGATTCTTTTAAAAGTTAGGTTTTTTTGTTTGATTTTTATTTTGAATTTCAAATGACCACGACAAAACCACAAATACACACACACACACTCACAATTATTCCTCTTTGAAAGTCATCGGCAATGGTACTATATTTGCTCGTTGTGACTGTGTTGTATCGACGACCGACGGTCGTCTGTCCATTTCGTTTGTCGGTCCTTCTGTTTAATATGTACTCGTACTCGTCCCTGGAAATCCGCGAGTAATGAAGGACTCTTCGGATTTGTATAGCCATGTGTGTGGTCTGCGGGTTCTAATTGAATTAAGGGTATTTACGCTGTGCCGCCAAGCCACAGTAGTTGCCAATTAAATGCGAATACAATTACATTGGTAGATTGTCGATGGAGGTTATCCCCAAAGGGGGAATTGTATATATGAATGGAGTGTGCATCGCGGGTGGCTGCTATAAGAACATTACATTATGGGGCTTTTAGAGAGGTGGTTTATAAATTCTAGAGAGGGAATATCCTTATGGTGGTATGGTTAATGGTTATGGTGATGGGGAGTGCGGTGGGTTATGGTACGTTAATTTTTGTTAAGCAACGTCTGCGGCTATTTGTGATTGTGATTTCTATATCGGAGAAAACAATGAAAATGCCATCATAATTATTCGCATCAAAAATTCTAATTGTGGGGAATAAGGATTTTGTAGATATAATAGAATCCTAGTTGGACGTTGGACTTTCAATTGAAATTTTTGAATAACTTTCTTCACGTAAATAATGCCTCATGAGATAAAAGGTTATAATATTAAGTATGTACTTTTTGATGAAAAAACAAGGGAAAACCAATGAATATGAATAAAGATTTAAATTTATTTGTCTGACCGAAAAGAGCTATGAGTTAAAAAAAATAAAATGCACGAATGGGTCGCACGAAATTGCTCTTGGAGTTCAAGTTGCTTAAATTTTAAAACTTTTTACATAGAAACTTTTAAAAATGTATAGCTATATTAAAACAAAAGAAAAAAAAATTAAAAAAAAACATAAAATTCGTTTTTCAAAGGAATAAAACAGCATCTGAAATCAAATTGCTCTCCAAAATTAGTATGCAGTTTTATGTGATATATTAAAATGCATTTTTAGAAAAAAAATTTTTTAAATCTTTAGAGCCGTTTAAAAAAAAAACTAATTTTTTTATATATACCTATACCTATATTAATTAATAATTAAGTATATTAAAGTTTGGTTTTGTGTACGTTCGCTAACCGGCCACACCGGCTGACTTATTTTCTTAATTTTTTGTTTAAACAAAGAAGCATAAAAGGAGAAGGTTTAAGGCAAAAAAATTTAAGATCCTATAGGGTAAATATGTTACCCCTATTTTCCCTATAAAATCTTAAATTTTTTTGCCTTAAACCTTCTCCTCATTGAAAAAAGAGGCTATTTTCTAAACGGTAAGTCGTAAAGAGTTGACTTTTTTTTAAATGATAGACAAATTTATTCAATAGTTAAAAAAGGTATTGAAAAAATTCAAAAAAATTTCAGAACCAAGTTGTGAAGGTTTTTTTGCAGTCGACAAAAGTCTAATTTACACACCGAAAAAAAAAACCAATATCAATTTAACATTTTTTAAATATCAAATTAACAATTTTTAAATATCAGCCAAAAATGCTCTATAAAATGTGTTTTATGATATTTAAAATGTTAAAACAACATTTTTATTATCAGGATGATATTTAAATGTCACATTTTGGAAATTTTTTATGATATTTTATTATGATTTTTTCATATCAATTTCTCATTCCAAATTATTGAAAAATATTAAATACAAAATTCTTGATGTGTACTAATTTAAAGGCGCTTTGTGTTTTTTCGAAGTAAAATGTATGATTTACTGAGAAAATTTGATCGGCACTAAGATTTTACTTCACATAGTTTGGGAGAAAATTACAAAACAATTATATCACCTATAATAGAAAAAATAATATCATTACTATTTTATAAAGAATATTCCCTTTCAGTAATGTTTTGAAAAAAGAAAGAAAATTCTTAAAATATTAAAAATAATAAAAAAGAAAAGGAAAGAAATAGGTTTCATTATAATAAACTAAAACGTAAAATCTAGTCCACATTGATATTTTAATTGTCAAAGTGAAATTTTCAATATCCACTTCAACTTAAAAAAATGTCAAAATGATATTTTAATTGTCAAAGTGAAATTTTCACTATCCCACCTGAAATTAAAAAATGTCAAAATGATATGATAAAATATCAAAATTGATATTTTAATTGTTGGACGACTTTTGTCACTGAAAAATGTTATTTTGATAGCTGTTATTATCAAATTTTTTTTTCGGTGCAGGTACGCAAAATTTTGCACAGAAATTTGAGTTACACCATTAGAAAGATATAAAAAAAAAATTAGGGGTCTAATACGGATTTTTTTCATTTGCCCTGTATTTTGAAATACAAAATTTTGAAAAACAACTAATTTTTAGGGACATTTTTGAGTAGTCTTTTATTTTTTTGGAATTTTTAAAAGTCTGCAAAAAATCTCAAACTTATAGGAAATATAGCTTTTAATCATGCGCATGAGTATTTGTCATAGGCCACTTTTGCTAAAAGTTTAAAAGTAAATATTTTTAAACTCATTTTATGAACTTTTCAAGTTTTGATCCTCTTTATCGTTTGAAAATTAACTAATTACAGAGTCGAAAATTAGAGATAAATACAAGAAATGGCGGAACGAAGTCCGCCGGGTCAGCTAGTTTTTTTATAAATACATTCCAAAATAAAAGTTTTAAATTAAAAATTTTAACGCCATTTTGAAGATATCACTAATCAACATCTAAAACCAAAAATTAAAAAAAAAATCAATAGGTATGAGGTTTTCGAAAATTCGATTTTTCAAAACAAAAAAAAAATTTTTTCAAAATATTATTTTTGGCTTAAATTAAAATTATATAAATGCTTTTTGACAAAAAATTTAGTTGAAATCGAATTAGTAGTTTCAGAGAAAATTGGATTAAAAAAAACTATGGCAGGTACCTACCGTAAATAATGATTTTCAATAAGAAAAAATTTCATCAAAAGATAGACTTTGTCTTAAAACTTACATTTGATTTTTTTTTAACATAATCGTTGTAGCCGTTTTCGATAATTTCAACTTAACTTGGTATATGAAAAGTACCGTTATTTTCGGTAAAAAAAAAATAATAAATTTTAAAAACCCATCTGGAGAGTCGCCAACTAACGCTACGTACCAAGTTTGACATTAATCGGTCCATCCATTTACCTAAGCTGTAGGTTCGTATACAGACTGACAGCCGGGACCCACTTTTTTGGCATTCTCTATCATTGAAATGTCATGTCTGATTGCACTGGTCTGCAAGGAAATGCTCCTTTAAATAAAGCTATACTTTTCTAAAGGATTTTTGTTTGCTGATTCCGAATCCGAAGTCAGAATTTACCTAGCACGTCACGTTTTTTATATATTTCCGTTAGAAAATCTCAAAAACCCATTTTTTTTTTTCTGTTTTAGAAGAAATATTTTGGCATAAAGTAATCTTTTTCAATTAATATTGTTACGGTTTATGAAAGAACATATTTTTTTCTTTTAAATTCAGTTTCAATCTCCTCAATATAACTTTTCTTCTCCGAGACATCTTAATTTGAGTAAGTTTAGTAGGTTTGGCATATCTTACCATGAAGAAAATGATTTGTACAAATTAATACATATATATTTCTCCCTACAACAAAAGTATACTTTTCTAATGGACTTTAGGTGCTGATTTTAAATCCGAGCTCAAAAAAATTCGGTCAACTCTGGTTTTTAAGATATAGTAGTTTTTTTGAGATTTTCTAAAAAAAAAAAAACTTGGTTTTGTGATACTTTAATGCAAATATCTCAAAATCCTGACATAGAATTTTTTTGACTTTGGATTCTAACTCAGCACATCAAAAACTAAATCTGAAGCTTTACAAGGCAGTTTATCGAATGGTTTATTACAAATAAGATATTTCTAAATAGAAAAATAGTATATAAAATTACAAAACACTTACAAATTTTGTTTAATTTATTTTATTATGGTATTCTTTACATGTTTGAATTTTTAAATATAGTGGGCGTTGATATTTTATATTTCCCTTAATTAAGGTGTTTTTGTGCATGTAGAATTTACTAAAATGTGAAGGATTTTGATATTTCTGCTTTTTTTTGTCTATCAGTATTTTAAAATATGAGTAAACATTAATGTAAAAGGACATATTTGGTGTCAATAGATAGGTCATATTATAAGGAATAAGTTTATTAAAATTGACCTCAATGCGACAAATAGTTTTAATTTTATACAAGTTCAAATGAATCTAAAAGGGTGATTTTTTAGAAACTACCCACATTTTTCAAAAATCATTTTTACAAAAATGATACCTGATAGAATTTTTCTGAAACCAGATTTAGATTAGGTAAAGAAAGTCTAATCTTTCATAATATCAAAAAATTATTTGAAGGAGAAAAAAAAATTAATTTTGCAGACCAGTGTTGTTATCACAACTTTTTTTTTTGTACGAATGCATATAGTAGGTACCTATTTCGCAAGTAAAAATGTGACTTTTGTTGATCAACACTTTCAACATACATTCCAAATCGACTTAATGAGCAGTTAAACATTTCCAAATTTATTCTAACTTACTGAGCCCACACATCAATTGAACCAGTTTTTGGATAGGTTTAGATAACTATTCATTATGTCGATTTGGAACGTATGTTGAACGTGTTGATTAACCTAGTGTGGATCCAGCTTAAGGGCTGACGCGGTGTCAAATTGAAACATTCCATGAAATAAAGTTGTGAGGGAACTTGAAAATTTTTATGAAGCTTGGATTTTCCTTATAATATTGTAATAAGCTAGTTTAAGTGTTGTTTATTAAAATTCTTTATTAATAAAATTTGTAACTCCCTCCAACTCTATGTTTACCTTTCTTTCTTAACTTTCCCTTCACTTAAAAGACTTTATTTCTTCGGAACAAGTTCACCTAGAAAACCCCTAGTTCCATTCAAGTCATTGCATGTTTGTTAATCCTCTCCTTTTCTGATTCTGCAATTTCTTTCCATTTCTTATCGTTTATCCTGCATCTTAATTTTTTTGCTGCTCCTCACGAAAGTAGTCGTCTCTACAAAAGTCCTTAACTCATCTTGGAATCTTTCTTTACCTTTATACCACTTCATCCGTCCTTATTTATACCGCATCCTCTATCCGTTGACATTCACAATTTATTAGCATGCATCAGTTTGCTGGCATCAGCAAACATGCACCAACTTCAGCCCAATCAAGAATTTCTTATTAGTACACACATATGAACAAGTTGGTATAACACACGGGGTCATGATGGAAGGGTATAGGCAAGATGGTTGGTTTATAGCCCCCATCAGTTAAGCCTATTTTATACTGTTTATTTTTCACCCCCCACCCGCCACTCTAGGGTTGAAAAGAATAATGAAAACATACCACCACCGAACCGCATCCAAACTAGACCCAGGACAACCACCTTATATTTCTTATCGGGCCTTAATAATTGTCCTAAGAGGTTTATAAAGGGCTTAGAGAATAGAACGAGTATGGGCTTTATTTTTTTTTTTTTTTTTTTGTGTGTTAGTTGTGGAACTGAATGAAATGCATTAAGCTCACGTGTAAACAAACGCAATTTGTTTACACGTTTCAGAACGCGTCAACGTTGAGTGGTGTGTGCCAGCAACGTGTCAGCTAAAAAGCCAACGTCGCACGGGGGCCCAAACTGATAAACATCGTATAAAATTGTGTTGTGTGGAGTTTGTTGGATGGATAGTGAGGTAGGAGAAGGGAAGAAATATTATGTATGTTGTCGTGTTTGTATGCATTAAGGACTTGAGTTTGGTCTTCCAGGCTTCAGGGTTTAACTTTTTTTTAATAGAAAAATGATGGTGAGGTCTATTGTGAAATAAATGAGGAAATTTCTTGACGAATAGAATAGAGGGTAACTTAACTATTATACACTAACGATGAGTTTTAGTTGTGCGACGGAGGACAAAAGGAAATCCCTTTTATTCTATCTTCTTAGAAACAAGGCATAAGTTAATGGCAAAATATGCGTAAGGAGGCTGAAATACTTCGTAATAATGATAGAGTGGCTGAAAGAACTTTATGACATTCTAGATACTTCAAGCCTTCTTATTATTTTATAGTAATAAACTTGTATACTTTAGAAGGTTCAGGTGTAAGTCTTGTAAGGGTTGGGTATGTTTAAGAACTAGGTGTCAACTACCTCTGTTGAAATAAAGGTTTAAGCGAGTTTAAAATCACTCCAGCTTTTATTTATAAGCTTATTTGCGGTTAAGCAGTGTTTAGTTTGTTGTTTCAGGATCTTTGAAAAATCAACCCTGGTTTAAAGAAAAAATATCCATTTAACAGAAATGTACCTTAAACGAAATGAAAAATGTTGTTAAACTTTATTAACTCTTGGCAACTTTTTCGTTCAGGTTTTCTGGTCTAAATACATAAAAACAAAACACATACAAAAATATAAAAAATATAAACCGGAAGCCAGCATCAATTTTTACAACTCGCTGAGTTTTTCGGTGGAAATGTGTCGCGTCATTGTTTCATAATTAAATCAAAATCAACAATTTGCTGACTAAAAGCTATAAATGAAGCTACATAACATTCACAGTACTGTAGGGATAACAGTGAGTCGAAAACCAACAACCCTCTAGACCCGTAGTAGACTTTTATACATCTCGCCATTTTATATATCGCCAACAGAGAAGAAAAAATCGTTCCCGTTTGACACGCCTGAGCTCATGCAACAATAAATAAACAAACAAAACGAAAAAAAAAGAACGTAGGTAAAGTGTATAAACCCGTGTGAACGCGTTGACGGTGATGGCTGTTGGCAAAATTTTTGTGCAGGTACGAGGATATCGTTTCTTTTTTTTTCGTATAACCGTTACACACACTATTTCTTTATGTACCTTGACGCTGAATTCATAAATATTTACGGGATATCGTGGTGAAAGATATATAAGTTTATTTCAACAAAAAAACAACAACACGAGAGAAAAATAGCCATGATTTTTGCCAACATCTCTCACTCTTTTACCAGAGAAAGTATAAATAAGCAAAAAAAAAAAAATATAAATATAAATTTTCACAGAATAACGTAACGGAATCCATTAAATAATGAAAAACGGGAAGAAGTGCAGTCTAATGGTATTCTTGTATTTTTCTGTTTTATTTTTTGTTTAAGTGTCAGGAAAAGTGATAGTAAATCTTATCAACATGCTTCAAAATTTAACATGGACACGGACAGGATAGAATATATAAGATTTTTGCCTTTGCATTGGTTATATATATAATTTTTTTTTTTTTCTTATAAAAGACATATTTAACAAAATTATTTTCGTTCTTTTGGTTTGATTTTCAAAATTTCGCTTTCAATCTAGCGAATTAATTCGGGATTAACCATTAATATTGATCTTGGCAGAATTGCAAAACAGCCTTAATAGAATCATCCGAAAACTTTGATTTACAATTGAATTGTTTATTTCAGAAACGACATAAGTCCATGAGCATAAACTTTTCAGGAGCAACAAAAAACTGTTTTTTACTTAAAATTCCTAAACACTTCAAATTTAGAGTATGCCGAGTTATAATCTAGCCTAAGATGCACTTAGAAACCTTTAAAATATAAACTTTTTTTTAGGTCTTTGCGGGTTTTTAAGCCTTTAAAGTCGGTGGACTTATGTCGTTTCTGAAATAAACGAAATTTTTGTGGTAAAACTTTTGTTTTTTTTTTTTTAAGCTATAGTTTTTGAACCCTACTTTCGATTTTAATAAATCAAATAGCAGTAGATAGAGTAAATCTTTACCTTTTTATAGATGTATAACTTAAAGGCTTGCGTGTCATGATGTTTGCCAAAAATAATTTAAAACTGGTAAAATGTCATATTATTTAAGAGTTAAAAATGCTGCCACCACCAGAAATCTGGCTATAACTTTTGAATCCTGAGTACAATTTTAATGAATTTAATAGATATAGATAGAGTAATTCTTTACCTTTTTATAGATATACACTGCCGCTCATCTGAACATTAAAAGTCGATGCAACTCAGTCACAACATGGGCCGATAAAATGCAGTTTAACGACGGCAAAACGCAAAAATTACCACTTTACAAACCAAGAAAAGAAACTCGCCTTCAATAAAAAAAAAACTTGTCGTGAAAGTCGAATTTGCAACCGGTGGTTTTTCAAAGGAAAAAAAAAATGAATTAAGTGTGCCCTGAGGGCTAAATTCCTATTTTTATGACCTTCGTAGAGAGAAGCATTATTTTAAGGTGTCTACATAACTGTGAAGGCAGTGTCATTAAGTGCAAAGCTATTTCCTTACACAAAACTTTTGATCTGCAATTTCTAACACAGTTTTCGGCTTAATTTTTAGCGCAAAGTCATGCTGTTCTGATCATTGCACATCTATCGGACCATGTTGTGACTAAGTTGCATCGACTTTTAATGTTGTTTCTATACCCTTGGATATTGCGCAAATAACTGCTTACTAAATTTTAACTTGTGTTTGTTTTTGTCCCAATGCATCGTTGGTTTCGGGCTAATTCAAAGACTTCTTTTATTTTCCCCATTTTTTTCGCACCTAAGGATTTTTTACGACCAGATATCATCCTTACACGTTATACACAAGCAGACTTATTGACAGACACAATTTTGAGTCCAACTGACCCATGCAACTCATAATTTATTAACATTTTTGCTTTTGAACCTATTCAGATGAGCCAAAAAAAATGCTTGATTTTATGACTAGATTTGGTCTAGCTACCGTGTGAGAAGAACGGTAGGCCTCAAGACAATTTTTTTTCTCCTAAACTAAGCGCATAGAGATGTTCTCTCGTTACATATATAAAAAAGATGTGCCATTGCATTAAATACCAAGACAGGTTAAAAGTAAGATGAACTAAAATGTGAACCTATTCAGATGAACGGCAGTGTATGACAAAAGGGGGGGGTGCGTGTCAAGATTGCTGCCAAAATAATTTAAAACTGGTAAAAAGTCATGTACATATTTAACAGTCAAAAATGTTGTCACCAGGTGAAAATTTTCGTATTTTTCGTATTTTAGGGGGTCTGACATACTTAATTTTTTTTTCAGAAGATGAATAACTATACATAAACGAGAAATTTCCAAAAAAAAAATTTTTCGAAAAAGTGGACTTATGCTGTTTCTGAAATAAACGATTCAATTTTTAAGAATAGCTAGAGTGACATTCAGATAGATTAACAGACAGAAATGCATGCTGTCAGAAACGTCGAAACCTACTCATCTATCATCTTAAGTTTATTTCTGAATACATTATTTTATATAAGAATTCTGATCTTGCAGTACCCTATTCAATAAGTTAATTTTAAAATAAATGAAAAAGTATGTGTTCGAGAGATCGAGTTGTTTTTAATTACAAAGGAAACTTGAAAAAAAAAGAGTGTGTGTACACATGTACACGCGACTGAAGTTATACTTCTCGCTCAGTATATTAAGGTCCATTTTCTTCACTCGGAGTTGAACAAAACTTGAGAATTTTTATATTAAAAATTCTCAAGTTATGTTCAACTCCGAGTGAAGAAAATGGACCTAAATGAATTTCATTTGATATTTTTATTATTTTTGTTTTATATTATTATTGAAATAATTAAACAACTTGCCACATGCAGCTTGCCACAAGCAACTTGCCAAATACAACTTGCCACATGCACTTGCACCATGATTCATGCCACATGGTACTTGTGTGGTTTTTTTTTTTACCGCACTACGGCGTACTCCATTTTTAAATACTAAACTACTACCAACTCTAAAGGTGAAACGACAGCCCTGCTGACCAATTGTCTCGGAGATGGCGATCGCGTCATAATCCCTTTGACATTCTTGTCAAAAAACATATTTTCATACCCACCGTCCCATAAGAAGTATAACTTCAAAAAAAACACGTATACGCCACAGTGCACTATTTTGTTATTTATTCATAAAATAGATGCTGGTAAGCTATGAAGTGACAGTACAGCTGAAAGAATATGAAACTTCTTCGTCACTTAGCTTGTATAAAAGTTTGTGTAATACAAAAGGTTTTAGGTTCGATTTCTTCCATATACGATAGCTTTACTGTTATTTATATTTCAACTGACATAAACACAAGTTGATTTCGTTTTCGTCCACTATAAAGGAGATCCTGTAAAATTTAAAGTGAGTTGTTTAATTTCCTTATTCAAATCCTTAATAAAAAAATTGAAATTCTTGTCCAAAATTATGGGTAGTTTCTCACTACTGCACATGGAAATGGGAATACATTAAAAGTATAATCTATAATGCAAAAATGATCTAGGTAAGTTTGTGTGGATAGAGTGACGCAGAGAAATTGAAACAAGAGAAGATATAAATCGAGTCAATGCAAATTTTAGCTACCTCAGACTTTTTTACATAGGTATACAATATTTTAAACAAAATGCTTAAATGATATAAATAGAAAAGAGTAGAGCTTGTAAGATGAATCAAAAAAATAATAAAATTGTTTGGAAGTGTCTGGAATAATTGATAAAATAGGAAAGAAAATATTAAAAAAACCTTTCTCAAAGGCGAATATTTTATTTTTATTATTAACAATTGAAGTTGTTTTGGTGCATAGTTTTTCAAAAATTAATTTTCAAACTCAATGTTTTGACCAAAAAATATTTAAAAAGAACCTATTTAGAATTATTTTTGTTTAAAATTCTATGTTATTTTTATCTTCTCGTTTTGTTTTAATTAATTTAGTCAAACACTAAAGACAAGGCAATTGGATGTTTTCAATTTTTAAATCAATTCTCAATAAACTCAATAAACAGCTTTTTTCAGAGTTCGTTCGTTTTGGAAAAAAAAAATCAATTCTTCTCGTACAATTCGCTCATATGAAACATTGTGAAACATCTACAAAAAGTTATGTGTGGTTTTTCAAAACATTTTTTGTAATATTACAATACAAAGACGTTTTGGGGAAAAAAAATCTGGTGTGGTTAAAATTCTTTTGCCATAATTCTGCTTTCAAAATTTTGCTTTTCAAAATTCTGTTTTTCAAAATTTTGCAAACAATTAAAAAAGGGTTGTTATGAGGCGCGCGCTTTTTAACATTTTCGAAACTCTTTTTTAAGTTTTGGATGAATTATGTAAAATAATCTTCTCGCAAAATGACAAAATGGCTTCAAAGTAGATACCTTTGTCAATTTTTTATGCATATACATAAATTTTGTATTTCATAAATCAATTAATTTAAAAATATTTAGAAAATGCTTTTAATATTAAATATTTTCCAAAAATAAGTAAAAATTTAATAATTTATCAGAATAAGAAAAGAAATATTTTGTATCATATTTTGTACCAGTTAGTGTTAGTACATATTTGATGTAGGTTGAAAAAAAGTGTGTCTATGAATTTAAAAAAAATAGCTATTTCCGAATTTTTAAAAGATGAATTTTCAAGAGCACAATCTTGATAGACAGAATTTTCTTTAAAAAAAAAAAAAAATCATGTGTGCAATTCACACGTGGTAGAAGTGAAACCTTAAAAAATCATTTTTCTTGCAAAAAAAAAATAGAAAAAATCTACCTATTTTTATTCTATCACCTTCAAATCCATGTTTTTTATATGACAACCTACAATAAATTTTATACCATCTGAAAGCTTATTGTCAAAGCTCAAAATATATATATCGATCAGGTCTATGAGACATCTACAAGAGAGCTAGAATTTTTTGAACTCGATCAATTTCCATAAAAAAAAAAGCGAAAAAACACGTATTTTTATCTTCTCACGCTATTAAATCCATTTTTTCCCTAACAACCTATACAAATTTTTACACCATCTGAAAGCTTATTGTCTTAGCGCAAAATATATATATCGATCAGGTGTATGAGACATCTACAAAAAGAGCTAGAATTTTTTAAACTCGATGAAATTTCATCAAAAAAAGCAAAAAAAACATTTATTTTTATGTTCTCATGCTATTAATTCAATTTTTTTGTTTGACAACCTATACAAAATTTTATACCATGTGAAAGCTTATTGTTTCCCCTTGTATAATGATGTATAAATCTTATTTCAAAGATGTCTACAAGAGAAGTTAGAATTTTTTAAAGTCAACCATGTCGAATTTCCAGACTGAGATTACGGTACTTCCTACACTGATAGCTGGTCATCGCCAACAGATCTCGACAGGTGTTTTGAGGTATTTTTAAATTTTTTTCAATTTAAGATTGTGTAACTTGTAGAGCACGTAACGTTATGTTTGATATATCAAATAAAAGGTTATGTTAGCAGCATGCGTATTAAAGTTAAATCAAATTTGTATGTGCACTAGATCAAAAGATATAACGTGTGTTGGAAAAGAACATCTTTTTACCGTTATCTCCGAATTTTGAATATGAAATTAATTGAAATTTTGTACAATAATATATTATTTAATTACCTATCTACAGTACAAATTTCATTCATCTATCTATTAAAACAAAAAAGTTATAACAAGTTGAAGTCGTGTCGCGTTTTCGTTTCATTTTGTTTCAAATCACTACGATACTAAAAAAGTTTTCACTTCAAAAACAGAATTTGGAAAACCAGATTTTTTTTTTGTGAACGTATTTAAAAAATTATTATGAATCAACATATGTTCGTTTTGATTTTAACCGTTTTTTTTCTGACACGAAACCAGTACTTTCCCTATAGAACAAGAATAATAAAATTACGTATACACCACATGGACCCAATATTTTCCGAGTCCAAAAAAGTTTCAATTTTTATTTAAAATTTTGTTTATTACTGAATTCTAGTGTTCCAAAAAAAAGACACACATTATAGTCACAAGAAAAGCTCAAAGTGTTTCCTTGAGAAAAAGAAAAAATCAAAAAAAAAAAAAAATCAGGTCAACTGTCAACACCATCATCTCATATAAATTTCCTTATGCAGGATTATTTATAAAATTGCATGTTTTTTTTTTTTGTTTTGTGTGTGCAAAATACATAGAAACAAAACACAAAATCCTTGCAATCCATATCCACTTAACACACGCCTCAAAATTCTAAAACCACAAACTGTGTGTAGAGAGTGTGTCCTACTTAAAACGTGATTCATTCTATTCAATCTTCTGTGTATGATGATATATGTTATACTGCACATATAGACAAAGATATGGTTGCAGTATAACGTTTTACGTTGATGATGCATGAAGCTTTTCCATATAATACCTAAGCTATTGCTCTCATATGCACGAAAGCATCCATCAATAGCATATCATTTGCTTTACACCCAAGAGTCTCATAATTAAAATCAACAACATCGACACTATGTTGTTGTGTGTGTTGACACCGAACTATCACACAATATCCCCAAATGTACGTATGGTGAATAGATATGTAGAACTTGGATATATGGTAATAAAGTATGACTCGAGGTAGGTCTTCAGAAGCAAGGTAGAGCTCACATGTTCTTCTTCTTCTTCTCTAAGATTATCCTTCGCACATCTTGGAAATTACTTTCTTAAATAATTGATCCTGGTGATTAAGTGAAAAACGGTTGCAGGTCGTCTTCTTCTTCTTCTCTTTCGTTCTTAAGTTGCAAACGAGTCGAGTATGTAGCTTCAAGGTAAGCAACAGCAAACAAAACACCCATCAGTATCGTATCTATATCTTTTTTTTTTTTCTCCACCTCTACTTTATGGATTCTCGCTGTTCAGCAACACCCCGTTTAAATGAGGCTTGATTAAAATTACATAAGAAAGTGTCGCACATAGAAAGGATTTCAACAGGATCTCATTGCAAATTGCCATTTTTCTTTGCTATAGCAAAAACGGCTTTAGAGATTTATTTTTTTTTTTTTTTTACATTTATGTGTGTGTGATGCCATCCTTCCAATTTGTACTCTTAACTACTTGTTAAAAGAAAAATCCTAAATAAGCTTAATCCTTGAAGAATTTTCATGATTCAAAAGGACAAAAAATTCTTCAATTTTTTTTTTTGTGTTTGAGTTTTTTCTTTTTATTATTTTGAGGGTATGTGTACTTTTGGGCTTGATGAAGAAGAAACCCTCTTGTGTTGGTTTTCAATTTGACAAGGGTTTGACATTCGACAATCGCCCTGGGGGCCTTAGTTATATATCCAACCAACATAAAACAGCTAACAACCATCGATGTGAAGTTTTTTTTTTGCTTTGTTTTTGTCAGATCTTCTTTCCCATGTCATATCCTTTTTTTTTTGTTTTTTTTTTATATCCTTATCCGCGAGGAGGAAGCCTATTTAAATTAAAAGCAAATCCCTTCGACAGAAAAGTGATATGAGATGAGAGATGAAAAAGAGTACGGAGTGATTTTGACACTTTGTGACAGGATTCAATGACATTTTGACCAGAAGGGATCAAGCTTGAGCATGAGCATAATGTGAATGAACTATGATAGGAATCCTTTTTTTTTTCGATTTTGTTTTTTTTTTTTTGTTTTTTAGAAAAAATTGTTTTAGACACGCATCGCGAAACAATCTCATTCTTTCTCTATAAAACCTAAAAAAAAAACCACTCTTATGATCCAGAGCAAGGATTATGTATTTTTTTGACATTTATTGTTGAAGCTGACAGTCGTTTTTAAGTGTCGGCCTCTATTGTGGAGGCCCGATAATAATGTCCTAGCTTTATCCTTCTATTTCATATATGGCACTGTTTTGTAGTTTGGAATGGAATGTGTTTATCGTTCAAGGACTTAAGTTTGCTTTCGACGACCGACCGACGATGGACGAGGACGAGTTGAAATGGGTTCCGTTATAGGACCAATTGAGTTTCCACTTAATCACTTTCGAAGAATGGCATTCAGAGGCTATATAAATGCCTTCAGCATGCTTTCAAAATCCGTTTTTTTTTTTACTACCAAACATCAAGTAGGTAGGTTTGTAGTATTTTTGTATGTTGGTATGGGTAATGTGGGTGATATGATTTCAATTGGCAAAATGGGTTATAGATTTCTATAATTGGTTTTTAAAAACACTTGAAATCTTGATGAAGTGGGCCACTTATGGGTTATTTGTGGATGATATGGATGTTTTCTCTGTCTCTGATATGTGTTCACTGGGGAAGGAGAGTCCATATCTGAAAATACATACATTACATACAAATGTGATGGTAAATTTAATTGTATTTATTGTGGAGGTGGAGGATATTGTTTTTGTTTATATGTCAGATAGATAGAGAAAGGAATTTTTGAAATGGATTGGTTAAGTGCAGCTTCAAGTGGTTCGGGAGGTTGTTTTTTTTAATCAATTCGTTAATGACACTGAAATGTATTATAATATTGTAATTGATGTAAATATTCAAAGTACTAAATTCATAAGTGTTTAAGGATTTTTTTTTATTTATATTTTGTTTAAATATATGTTTGAATATTAAGTGGTAATTTAAAACAAATTGTGATGAAGTCATGGAATACTCTTAAGTTAACCGATGTATTTGTTTTAATTTATTTTGTAGAAGATTGATGATAAATTGTATTTAATTACTAATTTTAAAGTTAATTTATAATTTTAGTGGTTAGTGGATTTTAAGAATGAGTTAGATTCAGATTCTTGACATTAAAACATTTTTAATAAATTTAGATTTTTCGTTAAAAAATATGGATTGTTCCCCAAAAGTTAAATCACAAACTCATTGAAAACATAATAAAAAAAAATACTTCTTAGAACCTCTTTAGTTGTTTATTAAAATCTTAAACACTTATATGTTACTCAAAAACAATACCTTTAACAAATACAACAAAAATAAAATATACAATTTTTTTTCATGTTTGCTGTTCAGCTCTTTTGTTTTAATCACCCTCATTTTTTTGTATCTGTGTTTTGATGAAATAATAATGAAAACTAAATGGAAATTTATTTATAACATAAAAGTGGTTAGTGGATTTCAAGGATGAGCTAGATTTTTGATATTAATGCATCTTAAATAGATTTTAAATGTTTTACTTTATTTTTTCAAAAATGCATTAAAATATTTTTTTCTCAAAACAATGTTTCTTTTAATGGCCCTTGGGTTTTCCATTTATATGTATGTATTGTAAATGTTTGTTTTTTATTGTTTTTCGTTGAACAACCAACTTTTAAACAGTAACATATTGCAAAAAGGTTGGGGGTAAAACAATATCGAAACTATGAAAGCACTTAAAAAGCAATAAAATAAAATATTTTATATCTTTTTTAAGTTTTTTTTTTTTTTGTATTTCAATAAAATATAAAAGTCAGCAAGTAGAAACACTAAAAGGAACTAAAGTACCTATATCATAAACACCCTCCAATCCACCCTTAGCAAAAAAAAAAAAGATTTAAAACTCTTAAAAAAATATATAAAATAAAAAAAAAACCATCACACTCAAACACAAAACAATATAATAAAAAAAAAAGAACAACAACTTTATGTACATTAAACAAAATCCTCGCACCCTAACCAAACAAACTGGTTGTAAAACTCTTCCTTTTCAATTGGGAAACTTTCGATTGCTTGCCTTGAAGTTCGTGTTGAAAAAAAAAATCTATGCTATGCATTCACTTTGATATCTCTGATAAAAAAAAAAATAAATCGCTTAAATTCAATTTTAGGGTGCATTTTACAGGAGATTTCCTTTTTGCCAAACAAAAACCTCAGTACCTCTGAAGTTTTTCTACAAACAACCTAGCTTCATCAATTCATCTGCATGCATGCGTTTAATGCAAGTGATTGTTATTGCTATGCATACACAGTAGGAACATGCATTTTCTATATCTTATCGTCTTAGCGTGAAAAAATAAGCAGGAACAATTCTGCAACACTATTGCATGAAGCTTTTTTCAAAGGAATTTTGGTGCATATATAAGTATGTTTATGTACTTTAACGGGAAGAAGAAAGGCAATTTCTTAAGGAAATTCTAAGAGAAAGTGAAAAGGCAGATTGGAATTTTCTAGATGAAAAGAATTTTGATTAAGTATGGAAATAACTTGAAGACTTTAAGAACTGTTCTCAAGCAGCATGCGTCAGTAAAAATTAGGAAGAAACATTTTTAAGTCTGACAAAGAAATAAAAATGTTCCTTTCGATTGTGTTTCTAACAATTCGAAATATGTACATATTTACTTCGTTTTTTTTACATTCATGTTGATTCGTTGAACCTATCTGCCACCTACAAGATAATTCATAAATTACATTTCTCTGATGCTTGTTTTACTTGTTACTTGTTAAAAATTAGAAAATTATTTGATAACAAAATAAAATCGATAATTATTATTATTCAAGTTTGGTTCTCAGCTCTTTTGTTTTAATAAGAGTCAATACGTTTTGACAAAGTAATAATAAAAACCAAATGAAATTAATTTTCATCAATTATTGAGAAATGACTTTTCAAAAGGTAATATAAAATACTTTTTGTCATTTCTCAAAAAAAAAAAAAACAAAGTGATTTTTCATATGATTTTCAGATATGATTTTCAGAGCCCGATTTAAAGGTGCTATTTAATGTTTCCATTAAAGTGTGTGAACGATCTAGCATTAGTTAATGCACTTGAATACCATACGTTTTCTGATCAAAATTTGATAGCAAATATTTTCATTTTTAATCGGGTTCTTTTTTAAAGAAAATGAAAATGAGTCCATTTTAAATTTAGCAAAATTTAAACGGATTTATTTTTATTTACTAGAAATCTTTTTGTTTTTACCAAATATTATTTCTTTGTGTAGGTGTTAGCAGAGGATCTATTAATGATGACTTGATATGACGAAGGAGACAATAGATTCTATGCTCACCTTGGATCAATTTTGTATGCTGAGAAAAAAAAATATTTTCATACATTTATTTTATTACACTGGTCGGCAACGGATATAGAGCAAGAACCAAACCCTACTTTTCGAGAGGAATTCTGTGTGTTGAATCCGAATCTGAAGTCAAAATTTCACTGGCACGTCACGTTTTTGAAATAATTGAATATTAATAGGTCAAAAACGCGTGTTTTTGGGTATATTTGACATCGAATTACATCACCGTTAATTTTTTTTTTTGTAAAACTACTTATGCAATCTCAAAACGCCATATCAACACGTCCTAAAGGTATTTATATTTTTTCAAAATTATTTTTTTTCTAAAAGATATTGAAAAAAGAAATTTATGATAGATATCTCAAAATCTTGATTATTTTTTTCAAAGTAATGAATGGTTTTTTGAATCAAATTCCATCTTGCGTCTTCTG
This sequence comes from Episyrphus balteatus, assembly GCF_945859705.1. Classification (NCBI taxonomy): domain Eukaryota; kingdom Metazoa; phylum Arthropoda; class Insecta; order Diptera; family Syrphidae; genus Episyrphus; species Episyrphus balteatus. The sequence goes on along the minus strand of NC_079134.1, from coordinate 9,224,088 downwards.
ATTTGGACTTATAAAGAGCAACATATTACGGAAAATATATATTTTTGACTAAACATAAAAAAAAACTCAATTAAAAATTAGTTTTTGAAGCTTTATAGCGAAAATAGTGATGAGTATAGCTCAAAAACTAGACGTGATAGAAGAAATCTGTAAACAGTTTTGAATTCAGCACACTAAAGTCAATCAAAATCACTTTATAAAATTCTTGCTCCCGACTTTTTTTTAGATTTTTGCCGACCAGTGTTATTAACAATCCCAATATTTTTTGAAAAATAAAATCAAGAAAATATCAATATTCAAGTTTGCTGCTCAGCTCTTTTGTTTTAAATAGAATCATAGTCGCCATTCATTTGGTAGCAGTTAAGTGAACTTCTTCTGGTGCTCTTTCTCTGTCGTATCCATTTTATTTTCAAACCGATACGGTGTGATTATTTTTCGGGAAGAATAAAGAAGTTTAACCGAAAAAAAAAGAATACTGGGTGTTCTAGTGATTTACTATTTCAATTTTTTTTTCAAGGAATTTAAGTTACTTAATGACACTTTTTTTAAATATTATAACACATCTCTTTTTGACTCTTATTATTATATTTGTTGCAAATTGTTTTCTCATTTATAAGTTCTTATAAGTTGCGACACTTTTCACATCCTTGTTATTTTCAAAGTATATTTCAGAATACTTTGAGATGGTATGAAAAACTTATCATTCACCAGTTCTCCTACAAATTAACAGAGTTTTCACATCTAAGATATTAAAAATGTGTTTCAATTTTTTTTATTTAATCTCCGTAATAATATCGTAAAAATAAGAACACGCCCCTAAATCTGTTTATTTGTGTCCCTAATCAAAAATCCCCTTTTTAATACATCATTATGCGCTCATAATAATGTTACAACGATTTAAAATATTTTTCTATTCTAACTTCAAATTTAATTTACCCCACTTAAGAATTAGATTTGGGGGACGAATATTTTCATGCAGTCCTTCTTCGTTGGTGTGCGACCCTAAGATATTTTTTTTGTGTTATAAAAATAACCATCAACCCTTTTTTCTCTCTCATTTCTACTTACAACAATCAAAAAAACAAGCTTCACAGAGTTGAAAAGAACTAGGTAGGTACATCAATAATAAAGTTACTTCCCTTTTTTATTTTATTAAATTAGGAATGAGAAAAATCTAAAACAAAAAACAAATACAAAACAAAATATAACAAAAATCTAAAACAACAAAGCAACAAAGAAGAAAAAAAGAATAACCCTTGGGTAATTAAATTCAAAATTGCATTCATTAAAAAAAATATTAGAGAAAACAGCAACAACCTCGCCCCAAATTTAAATCAAATTCGCACTCTTTTTCTCTTAATATTTTCCCGCTATCGCTATGGACTTAGAATTTGATGAAGGGGTGAATAAAAAATAAAAAATAAAAATTATAACAACAACAGAAGCAAGGACATAATACAGCAACAGCTGCTTTATTGTTTGATCGAATTGAAGTCGACACTTTGCTTGATGTTTGCCAGCTGAGGGTCACAAATTGAATTAACACTTTTGAATGAGCGCCATTAACACTTCAAGGCAAAATGAAAACCCTCGTTGTTGCTATTTTTATTTTTGTTTATTTTCTTCTATTGGATAAGCAAAAAAGACCCGGTGATGGAAAATTTTAATATTTTTAAGAACTTTTATAAGAGTAAAATTTTAAAAGGATTTATAAACAGAATGTAATGGCTAATGAAAGAGAAATTAAATTTAAGGAATCAAAGGTTCTGTAGTTTCATTCAATAGAAATAAGGTCTCACACAGAGAAAAAATAACGCAGGTATAACTTTACTTCTGGTAAACTTAACATTGTTTATAGTAAATTTAACACTATTTCTAGTAAATTTAACATTATTTCTGTTGTATTTAACTAATTTATGGTATATTTAACTCCTTCTTTAAAATAAAAATATCTTAAAAGTCCACAGATTTTTTCAAAACAAAATTATTATAGCTTTACTTTGTATTTAAATTAAATACATGACAGATTTATTCATAAATCACAGTCTCAAATTTCTTAAACTAAGATTATATTTTTTTTCCTTACCATTTTAATTTGTAAATAATTTAATAGTTAGATTTTACAACATTATGTTTTACAATATAACCGCCCCAGTAGGTAGCTGGAAAATCGCAAACCATAATATTATAGCCCTATGATATATTACCCATAAAGTTTCCATTATTTTCGCATTATAATTCATATCACTGGTCGTCGTGATGGTGTAATAAATAAACTTCCCATCGGTCATATCCCATACGGTCATCAAAAACTTGTCCTTGTCCGCAACATAAAAACATCAAAAGTTATCACTGAGACCCATATGAGGACCATCTCTTATAGTTTTTTTATACAACGGACGCGCCAAAAAGTTATATCTCCCACCACACAAACTATCCTTTATGTATCGTTACAACAATGATGACAATGATGATGATGATGATGATGAAAACGACAAGGACACACTATATATATGGCAACAACATTTATGATGACATTGATGACTCCACCAAAGTTCCTTTCTCTTGATGATGATAACCGTCATATTAGCAGAAATTTCATATCTAATTCGATCACGTAGCCGTCAAATGATAAAATGTCCTCAATCTGAAAACAGCAAAGAGATGCATTGTTTTCCCTCTCTTTTCCTCTCTATTGTTTCATTTAGTAAAAATAGTTCAAAAATTCACTTTGGAATACAAGTCAGGACTCGCAGTTAGAGCTCTAGGATCATTTTGCAACTTTGTTTATGTGTTACAAGAGTGAAGAAGATACATTCACATAATATTGTAGAATATGCCAGGAGACAAGGACATCATCAATCTTTCTCTTCTCTATGACGTTGGTTGGTCTGACAGTTCCTGTGTGCTACTTCTTCCTTCACTAACATTGTATACACACTCACACTAACACCCATATCCTTTTTGGAGAAATTACTTATTTAAAAGTAATTTCCTGTTTGGTTGTTAATTTTCGGGAGAGCTGCTTTGGACAATAAACTCGCCCTTAAATGTAGATGGCATCTCAATCATCTCTTTGTCATTTGTCCCTACCCATCACAATTACATTCTCCTCCTCTTTCTCATAGAAAACTTTCCTATTCTAAGAATCTCTATACACAACAAACATAAAGCTATAAGGACTTATATAGGACGAGAAAACTTAATTGTTCCTCTTTATATGAGTTGTGATTACCCGAAAATTATGACAAGACGATATTATGTATGTGAAAGTCCTCTGGTGATGGTGATTCTGTTTCAAAATTAGATAAAGGTTAGGACGAAAAAGGTATACCTACGACTACCTTATACCTATACCTATGATGGAGAGAAAACTTTTTCATTTATCAGGCTATAATAAGGATGAAATCAAAAAAGGTAATACGGAAGGCAGGTCACATGGACATGTGTGAGCTGAGAGCTAAATGACATCACAATTATCTACAAATGCCATTAGTGTTTTACTTCAATGTTTTGTATCATTTGACTCTATTTTCGGGAGAGTGGGGAGGGGAGGAGAGGTGGTAGGAGGGAAATAGGATGATGTTAAATGACCTTAACTTAGAACAAGACGCAAGTGAAGGACGATGATTCTTTTAGGGAAGAAAGATTAGAAACGACATTTCGTAAAGGCTTTTTGGTAATAATTTTTTTTTTTTTTCAAAAAAAGAAGAATTTAATGAATTTTTATTATACAACACCTTTAAAGGTCTAGGTCTTATTTCTAACTAATAACTCCATCCATTCCTGTATGATTATAATCAGTTTGTAAGAATCTAAAGAAATAATAATTTTCTTCTTTAAAACTTACAGAAGGAAGAAAAGCCTCTGTAAAGTTTTATAGAAGCAAAATTATTTGTCGGACAGTGTAAAAATCGATGGTGAAATGCTCTCATTCACTTTTTTGATCGGTTAAGTGTTTGACCGTAGAATAGGCTGGGTCACAAATGTATGGAGAAACTTTTTTTTTGCTGATTTTTTTACGGGCACATTGATGAAAAGGTGCCAAACTGTGAATAGAACAATAATATAAAGTTTGGTTATAATCAAACATTATCTTCTGCCTCCGGTTGCCCAGCCAAGTTCTCTATGAACTTTTGTCCTACACTCTTAGGAAACTAATCAGGCCTTTGTCGAACCATTCCAACTCGTTTTATTTGTTAACATAGTCCAAATCAAGCTTCTCAAAAACTTTCAGCTACGTAGGATTAGTAGTTTATGAGAAAAAGGCATTCAAAAATCGCAAAAAGAATAGCTGATTTACTCACTAACACACTAACTAACATTATGATAAAAATTATGGCAAACTTCTAGTTGTCATAAAAACTTGTTATGGTCATGGATCTTGAAGTACATACAAAGAAAAAAAATCGAAAAATTGAGAATTTACATTCAGAGGGCGTGGTAACCGCCCATTTTGGTAGAATTAATATCAAATATTAAAAAGGATAGGTACTTCTGAATACCCTAGAATCTTGAAACTTGGTAGAATTGTAGTTAATGCAAGGGAAACATATTCAAACATAAAATTTTCTGCCTTGGAGGAGTGGTATCCCCTTAAAAATAATAAAAATGTAGTTTTGTTTTTTTTTTTTTTAATTTCTCAAAAACGACAAAAGATTTTTGCATCCGGTTTTCTATTTTAGCTAAAAAACAAATAAGATCATTGAATTTTGAAAACTTAAATAGCTAAGACTTAATCACATAAAATTAAAAAAAAAATTTTTTGATTTTGAAAATTGATTTTTCAAAAATTGCTTTATTTGAACAAAAACAGCTTTATTTGAAAGCAAAATAAATAAAAATAGATTTTGGGCTTAACAAAAAGGTATAACATGTTGTTTTAGGTATAACCGTTTATTTTTAATAATATTTTTTCCTAATTAAATCATTTTTTTTAGAAAATTGCACCTCTTGGCTAAACGGTTGCGAATATTAAAATACGATTTTTTTCTTGTGCCGACCCAACCTAAACGCTTAAGCTTTTAGGCACATCCTCTTGAATTAGATTGTATAAGAAATGAGATAATAATAAATTAAGCAAAGCGTATGTGGTTTTAATGCAAAAATCAGCTATTTTCAAAAATGAAACCACAATCTGGAGGCACTTAGGCTTAAAATAATGAAATCAAATTTAACTTATAAGCTCCTTTTAATCGCTGAGTATTTTTGAAAATCCAAAAAATTGTATTTTGACCCACCCTACCGTACAACAATGCTCCGGCCCCTTATCATAGGTATTTTTGTAACTTAACTCAAAGTAAAAAGATTGATTCACAAAATATCAAAACTTGGTCATAATTGCATTAAAAGAAGTTCATTTTACAAGCTTCAAAAAAGAAATTTAATTTTTGAACAAGGTTTTTTAATTTTACACCAAAACTCTTAAAATTTTCATAAGACAAATTTTATAAGTCGATTCCTTCGACTTAAAATCGATTTATAATTTTTTTGTTCGGTTTTTGAAGCTTCCAATATTCTTTAACCCAGTAAATAAATAAGTTTGTGAAATTTGAATATCGCAACGACTTTTAAAAAGTTGGTCAGCTGTGGACCAACTTAGGGTGCTGGTCAACTCAAGTAAGTAAAGTAGTTTCATCGAAGTTCCTTTCATTTGTTCACATGCATAAAACTTTAGAATTTGAATTTGAAATAAATAAAAAAACATGTTAGTTATTATTTTGTGGTTGTATTTCTTCCCTTATTTATTCAAGTTTGATACTCAGCTCTTTTGTTTCATTATCAGATTTCGTTTATTTCTGTTTTTTTTTTTTCTTCCTTTCTTAAAATTCTCCCACGATGTTTTCTTTACAACAAAGACAAACTCCTTGATTTAAGATTATTTAATTTCTGAATCCAACTTAATATGTTATTTTGTTTTCTTGGCCAGTAATTTTTGGGGCTAATTTTGTAAAAAACTATTTGAACATTTTTCAGCATAATGACATCGCTCGGTTACTATCATACCATTTTATTTACTTTTAATTTTTTTTTTTTTTCAAAATTAGCTGAATTTAATTTGAAAAATATGAAAAATTGGTTCAACAAATCACTTTTTTTTAGATTTTTTTTTAATTAAACTTAAAGAATTGAATACAAAAATTTATGTTTTTTACAAACTGAAAAAAAAGGTGGTAACCCTTCTATGTTCTGTTTATCTCCTCTCAATGTTTCATGTTAGAAAAAATCTAAAAAAAAGCAATCAAATAAAAAATACAATAAAACAACATTTAACTCAGTTTACCAAACTATTTGAATATCCTATCAAACTGTATCAAAATCGCAAAAGCAGTTAGTAGACTCTGACAAATCATCATAAAGCATCCATTGTTCACAACAAAGAGGCCACATACAGAGTATTTCAATCTATCACAACTGTCCAAATAAATTGAAAACTGTTGTACCTAATCAGAAAAATTATTGTGAACTGTATTTAATGAATAAAAAGTTATTTTAAAATAAGAACCAACCATTTTTTCCAACCTCTCCTCACCTCTTCCAATATCCACTTCCATTCGAACAATCCACTTTGTTTTTGCGAAAACGTTTGACAACCTTTCACCAGCATTTAAAATCAAAAATAATTCAAAAATTAAAGAACTTATGTAAATGGTATGCCTCCAATCCTTGCCAACTGTGCCAGGTTGATAAGTGTAAATAAAGTACATTATAAAGCACTGAACCATGCACTCAATCGGTACATAAATTAAGACACAAAAGATCGTCAGCTGATACTGTTTTTTGACAAGCTTAGTCAAGATAACAACCTTCTTATAGATTGTTATTATTTTGTCCATGTTTTCAAAGTACTTTTGCATTTTCAGTGATTTGGATCCTCTATTAAAAACTTTTATTTCCTTCAAAGTTCTTTTCATGCATCCATTCAGGTGAAATACGAAAAATGTGATTACTAACGTAATTCCATACAAAGTATTAAGTGTCATGTATATCATCAACTGACAGAAATATTGTGAAAAAAGAGCCAGTAAAAATCGAATATCATCCAAGGCTTTATCCTTCCAGATATAAAACACAGTTGCATACGTCACAGGTCCCAATGTAATGAATTTAATCAACATTTGGCAGAGAAATTTCTTTTCAAAGGCTGCTGCGATATCATTTCTATCATTTGGCGAAAGTTCACACAGCGAATCAAAAATACTCATGCATTGATTGCAACAATATATCAAACTTCGGTCCTTTACCAGTTGAATAAGAGTGTTAAATATTGCACATAGATGAAGTATAAGACAACGATTGGATCCAATAAAATACATAACCCGTTTTTGTGTCAAGAAAACCATTTTGGCTTTGATTGTACTTGTACTTCCCGGAGAGAACACAGTGATTGTAATTAATATCAGTACGGTATAATATCGCCAAAAATTAGAAACCTTAACAATGCGAGAATTAAAGTCGAAATTTATTGGAGTGACACCGATAATTTGACATATTTGGAAGAATATCTTTCCGAATATTTTCAAGAATACAAACATACTGTCGACTGTAAATAGTTTTGTGGTGTAATGAAGCTAGCAAAATATGCCTTCAATATAAATATTTAATATATTTTTAATCAAAGTGATTGGTGGGTGTTGATGAGGAAGTTAATAAGAACTCAAGCATGTCAATTTACAATATATCTGGGTTGTGTAGTTGTCAATGCATCATTTATAATATATTTTTTCAGTTAAATGGCAAAGAACAGGAAAAAGAGATTGTTTTTGTATGTTAAACCAAAAGATGGTGTGCTACGAAACGGAAAAAAGTGAGAATGGAATATTATATCATCGTTGCGGAATAGAACAGGGCCCAACCTTAGTTAAAAAGCCTTCTCGAGTAAAAATGGAATTCCGCCGCACCACATCGCTGCACCACGTCCGCATCATGATCAAACATTTTTTAAACCACCGCACCACGTCCGCACAATTTTTAAAATTTCTAAGCTACCGCCCCACCACCGCACCGCCGCACTATGGGACCAAACGATGTAAATCCATAACTTTTTTGTTTCTCAATATTTTTTTTGAAATTTGGCACAAATATACTACAATGTATTTGTATATGCTTCAACTTGTAATAAAAATCAGAACTAAAAAAACTATGTATGTATTCATTATAATATTTTCAAAAACAGAAATTATGAAAAATAGCTCAAATTCATCAATTTTTAAAATGCATATACAAAATTATATTTTAAGTCGTTGTAATTTGTGTTAAATATAAGTGAAGTTATCCTATATATAATATATTGATAAGAAAGCAAAAATTAAAAGATTATAAATTAAAAACAAAAGCATACGAATGAAAGATAATATAAAATTCATTGTAGGTAGAATTTATTTTATAAGTTAGAAAAGAAAGAAAAAATGTGAAAGGGATAAGTATCCAAAAACGTAGAGACTAAATTAACCACTTTCTTAATAAAATCAAATTTATTGTGTATTTTATAAAACTCAAACAAAAAAAAAGGGTTTAAGAGGAAAAAAGTATTAAGATGAAATAGAATATGGAAATAATTTATATTTTATAGAGAAGAGTTTTTAAATAAAACAAAAGCTTGAGATAAGAATTAAAATAGCGTAAAAAAATAAAAGTTTGAAAAAATGGGATGAAATAAAATAAAATCAAATCTGCAGATTTTGATTTGCGGCAGAAAATGGGTCTTGAAATCCGTTCAGAATGTCAAGCTTGTTGGGAATTCCCTTTATAGGGGATCCCAAAAGTAATAATTTAAAATACATATCTAAAATTCGTACCATTTTCGATTAAATGCACTTCTTGTGAAATTTTGCTTCTTTGAAACAGTACTTTACTTCCCCTGTTCATAATTGATTTTTGTTTTTACAAACGTTCACTAAAACATTGGTAAATAAGAATCAATTATTTAATCAAAACATTATTTATTTTGTTCGCCATATCGCTACAAATAAGTTAGCAGTTTTAATGAAACTCAATTTCTTACTTTTATTTTAGAGCAACACCCTAAAAAATAAATTGTACATTTTGAAACTGGTTTATCATTTTTATAGCTTGCCTAGTTATCACAGTTTTCAAAAAAAAAATTTAAACAATTCGGAAATTGGATGAAAGAAACTATAATTTGAATTCAACAAAACAAGGTTTTTCAGAGTAAAAAAAATAACAATAAAAAACATAGGCTTTTGTTGAAACTAATTTGTAGCGAAATAATTTTTTTTTATTTGTCAATTGTTCCTAATTGTCAATTATTGTTTTAGGGACAGATTTGTAAAAAAACAAAAATAAATTATGAACAGGGGAAGCAAAATACTGTTTTAAAGTAGGAATTTTTCGAAATTTCACAAGAAGTGCATTTAATCGAAAACCGTAAATATTTGGGATAAATAAGTTACCAAATTTTAAGAGCCCTTTAAATCGCCTATAAGAATATTGCATTTGAATCATTAATTTTGAGATACCCTGTAGATGACAGTAAAAAAAAGATCTGCAAACATTTTTGGAAAATTTTTATTTTATACATTTTTGACCATAAATCAAAATGGCGCAAATATGCGCAAAATTTTATTTTTATTCCTTAATTTTGAGTAAAATGAGATTCTAAATTCATTCATAACTCGACATCGGCAGTCGTCGGCAAAGGAGAAATCTACAATTGAAAATTAAAGTTGGCCAAATTACTTCCCATTAATTGTTATTTTTTTTAAACAATCAATTTAAAGTACATTCAAAAACAAATAACGGATTTATAAAGAAGAGATTCTAACCTTTTTATTGATATACAACACTTATAAGGTTTCTTCACAAACTTCTGAAAAAACTAAGTTTAAACTGTTTTATAAAATAGGACGAAAAACAATAAAAAATTAAATGTAAGGTTCGAGACTCATTTTAAGTACTTTTATCCAAAATATATTAAAAACAATGTATGCTATTATAATTGCGCACATTTCTATTATGTTAAACAATCATTACTTTTTTGAAATGATCACATTTGTTAAAACCAATTTTGAGATGGTTTTGGTCGTTTGATCCCATTGTGCGCCGCACAGTGTGAGAATTCGCTCATTTAGCGGAATTAAATTAATAGCGCTTACAAGTTTAACATTTTGAAAATTCTTTTTTTGCAAGATTAATTTATTATAAATATATCAACAATGAAATATAATAACAATTATTTAAATATCTCGTCAAATTTTGTATGTACAGAGCTCTGAAAGTACAAGTTTTTTGCCTTTCAGTGGACTCATTTTTAAATATTGTCTCTTAGCGGAATAACGCGGAATAACTAAAGTTTTGCTCTAACAATGGTACAAAAATCGAAAAAAAAAACACATTTTTTTAACTTTAATCACCAAAACAAAAATGTGAAACACCCTGTAAAATAAAAAATTACTTACATAATTATATTTTTATATTTAGGAAATATAAAAAAAAATAAGACTTTTATTAAAACACATACCAAACGCACGAGAAAAAATTGAGAGCAAAGTAATCTCTTCCACCAAATAACTGCAACTTCAAAGCTGTTTTTTTTTTTTGTTTACCTGATCCCCACCTAACAATGTTTTTGCTATCACTTTCTGCAATCTATTAGCTTTAAGAAAAACTGGTTTTGGCATCAAACAGGACAAGTCATTTTTCGAATTGAATTCCGCTAAATTCGCGAAATCCCACACTGTGCACCACAGCACCACCACCGCACCATGATTAAAAATTTCATTTTGTCCCCACCATTTCATTTTGTATGAAAAAATTCGCTGCAACATGACCAAAAATTCTATTCTCGAACTTATAAAAATTAAATGGCGGTGGTGGTGCGGCGGTCAAGATTTTTTTTTTTTTCTTTAAAATTTCAGTTCCTGTTTTTACTACGGTTGTTACCAGGAAGTCTCTGTATGACATTGGATGCCATTTTTCGCAAAGAAGGGAAGGTGTTCCATTCGTCCTTTTCATAAGTCATGTTTCCATATTAATTTTCTTGGATAACCTTTGACCTTCTTAAAGAAAAATATTCTTGTCCAAATATTTTGTCCCAATTAGCAACCATAATACATACAGCTTAGTCCTCATTATTCCAGTTGGACAAAATGAAAACATGTCCAAACATTTTTTTTGCAATTTATTTATAAAAACAAAAAAATAAAATAAAATATTATCCATTCCACTTGAATTCGAATGAAACATGTTTGAACCTTTAAATCTTCTTTAAAATCGTTCATCTCTCTTAAAAAGAAAATACAAAAAAAAAAGGACACTTACTCACACATAACACTCACTGTCAATCTCCTAGGACATACACACACACATACAACTCCTAGCCTGGTCCTTTCACACTTCTCTTGTTTTTCTGCTTTTAGGCCGATAAAATATGTTTCCAAAAAAAACAACAGAAACAAAAAAAAAAACTTTAAAAAGTTTCTGTCTAAATAATCTCCCGCAGCTAAAACAGGCCCAGGTACAACAACACAGGGATTAAAGAATTCAAGTGGGTAAATAAAGTTTATATACAATGATGTCCTTTCTAGGGACCTTTTTGTATATCCTTCTACTTGAGAATTTTTCTACAAAAAAAAAAAAAAAAAACTGAGAAAAAATAACCTCTGAGGGTTACTTCAGAAATCAAGTTCATTGTATGGGGACAACACAGTGGGATAGTTGGGTGTTTGTTTTTGTTGTTGTTGTTTTTATTTTCTTTCACTTCAAGTATCTTTAACTGTATAGCTGGAGTAAGTAGCATGGGTAAGTACTATGCTAGTTAAGTTCAGCCTTTTCTAAACTCCACAAAACTGTTTCCCACATCCTTGTTTTTTTTTTGTGGGGCATCTCTACTCTACTGCTGTGATGCTGCTTTTCTTGTGAAATGATTTGTAGTTAGTTTTGGGGTAAGGTATTTTTAGAGTGTTTGGATATTAAAATGCTCAAGAGAGACTGGAGAAGGTTCATAAAAATGGAAATTTTTTATTTTTTTTTTTTGTTATTTTTTGTTTAGTTTATTTTTTTTTTTGTATTTTTATTTTATTTTGACATTTTAGGAGAAATGAAAATGTGTAAAGATATCAAATCCTTTTGTTGAAATTATAGAAAATACCAGGATAAACGGTTCGTTTACTTGGATCAGGGCATTTATATAGCCAGGGACTGGACTCAGTTTTGGGTTTTGCTGCTGCTGCTGATGATGATGATGCTTGTGTTGCTGCTGTTGCTTTGAAATAGAAAACTTACTCGAAGGGGAGAAAAAAAACATTAAAATACAAAAATCCCTCTTGAAAGGAACCCCAGACAGATGAGATTAATCTTTGAACTCTGTGCAAATTCTATTGATGATTAAGGTTTAAGTAAGGTCTTGAAGACTGGTAAACTGAACAAAGGATGATGTGTTGACTTTTTTTTCTAGCTTTTGTGAAATAAAGCTGTAATAGTTTGAAAAAAAAAAGTGGAAAGTGGTTGTATCATTAATGGAATAGTTTATGTAACCTTCAAGACAAATAATGCGATTCGTCTAGACCTTTAATAGGCTTTTATTTCTTCAAAATACATTACTTACTTAAGACAAACCCCAGTGCTAACTGTGCGTTACGCTTAGAACCGTGAGACTTTGTGACCTTTTTCAGTTTTTCGTTACATTATTCATAAAGCGTTCAGCTATAAGCCACATCAAAGCTAAAGGCTATTAAGTGTCAAATTTTTTTTTTTTTTTTAAGTCTTATTAGTATGCTTGATTGCTTTTAGATATACAATACATATTTTTATTTATATATTTATTTCGCCCCTTTTTTTTGTCAAAATTCACCATATTCTGCAATCTTCTTTAAATTAACTGCATGGAGAAAAATAGAGCACGTTAAATTTTGAAATGTAATAAAATCTAACCTAATCTAATCTAATCTAGAGCACGTTAAAATAAGATGATGCAAACTTTAAATCCCACCCTCTTAAAACAATATGATTTCCGTTTAAAATAAGTGGAATTCGCTTAAATTCTGTTAAATTTAAGGTGAACTCAATTACATTTAAATAGGAATTTTTATCTTAAAAAAAAAACACTAAAAAATAAAAAAAATTCCGTCATACAAATAAGAGAGTTTCATCTTAAATTAAGTGGATTTCATTTAAATAAGCACATTCAAGAGATTAAGATGTTTTGTACGCCTTAATTTCAAGCAAAAATCCATTCATAAATCCCCTTAATTTAATACAGAATCCACTTGTTTTTAGCTGGTTTTTTTTCTCACTCTGTCAAATTTAAGTCTCTTGATCGATTTCCGTCGAACAAAGTAAGAGAATAATACCAGCAATGCTAATGTATCATTCAAACTTCTACACTTGCCAAATTAAAAGTGCAGGAGAGGTTGAAAACTGATGTTCCAAAAAGTTCATTTTTAATAGTTAGAAAAGAGTGAAATTTCACATTTTTAATGTTTTTATTTTTTTCCAACAAACCAGTAATCGATTTTAATAAAACTGGTAATAAATAATGATTTTTGGTATTTTTTAAAAATATCTTACTGTTTTTTAATACTATTAGTGGAACTTTAAGTTCATGGTAATTTTTCAAGAAATCAGTTTAAAGTTTTCACTTTAACAAGAATTTTGTTCAATTATCGCCCCCGATATTGCAATATTTTTATTTGCACTGTAAATTGTATGTATTTGGTAAGGTAATGACGTATAGACTTGCTGCGTGAAAAAAATGTTTTTTTTTTGACGTGATAACGTCTTATAAATCGATGAACCATGGCAGCCACCACAAAAAAGTGACGCTATTTTCTAACGTTACACTCTCGCACTTTCGCAGTGCGACAAAAAATTTCAATTAAAAATTAAAAATAAACTATTAGAGATACAAAAATCTTCTATAGCTTATTTGAAAGATAATAACCTAAAGCTTAATCCAAATGAAGGATTTTTAAAAATTCCGCTCGAAGAGAATTGATTTTTTTTGCTTAAGATAGATGAGACTAATTTAAGAATAACTGCATTTAAGAAAAAATTCTAAAAATTTTGAAACTAAGCTATAACGTTTTGTTTGAACAATGTACACGTGTTGGAGCTATGACAAAATGATGATTTTAGGTAGGGGAAATTTTTTTTTGACAATTCTAAAGGTGCCAGGTGAAATATGAGGGAAAAGAATTATGCGTCTAGTACGTATTTTTTTTTCAACACTCTGCGTTTCGAAATATGAATTTTTGAAAACACCTTGTAGTAGGTAGTTTTTGATTTTTAGCTTTTTTTTTTGGAGCGTTCAAAAAATCTCAAACTTTTAGGACATGTATGTTTTGGCCTTATGCATACATGTGCTAATTGGAATCGTTTAGTGAGTTTTGACTAAATAGCGGAAGAAACAAGTTTTAAAAAAACACGTTTTTTGACCGTTTTTAACCGATTTTCATCGTTTTTTATTTTTATCATTTTTTCTTTAATAGATACAGGAATAAAGTATATGGAGTAATGATTGACCATTAATACGACTATATGTGATTTTGAGATAGCGGTAAAATAAAATTTTTGAATTCAACAGGTTATAACTTTTGACCAAGAGCAGATAGAAATTTTATTAAACTTTTATGAGCATCCTGATACAATTACCTTTCATTTGGTATATCACACATAACAATAGACTAACTACTAGCTACACAATTTTAAATCAAGAAACTTGCGAAAAATATCAAAACACCAGTGGAGATCTGTTGCCCCCCGAACAGCCACCAGTGTGGGAAGTACCGTAATCTCATTCTGGAAAATCGACATGGTTGACTTTAAAAAATTCTAACTTCTCTTGTAGACATCTTTGGAATGAGGTTGATACGTCATTTGAAAGGTGAAACAATAAGCTTTTACATGGTATACAATTTTGTATAGGTCGTCAAGCACAAGAATGGATTCCATAGCGTGAGAAGATAAAATTATATGTTTTTTTTGCTTTTTTGATGAAAATTGATCGAGTTAAAAAAATTCTAGCTCTTTTTGGAGATGCCTTATAGACATGATCGATATATATATTTTGAGCTGAAGCAATAAGCTTTCAGGTGGTATAAAATTTATTATACATAGGTTGTTATATCAAAAAAATGAATTTTTGGGTGATGGAAATGATTTTTTCAATTTTTTCATAAGAAATGATTGTTTTTAATAAATTATTTTAATACTTTTTGTGCATTGTAAAAATTAAAAAACGGTTTAGAAGAAATATTTGGCTTTTTAATTTTATAATTTTTTTTTGTAAGCTTATGAAATTTGTTCTACACTACAAAAAAAACTTTTTTATTAGCTTTTTTCTATTATTTCTCATATTTTCTTTACAAAAACTTCTGATTCTTTACTGACCAGACTCTTAAACATTTATACTGAATACAATTGGACTGGAATAAATTAAGTTTTTTGATTAATATAAGAATTAGGTAACTCTGATTACCTATTTTCTCGAATGTTTTCCTTTTACTTTTTTGAGTTTTGGTTATTAATACAGTCAAACCCGTTTAAAAAAAAAACAGGTTTTTTGGTTAAGCTAATTTTTCGATGAAAAAATATAAATTTCAAAATAAATAATATGTAATTTATGGGTTCTTCTGTTAAACGAGTTAAGTCAATAGGGCTCAACTGTACATGTTTATTTTAAGAAGTGTACTATTTTCCATTAAAGTTTAAAGCAACATAAACTAATTTTGATCGCCTCCTAAACCGTGTAAATCGACCTAATGTGAGGCGGTGGTTCATATTATGTGGTCCAAAATTATTAGAAATTTTTCCTTGATTTGCTTTATCTTTTTTAATTTTTTTTTTTTTAAATTGCTTGCATTTCAATTCATTTTTATTGCCATAACCACAATTATGAAAAATAAAAACTCTTCATGCGATTTCTTGAAGTTTATTATTTACATAATTAAAAACCTCAAACTCAGTCATACTCGAAGACATTGTGTATGCAAATGAATATCCTAAGGGTTTTTCAATTAGAATGCAAGATATTCACAAGTATAAGAAACAAATCTAAAAACAAAAGTCATAAAGCCAAGATCATTCAGGCGTAACGTAACACTAATCAATGCATTTTGACAGAATGAGAAAAAACAAGAATTCCATTTCCTATTACAACGACGAGTTAGAAGAACCAAAGACCAACCCTTTCTTTTTCATCAAAAACTAAATTCTTCCACCATATCGCCCCTACTCATCCCCTCGCAAAAAAGGATAAATTTCCTTCAAATAGCTATGCAACCCATCAGCAAAGGTATTGCAAATGATTCAACTTGTGAGAGTGTGTGTCTGCATACTTCAGTCCAGCTCCAGCCAGCCAGCAGAGAGAAGAAACTAAGAGATATCGAACCTAATTTCCTGTCAAATCGCACTTAGTTCGCTCATTCGGGCATGGAGTGTGCTCGCTCAGTTGGAGCAGAGAAATCAAGTTTCCAAGAACTTTTCATCGGATTCAGTCAGGTAAACTGGTCGTCCGTTGTGTTCCTTCCAATTTTTTTTGTTGCTTCTTCTTCTTATTTTACACCCGTGCTCCCTGAATCTTCCGGCAAGCAAAAAAGTGCCGAAAACAAACCGCAGCATCAGCGTCGAACAAGATATCCTCATTAAAAAGCTGGCAGCGCATGATTTGATAGAGAGGGACGAGGATGAGCGGTATGCGCGGTACGGTGGCATTGATGGGCAGTAGTTGCTCAAAAACTTGGAAGACCTGAAATCGGAGCACATCATCAGTTCGAAGCATCTAGATACGACGACGATTCATTGTGAAGAATAGTGCGATGCAGTAGGAGAAGAGTTTGGTGGAGTTAAAATTGGAGGTAAGGTAGCTCGCATAGCAGCAATCAGCTCCAGGTGCAATAGCGTCTTTTGGATGGTTTTTTTTTTGTTTTTTAATTTTTTTGTTAAAGTTTTTTTATTTCGTTTTGCGTTGCTTCTTCATCTTTGGCAAGTCGAGGCAGAAATCTTTGCATTCAGAAGAGTTATTCAATCGAAGAGACGGAATTTTTTTGTGTACTTATTTCGGAACGAAGAAGAAGAAGGATTTGCGCTTCATTGAATGTAGGCAGAGGTATTGCTGCTCCCCACTGGGGAATTGGTTTGAGATTCTTCTGTTTTTGTTTTTTTTGTTCGATGTTATTGGCGGATGCGGTCACCAAGTTTGTAGTTTTTGATGTTTTTTTTTTTTTGTGGTTTGTTGTCTTTTTTTTTTTTTTTTGCTTGGTTCCATCATTTCCGTTTACAAGTCAGAAATATTGAACATTTTAGAATCAATTTTCAATTTTATTGTGATGTTTCGAGGTTTTTTTTGTTGGATGAGACACAAAAAAATAAAACGGAATAAGATTTTGGATTTATTTTCATGTTTTGAGATTGAGAACAGATTGTGTAAGTGTTGGTTGGAGCAGATGAAAAGCATCTGCTTTTGGTGGTTTTTTTTTAGGTTTCTTATTTTACGAAAATCGACAGCAGGTGGAGTTAAAATGCGGCAATAAATAACTACTGTTGTTTTCGTTTTTGATGAAATCAAGATTATTTTTGGTTAAAAATAAAATTTATATAAGATAAAAAAAAAGCTATAGCAAAATAAGGATACTGGGCAATGAAATGCTTCCAGGAGGAATCCAGGAAGATCGGAGATCTCTGATGTATTTAAACTGATATTGAGAACAATCAAATATTTCGTGAGAAAGTGAGACTGGAAAAAATTGTACCAAAAATATTTCGTCGCCCTAGAGTACGCCATTTTTACATTTTTTTGGAATCGCATTTAAATGTTCGAAAGATAATTGTGAAAGAACTAACCGCTGGCATTTTTTTATTTTTTAGTATGAAATATGTATAGGTAGTTAAAATGTATCTTTTATATAAATGTTATTGGACATCTGTAATTTGTTTAGTTTTCAAAATTTTTAAATTTTTGTCCAAATTTTTTTGTTTTTGTTAACGCCATGAAAATCAGAAGTTTCTTTTATTCTCAAAATGTTTGTAAATTGCATGAAAAATTTGACGTACTAAATGCCAAAACTTGTTGTTTTTGTCAAAAAAAAAAAAAAAAACAAAAATAGTACCTAAATATCTCTGCAACGAAAAAAAGATAGAAAAAAACGGATAACAGATTTGAAAAGAACAACCTCGAAAACATAAGACTGCATACCTAGTTCAAAAAGTGCAATTTGGCGTAGTTAACAAAATAGTCACGGATTTTAAGAATGTATTTTGATTTGATCTTAAAGAATGTTTTAATGCATTTCTCTCTCTGCTAATTCACTTAACTAAAGGAATAAGTAAAACAACAACATAAAATTCGCTAACGCTATGTATAATATAACAACTTTAATTCAAAGTCCCTTCCTTTTCATATCCCACCCATGACATAAGAGAAAACTCTGCCTTTTTTGAAAATAATTAATTTGGCATAATTATATTAAATATAATTATTTTAAATAGTTGTTTAATTAATAATCTATTTTGGTTTTATGAAAGTCTATGTAAATTTTGTACAATAATGTATGGAATAATTGTTTATAACGTTAAATGTCATAAAATTTTATTGGAAATATTCAATTTTCTAATAAACAACTCCAAAATGTTTTTGTTGAAAATTAAATTTAAGTTTTTAAAAAAAGTCTATTTTTTAATAAAACAAATAATAATTTTTTTTTCTTTTCAAAACCATTATTAACGGTAGGTACCTGCCATAGAACCGATTTTTTTTTTTATTTGAATTTCTCGTAAACGATTTATTCAATGCAAAGATGCACAAAAGCTTAATATAAACCAAAAATAACATTTAAAAAAAAAATATTTTTTTTGATTTAAAAAAAAAAATTGTAGAAAAAAAAAAATTGTAGAAAAAAATAAATTAAAAAAAAAATTTGTACCTATTTTTAATTTGAAAAAAAAAACTATAGAAAACGGAATTGTTTTTGTCATGGGTTTATACCAATTTTTATTTAAACGACACTCATAATTGCATAGTTAATTTTGTGTTTATGAAACCCCATGAATAAATGAAGAAATATATTTGAATACAAAGTTTAACGATTTGGTTACCTAACTATTTTTTGTTGAACTGTACCTATACAAATTTAAATATATATTGATTTTTGATAGTTAATAAGTTTGTCACCCTCCATGTAAATTAATTGGAATCATGGACATTTTTTTTTATTTTAGTTCAAGGTGTTAATAAGTTTTTACTTCAAAATGACAAACCAACTTTATTTTAAATATTTTTTGTTCAAAAAAGTATTTACAAAAACTTAAGATATTGTTTGTTTTTGTTATAAAAAGAATTTTGTAGTTTTATTTAATTTTTTTTATTACATTTTTTACATTAGGTACATAAAAAGTCTTAAAAAAAGATCAAGTTCGTACTACAAAGTCATGCATTTTATTTTCAAAAATAATTGTACTCTTGAAACATTGAAAGAGGTAGTCTCCAATTCAACATCTTAGGGCTCAGTTATAGCTATCAGTAAAATCCATCAGTACAAATTTTGTTTTGCTATTTTGAATACTTTAATCTTATATTTTGTGGAAAATTTTGATGAAATAAATTGAAAATATATTTCCACTAATTTTTTCAAAAAGAATCAATGCATTTTATGTTGAATTTTATACACAAATTCATTTTATAAATTTTACTGATGAAATTTCATTTTACTGAACAGCTGACTGCCAAAAAAATTCTATTTCGTTTTACTGATGACGTTCCATTTTTTTACTGTTCCGGTGCCATCATTAAAAAAATTACTGATGAAATCAACAGTAAAAAAAATTGCTTAAGGCTCGAATGTCAAATAAACATTTAATTTAATGAGGTAAATTTACTGATTGCTATAAACGCTCATCAGTAAAAGATTTCAGATTCCTGATGTTTCAATTTTTACTGATGGATTTTACTGATAGCTATAACTGAGGCCTTAATAGTTCAAGGTCGATATTAAGGTACATTTTGATTTCGTAAATCCCTTTCTTCATATCGTATTTAATATTTCTTAGAAGATCTGTCTTAAGTCCGTCAAATTTGTTGTGTTTAAGCATCCCCTATTAAAATTGGAATTTTTCCGAACCACTATACCGAAGCACCACCACACTGCTTTTTGACACTATTTTTTTTTTTAATTCAATTTACTCGATTCGAAATGCATACCTACCAAGATCTTATTTTGGTCCAAAAGTTGGAGCTCTAGATTACCATCCAAGTTTGGTTTCTTCAACTGTGTTTTCATGTAAGGGTATCCAACATTCCTTTAAACCTCAACAGCTCTCTGAAGCGTGTACCTTCAATTCATCCATCTTCAAATTTAACCATCTTCTTATTTAAAAAAACACATAAAACAAAACAACAACTGAAACACATTATCTATCTATGCAAATTTTATTGCCTCCGGTTGGGTCTCGAATTGCCAACGCATCTTGGTCTTAACCCTCGCCATCGCCAGCCGGCCCGGTCGCTGTCTGACGTAAAAGTAGTGATGCTTTTCTCTCAACAAAAATAAACACAAAATCGTATAACAACATCCCTCGAGCTGACTGAGACCATGTTGCAAATTAATTTATTGCCAGACACACGAGACGCGACCATCGATTCTCTTGAAATGTTGTTGTTGTTCTGTTTTTTTTTTTTTTTATTCGCTGAATTCATCCATGATAGCTATATCCTTTTATTTTCATTTAATTTTTATTTTTTTATTTTTTTAAATTTACAAAATTTTTATTATGCGATGGCACAGAAAAGAGGCGATGAGTTATATGTCTACGAACTTGAAATGAAAATTCCAGTGTTCACCTGTTAAGTTTCTCACCGTTTAATCTTAATTAAATCGAATCGATTTGGTCGAAGGTATATCCTTTCACTGTGAATGCATTTATATTGCATCCTCAACATACCAACAAAACACAATCACACACTCACACACTCAAACACACATTCATGTTCATATTCACACATTGTCCGAAGGAGGAATGTAAATTGCCGAGGATAAAAGGTCCCCCACTTGACGACAAAAGGCAATTAAAGCTTGGGGAGACCACCGAGGTGTAAACGCTCTCGACGTATACCTCTCTTCGATACGAACGACCAACGACGACGACAACGACACACGACGAGTATAAAGATGGTGGGCTGATATGGTTGAAGCAGATGAAAAAGGGATTTATATCTAGACACGAGTATAGTTTGAAATAATGTGAAACACTGGACAACATCGAGTTAAAGGAGTAAATTCCATACAATCGCCCACACGCCACCATTAAGGATTTATTCGATGTCTCGGTGTCTTTGGTGCATGTTCTTAAAGTTCGTACCTACTTCTCTCCGCCTACACTAAATAAGCAATTGAACAGGGCTGGATTTGTGTAAAGAAAATATATGAAACTTTCAAACAAAATATTTACTTTCACTTTCATCCACATCAAGGTATTCATAAAGTAAAAAGTTTTCTTGACACAGAGATTCTTAAAATACTTAATTATTCGTTAAAAATGAAAGAAATACTTCATTTCTATGGACATTTTCGTTTTGCTTCAGCAGCATACTAGGCTTTAATAAAAAGCTATGGGAAAGATTGCAACCGTCCACTATGAAACTGAGTATTCATAAAAGAAATTACCGTTTTACCGTATTTTAATTTCTATATCGATGATTAATGTTGATGGATAATAAACACTAATTAATCTAACTCATTAAAACAAAAGAGCTGAGCAACGAACTTCATTTACATTTTTTTATTTCAAATTCGTTTTATTTTTTACATACAAATTATTTTAATTTAAAATATCAATATAATCAAAGAAGAAGAAAATATTGCAAAAAGTCTTTGTTTAACGACAAGACAATCTTACAGCTTAATAAAGTCATTCTACCCCAGGGTTGGAAAAACTCATTTTCTTTTTAATGCATTTAGCTTTCGATTATAAATAAAAAAAAATATTTATTGCAAATGAAAAAAAAAAAATGCATTGAAAATAAAATTTTTATTACAAATAAAAATATATTTCATTAAAAAAACTCTATCGCGAAGAAAAAAATGTCTGCATTAAAAAAAAAAACAAATTAAAGGCCATAAGGTTGCAGTTAAATTTTTTTTTGTTTTGTGGTATTTAGCTCATATTTATTCAATCCTTTTAAGTCTGTTTACTTTAAAAGTCTAACTAACTAACCAATTATTACCTTCTCATCGAATTTTAAAATTTGGCTTTCAACTAAGAAAATCAAAAATAAAGAAAAAGTGTTAATTTTTGAAAAGGTACATTTCTGTCGTTTCTCAAAAAAAAAAAAAATTAAAATTGCATAATAACAAAAGGATTTTGCCTATTCTTTATTTTATTAGAACAAAGTTTGGACGTACCGTGTTCAACCACCTAATGCCCCCTGATTTAGTAAAAATCCTCAATTTTTTAACTTTTTTCGTTGATTTTAGGTTAGAATTTTTTAACCACCTTATCTTGATAGCAAATTTAATTTGCTATGAAAAGTGTCTTTGTACCATTTGAACGTTATGCTCGGTTTTCGAGTTAAACCAAACAAAACTGAAAACCGACCAGTGTTGCCGTTATCTCAGAAATGTACCAAAGGATTTACTACACCGAACAAAAATTTGATAATAACAGCTATCAAATTAACATTTTTGAGTGACAAAAGTCGTCCAACAATTTAAATATCAATTTTGATATTTTATCATATCATTTTGACATTTTTTAATTTTAGGTGGATAGTGAAAATTTCACTTTGACAATTAAAATATCAATGTTGACTAGATTTTACGTTTTAGTTTATTATAATGAAACCTATTTCTTTCCTTTTCATTTTTATTATTTTTATGATTTTAAGTATTTTCTTTCTTTTTTCAAAACATTACTGAAAGTGAATATTCTGTACAAAATAGTGGTGATATTATTTTTTCTATTATAGCATAGGTTATATAATTTATTGTTTTTGTTATTTTCTCCCAAACTATGTGAAGTAAAATCTTATTGCCGATCAAATTTTCTCAGTAAATCATACATTTTACTTCGAAAAAAACACAAAGCGCCTTTAAATTAGTACACATTAAGAATTTTTTATTTAATATTTTTCAATAATTTGGAATGAGAAATTGATATGAAAAAATGATAATAAAATACCTATCAAAAAAAATTTCCAAAATGTGACATTTAAATATCATCCTGATAATAAAAATGTTGTTTTAACATTTTAAATATCATAAAACACATCTTATAGAGCATTTTTGGCTGATATTTAAAAAATGTTAATTTGATATTTAAAAAATGTTAAATTGAGTTTTTTTTTTCGGTGTAGCATTTCTGGCTGAGGTATACTTTTATGCCAAGGAATCATATTCAGCAATAAAAAGTATTGAACGAAATTGTTCCATTCAAAAGGGTCTATTCCATAAACTACTCGAAGGGATACCTCTTTCGATGTATTTAAAATTTCTTCAAAACGAATTTAACGATTTTGTTAAAAAAAATTTAAGTTTTTTAAGGTCAATCTTTGGAGGAAAAAAGTTTATTTTTTTAAGCATTAGACACAGTAACTCACGTTTTATTACACTGGTCAACAAAGTTTTTGCCACAAGAAAAAAAATGTACTTTTCTAGTAGTTTTTGGGGCGCTGAATCCGAATCTGAAGTCAAAAAAATTTGATTGGCTTCCGTTTTTGAAATATTACCGTTAGAAAATGTAAAAAAAACGTCATTTTGGCTGTTTTCGAGGTTATGTGGGGTAATTCATTATGAATAAATTTGTAACAGTGCCTATAAGAACTGGTTTTATTCTTTCAAATTTTTTTTAAGATCTTTCCGATATCTCTTTTACTACCCGAGATATTTAAAATTTAAATAGCGGTCTTTGAATCAGAAACAACACTGGGCAACCAAATTAAACTTTTTTTGCCACAAGAACCAAAATATACTTTTCTGAAGGTTTTTGGGTTACTGAACTCGAATCCACAATCAGAAAAATTCTATTAGCCTTCGTTCTTGAAATATTACCGTTTTAAAATGCAAAAAAGAGGTTTTTTTTATAAAGGTTATATTTCAAGAACGGAGGCTAATAGAATTTTTCTGATTGCGGATTTGAGTTCACCAACTCGAAAACCTTCAAAAAAGTATATTTTGGTTCTTGTGGCAAAAATTCTGTGACCAGTGACTTAAACTTTAGATTAAGTTTAGTTTCTTTTTGGCTTATTAACTGAAACTTAAGATATCTCGAGTAATAAAAAAGATATCGGGAAAATTTAAACAGTTTTTGAAAGAAGAATATCTGTTCTTTTAATAACCGTTACAAATTTGTTTATAATGAATTACCCCACATAAAAACAGAACCTCGAAAACATCCAAAATGACGTTTTTTAGCATTTTATAACGGTAATATTTCAAAAACGAAGGCCAATCAAATTTTTCTGATTTCAGATTCGGATTCAGCACCCCAAAAACTACTAGAAAAGTAAATTTTGGTTCTTGTGGCAAAAAAAAAAGTTAAATTTTGTTGACCAGTGTTATGTAGGGGAGAGTGGGGCTAAATGTAACAGGGGTAAGAATTAACAGCTAAGAAAAGCGATGTTCCTTTCAATATTAAGAAACGCGTAAAGGAGAAAAATGCTCAATTTTTGCATATCTACCGGCACATTTTCTTCAGATGAAGATTAGATGACAGGGTGAGAAGTTACACTAGTGGTGCCCAAAAAATGCATGTTTGTAACTTTTTTTTTAAATTTTATTTTTGGTCTACCTCTTTACCCGAAAAAGATAGAGTGCTAAGTGTTTTTTTGTTATATGCAACTGTGTTTTGGCTCAAATTGCGTGTATATGTTATGTCTATATCAGTTTCGCTTTTTTTTTAAATTGATTTTATGTGCCAAATTTCATGCGGGGGCTAGTTGTAACATTTTTCCGGGGCAAATTGTACCATGTAAAAACCTACCTATACTGAAAAATTGTTTACCTAATATAATTAACAACCCTGAATATTAATGCTTGTAATTGAATTTGTATTTATTTTGAAATTGGAAACACATTTTTGAACCACCACTTGAATTTATAAAGCTTATAAAACAATTTATGAATTCGAATAACTTTTATTTAAGACTACTGTCAAAGTTTCTCTAAAAATCTTGGATTTGCTCCACTTTTTACAAATTTGCACCAAAATTTCATGACTGAGGTTTGTTTTTATTGTTATTAATTAAAAATAAATAAATATAAACAAATAAAGGTATTTTCTCTGATTTTTAGTTCTTGGTACAACCTACCCCGGTATGTGTTACACTTTGCCCCGTATGTGGGGTAAGTTGAAACAACACGATTTTTTTTTTGGAAGCTTTATTTTTCAACATTACCGTTATGTTTTGGTAAATTTGGATGATGGATCTTGGAGCTAAAACATGGGTCTTTAATTTAAAAAAGGTCTGGTTGACCCACTTTCAAATTTGTACGAGAACCATCGATTTTAGAAAAAAGTGTTACATTTGGCCCCACTCTCCCCTAAGACTTTCTTTCAAATGACTATAAATTTTTAATATAAATGAAAAATTATTTTGAGTTTGACTTTTTTTTTAAATAATACATACATATTAATAAAGGATTCAAGCTACGCACTATTTTTGAAGATAATTTTAACTTAAATTTAGTATTAATAATTATGTAAGCCATTACTTAAAAATTGATGGATACTCCTTTGTTTTCTATAAGTATCTTACAAATAGATTATTCGAATAAAAACTTCTAAATTATTTATTAGTAAGAAAGTACTCTGTTTAAAAGTACCTACTCCAAGAAGTTGTTCTACGTTTAACCACGCTTTGACCTTTTAAGAAGGAACCAATGACAAAATAAAAAAAAAAACGTTTTGTAAGTTGATTGAAAAAAATCAATAAAAATACTTCAATTTTTAAACATTGTGAATTTAAACTTTAAAAAAATAACCTTTTTAATCTACAAGGGCCTTTAGAAATAAATTTAAATATCTCCAACCCAGTCTTTAAATCTAGAGAACTATATACGTTAGATGTCCACATTGTATACTGGGCGATTTATTAAAATGACTTGGTATCAATGCCAGCGATGATGTTACTGCCTCTGTTGCTGCGTCTCCCCACGGTATAGTGACGACGATGATGATGACAATGCTCGGGCTTTGACAACGTCAAAGATTCAGCCCTGGGAAGAAAACACACAAAAACCCTTGGCCATTAATCTCAACGACCAACGACGACGAGGACGACGGACATTCGTGAAGTCTATGCAGACGGTATAATCATTCTTTTGAATCTTCTTCATCGTCGTTTTCTTCTTCTTATTTCTTCCTGTGATGGTGCTGGATCTGAAGCTGCTGCCTTCTGTTGATTTAAATCATTTTACCTGTGCAGCAGCTAGCGGCAGCAGCAGCAGTTGCATGCAGTCAGTGTTTGTTGGAGAGTTGGTGGTGCGGTTATCTATCTACTGTCCTGTGGGATTGCAAACATCTTGGCATTGAGTTTGTTAGACGTGTTAACTTATCGACCATGGCTAAGAAGGATATAGAAGGCCATGCCAGAGTGAGCGATGAGATTTTAAGAGACTGCTAGAGTTCCCACTGTGACAAATATATCTACTCGTTTTTTTTCTATTCTTCTTTTCCCATTTAGATAACATCAGTTGGGTTGGGCCCACCAGTTTGAGTCATCTTCTCACTCGTTCGGCGAGGATGTTGTCAAGTTCATGGGAGTGGAAGTGGGTGGTTTAAGAGCTCTGGCTGCTCCTCCAGAGAGAGCCCACGCACTCTGATGGGAACCCTTTGTCTTCATTGAAGCTCCTTCCACAGTCTCTAGCTTTGCTCTCGATGGCATTGATTTGGCGAGGCTAGAAGAAGTATATCCTATCCCACCATAAAATGGATATATGCGGAATGCTAAAGAAGTGGGTGTGTAATCGTGTCGTCAGCGTTAGCGTTAACGTTGGTCGTGGGTCGATTTAATATGAATGCGAATGACTGAGATTGAGCGGAGGTGTTGTGGGAATTTAGTTTGGCGTATATCTACTCTCGTCGCACAGTATCGTTCGTTCGGGATTAACAACGATAGTAGTCACAGCAGTTCACAGGATGTGTGGTAGTTGCGATGTAAGCGCACGCTGCGCTGTCTGATTTGGGATTTTCTCGAGGTGCTAGAGAGACAAAGTTGTTCGGGATTATTGTAAAAGCATAGTTGATTGTTTGATTGTCTGGCAATTACCAATGAAATGAAGATAGATTGGTTTTTTAGCTTCGTCGTCGTTGGTTGGGTTACCTATTCAAAAATTTCCAAGATTTATCGACAGATTTTTTTTGCTGTTCGTGTTTATTGATGGAGTAGGTGTATTACTCTGGAGGAATGAATATTAGATGGAGAGGCGACATTTTGATGGTAATATTGACACAAAGGACTGGTATTTGACGGATGAAGTGGGCGCCATCTATGAGTCATGAAAGGAATTACAAAATTTATCTTGTTTAACTGTTTAGCTGTGACGTGTTGGGGTGTTGCAGTCAGGAACTGTGGGAAAAAGGTTAAATCCAGTCATGGAATGGAAAAGATTTAAAGAAATATGTCAATCTGAAGTTTCAAGCTCGTTTCGATTGTTTCACTTAAGGTGGTTAAAATATGTGACAAGAATAAACGACGCTGATGAACGAATCTAATAAATATGAAACAATACAGAAAATCATTACAACAAGCGACTGTCCAGGGCCCTATTGCACCAACCACTTTGCACTTTGCATTTTGCAACTTTGCAAAACAATACTTTTCTGCAAAGTAAAAGTGCAAAGTGTTTCTTTCACCAATAATTAAAAGTTTTACACTTTGCAATTTTTGATGCAAAAAGTGCGGCCGTTGCACCAACTAAAAATGGAACTTTGCGTAGTCTAAAAATTTGCAAAGTAAAGCAGTATATAGTTTCAACTTCTTTTCGTTGCTAAAAAAAGGTTCAAATCTTCTTTTTTTACTTAAACAACGATATCTTTTGAAATTTTATTGTACTTTACTTTATCATTTGTTATTTTTTTTGGATATGAATATAATATGATTATTTTAACTTTAAATTGCAATCATTCATTGAACAGTTTTGAATAAGCTGGTTAGCAATTCTAGAAAAGGCTATGTAGCCATGAAGCAGAGGGCAGAGATGCGTTATTTATTCCACCATAGTTTATTTATGTTTACACCGAAAAAAAAAACCAATATCAATTTAACATTTTTTAAATATCAAATTAACATTTCTTAAATATCAGCCAAAAATGCTCTATAAAATGTGTTTAATGATATTTAAAATGTTAAAACAACATTTTTATTATCAGGATGATATTTAAATGTCACATTTTGGAATTTTTTTTTGATATTTTATTATCATTTTTTCATATCAATTTCTCATTCCAAATTATTGAAAAATATTAAATACAAAATTCTTAATGTGTACTAATTTAAAGGCGCGTTGTGTTTTTTCGAAGTAAAATGTATGATTTACTGAGAAAATTTGATCGGCAATAAGATTTTACTTCACATAGTTTGGGAGAAAATAACAAAAACAATAAATTATATAACCTATGCTATAATAGAAAAAATAATATCACCACTATTTTGTACAGAATATTCACTTTCAGTAATGTTTTGAAAAAAGAAAGAAAATACTTAAAATCATAAAAATAATAAAAATGAAAAGGAAAGAAATAGGTTTCATTATAATAAACTAAAACGTAAAATCTAGTCAACATTGATATTTTAATTGTCAAAGTGAAATTTTCACTGTCCACTTAAACGTAAAAAAATGTCAAAATGATATTTTAATTGTCAAAGTGAAATTTTCACCATCCCATCTGAAATTAAAAAATGTGAAAATGATATGATAAAATATCAAAATTGATATTTTAATTGTTGGACGACTTTTGTCACTGAAAAATGTTAATTTGATAGCTGTTATTATCAATTTTTTTTTTCGGTGTATAATATCGAGCCATGGTGTTTTGTTTAGTTACAATTTGTTACTATTTGACAGCTGAACATCTTTCCAAAACTCCTTTGAAATGTCAAACATTTTTATATCAGCGGAAAAATTAAATTAAAATGGAATTTTTGAAATTTTATGATGGGAGAAAATTTATTTTGAATAAAAACATGACTTTGGGTTACAATAATGGAATTGGCATTTTTCATTAAAAAAAAGAGGTTGTCTGTAAAGCCGGATTACGGAAGATGATTTTACGTGATAATGTCATAAGAAAACAGGTTGTGTGCTTTTAAAATGAGTCAATTGAAGCGTTTATTTATTTCAAACAATCATAATTTACAAGAAAAAGCTAAACAAAAATTATCTTTTTCTCATTATATTAATTTTTTTATTTTAAAAGCTTACAAAAAAAAAATTATACCAAAGCCAAATATTTCTTCTTAATAATAAAACCATTTTTAAATTTTTACAATGCGCAAAAAGTATTAAAATAATTTATTAAAAACAATAATTTCTTATGAAAAAAGTGAAAAAAATCATTTCCATCACCCAAAAATTCATTTTTTTTGATATAACAACCTATACAAAATTGTATAATACCTGAAAGCTTATTGCTTCAGCTCAAAGTATATATGTATATATCGATCATGTCTATTAGGCATCTACAAAAAAATTATAATTTGTTTAACTCGATCAATTTTCATCAAAAAAAGCAAAAAAAAAAAACATATAATTTTATGTTCTCACGCTATTGAATCAATTTTTTTAGACAACCTATAAAAAGTTTTATATCATGTAAAAGCTCATAATTTCACCTTTCATGACGTTTCAATCTTATTTCTGCGATGCCTAGAAAAAAAGTTAGAACTTTTTAAAGCCAACCATGTCGAAATTCCAAACTGAGATTACGGTGCTTCCCAGTGGCTGTTCATGATCAACAGATCTAGACAGGCGTTTTGAGGTATTTCTGAAAATTTTTAATTTAACATTGTGTAGCTTGTAGTGAATGTAGTGTTATGTGTGACATATCAAATGAAAGGTAACATCATCAGGATGCTCAATAAAGTTGAAATTTGTATTTGCTTCAGATCAAAAGATAGAACCTGTTGAATAATAAAACTTTATTTTACAGTTATCTCAAAATTGTGTCAACAAATAGTCCTGTCTATTATCTATCTAAAAAATTAATTTCATTTATTTATCTGTTAAAGAAAAACGATAAAAATAAAAAACGATTAAAAAAGGTAAAAAAAAACTTGGGACAAAAAAATTGTTTTTTCCGTTATTCGGTCAAAAACCATTTTTAAATACCAATTTTTTGCACATTAATATGTGCACTGCACAGTCATAGACTAAATGTTCTATAAGCTTGAGATTTTTTGAATGCTACAAAAAATTTAAAAAAATAAAAACTCACCCAAAAATATCCCAAAATAAGTAGGTGTTTTTAAAAAATTCATATTTCGAAACGCAGAGACTTCAAAAAAATCCGTATCAGACCCCTAACTTTTTTTTTATTATCTTTCGAATGACGTTTTCCAAATTGTCAAAAAAAAAAAAAAAATTCCCCTACCTAAAATCACTACTTTGTCGAAGGTCTACCTCATGTTTTAGTTTTAGAAAACCAATAATAACTTGGTTTTGAAATTTTTTTAGAATTTTTCAATACTATTGTCAGTCTTGCAATAAATGTATCAATTGAAAAAAAATCAACTCTTTACATTGTCGCGTTTAGAAAATAGCCAATTTTTTTGAAATTTATTTTTACCCCTATTTACCCTATTAAAAGATAGAATTAAATCCTTCAAATGTATTTAACTTTAGGTTATTATGTTTCAAATAAGCTATAGAAGATTTTTGTATCTCTAATAGTTTATTTTTAATTTTTAATTGAAATTTTTGCCGCACTGCGAAAGTGTTAGAGTGGAACGCTAGAAAATGGCGTCACTTTTTTGTGGTGGCTGCCATGGTTCATCGATTTATAAGACGTTATCACGTAAAATAAAAAAAATTGGACGTTTGACAGTTTCCCATTATCTAACAATAAATAGTTTCTAAATTATTTGTAAAAAGAACACAACAAATTCTAACAATGACACTTCAACTTGTTAACAATAGTTAAATATTCTAAATAGTTAATTATTAATAAAATTTCAAAACTTAATTTTACATCACTCACATAATTATTAGTATACTATTCATCTTCAAAAATTCGTTCAAAGCCATTCATTTTATATAATCATTTAATATTATTGCAAAACTTTGCAGAATTTGAAACGGAAAGTGCAAAGTTTTTTTTTGTTTGGTACAACGAAATCAAAAAATTCTTTGCAAATTGGCAAAACTTTGCGCTTTTTAGAAAAGTACTATGTCCTTTGCAAATTTGTGGTTGGCGCAACAAAATTTGCAAAGAAGGAATTTTTGTTTTACTTTACAAAAAAAAAAATAATTTCCTCTTTGCAAATTATAGTTTGGTGCAACAGAATTGGCAAAGTTAAAGTGCAAAGTTGCAAAATGCAAAGTTGCAAAAAAAAAATATCTAAGACGAAGCCTCGAAAGTCGAAAAAATCGTTCGACTCTAAAAAGAAATAATATTTTATAGAACTCTCTTCTTCTACAAAGAAAAAAAAAAGACATATCGAAATGATAAAGTTATGTTACCAAAACTTCTAAACAATTCAAATTTATATAATTATACCAGAAACAGTAACATTTGAGGACAACTTTTATGTATGTTCGACATAGAAAAAGAATAAAACATTATACCAAAAAGTTATAATTCTTAGAGCACCTAAAAATAATGCCTTATCACCCCATATCGTCTTAAAAAGCTATAACCATCTATATAAAGCATTTCTCTCTCTCTTTCTTTCTATTTCTTATTCTATAAGCAATTTGTCGTTAAACTCGCTATACAACAAGCAATTTCGTAACAGCTGCCACTCCATAAACAATTAAAACTTAGAAAAACGTTTCCTTGTCGTATTAGGAAGTACTCCTGTTTTTGACTTTTACTAGCTAAACTCGCATATATAGCTACCAAACCAGCCACCAGCAGCATACTTGAGTTCTTTTCAGTTCTTCTTATTTTTTTTTTTTGTGTGTGTGTGTTTTTTTCCCTTTTCTCTCACCACACGCATGACTTTGAACGACTTCCAACCATTAACTGGCAATAAATTAGATTGTCACATGTTAGTAATTACTTCACTATACCTTCCTACTATGAAAGAGGCTTATAGAAGAGCCCAAAAACGAACGCAATTGTTTCTGTATGTTTTCTCAAGTTTCATTTCTACTTCCAGCTAAAGCTATATTCTTCTATAGCCTTCTGCTACTGCTGCAGGATTTGGTTTCACATTTCGACAAAAATTCAGCACAACGCAGTACTCGTTCTATACTGGATATGCTGCTGCTGTTGGATTAATATATATATATGGGATATGCCAGTGATATCCTTGGAACGCGCGTACGCACACAAACCTGTCACATCTGTGACGGGCACGTGAGTGAAATTTGCTGACTTTAATTCAATTTTTTTTCTGTTCTGTTCTGTTTTTCATTTCTGTTCGGCTGGATTCCTTGTTTCCTTAGCCATTGCCTATGCCATTTCATGTCCTCGCTGTTACCAAATGTTTCTCAACTGGATGGTAATAAAAAATTGAAAAAAAAAAAATAATAATTTTCTCAACGCATAACTTACCAACTGTGTCGCCCACCACTCGTGTTAATAACTTTAAAGGATAAAAAATACAACTTGCCTTGAGCAACAAAAAAGAACAAAAAAATACATTGTTTTCAGGTGCCGATTGCTCCTGCAGGACCTCTATAGTCGTATACTCTGTATGACATAAATCGTATTGTTAAATGAACATTTGGGTCGTATAATCCTGTCCATCGGTGCTGTTCTTAGAAAGGATATTTTTAAAATTAATTTATATAGGTAGGTTTTAAGAGAAGCTTAAGAGAAAAGGAATACTCTTTTCATGGTTTTTGCAACAACAAGCTGCTTTTAAAAAACCTTAATGTGACAAGGCTTTTTTGACGTGATATAAATCAATGAACACTGCAGTGTTCTGTGCACTAGTTGCATGCACAGACTGACTCATGCTGATGTTCCACTTCTCGTTAGCAGTGAGGTATAGATATCAATTTCATCTTAACATGATTCATTCATTATCAACATAAAAATCTACCATAACTTATTTAAAAGGTTATATCCTTAACGTGATCACTGAGGAATTCATTAAATAGGGTAAATAGGGCATTGCATTTCTAAAGTGATTTTTTACTGAAAAATTGTGAAAATCTATTTTACTGACCTAAATTTTTTGACCGTTTTTATTTTTTTGTTTTTTTTTTTCTTTTTAATTTGACAGGTAGATGAATGAAATTAATAAGCAGATAGATAAAATAGGCAGAATTATTTGTGCAAATTTCAATAATTTCTAAGATAGCGGTAAAAGATGGTCTTTTTATTAATTAACTTTATTTTTACTTGACACTGAACCAAATCCTTACGTAAATACAACGAAAAAATTCGTTGAGCCAACGAAAATTTAATTAATTTTCAGCCGATGAAAAATTTAATTGACTCAACGAAATTGCTTTCATACGTTAATGAAGAACTTCATCAATCATCGAAAACTGTAGTATTTTAATGAAATTTTTCATAAAATTTTTTGATCGAAAATTAATGAATTTTTACATCCCTTTACGAAATTTTTTCATCGATTAACGTAAAATTTAATTAACCACGGTGATATTTTTCGTTAGTTAATGTATTTTTTGATTAAAATATTTATGAAAGGACCTTTCGTTAGCTAACGAATTTTTTTGTAAATTTTATGAATATTTTAATTAAATTACGAAAAAATATTCTTTAGCTTACGAAACTTTTCGTTGTATTAATTATTTATTTTTTTTTAGTAGATAATACTTGCATTCTTTTCGCAGAATTACGAATTTTTTCGTTAACCTGCGAAATTTGTCATTAATTTTATATAAAAAAAACCTGAAGTTCAGAAAATCCGCTGAAAATTTTTAACCATAAAAAAAAACATATTATGAATTTTTAAAAAATTGGCGTTTCGTCCCGGTGGAGCTCACTTATCGTGAGACACCTTGTCATTACTCAAATATTTTTATATTCAGCTCAACTTACATAGATTTTAAACAAAACCTAATGTGAACTATTTCCAGCAAGATTAAATTTTTAATCATTAAAACAGAAATGGACCCAAGTCTACGTTTTTTTTTTCTAAGGCAACGATTTTTTTTCGTTAACTGATTTTTACTTGCTCAATAGGGCAAGTATTGGTTTCGTGTCAAAAAAAAATTCGAGGTCTTAATCAAAACTAACATTACGATGATGGAGAAGCCCAAAAAAGTGGGTTTCGTCATGACGTCCGTCGGTCTGTGCGTCCGTGCGTCCATCTGTACAAGTAACTACAGCCTAAACGATTCTTGAAATTTGGTATGGTTGTTTTTTTCGTAATCTCCAAGGTTGGTTTTTTTTTGTTTTTTAATATCTCGCTTAGAATGTATACCTCCCATACAAAATTTTCGAGTTATTGCAATTTTCTCAAAAACGGCTCTAACGATTTTGATTAAGCATACGTAATATTCAAATTATTGAAGTAAAACTGCGTTTTTAGTTTTTCTCAAAAAAGTCAAGTCAAATAAAAAAAAATTTTGATTTGACTAACATTTGGCCTCCATGCCGGCTCTTCCCCTACATCAACCAAATTTCTTAAAAATGTATATAGAGGCAGCTCTAATAACCTACAAGTAAGCTAACATAAAAGTGCTTTGAACTGCAAGAGCAAGTACGTGCGGCCCCAGTCGTGCATTTTATTTTTTTAGGCTTCATACCCAAAAACTTCGTTTTGAGAAAAATGGGTTTAAGAAAATCATAATTTCAGTTTTTCTTTTTTAATCGCTTGTAATAGAAAAAATATAATTTAATTCTCAGTTTGTAATTTTTTTTTACTTAGGAGTATTCCTGATATTTTTTTTATTCTGAAAATACATTTGTTGCACCTAGCTTAGGCAATTTTGTCTGTGACGAAAATTGCTTCCACTAGAGTGACAAGAGGTTTTGGCTCTAATTTTAACTCTAATTAATAGAATTTACCCTGAGGGAAAAGCCACCATAAAATCAATGAAAAACACATTGATTTAACTATTATTCGGAATTATTTTACGTCGAAGATAAAAATTTTAAAATCAACGTGGAAAAAAGGTTAATTTTTTATGGTTTCGTATCTTAAAGTCACATAAGTCAAATTAGTTCATCTTTTTTCCCCTCAGTGTAATGGGAATGTATTTTTATATTACCTATAAATTGTTTTATTGCAGTTCGATCTGTGTACTTAGTTTAATTTTTTTTTTTTAATGTGGATTAGGCCGTTTTGGAGCTGAGCGCCTCATTTATGATTGGAGAATATATTTAAAGCTGAAATAATAAGCTTTCCGATGTACAAAACTTATTGCAGAGTGTTGAATAAGCAAATGAACAAAAGGTTAATGAAAGGAAAAAAAGTTTGTTATATAATAGTTTTTTTTTTTAATGCAACTAATAGAATTAAAAAATTACAGCTCTTTTTGTAAATGTGCAAATGTACACACGCCATGATAATGGTTAAACTTTTTAGTTTAAATAATAAGCTTTCAGGTGGTATAAAATTTGTAATAATATAAATAGTGTGTAAAATTATTGACAAAATGTTATACAAAGAAAAACATTTTTTTTACATGAATAGTTAGTGATTTCCAAAAATCATTATATCTTTTCAAATCAAAAAATGACAAAATTGTTAAAGAATAAAAATGGTAATTTTTTTTCGTTTCCTTCCTTTTTTTCTATAAAACGTACAAATATAAATAACGTCTTAAACTTTAACTTATATATTATAATATGGAATGGTATTATAATCTTATAAATTTTGTTTAAAAAAAAAAGAAGTTGACAAAAAATTGTAATTTTTAATTAAAACCCATTCTATGATAAAATCGATTCCTACCTTCCCGCAAGAATGTATTAAGCGACATTTTTTTTTTCAAAGGTAGGTATTTTCATAATCTCTGTACATTAAAAAAAAGCTGTACAACACATTTCATGCCTCTACAGGGTACCATATTCAATTTCATGCAACATTACATAACGTATAATCAGCGAAGATGCCAGACAATTTCAACGATACCTTATTTTTCAAATTATGAGGAGCAGTTTTGAAGCTATCATGCCACAGATGAACATAAATTGATAAATCTGTCAAATACAATTTGCCTTTAAAAAAGTACTATATAAAACTCACTCTCAAAATGTAAGTTTATTAAAAAAAATATATATTTACCAATACCCAAAAAAATCGACCATTTATATTTAATAATCAAGTTTGTTGCTCAGCTCTTTCGTTTACAGCATATAGTTTAAATATAAATTGAATTCATTTGTAGAGATAACCTGCAGTCAAATTCAAATTTTAAGAAATTCAAGGCGTCATGAATGTGTTGAATATTAAAAGATAAAATAGCTTGAACTTTGAAATATTGAATGTCCATTTCGAGGTAAATTATTCGATTGATTTTATCCAGCTACAATAGAGTATAGTTTAAATAAGTCAAATTGTTTTTATGTCCTCTAAAATGAAGAATAAATTTTATTTCCTAGTACCAATACATGTCCACTTGTCAATACCCTCAGAACGAAACACAAGAATCATTTAAAGAGAAATCTATCTATTGCAGCACATGTTGCACACCATTTGGTTACACCCAGGGCCAGCACGAGGATTGTGAATTGTTGTTTTATGTCGTACTTCTGTGTGGAGGCATCAGTTGAGGCACTTTAAGCCCATCATATGTGCTGTCCATCAATTTCAAAACGAACGAGTTTTGTCTCGTTTCGTTATTTTTTTTTCTGTTCCTTATTTTTTTTTTCCTTTTTTTTTCGATCGAAAGTCTATAACGAGTATTAAAAGGAGATTTGATTCGATATCCTCTTCAGGACATGTCAATGCGGACACAGGGAGTATGAAGAAGCCGGAGATGGAGGACATATGGATATCAAAACATGTTAATGATGAATTCCATGAGTGTGCTTTCGTTGGGCTTGTGCTTGTGTCTCGGACTTGCCCAAGAGTTAGCTTCTCAAATGGATTGGTATATCGGCATATCGGTAGACTCTATACAAAGGGTAGTCACCCTACATATTTTTGATAACGGTTTTCTGCCTAGCTTTTTGTTGAAGCATTAGGTCTATAGAAAGACCGTCTGTGTGTATATTTGTTATCGTCAAACACTTTTTTGTCACACATTAGAGTGTTATCGGATCCCGAAATTAGGATAACGACTACCACAATGCAAACCAAACGACAGGCGGATTGTGATGGTGGCGTTTGAAATGGAAAAAAGCGCCAATCTACTATTATATCGAGTTCAGAGAGAAACCTAACAAAATTTTTCAAACCAGAGTAGGAGACATGAGAAGCCAAAAAAATAATAAAAAAAAAAGAAATAGAAAAAAATACACACACAAAACTGGAACAACAGGATATTCACGAGTCGTGGTGAGTGTGTGGAATTCGAGAGGATATCGGATTTCAAGCACGTTTCTATGCCATATTTATGTGTGTTATTTTTTTTTTTTTTTTTGTGAATTTTTTTGCATTTCGTCCTTTGTAGTTCGACGTGTTTATTTTTTATGTCAGGCTTTCATATTTCGTTTGTATTTTTCTTTTGGCGGGACTACTTTTTTTTGGGTCGCCTTGATCAGAGGGATATGTATGTACTCCGCAGTCATTGGACTATGTAGTAGGGTGAGTTTTTTTTTTCTTCTATTGATATAACTTCTGTTCGAAATTGGGTATGAGATTTTGTTTGAAGTTTTCACTAGAAATAAGAGTCACTAAGAACACAAAGAAACTATAGAAATGTTACTCGCACTTAATTGTTTTGAAGTACAAAGCATTTCAGATTATTTTGGTTGATTAAGCCAATTATTTTAATGCTTGAATTTAGATTTGCTATCATTCAAAATTTTTTTTTGTAAATTTTTGTTAGCTTTTTGAATTGAAAACTTCTTTAGTATCGTAGTGATTTGAAACAAGATGAAACGAAAAAGCAACACGAAAAATCAATTGATCATAACTTTTTTGTTTTAATAGATAGATGAATGAAATAATTTTATGATTGTGCAAAATTTCAATTAATTTCATATTCAAAATTCTGAGAAAACGGTGAAAAGATGTTCTTTTTCTAAACACGTTATATCTTTTGATCGAGAGCATATAACAAATTTATTTAACTTTAATACGAATGCTGATAATATTACCTTGCATTTAATATATCACACATAACGGTACGTGCTTAACAAGTTATATAATGTTTAATTGAAAAACTTGAAAAATACTAACAAAATTGCTGTTGTCAAGAAAGGTCCAAGTTCAAAGATACCAAGAGTTTTTGGTCTCAGCTCTTTATTTGTTTTCTTCTAACCGCTTGTTGCCATTGAAAGTCATACTTTTAGACCTCATTGTGAACAGTGATTAATAAAATTTTTAAATTTCTGTAAGTGTTTAAAACGACTAGAAGTTTAAAGGTGCCTGGTAGCAACGGCGTATACAGGTGGGGGGTAATGGGGTCATGACCCCCCCAAGAACTCAAAACTTAAACAAGAAATTGTTATGTGATTTGCAAAATGTCGTTTTAGAACATGAACGAAAATGAAAAGTGAAAAAATTTTTCGGTATTCAAACCAACTATTTTCCTATATTTGGGGATATTTTTAGCAACCGCTATGCTGGATTAGGATTATTTTGATTCGTTCGATAATATAAGGCATTGATAAGCTACAAGTTAAGCTGTGTTGTAGAGTTTTGTATGGATTTTTAATTTTGACAAAACCGATAAAATAGATAAGAATATAAGCAAGCTTGTCTAAAGGCAAATTAAATATTTAAGCAAGCTTAGATCACTTAAAATATCCTTCGATAATCAATTTAAGAAAATCTAATAAATATAACTAAATATGTGTTATATTTTAAACAGCCGATAAATACCTCAAAGCTGACGAAATCAGAGCCGAAAATTGTAAAATCCTTAGTGAGTGATCTAAAGCATTTCTTTAATTAGTGTTGGCGTTTGAAATTTCGAAAAAATATCTACCCTAAAACTAGCATAATTTTGTTTAATATCTTCTGTTACGACAAAAATATTTGTTTGTCTTTACTATTTTCACAGAGGTACCTATTTGAATCATGTAACCCCCTCGTCTTAAAAAAAATAAAAATTCGCGTACAATTTTAAAACAAAATTTTAAAAAACTTTGCGATTCGTTTGCCTGAGGTTATTAAGACAATTAATTCGAAAGTTACCAGTGTTATTAAATTAAAATGATTTTTATTTTAACTTATAAAATAATTCTGGACTAGCGGAAAACAATGCAGAGTTGTTTAAAGGCAAATTATTGAATCGAAGGACTTGTACATTACTAGGGATCGGGTTTCCATGCAAATGCATGTTTTTTAGGAACACCTCGGAAGCATGGCAACAAAGTATGTACACGAATCAGGATATTTCCTTTAAAATGGCAATCAATCGTTAGTGCATATTTTGCATTTATTACCATTTTTTTTTTGTGCATATTTTGACATATTTTGGAAATAAATGCATGTTTTTCGTGCATATTTTCGCAAAAATTGGCAAAAATAACGAAATTTCACTCTTAAAATTTTTGACTAAAAGTGACTGAAAGTCAATTGGAAAAAAGTCAAAAACGTAAGCAAATGCTGTGCAAAACTGGTAAATCAACGTTATTCAAACTCATAAAAAACACGCTCAAATGATAAATTGGATTATTTAAGAGTAAATTTTCGCCAATTTTATTTATTTTTTTTTTTAAGAAAACCCCAATATTTCCAAAAAGTTACATCTTTAAACTCTGAAATGGTTTCGTATATAGATTTCATAAAAGCTACGTAAAATCTTTTTATAATTTTAAAGAAATATTGATATTTTACAGATTCATGTGGCCTTAAAAGCATATTTAAAGTGCATATTTTTTTTAAGAGTATATTTTGAGCGCATATTTTTCGTTTTTAAGTGTATGAAAATCCTATCCCTATACATTACACTGTACTTTAAGAACTGGATGGTCTTAATTGGTTAGACTTAAGGTTGAACCCTAAACAAAAGCAAACGAATCACACAACGTTTTTGTTTGGTTATTCTTAGAACTCTTCGGAACTGCTCGATTCGATATGCAAAACGAACAAACTTTAATATTTTTAATTCAAATAGCACATTTTCAAGTTAATGCCTACTATCAAAACTTTTGTAAAAAAAAATTTGTCATCCCCGCCCAAGAAGAAATCCTGTATACGCCCCTGCCTGGTAGGGGTAGGGGTAGCCACGATCAAAACGCCTGGCACTTATAAATTTATTATATGAGTACAATGTACACTGCCCGACAAACAATTTTGGTTCTATAAAGCTTTACAGATGCAATTGTTGTTTCTGTAAAGCATCATAGAAGCAAAATTGTTAGTAGGGTGTGCTGGTTATATTAATGGAAATAATGTACAAATCTAACAACTTATAGAAAATTTCAAAAATATAGCCTGTTTTTATCAGCACCTATTTACAAATCATATTATATTGTGGCCTATTTAAAATATAAAAAAGCTGAGCACCAAACTTGATTTAAGAATAAAACATTTTTTTCATATTCTTACAGGATAAATCAATTTTTCCAATTCTTAAAACACACAAAGGTTCTTTTTTTCAAAATAACTATTTTAATTTTAATCTTAAACTTTTTTTTAATTCTTAACAAACTTCAGTGTTTACCCTTTTCCTCTTTAAGCGTTTGGATTCAATTGGGCCGTTTATGTGTAGAACCTTTGATTATCCAAAAACTATGTAAATATTATTGATAAATATTCGATTTGAAGCTTAAAATCTGTTTGTTTAATAAATTATGAGAAGACTTTTAATAATCTTTTTTATCAAAAAACAAAACCGACTTCCATGGATCAAAACTCGGTTTTATGGTTTTTCTAATAGTTCCCATGGCTATAACTGAACGAAATTGAAATGGGACCACATTGCAGCCACTAGCTTTCCAATACAAAAAGAATTATCGAAATTGGTGCACTCAGTCCAAAGTTATGAGGTAGCAAACATAAAAAAAAAAAAAAAATCGGTAAAAATTAACCCAAGAGATAACAAAATTTCCTATTAATAATAATCTACCTGAACATAAGTTTTTCACAATCTCATCTGAAATGGTTTTTGATTTTTGTTAAAAAAAAAAAAAAAAATCAAAAAAATCGATTATCTACCGATGCGATAAATTGAAGCAATTTGCCAAAAGATGGCCCAATGAGCGCACCAAAAAGTCATCGTTCAAAAAATCATCTATTTTTTTTTTTTAATGAAAACAACTACACACGTTGGTAACCCAACGCAACTTCAACAGAAACAACGAACACAATAACAAAATTGAAAAAAAAAAAACTACAAATGATTCTTCTTGTTGCATCGCAGGTTAATTGGAAATTTCTGCATCACTCCAACATCCACAAATCATCTCATATGGTGCTGCCGCATGCAGCAGCAGCAGCAGCATCAGCAGCAGAAAAATATTTCGCGCAGAGCATGCTTTACGGTCTTTTTGGCCAAATTAAAGTATTGCCTCGGTTCATTGGGCACACCCAGTTTTATATATAGCCCACCATGAGAGGACCCAGGCAGGCATTCGGCCAAAATATTAATTGCAGGAATATGGCCCAGACCCACCCTCACCATCACCGCCATTACCATCGCTCTGGCGGCTATCGCCAGCCAGCATGATGGCGCATCAAGTGCTGCTGAGCAACAAATATCAAGCATCTCGCTCACTGCCACCTCATTTTGCAACACGCCAAACGATAGTTGGATATAGCGAGCGAGCGTGCTTCATGACCAAATTTGGGTTTCGCGTGCAGCATCCGCATCCCCGAACGTCAGATGTCTGATGGTTTCACCGTGTGGTTGCTCTCTGTGGAATGTATCTCGTTTGTGCGTTTTTATCGTTTTTTTTTTTTTCTGAATTTATTTTTTTTTTTTGTTGGTGCGGTGCAAATTGTTTCGATAATTAGAACTTGCTGATGCCATATTTTGTCCAAAAAGAAAAAAAAAGTATTGCCAAGCATTATAGATGGATGTGTGGAATTCGAGCCGTCAAATACTAAATTTGGCCGAAAAAAAACAATCGAATCTGAAAATTGAAGAGATTCATGGCCACATTCCTCTGTAATTGGGAAATAATTTGTTTGAGCAGCAAACGTTGCGTTCGTTGTCCTGGGTCGAGTGGTTGTGATGACGACGACGCGACGACGCGCGGAGGTGACGAAGTGAGGCGAGAGGTTGCGATGGCGATTGCGATGAGGATGGATGAATGCGTTTATGCTGACCAGACAGAACAAGTCGTTTGAGCTGATCAAAGAAGGCACTTTAATGGCAAGCCATGGTAGTTATTATGTTTTTTTGGTGGTTGGGCAGTTTGGTCCTTAAATTAGGACAGCAAAGTCACGTTCAGATGATAGTCAAAAGAAATATATTTAGCAATAATTTTTGTGGAAAAAAAGCTCATAATATCAAAAAGAAAATGTTGTAAATGCAATCATGTCATCATTAAAATATATTTAGAGAGCTTACTCGTGCAAATGATATTTTTGTTTTTTTTTTTACATTGCGTTAAAATATATTAACATCTGTTATACTGTTCAGGCGTCTAGACATTTTACGATTTGAGCTGTTATATTAAAAGGTTAAAATACTTTCGGCGGAATTATTTGTGACATACGTATATTAAAATTACTTTTGATGCAGTTACAGTCATTTGCAAGTTGTAAAAAAACGTGGTTTGACTCTTTTCTTTCTTTATCGAAAAAAATGCCAATTGTTTATTTTATATGAAAATAATGGCTGAAGCAAACTCTTGTCCTGAGTAAAGCAAACCACTTTATGACGATCTTAGAAAAAGAAAATTTGCAAATAATTTCAGATATGCACGTAAAATGTGTTGAGCTTAAACAACGTCTTATTCCCATTCCTCAATTAAAGAGAAAGATGACAAAAGCTGGGGAACATTTTACGGAATTCTTGATATAACATTATTATGATGAATGCTTTAAGTGGGTTGTGGTCAAAATTCCAAAAACCGAAAACCCAAAATCCCTAAGATCCAGAAAATTTGAAAAAAAAAATCTTAAAACCCATTTTCGTGAAAATCCAGAAAACCCCAAATCCTGATTAAAAACCCGAAATCCCGAAAAATTATAAAAAAATTAAAAATTTGATCAATTTTTTCATTTGATTTTTATTTCGATTTCGGAAAAATAATTCTTTGCTGTTGGTTACAAAGTGTTTAAGTCAAAAAAATTTAAAACTAAGAGCTTAAAAAATTGATCCTAAGAGGTTAAGTCAAGATTAAGATAGAAAACGAAAAGCCATTTTTCTACACAGTATTATATTAGCTCAAAAAGAATTCTCACATTTGGTAATTAATCACATTGATATTTCCAACCTTCATTTAAAGACAAAGATTTTTCTTGTTTTAACTCTTTTGGATCAAGTTTATATTTTTGAAGATTAAATGGCTCTAAAGTGTTAAACCAACACAACGTTCATTTTCTGGTCAACAGCATATGGATATTTAAAAAGATCCAATAGATGATGTTTCTGCATCATTACTTTTTCAAAATAATAATATTCAGATTTACAAACAAAAATTGAAACTCCAATTTCATTTTTCTAAAAAATTACCTTTTCTGACTTAACCCCTTTGTTTCGGCGTCAAAGAATATTAAGTGTTTAGTCGAAAAAATTTAATTTTAATTTTTTACTTGCGATATAGGTACTATAGGGCAAGTTTAGGATTCGTAAAAAAAATCGAACTCGAGATAACAATTTTACATGACATTACGATGATGGAGAATGCCAAAAAAGTGGGTCCGGCAATTCTGTCTGTCTGTGTGTCTGTCTCTATCTGGAGCTGCAGCCTAAACGAGTGAAGTAAATTTCTTCAATCTTGGTGGTTAGCAGTTTTTGGTGATTCCCTAGAGGATAAATTGAAATTTT
Source organism: Episyrphus balteatus (assembly GCF_945859705.1). NCBI lineage: Eukaryota > Metazoa > Arthropoda > Insecta > Diptera > Syrphidae > Episyrphus > Episyrphus balteatus. Next base: position 9,179,998 of record NC_079134.1, on the reverse strand, counting down.
TTTTTAATGACCAAAACTAACGGTACCTGCCATATAACGGAAATAGAAAAGTTAATTTTTTTCAAAAACGGCTCTAACGATTTTGATTAAAATTTTTGTGTGTAGTACTACACATAATAGCCAAAAAAATAATAAATAAAAAAAATATTTTTTGTACCGTTATTAACGGTACCTGTCATAGAACGGTTTTTTTCGTTTCTGAATATCTCGTACAACATTAACCCGATTTAAATGAAAATTTTTATACAAAAGTGTGTAAGTAAAGATAATATTAAAATTTTAGAAAATTTTCAAAAAACGCATTTTTGGTTTTTTTAAAAATATTTCAAAATTTTTTTTTGAAAAATCAATTTTTTGAAAACGAATCAATGAAAAATTTTGAAATTTAGTTTTAATGTGTAAATTAATTATTTCTTCAAAATGGCATACCAACTTTTTTTTTGAAAAATGTTAAAAAATTTTTATATATAAAAAATTATTTTTTTAAAAAACGGCTCCTACAATTTTCGAAAATTTTTTTCTAAAAATACCTTTTTATACAAGAAATTAAATGGCATATTTTTTATTTTTTTTAAGGTAATTTAAAACGGAGTTTAATTAATTATAAAAACAGATTTAATTTTTTTATACTACTTATGAAATTTCTTCAAAATATCAAATTTTAAATTTCTTGAATGAAAAGCTTTAACATTATAGTTACTTTAAGCATAAGAGCAAGTACGTGCGACCCCAGTCGTGCAATTTATTATTTTGGGTTCTCCGGATTTTCAAGTTTTTTTTTATTTCGGATTTTCGGAGTTCTCAGTTTACGGGATTGTTGATTTTCGGTATTCTTGTACGGGATTGTGTACGGTACGGGATTGTATAAGTACGGTTTCACTCGTGAGCAAATTTGAATTCAACACCAGTATCATAATTTTCAAAAGTTCGTTGAACTCCTGTCTTAAACATTTGCATTGACCGCATTGGAAGATATTGAGACGGAAAGCTGAAAATGGGTTAAAAATATTAAAATATAGTGGCTTAAATGGCTACACCCAGAGAAAAAACGCATAGTAATATTTAATCCGTTCTACTTTGAATCAATGGTGAAAAATATATCACAACAAAAACATTACTGTTAAAAAAAAGCCAAGTTCTCTTATGTTGAAATTATGCTGGCACAAAAAGTACTGAAATGTAAAAGTGTACAAAGTTCTAAAGCTTGGCTTTAAATTTGTATAAATAAAATTTTGGTTGTTCCCTTGGCAATTTAACTTTAAATTACCGATTTTTAAAGCTATTTGAAAAATTGCCAAGTAAACAACCAAAATTTTATTTATACAAATTTAAAGCCAAGCTTTAGAACTTTGTAGACTTTTACATTTCAGTAATTTTTGTGCCAGCATAATTTCAACATAAGAGAACTTGGCTCTTTTTTTAACAGTAATGTTTTTGTTGTGATTTCACTTCTTTTTGCAAGGTTTTGCTGTAGAAATTAAAATCTCTATAATTGATGAAAATTTAGATAAAATGGGCGGTTACCTCACCCCTTGTCTAAAATTCTCAAATTTTAAATTTTTTCTTTTGTAATAACTACCAGATCTATCATTTTACCAAGTTTCAAGATTCTACGATAATCAGAAGTGCTCTAAAATATTTGATGTAAATTAAGCGAAAATGGGCGGTTACCACGCTCCCTAGCTGAAATTCTCAGATTTTAAATTTTTTCCTTTGTATAAACTACCAGCTCTACCATTCTACTAAATTTCAAGATTCTACGATAGTCAGAAGTGCTCTATAATAATTGATGAAAATTCGGCGAAAATGGGCGGTTACCACGCCCCCTGAATTGAAAATCTCAAATTTTCGATTTTTTCCTTTGTATACACCACAAGTCCTATCACCATGTAAAATTTCAAGTTTCTACGATAGCGGGAAGTTCTCCATAATTTTGATGATCTGTCAGTGAGTCAATGAGTCAGTTACGGTTTTCGCGATTTTTGAAGTCCTATATCTCAGAAACTATTCATCGTAAGAAGCTGAAATTTTGTGAGGAATTTGGGTTCGGCCAGCTGTAGCGAGTTTGAAATTTCTGGCATATTTGGTGTGGAAGTTAGAGGGGGGTCGAAAATGGCCTGAGTTGTTTCCTGTAAATAAGGGTGTAGTGCCAAAGTTGCTAGAAAACTTGGCTGGGCACTACCGTGCCCCTTGATTCATTAATTTTCTAAAAATCGTCCTATGCTTAAGTTACAGTTTGTCACATCAATTTTTATAAGTGAGATGGCACAGTGGTAAAGCACAAGCTTGTCAACCCAGGTATAGCAGGTTCGATCCCCAGCGGATGCCAGTTTTACTTTTTTTAATTTTTTTTAATGTGTGAACAACTTAGATTTAAAGTGTGCTACTTTGATTCAATCATTTTCCACTTTAGGCTAAAAATGTAGTGATTTTCCATTGATTCAAAGTGGTTTCGATTGATTTTACGTTGTTTTTTGGCTCAGTGTAGGATCTATGGAGCGTATGGATACTAAATCACCAGCCAATATGTAACGTTATTTTAAACTAAAGAAAATTCAAAATTTACTTCCTTATATTCGAATTTAGTCTACAATGATTTCATTTCCAAAACACACCATACACCCATACCATAGTTTACTTTAAACCATCGATATTTTAAGTTATTTAAGACTAACACCAAAATTCACCCACAATGTTACCACAAAACCACAAAATTCCATTTAACTTGAAATAAGCTTTCATATATAAAAGCAAAAACAAAAACAAAAAACAAAAAAAAACAAACAAATATGTTTAAGATTTAAGGAAACTGATGATGCTTTCAAAGGATTTGCCCTTCGATATAACTCTTTTTGTTGCGGACTCTATTTTTTGGGTACTTTATAGTCTTTCAACATTCTTGCAATTTTAGTGTGTTCTTTTCAGTTCGATATGGCGTCATCATTTTCAACACCAAAACCACATAACGGCGCTATACCATTGCCTCTCTTCCTATGAAAGCATGGTCTTGAAAATTCAACTCTTCAGTCAGAGTCCTTTCCATTTTGGTTGCCACTCACTTTGCTTCGATTATACTTTCACGTATGTATATATTTTTGTATGTTGATATGTTGAATTTGCTTGTTACATAACAACATACAACATGTGTACACATACAGATATAGGTACCAAGACTCCAAGTTTCCACTCAATCACGAAGTACGAAGTGAAATAAATCGAACTTCAAAAGGATTTCGGGATTTTACCATTTTTCTCATTTTTTCCATTTTCTCTTCTTTTTTTTTACTTTATTTTTGATTCCCGAGACTTGAAAATAAACTTTTCTTTTTATATATTTTTTCCTGGTTTGACTTTTATTCTGAGAAACTGATGCTATATTCGTTCTTACTACCTTTTGGCAGTTACATCATACCAACTACACCATTGCATTCGATCCCTTTTCCAATATTCATTCAACCATCATACCTGTGTATATTGAATAAAATCGATCGATTTCCAGATTTGTTCGTCTTTATGAATTTCCAAGAAGAATATTAAATAAAGTTCAAGCATAATTCCATTAATTGATGATGAAGCTAAAATTTAAAAAAAAAATTAAAGATGCACCTTGAAAGCTTCTTAGTAAATTTGTTTTTTGACGTGATAACGTCTTATTAATCGATGAACCATGGCAGCCAACACAAAAAAGTGACGCCATTTTCTAACGTTACACTCTCGCTGCAAAAATTTCAATTAAAAAATAAAAATAAACTATTAGAGATACAAAAATTTTCTATAGCTTATTTGAAAGATAATAACCTAAAGCTTAATCCAAATGAAGGATTTTTAAAAATTCCGTCATTTAATAGGGTAAACTAGGGTAAAACGGAAAGATGAAATTTGGGCTAAAATCTGAACGCAAAGTTGTAGAGAGTTGATTTTTTTTGCAATAGATAGATGAGATTCATTTAAGAATAACTGCATTCAAGAAAAAATTTTGAAACTAAGCTATAACGTTTTGATTGAACGTTGTACACAAAATGATGATTTTGGGTAGGGAAAAATTTTTTTGACAATTCTAAAGGCCAGGCGAAAGATGAGTGAAAAAAAAATTAGGCGTCTGATACGAATTTTTTTCCAACACTCTACGTTTAGAAATATGAATTTATGAATTTTTGAAAAACACTTTGTTTTTTAGGGGTATTTTTGGGTAGTTTTTAGTTTTTAGCTTTTTTTTGGAGCGTTCAAAAAATCTCAAACTTATAGAACATGTAGGTTTTGGCCTTATGCATACATGTGCAAAATATCGTTAAGTAAGTTTTGACTGTATAACTAAAGAAATAAGTTTTTAAAAAATACTTTTTTTGACCGTTTTTGACTGATTTTCATCGTTTTTTATTTTTATCTTTTTTTTTAATAGATACAGGAATAAAGTATATGGAGTAATGATAGACCATGACCATGACTAAATGTGTGCGAAGTTTTAATCATTTTCGTTAACACAATTTTGAGATAACGGTAAAATAAAATTTTAGAATTCAACAGGTTATAACTGACCAAGAGCCGATAGAAATTTTATTAAACTTTTATAAGCATCCTGATACAATTACCTTTCATTTGGTATATCACACATAACGGTAGACTAACTACAAGCTACACAATGTTAAATCAAGAAGCTTGCGAAAAACCTCAAAACACCAGTGGAGATCTGTTGCCCCCCGAACAGCCACCAGTCTGGAAATTCGACATGGTTGACTTTAAAAAATTCTAACTTCTCTTGTAGGCATCTTTGAAATGAGATTAATATGTCATATTAAAGGTGAAATAATAAGCTTTTACACGGTATACAATTTTTTATAGGTTGTCAAACAAAAAAATTGATTCCATAGCGTCAGAACATAAAAATAAATGTTTTTTTTTTGCTTTTTTTAATGAAATTTGATCGAGTTCAAAAAATTCTAGCTCTTTTTGTAGATGTCTCATAGACCTGATCGATATATATATTTTAAGCTCAGACATTAAGCTTTCAGATAGTAAAATTTTGTATAGGTTGTTAGGAAAAATAAATGGAATTAATGACGTTAGATGATAAAAATTCATGTTTTTTTTTTTGCTTTTTTTGATGAAAATGATTATTTTCAATATATTATTTTTATACTTTTTGCGAATTGTAAACATTTAAAAATGGTTTTATTCTTAAAAAGAAATAATTGGCTTTTAAATTGCATAATTTTTTTTGTAAGCTTTTAAAATAAAAAAAAAAAAAATAATAGGTATAATGAGAAAATAATTTTAGCTTTTTCATGTAAATTATCATTGTTTGAAATAAGTAAACGCTTCCATTGACTCATTTTAAACAGAAGCACACAACCTGTTTTCTGACGACGTTATCACGTAAAATCATCGTCCGTAAGCCGGCTTTACAGACATTTAACAATTTTAAATTAAAAATATTTAAGGATAATCAGGCATCAACTTGAACATAAATTCTTGTTTAAATTAAAAAAAAAATTGCAGCGGATATTTAAACATTCGGTTGCAGATATGAAGCAAGAACTTTTAAAATCCTTAAGGAGCATTTTTAAAAAGTGTGTCCTTACAATCGCTGAATGTCCACAAAAAAGTCATGAAACCCCAAATAATCATCAACATAAAAAGGACTACCTTAAATTTTGCTTTAAATTTGAACTAAAAAAAAAAAAAAAAAACTATAAAAAATTTGCAGTGCATCATTCGTATAAGCTCGTTTGATTCTAATCCACTTGCACAAAATTTTATTAATTCAATTCTTCCTGTTGCCGGAGCTTAATTCCAAATCGTCCTGGATACGAAAAAATACTTGTAAAAAGGAAATAGCTGTCCTTGAAAATATAAATTTTCACTTAGTTGGTACTTTTTGTCGAAAGGACACAATCTTCATTTCGGAGAATTCGTTGCAGGAAAATTTTTATTGAATTGTCCTCCAGAGTGGCTATAAAGGTTGCATATATACATACTCATATAAGCAAGTCTACCTGCTAGAATAGTATGAAGGACACTATTATCCCCAAACTCAGGATACTATTAATGAACGTAATCACACGTTAAAGAGAGAACGACAACGGGTATTACTTCCTTTAATCAGGCGATTGTCCACTTAATAAAGGCTATATCCGCACACATACATACATTCTCATAGCCGAATAAGGAATTAGGAAAAAAAGGACGTTAACTTAATTTGTGCAATCGTTTCAGACTAAGAGTCTAAGTCCACTTTACTTAGTCCGGGAATGACAGTTCTATGCCAAAAAAAAGGACTCCCTGCTTTCAGTATGCAGTAGTTTATGGAGTGTCCTTACATCATTAGCTTTTGCACGGTGTGCATCTGTAGCGAATTCTTTCTTTTTCAGCAGCAGCTTCCTGCCGGGTTGTTGAGGTAAAGAGGATGGTTATTCTATTGAAGATCCTCCTCGATTTCAGAAACATTCTAACCAGGCTACTATCCAGGATGGTCCTGTGTATATGCGATTGGCACATTAGTCAGAGAGAGGTATCCTTTCGGTCCATTTTACCAAAAGAGAGTGTGTTGTTGTCACAATGTTGTGGTGAATATTTACATCTCTTTGTTTTTTATAGCCTGGGTTTGTGAATTTTTAAGACTTAAGCCAAACGTTTGTATCGAAGGATTCCCAGGAATATTGTCCTTCTAAGGAGATTTTGGTTTTCATGTGTATGAATCTGTGCGTCGTCTGTGTGTATTAGAATGGTGCAGGAAGCACAAAATACAAAAAAAAAAAAACACAATTGGGTTTCAGGTTCAGTTTCGGTTAGAATGTTCTTGGTGATGGTAGAATGATGGTAGGAATGTAAGTACGCTAGTGTCCTTGCTGTAGTAGATAGTACCTACACGTGGCTTAAATCTTGTGTGGAAAGTCGAGAATACCTTCGTGGCTACTGAGAAGGACTTTCCATCCTCTTCTTGTTTTGTTTTGTCTTGTATTGTGTCATCCACCATAGCAGAGTAGCAGCATCCTTGTGTCCTTCCGCCGGGATTAAGAACGAATATTTTTTTTTTGCAAGTTTATATTTGCCATTGTTTCCTTTTGTACTCGCTCGATGTCATTGTTGAAATAGAATCCTTGTTGTTGGTTTGCAAAGTGAGAGAGAGAGAAAAAGAGATTTCCAAGTGTATAAAGAGCCGAGAATATAGGTGACTTTGGAGTAGCCAGCCACAGCTATATAGTATCAGCCACAACTAAGGTAACGCGGTAAGTCGGTATTACCTTACCATCAGCCTTATATACCTTTACCTTTTGTGTACCTAAATAAAGCATCACAAAGATCCCAGACAACATGGGAATAGCTTGCTCTTCTTTGGTTATTCTTTTTTTTTTAACCTACCCCGTGTGATGTAGGTACTTGTGTTCTTGTAAAACCTGGCAAAGTGTAGTGGTGTTGGTTGGTGGTGGTAATAGTAAATTTTACTTCAATAGTCGTCTTGCGGTAAAACTTAATTTGTTCGAGCATTAAAAAGGTCATTTTGGATTTTATGTAATTACGTAAGGTGAGCTATGAGGTGACTTAGAAGAGTTTATGTGCGCGGTAAGTGTGAAATGGTTATACCTACCCCAGCCAGCATATATACCGTGTAACTTGGGTATTTAACCTAATTTTTGTGAAAATTTTAAAAGTAAACGTGTGCCCTTGGCATAATTATTATACGAGCATTTGAGAGATTATCCAAATTGAAAATGTAGACTGGGAAAGTGCAGACTATATGGAGTCCTTGGACTTGGTCAGTACAGTTAATTGGATTTAAATATTTGATGAAATGATACAGAAATTAAATTTAAGCACAAATATGTACGTAAAAAGGTCTTTTAAGGCTGAAAAGTGGCATATGGCAGCAAACCTATAGTAGTAAAAAATGAATGTTCAGAGAAAAGTTTTTATAGGTTTTCAATTTGATGCCTTTTTATTGTACCATTTTTTGAGAATTTGTGGTCATGTAGAAGTAGTGGTCAAAAGGCTCAATTTATACTATAGACGATGGCTGGACAAAGAAACTGTGTGGTTAAATCGCTGTTTTCATATTTTTTATGATCGAAGTGATTGGGTTTGCAGTATGCAAAGTGGGAAACCTCTTGAGAACTTTTATTAGAGCTCCATAAGCTTTTTAACAATTTGACTAATGTGGTCGTTCCAACTCAAGGTTCTGTAAATGTAAAACAAATTCCTAGATTCTTAGCTGTGTCCACAACCTCAATTTTTGAGTCACCCAGATGAATATTTGGAAAACCACTTAGCAAACCACAGCAAAAAGACGTTCTTCGCAGTGGCCTTAAAGTTTTTATACATCATTTTTTCACCGTTTTTTTAGAGTTCGGAGACCGTTTTAAACTTCATTTTGTGTTTCGAATCTTTTTTTTTTATAAACAGTTTTATTGTTCTATTTATGCTGAATAAAAAAAGTTTTAATTCATCAAAATTAGTTAGAAGCTGTGATTTTTTACTCGAAATAGAAATTTCAATTTTTTGGGACAATGAAAGAAATGAAAAATTAATTTCTCTATTCATAATAATGGTAGACATTTTTTTATGGTCTTAGATAGATAGATAGATAGATAACTTTATTGTGTCAAAGAAAATTACATAGTTTACAATATTTTATAAGTCATTGCACAGCACAGAGATATGATAACAATTTTGTATCTTACTACTGAAAAATCATTTTAAGTTAATGACGGGCATTTTGTTTTAAATTTAAATTGAAATTTGAAGGAAAAAATAAAAAAAAAAAAAACCTTCATTTAAGTGGTGTTAAAAGTAATATCACAGAGAGAAAATACTTAAAATAAAAATAAATTAAAAATATAAATTAAATAAATAAGTGAATAAATTAATATACAAAAATAAATAAATAAATAAATAAATAATAAATAAATAGTAAATAAATAATAAATAAATTAATAAATGAAAAGAAAAATAAATAAATAAATTATCAAATTAATAACAAAATAAACTAACAAATAAAGACAAATTAAATGATACATTTGTAAATAAATACGAATATAAATAAATTTAAAGGTACAGATTTAACAATTGGGATTTTATTTTTTTTTTTTTTTTTTTACTTAATCTTTTTTATTTTTTTTTTTTTTTTTTTTATTTTTTTAGGTATATATAATTAATTATTAGGGACAAGGTTTTTTATTAAAGGATTTTTACTATCTTCACAATTTTTAAAAAATTTTTGATTGAGATTTTTAATTTTCGTTTCTATTTTAAGTGCTTTTGTTTTCTCGTTTAGTTCTTGAGTTGAAAAATGCCATGGAACTCGAAGAATCATTTTTAAAATTTTATTTTGTGCTATTTGCAGTTTTTTCTTATGCATCTGTGCGCAAACTCCCCAGACGGCAGATCCTTATAATAACATAGCTTGAAAAACTAATTTGAAAATTATCAGTTTGTTGTTTTGGCTAAGCAGTGACCTTCGGTTTATAAGCGGATATAAAAGTTTAATAATAATATTAATTTTATTCAATGTTATTTTTGTGTGATCCCTAAAAGTCAACGTCTTATCTAAGTTAACACCTAAGTACTTAACAGAGTTAACCCAAGGAATATCACAATGATCAATTTGTAAACAACTGGCTGGCAAGAAACAACTCTTTCTTTTTCTAGTGAAAAAGATAGCTTGACTCTTGTCAGCATTAATTTTAATTCTCCAATGCTTATAATATTCATAGATGATAGTAAGAGCGTTTTGAAGATTAGTGATTATATGTGAAGCATGTAGGTATATCAGATGAATATATCGCTATATCATCTGCATACATGCCAAAATCGCAATTTTCTAAGCGTGGGAAATCGGATAGGAAAACGTTAAACAGGGTGGGGGACAAAACTGATCCTTGAGGAACGCCTGCAAGGATATTTTTTGGGAGAGAAATTTCCCCGTTCAAAAACACTGAAAATTGTCTATTACACAAAAAGCTCTGAATAATTCTTATTCAAAAACCTGGACATTCTTTTAGAATAAGTTTATGTATTAGTGCGTTATGCCACACCGTATCAAATGCCTTTTCAACATCTAAGAGAACTCGGCCCGTCGAATTTTTGTCCTTAAAATTTTCTTTTACGTGTTTACAAACCCTAAGAACTTGGTGTGACGTGTTATGCATTTTCCTGAAGCCAAATTGTTGCATTGGGATGATATTTTTGTCATTTAAAAAAATTTCTAGTTTCATATGAATACATTTTTCCAAAATTTTACTTTGATACTTAGTAAGCTTATCGGTCTGTAACTTAGAGCATTATTTCGAGGTTTTCCTGGTTTCAAAATTGGTATAATTTTAGCCATTTTCCATTTTATTGGAAAATAATGAAATTTGAAACATTGATTTATTAAATCAGTTATAAATACAAATCCACTCATGGGAAGTTGTTTCAGAAATTGATTTTTAATCAAATCCATTCCCGGAGCTTTTTGATTTTGTAGGCCATGCACCAGGTACTCTACATCTTCCACTGTAATTTTTTCATCCACAGGAAAAACTATTGTCGTTCTGTTGAAGTCATTGACAGATCTATCTATCATGTTATTCAGTGCTGGATTAATATTAAGAGTTAATACGTGATTATCAGAAAAAGTGTTAGCGAGAAGACTTACTTTATCTGAATTTGAAGTGTAAACTTCACCTGACTACGTTTAAAAAATTTTGAAATCGATTTTGGTTGCTCAGATATATATTTTAAATAGGTACTGTTCATTTTTTCTAGCCCATGATAACACAAGCCAAAAAAAAAAGTGTCAATACTTTTGCCTGGACCTGCCTATTTTTATGTATTTTGACGTGCTGAATCCGAATCTGAAGTCAATTTTGCCCAAACACCCTCAAAATTTTGATAAAATTTCAAAAAATTATGAAAATTGGGGTTTTTTGCAATAAATTGAAATTTCTTTCTCGAGTAAAAAAAACCATAACTTCCACAAATTCTACCTGTTTTTAATGAGTAAAAGATTTATTGATTCAACATTAATAGAACAATAAAACTGTTTGCAAAAAATAATTTCCAAAACACAAAATGTAGCTTAAAACGGTTTCCGAACTCTAAAAAACTGTGAAAAAATGTTGTACTTTGAGATTCAGCCCATAAAATACCCAATTTGGTGTTTGAGCATAATAAAAAAATATTTTCTGAAATTGACCGAAAAATGGCTGAGTAAAAAATCGTTGAAATCTGAAAACATTGAAAAACGGTTTTTTGACGATAACTTGAAATTTTGCGGGTCTAAGAAAAATTTCAAGTGCCGAAATATGATGTACTCAGTAATACCTCTCTGCTCAGTAATACAACCTCTGCTAGGTCATTTCCAAAGTAATTGACATGACTTTTATTTTGTAACATAGTGAATGGATTTGAAGATTTATTCCTCAGGTAACTGCCTGTCAGTTTCAGTTGCTATTACTCTAGTGTTCTGATAATAACACTGTATATAACACATAGATAAGTGCAGAACTTTCCTACACCACTTTCCATTTCAGCAGCTATGGATGTTTTGTTTGAACCCTGCGAGGAAATTAATCTTCCGAAGAGAATTGACAGCAAATGCTGGTAAGAATGGCTAATACCTATTTTAATGACTTTAATGACACTTCCATTAAACCTGGTGGTAAGGCACAAAACTGCTATACAAAGATATGGAAGTAAGAAATTGGACCGTTTTTAAGTCTAATTTCACATTTTATTTTTGTAGCAACCCAGTAATTTGAAGGTATAAGAGTAAATAGGCAGTCGAATTTTTGTAAAATCATAAATGTGTATTAGATTAAGATCATTAAATTTCATTGATCCTTAGAGACCTGATCCCTTACCAAAAATTAAAAAAAAAAATCATCAAAAACACCAAATTGGTATAGTTCTCTTTCAATTTCAATTCAAAAAGATCTGTGTCCTTAAATACATGCCTTACAAAAAAATATCCTCATTGTTTGTCCTCATAGATGCATTATATTTTTTTTAATACATTTTTTCTTACCACGTTCTCTCTCTATATACCTTTGCTAAGCTCTGCGGCCAAATCCTTTTGTGTGTAAAACGTGAGTTCATTTGTTTGAAGCAGTACCTTACCTACCTACCTAAAGGATATGACCCAGGAAGGATAAATGAAATAAATTCTTTTCTAATAGAGTTACTATTGTGTATGAGTGTAAGTAAGAACAAACTAACAGATTCTGACAATGCAATTGAGGAACAAACAAAATAAAAAAGGATGAATGAATGAATGCAAGAATAATGCTACCAACTTTAAAAAAAAAAAACGAAAGGATCAAATGAAGTGAACAGGAACACACATCTCGCATGAAGAATAACGAATTGCGACTTAAGTTAGTAATGAAAGGAAATACAGAAAAAAAAATATGATGAGATAAAAATCAGGAAAAATGTAGAAAAAAAGACGAGGTTTTGTGTTAGTGGATTTTTTAATCTTTTTGTGGGAGGTTTAAACACGCTTTGTTGAAGGATAATAATATGAGTGGGATCTTCCTTATTTTTTTTTTCTTTCTTGTCTTTTAAGGCATGTGGGTTGTTATTCTAGGAGAGTAGAAAATATTTTTGAAATGTTTTCTTCTATTTTTAAGGAACTACAATGCGCTACTACAAGGGAATATTTGACAAATAAGGTGGTCGATGGAAATGAAGATCTTGGGAAACTGGTTTTCTGTTCATCAAAGGATTTTATGATTTATAAAGAGTTCTAAGCCTTGTCTGGATTGGATTTCCAAATGTTTTTTAAAATTCATGGAAATAAAACGAGAAATGTTTGCATTTTGTGACCCAATGACCCAGAATAAACAAAAATTTACAGAAAAAAAATTGAACAAATTTGTTAGAAACTAACAAAAGAAAGTGGCTTAAATTCTAATTAACTAACCTAGTACCATAAACAAAAACAAAAAAAAAAAAAACAATAAAAATAAACAAGAAGTAACTAGTTACTACATAGTAACAAACAAACAACAAAAACACAAATAAAAAAAAGAAAGGAAATTGTAAACTGAATCTTTCTATATTGCATTGCATCTTAAAATCTTAACTGCTGAGTGATTTTCATGCTCCAATTATTTTTTTTTTTACATCAAAAGTTGTTGTTGTTTAAAGAATTAAAATAGAATAAAAATGTAATATAGAATCAAGGGCAAATATTGGAGGAGAAGATGAATGAATATAGAAACAAATTCTATATCTTCTGGAACTTTATTCCATGGCAATGGCAAAAATAAAGCAAAAACATTCAGAATGGAAAATAAAAAAATATTTAAAGAAATAGAATGCAACAACTGGTCTACCCATTTGAAGTATTTACCATTTAAAACTGACCGCAAATCTAGTAGTTGTAATTTTAAATTCTATATTTTGATTCATTTAATAAAGCTACACTGCGAGAACCTTAAGAATAATTTGGTGAATACTCATTCAGTTACTTGAAGTTATTGGGAAAATTTTCGTAGGTATAACAATTTATGAATATATGTGGAAAGTATTAGAAATATAGTAGTAGACACTTTGTTATTTTGTTTTTCTTTGTGAATGCAGGGTTGCCTTTACTACTTCATTTACTTAATATTCACAATAGATGGCAATAGATTAGCAATAAAATAGTTCATCATAATTGATACCAAAACATTTCGGTCAAATGAGGTAACTTGTGGTCTACTTTTTCTAAAAAATGCAAAGTTGTTGATGATAAAAAGATCTAAAACTTTTGTATTAACAATTTTTTCACATAACCTCAAAATGTATGTGAAAAATTCAAATAACAAGTTTTTGTTTTGTTGAAAACTGAATATTTAAAAAAAACACCCTAATATTCAATCGAAAATTCTCGTGTCAAAATACCAATTTTTTTCAAAAAGTAATGGGTCATTTTATTTGTTAAAATTTTTAATTTCTGATGGTGTAAAAAAAAATATATACATTTCTATACTAAAGTAAATGTTCTCAGAAAAAGCAAAAAATGAAAAAGCTTGAATTCGAAAAAATTTTGTAATCATTATTTACAATTTTGAGCTTTTTATTAAAATTTACAATTTAATTACCTACTCAAAAACCGTAAGAATTCATGTAACATTGATAAATCTTAGTATCACCTCTTGAAAGTCACCCAGTTTAGTTTGAAGTAAATCGGGTTGGGGTCAATATTCTGCCGGGGTCAAAATTCTTCTGGCAAAATTCTGCTTTCAAAATCTGTTTTTCAAAATTCTGGTTTTCATAATTCTGTTTTACAAAACAAAAATTAAAAAAGGGTTTGGAAAATATTAAAAAGCGCGCTTTTTAACATATTCCAAATCCTTTTTTAATTTTTGGCAGAATTTTGTAAAATCATCTTCTAGCTAAATTTGCTGCCTATTTGAGATTACTTACTTACTTTGTCAATTTTTTGTAATACCTATTCATATTTTTTTGATAAATCAAAAAATTTAAAAATATTGATAAACGATTTTTAATGATAAATATCTTCTAAAAATAATAAATTGAACATTATTTAATTAGTCAAATAAAAATTGATATTCAAAATATTAAATAAGAAAAGGAATATATTTTATCACCACAACCGTTTCTATAATTAGTTTTCAACGGTATACACGTAAAGATGTGAGTTATAAGAAAATCAGTACTCTAAGCAGTTTAAAAAAAAAAACATTAATGAGGTGTATTTTTGTATAGTAAGCGCATATGCTATGAGAAAAAAAGCAGAATTAGCAGAATTTTTTTTGTGAACAAAAATGCTGGCAGAATTTTGAAAAACAGAATTTTGAAAGACAGAATAGAAAAAAAGCAGAATTTTGAAAAACAAAATTTTCTTGAAAAAACAGAATTTTGTAAACTTTGAAGTCAGAATTTTGACCCGCTCCCTAATCAAACTACTTTTAAAAAATCACCAGCCCGTTTATTTTTTCCTTCCCTCAATATTTTTTTTTGATCAGTCGTTAGTGAGAAAATCTCAAAACTTTAAAGTTATTCTACCCCATCCAAAAAATATATTTTTCCCAATTTAAAAAAAATGAAGGATTACAATTATCTAAAAACTTTTAATGTTGCAAAATTACTTTAAAAAAAAATTTAAATTATAAATTTGAAAACGAAATTGGATAATTTTTTTTTAATTTCTAGGGGTGGTCAAAAAAATAAAAAGGATGTCAATGACATGTTAATGATCGAATACAGTAATTAAATTTTTCGTCGGCAGTGTTCTTTTTTCGTAAAACTGTAGGTGGTCAAAAGTGGTCATTTAAATGACCATCTCATAGAAATAAAAAAGAAAAAATTGACACTTTTTGGGGTAAAGTTAACTAAACTTGTACTTTGTACCTTACCTTGAAAACAATAACCCAGACTATTTTTTCCAATTTAGTTATATGTATCTCTTTTTTTCGCGATAACCACACTCAGAGAACAAAATAGTTATTATCGGGATAACTATTAAAATAGTTAAAAAAAATAGTTATTTTTGACTATTTTAACCCTCTGCGGCACACGGGTGCGAATTTGGCAGGAAAAAAAATAAAAAGTGGTCCCAAAAAAGTGTCTTCACAAGGGTGAAAACACATTTTTTGGAGTTGTGAATACAATATTCGAATTCCTCGGAAAATTCTACATCAATTTCATATATGATTCTCTAGAAAATAGTGAGACCGAAAAAAGTTCTAGCGACATGAAAAAGTATAAACCAAATTCGCAGAGGGTTAATAGTAAATCGAGGTACTCGTATTCTCCAAATTAACTATTAAATAGTCTATTTTGACTATTAAAATAGTTATATGTGACTATTTAAATAGTCAATAATGACTATTTAATGGTCAATAATGCCTATTTAAAATAGTTATCCCGGTTTTAACTATTAAAATAGTTATTTTTTCTCTGTGTTCACGTATTTGCAAAGCTTTTTTTAGGTTTTTCTTAGAATTTTTAGTTTTTATGGAAATCAAATATGTAGATACTTATTTAGAATGAACGTCGAGATATTTTCATTAAAACGGTTTCACATATAATTTTTTTTTGAATATTTTTTTTTTTATTTTTAAGTAGAAAACAATTATTTTAAAAGAGTGTAGTTACTTATCATTTTATTTGGAAGAGGACTTATATTCAGGATGCCTATGGTATCTTATGTGTTTCTTCGTATCCCTCAAAATAGTTTTTGTTTATATTTCTTGTAAGTTTTAGCATGATTTTCTTTATGTGTAGTTATTGTACACAGTGAGTAGATTACTTTCTTTTAAATTGAAACTAAATCCTGCATCCCTCTGAAATAACTTTTTCCTTGATTTTTTTCTTTTTCTTTAACAAATGAAAGCAATATTTTTTTTTTTTTGGCTCAAAACTGCATTGTCTCTGTGCAACGAAGTTGCAAAACCAAAAACTCTTTCTGATATAAGAGGGACCAAGCAACCAACCAGACCTCACAAAATACCAAGAATATTGTATAGAAAAAATGGAAAAAAAAAATTATATAAAAATTTTCGTTTTCTTTTATAATCCAATTTAATTTGATTGAGTGCACGAATCAGTTTACACAAAGCATTCGCACTGACGATGGCAAAATGAATGAGTCAATTGGTAGAAGGTCAGCGACGAGAAAATCTTCACCAGACCATGGCCATCATCATCGGGCTAGCTAGCGCTACGTCCGAGACCAAAAATATAATAGAAAGAAAGTGAAATTTTGTGTTCAACTAGCAGCAGCTTCAGCTACCAACCAGACGCATTCAGCAACGAGTGAGCGCATAGTGCAAAGCAAACAGTCCAAATGAATTATGACCGAAGAATTGCTGTTGTTTTGTTTGTTGTTGTTGTTGGTTTAGTGTGATTATTGTAGTTTTTTTTTTATAATCCGTAAAAAGCAATTAGCAATGCTTTCGCAGCTCGTTTCTTTTAATCGGATAGAAATTAATTGGAATTTGGTTTGGAAGACGTTTTCTTCGGTAGCCAGCAAGTGTTGGCGAGGTAGCAAGCAGAGAGTGAAACAATAAAATTTTATTGCACCGAGTTTGTAGTTTCTTGACATTGAACTGGGCTTATTTTCATTTTTTTCTTCGATTGCGCTATTTGCGAATGCAAAGAAGAAAGTGAAAAGTCGATGCCTTATTTAGTATTATTACAACTTTTCTTTGCGTTACGTTAAAAAAGTGAATTCAGGTAACTTACAAAGTCATTGAACTTTTTGACAGAAGTCGGTTGTAAAAAATTTTAATTTCTGTTCTTTTGGTTTAAGTGGTTCTATTTTACTCAAAAGTAAGTCTTTAAATCTGCAACCTACAACTTTCGACAAAAAAGCTATGAAATTACTGCCTAAAGACTTTAAGATTACAAATTTAAGGGCTCTGCTATTTCTAGAGGATCCATATTTTGTTGGTAAAATTGCTCTGCTTTTAGGCAAATACCTATTTAACTTTTCAATTTATTTAAGTGCATAGGTAAATGTTTATTTCTAAAGTAAGCTTCCATTAAATTTTCTATATAAAAACTGTTCAAGTAGACTATGATCTTGGGAAAACAAAAGAAAAATCCGTCACATAAAGAACCTTTAGAGCTTTTACTTCTCTATGTAATGTCTGGATTTTGTTTGACATCTTGAATGACTTTCCGTCTGTCTATATTTTTGCAAATGGAATTGTAACAGAATTCTATAAGGTAAAACTTTTCATTTCGTCACCGCCATATAAAATGAAACACGAAATGGAAATAATAATAATTCTTCCCTATCTTAATGTCAGAAGTCTTAGAATAGAATACAAAAAAAAGTAAAGTGAATAGGCAGAAGGCTACCTATTCACAAAAAAAGTGTCAGACAAATTAAGCTGAAACCTGAAATGTTTTATTTTCGCACACACACCTCACTCGATTCACCTGAATACAAAAAGGTGTATTTGAATAGACAAGTAAATGTTCGCGTAATGTGGTGTCTCGAGAAACCTCATGACAAGAAAGTATTATACTTACGAGAACAAAAGATATAAAAATAGGGTTTTTTGAAAAAAGGGTAAACGATAGAAAAGAAAGTCTGAAATGTTTTTTGTTTGGTTTTGTTGCTTTTTAAATTGTTTGAGGTGCGAGAACTTTAGTGGAAAAATATTCCTTTGTAGAACTGTCAGTGTTTTAAGATCTATTCAACAGAATTTCTTATTCACTTTGTGTGTTTTATTTTTTTTTTTTGTTAAGGTGGCAGGTTAAGTTTCAGGAAGATTTTAAAGCAAAAATAGAAATTTTAACTTTTTTTTAACTTTAATGTAAAAGTATACTTGCCTTATGTTAAAACGTTTGGAGGTGATTCTAAAAGTTTGAGCATTTAACACAAAACTAATGAAGTAAAATTGAAGCAAAATGTACCTGGACAGTATAATATTATTTAAGACCTGTGCACAAAAATGTTTTTTGACAATCGATAACAAGCAATTTGATTCTTACATAACCTCCACAATAGGGTGTGTCAAAATGCTAAAGTATGGAATTTTCAAATGTAATAGCTTTTAAAAGTTACATTACTCATCAAAAATAAATTCTGCGTTTACAATTTTCCTTTTAATTAATATATTTGGCTCGCTCAAAATATAGGAAGAAATCGAAGAAATTTGAGTTTTTAGAGATTTTTGAAATATATGTTTTTTTTATTAAATTGCGCCGTTTGAATACAAAATAAATATATTAAATATATATCTTTATTAGAAAAAACTTTTAAGCTTATATACTATGTTGGAATTGAACACTTAGTAAGGAAGCTGCGAAATAATATGCGAAGAAAAAAAACATTTTTTCACATAAAATCGTTTTTTTTTTCCTAACAACTTCAACCGATTTGAGCGAGCCAAAGACGAACGATATTATGATTTTTTTTTACTTATTATTAAACCTAACACCCTAATAAAACTTTTGACCACTATTACATTGTAAAATAAGAGTACTTTTTTTCGGCCATACAAAAGTGACACACACTACTCCACAACGACTTATATTACTTTTTAAACAGATTTTATTAGAGGAAGTGGAATGGAACCAACAGCTTCCTTTTATTTTAAACACTGACGACTATAAACACTGTACTTTATGCATTAAAAAAGATAGTTTATTTTTTCTTTGAAATACAATTCACATCCGTTTGCTATTGAAATACGCATAGGTAAGTGAGCTAATAAAATCCAGTACAAATAGAGTTGTGCTTGAGTTAGAAAAAAGTTCCACAAACTACTTTTTTTTTAAGGACTATACACGGTGCCAAGAAGTTACGGTGGAATACTAGGTTCAATGTAGTAAAAGTGGCGCCTGCTATCTCAGACTGTGATACATAGAAAAGTCTGTTATCTCATTCAACCTTTTTCTAAGTTTGTTAATTTAAATTGTTAAGTAGAGTCAGTTGGGGTAAGTGTGCGCACTTTTCACGAAATTGTGAAGATTCTGTAAGAGATATCAGCATAATGTTTTTTAGATTTGATAAACCTATACTTTGGGAACAAGAAAACACAGAAAAAAAGTTTAGTTTAAATATTTCATATGATTAAAAACAAAAACCAAATGAACTCGAAGTGCGCACTCTTGCCCCAAAGTCAGGGTAAGATGGCGCAAAATCTTAAGTAAGAGCGCGCACATAATTTTAATAGGAATCTTGACAGTTTACGGCAACTAAATGTCTAAAAACTTAATGTTATACTTAGTTAAACAAAATTTTATTTCAAAACTTTCGAGTTTTCACTAAAATGAATGAAAATGTTAATGTAAAAAACAAATTAAGTTCAAATACAAAAACTTAAACTCTATTTATAAAACAAAACAAACAAAAAAATATTTCGAATTAAATTAGAAGATAACGGCCTTTCTTTTTTTGAATTCATGAATAACAGCCTTCGTTTTTCAAAATTAAAGTTTCAAATGTTTCTGTCCGGTTGAAAAAAGGAAAAGTTTAATATGGGGAGAAGTGCGGGTTCTTACCCACAAATGGACTGTGCGATTTTACCCACAGATTTACTTTTTTTTCTATTTACCAAATTTATAATAAAATAAAACAAAATCTAACAAATTTTTGACTTTATCAAATATAAAAATGCACAATTCCAAAATATGTACTACTCTCGGTATATAATGCTCCCACGCCGACCGACACTACACACTTTTCCCGCACAACTTTTTTTTTTTGTTTTGAGCCGGGTTTTTTCAACCCAATTTTAAAATAAAATGGAGCTGAGCACACAATCGCGAAGGTCATCACTTACACTGGTCAACAAAATTTAATTTTTTTTTGCCATATGAACCAAAATATACTTTTCTAGTAGTTTTTGGGGTGCTGAATTCGAATCTGAAGTCAGAAAAATTTGATTGGCCTCCGATTTTGAAATATTGCCGTTATAAAATGCTAAAAAACGTCATTTTGGCTGTTTTAGAGGTTCTGTTTTTATGTGGGGTAGTTCATTTTAAGCAAATTTGTATTGGTTATTATAAGAACAGATATTCTTCTTTCAAAAACTGTTTAAATTTTCCCGATATCTCTTTTATTGCTCGAGATATCTTAAGTTTCATTTAATAAGCCAAAGAGAAACTAAACTTAATCTAAAGTTTAAGTCACTGGTCACAAAATTTTTGCCACAAGAACCAAAATATACTTTTCTGAAGGTTTTTGAGTTGCTGAACTCAAATCCGCAATCGGAAAAATTCTATTAGCATCCGTTCTTGAAATATAACCGTTATAAAAAAAAACCTTTTTTTTCATTTTATAACGGTAATATTTTAAGAACGAAGGCTAATAGAATTTTTCTGATTGCGGATTCGAGTTCAGCAACCCAAAAACCTTCAGAAAAGTATATTTTGATTCTTGTGGCAAAAAAAGTTTAATTTGGTTGGCCAGTGTTGTTTCTGATTCAAAGACCGCTACTTAAATTTTAAATATCTCGGGCAATAAAAGAGATATCGGAAAGATTTAAACATTTTTTGAAAGAATAAAAATAGCTCTCATAGGCACCGTTACAAATTTATTCATAATGAATTACACCACATAAAAACATAACCTCGAAAACAGCCAAAATTACGTTTTTTGACATTTTCTAATGGTAATATTTCAAAAACGAAGGCCAATCAAATTTTTCTGACTTCAGATTCGGATTTAGCACCCCAAAAACTACTAGAAAAGTATATTTTGGTTCTTGTGGCAAAAACCTTGTTGACCAGTGTTATTGACGTCTTACTAAGCGCTGATTTCCTCATTTTTCGTTTTAGTTTTTTTTGGACACAACTCGAGTAATAAGCACTGCGCGCTCTTACCCACTGAGCGATCTTACCCCAAATGACTCTACCTATAAATACATAAATGTCTTTATCAGTGCCGGATTAGCCTCAAGGCAAACTAGGCAGCTGCCTAGGGGCCCCACTTCAGCTAGGGGCCCCTCGCCCCGACTACGAACAAACAAAATTTCTTGGAGTTGTACCTTCAATAAAAAACAGCATTACATTTGTATTAGTAAAAATAAGAAAAAAGAAGAATAAAAAAACGTTTGCAAATCATTAAACATTAGCCCCGTTTCATTGGAGGTGGTAGTTTACTCATGAGTTGATCTAGTACTATAATTACCACATGATCTTCTACTTCTACCACTGATCTTCTATTTTTTTTTTTTTTTTTTTTATAATGAGCGCGCACTAAAGGGGTTTTGGGTACCCTTAATATACATGTGCTTATAATGAATTATGACTCCCATCCCATCCTGAAGGGCCCAACCCAGCGATGCCAGATTGAGGGATTTTTTCCTGTTTTTTTTTCGGTATTTTTGATTAGGGAAAAATGGAAAATCAACCCAGAACAGTCAGCTCAAAATATATCACGTTTAAATACCAAGACAAATACTGGTCTATTCGAATATTATTCCAACGACATCGAACCAGAGTTTAGTAACGAGATGGTGCCATTAAAGCTCTTCATGTTGCAATCAGATAATATGTCAGAAAAATCTGAGATTGTGCATGCAGAGAAGTTAGAAGTTAATATAGGCACCGTTACAAATTTATTCATAATGAACTACCCCAAATAAAAACATAACTTCGAAAACAACCAAAATGACGTTTTTTGGCATTTTCTAACGGTAATATTTCAAAAACGGATGCCAATAAAAAAATTTTGACTTCAGATTCGAGTTCAACACATCCAACATTACTAGGAAAGTATATTTTGGTTCTTGTGGCAAAAACCTTGTTGACCAGTGTTATCAATTAAAAAAAAAACTAAACCACCCACACGCGTTTTGAACGCGTTTCAAACGCGTTTTGGATGCGTTTTGGACGCGTTTCGGACGCGTTTCAGATGTGTTTTCCCAGCAAACGCAGAACTACAGAAAAAACCGGTGAAATATGTACGTAAAAGAAGTACTTCTTTTCCACTGAAAAAAGATAGGAGCTCGGGAAAAAACTCAGTTATATACTTTCTGTATATAAGAATACGTGAAGCAGCTATCTCTTTTTTGCATGCAAGATGAAATAAATTTCCCCTCCATTAATAGTACAGACAAATGTACTTCAAAAGTGCATCAGCGAAGCACTTCTGGAAGTGGTTCTGATGTACATTTTCCAGTACTTTTTTAACCTACAGAAAAAGCACTGAAACTTGTACTTTTAAAGTACTTATTTGGAGCACTTTCATGGATTTATATCCGTACTGCTAAAATCCATATTTTAATTTCATCTGAAAATAAAAAAATCTTCAAAACAAACAAACAATTCTTTTAAACTATTATTTAATATTTTATTGGAAAAACACAAAATAGTTTTTTTTTTTTAAACAAAATACATAAAAAAAAGATCCTTGGGCACGCGCCTGTGGCCTGGCCAGTTGAGGAAAGGAAAAAGAAAAAAATACTCTGCGTCTGCAGTCTGCACTTTGGTGGTAGTTTTTGTATCTTGTTATGATTTTTTTTTTCTAAATGCTCAAGGCTGAAGCTGCTGTAAACTCAGTCAATGATGTCTGGAATTGATCGCCACTAAAAGACAGAAAAATCAACAACTGTATAATTCATCAATTTTATAATCAGCATACCTTTATTTTCCAAATCAATTATTGGTTGTTTTTGTATCATTTTTGTATTACTTTTTTTTCTAAATGCACAAGGCTAAGGCTGTGCATTTTGATGGTGGAAATAAATTTTTGTGGCGTGCCGAAGAATTTGTGTGGTAGATATTGTTTAGAGAAAATAGTTTTCACAAATAACAAATAGCGTTTCGGACGCGTTTTTGACGCATTTCGGACGTGTTTTGGGCGCGTTTCAGATGCGTTTCAGGCGCGTTTTAGGCGCGTTTTGGGCGCGTTTCAGATGCGTTTTGGACGCGTTTCAGACGCGTTTCAGACGCGTTTTGGTCGCGTTTCAGGCGCGTTTTGGACGCGTTTCAAACGCGTTTTGGACACGTTTTGGGCGCGTTTAAGATGCGTTTTGGACGCGTTTCGGACGCGTTTCGGACGCGTTTCAGACGCGTTTTGGACGCGTTTCGGACGCGTTTCAGATGCGTTTCAGGTGCGTTTTGGGCTCATTTCAGACGCGTTTTGGACGTGTTTCGGACGCGTTTCAGACGTGTTTCAGACGCGTTTTGGACGCGTTTTGGACAAGTTTCAGACGCGTTTTGGACGCGGACTTGATTCACACGCGTTTTGGACGCGTTTTGGAAGCGTTTCAGATGCGTTTTGGACGCGTTTCAGACGCGTTTTGGACGCGTTTCAGACGCGTTTTGGACGCGTTTCGGACGCGTTTCAGACGCGTTTTGGACGCGTTTTGGATGCGTTTTGGATGCGTTTTGGACGCGTTTCGGACGCGTTTCAGACGCGATTTGGACGCGTTTCAGATGCGTTTTGGGCGCGTTTCAGATGTGTTTTGGAAGCGTTTCAGATGCGTTTTGGACTCGTTTCAAACGCGTTTTGGACGCGTTTTGGGCTCGTTTCAGGCTTGTTTTAGGCGCGTTTCAGATGCATTTTGGACGCGTTTAGACGCGTTTCAAACGCGTTTCGGACGCGTTTCAGACTATTCCATCAGTTCCATCGTTCAGACACAGCCAGACACAATAGAAAGAAAGAAGAAGAGGAACAAGAAACAAAACGAATGCGAATATATCTCTGTCTCTGTTTGAAATACACAATACACACACGCATGTCATAGAATTCTCATCCAAAGCCAACACACATGGATGCTAACGAGTTGAGCGCCAAAAATTCACAAACAAAACCACAACTACTTTCTTATGAATCATGCTCACGGACATGGAACTACATTAATAGTTCCAGTTCCAGGATCAGGAAAAAATATTCAAATTCATACTATTTCTTATTTTGATGCATTTTATTGAAAAAAAAACTTAAATTCTAGATAGTTCCGCGGAACTAGTTCCAGGAACTAGTAGGTAGATTAAGTTTGTGTCAACCGACATACGTTTTTCTGGCCGCTTTAAAAGGTAGATTAAGTTTGTTTCAACTGACATAAGTTTTTCTGGTCGCTTTAAACGGCCATCAGAAAAAAATATTCAATATCATACTATTTCTTTTTTTGATGCATTTTCCTGAAAAAAACTAAAATTCTAGATAGTTCCGCGGAACTAGTTCCAGGAACTTGTTCCGACCGAAAAAAGAACCGTTCCATCGTTCCATGTTCGTTCCGGCTTTGGAACTGTTTTGCGGATCTCTGTTTTAAGTAATTTGCCTTGTCTATAATAATAATAAAATCAAAATTGAAACTTTTTCTCATGATTTCTCTTTCCAGTTTTATAATGAAGCCGTAATGCCGACTTATAACGAGTCGATTTTCGCCGTGCGGCGAAGCTTTTTGGCGTCAGTCGAGTCGTGTAAACGTAAGCCGCACGCGACTAAAGTGACAATCCCCATACTAGAGTCCTAGTCGACTTAAGCCGTGAGACATATCATGTGGTTAAAATCGACTCGTGAAAAGTCGGGATAGGTTTACCTACTTATACCTTTTGAATCTAATATATTTTCTAATAACTTATCGTTAATAAAAATTATCTGTGAACCATCAAGTTGCTAAAATTTTTTTGTTGAGATATCACTACAATATTTATTATAGTTATTTCAAAACTTTTAGTTTACATTTATAAAATGACATGATAGGACACCAGATTATATTCGATTAGTCTCTAGTAAGTTACCTGCACAAATTTCTAACCAAACTTAAAAATAGCTTATGATATTGAAAAAGCATCGGAAAAGGGCCCAAGAACTACTTTGCCTAGGGGCCCATGACATGGTTAATCCGGCACTGGTCTTTATGAAAAGAAGTGAGTTATTGTAAACCCATTGTAAAAACCAGAGATACCCAGAAGGAGATGGGAAACTTCTGACGTCATACACAGAGAAAAATAGAACAAAAACAATAAGATTTTTTTATGGTTTTCATCCAAGAAGGAAACCTTATTAAAACAATCGGTTTTTTCTTATTGTTCAAAAATCTGCACTTGTAGGGTTTTAAGAGGAAAAAAAAAAAGATGACCAGGCCGGGGATCGAACTGGGGCCTTTAAATCATGAGTCACACACCTTACCACCTAAACCAACCTGCCATAAAAATAATGATATTAATTTTCGTTCTAGTGCCAAGATGAAAACTAAAATGAATTTTTCACTCAAATTTTAAGAAGATTTTCTCTATAAAAATAATAAGAAATCTCCTTAAAAAACCTTATTAATCGTTGACTTTAATAAGATTTCCTTATGAAATTTATGGACAGTAAAACAATAAGGCAATCTGTTAGTTTTTAGGGGGTCATATTTTTCTCTGTGTATACTGGTTTGCCCACAAACTCGGATTGATACTTTTGGCTGAATATGCATGAAAAGTCGCATATGTACAAAAGAAATTAAAACAACACGAAATAAACAAATGGGTTTTATGGGGGGTAAAAGGTACGAAAGTTTTCGATCTCTGGTAAAAACCTTTAAAAAAGCGAAATGAATAATTTATTTCCAGGAAATCTTTAAACATCCTTGCAGACATTGAAATTAAATTTACTACAAAATTCTCTTTGGAATGTCACCATCGAACACATTCATTTCCGCAATGACTTGAAATTTTCTCGATTAAATTCTTAAAAAAATAAACTTTCATCGTAACGAGCACGATGAACTGCGTTTCTCTCTTTCTTTATCGACTTGGACATAAAAATTCCTTCGATTTTAATAATTTCCAATGGGAAATCAAAAACACAAACAAATCGCTTCGATTCACAGAGTAAAGCAAGAAAATAAAACAAAAACATAACGAGGACATTTTTTTTCGAAAAGAAAAAACAACAAAAAGTAAAATTAATGCAACAATAGGTATCTTACCTACATGAAAATGTATACACCTACAAGTCCTTTTGACAATGAGAGATAAAAAGTTCATTTAACCACCCTTGACGACGCGACACCCATCTCCACTGACAATGAGGACATCATGCTGTGTTGCGCGACTACATAAAATTTGACAGTTTTAAGGTGATAGAGGCATTTTTCTGCACCCTCTCAGGGACGAGAACGACACGAAATTACTGCGCGGTGCCTTTGCAAATATATAGCATAAGAATGTTCCCAAGGCCGATTCCCAGCAAGCTTATGTTTAACTCATAAATAGGTGCAACCAAAGGTACGTTTACCTTTGTAATTTTTTTTTTTTTGTTTTGTTCCAAAGGGTATTTATTGGATTCACAAAATAAATAAAAATCATCTATAAGTCTATGATTTGAACGTAAAAAGCTGTCAAGTTCAAATGGACTTTCAGAAAAGCTTGATAGAAGAAAAAATTGCAGGTCTCTAAACAATGAGCAAATTCATGCTACACATTTTGACACCCTAAACTCCCTTTTGTGTGCTATGGGAGGGTGCCAAAAAGACATGACAAACAAAATTGTGACGACATTATTTTGTAAGAAAATACAAATTGTTGCCGCTTGAGGGTGTGTGCATGTGCCACGCGGTTTATCACCCACACTCATTACTACACACCACCTTTCTACCAGCCATCGGGCGTGTGCAAACGATTTGTACAGATTTTCCATTAACTTTTATGAATTGAAGAAAAAAAAAATACATAAGAAAAAAAAAAAACGCAACAATAAATTTCAATTAAGCACATTTTGCCATCAGGATAATTTTTTTTTATTTTTTGTGTATTTTTGCGTGGGAAAGAAACAGCTTCTTTGACTTACACATCTTTGAGCAATTTATCTGAATTCACATATACACAAGATTGTGGGGGAATCCTTTGTCATGTTTTTATTTTTTTTATTTATTTTTTTAACTATAATTAAGGATTCACGTTTGTAACATCATCATGATGTATGAGTTAAGAGTTTGTGAATTTAAGTGAAGCTTTTGATTCTAATTCTTCTGCTTGGTTAAGGATGTTTTTCGAATTTTTTTTCTGCATTTGTGGTGTAGTACAGCGCCTTTTTTCATAGAAAGCTTATCTTTATACAACGACGACATGAAGAAGAGTATACAAAAGGTGAATTGGAATCATTGTAAGCGAATCAAGTTCATGAAGAATATACACAATATCAATGCAATTAAATATGGAACTTTGTGACGCATACCATACATTTGAAATGAAGATGTATTGTGGCATTTTATAGAACATTATAATGGTTAGCTATACAGAAAGGTGTAACAGCTATGTATAGAGAGACAGAGTTGAGTTTAAAGACTTTTGTCAAGGATTTCTTTACAAGAAATTGTTCATTCATGAAATTGGATTTGGTTATAAAAAGAGAAAATATTCTACGTTTCTTTAAATTCGAGTTGGTTATTACAGGTCCACTGAAATCTATAAGCATAACTGTTTGCTAAGTTTTTAAAGGAAGGTATTTATACCTTCACAAGCTACAAAAATGTTTTTTAATAAAATGCACGTACTTGCTCTTATGGTAAAAGTAGCTCCTATTTTAAAGGTTTTTATAAAAAAAAAAAAATTGTGTAAATTACAATTTTAATTTATTAAAGCATATTTCTGATAATTTCAAAAAAATATCTACATAAGATCTGTTTTTTATAGTTTATAAAACACGGTTTTTAATGGTTTTTACCACAAAATGAAGAATACCATCTAATTTCGTGTATAAAATGTAATTTTTAGAAATTATTATATTATTTATTTATTTATAAATATTTTCCAACATTAAAAAAAAAAAGAAAATGGTAGGTATGCCATTTAGACGAAATAATAAATTAACACTTAAGCCTGAGCCACATAGAAACACAAAGTGAAAAAAGTACAAAAAAGTTTTTAACTTTTCAAATAATTTAATTTTTTAAATGTCACACCAATAAATTTGTTTTTGTTATTTTACTTTTGTTTACTTTTTATACCTTTTTTGCTTTAAGGTTTTGATGTGGTTCTAGCTTTAAAAACAAAATTTCAAAATTATTTCACTGACCCGTTTTCAAGAAATTGATTTATCAAAAAAAAAAAAAAAATTAAAATATTTTTTAAAAATTTTTTGAAAATTTTGTAAAAATTTTGTGAAATTAACGATTTTGTATACAAATTTTCGTTGAAATAAGCATGTACGAGATATTCAAAAACCAAAACAAGAGGTCTATAGAAGGTACTGTTAATAACGGTACAAATACTGCACGCAAAAAAATTAATCAAAATTGTTAGAGCCGTTTTCTAAAAAAAAAATCATGTGTGCAATTCACACGTGGTAGAACCCTAAAAAATCATTTTTCTTGCAAAAAAAATCGAATAAATCTACCTTTTTTAATTCTAACATCATTTTTACTTGCGATATAGGTACTATATATCAAGTTATGCATTCGTACAAAAAAAAAAGTTGAGATAACATTTTTCCATGACATTACGATGCACAGTGGTACCGGTTTCTAAGAAGGGCGGCCATAGGAGATTTTGGTTAGGATAGCAACAAAATATACTTGAATATGTGTGAGAATATATTTTTTTAGCAATAAAAAATGAATTAATTTAAAAACAATTGTTTTATAAAGAAATCTTGTATATATTTAATAACAAAATGTAAAAAGAAGCCTTGAATCTACATACAAACAAATGATAAGTTATTTTTTAAAATTATTTATTTGGTTTTTTTTTTTCAATTTCAGTCATAATTTTTATGTTACATTTCAGATTTAAAACTTGCTTAATATCATATATTTTTATAAAAATATGTGCAAAAACTTAAGGAAAACATAAAAACTTAAAAAAAAAAAATTTTTTTGAAAAAGTTTTAAATATGAGAAATATGGGTAAAATTGAAACAATGAGTGTGAAAGAGTCAGTCGTTGCCCGTCGCACTTATTCGCAGACAGATTCAATTGTTTAAGAAACTACACGTGCTAGAGAAAATTTATGTATATGAATCATGTATTTATATTGATGACAACATAGTTAAAAGTTTCGGTAAAGTGAGAAGAAAAACAAAAGTATGGAATTTGAACCTGTCCTTTTCTAGTCTGTTTTTTATTGAAAATTTTAAATAAAATAGAATTATAAACTCTTTAAATAAAGTACATACCTTCAACTTTAAGTTCCATAACAAAAAAAAAACTTTAAAAATAATTTTAACCGAAAAATACACTTAAAAGTTTAAGTTGATTCGGGACCAAAAATAAAGCATTGAAATCAGACTTTTTTCGACAACTTTTCATGGTCGATATGAAAAGTTCCGTTATTTTCTCAAAATGTCTGTTATGCTATCTTAAAGAATAGGCTTTTTATAACAAATATAACGAAAAATGACGTCATTATATTGACATCGATATTTCGGCCTATGGCCTAGGTACTACGGAACCACTGTGCGATGGTAGACAATGCCAAAAAAGTGGGTCCCGGAAGTCCGTCTGTCTGTCAGTCTGTCAGTCTGTCAGTCTGTCAGTCTGTCAGTCTGTCAGTCTGTCAGTCTGTCAGTCTGTCAGTCTGTCAGTCTGTCAGTCTGTCAGTCTGTCAGTCTGTCAGTCTGTCAGTCTGTCAGTCTGTCAGTCTGTCAGTCTGTCAGTCTGTCAGTCTGTCAGTCTGTCAGTCTGTCAGTCTGTCAGTCTGTCAGTCTGTCAGTCTGTCAGTCTGTCAGTCTGTCAGTCTGTCAGTCTGTCAGTCTGTCAGTCTGTCAGTCTGTCAGTCTGTCAGTCTGTCAGTCTGTCAGTCTGTCAGTCTGTCAGTCTGTCAGTCTGTCAGTCTGTCAGTCTGTCAGTCTGTCAGTCTGTCAGTCTGTCAGTCTGTCAGTCTGTCAGTCTGTCAGTCTGTCAGTCTGTCAGTCTGTCAGTCTGTCAGTCTGTCAGTCTGTCAGTCTGTCAGTCTGTCAGTCTTTCAGTCTGTCAGTCTGTCAGTCTGTCAGTCTGTCAGTCTGTCAGTCTGTCAGTCTGTCAGTCTGTCAGTCTGTCAGTCTGTCAGTCTGTCAGTCTGTCAGTCTGTCAGTCTGTCAGTCTGTCAGTCTGTCAGTCTGTCAGTCTGTCAGTCTGTCAGTCTGTCAGTCTGTCAGTCTGTCAGTCTGTCAGTCTGTCAGTCTGTCAGTCTGTCAGTCTGTCAGTCTGTCAGTCTGTCAGTCTGTCAGTCTGTCAGTCTGTCAGTCTGTCAGTCTGTCAGTCTGTCAGTCTGTCAGTCTGTCAGTCTGTCAGTCTGTCAGTCTGTCAGTCTGTCAGTCTGTCAGTCTGTCAGTCTGTCAGTCTGTCAGTCTGTCAGTCTGTCAGTCTGTCAGTCTGTCAGTCTGTCAGTCTGTCAGTCTGTCAGTCTGTCAGTCTGTCAGTCTGTCAGTCTGTCAGTCTGTCAGTCTGTCAGTCTGTCAGTCTGTCAGTCTGTCAGTCTGTCAGTCTGTCAGTCTGTCAGTCTGTCAGTCTGTCAGTCTGTCAGTCTGTCAGTCTGTCAGTCTGTCAGTCTGTCAGTCTGTCAGTCTGTCAGTCTGTCAGTCTGTCAGTGTGTCAGTCTGTCAGTCTGTCTGTCAGTCTGTCTGTCTGTATAAGGAGCTACAGCCTAAACGGATGGACCGATTAATGTCAAACTTGGTATGTAGCGTTATTCTGCAACTCTCCAGAGGTGTTTTTGGAATTAATTTTTTTGGACCAAAAATAACGGTACTTGTCATATACCGATTTTAGTAAAATTGAAATATCTCAAAAACGGCTCTAACGATTTTGTTTAAAAAATTCAAATGTTAGTTTTAAGCTAAGGTCTATCTTTCAATGAAAAAAATTTTTTTTGAAAATCATTATTAACGGTACCTGCCATAGAACCGTTTTTTTCAAATCCGATTATCTCCGAAACTGCTTATTCGATTTCAACGAAACTTTTTGTGGAAAAGCAAAAAAAATAAAATAAAATTTTGAAAAAAATAATTTTTGGATTTTTAAAAAAATTTTGAAATTTTTTTTTTGAAAAATCAAATTTTCGAAAACGGGACATTGAACTTTTTTGAAATTTTGTTTTTAGATGTTGATTAGTGATTTCTACCAAATGGCATACCAATTTTATTTTAAAACTTTTTTTCCAAAAAAATATTTATAACAAATTAGTTTTTTAAAAAACAGCTCTAACGATTTTGAAAATTTTTTTTCTAAAAATGCATGTTAATATATCAATCAAAACTGCATACTTGTTTTGGAGGGCAATTTAATTTCAGATTTTATTTTATTTTTTAAAAAAACGAATTTTGTTTTTTTTTTCCAAATTTCTATATAAAAAGTCTTAAAAATTTAAGCAACTTTAACTCTAAGAGCAAGTTCGTGCGACCCAGTCGTGCATTTTATTTTATATGCCAACCTATAATCAATTTTATATCATCTGAAAGCTTATTGTTTTAGTTCAAAATGCTTATATTGACCATGTTAGAATTTTTTGAACTCAATCACTTTTCATCAAAAAAGCCAAAAAATCAATCTTTTTTCTTTTCTAACACAATTAAATATTTATTTTTTTAAATGACAACCTGTGATAAATTTTATATCATCTGAAAGCTAATCTCACCTTTTATGTGATAATATCAATCATATTTCTACCATGCCCATAGAAAAAGTAAGAATTTTCTAAAGTCAACTATGGCAAAATTTTTGTTTTGAGGTATTTTTCAAGTTTTGAGGTATTTTTCAAGTTTTTCAGTTGAATATTGTGTAACTTGTAGAGCGCTTACAGTTATGTGTTATATATCAAATGAAAGGTAATATTATCAGCATGCGTATTAATATGTTTAGGTGCTCTAGATCAAAAGATATAACGTGTTTACCGTTATCTCAGGATACTGAATATGAAATTAATTGAAATTTTGCACAATTATAGTTAATTTATTTTAATTTATTATAACCTATTTATTTTCTCGGTAAGTCAAAATATATTTTTCTAACATATTTTAATATTCTTGATTCAAAGTTTACAAAAATCTATTTCACCACGTTTCGAAGATAAAAATTCTTCTTGAAATTCTTGAATTTCAAAAACCTGACGTCACCTGGTTTTCTGGGTGTCTTCAAATTAAAAGAATACAAATTAGAGAAGAAACCGATTGCTTACAAGAATGAAAATTGGTAGGTACCCTAAAACGAAATTACTTTTTTTTACCTATCAAAATTGATTAAAATCCTAATTTCATATTTTTTTGTTTCTTAACCTCATATTAACCGCGTACAAGAGTAACATTCATTATGTGACAGGTATTTTATTCACAACTTATCATATTAGATACTCCAATTGATTGATAACACTGGTCAACAAGGTTTTTGCCACAAGAACCAAAATATATTTTCCTACATGTTTTTGATGTGCTGAACTCGAATCTGAAGTCAGAAAATATTTGTTGGCCTCCGTTTTTGAAATATTACTGTTAGAAAATGCCGAAAAACGTCATTTTGGCTGTTTTCGAGGTTATGTTTTTATGTGGGGTAATTCATTTTGAAAAAAATTATAACGGTGTCTATAAGAACTGGTTTTTATCTTCCAAAAAATGTTTAAATCTTTCCGATAACTCTTTTACTGCCCGAGATATTAAAAATTTAAGTACCGGTCTTTGACTCAGAAGCAGCACTGGCCAAAAAAATTAAACTTTTTTTGCCACAAGAACTAAAATATACTTTTCTAGAGGATTTTGGGTTGCTGAACTCGAGTCCGTAATCAGAAAAATTCTATTGGCCTCAGTTCTTGAAATATTACCGTTATAAAATGAAAAAAAAAATGGTTTTTCTTTATAACGGTTATATTTCAAGAACGGAGGCTAATAGAATTTTTCTGATTGCGGATTCGAGTTTAGCGACCCAAAAACCTCTAGAAAAGTATATTTTAGTTCTTGTGGCAAAAATTGTATGCTCAGGGACTTAAATTTTAGATTAAATTTAGTTTCTCTTTGGCTTACTAACTGAAACTTAAGATATCTCGAGCAATAAAAGAGATGTCGGAAAAATTTAAACAGTTTTTGAAAGAAGAATATCTGTTCTTATAATTACCGGTACAAATTTGTTTATAATGAATTACCCCATATAAAATTAGAAGCTCGAAAACAGCCAAAATGACGTTTTTTAGCATTTTATAACGGTAATATCTCAAAAACGGAAGCCAATCAAATTTTTCTGACTTCAGATTCGAATTCAGCACGTCAAAAACCTCTAGAAAAGTATATCTTGGTTCTTGTGGCAAAAAAAAATTCAATTTTGTTGACCAGTGTAAGTGGTGCAAAGGGGAGCGGGTCATAATTCTGCTTGTCAAAATTCTGTACGACAAAATTCTGTGTGGTCAAAATACTGTAATACCATAATTCTGTACGTCATTATACTGTAAATACAAAATTCTGTACGTCAAAATACTGTATCAACAAAATACTGACATGCAAAATTCTGTTTTGTAAAATTCTGTACGGCAAAATACTGTATATCAAAATTTTGTAAAAATGCTGTAAAAAAATATCGTTTTGATAATGTAAAAATGTGCGCGCGCACTTTTTTACATTATCAAAACGATATTTTATTACAGCATTTTTACAGAATTTTGATTAACAGAATTTTGATGTACAGAATTTTGAAATACAGTATTTTGACCAACCAGAATTTTGCTATACAGAATTTTGACTTTCAGAATTTTGTTCCTACAGCATTTTGCACATACAGAATTTTGACATACAGTATTTTGGCATACAGTATTTTGAATACAGAATTTTGCAACATACAGAATTTCGACCCCAACCCGGTGCAAAGATGTTTAAAGGACGGTATTGCGATATAGGTACTATAGGGCAAGTTTAGGATTCGTAAAAAAAATCGAACTCGAGATAACAATTTTACATGACATTACGATGATGGAGAATGCCAAAAAAGTGGGTCTGGCAATTCTGTCTGTCTGTCCGTCTGTCTGTCCGTCTGTAAGTACCTCGAGCTGCAGCCTAAACTAATGGAGCGATTTTCTTCAAACTTGGTAGTTAGCAGTTTTTGCTGATTCCCTAGAGGAGAAATTGAAAATTTTTTTTTATGACCAAAACTAACGGTACCTGCCATATAACGGAAATAGAAAACTACATTTTTTTCGAAAACGGCTCTAACGATTTTGATTAAAATTTTTGCGTTTAGTACTACACATAAGATACAACTTTTCAAATAAAAAAAATATTTTTTGTACCGTTATTGACGGTACCTGTCATAGAACTGTTTTTTTGATTTATGAATATCTCGTTCAAGACTAACCCGATTTTAACTAAAAATTTTATAAAAAGCGTTCAAGTAAAGGTAATATTAAAATTTTAGAAAATTTCCTAAAAACACATTTTTGGATTTTTAAAAAATATTTGAAAATTTTTTTTTGAAAAATCAATTTTTTGAAAACGGGTTTGTGAAAAATTTTTAAATTTCGTTTTTATGTGTAAATTAATTATTTCTTCATAATGGCATACCAACTTTTTTTTTGAAAAATGTTAGAAAATGTTTATATATAAAAAAATTATTTTTTTAAAAAACAGCTCTAACGATTTTGGAAAATTTTTTTCTAAAAATTCCTTTCTATACAAGACATAAACTGGCATACTTGTTTTTTTGTAAAAGATTATTTAAAACGGTGTTTAATTAATTATAAAAACAGATATTATTTTATTTTAATGTTCCCAAATATTCTTAAATAAAAAGCTGTAACTTTAAAGTCACTTTAAGCATAAGAGCAAGTACGTGCGACCCCAGTCGTGCTATTTATTTTCATAATATGTTCCAAAAATTTTTTTGGTTCAAATGGGAACACTTTTTTATTAATTCAGTCAATAATTTAGGATTAAATTCATAGTTTTCACTTAAATACTTGAGCAATAAACTCCGCAAGTCTTGAGTGATGATTATAAACTCTTACCCTAGTCACTATAAAACAAGTTCTAATAAGAAATCAAATTTTATACTATTAAAACTATCCCCTACAAAATGGGAACACTAATTTACTCCAGTGTGATTTATTTCAAATTACCATAAATTACACATATACACAAAACATTCATGCAAAATTTATATCCTACTAACCGAATAATTAGATATACCATAAATAGAAGCTTCGAATAAATCTTCATTAAGGACAATGTAAATGAAGGTAAGTTGAATTTGTATATGCATCATTGTCAAACAATATACAATTTAAGTGACACATCAATGTAATGTTTCTGACACAAGACGCGACACTTTCCCCAAAAATTTCTATCATCATCTTCCATGTTCATCAGCAGAGGATTAGGATATTTTGAAAGGACATGGGACACATTATTATTATGAAGAGAATATAATCGAAAACCACTCCCTCGTGTCTATCTAAATTAGTGCCGCCCTAATTTGTTGGCGAGGTCATCGATTGATTAGAATATAGCGTTTCAAGTGGCTAATCACTATAATTACCATTAACTGCTTTACCCACACACACCACTGATTACCAAATACCTATACAAACCAAACCAAACCAGAGAAGAGTTTGTTTTTGTGAAGGATACGAGTAGGTATGTTATCCTTGAAGGAAGAGTCAGCCACAGGCTTTTCTATTTGAGTGTCTGTTTGTGTGAGTATATCAAGATTATTTGACATTGATTACAGAGGGCGACATCATCGGACCTCATGTTGCCTTCCGAAGGTGATGTTAAAAGCCTAACTATCACACATGACCATGAGCAGAATGTGTACGTCTTTTTCACTAGATGGCAACAATCCTACTCCTTTTGGAAATTAATTATTCACATTGCCGGCACACGTCCAATTCTAATGGGAGATTAATCAACAAACAATTAATGCATTGGAATTGTGGTCAATTTGGAGCAGATGCCCCAACAGAGTGACACATGTGTCAGAATATTATCGCCTCATTGCACCCGTGAGGTGTACTTGATGGAGTGACAAATCTGTGGGAATAGTTATCTCTAGCAATTTGCAAGATTAAGCTCTGCCTGCGCTTCTCCCTCTCAAATGTGTGTGTGTCAGTGTCAGCCTTGAGCTATGTTAGTGTAGGTAGGTAGTATCTCTGCTCTATGATACCTCTGATTTAAGCTTGAAAGGAAGATTTAGTGGATTAAGGCTCAAGCTCATATCCCAGGATAACGTGGGTGAATAGAATATATAACTCATCAGTTAAATGCCATCAACTACACCGACCACAGACATCATCTATGAAAGATGTTATACTTCAGTTGACTTGATAATCTGGCCTTGACCTAAATATTCAGTTTAAGTTCTTGGAATTTCTTTTTGGAGTTAATTTTCCTGGAAAAAAATAAAAAGGTCCTTGTGAGACTAATTGATATGACAATTGAACAAACAACATGTCAATAAAAATTCCTCAGAAATTATGTTTACACAAGACGCCTACACACATTTTTGAAAGTCATAACACCCACTAACTTTTTTTTTGTTTATGGATAAAATTAAAAACTTTCGAAAGAATATAAAAAGGATAAACGTTAAAGAAAATTCATGTCATTAGTGAAAGGATTACTGCCAAGGACACAGTTTAATTCAAATATAATGGCAAGGACAACAACTGATCTTCGTTTTGGACTTTTCCGGCTTCAAAGTTTTTGTTTAATTGGAATTGTTCTTTTTGAAATTTTCAATTTGACACAAGCAGATTCGAAAATTTGTGGTGGTGCAATTAATGACGCGTTAATTATGATGTGTGGGGATAAAGGATATAATACCTACAAGACTAAACGGAGTTTTCGTAAGATTTTTATACCATTTTTTGTTTTGTTTCTTTTTAATTTTTCGGGTTTGGTTGTCTTTTGCAGCTTTTGATGAGGAAGAAAGTTTATTGAATGACTCGTCCTTCGATGGTGAGAAAAATTTTGCCTTAGACACATTAGATGGATTGCCATTTTGGACTAGCATGACTGCTAATAGCTTAGCAAAGTTGCGACGCAGACGAAATGATGGAATCTATTACGAGTGTTGTTTGAAGCAATGCACTAAGAGAGAATTGATGACATACTGTAATCGTTAAATTTTTTTTTCAAATAAAAGCAAAAGGAGATAAAAAAAAAACATAATTTCATATGATTAAAATTAAATGGTGTTGTTTTCAATATGTTAACTTTTAAATATACCTAATGTTTTTCAAATGTATTAAAATTTAACAAGAGCACAAATTTTCTTATTCTACTTTCATAACTAAGGGCACAAATATCTGCCCTATAGACCAAAGTGTTCTTTGCATAAAAAATAAACCGAATTTTCGGTTTATAATTACAAAACTAATCATTTAGTCTGTCTTATAACTTTAAAATACAAATCTAGAATTTACCAACATAATTTAGAGCTTAGAAAATGATCATACACAAATGATTTGGTCTGATTGATTAATCAAGAATAATTTTTTTTAAACCATAGTTTGCGGTTCAGTTTAAATTTTTGCTATAGAAAAAAAGGTTACACATACACCACAGTGATCAACTTTTAGGTACAGTTGCAAAATCCTTGCTCGATTTTTAAGACTTACAATAACCAACATATCTTACGCAATTAAATTTTGGTACTTGATTGGGGTACAATTCAGTTAAGGAATTCAATTATTTATATAAGAACTCTATTGACTTATTTTATTTAATCAAAAGTTTGCGCAAGTAGTTTTTGATTTTTTCAAGGTTTTTTTTCTTGTTTGTTTTGAGCCTTGTAACTTTTTATTTTGTTGCTTTATTTGTAGATTCTTTATTATATTTTTCATAATGGACGTGCGATGCGTTGAAAAAACTCGTGCCAAAGAAAAGTATAATTGTCATAGTAATATAGGTGGACTTAATCCATTATAATTTTGAACTTTTAAAACCGTTTCAAATCCGTAATAGAAAAAATATTTTGCCTAAATGACGTAACTTTTATGATGAGATCATAGGTAAATTATAGATGTTCCTAAATTTTAGAAAAAAAGAGGTTGTCTGTAAAGCCGGTTTACGGACGATGATTTTACGTGATAACGTCTTCAGAAAACAGGTTGTGTGCTTTTGTTTAAAATGAGTCAATTGAAGCGTTTATTTATTTCAAACAATCATAATTTACAAGAAAAAGCTAAAAAAAAAAATTACCTTTTTTATTTACTCATTATATTAATTTTACAAAAAAAATTATGCCATTTAAAAGCCAAGTATTTCTTCTAAAGAATAAAAACATATAATTTTATGTTTTATATCATGCAAAAGCTTATAATTTCACCTTTCATATGACGTTTTAATCATATTTCTGCAATGCATAGAAAAAAAATTAGAATTTTTTAAAGCCAACCATGTCGAAATTCCAAACTGAGATTACAATACTTCCCACACTGATCAACAGATCTCCACAGGTGTTTTGAAATATTTTGCAAGTTTTTTAATTTAACATTGTGTAGCTTGTAGTGAATGTACAGTAGGGTGGACCAAAAAAATTATTTTTCATTATTTTGATTTGCTCTACCGATAACGTGTTTTCTCGACACAAATAATTTTTTCAGAATTTTTCGATGATGTTTAGGGGTTGCGCGCACCCCTTTATTAAAAAAATAAGCTCTTTTAGTTCTTAATTTTGTTAAAGCTTAAATAATTTTTTAATCGAAAAGCTGTTTAAGTAAAAAGTATTGAGTTTCAATAGGTATACTTGCTTCAATTTTTCTTTTTTCAAAAAAAAATATTTTTGACTGATTCCCAGGGGTTAGAAGTCGAAATTACTGATAAATGCTGGCAAAAAATCCTTAAAACTATGTTTTACTGTTTTTTATAACGGTTAAAATTATTTTTATCGTATTCATCATCAAATTTACTATAAAAACCGTGCTTTTATATTGCTCAATTCTTCTTAAATTGATAAAAGAAAAAAAAAATTAAAAAAGATCGTACCAAAACAAGTGAAGGAAAAATGTGGGAGGGTACTATATCTTGGGCGCCGATATTTGATAACGGTAGTTTGTAGAGGAGTTAAATACGATCATTTTTTACTATGAGAGCGGTTGTCTATCTGGCTCCGTTTAGGCGGGAATGGCAATTTTCTAAAAAATGACTTTAAATAATAAAAAAAAATATTAAAAAACAATGGCAACACTTACAATTATGAATGATACCTTTTTCAAAAGCTAGAACTGTACACTTCATTCTAGTTTTAAAGTTAGGTTATTTCAATCAATTGTTTTTGAAATAATCGATTTAAAAGTAAAAAATTGGGGATAAAAGTTTAAAAAACCACATTAAATACTATTTTTGTCAAAATTGTGGATTACAATACAAAAAATGGCTGATAAAATAAAGTGTCACAATTGATTCCTTAGTAAATACTGAAGTCCATATGTTTTAATGCTTTCTAGTTTTTGAGAAAATTGAAAAATAAAAAAAATTCTTTTTTATCAGACCAACTCGAGATCTTACTTCTGGTTCCACGAAATTTTATTTTGTAAACTATCCATATTTTTTAATGATATCGGATATGTTTTTCAATGGTGGCAAAAATATCGAAAACAGCCATAAAAATTATAATGCGATATAAAAGAATTTTTTTTATTTTTCAATTTTCTCAAAAAAATCCGTTTCAGACCTTTAATTTTTTTTTATTATCTTTCGAATGACGTTTTTCAAATTGGCCAAAAAAAAATCCCCTACCTATAATCACTACTTCGTCAAAGGTCTGCCTCATGTTTAAGTTTTAGAAAACCATTTATTACTTCTTTTTGAATTTTTTTAGAATTTGTTCAATACCATTGTCAGTCTTGCAATAAATTTATCTATTGATTAAAAAAAAAATCAACTCTTTACATTGTCGCATTTAGAAAATAGCCAATTTTTTGAAATTTTGTTTTACCCCTATTTACCCTATTAAAAGATTGAATTTTTTAAAATCCTTCAAATGTATTTAACTTTAGGTTATTATCTTTCAAATAAGCTATAGAAGATTTTTGTATCTGTAATAGTTTATTTTTATGAATTGAAATTTTTGCCGCACTGTTAAAAAATTTCAAGTGGAACGTTAGAAAATGGCGTCACTTTTTCGTGGTGGCTGCCATGGTTCATCGATTTATAAAACGTTATCACGTCAAAAAAATCATATTATTAAATAACCATGATAGTTTAAAATGAATTATTGGAGATGTTGTTAGATAAACAATATTGTCGGACTTGTCAACAAAATATATACCTACTTACCCCAAATTATGCATTTTCCCCTGCAAATTTCTTAGAAAGTTATATGTGCACTAACAAAAAATATTTTACATAATTTTACAAATCGAAGAATATTGTCAGAACTATTGGCTGCTTGCAACTACCTTAACTTTTTTTTCTCTCCTAAAGAATTAAAAAATTCCTGTGAAGAAAATTATTCAAATAATATTTATTTATAGACCCATTACAAACGTACAATTCCTTCCCTAATTACATTGAAAAAGTGGTAACTACATAAATATTTGACTTCATGAATGACACACATCCAATACAACAAAAGCTGGAATAAAATTATAAGAACTTTTCGTTTTGGAATGCGCGATATATCATAAATATTTGCTTGGTAAGCAGCCGGCTTCTTCCGCCATCGCCACCGCCACCCAAAGACTCGATATGTTTACACTTAACGAGATAATAACAATAAGTGATTCAAAACACAACCCGTTGTCGTCGTCGGTCGTCAAAAAATTCGTCCCTATCTTTCCCGTCTTGGCATTCTCTGAAATAATTGACTTTCGGCTTTCAAATACACAACGATCGTATTGTTTGCCGCAATTTGTTTATTACGACAGCGACAGTGCCTTGTGGCGCATTGATGCACGTCCGATCGTGTTCCATTATGACCAACTGAGTGAGTCTTTCTCAGATCTTCTATAGGTTGGTCGTCTCATATCGTCGGAAGTCGAGATCACTGAACTGTGACTATACAATATTGCTTCAGTTTATCGATAGTCATATGATAATTATTATTATTGTTGTCAGGAAAAGAGTGATCGTGGGAACGGCCACGCCAGGCGGCCGCTATAATTGGTTTGGTGATGTATGATCTTTCAAATGATGTTCGTCAGCATGCAATGGATATGGTGGAAGTCTGAATGAAAAAGTTTCTGATTTATGAGAGTCTGTCTTTTCGTTTCTGTCGCTTGGCTGATTTTTTTAGTGTAACAATGAAAAAGTACAAAATAATGAAGACAAAAATAACTCATTGAAGACAGTTTTTTTTTTTTTGTTTTAGGATTTTAATTGTTTGGAAAATTAAAATCAAATTGCTTGCTCATGGATGTGTGTCAACGTTGAAATATTCAGGGAGTGTTTGTTTAATTTATGAAGATAATTGAAAGAAAGCTATAGTTATGAAGATAGGGTTATCTTTTGAGTGACGATACTGCTGAATAACAGTTGTCAAATCTACTAATTGATTGATAAACGATAGAATCTATCAATTACAAAACGTTTTGGTTTTACGCTTGTTCTGAAAAAATTCATAAAAATATTTATCAACATAGGAA
The DNA here is from genome assembly GCF_945859705.1 of Episyrphus balteatus. Taxonomy (NCBI): domain Eukaryota; kingdom Metazoa; phylum Arthropoda; class Insecta; order Diptera; family Syrphidae; genus Episyrphus; species Episyrphus balteatus. The sequence continues at coordinate 9,138,136 of NC_079134.1, read as the reverse complement.
TTTTTAATTGATAGAAAATTTGATAAATACCACATTTTTGATAATTGTTCTCAAATTTTAAGGTTTATCAAAAATATTGACAACTGTAGTTAATTCATTAAAATTTTTCATATTTTTTTCAAAAACTTATTGATTTACTGACAAACGAATTAGGACCTTTTTATTGATAAAATGATTTATTACACTGGTCAACAAGGTTTTTGCCACAACAGCAAAAATATACTTTTTTAGTAGTTTTTGATGTGTTGAACTCGAATCTGAAGTCAAAAAATTGTTATTGGCCTCTGTTATTGAAATATTACCGTTAGAAAATGTCAAAAAACGTCATTTTGGCCGTTTTCGAGGCTATGTTTTTATGTGCGGTAGTTCATTTTGAATTAATTTGTAACGGTGCCTATAAGAACTGGTTTTATTCTTTCAAAATATGTTTAATTATTTAGTAGTACTTCGAAAACAGCCAAAATGAAGAGTTTTATCATTTTATAACGGTAATATTTCAAAAACGGAGGCCAATAAAATTTTTCTGACTTCAGATTCGGATTCAGCACCCCGAAAACTAGTAGAAAAGTATATTTTGGTTCATGTGGCAAAAAAAAAGTTATATTTTGTTGACCAGTGTTATTGATAAAATAATTGATTATTGATAAAATGTTTTATGTAGGTAAGCAGTGTAAAAAAAAATTTACTTTTCGTTATAATTAAAACTTTGCTTTAATTTTTGTTTACATTGTAACGATTGTTATTTTCACGAATTAGTTTTTGCAACGTTATGTCATAAACTATTGGAAAGTATTGTTATAGTTTTTTTTTTTTGTTTTTTAATTTATAAGTTGTATGTTTGCAATGCTTTTCTTCAACTGATGTACTTATACCTTTTAGATAGGTATGTTTTCGGTTGGAGAAACAATATGTTTCTTCATAACAATGACACGGTATAATTCATCTGTATTACTTGTGTAATGAGAAAAATAGGAAAGTTAAAGATTTTCAGATAAATGGATCAAATGCTTCTAGCAATAAAAGAACTAATTTTTTTCTCTCAGAAATAATAGAGTGGAAGTGGCAGTTATTTCTTTAAAAGCTCTGCATTTCTACCGGCTGAAAAAAAGAATGCTTGTGAAAACCTATAGCGATTGTGCGTTATCTAGAAGATCGTGCAGAAATTCTGTATGGTAGTTTCAAAGTGAAATTCTGAACATGACAAAATTGTCAATAGGGTGGTTCTTATTCGAAACATGTAGTTGGGTAGTAGCCATTCGGTTGGAAATGTTGAAAAAACAATTTCCCTAATTTTTTGGATTCCTATTTAGAACTTGATATCCAAGTCGATACGGAATTTCGGAATAAAAAAAACCCAGATAAGGACCACTTTAATGACCATCAACATAGGGGATAAACAGGATATAAGAACAAATTAATAATACACTGTTTGTTGCCCATTTTTCGAATAAAATCAGCCTCAAAGTCAAAAATTAAATGGGCAAGAAAAAATAATCAGATTTATAAAATAATATTTGAGCAAACAAAAAAGATATCAAAAATTTTTAAACATTTTTAAAAAGAATAAAATTTTATCTTAAAATAAAGACCTTTGTTAAGTTTCTACAACTATTATTATAATAAATTACACGGTGTTACAAAAATGAGGTTTTAAAATATACGCGGGCGGAGACCTATCAGGTTTTGTAGAGCTAGTCGCACTGAATACGAAACGGTATTTAAAAATCCCCTATTTTCCTCTATTTTTAACTTTGAAATCGATTATTTCAAAAACTATTGGTTATAATATATTGATTTAAAAATTAAAATCTAATGCACAATTTTGCCTTTTGGAAATGGTATCATTTATTACTGTAAGTGTTGCCGTTGTTTTTTAATAATTTTTTTTTATTTTGATAATTTTTTTTTAGAAAAATGCCCCTCCCACCTAAACGGGGGGAGATAGACCCCCCTCTTAAAGAAAAAAAATGTTTGTATTGAGCTCCTCTACAAAAACCCGTTACCAAATCCTGGCGTCCAACTTATCCTACTACGTGCCGAAACAACATTTTTGTTCTATACCTAAAAGTTCGAATTTTTGTATCTGGGTTGAAATCGAAAAATTTTTTTTTCTAAGCCAATTTTGAAGTAATTTTCATAAAAAATACATCGATCAATTGGGAAATAGATCTTGTTTTAGAATATATTTTTTAAATAGCATGTTGTTTTGAAAACATATACTTTAAATTGATGCCGAAGTTGGCCAATTGACAAAAAAAATTGAATTTTTGAACTTTGACATCTTATAAATTCTAAGTGGTTTAACCGAGTTACATGTTTTATACATTGTTAAAAAGGTATATTTATCTTCTATCAGAAACTATAAAAAAATCGAAGATAGGTAAAAAATTGTCGAAGCTAGAATTTTTTCAATGGGTGAAGGTCCCAAAAACCGTTTTTTGCCCGTAATTCCAGATTTTGGGGGTGTTAGGGGATTTTCAAATACCGTTTCGTATTCAGTGCGACTAGCTCTACAAAACCTGATAGGTCTCCGCCCGCGTATATTTTGAGTGTTACACCGTGTTATTATTAATATGAGTAAACACATACCAATGTAAGAGTTTTCTTAAACCATCGCTAATAGTCCAGTGCATTTTTAATTTGACCCAGCAGTTTGTACCACCCCTAAATTTTTTTTGCTCATTCGATAAAGCATTGACTGAATATTATTATCCTGATTTTTCGCACTCGCGAAATTCACCTTTCGGCCGCCATCTTGGATTTTAGTTTTTGTTGAATATCTCGATTTCTATTTATTCTACATAAAAGTTGTGCATACAAGAAACGTAGGCAATTAAATTTCGCGTCTTTTATGTTAAGAACACTTTTTCCATATTCTGAATATTAAAAAAGTTACAAGCAAAAAGAAAAAAAAAGGCAATTTTAAAGTTTTGAGGACTTTTTATCAAAATTATGAAAAAAAACGTTCCAAGAAAAGATTATTCACCTTAAAATTCTCTACAACTCTGCTATACAACTTTTTTTTCTATTTTTGTTAAAAAATACCAATTTTTTACGAAATAAAGAGACTTAAATATAAAAAAATTGCACGTCCTGAATTTTCTCTTGTAACACAAAGCTATAAAATACTCACTAATCATTTAAAATTCAAGATTTGATAAAAAAAAATTTAAGAAAAAAGTAAAGATAAAAAACACAAACAAAAAAGAGCATTTTTAACAAAAAAAGTATTAATAACTTTTGTATTTATAGAGATAGAAAAAAAAAATTGTATAGCAGAGTTGTAGAGAATTTTAATAGTCCAGTAAATAAAGGAGTTTTACCCTACAAAAGGTCCGGTAGTTCTAAATTTTTGATATGTTGTTAGGTATGGTTAGTAGATAGAAAAACCAAATTTCCACAACCACGCCCCCTCCGCCCCCTTCAGCATCACCGAAAAAACCATAGAAATCTGGCACTTTTTTCACTTTTATGCCCATAACTTTCTTCTGGTGCATTTTATTGAAAAAAAGTTGTTGGTAGACTTGTAGAAAACATAATTTCCTACGAAAATGACCTTGGTAGTATTTTTATACATCCAAAAACAACGAAGTTATGAAGCTTCCAAAAACATGTAAAATTTCGGATTTTGCAATATTTTCAGTTTCTTGTCACTTAACAGTGCTATAACTCTTTAACAATTGACTTTTACGCAAAAGTCTTCATAATCAATCTTATAGACAATTTAATTACCTAAAATAAAATGTAACCCACTTTGATTTTGTGAATCAAATAACCGAGTTAGGGCTAAAATAGTAAAAAAGTATTTTTGATAGTTTTAGAAAATTTTTTAATTATCCATTAAATGAAGGATTTGAATCCCACAAAAAGTCGGGTGGTTCTTATTCTATATTTAATCAGGTTCTAATGGTAGATTGAAAAAAAAATTCATAGCCACGCCCCCTCCGCCCCCTTAACCATACCCCAAAAACCAATTCTGCATTTTTTCAGTTTTATGCCCATAGCTTCCTTCTGGTCATTTAAATGTGAAAAATTAATGTGCAAAATTGTAGAACACAAAATTTTCTACAACTTGCACATCCAATATCCACCAAACTAAGAATTTTCAAAAAAAAGTTACAATTTCCGTTTTTCTTTATTTTCAGTTTCTTACCTGTTTACAGCGCTATAACTTCCTAATTTTTAATTTTTAGCCAAAAATCCTTTTGTAGGGAATTCATTTGCATAACTTTATTATTTTGATAAGAACCAGGTAATAGTAAGTGTTTTTATTTAATAAAAGTCGTATTTCTTAATAACCTAGTTTAATATCTCATGCGCTTATAAAGCGGTGGGCTATGAGTGGACGAAGGTAAAAGAATTGCGTTATGAGGGGAAGGGGTAGCAGGTGGGGAAATATAGAAGTAATAGGTGGAGTTGAAGATGGTGAATTATGAGAAAAGTTGGCTTCGTTGAATTTTTCTTCAAATTGATCGATGATATCTGATCTTCTTCGTCGACATCTTCATAAAAAATTCAAGTGGACGATTTTGACAGGATTGTCCACAGCAAAAATTACAGAATGTGGAACATTTAAGTCCCTCTTTCCTGCATCTGCCAGCTCCCATGCATCTAGGCACATAGGTATTTGCATGACACAGCTTTCATCAATTTTTGGGGAGCAGGATCTTGCACAGTTTTAATGGGTTGCAATACGTGGCATCCTCTCGTCCAGCCCCATTCCAGAGGTTTTTCTCAATACCCATCCACGCCATGATCTGGTGATAAGTCCGGAGGAAATGAAAGTGTGCTGGATCTGTTGTACGCGGTAGTTTGCACAAATTAAGTTAGTTGAACTGCTCATAAATTTGAAATATCGAAGAGAGCTTAGAGATATGACTACTGTCCTCTCCATATAAAGCCAACAAGATATGTTCTTCCGCCTCCGATACTTTCTGATCTCTGGCATTTGGGTCCTTAGCTTCTCTGCAGCTTCAAGAGCAGAGGGGTTTTTGAAACATTTTGCAAAATTTGTTTTTTTCCGAAAACAAAGATGTTTGAGGTGGTGTCACATTCACTTATGGCATGAATGAGACGTTCTCCATAGAATTGAATGTGAAAAATGGAGAATTCATCAGATAAATTGATCCTCCCAGGTTTTCGAAGGTACATACACGTTCTCTGCCCTAGGTATAGTAAGTCGATGTCTTCCTCAAAAATCTTTGAAACTCTATGGTACCTGCTTTAGATACTAATTCTGGCGCAACTGGAAGAAAGCATCCTTACGTTCGAGTTGAATCAGGGGTGGTTGTGGTTGCATGATAGTAGAAACTTAAAGTAGCTGCGCCTCGTGGTGATTTGATGAAAAGCCAAGGGATGTAATCATATAAATGAGAAGCTCAGGACCTTCCTATACATATACACTTATTCTTGTTTGAAGGGGGAAAGGAAGGATCGGGGACGAGCAGCAGCTTTAACAGCATGGGATAAGGCCAAACATTTCCTTTTCCATTTATCCAAAGGGCCACTCTTATTCTTCAGTATTACAGTTTCAAAAAATAGAGGATGGGTAAGGGTACTCATCTGTATTGTAAACTTTAGACCGAATGACTTCCAAAACTGTGCCTGCGGCTGCTTTGACTACTCTCAACCTTTTAACCTTCTCCATACTTCTTAGGCAAACAGGATTTGACTGTTTTATTATCCATTTTATAATCACCCGTATTGTGATTTACAACTGTCAATCGATTGTTGATAAATACTGTAATTTTGTTTTTAAACCAAAATTATAGGAAAACTGGTCAACTGGAATTTTGTAATTAGATTTCTTTATAACGACTAGGACCATTCTCTGCTTTCAAAACTTTTTTTAATTAAGTAATAAGATATTAAAATTAAATTTGTATCAACTTCCGATTGATAGTTGTATATTAGGGTGGTCCTTATTTTACTCTTTTTCGAAAATTGAGTGCGACGCCCCCTAGATTGGTTCCAAATCAGGAAAAAAAATACCCTATTTTTTTTTAAATTTTTATCTCTGACCCTTCCTGGCCCTATTTTGATAAGAAGTTACTATAGCAAGGGCGATATTCTGTGTCCAGTGTTGGGTAAATGGCGGATTTTTGATATAAACTTCTTAATTAAATATGGTCAGGAAGGGTTAGGAATACAAATTTGAAAAAATTAGGGCTTTTTTTTCCTGATTTGGAACCACTCTAGGGGACGTCCCCAATTTTTTGTTCCTAAGGACCACCCTGTTGTATATAGCAATAAAGCTGAACCTCCTTCAATCGTACTTGTCAACTCATCAACTCATATATGAAACTTCATAAAACTGAAAAAAATGCAGAATTGGTTTTTGGAGTATGGTTAAGGGGGCGGAGGGGGCGTGGCTATGAATTTTTTTTTCAATCTACCATTAGAACCTGATTAAATATAGAATAAGAACCACCCGACTTTTTGTGGGATTCAAATCCTTCATTTAATGGATAATTAAAAAATTTTCTAAAACTATCAAAAATACTTTTTTACTATTTTAGCCCTAACTCGGTTATTTGATTCACAAAATCAAAGTGGGTTACATTTTATTTTAGGTAATTAAATTGTCTATAAGATTGATTATGAAGACTTTTGCGTAAAAGTCAATTGTTAAAGAGTTATAGCACTGTTAAGTGACAAGAAACTGAAAATATTGCAAAATCCGAAATTTTACATGTTTTTGGAAGCTTCATAACTTCGTTGTTTTTGGATGTATAAAAATACTACCAAGGTCATTTTCATAGGAAATTATGTTTTCTACAAGTCTACCAACAACTTTTTTTCAGTAAAATGCACCAGAAGAAAGTTATGGGCATAAAAGTGAAAAAAGTGCCAGATTTCTATGGTTTTTCGGTGATGCTGAAGGGGGCGGAGGGGGCGTGGTTGTGGAAATTTGGTTTTTCTATCTACTAACCATACCTAACAACATATCAAAAATTTAGAACTACCGGACCTTTTGTAGGGTAACCCCCTTTTTTTTAGCTTCATTTATTGGACTATAAGGTGAATAATCTTTTTTCGGAACGTGTTTTCATTATTTTGATAAAAAGTCCTCAAAACTTTAAAATTGTCATTTTTTTCGTTTTTTTTTTTTACTTTTTTGGCTTGTAACTTTTTTAATATTCAGAATATCGAAAAAGTGTTCTTAACATAAAAGACGCGAAATTTAATTGCTTACGTTTCTTACATACACAACTTTTATGTAGGATAAATAGAAATCGAGATATTCAACAAAAGCTAAAATCCAAGATGGCGGCCGAAATAATAAAAATAATTTATTTAACTTGTTAAACTTAGATATCTTGGTTACTTTTACATGTTGTTTATAATGTTCATTAAATCTGTGGCAATAAGTCCAAAAAAAAATTTGAAAACCAGTCAACTCTTATCTGCATTTACTCATAGAAGTTTTAATTTAAAAACAAAATTACAGAAATTTAGAGAAAAAAATTTCAGTTCGATTAAAATTTTAAACCATAAAAAAATAAGATTGAAAAAAAAAATTTCAAAAATTTCTTAAGTCGACATAAGCTACTCTCTCTTATTGCCAAAGAAATATTCCGTTCGTTTATATTCTTTATTGAAAATCTGTTCAGATTCTTTGACATTCTTTCTTGAAGTAAAGTTGCTTTTGTGACTGACTTTATATTCCCGAGTCGATAATTGATAATCAAAATCGACGGTTTTTGGAGCTAAATTATTTGACTAATAACTATTGACTAACGCTTAAAGCCGATTTCACCCCCAGTTTTTAGTGAGATAAAGATTATTTGTTAAAAAACCTGTATTTTGCATTTTTGACATAATAAATTAATCTTAAAATAAATATTCACTAATTTAAGGTTTTATTTTTTAACTTTTTTTCATAATATAAAAATCTTTTAATCAACAATTATATAAAATCATATTTTATCGTCCATCACTTGAAACAAAATTCAACATAAAAAAATTTAATTTTAAGATTAAAAATAAAAACAACAACAAAATAAGAAAAACAAAACAATAACAACAACAAAAAAAAAACGAATTAACAAAATCCTTTACACTTTACACCAATGAAATAGGGAGCAGAGAATTAAAAGATCCTTGCCCATGATACTTTATTCCTATTCACAATAAATTCCCTTTCCTTCACATCCCCATCCTACTAGTTAATCCTACAAACCTCTTCTCCCAACACGAGAGAGAACTCTTAATTGAGTAATTTAGTTAATTAATTCGCTTTTTGTGCTACATTAAAACCTCAGGCCTTTTTCATCCCTAACCCCCCCAAAACACTCACACTTTCAGACCCAATGCCATTCTACCGCAGCCCTTCCATTTTCTCTCACAAGCAACCGAAACCGCTTAATTAAAGGTGTACAATAAACCAAAGAAAGCAATCTAGACGAAGAGAGATGTCGGATAAGAAACTTCGACAGGAAAGGAAGGCCACGAAAGACGAAGAATGAGAGACACGCGGAAATATACAGAGACAAAGTAAACGAGGAATTGGGAATCAAGAGAGAGAGAGAGGAAAATTGTCTTGTAGCCAGCCTAGAAGCAAAAAGGCAAAAATCATTATTGATGATAGCCCCAGCCAAAGGAAGAGACGACCAAGTTTAATGACTTCAATTCCAGGCTCCTTAAGAAATGTGTCGATAAGTTATAATGGATGCGGCAATAAAAATTAAGATATGTACCTACTACATTCTCTTGCTTTTGTCTCTACTACTTGCCAACCGACGGATGGGGACGTCCTGAATATAGTCTGGACAATGAGCCAGAACACTCTTGGCTGTAATCCAGCTGAGCTATTTAGCCTAGACATCACGCCATTAATAGATAATTTTATAGCTGGGCGAAAATTTATTAATGCATCCGCAAATCGTCGAAAGTTAAGCACTCTCGTACTTCAGTTACCATCAGCAACAGCAGAAGTTGTATAGTGGCCCATACCCTTCCGAAGGATATAACATTGCAAGAATAAATCTCAAATTGTGCGTAGGTGATCCTGGTTCAATTGAATTTCTTCGTCTTCTTCTTCTCCCATTCCCTCAATTTACCTTCAACAGAGTAATTGCTAGGCCATTAAATGTGACTTATGTCGCACACGGAGTTGGGAGGATTTCTTTGTTGTTGTTGTTGTTTAGGCCAGATCATAAGTCCATCCCAAGACTCCCATATAATTATGTACAAGTTATACTCTTAGTTGATTTTTCTAGGCACCTATTTGTATAGGTAGAGGCGTAACTTAGACTTTCCTTTATTTTGTTCTTGTTTGTTGTTGTTATTTTAGTTGAGAGGGATTTCCTTCTTCAACACGAAGAGCTAAAAAGAAAAACTTTCCATTTCCATAGAGAAATAATGTCGTGTAGCTTAATTATTTTATGCGTTATCCAAGGTTTCCTTTCTAAACTCCTTATACAGGAATGACTAGGTTATACATACAATCAACGGAAATGGTAGCAGCGTTGAATAAGTATAAGTTGTCGAAACTAGAAGCTTATGAATTACTTAATTAAAGCACCATTTCACCACGGTTTGGTTGTTTTTTTTTTACTTTTGTATTTATGAATCAATTTGGACATTTTTTCTTTTCTTATTAAATAGCTTTGGTTTTTTGAAAGTTTATGAGGCTCAGGCTGGTTTAAAAAATTTTTTTGGATATTATATAGGATTATATAAGGTCTAGACTTAGGTACTTGTAATTACTCCCAAGCTGATGGCAAAATATTTTCTTTGAGTGAAGGATTAACCTAGTGAGAGTGAACAACAAATTCTTTTGCTCTCACATACACATTTTTCTTCTGCAAAGAAGTTAACAAAAATTCCTAGAAAATTTGTGAGTTAAAAATTGATATTTTCTGGCGATTTTCGTCAATAGTACTTCCTAAGAAATTTATTATGACGGGTTTTATACATTTTCGATAACAAAAAACAGGTGCTATGTACATTAGGGTGGGTCTAATCGGGTACCCCGAAAAATCGATTGCTATACACCTCTAAAATATACACATCAAATATGAGCTCTTTATATTAATGAGAAGGTCCTCCGCTTCGCAATTTTCTATTTTTACATCAAGCTTCCACTAAAAAAAATCATTTTTTATTAAATGACTTTTTAGCAAATTTCTTTACATATTCTTGTAGGAAATTGAACGCTCTACAAAAAAGGCCTTATAAACTTTTTTCGTTTATCTAACCGTTTAATAGATATTTGAGGTCCGAAAATCGAGAAAATCTTTAAAAATTCATTTTTTGTTCTTAATTTTAAAACAAATTGAAAAACTATAATAATAAATCAAACGCGCAAGACATATTCTTGTAGGAAATAGATTGCTCCACAAAAAAGGTCTTGATAACTTTTTTCATTAATCTAACCATTCTAAAGATATTTCAGGTCAAAGTCAAAAAAAAAATTATAAAAACATTTTTTACTTTCATAAATGTTTCAATTCACTGAAAATTCACTATTTTCAAATAAGAAAGATATATTCTAGGGGCTTAAACGTTCTACAAATGATTTCTTAGCATCAAATTAATTGCTTTAACCGATTAGAAGATACCTATTCGTATCCAAATTAATGCCCACTGATTTCAATAGTTTTCTTATGAGCCGTATGCATTGCGATTTGGAATTTGGATTTAAAATTTGGATATCCTTGGATTACAAAAATGGATCTGCCTCCCTGTTATATACAGTAAAACCCGCTTAAAAAAAAACAACAAAATGTCACAGTTCGTCTTTCACTTAAGCAGGTTTTTAAGAGATCAAAAAAGTGTTTCAGATAATCGGGGTTTTTTCTTAAGCGGGTTTTACTGTAGTAGGTAATCAAATAAATCGATATATGTAAAATAAATTTTTAAAAAAGTCAGTGAAACTTTTTCAAAAAAAATTATCTTTTTTAAAATCCAAAAATTATTTTACTTATCAATTCTCTTTTCGTTGACATTATGTAAGGAAAATGTTTCTGTACACAGAATTTTTTTAAAATCGGAGATCAGAAATAAATCTCAACCTTTTTGAAAGGTTCCTTAATTACACTTATTTGTTGCCATTTTCAATAAAGGTCATAAAATAACCTTTATTTAAAAAACAAAAATTTCGGTCAAAGTCTGAGAGAAACCTTTATTTTGTATTTTTTTATGTTTCGGTCAACTAGTAAGATTTATTGCTGAGAGAAAAAAAATAAATCTCATCAGCAAATGTATCAATTAGAACATCGGTTTCCTGAAATATTCGAAATTGCATTGGTTGTGCTTGTCGTCCCAGCGACACAAATCAAAGTGGAAAACACATTTTCGTCTTTACATTTTACTTTAAACGATCTTATGACACATGATTTCTATTTTATGATAAATCTAATAAAAGCAAGTAAATACCAATATTCTACCGTAGATTTAAATTAAGAGTCTGAAAGGGTGTTTTTTTTTTTTTTTTGAAGGACTGAGTCATGTGTGAGAAAAATTCCATAACAACCGACGTAAATTTTGTTTTTTTTTCTATAATTTGCTATTAGCTCAGGGCAATTAGTCAAAATATGGGCATGAAATCGCATTTTTCGCGGGACAAAATTTTTTTCATGGAATGTGTTCGGGTGGTTGTCCTTATCATAAAAGTCAATTTGTTGGGAAAATTGGAGGTTGGGAACAGCCGCCATCTTGGAAAAGAGATTGGTAGCGTTTTTATTGAATAGCTCCATTGTTATTCATTTTAACAGAAAATGACAAAGGTAGGACTTATTAACAATAAAATTATCTAAACAATGATATACAAAACAATTCCGTGAGTTGATTAAATAAAATTTTATAGTTGGTCAAAGTGCGGGTTTGTATCGCAAGGTTGGGACAAAATGACATTTTTTCATATATCTGACGAACTTTTGATTTGTTTGGATAATTCTTAAAGAATGAATTATAGTACTTATAATTACCTATAAAATGAATTCACAATCGTTATTGTCACCATCGTATTGTAGAAGTAATCTAACTCCGAAACTCTCCATGTACTAGTCAAAAGTGAGAAAAAAGCTAGTTTTTTGCTAGTAGGCCGAGAAAATTTTGGGAGTAGAGGTATAACCAAAATATAAGTACCTACGCAGTTTTGCTGCCATACTCGTGTTAATGTCGATTTCAAAGGTCTGACAACTCTAATTTTGGGCTTTATACGGGTTTTGGGGGGTTAAATAACGTAAGTTTTCCAGTTAACGTGAATGGGCTAAATTTATACTATTTGAAATTATAAATATACAAGCTGATTCCCTATTATTTTTCCTAAATCTAGACACCCCAATCTTGAGGATGTGACCAATAGAACTCAAGATATAAGCCGTTTATACGATTATGTTTTAGAGGCTTTTTTGTTTCGATTTTTGTTTGTTTATTTGAATTGAAAAGCCTGATATGGTTAGTTAAAAAAGCTTATATCGTGAGTTCTATTAACCCCATAGCCGAGATTAAGGTGTCCAGATTTAGGAAAAATAATAGAGCATCAGCTTTTATATTTATAATTTCAAATAGTATAAATTTAGCCCATTCACGTTAGCTGGAAAACTTACGTTATTTAACCCCCCAAAAACCGTATAAAGCCCAAAATTAGAGTTGTCAGACCTTTGAAATCGACATTAACACGAGTATGGCAGCAAAACTGCGTACTTATATTTTGGTTATACCTCTACTCCCAAAATTTTCTCGGCCTACTAGCAAAAAACTAGCTTTTTTCTCACTTTTGACTAGTACATGGAGAGTTTCGGAGTTAGATTACTTCTACAATACGATGGTTACAATAACAATTGTGGGCTCATTTTATAGGTAATTATAAGTACTATAATTCATTCTTGAAGAATTATCCAAACAAATCAAAAGTTCGTCAGATATATGAAAAAATGTCATTTTGTCCCAACCTTGCGATACAAACCCGCACTTTGACCAACTATAAAATTTTATTTAATCAACTCACGGAATTGTTTTGTATATCATTGTTTAGATAATTTTATTGTTAATAAGTCCTACCTTTGTCATTTTCTGTTAAAATGAATAACAATGGAGCTATTCAATAAAAACGCTACCAATCTCTTTTCCAAGATGGCGGCTGTTCCCAACCTCCAATTTTCCCAACAAATTGACTTTTATGATAAGGACAACCACCCGAACACATTCCATGAAAAAAATTTTGTCCCGCGAAAAATGCGATTTAAATTACTAATTTCCCTGGGCTATATAATAAATAAGAATTTAAATAGCTTACAAGATTTTAACAATGTTTTTTTTTTTTTATAGCAAAAAAAGTCAAATTTAGAATAACTACCAAAATAAGACGCCACTTAAAATTGTTAAAAAGTTTAATTTATATTTGAAACCAAAAATCTGAGAGATTTATAAAAATACTATAATGTGAAGGTGAAAATATGTCACAGACGAATTAATAATGATAATACCCTAGTATAAAATTCAGCAATCATAAAGAATTATTGCCAAAAATCAGTCATCACGAGTTGGTTTTTGTTTAAGTACCTACCTATTTTAGGGTGTTTTAATTTGGCAATTTTTTTTACCTGCTCTAAAAGGAAAGTATTAGTTACGAGTCAACAAAAATCGAAGTTTTAATCAAAACCAACATTAATATGATTGAGGTGTGTTATGGTTCATTCCATAGCAAAAAAAAAAAAAATGTTGTTGTTTGTTTAAAAATTTTGAACTAATTTTTTTTCCAATTTAAATTTTATCCATGATTTTTAAACCGATTTTGTCAACAAAAAAAATAAAACGAATTGTACCCCAAATGTTGTTCCCCTTTAAATCAGTTATCTATAAAAAACAAGATAAAACAATATTATTTATCCCCAAAATAAAATGTCCTTTAACAAAATAATAAAATGAAAACAAAAAAAAAAAAATCATACAATCATACATAAATAAATAACCATGACCCAAATGATTTCTCTGCGGAAATTTCATTTCACGAAGACACAAATAATAAAAAAAAAATAATAATAAAATAAAGACAACGTGATAAAAAAGGTGTAGGTATCCAGTTTGCATGTGTAGGAAAATACGTATACACTTGTGAGAGGGTGTTGCATGGATAAGCATAAAAAGGCCAGGTACAAAAAAAATCCCAGATAGAGTAGATACTCAATCTTCCTCCATCGGATATAAAACAGAGATATTCCATTCATTAATTTGCATAACTGCTTGTATTTAACTTCCAATGCATTCAACCAACCAAAAGTCAGAAATAAAATTAAAAAATAATTAAATTATATATAAAAAAAAATTTATACAATTAACGAAGAGTTTTTTTTTTTTTTTTGAATTGTGTTCTTTATATTAATAAACTTTAAATGAAATGAAATCACTAGACCATACGGATGACATCCTTTCTTTTTTTTTTTCTCTCCTCATCGTCGTCGTAGTCGTGTCCTCAACATCCTCACTGTCGTCCAAGTTGTCTTTTGCTGCAGATAAGTCATTCCGCTGCTGTGTGCATGAAAATATATTTGGATTCAGTTGAATTTATACCCGTAGCAGAAGTAGGTACCATATCACGTTGAGGACAACGTGCTATACCACAAGGAGTGCGGTGCCATGGTCCTCGCTTCTCCACTACCCGAAAGGCAAGCTGAGAATTATTATAGGTTATCCTCAAGTCTACCTTTCAATATTTTCTAGGAATGAAAAAATATTCGTAGGTATATTTTATTAATTAAAACAAAAATCTCTAAAAAAAAGGAGAAGAAAAAAAAACTGATGCTGCATATTATATGTCATTTATTGACGCACTTGAAAAAGTCAGAGTTGGATTTAAAATTAATTAATTGAATATTTATTAATAATAAATGGGTTATCAGGCAGGGACCACCTTTGTATGGAATGATATTTATATGATTTACAGTGTTTAATAGTGAGTTTATTGCGAAATTTTGGTTTTAGGCCTTCTAACAGAACTTATTCTACTTGAAAATACATATTATTAACTTTGTTTAGTTTAAGGCTCCTAATGGAAGAAATATGTGTAATTTCATCGAAATCAGTTCAGCGGTTCCCAATATTGCTGAACTTGGCTCAAGAACAGTACTTTTATGACTGTAAAAAGCATGCCTTTAAGCTTATTTTAGTTTAAGCTCCAAAAAGAAGGAATATACGTGATTTCATCGAAATCAGTTCAGCAGTTCCCGATGTTGTTGAACTTGGCTCAAGAATTTGAGTAATTTTTACAACTTCTACTCCTGTTTTTTCTTTACTTTTACAGTTTTTTAACCCAAATAGACTGTCTGGCTAACTTTGTTTTCTAACAGTACTTATTCTACTCCGAAAGGCATGGTTTATAGCTCATTTTAATTCAGGCCTCAAAAAGAAGAAATATGCGTAATTTCATCGAAATCAGTTCAGCGGTTCTCCATTTTGCTGAACTTCACTCAAGGATTTCTATTAATTTTAGTTTTACATCTTCTAACAGTACTTATACTGCTCTGAAAGGCATGGTTGAAGACTTATTTTAATTCAGACCCCAAAAGGAAGAAATGTGAGAAATTTCATTGAAATTGGTTCAGCGGTTCTCGGTATTGCTGAACTTAGCTCATGAATTTCTATAATTTTAAAAAACTTCTTCACGTGTTTTTTTTTTTTTCTTTTTAGTTCCTTACACAAAAAAGACTGACAGGTCAGCCATGTTTGGAACTTGTTTGGTCTAATAGCCTTTTCATTAAGCAATTCTGGTTTAATGCCTTCTAACAATACTTTTTTCGAACTTCTAGACATAATTCTTAATTTAATTAATTAAGGGCTCCTTAACGAAGTTATGTGTGAAATTTCATAGAAAACGGCCGAACGGTTCTCGATATTGCTGAACATTTCCCAAGAATTTCTATAGTTCCATCACTTCATTCACATTCTTTCACTTTTTGAGATTATTCAAGTGCCTCAATTCCTTTTAATCATCACCTTCATTATCATGTCCCAATTTGCTTATGTCTACATCGTCAATTACCATCTAATTAGTCCACAAGACATCATCAATAATTCAAAATCTACAATTTCTATCATACATTATGTTTGTCTAAGACATTTCTGGCAACACCCTAGGTGGCACTGTCCAGCACCATTATGCACACATCCAATCGTAATGTAAACAATTCAGAGACCAAAAAAAAAAGTAAAAAAATAAATAAATAAAAAATAATAAACTGACAATATACACAATCCGAACCCATAACGTGAGGTTTGCGTAGGTTTACCAATGTTTGTTGTTTCTTTTGTGTCTTTTCTTGGGATTTTACTTTACAATTTTTTTTTCTTGAATGAATTTCCCTTGAATTTTGTATATGGGATATGGGATTCATTAGAGGGTTGAGGAGGTTCAGGAACGTGAGAGAGCGTATTATTTCGCTCACGTTGGCGTTGGTCTAGAAATACCTTACAGGTACCGCCTAGGTACCGATACTGATTCCGTCTACCTTAAACGTCTACCAGGATGTAGTAATTGGAAAAGATTAAGAGGCCAAAAGACTGAAATTTCATTCACAGACAAAAATAGACGAGTAAATAATAATAAAAGATATACGTCGTCACTTGTAGTCTTTGTTGTTGTCTTCGTCGCCGCCGACCAAAACATCAAATGATGCCTCCGGGAGGAAGTATGTTGTTGGGTAAATATGGAAACGTATTCTCAGGTAACAAAACATAAGAGGGAGCCTTTTCGTTCCGATGATGATGAGTCATAAAATGTGTCTAGAGAAGAAGAGCAGATGTTTGCATGTTGTTTTTGTTCGCATGGCGGCAGTGTTAAGGTAAATCTACCTGTTCCTGTTCCCTCTATGGCCAATCTTCCGTATTTTGTAAAGAAAAAGAAAATAAAAAAACTTAAATTCATTCAACGAAGCGTTGCTTTGTTACAGTTCTCATTTTTCTCATAGGAATGTAGCATAAGAACTAATGAGTCATCGTCGTAGTCTTCTTGCACTTTCATACAGTATAGTCAGCAGTCACTGTAGTCGGATTGGAATATCAATTAATGATTAGGTCAGAGTTGTTACACGGGTGTTGCGATTCCAATTAGAGCTTTCGAAATAACAATAAAACTACTAAAACTTATGGAATTTTTCAATTACTTGACTTGTTATTTGAATCGTTTATTTCAGAAACAGCCTAAGTCCATGAGCACTTACTTTTCAGGAGCAACAAAAAACTGTTTTTTATGTTAAAACTCCACAACACTTCAAATTAAAAGTATGCCGAGTTATTATCTAGCTGAAGGCGCATTTAAAAACCTTAAAAATACAAACTTTTTTTTAAAGTCTTAGCGAGTTTTTAAGCCTTTAAAGTCGCTGGACTTATGTCGTTTCTGAAATAAACGATTTTTTGTTGGTAAAACTTTTGTTTTTATCTAGCTATAACTTTTGAACACTGCTTCTGATTTTAATGAATAAAATAAAAGTAGATAGAGTAAATCTTTACCTTTTAATTGATGTATGATTTAAATGCTTGCGTCTCATGATGGCTGCTAAAATAATTTAAAACTGGTAAAAGTCATTATTTAACAGTCAAAAATATTGTCACCGGGTGAAATCTTTCCATATATTTTGAACCCTTTCCTTTCAGTTTTCGTATTTTGGGGGGTCTGACATACTTAATTTTTTTCCAGAATATGAATACATAAATGAGAAATTTCCAAAAAAAAAAAATTTTTGAGAAAAATGGACTTATGCTGTTTCTGAAATAAACGATTCATTTTGAAAGCATGTACTTTAAATTGATGTCGAAGTTCGGTAAATGACGAAAATATAGAATTTTTTAACTTCGTCAGCTTATAAATTTTAATTGATTTAACCGAACCACATGTTTTATATGTCTTCTGTCCAAAAATGTAAAAAAATCTTCAATGGGTAAAAATTTGACGAAGCTAGATTTTTAAAATGGATGAAGGTCCGAAAAACCATTTTTTGTCACTAACTCCAGATTTTGGGAGTGTTAGGGAGTTCTTATGTACCGTTTCGTAATCAGTGCAAATAGCTCTACAAAATGTGATAAGAACTTTTTGAAATTTTTTGAAGTTAAAACTTCTTTAGTATCGTAGTGATTTGAAACAAGATGAAACGAAAACGCTACACGACTTCAACTTGTTATAACATTTTTGTTTTAATAGATAGAAGAATGAAATCTGTACTGTAGATAGGTAATTAAATTAATTATAATTGTACAAAATTTCAATTAATTTCATATTCAAAATTCGGAGATAACGGTAAAAAGATGTTCTTTTCCAACACACGTTATATCTTTTGATCTAGTGCACATACAAATTTGGTTTAACTTTAATACGCATGCTGATAACATAACCTTTTTTTTTAAATATCGCACATAACGTTACGTGCTCTAAAAGTTACACAATCTTAAATTAAAAAAATTTAAAAATACCTCAAAACACCTGTTTAGATCTGTTGGCGATGACCAGCTACTAGTGTAGGAAGTACCGTAATATCAGTCTGGAAATTCGACATGGTTGACTTTAAAAAAATTCTAACTTCTCTTGTAGACATTTTTGAAATAAGATTTATGCATCATTATACAAAGTGAAACAATAAGCTTTCATATGGTATAAAATTTTGTATAGGTTGTCAAACAAAAAAATTGATTTAATAGCATGAGAACATAAAAATAAATGTTTTTTTTTGCTTTTTGGAAGAAATTTCATCGAGTTTAAAAAATTCTAGCTCTTTTTGTAGATGTCTCATACACCTGATCGATATATATATTTTGAGCTAAGACAATAAGCTTTCAGATGGTGTAAAAATTTGTATAGGTTGTTAGGGAAAAAAATGGATTTAATAGTGTGAGAAGATAAAAATACGTGTTTTTTCGCTTTTTTTTTATGGAAATTGATCGAGTTCAAAAAATTCTAGCTCTTTTTGTAGATGTCTCATAGACTTGATCGATATATATATTTTGAGCTAAGACAATAAGCTTTCACATGGTATAAAATTTTTTATAGGTTGTCAAACAAAAAAATTGATTTAATAGCATGAGAACATAAAAAGTTGCAAGTGATCCACCTTGAGTTAATACATCAAGTTGCCTTGCTGTATGGCAACTTGTTGAACTGCTAACTACGGTTTTCGACAAGGAAATTTTTCCCCACATTATGTAGGTGAGATGGTTATTGGAAAGCTCGTGTTGGACAAGCATGATCTTTTCTTCTCTTGGTTGTCGATTGTCTTTGGTTTGGTATAGTTACGGTGACCATCCGTCCCTGTTTACCCGGGACTGTCCCGTATTTCCATAGCTTGTCCCGGGTTTTTATTTAAGAAACTCGGGACGTATAACTGTCCCGTATTTTGAAATCTGTCCCGTGACTGTCCCGTATTTGTAAATTCTCTGATTTTTGTATTCAATTTCAATTACTTTTTAAGGAAAACAGAGGTTGGAAAATAAATGTTTTTCTAATTTCCCGGATTGGTTTTTAAAATGTTTCGTCTACTACCATTGAATAATTACAAATAGAAGTAGACACCCAGGGAAACTTCCTCTGTTTTCTCATAGTCTCTAGTATCGTGCGTTGAATTAAAAAAGCAAATCCAACAATCCAAAAGCAAAGCCAACAATCCAAAAGCAAATCCAGCAACCCAAAATCAAATCCTAAACAGCTTATACATATAGATATAGATAAAAGTTTTCCTCTTTCAAAAAGTGGAGATAGCCTAGAGGATAAGGTGAATGTCTGTTAAGTTTACCTGCCCAGGTTCGAATCTGACGGAAAATTGAGATTGTTTTTTTTTTTTTTACATTACTAGAATTAATTAATTAATTAAATTTCTCAAAAAAAATCTCCGCAAAAAAAAAAAATTTTAATTTTACCGGTATTCGAACCTAGGTCAGTAGGAGTAAAAGGCATCGTCCTTGTTCTCTAGACTAATATGACTTTTCAAAATACGAAAACTTATATCAATATAAGCTCTTTGAAATGTATAATAATAATTATTAATTTTTTTATGAAGGTTTAAAAAAATTATTAGTTAAGACTCAACTCGAAAATACATGATAGTTGAGGCGCAAACCTGTAGTTCATCTATCTTTCGGTACTCTTATAGTCGCATGAGTAATCTGCGGTGTCACTTCTATTTGTAATTATTCAATGCTACTACTTAGTTCCTGCTTAAAAAGCTACACCAGAAAAAAATTTTTTTTTTGAATAATGAACAACATATGGAAGAGTTAAGAACCCAGCTAAATTTCAAAACTTTTAAAGGCATATTAAAAGTTGAATTAAAGATTACACAACTTCAAAATCGTTTTAAATAAAATTAAAATGTTAAAAACCAGCTCTCACGATTTTGATAAAGAAAATATTTTTTTGAAGTTATTTTCAACAGTACTTTTTAAAAAACCGTTTTCTTCATTTTTGACTTCCTTGTAAACGACTTAAATGATTACAACAAGAACGTTCCATTAAAACCGTTTAAAAAATTTAGACTTCAAAATTAGGCATAATTATGAAAAGTCATTTTAAAAATATATTTTTTTTAATCAATACTTTCAAAGCGACTTTTTATCTGTCCCGGGTTTCGCTCCTAGAAATATGGTCACCGTAGGTATAGTCTATATTTTGTCATATCTAAGGATCATCTACTCTTCTCCGTTAAGGTTTCAGGATTTTGTTCGTCATTTTTCCGGTAATTTTCTCAAAACACGACAATGCTGCCAAACCTTCAAGTCCTTAAACTTAAAATAAAATCTCTTTCAAAAAATCTTAAATTTCAAACTATAACAACCCTGTACTTAAATTCTTCACAAATAATATAGTAGAAATTGATATGAATGGGCGACAAACCATTGAATTTCAATGCAATCCAAGATTGTGTTCTTCCTTCTTCTTCTTCTTCTTCGTCCCCCTTTTTTGTAGAAAATCTCATATTGCGTAGAGCATATTCTTCAATTACAGCCTGGGAATAAAAATTAATAGTTGTTGGAATAATCCTATTTAAGTGTCACTTTGATGTGATCCGTAATCATTGCCATAATAATCGTCTAGCTAACTGAAATAATTCTTCTCAACCAACTTCTTCCACCGAAACGAATATAAGAATAAGAAAAAAATATACGTAAAATGATGAACGACCATGAAAAAATTATTTTCATTCATTTTATTGCAATTTTATGATTCAGTTTTACTACCAAACTGTCGCAGGATAAAAATAAATGATTGGTCTCTCTCTTCTTCTCCTAGTCTTAAGGGTAGTATAGTTTTTATTTGTGTCAAAAAAGAAAAGAGGGTTGATATGGTTTCATTCTTTTTATTACCCCCGATAGCCATGCAAATGATTTTGAAGTGTGATAATGATTTGTATGGAATTGCCATCGTTCGTCGTCGGATTATCAAGGGTTGAAGAGGTGATTGGACTAGAATGATGATGACGATGAGAACGAGACTAGGGTGCGCGATATTAGACTGCCTGACTTCTGACAGTTGCACCATTTACCGTCGTTGTTTGACATTATGCTACTGCGGTCTGTCGCTTTAAGAACGGCGCGCGGTGGCTGGTAGTGGCAGGAAACGCGTGTCGATGGAATCAAGGGTGACATAGCGCCATCGAGTATATAAATGGCCCGAAAAATAAGTTGATGGCTAATTTTATGGGTTTTTCGAATTAAGATAAAGGACATGGATAACGTGCTGCATGGTCGTTGTTCAATCGCGTATACTAACTTCAAGTTGACAGTTTAGGTTCTTGCCAAAAAAAAAGCAAAAACAAAAAAAAAGTGAAGATTGTGGTAAGGTGTGTGCAATTGAAGGCATTTATTAAGTCGTTAAAATACAAAAGCACGTATAGATTTAATGGACTAGAGCTGAGTTGTGATTAAAGATCAATAACTTTGTGCCTTTTTGTCCTGCGGTGTTTTATGGTGTGTAAGCTCCGGTTGGTCTAAAAGTCGATTAAAAATCCATTTTTATATTTGGCAAAACCTCATTCATAAAGAAAAATTACCTACATTTCATTCCGTTCAAGATTTCATACCCGACGATAAGAAGCTTACAAAATTTACTGGTAGGTCCTTAATTCATTGTTCTGTTTTTATTGCAACAAAAAAAAAAAACAGCACTCTAACGATGGCATCTGTCGAACACAAACAATGGGCGATCTTTTTTCTTGCTAATTCGACGCCTATTTTGAGATCTTATCAATCTAAACAAAGAAGAAGAATAAAAAAGTAAAGAAACAACCAACAATTTTGGGCGATTTTTCATCACTCCTAAAGTGATGATGAAGAATGAGATTAAAATATAAGAAGCAAAGAAACTGAGTTAAATGATTTCTTTGATTGTTTGCCGATCAACAGGTAGGTAGAGGTTGGTAGTTCTTCTACTTCTACCTGAGGATAGAGGAAGTCCTATATGATTACAAAAAGGACCAAGATTTGTTTCTTGGAAATTGTTTATTTTGATTTTGTTCTTTTTACTTGGCTAATTTACAAGAATGCACCCTTCACAAAAAAAAGAAAAAAATATTTGTGAAAGATGCGAGAAGAGATTTCCAATTGAGATAGAATAACCGTTATGGCGTCTTGGCATGTTGGTATGTTATTTTTATTTAATTTTGTGAAGAAACAAAATAATCAATTTCACCATCTTGGATTTATATAATTTTAAATGACACAATTGGGACTGAAGATTTTAATTTTCCAACAAATTGAGGTAATTGATATTGGATCCGACAAAGAACTGGAATTTTGTAGATTTTTTTCTGAATTAAAAAGGCCTGCTGAACACTGGTTTACAAGGGTTTTGTTGTCGAAGCAAAAATATACTTTTCTGAAGGTTTTCGGTGTGCTGAATTCGAATCAATCAGAAAAAAACTAATCAGTTCCCGTTTTTGAAATATTTCCGTTACAAAATGCAAAAAAAAACGGTTTTTTTTAAGTACTTCGGACCTTATTCTTTTATATAAGGAAAATTGTTTCTAAAAGATCTTTTTTCGAACTTTCAAAACCTATTTAAATATTTTCAATATTTCCCGAGATATCGGAGAGATTTAAACAGGTCTTGAAAGATGGAAAATAGTTTTTAATAGAAACCGTTACTAAATGTGCTCAAATAATTTTCCTTACATAACAAAATAAGGTATAAAGTACAGCATTTTCTAACGGTAATATTTCAAAAACGGAAACTAATTAATTTTTTTTACTTTGGATTCGAGTTCAGCACACCGAAAATCTTCAGAAAAATATATTTTTGTTTCGGCAACAAAAAAAAAGTTTAATTTTGTTAACCAGTATAAAAAAAGTAAAAGTTCTTACATTTGAAGACCAGTTTTTTGAATCAAGACCTAGTTGATTAATCAAGTAGTGCTGATATGTGTAGAAAAAAAAACATTTTTTGAATAAAAAAAATTAAATGAAATTGGTATGCCATAACATAGAAATGACCAATCAAAACTAAAACTAAAATTAAAAAAAAAATCATTATCCCATTTTCGAAAATTTTGATTAAAAAAATCACTTATACCTACATATTTTCAGAATTTTTGATTTAGGCATATTAAAACTAAATAAATGATTTTGTATAAAAATATCGTTGAAATTAAGAGCGGAATTTATAGTCGCTATACTCGAGTTAAGATTTTTTAAAGGGAATCGAGAATAGGGCTGTAACTTGAGTAAAAAAAAATCTTGTCTTTATTAAAAATTTTTCTCAAACTCCAAAATTTGACTGATTTGTATTAACTGTCATAAAAAAATAAACATTTTTTTATAATTCCCCATCGAATTCGTCGTCCCACTCGTACAACTCAAATAAATATGATGACTAATAATAAATATTAGCTTGAGCGAATGCTTAAGATATTTCTCAACTTTAGAGACAACTATGAATTCCACCCTAAATTTGTAGTTTGGGAGAAAATCATATCTTTAAAAAACGGCTCTATGGCAGGTATTGTTAGTAACGATTTTCGAAAAGAATTTTTTTTACTAAAAGACAGACCTTTTCCAAAAACTAACATTTGAGCCGTTGGAGCCGTTTTTTGAGAAAAAAAAACTTTTCTAAGATTTGTGTATGATAGGTATCGAAGTATCGTTATTTTTGCTCCATCTGCCTGTAGTACCGTCTGAAACAGGCGATTCTTTACGTTAGAATTTAACTTCTTCTGGGCATTTTTTTTTTTTTTCGAGATTTTATTCATTAGATTTTTGTCATTCGAGAAAATGTCATGATCCCGAGATCTCATTGTTCTCTTAGAGCAACGTTAAAGAGGCAGAGCTAAGTCCACTTTCGGGTCATACTGGAATTAATGCTGTTTTAAAATAAAATGCACGACTGGGGTCGCACGTTCTTGCTCTTGCAGTTCAAAGCACTTTTATGTTAGTCTACTTGTAGATTTTAAAAGCTGGATCTAAATTTAAAAAAAATTGATATTGGGGAAGAGCCGACATTTAGGGCAAAATTTTGTTAAATAAAAAAATTTTTTTTTGTTATTTGACTTTTTTTGAGAAAAATAAAAATGCAGTTTTATTGCCACTGCTTTAAATATTACGTATACAAAGTTTAATCAAAATCGTAAGAGCCGTTTTCGAGAAACTCGTAATATCGTATTTTTTTGTATGGGAGGTATACGTTCTAAACGAGATATAAAAAAACAAAAAAAAAACCAACTTTCAAAATTTCATAAAAATCATCTATACCAAATTTGAAGAAAATCCATCCACCCGTTTAGGCTGTGGAAATGTGTACAGATGGACGCACAGACGCACAGACGCACGGACGGAATTGCTGGACCCACTTTTTCGGAATTCTCCATCATCGTAATGTTGGTTTTGATTAAAACCTCATTTTTTTTTCGACACGAAACCAATACTTGCCCTATAGATAGGGTTGCCAGATATATTTTGACGAAACTAGTAATCGAGATGTAAAATCCAGGACTTTCCCGGACATATAAGGACACAAAAAAGAGTACAAATCTAGGACAAAAGGAATGCATAGTTTTATAAAAACAAAAAAAAGCTGAACAATCTTTTCAAAATTTAACTAAAAATCACATTTTTAACCCTTGTTCCCGTAGCATTTTTTCTTTTTTTGTCACAAAAAAAAATAAAGGTAAAAATTTTAGCTAATATTACAAAAGTTGGAATGTAGGGTCAATGTGGGTAAATGTAAACAATGGTAAATGAAAACATGGCTCATAACAAGCTTCAGTTAAATCTATTTGATGCATACATAAGTACAAATCGCGGACGCATGTATCTTTTAACTTATACGTCAAGCTCATTGCTGTCAAGAGAGAATTCATTCGACGAGCGTATTTTCCGTGAAAGATAATTTTTTAAAGTGCCAAACAAGTCGTTAGTCTTTCAGAAAAATTTAATATTTTTGCAGATTCAATAAAGTCAGTATAATTTGGAAATATTTTTTTGTTTTTAATTTTGATGTAGATTCTATGTGATACAAGCAAATTTTAAAATACAGGACATTTATGTCGATTTGCATGTGTTTACATTTACCCCAGAATATTTTTCATAATGGGTAAGTGTAAACAACGTATTCTGGGGGTAAATATAAACATACATTTTTGGTGAAATTATTGGTTTTAATAAAAATAACATATTTTTAGTCAATTACTACTGCTAAAGTGCCGCGGAGTCACATTTTAAAGTAGCCAACACCATCATTTTCAGTGGATGATGTTGCAAAATCGGCCTTTGACGTAAAAAAAACAAAAAATATTACGTTCAGAGCTGCTCAGGATGCATATTGGGCGCCTATATAAAGAATCAAAGGAAGAAAACAAAAACTTTTATTGGAATTTGAAAAAGTTTTTGTCAAATACCTCCTTGAACGTTTTTCAAGTTGTTATCCATATGATAAAGAGGAAATTCTAAATTTTATACCACCGTTTACATTTACCCCGAATTTGCAAAAAAACACAAACAACATGTAAACAATTTGGGAAATATTTGTTTATATTTATAAAGAAGAATTGCCATCATTTCATATTTGCATTTGAAGATACCATTCAAGTTGTTCCGTGAAAACATAAAAAAATCTAAAGTCGAAAGAAAAAAAAGACATGAAATTGTACATAGTTACAGTAAAAAAAAAAAATTTTAAATTCCATTAAAATCCAATTGCTCAAAATTTTAAACGATTAAGAGCCAATTTTTCAATCTTCTAATAAACAGTCAGTTAACTGTTCGACGAATAAAGTTATTAGGCTCATAAACAATCAGATAAAAACATTGAATTTTTCAATCAAGAATAATTTATTCTACAGAATAACAAAAAAAAATTGTCAAATTCAAAAATATTTAAAATTAAACGTCATTTTTATTCATGATTGTTTTTGTTTTCTTGTGTTCCACTGGATTGAAAAATTGGCCCTTATTTAAATACTAATAGAATTTTAAGTGAGTTACTATTTAAGTTAAAAAATGGTCTTTTGACTTAGCAACTTACTTAAGCGGCCTTATATTTTTTTAATCGTTTAAAATTTTGCACCTTGAGTGTTGAGTCTTACAATAAGGTACCTACTGTAATAAATAATAAAATTTAAATAAATTACTAAAATAAATTTTTGTTGGTCAGAGAATTCACTAACCAGTACCTCATACGCACATTTTTGAGTTTTGATTATATTGTAACAGAACAGAAAAAAGAATTGAGCAGATAATAGACCAAAATAAAAACGCCTCGCTTTTAATGAACTCGATTCGTTTTTTGAATAAGGAATGAATGAAGAGTAGCATACAAAAAGTGAGATTTTTAAAGGCTTCAAAAGAGTACAATCCCGGACAATTGATAGAAACTATCCCGGACGTCCCCCACCCAGCCAAAAAAGAGTACATGTCCGGGAAAACCCGGACGCATGGCAACCCTACCTATAGAGCAAGTAAAAACATCAAAAGTCAAATTTGAACTCAAAGCTTAGGAACACATGGACACCCAAACTGCGACAGAGCTATAAGGTTGCCAAAAATCTCTGATGAGTTGATTTGGAAAATTTTAGTCGGCTAGTTAAAACAGGAGAAGCTGTGTTTAAAAAGCCGGTAAAGTTCTTT
Organism: Episyrphus balteatus; assembly: GCF_945859705.1. Taxonomy (NCBI): domain Eukaryota; kingdom Metazoa; phylum Arthropoda; class Insecta; order Diptera; family Syrphidae; genus Episyrphus; species Episyrphus balteatus. The sequence continues at coordinate 9,111,094 of NC_079134.1, read as the reverse complement.
GTATATGCCAATAATACTAACTACTGACATAGCTCTTTTCACCTACTGCCTATTCCTAGACAGATCATTTTCGTAACCGTTTTCAATATACCTAGTTGCTGTGAACTTCGAAAATCATTCACTGATGGATCATGTGTGTTCATTTTACTTGAATGAAGGCTCAAATGTACTTGCTTAATTAGTTATTGACACCACTTGAATCAATTAGACCGAGACCCCATAGCAAATCTTTTGAGTGGACGTATCACCAAAATTTGAGATAGTAGGTATGCATCAGTTTTATAGCAATTTTTGCGTTTTCAAAATTTCGACACATTGAATTTTCAATCTTTTAACAATATGAGAAAAAAAAATTCTACTTGCTGGCTTCCGTAGCGAAACCCATTTAAATGTCAATATAATAGAACAATAGAAGTTGCGTTGCGTGTTTTGACTGCAAACTTTCTACCATCATTGAGCATTAAGTGTAGCAAACAAACTTAAAAATTTTTGAAGTTATACTTCTTATGGGACGGTGGGTGTGAAAATTTGTTTTTTTGACAAGAATGTCAAAGGGATTATGACGCGATCGCCATCTCGGAGACAATTGGACAGCAGGGCTGTCGTTTCACCTTTAGAGTTGGTAGTACTTTAGTATTTAAAAATGCAGTACGGTAAAAAAAAACCTGGGATAAGAGAACAACATATATTAAAACTAATTTTGTATTGATATAAAGGCCATCAATCGTAGATAAAACTTAATTTTTTTTTTCTCAAAAATTTAGCCCCGGAAATTGGTATGAAGATTCTTTATTTCCAATTATAAAGATTTTTTCATGCAAACCTAACTATATTCAGGGAAGTCAGATTGTCTTGGGTTAAGATACGGAGATAGCATCAAAAAATTTCCTAAGAATACCATAAGCTGAGATTCTTAAAAAATACGCTCTTTGATTATTTTCATAATTATATTAAAGAAAAATAATAAAAATATTAAATGAAATTCAATTAATATACTGAGTAGAGAAGTATAACTTCAGTCGCGTGTACATGTGTACACACACTCTTTTTTTTAAAAAAGTAAAAAGATACAAAAGTTTGTACAACTTTGAGCATTTGTAATTCGAATAAAATATTACCGAAAATCTTTTTATAGCCAACCAGACAGGTGGAGACTCACTTCTGCAACCATTGTGTATCTTTCTTTAGTCCATACTTAGACAGAACAATATTTTTAATATTCATTCAGAAACTTTTTTGATATTCAGGCTGGATATTATTTTCCATCAGCAAATGCACTTTAACTGTCTTCTGGCTTATATTCCGTTGAGAATGAACAATAAGGTGGGTAATTTTTGGGTTTTTTTTTTTCGAATTTCAAATCGTAATAGCGCGGAAAAGTTGTAAATATTGAAGACTAAGAAGGGGTTAAAAAATAATCAAAATCGGTTAGTATCATCAATCCGCGCTCTAAAGCTTGAAAAAAATATTAAAAAAATATTTTAAAAACACCCTAACATCTTTTTTTTTTTTAATAAAATAGCTTTGGACAACCTTTATATTAGCCAAATATTAAGTAGAAAAATTGTTCAAATTGGGTAAGGACTTCCGGTCGCACATGCTTTTTGAAATTTCTCGAAATATGGCAAAATTCCTATTTTTATACGAATATTTTTTAATGGTTTAGACTATTTGGTAAATTATTATTTTTACCAAATTTGAAGTAAAAATGAGGTTGACACAATCAGTGAATGCTATGAACTCGTTAAAGATTTGAAAATCTGTCGGTCAACAGGGATTTGACTATGTATCATTCTCCTCGTCGCACAGTGGTGCTTTATGGCGTCAAAAATCATTTACACGGCCATTTCTTGACGTAAAGTCTTGAAATTTGGGACACTGAAGCATATTAGTATGAGAAATACGAAAAATCTTCCAACTTTTATTTTTTCAATATGGTGGTTCCAAAATGGCGGACAGAATAAGCGTTTATAGAATTTTCTTTTACAAAACTGAATATAAGCTAGAAATTTAGCTAAATTGATAAAAAGATGTTCGCTCTTGGATTTGTTTAGAACTGTTCATATTCAATGAAAAACAAAATTTAAAAAAATTTAAAACAAAGACCAAAACGTACCAAAGTAGTAAAAAAACACTTTTATACCCTTTTTATGCTATTTCTTGGATTTTTTTGATTAGATTACCACATTTTTTACATCTTTCCTATTTATTTTCATTCAAACATAGTTGCCAAATATAGATATAACGCCAAAATAATCAACTTTATGTGAAAATAAATATGAAAGATGTAATAAATGTGCTAATTTAATCAAAAAATCCAAGAAATAGCATAAAAATTGAAATTCGAAAAAAATCCAAAACCGACCCACCTTAATGAACAAGGTTCTTTTTTAAGACTATTTTGCAAAAATAAGGATAAAATATTGAAAAGCATTTTGTTTTACAAAATCACCTTTCTTCTAAAAAAAAACAATCAAATCACCTAGCTCAAGAATCTATAATATTTTCCCCAGATATAGATTTTACCTTACCCATATTCGACTCTTGAAAATTAAAAACTTTCTAGCTTTTCTATTAAACTTTTCACTTTAAAGATAATCCTGATATTTTTAGAAAACAACCTTTGATATTTATAAATACATCTCTGAATTCTCTCTCACAAAATTATTTTTGATGAAAATCAATACTCGACAAGCAAATGAAAAGTTTTCTTCTTGTTGTTGGTTCTTCTTTCCATCGCATACCCAATAAAACAAGAAAAATTAAATCAAAACCCTCATCTTACAATTTAATTTACTCCCCCATTACACAACAATAATTGTATCTCTCCTCAATTTCTCTAAAACCTACAAAAAGATAGATAGATTCATCGAATTCTATACCCAAAAGAACCAAACCAAACCAAAAGCAAAACCAACATCTCATTGTAGAGAAAAAGATATATTGTATAGAAGCACCTTACCTTACCTACCTAACCTAGTTGTTTATTCGTTCCCTAGTTTTTACCTTTTGGAACACGGAAAATAGAAATAAAACAACAACAAATACAACAACAAAAATAGAAGAAAAAAACAAGGAAACTGGAGAACAGTAACAACACTTACAATACAGAAAGGCTGCTGACTCAAATTCCAATTAAAAGAAACCTTAATCCCAAAATCGATTACTCGCCAAAGTGTGTCAATTTGAAACTCAAAATTAAACTTGAATGAATCACAACATGTTGCACTGTTTTTTCTCTCTCTCCTGTGCTCTGGTACTCTCGTGTGTAGAGTAAAAAAAGTGTAGTACAAAATTTTGTTGGTTAGGGTTTTTTTTTTAGAAGAAGAATAGCGATGATTTAGAAAATGGATGAATTTCGAAAATGAAGTGAAGAGAAAGATTCATTTTTTTTTCGAATTTTTCGAAAATGGAGTGAATTTTTTATTTCGAATTCATTTAATTACTTAAGAGAATGACAAATTTCGATAAAGAGAATGTTACAATATTCGGAATTGAACTTAAATGAACAGAAATGAATTTTATTCGAATATATTATTGCTAGCAACATTCGAAGATATAAAACGGAATTAGGAATACTGTTATGATACCGAATCATGTGTCCTTGTTTGTATCGTTTCTCACTCCTCAGTGGCTCAACCCTTAACTCTCCGATCTATGATTATTATTAATAGCAGGTTCCATGATAAGACAAGTATAAAAAGTATCAAAAATATTGTTAAGAAAAATGATAGTAGTATGTTTAAATGCAAATCAGAAAACAGATTGGAGCCATAAAGTCGAAAAAATAGCAAAAATAAACTAAATGGCACTAAACACCCTCAAATCTAAATATTAGAATATGTTGATAAGGCTACTAGAGCTGTGTTAGCTGTCTTGAGTTCAATTAAGTTTTTTCAATACCAAGCTGAGAAATTGTTCGGATCCAATTGAGTTATATATGCCGACGAACTCAATTTGAAGAACTTGGTTTCGTTTGGGACATCATCATCAAATGACCATTTTAAAATAGTTTATTGCGAGAGTAAAGAAAATAGGCCCTAAGTGGCAACCTTGAGGTAGCCCTGTCATATCTTGGAAAGGAATGGAAACAGCTGAATTTTGTAGTCATGGTTTTCCAGATAGAAAAATATATATTCTGTAGAAGAAGCTTTTATCGTTGTTAATGGAATGACAAAGGAGGAGGATGGGAATTATAAATAGTTAATAAGACTACCCTGCTAGCAATTTTGCTTCTATAATGCTTTACAGAAGCAACATTACTTCTGTAAAGCTTTATAGAAGTAATATTGTTTGTTGGGTAATGAAGACGGTGAGACACCACAACACTACTACACCACTATCTAAACATTTTTTACTTGTAATTTTTTTAATGTCATTTTTAAGCCGAATAAATTGTAGGTACACAAAACCAAATTAAAGTGGAGGGAAAATAATAAAAATAAAAATAATTTCTAGCGTATAAAAATGCCAATATCTAAGTTCAAATAACCATTTTCGGATGGAGTATTTTAAGAAAATTATAAAACAATAGAACGATACAATAGAAGTGATACGTGGTTCATACGCAAAGAATGCTAAGGACAATTCTTGCAGTATTAAGATCAATTAAGGCGATCACTAAAAGTTCTATTCTTCGCAGATTTCGCATGGAGCTAAAATTTAAGTCAAATCACTTATTGGAAGCGAATTATTCAAAGTGAAATTTGGCTTTTCTCCCAAGAAAACCAATCAATTTGTTGTAAATGATGTGAAATTAGTCAATTTATAAATCCTCATGGAAAAAAGGATTTGAAAAAATTAGTATAAGTGATTCTGATCAATTATTAATTTTATCTTTACACGACTTGTTTTAGCTTAAATTCCTTAAACTCAAACGAAATTACTTGCATCTTATTGGCAGACCAACTACAAGATACAAAAAGTTGCATAGTTTACAGTGTTTATGTCTTCTTCGAAAAGCAACATAATTTTGTATACAAACAAATAATTTCTTATATGTCATTTTATTCTTCATCGAAATAAAACCAAATTCATTCCTCATACTAGCAATACTCTTTTGCAACTTCATTCAAGAAAAATCCGAAAAAACCTCAAATCTATCCAACTTTTCCTATAGCAAACACATTTTGGAATTTATTCGACATCGAATTTACTCACCAGCACACACATTTTCGAACAAAAAAATCTAAAACTTCTCTTATTTTGTTTTCTTCTATACCACTGTTGTAGTATCAGACTTGCGAGTTGCGAAATACAAACAAAAACATAAAAAAAAAAACAAAAACAAAAATAAAAGAGTCCACACACCAGACCAACAACAACAACAACAAAAACAACATTCGAATGTAGAAAAAAAAAATAATACCGACTAAAAATGTATCTACTGCCGCGCAGTTCACACTCAGATTTTTGAGTAGGTATACTTTGAAATTCATTTTTAGTCAATGTTGATTAACCATGCGGTGCGGTTGTGTATAAGTCTGTACTCTCGCTCCTTGTGTATTTTTTTAAATTCCGGATTTTTCAAAAAAAAATAAAATCTAAGAAAGAAAAAAGATACAAATTAATCAACCTAACAGTGATAGATACATATCACACTGTGTTTTCAAAAAAAAAAAAGAAAATTACGTATCTCGAAAACCCTTCTTGAATTTATATGAATATAAAATTTATATGATTTCCAATTTTGTCCTAAATCAAAAATAATAGAAAGAAGAAAAAAAAATCCTTGCAAAGGATATTTTTTTGTTGTTGTTGGTTCAAGTGGAAATACATTAGTGTGGTGTATGTTCTTGTGAGCGATACATTTTTATAAATCGTTATTTTGCGTGAATATTGGCCGTTATCGTGTGAAAATATCCTTAGTAGCTATATAGGGAATTTTTGTGTGGCTTTCTCAAGGATTTAAATAAATTTTTCTCCTCCTTTGCCACCATCACCACCTCTCACATCCTCTGCCGATAGAGTGTGTATATTTATTTATGTTAAACTGTGGTTTCTGATGGGCAACAAAAATTATATATATATTAATCTGATTTGTGAATAAAAATATATATAAAAAAAAAGATAAATCCTTTCCATTAACAAAAAAAAAAAAATAAAGGATTACCAGTTTTAAAGAGGATTATGTGAATATACAAAAAAAAAATAAAATTAGTTGTGTGTGAAAAAATATCCTTAAGGATATACCTGAAAAAGAATATAAATTTTATTCGCGATTAACCATGGATTACCAGTGCAGATTGCCGCAAGGATACGACTCTTATCAAAACCTTGTTTGAAAAAGGATATTTTTTGAAAGAAATTTCTGTTGAAACTTTTTTTTTTGTTTTTGATTTTTTGTTATCCTTTTTTTTGGTTGATTTAAAATTTTTTATTTTGAACTTTTGATCAAAAAGGACTTTTTTTTTAAATCATCAAAAAGGATATTCTCACAATTCCTCAACCAAATATGCATCATAATAAAATCCGTTATAAAATCCTGCTCAATTATAGCAGTCGATCAAATCTAAGTATACTAATGATCGTGATAACCTTGCTAACAACACTTTCGCATAGATCCTTATTAGTAAGTGCGTCACGATATAATCGACAAAATCACGTTATGTACAGTGGCAGTAGTAGTAGTAACAGTAATAGTGATGTGGATGATCGTGGCGTTGGGCGCCATGGACATAATCGAAATTCCAATAATAATCATAACGATGTATATAGTGTGAATGATGCAATGTTGCTGCCACCTATTATGAATCCGAATGAAGATAATCCAATGATCGTGAATCAGCAACAGTTGAGTAGTTGTCAGACAGTTTGTGCGTGCAAGTGGAAAGGTGGTAAACAAACTGTGGAATGTATTGATCGATCATTAATTCAAATACCGGAAAGTATTGATCCATCGACTCAGGTGTTGGATATGTCTGGCAACAAGTTGCAGACGCTTTCGAATGAACAATTTATTCGGGCGAATTTGCTTAACCTTCAGAAGTTGTATTTGAGAAATTGCAAGATCGGTGAGATTGAACCGGAGACTTTTAAGGGACTCACGAATTTGGTGGAATTAGACTTATCCCATAATTTGTTGGTAGTGGTACCCTCAAATGCCTTGGGCTTCATTCCATCTCTAAGGGATCTAACATTGGCATCGAATCATATTCATAAAATCGAAGCTTTTTCATTTGGAAGCACTCAAAGTCTCCATAAGTTGGATTTATCTCACTGTGACATTCAAACGTTGGCCCCACAAGCTTTTGAGGGTTTGGAAGGTCTGACCCTACTCAAACTTAATGGCAACAGACTGAGTGAATTGCGACCCAAGACGATCGAGACTTTGAGCAGGCTTCATGGTATCGAACTGCATGATAACCCTTGGATGTGTGATTGCCGACTAAGAGCAGCCAAATTATGGCTTCTTCAAAAGAACATTCCTTATCCAGTAGCTCCGACATGTTCTGGAGGTCCTGAACGAGTTTTGGACCGATCATTTGCTGATCTTCAAGTTGATGACTTTGCCTGTCGGCCAGAAATGCTTCCGATCAATCACTACGTTGAAGCAACGATGGGCGAAAACGCTTCGATAGTGTGCAGGGCTTCAGCAATTCCAGCTGCGACAATAAACTGGTATTGGTCGGGAAGACTTCTAGCAAATGGAAGTGCTTTCAGTGCCTATCAGAGGGTCTATATATACGAAGATGGCCAGTTTGAAAAACGCAGCCGATTAATCCTAACGAACGCTCAAGAAACTGATTCCAGTGAGTTCTACTGTGTGGCGGAGAATAAAGCTGGGACTGCTGAAGCGAATTTCACTCTCCACGTTAGTATGAGGGCAGCTGGTATGGCTTCATTGGGAAGTGGACAAATTGTAGGCCTAAGCGCAGCTTTAGTGATCCTCATTCTCTTCATCTTCCTCATAATCATGTTCCTTTTACTACGATTACGTCGAACTCCATTTATCGAAAGTAAGACCCCCAACCATCTCGAGGTCATAACAACGATGAACCATCAAAATTCGATTACAAACAAGACCCAACCACCAACTGGCAATGGAAATATTGGTGGAGTAGTGATCGCTAATGGAGCAATTCCGAACTGTGCGACTTTAGATCGCAAGGGAAGTGTGAACGATCGAATGCATGCTGAATCGAATGACACAAATCCAGTACAGAAACCTCCCAGATTGACAGATCTGGCTTATACCACGAGTAACTATGACAATAATGGGAGTGTTCTCTCCACAGCAACTTGCTTTATCTCGCCGACAGCCTCGGCTGGAAACAATCCAGACCTAATAAACGACACAAAACGCTTTGGCAGTGATGAATTTGCAGATTTGAAAATCCCAGCGATTTTAACGGCGAATTCAAGCGGCGAATACAGTCGAGCCGGAGGTTGTGACTCACTGTATCCATCTGGTCTCTGGGAGACCGCAACAACATCCTCCTCATCGGCGACTGATGATCTCTATCTTAAAAGAGCAACTAGCACAACAATATCCGGTTACACCGGATACTCGGACAAAACGCCAATCATGGAAACCAACCAATTGTACGATCTCCATGAACGCACCACAGATTACTTTAGTAAGACATTCCCCCGTACACATTTCAATAATGCCCCCTCGACTTCGTCTTCCATGATGGTTGGCGGTGGGGCTCATTCGACAACATCCACAACAACGACGAATTTGTCGTCGGGTGGCAACTCTACCTGTGGCTATCCATCAGATTATGGACTGCCATTGGTGCCGGGTGCCGAAACACAAATCCATCATACCATGCATCCCATTTATAATAATAATAATGCAACATCAGCGATGCAATCGACCAGTTGCAACAATATCAACAATAACAGTAGTAATAGTAGTACTAGAAGCTCAACAACAACACCATCAACAACGGTGGTGACGCAGCAACAACATCATCAGCAACCCCCTCTGACGAATCTTAGTGGAACTCAGCAACAACATCAGCTGCTGGCTAATGGGGTACCGGTGAATGCGAAAACGATACGGGTCTGGCAGAAGGGTGGTGTGCCAGTGTTGCCACCAGTGACAGCCTTGAAACGTGCATTAATAAGCAGCAGTAGGAGTTCGCCGGATGAGGGTTATCAGGAGGGATGTGGAACTGATGTTTAAGTTTGTTAAACCATTTTTTATTTTATTTTTTTATGAATTTTTAAAATTTTTAAGTTTTTTTTTTTATTTAACATTACGACCAGTTATTTGTAGATACGTTTTTTAAAATGCAAAAAAAGAAAAAAATTATTATTTTTTTAGCTCTTTTCCGGTTCAACAAAAAAAAAAAATTTAAATAAAAATGATAATAATTCAATGAAAAATTGTGAAAAGAGAAGTTGTCGACTGATGGAAAAAGAATTATTACTAAAATATATAAAAAAAAAAATAATAATAATAAATAATGAAAATGTGATAGTGTTTGATATAGTTGAAGCAAAAAATTAAAAAAAAAAAAAATTATATAGAAAGAAGTTTGTTGGTTACACAAAATTTTTATGCAAAATAATGCAAATGCAACAACAAGAAAAAAATATTAAAAAAAAAAATCATTCAAATACAGTGATTTTCAGTGAATTTTTTAGTGGAAAAATAATAGAAATTTCATTTAATTATAATTCTGGTGGAAGTATTTTAAGTTTGATGGTGAAAGATGGTAAATTTAGTAGATTTTTATATTTAAGAAAAAATTTATAAAATTTTAATAATTTTAAATAAGTTTTTTTTTTGTTCTGGTTCAGTACTTTGTTGTAAAAATGAGAAATAGGTAACGGATAAAATATTGAGTTTTGACAGAAACAAAAGCTTAAGCCTGGTTTAACTTCTTATAGTAAAAAAATAGATTGAGTGGGGAAAGAGTTGACAGTTCGATTTTTCCAATGAAGTATTTTTCAAGCAGTATTTGAAACTTAAAAATAGATAAAATTTTACTGTCACTACAAAAAATTGAAAACTTTTTGAAAAAATCTTAAAATACTTTCAAATAACCTCTTCAGCAATATGCATAGAATTATTTTGACGAAGTAAAGCTATTGTTTTTTTTGCTCAAGTTTTTCCAATATAAATCAGGAATTTTCAAAATGTAAGGTCTTATAAGAAATTTAGTATTTTATTTGATTCATCTTTCAGAAATTATTATTCAAATCTAAAACAAAAATACTGTAGTAAAAAAATAATGACGAAATACAGAGCACCAACAATTTTCACCCAGAAATTTGTTGAATTTACATACAAATTTCTTGAGTCCATTCAGTAAAAATTTGACACACACCTTTTTTTTGCTTCCAGTAAAAATGAATTGGGAAGCTTTGGTTTAATTTGGTCTCTATAAGATGTGTTTTTTAATACCGACATAATTTACATTTGAGATTAAAAGCAAACAGCAGATTTTGGGTGGGACTGATAGCAAAAAATTATTGTTATTTTTGGAAAGGACTTTGAAATTCTTGCAGGTCGGTTGAAACAATTTTTGTATGTTTAAGTGCAATAGCCCTGCAGATAATCAAATAAATATGACACCTTCAAAATGGTTGACAATATGATGGATTATTCTTCCATAAAGATCCATTTATTTGCATGAATTCTTCCGCTAACAATAATTTATAAATTCTGATTCTGATCAATATTTTTGTATTTCGGAAGGCACTATTAATTGTTTAAGAAACTGCTTCGTTATTGCATATTAATTTTCAAATGGCCTCACTAGGTACTAAGGGACTTGTACATCGCATATACAAACAATTAATAGACCTTTCCAAAATTATTACCAATTTATTTTTTTGTTATCACTCAAAATCTGAAAATTTGTACAAACTTTGATGTGTGGAATAAATTGTAAAATGTTCTTACAAATCTTTTAAATCCAAGTAAAGTTATTCAGTATTTTAAGTGTTATTTAATTATCTTTGGCACGATGCAGAAGTTGTTGGAATTAAGTAATCTTTAATCCTGCAAAAATTAATTTCTTAACATTAAAAATTGACGGAGAAATAGCACTTATTTTGTTTTAGAAAATAACTTTTTACATATACCTACAAAAATACACTAGCCCAAAAAATTAAGGGAACAAAAAAAAATCGTGTTTTTTTTAGTGAAAAAAAAAAAAACATTCAAATTTAGGAAAAACATCCAAAAATGGTATAAAAAGCTTTTTTTCAAAATTTAACTTTTTTTGAAAACTTTTAATTTTTCCTTGGTTTATCTAAAACTTAAACGATATTAATTTATCAATAAAATGCTCAAATAAACTCAAAAGAATTTGATTTTGCTCACAAAAAAGTTCAAAGAAGTAAGTCATTTAGACCTGCAGAAATATGGTGTTTTACTTCATTTCAAAAATTCAAACCCTCACAACAGAAAAACTGCTTGATGAATAAGTCTGAAACTTTGCATATCAATTTCAAATATATTAAGCTTCAATAATTAAGCCTCAGTTTAATCTTATCACCCATAGAAATTAAATAGCGGTAAATTTTCTAAAAAACCGTAAAAATGCCTATTTTGATAGCTTTTCTAAATTAATCTAAAAAAAAAAAAACAATTTGTTTAGCAAAGTAAACTTAATTTCTTTGTAGAGAATTGAATGAAGTTTTTAAATATGTCCATGAATATTCTGTACAGTGATGCGTTGTTGAGATATTGATAGTCAAAGTCAAAAGTATGGTTGTTGGTTTGATGACTGATATTGCAGTTAAAAAAAAATCGTAGAAGTTTGAAACAAAATGAATCTTAAAGCCAAATAATAAGCCTTTCTTAAAATAATAATCATTTTATTAGAAAAAAATTTCCCACTTTCTTAAGAGAAAAGTAAAAACAAACAAAAATTGGAAAATTTTTGTTTTTTAACAGTTCGAACGATTTAGTTATTTTACCGTTAGAAAGAAAATATTTTAACTAGAAGAATAGAGCTTTTACATGCTTTTTATTTTGTCATGATGCGATCATTTTTTACTGAGATACAGCCTATCGAAAATCACTAAAAAAAATCACGATTTTTTTTTTGTTCCCTTAATTTTTTGGGCTAGAGTGTAGATCGATACAAATTTTAAAACCCATTTTCTGAGTTATGACAGTGTTCAAGTAAATAAGCGATATATTCTTATAAGTATATCCATACATACATATTTAACTCATAAAGGATGACAAAATTTCCCACGATCCAGGCTTGATATAGAATTTAGCTGTGTTTCACAAAATTGGCATACACGTGATTATTTCAATCGAGTTTCTTTGGACTGAGTGTAACGTACGAAACCCAATGCTCTTCACTGTTTTTTGTTATAAAAAAATAATAAATTTTACAAAAAAAATCTCTTAAGAGGTTAGTCGGAAGAACTGTTATCTTCCAATCTTGGGCTTTTAACAACCTTATTTTAAATAAAAGTCGGTCTGGTTTGTTTGTGCGGTTCAGTTTTTTATTTTAAATTTCCAAATTTTCTTTCGCACGACCAGAAAGATGCCTTGCGTTTTCTTTTCCTGATTCTTCTGCTCTTTATAAATTGTTCTTTGACAATTATTTGTGTATTTTTAGTGATCTTTTAATCACTACTTAGTACTTGTGGCTTTTTAGATAATATATCCACTTTTTTGAACTATTGATGTTTTCAAGATAGCTTAACCAAACTTTAAAGTCAGTTTAAGACTTATTTTATCGTAATGTTGCAAAAAAAAGATGTAGTTAAAAAATGAATGAGAGCATCACATTGGACTAAAATGTAGAAAAAGTCAAAACGTCTCACTGTTTGCAAGAGGCGCATACAAATTGACGAAACCATCAAATAATTAGGTAATTGACAAGTTCGTAATTAATTTATGTTACTTTAACCCATTTTTTTCAAAAAAAAATTACAAAAAAGCCAAAAAAAAACGAAAGAAATCATATTGAAATCATGTTAAAATACCTAATAGATTTTTTTAAAATCTATGTCTCGCTGTTTGCTTTTTAATAATGTCTCACTGTTTACTTTTTGTCATTTTTCGGAAAAATCTGTGGCAATAAGGAAAAACAACATAAGTCAGTTTTTACAACTTTTCAGGAGAGCGTTTTGAAAGTTTGGCTTCCCATAAGAAGTCAATGCTAATGTCATTTTTCTTTTACCTGTAATTCATAAGCCGCTTAAGATAAAAATATGAAAAAAATATGGTAGATAGAATCGCTTATTGTGCATCAGATTTTGTGAAAATCTCAATTTCGACATAAGTTGACTTATGTTGTTATTCCTTGTTGCCACAGAAATATAAAATAACAAAAAAACGAGAAGGAATTAATATAAATATAATACATATGTAAGAAAAAGTTCTGCCCATTAATCTGTTTTTTTTTTGTGTTATACACTCTTTTCACAACACTACAAAAACTACTTCTACCTGATTTTGTGTGATATTTTCCAGTTGAGAAAAAGGACAACTTAAATATAATCGGAACAAAATTAAAACGCGCAGAATGGGAAATAAACGTTTTGAACCAAACAAGCGTTACTGTACTTGTTTTCAGAAAAGAGAAAAATGGATTGTCTTACTGTTTGAACTGTCTCACTGTTCGCACCTTTGTCCTAAACTATTAAATTAACAAAACTTTACTCGTATTTTAGCCAATATTATCAGTTTTATTTTGCATTACTTCTTTTATGAATTCGAAATTCATATCTTATGATCACTGAAATTGAGGAGGTGATTTCCACAACCAGCTATCTGACCTGAAGGTAGTTTTGAGTAAAATGCAAAAACCTTTACTTCGTAATACAGAAGATATAGAGCAAAATAATCTTCTACAAATATATTCTTTACGAAATTTTAATACAATTAAAGTTTTCAAAATAAATATATCTTAAGTCTTTATATTGAAAATTACTTATTAAAAAGTCGGTATATCTGCTTTCGGAAGTATAATTGAATTATGTCTTCTTTTGGAAGTAAAACTATTAAAAAAATGTTCTTTTGCAGGTAAAATCACGATTTTTTTTTAATTTTTTCTAAATAAACCTTTATTAATATCAGTATTTTAGTTTATAACAAGAAACAAAAATACATTTTTATAAATTAAATTGAATTAAAATGCGTTTCTGGATCGCACGTACTTGCTCTTGTAATTTGGAGTGTCTATTTTGGTTATTTGAATAGCTCTATATTTAATTTTTTTAAATGATAAGAAATAACATTCTGCAAATTTTGAAAAAAAAAAATGGTACGAAATAAGCTAAAAAATAATATAAGTCATTTTTCGCAAAAAACCACAACGCCATTTCCATTACCAAATTTTTGAGAAAAACTAAAAACACAGATTCTTAATATTATTTACTAAAACCCTTAAGTACACAAAATTTAATGAAAATCGTTAGACCGTTTAGGTCCTAGCACGGTGTACAGATGGACGGACGGAACTAAGTAATGACGAAAACTACTTTTGTAACTCCTCCATCGTAATGTGGCATTTTATCATACGCCAAATTGATATTTTTTATACTGAAGAGGCCTTATTGGAAAGAACATTTTGTGTAGTCCATTTTGGAAAAAAACATTTGGTGTTCAATAGGCTGTTTTGGAAATAAAGTCGTTTTTTTAAAATAGAATAACTATCTCTGTGTGCTGTTTGGAAAATTTATTTTTGATTGAATCAGACGCGCGTTGAAAAGACCTAAAAAATGATATGCATATATCTCATTTTCCGATTTTTTTCCGATAGCTGGTTTTGGAAATCAGCTCCTCAATTGGCTCAAGAAATGTATCTTCGGTTTGTGTTGATTGAACATCTTTTTCTTAACATCCATCAAACGAGGACGAATTTGAATTAAGCCTTTTTCAGTGCTTCAAAAACAACAAGAGTGTATCATAGGAATCAGTAGTTTGTTGAGCAAAATCGTGTTTTACATTAACCTTGCTTACAAAAATAGTCCGAAGTAACTTGACTTTATTTAGGCTATTCACAATTATGTACCAACATCCATCACCAAGTAATTCTAATATAAAGATAAGAAGCATCTCTCAGTCGGTGGCGTTTTGTTATTTTTGCTATTGCGAACCTCTTATAATCGATTTGCAACATAGACATGACAGAAATCCTTGCTGTCATACTCATAATTTTTTTCAATAATATCAAATAAAATCAAGGAAGAAATTGAGGAAAACAATATAAATTTATTTCAAATTGATTTCGATTGAAGTGAATTCGGAAAGATAAAATCGATAAACAATTTCACTCTATTTCTGGAACTTAACAATTTTTTTTTCTTTTTCAAAACAATTATAAAATGTTTGCGTCAATTCAAAGGATGCTGAGTGTGAGAAGTTGAAAATAACTAAATTGACAATCTGTGCGTTTCCCGCACTGGCTGACAAAAATTGATTGTGTTGAAGGAAAATCTAATTTTTGTTCAACTTATTTTGACAGTGTTTTGAAAACGTGTTAATTTTTTGTTATTTTTGTCATTTGTTAAAAAGAATTTCAAATCCAATAACTTTTCTATATAAATAGAGATATTTCTTGTGATTTTGGTGAAGTTAATTTTAAATTAATTACTTATAGGTACGATTTAAGGTTTTAAAGAAAGAAGGTACTCGATCAATTCTGATTTTTTTTTTACATTTAACTGTTTTATTTAATTGTTTAAATAAGTTTAACAGTTTCACACAAAAATTTTATTATGTTGCACAATGAGTTTTCCTAATTTTGCTTTTCATTAAAATAGTTTACAAATCAATTTAAAAAAAAAGTGATATTAACAAAACACTCGTAAGTTAGAAATGATAGAAATATTCTATAGAAAACCAGAACTTTTCAAAAACTATGCAAAATAAATAAAAAAAAAAATATTAAATTTCCTTGGAAATGAAAATATTCTACATTCAAGTTAAATTCAATAAATAATTTGATTGAATATTCAATTTATATTTAAAACATTTCATTAACGAAAATGACTAATTCAATGTAAAATGAGGTCTGTCTGTTAAAAATATTTCTTGGAAAATTTTAATTGTTTAGAAATGGAATGTGCAGTTTGACCAAAACAAACCTAACCTAACCTGTCTGTCTGAATTCCAAATTCAGTGATGTGCGAAATATCAATGAACATGTGTCATTAAATTCTTAAAAAAAATAAGCAACAAAATTATTTCGAAAACCCACGTTACCTAAAGTAAAAAATGCGTTTTTTCGAAAATATATACATAAATCAGAGAATACCTGAATAAAAATAAGGTGCCTTTTTTTGAGAGAATCGATTGAAAAAATACTATTTTCCAGAAAAATGTTATTTTTTTCACAAGTTCAAGTTCAATATTGGCAGACACAATTTTCCAAGTAAAAATCATTTGAACCTTGTTAAATTGAATATTCAGATTTTTTCCAAATACTCAGAAACAATTATCAATTTCAATTGAAAAATCATTTGCACGATATGCAGCACGAACACGTCAAAGAAAAATTTTGTTTATAATTTTGCAATGATATGATTTCTGTATGGTATTTTTTATTTCATGTAAACAACACACTAGAGAAATTAAAAATTTTAAATTCTGCGTATTAATTAAAACAACAAAAAAAAACTTTGAATTTAATACTTTTTTTACTTAAATTGTTGTTGTAAGTTTTTTTTTAACCGTATTTTACATATTATTTGACAAAAATTCAAGTTAAATTCCATTTTGTTTTTTCTTTGAAAAATAAACTTGTAAATTCAATGACATCATAATATTTCAGTTCGGTGACAATGAATTTTATTTTTAAAGTGATACTTTTCAGAATGGATTTTCCCACTTTTGGAATGAAAAAAACTTTAAATCGAAATTTAAATAGAGTATACAAAATGCAAAGAAATGCATTTTTGTTTCTTCTGCACTAAAGGTAATTTTTTTTTATTTGGATAAATTTGTGTCTATTCTTTCGAATAAATGTGTTAACAAAACTTTTGTTAAAATTGTTTATCTCAAAATGGTAATAATTAATATGAACTTCCACCAGAAACAAAACTAATTTTTCAAGAGAGTTAACTAGTTATGTTTTGTCTTCAAAAATTCTTCTTTATTTGTTCAAAGCTTTGAAATAGCACAAGGAGTCTTAATCCTGGTATTAGTAGTGCAAGCTGAGTGAAGGATTATGATTAAATTAATGCTCTTTCAAGTATACCTAAGCAAAATATAAATTTTAGATAAAATCTTTCAAAACCTTTTTATCAGGTATCGTTTTCCAAAAAACTATATTGTCTTGCTTGTTTATCATTTGTTGCAAAAAATAATAAGAATTAATTAATTTTCAAAAGTAATCTTCGTAGGAGATGTTGTTTTTTGACTTTTATTATTTTATTGTTGTTATTTGGTTTTGAGCGTTTAACAATCTTTAAAAATTAAGGAATATATCGAAGGATTGCATTTGTGGATAATTTATTAATTTTGATAATTGCATTGAAGTAATTGAAAACAGTAGACGGTATTGCGGACTACAATTTGCAAGGATTATAAAATATCTTTCGAAGATGCAAAAAAAGATAAAATAAAAAAAAAACATCTAAATGCTATAGATTCTGGACACTTAAAAATAAATAAATTCCTATGGATTAATATCTAGAGGTGAAAATCTGCGGTAGAAAATAATAGCAAATTGTCCGATTTTTTTACTCTTTAGAAAGTTCTTTTTGCAGCAATGCATATGATAGTTATGTAGCTTGTTTGTGAAGTTCAAATTTGCATCAAGACACTGTTGTTTTAGTTTAAAAATAGTTACTTTTTTCCTGCAAAATGAGTTCAATGATTTCTTGTGGCCTTAATCTTAACATCGAAAAAAACATTTGTTATTTATTGATTAAAGCTCTAATATTTCAGATCATTTCATATCTAATATTTTAGAATTGATAGACAAAACTTAATCGATAACAGAAGAAAGATAACTAAGCAGAAAGTGAATATAGATTTGGTTCGTTATATTAAAAAAAAAAAAACAAAAATTATAAGGAAGTGACCAAAAAAGTCCTATTCAACATAAATATAGTTCAAAATAATTGGTCAAATTTATCATAATTCAATGAAAATCTATTAAAATTAACAATTTAACTATAGTTATTTTTCTCATATACGAGTATATAAAAATGGAGCTGATAACACATCTACTTCCCTTCAAATTTTTTTTCGTTTCAACGTTAAGTAGTCGGTTATTATAAATCGTCCCAGTGTCCATGTTTTTGACACTATTATTCGATCCTAGGCAAGTTTATGTTATACTGATTTAAATGTTGAGAACCAAAGTTTTATCAAAACTGGTCACAACATTCGGCAAAACACTAATAAATCCTGTCACTAATTCGAAATTATTTGTGATATTTTTATAGAATTCGATAGGCATTTTTAATCCAGAACTGAGGCACTTAGCTCCAAGTGGCATAAATTGTTGGTAAAATCAATTCTAAAAGAAACAATTTCATGAATGGACTTTTGGAAATTATAATCTTAAAAAAAGAATATATTCGTAGTATATATTAGAAAAAGATGTGCTAACATTAGTACTTTAGTCACTATGAATCTCACAAAATCAAGTAATTTTTGACTTTTAGGTAGGGTTCGGTTAAATACTTTCCGGTATCACCATTATTTTTTTAAACTCTAAACAGAGTTATTTTTTACGATAAACATTGTAAAAAAAATGATTTGGTTCATAACGGAATTTATATACATTCGAAATTTATAAAGAATCAGTCAAAGTCTATGAAAAAAATAAAGTAGTCGTTCAAGGTATTAAAAAATACAAATTTACTACCTATTTAAAAATTTAAAAAAAAATCAATTTGTCGAACTAAATAATTACACTGGTCTGCATAATTTAACTTTTTTTTCTGCTTCAAATAATTTTTTGATATTATGAAAGATTAGACTTTCCTAATTCTAAATCTGGTTTCAGAAAAATTCTATCAGGTACCATTTTTGTAAAAATGATTTTTGAAAAATGTGGGTAGTTTCTACAAAAATCACCCTTTTAGATTCATTTGAACTTGTATAAAATTAAAACTATTTGTCGCATTTAGCTCAAATTTGGAGGACTTATTCTTCATAATATGACCTATTGATTGACACCAAATATCTTTTTTTACATTAATGTTTACTCATATTTTAAAATACTATTTGACAAAAAAGCAGACATTTCGTAATCCTTCACTTTTTAGGAAATCCTACATGAACAAAAGCACCTTAATTAAGGAAAATGTAAAATATCAATGCCCATTATATTTAAAAAGTCAAATATGTAAAGAAAACCATAATAAAATACATTAAACAAAATTTTTACGTGTTTTGTAATTTTATATAATATTTTTCTATTTAGAAATATCTTATTTGTAATAAACCATTCGATAAACTGCCTTGTAAAGCTTCAGATTTTTTTCTCCTAGAAACAAAAGTATACTTTTCTTATAGTTTTTAATGTGCTGAGTTAGAATCCGGACTCTATCACGTCAGGATTTTAAAATATTCGCATTAAAGTATCACAAAATCAAGTAATTTTTTTAGAAAATCTCAAAAAACTACTATTTATCAAAAACCAGAGCTGACCGAAATTTTTTGAGTTCGGATTCAAAATCAGCACACTAAAGTCCATTAGAAAAGTATACTTTTGTTCTAGGGAGAAGGATATATTAATTTTTAGAGATCAGTTTCTTTATGGTAAGATATGCCAAACCTACCAAACTTACTTAAATTAAGATATCTCGAAGAAGAAAAGAGATATTGAAAAGATTAAAACTGAATTTCAAACAAAAAAAAAAGTTCTTTCATTAACCGTTACAATTTTAATTTAAAAAAGTTACATTATGCCAAAATATTTCTTCGAAAACAGCAAAAAAATGGGTTTTTGAGATTTTCTAACGGGAATATCTAAAAAAACGTGACGTGCTAGGTCAATTCTGACTTCGGAATCAGCATACAAAAATCTGTTAGAAAAATATAGTTTGATTTAAAGGAGGATTTCCTTGCAGACCAGTGTTATTATACGATCTTAATAATAATGAAGCTCGAAATCTATAACAAATACCTAATACATTTTTTTTTTTTTTTGTGAAATTTAAAAATTTCTATTTTCTTCCAAAAAAACCCATTAGAAATTTAAACTACAAACAAGTTGAGATGTCATAAATATCTTTTTCTAATATCTTAAAAGAAATATGTAATTTTGAACAGAAAGCAGTTTTGCAAAAAAAAAAGAAGAATATCCAAATAATTGCGTTTTCGATGTAGGTACCTATTTATTTTTGAAATATTTATATGGTTTGTGACGTGCCATAGAGATTTTGACTTTTGATTCGAAATCAGCATACGAAAATTTTTAATTGTAGTTTGGTTCAAAGGTGGTCAGTTTGACAAATTTAATCCTGAACACAAAATGGGCTCTGGGAAATGAAGTGTAGCGACTTCATGTTTTTATGTTTTAAGTCATTAATTTTCTTAGTTCTAAACATAATATCGTTTTGAGACAACTTTTGGATAAAAAAGAAATTTTGATGCAATTCTAATGCTTAGAAATTACTGTAGAGTATTTGCGGGATTCTAATAAACAATTTCAATTTCATATTCTTAACTCAATATTTTGAATGTTCAAAAAGTAATGTTTGATTTGGAAAATTATGGAAACATACTTTTAAGTGATAAGTAGCTTCTCTAGCATTGAATTTACTGGATTTTTTTCGAAGGTAATTCTCACACTTTCTTATTCTACTTCGTAATATATTTTTTTTTAAATATTTCTTATGTATTTCTACACCTACAATATTATTTATTTATAGAATTATTCAAAACCTCTGTTTCTTATTGACTTCGAAATTAATTCCTTCTGGCAAAAACACTTAATAAAAATAAAGTTATTGAACCTTATTTTCTCCATATAAGTTTGTTCATATAGTTTTTATTCAAGCCTTGTTGTTTGTTTATCGATTTCTTCTTTTCAACACAATCCATAATGCCAGCTAACCCACAGACATTTAAAGACAATATACCTACTCCAACACATATTCCATGATTCCTATTGAATATGAATTGCAAAACTATACAATTTTCAAAAGTTTGTTTTGATTTGTTTTTCTATAGGAAAAAAACGCCTACATGACTAGACCACTCTCCTCTATACACAAAATATATGTATGTATAATAATAATAGAAAAGTTGAATCGTATCGTAACTTTCATAACCTTTCGAGTTTCTATTGTTTCAAAAAACTCTGGTTAAAACAGATTTACGGGGGTTGTATGAAAATAAAAAAAAAAAAAACTATATTCAGATTAGTAGTTTTACACTTCACACTCTGGTGTTACCTCCATCCTGTTGATTTTATTAATGTTTGTTTTTTATTTGTTTAGTGGTGAAAAAATTGATGAAAATAAAACTTTGTTTTCACAAAATATTGGTAAAAAGTCATTTGCAAAAAATTAAATATCAAATTCAAGCTTTCAAACATAGTGATAAAAATCCTTAAACGCTTTCTGGAAGTTTATGTGAAGTTAGATAGTATAGTTTCTCATTTCTAAAAATGTCCTTTGATATAATATTTTTTTGGCACTATCTTTGTTAATATGAATTTCGTCCTCATTATTGCGAAAGTTAATTACACAAATTCTGGGAATGACTGAAACAGAAATGAGCTTCAGGAAATTATCAAAGTTATATTGAATTTCTAGAAATGTATCAAAAAAGTTTTGCTTTTATTTGTTTCAATATTTAGTGCAATATAGTTTCTACCTTAAAACCCTTGAAAATACTTTTTTTATGCACGGAATTACTTTTACAACATTTTTTTTTGTCTGGAGTGAATAAAATGTTTTTTTTTTTATGTATATTTATCACAAAAATAACTCTAAATTAAATCATAATAATGTGTTTTGTTTTCTAACAATCGTTCATTTTGTAAAAATTAATTATTTCTCTTTCTCCATTTCAAATTTTTCGTACAATTATTTCGTGTGAATTTTAAAAATTTAGTTTGGAATTTTTATTTTTCTCAAAGTACGTGTTAAATTCTATTTCACTGAAGCCATAAACATAATAGAGGTGTGTTTAAACAAAAGTTTTTATTTTAATGAGACGAAAAAATGGACACTTTTCTTGGAAATATTCTGATATGTTCTTTTTTTCTAACAAATATACCACTCAATACGTTGGAATTTTAAAATTAACAGTTTCTAATTGTAGTTGTAATCCTGGGAAAATCAGTCATCCATCATTATCCTTTGGTGTGCTAGATTTGTAGATAACAGTTTTATTTTTAGCTTCCACTTTGATAACCTAACGCTATTGTTAGTTTTTTGAAGTAGGTATGCGATTTCAAAGTTTAAGATTATTTTTTAGAAAAATAGGATAAAGAAGGAACAAATGTTTGTATTGTCTCAGTAAAAAAAAAATAGAAATTTCAAAATGTTGTAGGTAATTTTTATTAAGAAAAAGGTTTTTTTCTTAATCGCGTATAACTTTGAAGACATTGTTCTGTTAAGCAATCTACATACCTATACAAAAGTTCTTGAAAATTCTTATAACTCTATTAATATACGTAAACCATCTCAAAAATATTGCACAATTTATTTTTTCATCATAAATTAAAAAAAAAAACACATTCTTAGAAACTACGAGGTTTAAAAAAAAAAAACATTTAAGAAAATTCAATGACTGTGATTTTGTGTTTTAAAATAAAAAAAAATCATGAGTGCAATGCATATAAGGTAGAAGTGAAACCTTAAAAAATCATTTTTCTTGCAAAAAAAAAAAAATAGAAAAAATCTAATTTTTTTTTATTCTATCACCTTTAAATTAATGTTTTTTATACGACAACCTATATAAATTTTATATCATCTGAAAGCTTTTTGTTTCAACTTAAAATATTTATATCGACCATGTCTATACAACGTCTACAAAAAGAGCTAATTTTTTTTTTTACCAAATCACTTTTCATCAAAAAAGCAAAAAATCAATCTTTTTTTTCGCTTCTAACACCATTCAATAAATATATTTTTACTTGCGATATAGGTACTATAGGGCAAGTTTAGGATTCGTAAAAAAAATCGAACTCGAGATAACAATTTTACATGACATTACGATGATGGAGAATGCCAAAAAAGTGGGTCCGGCAATTCTGTCTGTCTGTCTGTCTGTCTGTCTGTCTGTCTGTCTGTCTGTCTGTCTGTGTGTCTGTCTCTATCTGGAGCTGCAGCCTAAACGAGTGAAGTGATTTTCTTCAAACTTGGTAGTTAGCAGTTTTTGGTGATTCCCTAGAGGGGAAATTGAAATTTTTTTTTTATGACCAAAACTAACGGTACCTGCCATATAACGGAAATAGAAAAGTTAATTTTTTTCAAAAACGGCTCTAACGATTTTGATTAAAATTTTTGTGTGTAGTACTACACATAAGAGCCAACTTTTGAAATAAAAAAAATATTTTTTGTACCGTTATTAACGGTACCTGTCATAGAACGGTTTTTTTCGTTTCTGAATATCTCGTACAACATTAACCCGATTTGAATGAAAATTTTTATACAAAAGTGTGTAAGTAAAGATAATATTAAAATTTTAGAAAATTTTCAAAAAACGCATTTTTGGGTTTTTTAAAAATATTTCAAAATTTTTTTTTGAAAAATCAATTTTTTGAAAACGGATCAATGAAAAATTTTGAAATTTAGTTTTTATGTGTAAATAAATTATTTCTTCAAAATGGCATACCAACTTTTTTTTTTTAAAATGTTAAAAAAATTTTATATATAAAAAATTATTTTTTTAAAAAACGGCTCCTACAATTTTCGAAAATTTTTTTCTAAAAATACCTTTTTACACAAGAAATAAAATGGCATATTTTTTTTTTTTTTTAAGATAATTTAAAACAGAGTTTAATTAATTATAAGAACAGATTTTATTTTTTTATACTACTTATGAAATTTCTTCAAAATATCAAATTTTAAATTTCTTGAATAAAAAGCTTTAACATTATAGTTACTTTAAGCATAAGAGCAAGTACGTGCGACCCCAGTCGTGCAATTTATTTTAAATTACAACCAATGATAAATTTTATGTCACCTGAAAGCTTATTTCACCTTTTATATGACGTATCAATCATGTTTCTAACATGCCTACAAAAAAAAATAAGAATCTTTTAAACCAACTATGCCGAAATTTCAAACTGAGATTACGGCTCCAAGTTTTTCAATTTAAGATTGTGTAACTTGTAGAGCAATTGCCGTTATGTGTGATGTATCAAATGCAAGGTAATATTAAGACTGGGTTCCCTTTTTCAGCAAAGTCAAATCTCATGTAAAAGCATTTGTGTGTATTAGTGAATGTGTTTCGCTCTCTCGCCATCGAATTCTCTGGTTTTTTACTCTCAGGATGTTGGTTATGGGTTTTCATTCATTGTCTCTTTGTGAGATCGCCATCGCACTCACGCTTGCGGGGTGACATGCAAGTGGATGTAGGTATACATAGATCTTTATATAGATATGGTGTTTGTGGTCGAAAACTGGTTTGAAATTCAATATTTTCATAAAAGATTTCTGGAGTGTATATCTATTTATTTTTGAAATGAAAAAGAAACTTGTTTCCATGTTGCTGTTGTGGATGGCATTTGACTTTTTTGTGTATCAGAGAAATTTTTTGCATTATAATAATAATTATAGTTGTTCAGCGGAGAAGCAGGTAGAGGATTTGTTATGTGGGTGCATTGATATAATATACTTGACAGTATCCTTTGTGTAGTTTGTATAAAAATATGAGTAGATGCGCAGAAGGATTGATTTTCAGGTTCTTGCTCACTTTTGAGTTGTTCTTCGTTGAGAAATTTTTTGTCTCGCACACGCGCGTGCCGGCTGACATGGAAATGTATTTACTTACAATATATAGAACGTTTAGGTTCTTATGTGTATGTTGTTTGAGGATGGACTCGATATCAATCCAATTTACTTTCAACACCTTTTTAATAAAGATTTTTTTAGAGTCACCAATGCAATGAACTCAGTTCGTAACTGAATCGATTTTGTTTTTTATTTACCTATACCTATACATTATTAGGAAACAAAAATAAGGCAGCATTAATAACTTATAAGTTACTTTTTTTTAAACCTTGATATTAATTTTTCAATTATGTAATCAAAGTTTAGGGAAGTTTTCAAAAATAATTTTCAAGCTCAACACTTTGAAAAAAAATGATCTATTTTTTCAAACTGATATTTTATTTATAAATTCAGATAGGCATTAGCTATTTTTTTGCTTGTTTCCTCAGTAGGTGTAATTTTAAAAACTTTTTTTGCTAAGGAAACATACTGAGCATCTTCACCTATTCAAAACTATTTCTATAAATACCATCAAGTGCATTCTAACCACAAATACACTTATATAACCCTTTACCCATTCCCCCGCGAAAATATAACTATTATACCTACAAACCTACAAAAAAAAACCGAATCCGCAACATATAAACAAAGACAATGAAAAACAAAACGACATATTTATATTATATAACCCCGCACGCACGCGCGAGTGTAGTATAATAAACAATACAACCTAGAAATCAACCTAAATATAGAAATCAATCATTGTGCACAAGCACATGTCAAATGTCAATACACATTTTTACACACAAACAAATGCATACCACATATCTAATCCTTTACCTATATCCCCGCACGAGCGATGTGAATATTACACAATGCAAAGAATTTCGCTGACACCAAAAAAAAAACCCAAAAGTGTCAACTCGCAACCGCGAGTGCGATATTATAAACACAAAATGAATTGTTAGGAAAAACCCAAGAGTCAACAAGAACAAAACAACCCTTTTTGAAAACCAAAGATAATGATCTTGCAAAAAATATCTACTATCTACCTACTCTCTGCATCATCTTCATAATTTCATGAATGATTTCTGCCTGCCTGAGTGAGGAAATAGGAAACAAAAAAAAAAGTATTATGTAAACACAAAAAAAAAAAAAAAACAAAATATAACGAGAAAATGAGAGCGCAAGAGCAAGTTTTTTTTCAATAAATAGAAAAGAACAGAAAAAAAAGAGTTCATCAGCGCCAGCTTATGCGTGGCATTCTTTTGAACTAAATTTGCATGTGTGCGTGATCAATGGAATTTTCAAAGTAAAAAAAGCTAAAATAGACACTTTTTCAATAATTTATATTAAAAATACTGTGAGCAAAAACATATATTTTTTTTTTTGAAACTGATTTGAAATATAATGAAAAAAAATAATAAAAATAAATTGTGGATGCTTTGACTGCCCGTTCCTCAAAAACAGAATGCAAATATTGGTTTATTAAAATCAAATTTTTAGTGTGTAAATAAAAAAAATATTTTTTTTTGGCAAACGGGTTGCATGAACAACTTTATTAACTTCTCATTAAAAAATACAAAAACATTTTAAAAAATAATCACGCTTTGCCCCACGACTAAAATGCTAAAAAAGTGCATTTTGACACCTTTCCTTCAAATTAACCGTTCAAACTAACTTCAAATTAAATTTTAGAAATTTTATTGGATTCTCCTAATTTCACTTTATTGTTTCCTTTTTGTTTCATCTAAAAACACTAATAAACGGTAAAGTTATTCTAAGAAGAGTGAGTAAAAAAGCATGAAATTACAACAAATTAACGAAGCTTTTTTTCTAATAAAAAAAAAAAAAAAAAAAATCTGTTTCACGCGTTGCATGAAAACACATTTGATCATTATAAAACAAAAAAAAAAAAAATAAAAAGTTTATAAACAACGGTGCCCCAACCACAATTCTGATTCAATCTAAATTTGCAGGAAAAAAATCATTTTCGACCCATATAAAAATCGCACAAGAAATGTTTCTAAAATTTACGTACGTATTCGTACGTTTATTACCTTTTCAAAAAAGTACGTTTCATAAGATTATCTTATAAACTGCAAAAGTTATACAACAATTAGTCAACCATCTTCCATTAAAATGCTATGGAAACCCCCCCTTAACAGCATGCGTTAGTAAAATTTGTCATGTATGTAAAATGTAAAATGTTTGTGTGCTCTAGATCAAAAGATAAAACGTGGTTTGAAAAAAGAACATCTTTTTACCGTAATCTCAGAATTTTGAATATGAAATTTTGCACTATTATAGCTTATTTAATTACCTATCTACAGTTTAAATTTCATTTATCTATCTATTAAAACAAAAAAGTTATAATCAATTGATTTTTCGTGTCGCTTTTTCGTTTCATCTTGTTTCAAATCACTACGATACTAAAGAAGTTTTCACTTCAAAACAAATTTTGAAAAATCTTGAAATATAAAGTTGCTCCAGCTTAAAGTGAACAAATGTGTGACAAATTTGATCCAACCATGAGAAAACTAGGCGGAATAATCCCAAAGATAAGAGATGTATTTTTTACTGTGATAAAGCTGGGGGAAAAAAAGTAAACTACAAATCTGCAAAATATTAATTTTTATTGGAACTTTTTTAATTAAATTTCTCTCAGGACTGTAGGAATTGACGGTTTTTATAATTCCAAGAAAGGAAACAAAAATATTTGAAAAAAAAAAAACTTATTTAATGTTTAATCTCGAAAAAAAGGTTTTTCGTTTTTATTTGAATCTTAAGTGGTGAAACCTAGCAAAAATTTATAGTTCGCTATGTTATACATATTATTCTCCGCATAACTATTAATTTTTGTACTTCTGCTTTAAAATACATTTATTTAAAATTGTATCTTCTCTACAAAATCACGTGCCTGTTTTTTTGTTTCTGATTTGCATTTAAGAAAATATTTTTTTTATTTAATGCTTTTCTCAAGATT
This sequence comes from Episyrphus balteatus, assembly GCF_945859705.1. Taxonomy (NCBI): domain Eukaryota; kingdom Metazoa; phylum Arthropoda; class Insecta; order Diptera; family Syrphidae; genus Episyrphus; species Episyrphus balteatus. The sequence goes on along the minus strand of NC_079134.1, from coordinate 9,083,325 downwards.
TTATATCTCTTGATTTTGAATTTGATTTCAGCTCTTTTTCTTGACACCTATTCCAGTTCTATGAAATTTAAAAAAAAATTTCTTATATTTAAAAATTGAATGAGAAAGTAATGAATTTTTTGAAACGCATCTTAAAGTTTTTTCTCAAAATCTTCTGTTTAAGCAAATATTTAGCAAGTATAAAAATGGAGAAAGCATGATAAGCAATTTCTTTATAAACACTTTTGCTAAATATTTGCCTAAAATATTCTAAAACTTCAAAAAACGTTTTTTTTTTTAAAGAAAGTATTTTTTTGTTTTTATTAAAAAAATACAAAATCATTCTTTTTTGACAATCATGCACTGATTACTTAATGTGTTCTTTTCTTTTTAAAAGTTTTTTTTTTTAATTTTATTATAAGAAGTTTCGTGAAACAGGGTGATTTGTTATATAAAGTTAGTGCCTTTGTTTTTTACTTTTTTTTGGATTTAAAATATTTTTTAATTTAATTTAGGTATTTTTTCCAATTAAAATTGATGCGGCTATAAGGTTTTTTTTTTTTTTAAAGTCCCACCTTACAAAGAAAATTTGAAAAAAAAAAAATAACTTGAACATCAAATTTGACAATTTTTTTCAAAGTTTTGACTTTGAAATTATATTTCATAAAAAGTATTCACTAAAACTACTTTAATCAAAAAGCATTTGAAAGAATGGAAAATAAGCTTTCAAAAAAGCTATTGCACAGTATTCTATGTCTTTTTCTTGATTTTATGTATTTTTTTTTTTTAATTTAAGGTCAAATTTTCAAAAAATTGCCCCTCCCACCTGAACGAGGGATTATACAGCCCCCTTCCCGAACAATTTTTTTCTTAGGTTAAACTGAAGAACTATTTCTTAAAATAAAGTTCACTTTTTATACAAATAAAAAAACATAATTCAAAATTATAGGTTTTTTCAAATGTATTAATATTTTGTCCCCTTACTTAATTTCCTGGAGAAAAATAAAACTGGACGCTTTATTTTTTTTTTAATCCTGAAGATTTATCTATTAATCTCCTTGTTCATTAATTTTATTTAAAAATTCACCAAAAATGCATTGAGTTTTTTACAAGAATCCGTTTTTAAAATTAAATTAAAAAAAATTGAAAACATTAGTCTGGAATAATAGATGAAATATAGATTCAACATAATAAAAGATTAGGCAACAAATCCCTTACAGATAGTTTTCAGCAGTCTCCAGATGTATCAGTTAAACCTCGAATGTGTTTTAAGAAAAACATAATTACTATAAACAAAATTGTAAAAGGCTTTCAATATTTTGGTAGATTATAATTTACCATCAACCACCACTAAATGCTTAAATATGCATCCGTGAAAAAAAATTAATTATATCTTATAAGTTATTTGAATGAACGTAGTAAAGGTTTTGAAATAAATACTTGTATATTTTTGAATAACAGTTAAAAGAAACAATATAAAAAAAGTTCCGTTTAAAAACAATATTAGTTTTAATATTAAATGTTTCAACCTCAAATAAATATTTTGTTTTTATTTCGTACAAAGTATATATTTTTACCAATTGCACGTTCATTGTAAATCATTGTATTTTGAATGAATGAAAAATGCATTAAATTTGGCATAATTCAACCAACCTTACTGAACAAATACGAAAATGGGAATAATAACTATTTAATTAAAACAAAAAATAAGATAAATAATATTTTACCAAGTGTAACCGAGCAAGTAAAAATAAAAAACAAAAAACCATCATTCAAAAATTTAATGAGTTTCAAAATTGTATAACTGTGTTGATCAAAAAATTAAATAAAACAAAATGGAAGTATAAAATAAAATATAAAAAAAAGAGATAAATCAATAAAAAAAAAAAAATGTCAACCAATCTTCCGCAAACAACATAAGCAGATAGAATAAATAAATACAAAATTTAAAACAAAAATAAATATATAATTCGCTGTATCACTTGTATGATATTTCAAAAACAACAAAAACAATATATAAAAATAAAATCTGAATCAATGTAGCTTAAAAAAGAAAAAAAAAATGAGAACAAACAAAAAATATATAAAAAAAACAAATTCTTCAAAAAAAAAAAAAATGTAAGTTAAATAAATAAAAAATTATTTTAATTAATTTTTTTTTATTTAAAAAATATAAAAAAAAATAAAAAAAAACATATTTTTTACATTTATTTGTAGGTTATGTTAATTAAAATAATATTAAATAAAAACAAAAAAAAAGCAAATAAAAAATAATAATTGTGAATTTTTGATTCCTATAATTCTAAGTAAAACAAAAAATAAAACAACAAAAAAAAAAAATACAGAAAAAAACAAAATCTAATTTTATTTTTGTATAAAAAATGTTTTAATTTAATTTTTTGTAATTTTAATTATTGTCTTGTAATATATGATGTTTTTTTTTATAGTGTAGTTAAATTTAACAAAAAAACAAAAAAAACATAATTATACGTATTAATTAATATTAAAATTGAAAAAAAAAAAACAAAACAAACAAGTAAATAAAAATATATAATTAATAATTTTTTTACAATATTATAAAATTAAGCTATATGATTATGTATATTGAAACAACAAAAAAATTCATATAATTAGATAATGTATATGAACAAATAACAAAAAAAAATCCATGAAAATCATGCAACAAAAAAAACAACAACAACAACCCCGATAGGATTACCAACCTTTGTGTATAAAAAAAAAACAATAATGTTTAAGAAAAAGAAAAAAAAAAAACAGAAATGTACCGAATATGTGTGAAAACAAAAAAAAAAACAGATGACGCGATGATAAAATAAGGAAACCAAAGACTTTTTTTTTCTTTGAATAAAAAGGGAAAATAAAAAAATTATTGAAAAAATTATAAAAAAAAATTTAATTTTGCATTTGTTTTATTTTTCTTGGAAGATTATTCGTTTTCTTGATTGGGAAGTTAATTTTGATTTTATTTTTTAGTTAAATCCTCCAAAAGCTACGTAAATAACAAACATCTTTTGACAGGTAATGTATGTATGCGACAAGCTAATGAAAGTAAGTAACAAGGAATAAGAGATTAAACTATTTAAAGTAATTTGTTTTCAATACTACTAATTAACTTTTATACCATTGAAGATAATTTTATGAGTCTTTCTCAAACGTAGATTTTTAAAGTCATTTAAGAAAACTTTTAAAAGCATGAACATCTTTAAAAAAAATATTTATTAAAAATTAAAACTTCCCCTCGCCTAAAAATTTGATCAATTCTAATTCAACAATTTAAATAAAAATTAATTACACTGGTCGGCAAACGAAAATACAGCTTAAACCAAACCCTACTTTTCTAAAGGATTTTTGTGTGCAGAGTCCGAATCCGGAGTCAAAATTTCACTGGCACGTCACGTTCTTTAAATACTTGAATATTAACAGCTCAAAAGCGCGTTTTTGGGTACATTTGAAGTTTTATTACACCTCCGTTAAATTCTCTTTTGCTAAACTACTTATGCACTTTCAAAAGCCATATCAAAACGTCCTAAACGTATTTATTTTTTTTTTCAAAATTATTTTTTTTCTCAAAGGTATTTCAAAAAGAAATTTATCATACATATCGCAAAACCTTAACTTAATTCTAGTTTGCGTTTTCTGATTTGGACTTACAAAGAGCAATATATTACGGAAAAATATACCTATATTTTTGACTAAACATCAAAAAGAACTTAATTGAAAATTTGTTTTTGATGCCTTATAGCGAAAATAGTGATGTGTGTAGCTCAAAAACTAGACGTGATAGAATAAATCTGTAAACAGTTTTGAATTCAGCCCACTAAAGTGAATTAAAATCACCCAACAGAGTTCTTGCTCCCTACTTTTTTTTTATTTTTTGCCGACCAGCTGCCAACGAATTATAAAAATGATAAAATAAGCGAAAACATTAATGAAACTTAATTTTTTGAAATCAAACATTTTGCATACCTAAAAATGTGTTTTTTTATTCTTTTAATTTTTTAATATCAATTTTTTAGGAGAGGAAAAAAACTAAGTATGAAATGTTTTGGGGAAAACTCTTATTTTATGAAAAAAAATGTTTATAAATAGGTTTTAGAGATATAATTTTTACTTGCGATATAAGTAGGTACTATACTAAATATCAAGTTGTGCATCCTTAAAAAAAAATGAGATAACAATTTTCCATGATATTACAATGATAGAGAATGCAAAATAAGTGAGTCTCGAAAGTCCGTCTGTCTGTTGGGATGTCTGTCGGTCTGTATAAGGAGCTATAGCCTAAACGGATGAGTAGATCCACTTCAAACTTGGTATGTAGCAGTTTTTTTATCCTTGAAAATAATTTTTTTGGACCAAAACTAACGGCACCTGTCACACACCAATTTTGTAAAAGTTTAATTTTCTCAATAACAGCTCCGACAATTTTTATCAAAAAATTCAACTATTAGTTTTTAAACAAGGTCTATCTACTCATGAAAAATTTTTTTTTCTCAAAAAATCGTTATTACAGGTACCTTCTATATAACGAATTTTTAGATTTCAAACTATTTTCCAAATTACTAGTTAAATTTGTGGGTTTTTTTTTTTTTTGAAAAATTAAATTTTCAAAAAACTTGACATTGATTTTTTTGGAAATTTTGGTTTTACAAGTTCAATATAATTTTCTACAACTTGCCATACCAAATTTATTTTCATTTTTTTATAAGTGGGTAGGTAGTAAAAAAAATTACTTTTATAAAAAACGATTTTAAACGATTTTTAAAATTTGTTTCTAAAAATGCATCTTTATAAAATAAATTAAACTGCATACTTTTTTTTTAATACATTTACCAAATATGTATATACAATTTTTAATTCTAAGAGTAAGTTCGTGCGACCCAGTCGTACATTTTATTTAAAATGTCTTAGTTTTTTATCCAAGCGTACTAAATACATGGGCCGAAGAACCGCTCAATGAATAGGTAAATTTTTGAAAAAAATAAAATTTCTTACTCAGTTAAAAATTCATAATCTTAAGAACCCTCGAAGTTTAAGGTTTGTATATGTATGTACCTATTGTCCTATGGCATTAAGAAGGATAAAAAACGATGATTTATATTCAAACATGATGGTCGAGAAAATTGAAAGCAACTAAAATTGGATGAAATTATCTTTTTCTTTAACGCATCTTTACAATTACATTCGAACATCGTACAAAAGAAATGAAATAAACTGATTTAGGATTAATTTAACAAATTGAAAAAAAAAATGTAAGGAAAAATTTTCATTTAAGTATGTTGTCATTATCTTCATCAATTCAATTTAAAAAAATTACTGCTTTTTGACTAACATTGAAAACAAATAGGTACTAGCACAAAAATCATTGAACAATCCTAAAAAATTCCGAATTTTATATATGTAAAATGGATTTATGTTGTAAAAAATGTATAAAAAATTAATGACAGTTAACAGTTTGTAGAGAATGGTTTATGGTTTAAATTAATTCTGTTGAAACACATTTTTTATGAAAATGATTATTCCTAAAGTGAAATTTCTTTCCTCAAATCATTCTATTAATACCTTTTTATACACAATTTCTATGTAAACCTTGATTTATTTTATTTGTTATCAATTTCCAGTAAATTGCTATAAATCTATTAATAACCCCTTTTAATATTTTTTTTTTTGTTAGAAACATCCTTGATGTTTTTAATTACATCCATTTTCAATTCTATTGAATGGATTATATCCCAGAAATAAAAAAAAATCTATATATTAAAAAATCTATACCAAGGTATTATCCTATTTTACACTAATATTCAAAGCTTTTATTTTCTAAATTATTTAAACTTGTTTCCAACTAAATCCCTTTTGTTTCTCTTCCTGGCAATAATTCAAGGCCTTTTTTTTTTTATTATTAAACTCATTTTCTATGAAATACAAAATAATGTTTATAGCTATTCCTCGAACTTTCATTTGCAATGATTCTCACAACTACTGGAATATATACAAAATTTTGCCTCTTGGATGTAATTAATTTAAACAAACATTTGAAATAAAATAAATGCCCTTAAGTTTTTTCAGTTAAAATTTATAAAGTGGCAATCTATATCATGTATATGAATTTCTACACATGTTTCATACACATTCTAGGTAAATGAGTATATTATACATTAATAAAATATTATACGGAAAATAGTATTAATTAAATTACATTGGAAACATTCTTATTCAATTACTCAATAAATAAATTAATTTAATATAATCCATTTTCCATTTATTCCGCAAACAAATGATACCTTTAAATATCGATTTCCAATAACAGCCTGTGATAGCGGATTTCACTCAAACTAGATAGATAGATAGATAATATTCTTTATTTTTTCATCATAAAATTTTACAATTTGTATACTTAAGAATAAGGACATGGCAATACTGCCGTCTGCCTAATATGACATTTCATAATATGATTTAAAAAAAAAATAAAAGAAATAAAATGCAAAAATAAAATTATAAAGCACAAGAAAATTTGAATAAAAGATTTTTTTTTTTTTTCAACTTTTATATATAAAAAAACTTCAAACAAATATTTTTTAGTTTGGCAATGTTATCAATTTTGCCGTGATTTGAAACACAAAGATAAAAATAAACTACACAATTTGCTTTATCAATTTTCCCGTGATTTGAAACACAAAATATTACACAGTTTAGTTTGTTTGATTAGGCATTATTAAAAAATTACTAACAATTTTATCGTGATTTGAAACACAAAAGAAAAAGTATTAAGTTTTATATGATCAGCAACTTATCAATCAAAAATTTGACTCTTTCGTTACATAGATCGCAAAGTTGGGGCAGATCCGGTCGGTGAGGTATAAAGTTTAAATTTAAAATTTCAACTCTAGTTCTAAAGATGATACCTATAACAGAGGCTGAGTAATCGTTACGAAAGTATGTTACTTCCGAGAGTAGTTGATGATTTAAATTACTGTAAATTGCTCTAGATGTTGTAGAAGATGCTCTGGAAAGATTACACAGCCTCACAAAAAAATATAAAAGTTCTGACCTGGGGTTGCGACTAGGTTTTTCATATAGTTTTTGGGTCGCTGAAACCGAATCCGAAGTCCGTTTTGCTCCATCACGTCTGGTTTTTGAGATAACCTCATAAACTGTCACGAAAACAAAAAACATTTTTCTCTGATCTGGGTGTGCGAATATATTAATCATATAGTTTTTGGATCGCTGAATCCAGATTTGAAGTCAATTTTGCCCTATCAGGTGAGGTTTCTGAGATATCCTCAAAATAATCTCAAAACCAAAAAAACAAAAGTTCTGATCTGGGGTTGCGACTAAGTTTTTCGTATAGTGTTTAGGTCGCTGAAATCGAATCCGAAGTCTATTTTGGCGTATCACGTCAGGTTTTTAAAATATCCTCAAAAAATGTCTAAACTCAAAAAAAAGTTATTTTCTGACATTTTTTGAGGATATTTCAAAAACCTGACGTGGAACGGCAAAATAGAATTTGGATTCGGTTTAAGAAACCCAAAAACTATATGAAAAACCTAGACGCAACCCCAGATAAGAAATTTAGTTTTTTTGGTTTTGACATTTTTTTGAGGATATCTCAGAAACCTGACGTGATAGGGCAATATTGACTTCAAATCTAGATTCAGCGATCCAAAAACTATATGATTAACATATTCGCACATCCAGATCAGAGAAAAAAATGTTTTGTTTTCGTGACATTTTTTGAGGTTATCTCCAAAACCTTAGTCGCAACCCCAGATCAGAACTTTTATTTTTTTTTGTGTGGCTGTGTTATCAAGAAACATTTTGTGATGTTTCGTAACAAACAGCTAGTTCGTTCCAGTCTTTGAACGGAGTAGCATTAACTCTAAGTAATTTTTTTAAGATTATTTTATGGAGACATGGTTCACTTCTTTTCATTATTTTAGTGATGAAGTCCGCGCTTGCTTTTAAGCTTTGTATGTATATAGGGGCTATACCAGACTCTACATATATCGCATAGTTAGGTGTTGAGTTTGGCAAACGGAATAATCTCTTAAAAAAGTTTCTTTGTACTGTTTCAAAGGCCTCAAGGTGTGTATATCCTAACACCTGAACTCCCTACGTCATGCAAGCATTAACCGTCGCATTAAAAACTTTGTATTTGGACGATAAATCAACATTTTTGTTTGAGAAAAACTTTGGCCACATAATATTTAATGCTTCGTCGCTTTTTTCTTTGGAATGCTTTAGAAAGCTTAAATTGTAGGTCAAAAGGACTCCCAAATATTTAAACTCCTGTACAACGTCAATGAGTACATTGTTTAGAAACCAGTTTTCTTCTGGACGTCTTCTTGACTGTCTCTTTTCAAATATGACGATCTTAGTTTTTTGGGTATTTACTTGCAAGCCCCAAGACTCACAAAATGAACTCAGACGGTTTATTTGCAATTGTAGCGCAAAAGGATTATCAGCAAGCATAACTAAATCATCTGCGTACAAGAGGACTTTGATTTTTAAGTTTGAAAAATTGACTCAAACTATGTACCTACTTTAGAGTTTTTAATTCGAATTTCACCATCACTTCCTGGGGATCCTTGTATAAGTCCTTTGAATTGAAATTTGGAGAAGTATTTCGAAACCAGATTTGTCCTTTTGTCTAACTGAAACATAACTCAATTTTTCCTCGACTTTATAAAGTCTATTATGGATACTTTTGAAAGAAGCAAATGTGAATTATAAAACACAAAAAAAAACAACATACCTATATTGTTTTTATTTAGTTTGTGTTGTTTTTGTTTTTTAAATATTTTCTGAGTAGTATAAATGGAGTACAGTATCGATATACAATAGGGTGGGTCAAAAAAATCGAAATTCTTTTTTTTTAATTGGTACTCCGAAAAATCGATTGCTAGACCCCTCTAGAATATACATACCAAATATGAGCTCTTTATATTAATGGGAAGGTCCTCCGCTTTGCAATTTTCCATTTTTACATCAAGCTTCTACTAAAAAAAAATAATTTTTTTATTAATTGACTTTTTAGCAAATTTCTTTTCATATTCTTGTAGGAAAATGAACGCTCTACAAAAAAGGCCTTGTACACTTTTATCGTTTATCTAACCGTTGAAAAGATATTTGAGGTCCAAAAATCGAGAAAATCTTTAAAAATTCGTTTTTTGTTCTTAATTTTGTAACAAATTGAAAAATTATAACGATCAAACGCGCAAGACATATTCTTGTTGAAAATTGATTGCTCCACAAAAAAGGTCTTATTAACTTTTTTCATTAATCTAACCATTCTAAAGATATTCGAGGTCAAAGTTAAAAAAAAATATTAAAACATTTTATATTTTTAAAAAATTTCTAATTCACTGAAACTTCATTATTTTCAAATTAGCAAGATATATTCTTGTAGGGGCTTAAACGTTCTACAAAAAATTCCTTGGAATGAAATTGATTGCTTTAACCGTTTAGAAGATATTCGTATCCAAATCGCAATGCATACGGGTCATAAGAAAACTATTGAAATCAGTGAGCATTGGTTTGGATACGAATATCTTCTAAACGGTTAAAGCAATCAATTTCATTCGGAATTTTTTGTAGAACGTTTAAGCCCCTACAAGAATATATCTTGCTAATTTGAAAATAATGAAGTTTCAGTGAATTAGAAATTTTTTAAAAATATAAAATGTTTTAATATTTTTTTTTAACTTTGACCTCGAATATCTTTAGAATGGTTAGATTAATGAAAAAAGTTAATAAGACCTTTTTTGTGGAGCAATCAATTTTCAACAAGAATATGTCTTGCACGTTTGATCATTATAATTTTTCAATTTGTTACAAAATTAAGAACAAAAAACGAATTTTTAAAGATTTTCTCGATTTTTGGACCTCAAATATCTTTTCAACGGTTAGATAAACGAAAAAAGTGTACAAGGCCTTTTTTGTAGAGCGTTCAATTTCCTACAAGAATCTGAAAAGAAATTTGCTAAAAAGTCAATTAATAAAAAAATTATTTTTTTTTAGTAGAAGCTTGATGTAAAAATGGAAAATTGCAAAGCGGAGGACCTTCCCATTAATATAAAGAGCTCATATTTGGTGTGTATATTCTAGAGGGGTCTAGCAATCGATTTTTCGGAGTACCAATTCAAAAAAAAATTTTCGATTTTTTTGACCCACCCTAATATACAAGATTGATGACCCAAGTAAAAATGGAAGTTGAATTTTAAGGTCCGAACCACAACCATTCGTTTAGCAGAAAATTTTGTTTGATCTATAACTTTTGGAACACCCTATATGGTGCATAAAGTTAACTTTCCGGACTCATTTGTTGATCTGCTCGACTGTTGATTTTCCAGGTTAACCTGATTCGTCCTTTGGTATTTCATCTTTTCTGGTTTATTTACCAGTTTCACAAGTTAATTTTTCAATTTCTAAGTTTGTATTGTCTTCTGGATTCGTTCGTTGATTTGCAAAGTTTGCTTTTTGATTTGTTAATTTCACCTATAAATTTACCAGGTTTTTCAATTGATATTCCGTGTTTTCTGGTTAATTTAACAGTATTAAGTGTTAATTTGCCTGGTTCGCATACCTATTGTTTTGTTGAATCTATCGATTTTCTGAATTCATCAATTGATTTACAATATTTGTTTGTTGATTTTTCAAAGTTATCAGTTTTGCTGGTTGATTAAACAGATTCACTTGTTGATTTGACAGATTTCAACGTTGATTTACCAGGTTACCTTGTTGATTTTCCGTATTCATCCTTTATGACTTTCCAAAACAAATTTGAAGCATGCATTAGGTACCTTTATTGAAAAAGGTATTAAATGTAGTAGAAAACTTCAGGAGAATCCAGTGTTACCACATCCCAAAAATATAAAATTTTCTGATAGAGTATAAGATTTCAAAAGTAAAATAAAAACTTTTAAATACAGTTGAGATTTTGGCCTAAATTACATCACAAATTAGTTTGGTTATTTCTATAGGTACTAAAAATGATTTTTTCGAAAAGTTCAAAATTCGTTGCAAATTAATTTTCAATCTAGTTATTCCAAAGCATATTCAAAAAATCTCTTTTGCTCAGTAAGTTTCATTTTATTACACTAAAAAGGATACACATTATACACTTTTCTATCTCGACTTTTTCCAAATCCATTCGGTCTATATTATATTCTTTCATCTCGAAAAAGATAAAAGCTCAAATCATATACCGCAACTCGATACCACCAAAACCACCCTACATAACCATCTTTTTTTTTCCATATATTCGACTTATTTAAGGAAAGAAAATCCATTTAGCTTCAAGACCAAGTTATCCATCCATCATTAGTGGATAAGAAGATATGACCCTGGGATAATAAAACTCTGAAATGATGAAACTTTGCTACAACATCCATAGTCAACATATTCACATACAAAATATCCAACAAATTCTTCCATCAAAATAAAATAAATAATAATAATTTCGCTTCGAAGGCAAAATAAATTCACCATCAGCCATCAGATCAGGACAACAGGATACATATATACAATATTTTATAGAGACAGATAGAGATTGGATACATTTTTTGGTGCCAATATCCAATTCATTGATCGATGGGAGTCCTTCGATTGTACGAATGAGATTATTTTGGCTCAAAGAATTTGCACATCCTTTTGCTTGGTTTTTGGAATTTCTCTATACATTATACAGTCTCTCTGTATGTGGATAAATCCCGTATAAAACGGACATGTTGAATGTGATTATTATCTCTTTCTCTCTTTTTGGATCCAAATTTTGTATATCTCGAAGAATGGCAAAAATATCTATTCAAAAATATATACAAATATCTAAATATTTTGTATGCATATATGCATGCATATCTTTCTGTATATAATGTTTATGAAAAGAAAAGACCGGATGATGATGTGTGGGCTGTGAAGTTATTTATAGACAATAAGGACAACCAAAAGGATATTCTCTGTATTTTCCTAAAGACTAGAGATGCTAAAGGTACTGGTACCTTGTTCACTTTGATAGATGTACACGAGGACGAGACGAGTCGGCTCCAGCAACCGAACCGGCCCAAAAGGGTTAATGTGATTAAATTGAATCTATTTTTGCTGGTCGGTGGTGAATGAAGAAGACAAAATCTATACACATCGTTAGTCTTGAGCAGAAAAAAAATAAATAAATAAAAGAAATAAAGTCTAGGTTGTATTTTAATATTATTTCCTTATCAGGCTTAAGGACATCGATATTTTTTTTTTGCTTTTTTTTTTTTGGCCGAAATGAAGTATTTTAAAAGTTTTGTTCAATAGACATTTTTTAGAAGGATGATTTATTTTTGACGACCCAAACATTAATGACGATGGTCGTCGTGATTTTTCTTCATGTTTTTTTTTCCTTTGAAGAATGTCTGCCATCTTGTTTTTATTTTAATTCATTTGTCAAACGTTCTATGACCCGTAGTTTTTTGTTAGCTCTTATGTATGCTGAAAATAAGAGATGCTGCTTTACAGGGTGTTACTAAAGGAAGTAGGTGAATTATAGGTAATTTTCTAAAAATCAGTTATAAATTCAAGAATTCAAAACTAATCACTGTTTTATGTATCATTACTTCCATTATTCATGGATATTTAAATTTAATTAATTTTCAAATCACTAAAGATTTTATTTCGCAATAAAAATACAAAAGCGAACAAAAAAAATTTAATTAACTTATCCAATTGAAAACCAATACAAAACTTGACAAAAATCTTAATCTAATTTGAGAAGAAATTCAACATAGGTACAACACCGGTCACAGCCTATATCAAGAAACCTATTTACCTGTATTTGTGTTCATACCTTAAGACACAAAACATAGCTATTTGACATTAATTTAATTAATATCCGGTCAATTAATTTATTCTGAAAATGGAATTATAGCACAAGAAAAGCCAGAGAAAGAGATCCAAATCAATTATACGTGTGTCTTAATGATGTCACTTTGGAAGGCGAAACACAAAAAAAAAAAAATAAAATAGAAAAAAGAAATCCCTCCAAAAACTGAGATTCTATTATTAAGTAGTGAACATAAGGATGTGTGGCATGGCCTGACCAACAAAGCTATAACAGAAATAAATTCATGTCATATAAATAAAAGTGTGTAATAGAATATAAGGAAGACGAAGGATGTGTAGTTAGTTGGCGAGAGTGTGTTTGAGGTGAATTCATTATTTCCACACTCTTTGAAATAAGAAAAAGTATGAGATTGTAAGAAAATAGCTTCATAAAGAAAAATTGCCTGAAAATGAAAAAATAAAAAAATGAAATTAGATAATAATGTGATGTATACTAGTATCCATGGGTGCTTATTTAAGATACTAATGGTATTGTTTTTTTTTTGTAAATGAATAAATTACACTGTACTACGAAAAAAAAAATAAAATTAAATACACCCGACAAGAAGTAACATAACGTAGGCTTTTTATAAGTTCGAATAATGCATACAAATATTTTTGTTATATTTTTTGTATCCTCTATTTTTTTGACGTAATAACGTCTTATAAATCGATAAACCATGGCAGCCACCACAAAAAAGTGACGCCATTTTCAAACGTTTCACTCTCGCACTTTCGCAGTGCGGCTTAAATTTCAATTCAAAATTAAAAATAAACTATTAGAGATACAAAAATCTTCTATAGCTTATTTGAAAGATGATAACCTAAAACTAGTGATGGGAACTATCGAATAAAAACTATCAAACTATCGATAGTTGTAAAATATTCATTCATTCGATAGTTTAAAATCATTCATTCGAATAGTTTTTTCGTACGATAGTTTTTATTCGATAGTTTTTTCGTTCGAATAGTTTTTTCATTCGATAGTTTTTTCGTTCGAATAGTTTTTTCAAACGATAGTTTTTTCATTTGAATAGTTTTTTTTATTCGATAGTTTTTTCATTTGAATAGTTTTTTTTATTCGATAGTTTTTTCATTCGAATAGTTTTTTCAAACGATAGTTTTTTCATTTGAATAGTTTTTTCAAACGATAGCTTTTTCATTTGAATTTTTTCATATTCAGTTACTGTTTTCTTTCAGTCTATTAGATTGTTTTTTTTTTTTTTTAATTCAGTCATAATTTTATTTCTCTACTATTTGCTTTTCTCTTGATTTCACAATTTAATTGTAAATGATTTTATCTGCATTTGAAGGAAGGACTGAAGGAAGATGAATGATGATACACATATTGTGCGATCTTCCAAATGATATCTTGAAAGTTTTTCAGAACTGAATTTATGTGTTTTATGTTGGAGTGCCCATATTTTCAAAACAAAGGCGGTAAAGAAAAGAAAAAGAAAGGCAGCACGGTGCATGAAAAGAAAAGAAGTTATCCGTCGGTCAGTGCGGTGTCATAAAAAAGTGACAAAAGAGAAAAAAATAACTCTTTGACCTGGGAAGCGGAACATGTTAATTGTTCAGCCAGTGTATAGTTTATGATCCTAATTAGTGGGAAAACCCATCTTTTCAATCACTTGACGAGACATGGCGCCGGAAGAAGCAAAACATTCGCGCACGCACAAACAGCAGGTATATGTGTCAACAAGTGGATTTTGTAAAGGGTTGTGAATGGGTTAGACAAAAATATGATGCAACTGTGTGGTTGGTTTGGATTATTGTAGGTAGGTATGTATATACTTTTGATATTTGCAATTTTGCATGTGGACGAGCAAAAATAAAAAGTGTAAGAAAAGGAAACAAATCCTTTCCAGTGGTCATTTCTCGACAATTTTTTTTTACGATTTTTATATTATGTACTTCAATGTATGATGGATGCTCCTTTAAGATGAAATCGGATGAAAAGTGAAAAACTTGATAAAATATTATTTTTAAATAGCAACTGAATATTTGATAGTTTTTATTCCATAGTTTATTTGATAGTTTTTATTCGATAGTTTATTCGATAGTTTTTATTCGATAGTTCTATTCGATAGTTTTTATTCGAATGAATGAATGAATGAATGAATGAATGAATGAATGAATGAATGAACTATTCGATAGTTCAAATCATTCAGTTACTAACTATCGATAGTTCAAATCATTCGATAGTTCCCATCACTACCTAAAACTAAATATATTTGTAGGATTTTAAAAAATTCTATCTTTTAAAAGGGTAAATAAGGGTAAAACAAAATTTCAAAAAATTAGCTATTTTCTAAACGCGACAATGTAAAGAGTTGAATTTTTTTTAATCCTATTGATTAAATTTATTGCAAGACTGACAATGGTGTTGAAAAAATTCTAAAAACGTTCATAACCAAGCTATTAATATTTTTCTAAAACTAAAACATGAGTAGTGAAATTTTTTTTTGACAATTTGAAAAACGTCATTCGAAAGATAATAAAAAAAAGTTAGGGGTCTGATACCGATTTTTTTTTAAGACTCTGCATTTCGAAATATGAATTTTTGAAAAACTCCTTCTTATTTTGGGATATTATTGGGTAGTTTTTATTTTTTTTAATTTTTTGTAGAATTTAAAAAATCTCAAGCTTATAGAACACGTAGTCTATAATTGTGCGCATATATGTGCAAAAAATTGGTATTTTGACCGAATAACGGGAAAGACAAGTTTTTTTGTCCCAAGTTTTTTGACCGTTTTTAACAGTTTTTTATTTTTATCTTTTTAATTCAACAGATAAATAAATAAAATTTATATTATAGATAGATAATAGACAGGATTACATATGCGCAAAGTTTCAATAAATTTTGTAGTCACAATTTTGAGATAACGGTGAAATAAAGTTTTATTATTCAACAGGTTCTATCTTTTGATCTAAAGCAAATACAAATTTGATTTAACTTTATTGAGCATTATGATGATGTTACCTTTCATTTGGTATACTGTACATTCACTACAAGCTACACAATGTTAAATTAAAAAACTTGCGAAATACCTCAAAACACCTGTAGAGATCTGTTGATCATGAACCAGCCACCAGTGTGGGAAGTACCTTAATCTCAGTTTGGAATTTCGACATGGTTGGGTTTAAAAAATTCTAACTTTTTTTCTACGCATCGCAGAAATAAGATTGAAACGTCATATGAAAGGTGAAATTATAAGCTTTTACATGATAGGTATAAAATTATCTTTACAGACAACCTCTTTTTTTAATTACAAAAAACCGTCAAAAATTGACGAAGCTAGAGTATTTGCAATGTTTGAAGGTCTAAAAAAAAAAAACGTTTTTGTCCCTTAATACAGATTGTGGAGGTATTTTGAAAAAACAAAGTATGCAGTTTTTATATGTATAGGTATTCAACATGCCCTACAAACCATATTAGGTCACCAGTCAAATATTTTCAAATTTCGTTTTTTTTTTCGCTAAACAGTATATTGAAATATAAAAATCTGTTATTCTTCTAAAATACACAGGAGGTGCCAAAAATTAAATTAAATAAAAAATTTGGCAGATAAGCATTGGCGTATCAAGGGGGGTGCGGAGGGGGGGGGGAGTGGACCGCGCCGGGTGTAATGGAGTCTTATAGATCGTAAAGTATTGGCAAAAAGTAATATCATTTGTGGATAGATCGTTACTATAGACCTTTTTTTTTTCTTATATACCTGCTCAAGAATCACCCCTTAAATTTAAAAATTTAAAAAGTGGAGAAAAAGAGAGATACACTTCTGCATTTCACTTTTTGCGAATTCACTCGCATTTTCATACATTTTCTGATCGAATTGAATGCGCTTTTTTTTCAAAAAAAATATGCAATTTTTGGGTAAAATATTATCAAAACGTATATTTGTATTATTTTTTAAAGTTTTTTTTTTTTATGTTAGTTTAGCACAAAATATACATAAAACACATGAGGCATAAAATATTACCATTCCTTTTTCTTTCGATAGGTTGACTGGGGAACTGCCTGAGTTCACCGCCTCATGCACTATGTTACAGTTTATTAGTTTTTTAATTTAAATTTGCAATAATATTACAACTATTTGCTTCACACGCAGTAATTTTAGTTTGCAAACAAAATAAAAATGCATGATCCTTCAGTTCTGACAGCAAGCAATTTCAAAGTTTTCGAAATCGATCGAAATGCAAAACATGCAATTTCATTTCACGTCAAATTGAAAAGTGATTTCAATTCACTTTCGATCGAATTGTGGAACATAGGCGACAAAATGTCAGCTGAAATTTAGCTGATATTTAATATTATAAGTTTCAGTAAAACTTTAAAAAAACGTAAAATTTTTTTGTTAAAAGTACAAAAAAAATTCTTAGAATGGTTTTAAACTCCAAACCAAGCAAGCAATATAGTGACAAAAATTTTTCAAAATTATTTTATTGTTATGGTTGTTAAAAGGTTTTTATGTTAACAAATTTTAAAATTAAAACAAAAATTTCTATGACATTTGAGAGTAAATATTAATCGACACATAAAAACAAAATTTAATTGGTTATTTATTCTTTATTATTGAATTTTCAAAAAAAAAAATTTTTTGGAAATTTACTCTATACCTACATAATTACCGCTCCAAGTGCCACCCATGCACACTACGCTACTGCAGATAGGTACGTGTCAAGTTATTTTCTTTTTGCTCACTAATAACATAAACATTATTTCAAATACCTTTCTTGATGATTTTTGGTGAATTATTTCTCAAGCATAAAATTTCACAGTTTCTACTTTTAAACGTCCATATCTCGAGTTACAATTTTTTTTTACATTTTTTGTTTGTATGTGTGACTTTTATATACTAACAATATCTATCAATTCCAGTATAAACTTTTTTTCTACCACTTTTTGTTAAGGAAATAGCTTTTTGACCTTTTTCTAAATTCACCTCCGTTTACCCTACTAAAATGTCAAATTTCAAAAAATCCTAATTATTCAAATTTTCAAATTTGTCGTCAGGCAACTCCTTAGAAACTACTTTTAAGAAAATATAACTCTCAACTGGTATAACGATGAGGATAGGTCATCCTAGGCGGGATCTTCTACTTTTAGCATTTTTGAAGCAATACAGAGTTTGAAAAAAATATTTTCCCTCTAAAAGCTTACTTTTTAAAAGCACAGATCTTTTTTCAATGGTTGTTGGTTATATGATGAGTACTGTCAAATTGTAACGTAACACAAATTTAAATTTATCGACGTTAGCATAAACTTTATATCTATGTAATTGCAGAAGGCTAGACGGTTTTCCCTTTCGACTTGTAGAGAATCTCCCCAAATTTCTGACTTCCGATTTAAAAAAAAAGATTTCTTGTTATGGAAAAAGTCATAATATAAAAAATATTAAAATCTTATACTCTCTTATTACTCCTTTATAAACTTTTTAAATGGTACACTGTGGTGTATACGTACTATTTTATTTATTTTTTTTAAATTATTTTTGGATGAATCTTTAAAAATACGTATATCTTTGGTGAATGAATTTACGTAGTTGAGAAGATTGATATAAATTTATTGATATGCTCTTTTTCATCTCACAGTACAAGAATATAACTGTTTTTTTTTTGTTTGTTTATAACAGTACAGCAGTATAACAAATTTTGAAATAGACTATCAATTCTTATGTATTAAATCTTTCGTATGTATCAACAACATAACACTAACTAAATCAATCTCACTCGAAGATATGAGAGAAAGAAGGTGAAGAAGAAAAAAAATTGATTCAATTTTTACAACTTGTGCGTGCTTCCAGACGCGCCTTAAAATTTATATATATATATATTTTTCAAATCTGACTAGCTTCCACTTGTTTAAGGATAATTTTGTATTTGATGGCCATTTAAAAGCCGTAATTTTCTTTACTGCGATTTTATTTGCCGCCATTTTAATACACAAAGACGAGGTTTAGCGAAATAGAAAAACGAGAATGTTGGTAGTTATTGTGGCGGTCGTAGAAAGTTGCTATATACACATTTCGTACATGTTGTGTAGAACGATTTGGTTTAATTTCATTTGCTTTTGTGTATTTTCTCAGTCTTAAACTCGAAAGAACGATGAAAGTGAAGTTTTTTTTTTCATTTCTGGTGTGTTCTAGAAATTCCAAGAAAAATTCAAAAGAAAAAAAAGAAAGCTTCTATCTACCACCTTCAAAAATATTTCTATGGAGGTACATTCTGTGAGAGTATTTTACAATCAGGACGCGATTCATGTACTTCCGCTTGCTATCTCTTCGCCTAAACAAATCTACAAATCTAAAGACACAACGAGCATCCAAAAGACTATATCGTCGAGAATGAGGTACCCATGGAAAGAAAGGTTATATGGTGACTAAGTACGAGAGGGATGGTATGTGTACTGCAAGATTTATGCTAATGTGACGGATATAGGATGATAATATTCAAATTCTCCAACTCTAAATTATTTGAGTATTCGAATCGAATGTGTGTTGTGTGTTGTTGCCTTCCTCAACTTCGCCTTTGCCTTTGTGCCGGATGTGTGAAGAAGGCGGGTGTGATGAAAATGGTGTCGGAAGTAGTGAGTTGGGGGTAGGAATGATGACTTTGGTGGCCTATCCTCTTCTGTGTTGAGGAAGATCGAGGTGGCAAGGGTCTCTCTTCGCTGGGCTGAACTGGGAGTTGGATATGTATTTATGATTTTTTTTCCTCCTTTTTTTTTTTTTTTTTTTTTCATTTTTTTTGCGATGTATCTTTTCTTCGTGTTGCCGATATTGGCTTGTTTGGTGATTTATATGCAAATAAGATATTGAAGGACACATCGATGGAAATCGATGGCAATTTTTTGATAGTGTTGCAGTGGCTTTCTTTTTGTTGTCGATATTTTCTGTTTTTTTTTTTTATTTTTTTCTGCCGATTTGTTAGTTGGGATCAGTAGCAAGGGAAATGGTTATGGCGAGGCATGTGGCAAGATAAGCTTGCAACTATAATGTGGTCGTGGTTTTTTTTTCTTTCTTTTTATTTATTTATTTTTTTTTGTTTGTTCTCTGTTTTGTATGCTATGAATCAATTTGAGGTTTTGAGAGGGTTCCAAATTGAATTTTTCCGCAGTTTATATGAATATATATTTATGTTTGTGGATATATTTATATTTTTGTGCCCATGTTGTATAGTCTAGGGATTTTTATTGGAATATTATTTGAGATGATGATGAGAGGGAGAGATATCTATAGGAAATATGTGTTTTTTCTTTTCTCTATTTTTGGGGGAACTATAACTAAAACATAAAATTTTTGTTTTTTTTTTTTCATAAATTCCCTTTTTGGAAGAGATGAATGAAATGGTGCAGTACTTAGAATTCAAATATGGATATTTCGTAGAGAGGTCATTGGTTTTTGATTAGGAGTTTGAGTGATAGTTTTTAACCGAAAAAGTCTTTTGTGTGTGTATTTATTTATTCTTTGAATTGTTTGGTAAATTTAGGAGGGTTCGAATGGAATTTCAATTTTTTTTTTAGTAAGAAGCTTATTGATATTTGGAATAGGTGAGGAGGAACTAGGAACTCTACACATTATAATATTTCTTCTATGCTCTAGTATAGAAATTTGAGGAAAATGAGATTTGAGTTGTAGTGGAACTCGTGATAAATGCGTTTTCTTATTATAGAAAAATGATGGTGGAATTTTGAATTTGAAATTGCTTAAAATTCTAACAAATGAGGCAAAATTATAATTAGATTTAATTAAACCCTTTCCCATAATGTAAAAAAGTACATAAAATCTGTTTTTATAATTAATAAAACACCGTTTTTAAAGGTTTTGATAAAAAAACGAAGTTTGCCATCTGACTTGTATGAAAAAGAATTTTGAGAAAAAAAAATTTTAAAAACCTTAGAGCGATTTGTTTAAAATTTAATTTTTTATATATACAAATTTTCTAACATTTAAAAAAAAACTTGGTATGACATTTTGAAGAAATAATTAATTTAGTTTCGAAACATTTCAAAAACCTGTTTTCAAAAAATTGATTTTTCAAAAAAAAAAAAAAATTTGAAACATTTTAAAAAATCAAAAAATATATTTTTTGAAAATTTTCTAACGTTTTAATATTACGGTTAATTAAACGCTTTTGTATAAAAACTTGAAATCGGGTTAGTTAGTAAGTTAGAGATATTTTGAAACCAAAAAATATTTTTTTTAAATCAAAAGTTGGGTCTTGTTTGTAAAATTATAGGTACACAAATTTTTTATCAAAATCGTTAGAGCCGTTTTCGAGTTATTTGGTATAACTTGAAAAATTTGTATAGGGGGTACACTTTCTAAGTGAGATATAAAAAAAAAAAAACAAAACAAAACAAGTTTCAGAATTCTATAAAAATCATCTGTACCAAATTTGAAGAAAATCCGTCAACGCGTTTAGGCTGTGGAAATGTGTACAGATGGACGCACAGACGCACGGACGGAATTGCGAGACTCACTTTTTCAAATTTTTTTTCGACTCGAAACCAATACTTGCCCGATAGATACGGTGACCATATTTCTACATGCAAACCCGGGACAGATAAAAAATTCGTTGGATTGTTTTGAAAACATTGGTTTTTCAAAATAAATAATAAAATGAGTTTTCATAATTTTTGCTAATTTTGATATCAAGATTTCTTAAACTATTTTATGGGAACATTTTCGTTGAAATCATTTTAGTCGTTTAAGAAGAATTCAGAAATCAAGAAAACGGGTTTATAAGAGGTAGGTACTGTTAATAACTTCTTAAAAAATATTTTTTAATCAAAATAGTGAGAGTTGTTTTTTAACATTTTAATGTTATTTTAAATAATTTTGAAATTTTTTAAGATCCAATTCAACATTTAATAATGTCCTTAAAACTCTTGAAGTTAAGCGGATTCGTTCTTCTTTTATATGTTGTTCATTATTTGAAAAAAAAAAACTTTTTCTGATGTAGCTTTTCAACCTGACAAACTCAAGCTAAAACTTAATAATTGACGAAAAAGTTTAAAAAAAACTAATGAAAATTTACAAAACTTTTATTTACCAACCACTGATTTCTTGTTTTCCGTACAAAGTATTTAAAATTTTGAATACAAAAATCAGAGAATGTAGAAATACGGGACAATCACTGGACAAATTACAAAATACGGGACACTTATACGTCCCGGGTTTCTTAAATAAAAATCCGGGACAAGCTATAGAAATACGGGACAGTCCCGGGTAAACCGGGACGGATGGTCACCGTACCTATAGAGCAAGTAAAAATAGAAGGTAGGTACAAAGAATCAATAAATAAATCCAAAATTGTTATCCTCATGAAACCTGGCAAAATATTTTCTTGTAGGTACATATATCTACTAAGTATAGACGATTTATTTGAAAAAAAAAATCATTTCTTTAGAAACCTTAGTTTTTTTTATCAAATTTCTTCAGGGAACTCTATCAATTTGTTTTCAATAAAAAAAAAACACCCATTTAACCATGATATTCTTACAAAGAATAAGGAACTATTATTATTACTTAGAAAGTATTTTCTCTACAACTCGAAAAACCTTACATCTCTAAAAATGTGTACAGACTTATATTCGTAGTTCCAAAAATAAAAGTTTTAATAAAGTACTATTGATTTTTTAGGACTTATCAAAGATTTTCGTTATTATTTTTCAAAAAAGAAAAAAAAAATACCCGTTTACCTAAAATATTTTTATAGATGACTTTGTCATTTTAATTTACATTACATTTATTTTTCAGAAGTTTGTATGGCAACTTTTGATTGGTGCAATAAATTGATTATTTCTTGGGCTTTCTTTGGGCAGGTTTATTCTTCCTACTAAAACCAAAAGAACTCCATTGTCATATTGCTGTAAGAAATACAGTTCACTGTCATGCTGATCTAAGCGTAACATTCCTAAATGTTTGTAATGCAAATTTTTACAATATAACGCGTTGATATTTTTCGTAGTGCATTAACCATAGGGAACATTTCTGTCAAAGTAAAAAATTTCAACTTTCGCGAAAATAAATGATAAACAATTAAAAAAAAAAAAATAATGTGTACAATTCACACGTGGTAGAAGTGAAACCTTAAAAAATCATTTTTCTTGAAAAAATAGAAAAAATCTATCTGTTTTTATTCTATCACCTTCAAATCCATGTTTTTTATATGACAACCTATATAAATTTTATATCATCTGAAAGCTTATTGTCTTAGCTCAAAAATATATATATATCAGACCTATGAGACATCTAGAAAAAGAGCTAGAATTTTTTAAACTGGATGAAATTTCATAAAAAAAAGCAACAAATAATTTATTTTTATGTTCTCATGCTATTTTCAATCAATCATTTTTGTTTAACAACCTATAAAAATTTTTTAACCCTTTGTGAAAGCTTATTGTTTAACCTTGTATAATGATGTATGAATCATATTTTAAAGATGTCTACAAGAGAAGTTAGAATTTTTTAAAGTCAACCATGTCGAATTTCCAGACTGAGATTACGGTACTTCCTACACTGGTAGCTGGTCATCGCCAACAGATCTCCACAGGTGTTTTGAGGTATTTTAAAATTTTTTTTTTCAATTTAAGATTGTGTAACTTGTAGAGCACGTAACGTTATGTGTGATATATCAAATAAAAGGTTATGTTATCAGTATGTATTAAAGTTAAATCAAATTTGTATGTGCACTAGATCAAAAGATATAACGTGTGTTGGAAAAGAACATCTTTTTACCGTTATCTCCGAATTTTGAATATGAAATTAATTGAAATTTTGTAAATAATATAATAATTATAATTTATTTAATTACCTATCTACAATACAAATTTCATTCATCTATCTATTAAAACAAAAATGTTATAACAAGTTGAAGTCGTGTCGCGTTTTCGTTTCATCTTGTTTCAAATCACTACGATACTAAAGAAGTTTTCACTTCAAAAATGCACTCTTATAGAGACACCTAATATATCGCAAGTAAACCAAAGCTTCTTCTCCCTTTAATATTCTTAACGGTTCTGTCCAAATATCCTTAAAAAAGGTTTCACTTATTGAAATTAACGAACATAACGGTGCTTTTAATAAATATTATTACATTCCACCCTAATGAACATCATAGACAAAATTAATCCTCTTCAGATGTAACCTTTTTGTCACAAATGTTCCTCAATAATGAAATTATATCCTCTCCATCAACTAATCGAGAATATGTTATTGATGCAATTGACTTATTTAATTGTACTCCTATATTGGCTTCATTTATACCACTAGGGAGCTATCATCAATGACAGTTTTGGTAACAACACGATTCATTACCATCCACCTTGAACTACTTATGTCAAACCGAATCCATGTTGACATTGAAACTAATTTCTTGAAAATTGTTATGATGGGTTAAAGACTTAGAAAATGTATACTTTTTGGACTTTGCACTAAAGAAATTATTGGCTATTTAGTTTCTAAACGTTCGGGTGGTCTTAAAAAATGGTTATATCTGAATTCAGTTTACAAACGATATTCACCTGGAGCCCTTAATTTTTTTTCAAACCCCTAACCTTTTCTAATAAATCGTTAACAATTTACTTCCTTTCACCCAAAGTACCAATAACCTTAATTTCTGTCTTTGTCATGACATAACTTCACTTTGATAAAATGAAAGTATGTCAACAGAATATTACATTAACCGAACAGCATGTCCCCATTTTACCGTACCGATAAAATATGTCCTAATCAAAAGTCTCAATGACAAACTTCATCATCAGCGAGCGCCATGCTTGCCCGCAACAAAGCCCAAACCCTCTAGCTTGTAAATAGCAATTAATAAAAATATTCTCACATTAGACATTTGACATTTAATGCTCACGGGGGTATATATAGCCTTCAATCAACAGCTCCAAAAAATTTATTTTCTTTGGAATTCTTCCATCTCTCTGTCTTTCTAAGTGATTTCCACATAAAGCTATTCCAAGGTGACCAAATAAATTACCAATAAAATGCAAACAAATGACTCTATTAAGTCACAAGCCCCTAAAATATAACGAACGGAACGTGGCCAATTCGCGAGCACAAAACCAAAATCAGGCAATTTACTTCCGACATTGTCAAATCGCCCCGCATTATAACCGAAAAACCCATTGGCAGAGCAGAAAGTCAGTCCATCAGTGTTGTGGTGGCCATGGTGGAACAGAGAGACCGCAGAGACGACCTTATGAAAAAATTCATTTAGTTTTTGTCTGGAAACACGTGTATAATAGAAACGCCAAACAAAAATATAACAACAAAAAGTCCAAAAACACAAACCGACTAACAACAAAAAAAAAGGATATACGCCCCTCGCCGCAAAACAAACCCTATTTTATCCTTAAGCATAATTATTCTTCATCTACCTCTGAATTCAGGTAAATTAGCCCGGCAGAGGGCGCATTTAAATTAATTGCCCCAAAAACACTCTGAAGGAATATTTTTCTTGAAGAGAGAAAATATAACCTGTAATCCTGGATCAATAATTGCTATTTGGAGGAGTCCTTAGGCAATGGTAGCGAACGCCGCCGCCGCTCCCAGAACGGAGTGGTAGCACCAGCAGCAGCAGTAAATTGGTAAAAAAGGACTCTTGAAGAAAATTGAGAAAATTGTCGGGTGTCAGATTGAGGTGGGTGTTCGATTTGTTTTCTTTTGTTTCGTCCTTTTTTTCCACCCTTTGGCACTCTTCTTCCATTTTCTTCGACCAGTTGAAAGGACAAAAAATATCCTTCGCACCACTTCTACCGGCACAACACAAACACAATTCCAAGTCCCAAGTAATCAATATTCGTAAAGCGAGGTAAAATATGGTTTCCATGCGAAGATACTATGAATTTTTCATGGAATACAAATACAACGTTATTTCATATGCTGATATTTTGTCTGTGTTTTTTTTTTTTCAAGAAATCATGCCTTTGCTATAAGAAATTTGATACGTACCCCGGACGTTAGTACCTATATAGAAAAGCTTTCGTTCTTGGAGCTGTGAAGAATATATTTTCAAAACAATCAATCAGTGGAGTTAATCATTTCTTGAAAACCTCTATTATTTTCTAGAGCCTTATCCTTAAGGAGGGGCTTGCTTTGTTTTTTTTTTTCTATTATTTTCTTCCTAGAAAAACCTCTTTCACGTTAAAATAATTGCTCTGTTGTTGGTAATCCTATAGTTAGGTATCTCCTGGGGTGACACAGCTACTATTTTCCGTCCAAGTGCGATGATGATTATGTTGATGGTGTGATGGCCACAAAAGAAAGAACTTGTCTCTCAGTCTATGCAGAGTCATTGTTGAGATGAGAAAGAAGACAATGATGAGATGGCGTAAAATAGAAATTAGAGATAAATCCTTTTGCGCCCTGGAGACATCCGACCGACAAGTCGCCGTTTGCCCGTCGCACAGCAAAGATATTACCTTACTTAGCCTGAAGCTAGTTATTGTGCAGCCACCTTCTAAGAGTGCAAGAAGAAATTCACCAGAATAATAAACTTCAATGGAAGTGAATTCAATTTAATGACACGGATTTTATACAAAAATCAGAAGTGGGATGACTTTTTGCTGGAATTCTTTGTAAATTGGAATTTTGTTTAACATTCAGTTTTTCTATTGATGGGTGAACTGGTGACGTAACGAGGAGAGGTCTTAGTATTTTCTATTCAAATTTCACTTGAGAACGGTAAGTAATTTTTTTTTCGAAGATTAAAACATTTAAAAACCTTTTAAAAATTCTAAACTCGGTGGATATAAATTTAAAAAAAATGTATCTATTCGATTAAAATGAATTAAAGAGTGAAAAGAATTTCCCTTAATAGACCAGTGCCAATAATCCTGCAAAAAAAAAAAAAAACACTACCAACATATGGGTGTTGGGAAAATTTAGGATAAATGGTATATGAAAGGGAACAAATAAATTGTCTACAAATAAATTGGGAGAAAGGGAACGGTTTGTCGAAAAAGTGGGGTGAGTGTCAAAAATCGTGTTTTTTTTACGATTTCTGCCAAAAGTAGACCTTCTATCGAAAAATAGTTGTGGATAATGTAAAGATCTACAACTATCACTCAAAAATTTTTTTATATAACCTCAAAAAATATTGAGGAAACAGCAAAAATACGATTTTACAGATATGGTTGAATTTTAACAAAACCTGATAAAAAATTACATTTTTTTTTGTTTTTTACCTATTTAAAATGTTATTATCGACTGAAAAGGTAAAGTATCTTAAGTTGACTTAAGATGTTTCGCGTTTTTTTGTTGAACCTCATTGCCATTCTAAAGGCCTACAGTTCTGTCTTATCAGCATCTTTCTATCTCACTCCCTTGCTTTTTTATGCACAAAAACAATTTCATCTTATGTTCAAAAGACACATCTCTACACGCGGTAAAATATCTTAAGTCCACATAAGATTTTGTGTTGTGTAGACTTAAGATTATATTGGGTTAAGACTTTTTCATTATAGTGAAATCTTAAATTATCTTATGTTGACTTAAGATATTTTCACGCGTGCAATCAGAAACAAAATTCATCCATAAGTTGACATAAGATAAAATACTTTGAAAAAATCGAAAAAAAGTGTGAAAAGGCAAATCATCTTATGTCAGCATAAGATGATTTTTTGAATTTCAAACTGAAAATTTTCTCTCCCTAAGTGGTCATAGGATATTTTACCGTTTGCAAACCAACAAAAATTCTCGTAAGAACAAGAACATAAGATGTTTTTCTGCGTAGTTTGACTCTGAATTTTCATTTGTGCTCACGTTTTTATTTTAGTGAAGCGAGTTAATAACTCAGTTTTTTTTCATTTAGTGTTTGAAATACACTTAGGAGCAAAAAAACGGAATCAAATAAATTGTTTATATTAAAAACAAAAATTGCAATGGATAAAATAAAGTTTCTTCAAGTCTCATGGTCTCATTTAAAAGCTTGCATTTTTCACTTTGATTTGTTGGTAAAAACATAAAAATGCATACGATAGTATCATCGCTATCTATCAATAAACTGCACTTCTTTTTTTATAAATGTTAAATTTTCTTGATACTCGCTGCTTCAATTTCAGTCTTTTTTTTCCTAACATTACTATTGACGTTGTCTGTCAATAAATTGCACTTCATTTTTTTTAAATGTTGACTTTTACAGATAGTCTCTATTTCAATTTGAGTCTTTTTTTTCCAACATACTTCATTTATGTTGATTGGATCTTTATAAAGTGAACGGGTTTTAAAGTTCCTAGCATTAATTTAAAGCTTTTGTTTCAAGCTTTTTAATGGTGCAATTGACATTCATGTATGTCAATTACATCCTGAACAATTATCGTTTTTACAGAACGCAAAGTTTGATTCCTTTTTTTTGCTCCTAAGTGTAGTGTTTTTTATACCAGGATTGACTAATTAACTATAACAAATTAAAGACATACAACAAAAAAAGGTATGTACATACTTATTGTTAAATTAATTTAAAATTACAAGAAAACTTTCTTGTTTCAAATTTACTTAAACTTTAAAAAACACTTTCAAAGTCCTAGAAATGAAACAATCGATGTTCTTAAATTTTTCAGCGGTCTTAAAAGAAAAATTTATGTGGCTCAAAAAAAAAACAATCTCTGAGATTGGCCAAATAGATTTATAAGACTAGTTTAGATAAATCCGAGGATTTTAAAATCTTGAACATTAAAAAAAAAGGAATTAAAATTGCATACGATGAACCCCCTCAAATAAGCTCTGCAAAAAAAAGATCTTCTTTATATGCTCGACTTAATTAATTCTAATTTTCACGACTTTTATCTTAACCTGCGTTCCGATGATCAACCAGATGTTCACCCAGACATATCAGATGAATCAGAGGAACCGGATGAATCAGAATACGGGACCAAATTTTTGCATTAATTATTATTTTTTCTTAATTTTAAGACCACGTTAACAATGCTATATGAAATCAAATTAAGTTTTTTGTTTCAGTTTTTTTTATATTCTTTGTTTTTTTCTAATGAATTTATAATTTGGTTTAAGTATTTAATTTCTATTAATTTTATTTAGTTTTTTTTTGTTTTTTGTTTTCATTATTTAAAGTTTATCTCAACAAGAAATGTGATTATTTAATTTTAAGGGCTTCAAGTTTTTCAAATAAAAAACAGAAAATATCATCTTAAGTCGCTTTTTTTCCACTTTTGCACACGCGAATCATCTTAAATGGACATAAGAATTGAAAACGTCCTTTGAAAACACGAGGCAAAATATCTTATCTCAACTTAAGATTTTGGAAATTAATATAAAATAAAATTTAAAGAAAAGCCAAATTATCTTAAGTCACATTTTTCCTTATAACGGGAAAAATATTAAAAATATCTTTTTGAAATAAATTTAAAAAAAAAGATCATAAAATTTGACATCTAAATGTTTTATACAATTAAGTCTACCTACACTTGAAAGAATTTTTGGGAGGCAGCTTTGAAGTTTGTTTTTGCTCTCCTGAAAAATTATCAAAATTGACTTAAGATACTTTACCTTTTCAGTCGAGATATGATTAAACGCTATGTAATAACCTCGAAAACTGGTTAAAAACGGCATTTTCGATTTTCTAACGGGGTTATCTCAAAAACGTGATGCGATGGAATTTTTCTGACTTTGGATTCAAGCTCAGGGCATCAAAATTCTTTAGAAAAGTATAATTTGGTTTCTGTAACAAAAAAAAAGTTTAATTTTGATCAGCGTACACTTGCAATGAATTCAGAAATTTTTGTAGAAGAAACTTATTGATTTATGCCATCAAACGGAAATGTTAGAAACTTGAAGAATATTTTATACGAGTACCGCGCAGTAATATGGCTTCAAAATCTATTCTTCTAATATGTACATCCAACAATGTATCCAAAGCTTGAAAGGAAAACTATTTCGGTTCAACTCATTAGAAGTTTAACTTAGAAAAATCACTAATTAAAGTAAGTTTTTCTTTTGAAAATTTCGTCCATTTTTAATGGAAACTTTCATCAAATTGGAGAAATTCACCATTTTTCCTTACAAAGACCTTAAAAGGCCTCATTGTTTTGTTATTTTAGCACCCAGCCATTCGCTTCCACTAGATTAACTAGAGGCTGCGTATAGCCTGAAGAACCAGAGAAAGGTGCAAAATTCGCGTTGAAAGAAAAGGAATTATAAATTTATAAATTATATAGCCTAAGATGGTGAATTTATGCGCCAAAGTGATGCCGTCCGGTTTGGCATAATCATCTGGTCCTACACCCTTTGGTATAGACGAGGCAAGGTATAAGGTCCATTTATTGGGTGAGTTCACTTGGGATATTTTCATAGTCCTCCAGGGTGTCATTTGTGAGAGTGTTGTGTCTCGCTTCTATTTTTTCATTTCTTTTATTATTGCTTTTCAACTAACAGCCAAGTCATAGTATGGACTAGAGAGGGTACTCAAATAAATATAATATTGTATAAAGAGAGTAGGTATAGCCACCCTAGGGCCCGCATGAAAGTTTATTTGGATTTCCTAAAAATCCAACATTCAACTCGCTAACTCACACATACTTACTTTGGTGGCGACTAAAATTTATATATTCGTTTATAATAAATTCAAAGTGGTGAAAGCCTTTTTCTCATAGAATATTTCAAATAGTAGGTACCTACTCTCCTAGAGTCTTCGTAGTTCGTAGATATATATTTGAGTGTCCTTTTTTTTCGTTGGTTGGTTTTCTTTGTTCGTTCACTCATTCTTTATTTGCTATTTGCACAATAATTTTTTGTTGTTTGCTTTAGCATTTGGCACTTGAATAGATTTTGGTGGCTAAAGATTTATTTTTTTTTTCAGCCACGCCAGCTCTATACCCAAGCTAACAGCGAACGATTTATAATACAAGGATGTCTTCAAATCGGTTAGAAAAATGGAAAAAAGATTTTGAAGTGAAATTATATATAAGTGAGTTTTTTTTTTTTTTTTTGCTTTATTTTGATTTCTTAAGACGTTTTCCGGCTGAAATATTAATGGGCATTTGAGATTTTGGTATAAGCTATCAGTTGGAAATGGCTAAAAACGATTTAAGGACGTTTAAGTGATTTTTTTTAAAGAATTCTGAAATGAGATTATAAGTTTTTACTGGAGGCTATTTTTTTTTTTTTTTTTGATAAATTCTAAAAAAAAAAAAAAATGTTGAAAGACCACCCTAATGAAGTTAGGATAGAAACCAGTAATTTGGGTAAATGGTTGTTTTAGGGAAACAAACTGGTTACCAACATAACCCAAGCCCAACCTACAACACAACAACCGATACGGAAGATATCGAGAAAAAAATGTTACGTATACGCCACAGTGAACTTAGTTAATTTCTCTTTAATTTTTTCCTTTATTATACATAAATATTAGTAAAACGCATAAAAGTTTAGAAAAATATTTATCAGCGGCAATTATAGGACAAGGAATCAAAAAACTTTTTGTACTGTATTTTTCATCAAATTAAAAACAGGACCTAATTTTTTTTTCATAATTTAATATAATTTCCTTCTTAAAAAAAAAATAAAACCGAAAGAATTTCCACCAATTTTCTCATAAAAAAGAGCGCAGCCAGAATCTACAGAATGAACAAGTTTTCTATTTTTGTTTTATTTTCTTCAAATGAGAAAGCACAACTTCTCTGGAACCAATTTCGGGATGAAAAAGTACAAACTATACCAAGGATGCACAAAAAAAAAAAAAAACAAACAACAAAAAGCAACAGAAAAAAACATACAAAAAAATTTGTATTTTCATTTTCAAACCACGGTCAGGAGCAAAAAACGCTGAACGGAATAACTTTTTCAATGTGCATTGTGCAAAATGCGCTCAAGGTATATATTCTTTTTTCTAGTTTTTTATTTTGTTTCATCTATTTTTTTTTTTTTTTTTTGTTTTATTTGTATATGGTTTTTGTTCTTTTGTTCTCAATGTTTTTGCTCTATTTAAACAAAAATTAAAATAAAAAAAAAATATACACAAATTTTTAGATGGTTTTTTCTTGTTATTATTGGTTTTTTATTCAATTGGGCCTGTTAAAGTCAAAGAGAGAGAGAGAGACAGAAAATTGAGGGTATTTTGACCCGACCAATGAAGCACTATTAAGAGTAAGTTTTCTCAATTTAAATGCACTCTAATAGAATTCAACAGTGGATTTTTTTTTTTTTTTTTTTATTTTTAACTCAAAGGCTTAAAACCACTTAAATTTAAAGTAGTTCATCGAAATCTGTAACTTTACATTTTCAGAGTTGGTATTTTGGAAATAAAATTTATTTATTGGCAAATAGTTGCAAACTTTTTCACATTGGAATCTACTTCAGTTTTTGTTTGATTGTTGCAAAAAAACACCATTCCATCAAAAATTGAATATTTTGTGCTTTATGAACCAACCAATCAATCAATAAAGGTCAAGGCTATAATAAGAAAAATTTTTGTTAAAAAATATTTCTTCACAATTTCATTCTTCAAATATTTAAGCTATTTATAGAAAAAAAAATAGCTCTGCCTTTAAATATTTCACAATATAAAAAAATTCTTATTATTAATTTTTTTTTTTAATTAGAAATACAGAATAAATTTGAAAAAAAAAGTTTAAAAAATATTAAGAAAGAGGTCACAAAGAAAAGATCTATTTTGTATTTAAATTTAAAATAAATATTATAAGAAGCAATTTTTTTAATTTTTAACTTTTAAATTATTTAAATAAATTAAAGAGTAAATCAAATTTTGGCTGATTCCATTAAACTCTTGAAAACTCGAAACGAATCAGTCATATCTTATATTTCGGGTCTCATTTTAAAAAATTCAATTTTATTTTGGAACGTTGGGCGCCATTTAAGAACTTCTGAGTATTTATTTCACTGAAAAATAAGGAATAGAAATGGAAAAATAATGCAATCCATGTTGGATATTAAGATTTTGCATCCCTTCAAGCACATTTACACAAAGAGATTACATTCTTGGAAAAATGGCGCCCAATGTAAAATTTTACAAATAGTATTTCAAATGCTTCTTTTATTTCAAGTCAAGAAATTTTCTCAAAATAAAAGGAGCAGATAAGTGTTTTAAATATCAGACCCTACTTACACCTTCCATGTTGCAGACAAAAAGCTTTTAAGTTTATTTTGCGCATTCATTATTGTAAGTTAGTTTTAAGACAATGCAATTTTTATTTTATTTTTCAAAATAATTCTTAAAAATGAGACGTGGGTGGTTAAACAAAATAAATAAACAAGTTCACTCTGAAAAATACTCAAGATACTCTGAAAAAAACTCATGTTGGGCGCCATTTTTAGATGAATCTCAGACATTATATAATAGCAACAAATCTTGATCTGATATCAACTTCATTTTGTTAAGTATTTTGAGATCCAAAGATCCTTAATATTAAAGAAAGTTAAAGCTTAATTCCACCTTTGCAATCACATTCTTACTTTGAAATAA
The DNA here is from genome assembly GCF_945859705.1 of Episyrphus balteatus. NCBI lineage: Eukaryota > Metazoa > Arthropoda > Insecta > Diptera > Syrphidae > Episyrphus > Episyrphus balteatus. The sequence continues at coordinate 9,050,013 of NC_079134.1, read as the reverse complement.
AAATAAAGAAAAAAACAACAAAACTAACAACAAAGAAAGAAAGAAAAAAAAAAAAACTAAAACTTTATTTACAAGTTTTTTTGTGTAGTGTTTGTTCATTTCTTGTTTATCCAACTTCTACAGAAAATAGTTCAGATGTCCTTACATCACCTCAGTTTCTCTCAGCAGTTCCCATCTGCCTAGACCCTATAACATCTATTTCTATAATATTATTCTTCCAGGAAACACACACATCATGTGTATGATGCGGAGATCATCTTTCATTTTATTCCACTCTTTTCACTCCAAAAACTTTTCTACACCGTATTCCCCTTATACAAGCAATATTATAGTTCCACTCACATTATACCCAGATGGAGACGGAAAGATTCGTAAGTTTACTTTCGCAACATCATCCTGGGTCCTTGTGATGCGATGGGGATGGCATATAACACAACACAACTTTAAGTCCTTCCAAAGTAGCCAAGTGATAGTTTACCCTAAAGGCATATAGAGACATAGAGAATATGAAGGAACGATATAAAATTGAGCGTTTGTATAGTTTATTTATGTTCCTAATGACTCCTGTTACATGGGGTCACGTTTTATTGTACAAGACTCAGAGATGTACCCTCTACTACTCATCATCATATGGAGATACAGATACTCATCATCACTACACCTCTTCTGCTGCACATATCCACAACCAACATCCATCTCTCTACTCTATACAATCTACATAATGCAACACACAACTGGCATATTCAATAGGAGCAACTTTCCTATCAATTTGATGTGCAAAATGCACAAGTCCTTATTTTCCTTTTTTCTGTACTCGTACTCCATATCCTCATCTATGCTCGACTTGACTTGGGTTCTCATATAACCAACCTACTCGAATATATTGCAATAGCAATGCGAATGAATGATGCTTTTCCTTGGAAAAGACCACAACGATGATGGCTTAACAACTTTGAAAAATGCCTGCAAAATGTAGGTTAGGCAAATAACAAGGATTTACACGGATATAGAGTGTGCAGAACAATATGCTATTGAGAAGAATATGAGAAATGAAAAATGGAAAAATGATGGAGTGAATGGAGGATGTCCTTTCGTATTGTTCGAGGGTGGTGGTTTTCACAAGTATCGGGGACTCCACTGTGGTGTATTATTGAATGTGTAATATTTGTTTTCGGAGTTGGTTAAGGTATTCCGATATTCTTCTTATATTGGTTTGTAGGTATTGGAGTATGTTATGGAGTATAACAATGATGACGATGATGTCTGAAGATGAACAATAACTACATTTGTTTGAATTTCAGGTGCGAAGTCCTTCAGTTTCAAAGGTTGACAAAAAATCGATACCCATTTTTTTTTTTTTACTTAAATCAATTTTAGAAACATTATTGAAAACCCCTTAAAGGAGGTTGGGGAGCGGGTCAAAATTCTGGCTCCAAAATTCTGCCAAAAATTAAAAAATTGTTTGGAAAATGTTAAAAATCGCGCGCTTTTTAACATTTTCCAACCCCTTTTTTAATTTTTGGCAGAATTTTGTAAAACAGAATTATGAAAAGCAGAATTTTGAAAAGCAGAATTTTTAAAAATAGAATTTTAAAAAGCAGAATTTTGACCCCAGCAGAATTTTTACCCCAAACCAGGAGATTGAGTTTCAGATTTGATGATGTTTTTCGGTTGATGTCTGCAACGACATTTCTTTTTAAGCCAACCAAGTTATTTTTTCAGGGCAGAAACGGTCAATCATGTCACGTTTTTGGAATATTTATCTTTATAAAAATTCTTTATTCTTGCTTTCTATCTCAAAAGCAACGTTTTTAAAAAAAAAAAACACCCTTTTCAGCATGATATTCTTATAGACACTTTGGATTCTTGTTTCCAATCTCAAAAGTAACATATTTACAGAATTTCAATAGAATACCACTATTATTATACTTAGTTCTTCCAATATAGACTAATTTTTTCTAAACCTAAAAAAAAAGCCTTTCACATGAACAAAATGGGATCGGGCCAAAATTCTGCTTTTCAAAATTCTGCTTTTTTAACGAAAATTCTGTTTTTCAAAATTCTGCTTTTCAAAATTCTGCCAGTATTATACTTAAACAAAAAAAGAAAGACTAAAGAAAAATACACCTCATTAATGTAATTCAACATTGGTACTTTCCTAAATTTTTTTGTTTAAGTGTCGCAAATATTTTTTAAAATGCATAGACTGACTTTCTTTCAAATTAATTCTGTAACTCATTGGAACCGATGTTGTTTGATACAAAATATTCCTTTTCTTATTCAAATTTTTGAATATTCATCTTTATTTGATAAATTAAAAAATTTTGAAATATTTTCGGAATGTTTGGCATGAAAAACCTTTTCTTAATATTTTCAAATTTATTCATTTCTAAAACAAAAATTAATATGCATTCAAGGAATGACATATTACTAAGGTAAGTAATCAAATAAGCAGATAATTTTTCAAGAAGATGATTTTAAAGAATTAAAAAGGGTTTGGAAAATGTCAAAAAGCGCGCGATTTTTAACATTTTCCAAATCCTTTTTTAATTCCTTGCAGAATTTAAAAAAACACAATTATGAAAAGCAGAATTTTGAAAAAAAAAGAATTTTGAAAAACAGAATTTTGAAAAGCAGAATTTTGAAAGCAGAATTTTGACCCCGGCAGAATTTTGACCCCAACCCGAACAAAATTAATAAAATCATTTTATTCATAATTCCCATTGTAAAGACAACATCTTAAATAAATTTCGTAAGGGTACCATTGATTTCAGATTATCGCGGATTTTCCTTATTTCAAAAAAAAAAACTCTTTCATCAAGTATTTTTATAGACTGCTTAGATTCTTGGTTTCCCTTATATGTATATAAATCATTTGTACCAATTTTCATTGAGTTAACATTTTTGTCCCAGTTTTTGAGGTACAAATTCCGAATTTCATCGTTTCTTAGAAAAAAAAAAAACACCCTTTTTATCAAGATAATTTTATAGACTCTGTAGTCTAATTCTAATAACAAGCAAAAATCTTTCACCAAGTTTAACAAAATAGCAACATTTATGGAAGCTGTTATGATAACATTCTCACACATAACTCAACCCCTAAAAAAAACACCCTTTCACCAAAAATATTTTTAAGAACTTTATGGATCCTTTGACTATGTGTGAATTATAAAAAATAAAAAGTAATAATATAAAAACACTCATTTTTATTAGATCAACCAGATTACTGGTGAGTGGTGGAATAAATACACTCGGTACCTACGCACTCTGTCGGTAAGACACATTTTGAGATAATTGGTTAATTGAAGTGTGACGCATCGTTACGGATTTCTAAGTTTCAGGTGCTTGGAATTTTGGGGTTTTCGAATTTTAAAATTTTATCGAACTGAAATTGAAAATTATTCTTAATCCTTTTTTTTTAATCTTAAATAAAAAGTAGAATGGGTAAGTTGAATTATTTTGTCTAAGAACATTTCTATTAATACATTATTCAAAGTAAAATCGTGGATTTTTTGTTATATATTTTTCACTCCAACAATATTTTTTAATTTGATCCACCCCAGTGAGTATAAATTAAAAACAAATCAAATTATTTAATAATCATATCAAACTCAACAAGCTAAAGTAGAAAATTTCCTTAACTACAGTAACATTCATTTACTGAATAGAATCCTTAAAAAGAAATAAAACTTCCACTTGAGTCCTCTATAAGATAAAACTTTTTTTTTTCTCCTGCACAACATCGCACGTGTTTCAAATTGAAAAAAATTAACAAAAAAAAAAGGCAAAAGAAGCTCTTTTCTAATAGATACTACTCTTGTACAGACATCCACACCTGTATTGTATCTTTACTTATTCTATAGATACTTTCCTATCCATTTTATAGATTTTTAATTGAGTTATAAAAGTAGTTATCGGTGTGTTGTTGTTATTGTATAGAAAGAGAGTGAAAAAGATAGACCAAGAACGAAGGAAGATGCGAGCAAGGGAAAAGTTTAAATTAAAAACAGTTTTTCTTTTGCTTTGCTGGCGATACGCGTGGGATTTTTAGCGATCCGTCTTTTTCTTGGTCGGCTTAAGTTTTTGAGAATTTTTCTTCTTCTTCCACTTTTTTTTTCTAGCTTAATAACACTAACAAAATACGAAGGAGAAGAACAATTTCTTACTTTAGCGGTGTCTTATCCTTTTGCCTCTTAGACAACAACAAAACTTAAAATAAAAAAAAAGTCCTAAAGTAAGTACGACGAGAGTACAGGTACTATAAGTTTTTGCATTGTTTTAAAAGTAAAATACAAAAAAAAAAAAAATTATCTAAAGAACAGAATCAAAATGTTGATAGGAAAGGTATAAAGGTAACTTAGCTATAGCAACCTTCGTGGAGAGGAATGCGACTTAAAGTTTTTTTTATTCCACGGAAAAGTTTGAGTTGATTTCTATACGATAAGAAAATGTAGGTGTAAGAAGATTGAATTTTAGTTTGTTTATTATTTTTTCTTTTTTTTTTGTAATGAAGAGAGTTATCAATTGGAGAGGGAAATTATAGAGTTTCACTATACAATTAGTGATTGTCAGAGTATAATTAATTATATATTTTATTACTATCTCCTGGAAAATGTGTTTTTTTTTATAGGTAATTGAGTTTTTTAATAGATACAAATTTTTTAAGAATAGATAAAAGTCTGATTTAATAACCTGATCTGTCACAAATCGACGCCAAATAAACAATAAATAAAGCACTTTCACCTCAGGAACTTTAAAATCACTTTAAAAAAATTACGATGGAAAAGTTTTCGAGATATGATTTTTCAAAGTTTTTCGTCGTTGTTTTTATCATAATACTTAATGCTATTGTTAAAAAAAACCGAAAACAGTAGATTTTTATCTGTATTAAGTTTGTTTTAGACCATTATGTTCAAAGATATAAAGCATCTTCTTTTCTCTTTTTACATACATAAAAAAACTCGTTTTTTTCTCTTATTTTTTAATAGTTTTTACTAAGTTTCTTAAAATATTTTAATTTTAAAATTTTTGAAACGAATACATATCGATAGGAAATTCAATTCTCTACAAAAAATTACTTAATACAAATTTTCGAATTCAGCTTGCTTTTCAAGTTATAGACAAAAACTCAAAAAGTAACAAATACAGTGGAAATTTTTAATAGTTATAAAAATGGTCTTTATAACTTATTCATAGATTTTGAAGAAAAGTATTTTGTTATCTTTGCCAGAGAGTGTATACTAACTGTACTACATATGTAAAATTTTAAAGTATGAGGATTCGAAAGATTTTGATTTTTTATTTGAATTGTTTATTTCAGAAACAGCATAAATACTAACTTTTCAGGAGCAACAACAAATTGTTTTTTATGTTAAAACTCCACAACACTTCAAATTTAGAGTCCGCCGAGATATAATCTAGCTAAAGACGCATTTAAAAACCTTAAAAATATAAACTTTTTTCAAGTCTTTTTTTAAGACTTTAAAGTCGCTGGACCTATGTCTTTTCTGAAATAAACCAATTTTTGTTGGTAAAACTTTTGTTTTCATCTAGCTATAGCTTTTGAAACCTGCTTATGATTTTAATGAATAAAATAGCAGTAGATAGAGTAAATATTTACCTCTTCATTGATATATAATTTTAAAGCTTGCGTGTCATGATGGCTGCCAAAATAATTTAAAACTGGTAAAATGTCATATATTCAACATTTAAAAAAGCTGAGCTGTCACCGTGAGAAATCTGGCTATAACTTTTGAACCCTGAGTTCAATTTTAATGAATTTAATAGATATAGATGTATAACAAAAGGGTGTGCGTGTCAATATTGCTGCCAAAATAATATAAAACTGGTAAAAAGTCATGTATTTAACAGTCAAAATTGTTGTACCCGGGTGAAATCTTTCCATATATTTTGAACCCTTTCCTTTCAATTTTCGTATTTTGGGGGGTCTGACATACTTAATTTTTTTCCAGAAGATGAATAACTATATATAATTGAGAAATTTATAAAAAAACAAAAATTTGGGAAAAATGGACTAATAGTGTTTCTGAAATAAACGATTCATTTTCAGTATGAATTTTTTTGAAAAAATTTTCTTTAAAAAATCGATTTTTTTTTTAAATGATTTGATACATTGTTCTTAAAAATCAGGAGTTTTCGAAAAAAGTTGTTCTAGTGTTTCTTACTTACTTACTACTTATACGTAAAAAAAAAACTTGAAAAATCATATCTCGAAAACCTATCCATAAATATTTTTTTAGATCAGATTTTCTTGTTTTCTGGGCTCAAATCTATACGAAAAGTATACAGGAACTTGGTGCCCAGAAAGTTTTTATTTGTTTGTAAACTAGTGTAATTAGTGCATGTAACTAAAATGAATTTTTTCACATTTGTTTTCATAGAAATAAGCCCACGTTGGGCGCCATATATCGATTTCTGAGTATTTTACCATCTACAATAAAAGAAGAAAAATAGAAAAACTACTGCAACCACTTAAAAAAGGATGTTGATGCTGTATTTCTTCTAACACATTAGCGTACACCTACCACACACACAATAAGTTGATTAAATTTCTTCGAAAATAACACCCAATGTGATGTTATTTTCACAAACAGTATTTCATTTGCAATAACATTTTAATTTTCTTTTCCTCTATGCTAATTAAAATAAATGATTTCCAGTTAAGATATTTCTAAGAAATAATTTCTATTTGCACGAATAACTTTATTTATAGTTGAGACTTTTTTTTTTTTCATATTTTTGCTGAACGATATCCTTGCGTCAAATTCTTTTGTTTTGAAAAAATAGGTATTTTCTAAGAAATTTGTATTCAAGAAATTTTATTAAAAAATTGAAAAGAAGGTGATAAGTTTCTTAAATGTCAGTGTAAAGTCAGTGGGATGAAATAACTCTGCCTCTATTATTCTTTTTTTCTTGCAAGACAGAAAGTTTGATGTACCTATGGCTTTGATAGCAGTAAAAGTTTTGATTTATTTTTAAAAATTATCTTTAAATTTACCTAATATGTGGGTGATCGAATCGAGAAACACATGAACAGATTCACATTCGTAGATATTCTTGTGAAAGACTTTTTTTTTAATGAAATAAACCCACGTTGGCCGCCATTTTTTAAAAGAATATGAGAATTTTATATCAGACCCACAATAATGGCGCCCAATGTGAGTTTATTTTTATACACCTACCTTCTTCTTCATCATCTTCTTTGTTAGCAATACACATTTTCCAATTAACTCGCACTAAATGATTTCCAAGAATTCATCATTTCTGTGACAATATTTTTTTGCTTTTCCTTAGAAATGTAGCTCCATTAAAAATTTTTCTTAATTTTTTTAAAAATTCATAATTTAATAAAGAAGAATAAATTTAAAAGTAAAAAAAAAATATGCTCATTGAAATCAAGGTAATTTCATTATTCCATCATCATCGTCATCAACATCGTCATCGTTGTAATGAGTGAAAGATGCTTTTTCAACTTTTCAGGAATCCACTTACTCTCAATTATATCTAAAGTGCCACAGGGATACGCGACAGTGACAAAAATGTATTTTAATATTCCTTATAAATATATGTAGAAGGGTGTGAGATAGAGAGGGTATAATTTTACCCCCTTACGCATTACCACCATCAAAATTTTAACATCAATTTCTATGGTATTGTGATATTGACGAGAAAGACAAGATGTGAACAAAATTCTTAATGAAGTTAAATCAATCTTCTGAAATTGTTTCTTGTTCTTGGTTTTTTTTTTTTTTTTTTTTTTTTTTTTTTGGAACAAAAAGGATTTTTCATTGGAATTTTATAATAATTACAAACTTTTTTATGATTTTTTTTTTTTTGTTTTGACAAAGGTACGTTATGGTAAATTAGGCTACAAGGATTAAATTAATCCTTTTTTCGTCAGTTCTGCGTAAATTTTTTAAAAAAGTTTAAAATACCTATTTTTTTTCTGAGGAATAAGTCATTATTAAAAATTACGAGTGAATAATGAAAACCATCAAAATAGACTTAATTCAATGGAAATGATGTTAGCAATTTTTAGAACAGATTGAAATCACTTCCCGGAAAGAAAAAAAAAAAAAAACTCTAGTAAACTAATAACGTTGACTACTCAGTACTCAATACAACGCCCATGAATATTTTTCGTTAGTTAAACTGAATTTCCTATTTTCGTGTTTGCTCTGTTAGCAATATTCCAAGAACCTAGCAAAAAACAGAATTTCAGGTATTTTTTACCTACATCTACAGTGAGAAGTAAAAAACTTATAACACTCTGCCTACAAAATTAATTTTGATGTACGCAATACGGGGAAATCAACAATAATGCAACTTAAATGCAATAATAAGAGACTGTTCAACGTAAAAGTAAAAATAGGTAATTTTATCAAATGAGTTCTTAGAAGTCTAAAATAGGAATGAACGAATAATAAAACCAATTTTTTTTTAAAGCTTTATTACTTGGTGTTTTAAGGTCCGACTTTAAAGGAAACGTCACACAGAAGAAATTATAATTTATTAACGCCACGCCAGAAAAATATTCAACGCCATGTTGAAAATTGATATCTTTCAAATTCTAAATTTGAATACAAACACAAATTTAACAAACAAAGTAGGATGGGCATTTTGGACGTTTGGCGGCCATCAATGAAGTTTGGTATTAAATGAAATAACTATCGCGAAATTATTGTTACTTGGTTACTTCCAAATATGCCTCTGCCTCTGATGGTACCAAAAAGTCAGGTAAAAAAATGTAGCTTCGATATAATCGCAAAGGAGAGAAATTAGACCGCCGGCAGCTGTTCAATCTTCCTGTCAAAAAATGCCTGTAACTTGGCCAATTTTGTGTGTTTCGATACGCAAAAGGTCTTAAAATATTCATTACAGTTAAGGGATTAGTTAAAAATATATAAAAACAAAATAAACAAAAACTACTTCCAGGGCTGAGTTACAGTGTTTTTTTTTTTGTTTTTTTTTTTGAAAATTTTAGAAATAGAAGTCCTAGAAAAATGTTTTATAGGTACCTTTTTGAAAACGTTGTTTAATGTAGACAAGCACCTCATTAAAAAATTTTGATTTAAGTCTATATCTAAAAAAATGGCCTCAAAAGTCAACACATATACCTATTTCAAATGATAAAAAACTTTAACCCATTGGCTTTTTGGGGCCAATTGCAGATTTTAATGTCTCTTCGAAATTCACCAAAATTTGTTTTATGAAAACTCTTTAGTCTTGCTTCCTATCCCAAAATCAATGTTTTTACCAAATTTCATTAGGGTTACCCATCATTTTTGTTTTCACTCAAAAAAACACCCTTTTAACCATGATATTTTTATAGACACTTTAGATTCTTGTTTTTTATCATAAAAGTAACATAATTACTAAATTTCAATAGGGTACCACTAATATTACTCTAGTATTATATACTTTTTCAAATATACCCATATTTTCTTTACTTCTAAAAAAAAACACCCTTTCACATAAAAAAAAAATGTATAGACTTACATTATTCGTAATTCCCATATGAAAGAGAACATATTTAATGAATTTTGTAAGGGTACCATTTATACCATTGATTTTATCGGAATTATCGCGGATTTTTGCCTATTTCCCAAAAATACACCCTTTAACCTAAAAAATTTGTATAAACTGTTCAGGTTCTTGGTTTCTGCTATAAATGAAACATTTTTACTAAATTTTATTGATGTAACAATTTTTTGTGGTACTAATTCCGAATTTCATCATTTCTTAAAAAAAAACACCCTTTCAATCAAGATAATTTTTTACACTTTATAGATTCTTAATTCTTATACCAACCAAAACATTTACACCAAGTTTTAAAAATTAATAAAATTTAAGTCAGCTGTTATGATACCTTGCTCACACACAACTTAACCCATCAAATAAACACCCTTTCACCAAAAATAATTTTAAGAACTTTATGAATCCTTTGTCCCTGCTTTATCTTAAACCTTAATCCCGAAGTTTATCAGTGTAGCATGTTTTTCACATGAGTTTTTCGGTTATATTTTACCTGTTGAAGTCAAAAAACAAACACCCTTGTTTTAATCGGCAATAACTTTTCTTAGAGCAATTGTATTGACTTTATTTTTATGTCATTAGATTCAAAATCAAAAAATACCTTGAGAACATGTGTCATATGATGATATTCGACAAACAATTTTTTTCAGTATATTTTTGAGCTTCACCTTGTCCGCGAAAAAACACCCTTCCACCCAACTTTTTTTTATAGACTTTTTTTGCACTTGGTTCTTATCCCAAAAGCAAACTTTTTGCCAAGCTTCATGAGTGTAACAATTTTTTTTGAAGTGAAAACTTCTTTAGTGATTTGAAACAAGATGAAACGAAAACGCGACACGACTTCAACTTGTTATAACTTTTTTGTTTTAATAGATAGATGAATTAAATTTTTACTGTAGATAGGTAATTAAGTAAATTATAATTTTACAAAATTTCAATTAATTTCATATTCAAAATTCGGAGATAACGGTAAAAAGATGTTCTTTTCCAACACACGTTATATCTTTTGATCTAGTGCACATACAAATTTGATTTAACTTTAGTACGCATGCTGATAACGGAACCTTTTATTTGATATATCACACATAACGGTACGTGCTCTACAAGTTACACAATCTTAAATTGAACAAAATTTAAAAATACCTCAAAACACCTGTAAAGATCTCTGTTGGCTATGACCAGCTACCAGTGTTGGAAGTACCGTAATCTCTGTCTGGAAATTCGACATGGTTGACTTTAAAAAATTCTAACTTCTCTTGTAGACATCTTTGAAATAAGATTTATGCATTATTATACAAGGTGAAACAATAAGCTTTCACATGGTATACATTTTTTTATAGGTTGTCAAACAAAAAAATTGATTTAATAGCATGAGAACATAAAAATAAATGTTTTTTTTTTTTTGCTTTTTGGATGAAATTTCATCGAGTTTAAAAAATTCTAGCTCTTTTTGTAGATGTCTCATACACCTGATCTAGGGTTGCCAGATATATTTTGACGAAACTAGTAATCGAGATGCAAAATCCCGGACTTTCCCGGACAAATAAGGACAAAAAAAAGAGTACAAAAGTAGGACAAAAAAAAATGCATTATTTTATAAAAAAAATAACCGAACAATCCTATTAAAATTTAACTAAAGGCTTAACTACATACACCACTTTTTGAAAAAGTACAAAAGTGAAAATACTTTTTTTCTGACTAGCGCAATTGTTTTGTGAAAAAGAGTATACAAAAATGCGTTTGAAAATTTTCACTTTTGCACTTTTTCACTTTTTGGCCAATGTAGTTAAGCCTTAAAAATTACATTTTTAACCCTTGTTCCCGTAGCATTTTTTTTCTTATTTTTTCCCAAATAAAAAAATAAATAAAAAACTCTGAGACAAAATTTGGCCTTCTCGGTATAGTATTATAATAAACATTTGAGCTATAATACTGCAAAAGTTGCACTGCAATTCCAGTTAAAAAAAATTTTAAAATAACATTGAAAACCAATTGCGCAAAATTTTAAACGATTTAGTTAAATGCAAATAAAATTTTTAGTAAGTTACTAAGTAAAGAAATGGTCTTTTTGACTTAGCAACTTACTTAAAAGGCTTTAGATTTTTTCCTTAATCGTTTAAAATTTTGCCATATTGTATATTTTTGAGTTTTGATTATATTGGAACAGAATACAAAACAGAATTGAGCAGATAATAAACCAAAATAAAAACGCCTCGCTTTTGATGAACTCGATTCGTTTTTTGAATAATAAGGGCCAATTTTTCAATAGTCAGATAAACCTCAGAGCTTATTCCTAGGAATAAAAGTTTTTTTTTTATATTGACATTTATTCTTATGATAGTCTAACTGACGATTGAAAAATTAGGGCTAAATGAATTAAGAGTAGCATACAAGTACTTAAAGGCTAGAAAAGAGTACAATCCCGGACAATTGATAGAAACTATCCCGGACGTCCCCCACACAGCCAAAAAAGAGTACATGTCCGGGAAAACCCGGACGGCTGGCAACCCTAACCTGATCGATATATATATTTTGAGCTAAGACAATAAGCTTACAGATGGTGTAAAAATTTGTATAGGTTGTTAGCGAAAAAAATGGATTTAATAGCGTGAGAAGATGAAAATACGTGTTTTTTCACTTTTTTTGATGGAAATTTGTAGAGTTCAAAAAATTCCAGCTCTTTTTGTAGATGTCTCATTGACATGATCGACATAAATGTATATAAGCTAAGACAATAAGCTTTCAGATGATATAAAATTTATTTAGGTTGTCGTATAAAAAACATGGATTTTAAGGTGATAGAATAAAAATAGGTAGTTTTTTTTCTATTTTTTGCAAGAAAAATGATTTTTTAAGATTTCACTTCTACCACGTGTGAATTGCACACATGATTTTTTTTTTTTTTTAATGACTATTTTACCTGTACACCTACCTACTCTGTGATAATTTTGAAATTTTCTTATTTTTTTATTCGTAATACTCTTTTTTAAGTGATATGATAGGTATAGAAAATGTCTTTATGGATTTAAAATAAGTTCTTAATTTTTTCTTTGATTTTCACCCCATTTGAGATTTAGTGTTACGCCTAATGAGCTTAACTAATCGTGTTCAAGCTCACACCCTTAATGCAAATCACGAAACCAAAAACCAAAAAAAAAAAAAAAATTTAGAGATTATATTTTATTTGCTTTTTCACTATTTCGAATTTTGTATAGATGGATTTATAATGTAACTGCCTGAGTGCCTATACATTATTTTTTCTCTCTCATTTTCTCTTTCTACCAAAACACAAAACGCAAACATTAACCGGCAAAAGGATACACAACTCACCTTTAACCTTATGACCTATAATCGGAAGCATGCAATACCTACTCCCGCTTGCTATTATAAGGAGGGTTTTTGTATTTTCTTTCCACTGGAATAGGCCACAAAGTATGGCTTCTCGGAAGGAATTTGTGGAGCTGTCATAAAAAGCAATGTCGAAAACGAAACACCTTTCAAAAACATCACCATCATTCATCGCCTCCTCCTCAACGCCCCCCCCCCCCCCCTCCGCGAGACCGCACTATTTACTATATTTTAATCCTTCTGAATGGTTGAGCGAGCTCCTTTCTATTTGGCTTTGGGTTTTGTGTATGATGATTTTCAATAGTACACAACTTACACCGTTAAGCATGAACGATAACACCACAAAGAATATGGGAGAAAGGCATCAGGTTTGTGCGATTGCAGAAAGGATATACAACAAGGATATGCACACCACAACACGATATAAGGAAGCCCATGCGTGACAAGGAGCAAAAGGGGATTCAAGTTTGAAAAATATCTACAAATTGCTAGACAGAGCTCAACGTTACACTATGAGGATTTGTATTTGGATAAAGTGAAAAGCAAAAAAAAAAAAATGAAACCCATGTTCAATGGTTTTTTTTTTTGTCTTTCATTTCAACTATCAAGGAACACTAGAGGATTGAACACAAACAAAAAAAAACTAGAGTTCAACGCAAAGTCGATCCCTAGTTTGGATTTTAGAAAAAAAAAAAAAAAATAAAAGGATTTCTGGGGAACATAGAGAACATATAGAAATCCTGGTGCAAAAGAATTTAAAATGCAGAGACACCATATCAACTTGATACTCTTTTACACACTTCTCATATTCAAGCAAGGGAATTTGGAAAAACATTCATTCTAGGATCAGGAGAAGGAGAAATGGGGTTTAGGGTGGTTTATTTGGATGTTGATGGTGTAGCTATAGTTCTTTGAACCCTTTTTGCTTTATCTCTTATTCGTGACAGTTTGATGGAACGATAAGATAGGGTGGCATTGAAACCTAATCTTGCTATTTAGGGAAGAGAGCTGGCCAGATAGGGTTTCGTTTCGATGTATACAAAATGATGACAAATGGGATTTAGATGGAAATTATTAAAGTTAATGATTCATAAAACATAAAGCTTTAAAATGAAAATGGGTGTAGTTTAAGTAAAGAAAAATTGTGTTATTTTTCAGAGGTGTAGTGTGAGTTTATTTGTTACTCATTTCTGTTTAAATAAAGTTGTAACCAAAAAACATTTTTACCTACGAATAGTCAAAAACATAATTTGTGATAGGGTATTTTTGCTATAGGTTGTCTATTATAAAAAGTCAAAAAAAAAAAGAAGTTAAATCAGAGCCTCATTTTCAAAATTTTTAAAACTATAAGGTACATTCTTTGCCGCCGGGTACAAAGGGGTTAAGTCATGAATGAAAATTTGCCAGAAAATGGGAAGTTGCGCTAATCGATGAATTTTTGAGCATTGATCCTCTTATTTTTATAGAAAAGAGTTGCTCTAAATTTATATTTTTGATACCAAATAAAAGAGAAAAAAGAGATTACTCTTATTTCATCGAAAACCGAAAAGGGCATTTTTGTGACTTAACCCCTTTGTACCCGGCGGCAAAGAATTAGATTATTATGGCATACCTAAGGACAAACTCAAATTACTTTAGTACGGTAAACAATTTTTATTCCAATCATTTTTTAATATTAAATTTCATAAAAACATAACATAAATCAAGTTCAAGTTAACTTTATTGAGGCAAATAATACTCAGTATAATTCAATTACAAAATTTAAGTTTTCTTTTTGGTCGACTTAAAGATATGTCTGACTATATAAACAATTAGTAAAATATTGGAAACATTATCAAAATTCATAGTTATTCATAACTTATATAAATATCTTAAATTTTTGGTCGCTTGCTCCCGGCGAACAATAACTTTTTTGCTCTATTTTGGAAAATATAACTTACAAACTAAAATTAAAACTAAAACTAAAATAAGACTAAAACTAAAGATATCCACCTTACATGAAAATATAGCTAACTGTACTTGTACAAAGGGAAATCGTAACAATAAGTAAAATTTTATGTTAGCATCTACTGAAAAAATTAATAAATTTACATATATTTCTAAAGTGTCATCCCCTATAGTTTAAGGGAGAAAATTTTTCATAAAACGGGACTTTGAAATCGCCATTTGTATCGGGTCTTAAAAGAGCGACAGACCCCTCATTAAGCATATTAAACGGTGAAAGATAATAATTGTCAACCAAGCTGTGATTAGCATTAGAGCCCATCAAGGATCTTACTTGTTGGTTTAAATGGAAACTTATTCGTTCCATCTTTTTTAAAAGAAGATCTATTTGATACCTCATTAAAGGTGTAACCTGGTTAGCATCATATATTGTTTTATTTGAAAACCATTTTTTATTTGGTTTTCTAAACAAACCACAGCAAAATCTCACTGTGGGTGATATGGTAAACCAAGTACCAAACCCATATGTCAGAATTGGACTTATGAGGGTTTTGTACATTAGAATTTTCGTTGATCCTAACACGAACTTTGAGTTGAATAGCGATTTTAATGACCCTGTAACCATTTTCGCCTTTTTAAGTACATTTCTTGCATGTTTATTGAGAAGAAATCTATTTTGGAATTGTATTCCAAGATACTTTGTTTCCAAACGTATTGGAATCGGGAAGTTATTTATTTGTAGGTTAAGAGATTTGCTCTCTTTAACCGCAAGATAATGTCCCTTCCCGCTGGCGTTTCTAAAGCATGTCAATCGACATTTACGTGTATTGATTTTATCTCCATTTTTTGAAATAATTTTCCACTAGAGGAAGTCTGCGCTTAATTTTGTTAAGGGCTAAAATTGGTTGAACGTCACTTGCCAAAATGATGGTGTCATCGGCGTAATGTAGTGAACCAGGTTCATCTGAAAAAGGGTCTGAGAGAGGAAAGTCTTGGAAATAAATATTGAACAGAAATGGCCCCAGTATCGATCCTTGCGGGACACCTGAACTCACAGGGAAAAAATCTGTGTGCTCAGATTTAATAAAAATTGATGTTGTTCTATTTGATAAGAAACTAAAAATAATTTTGGTAATCCAAAGCGGAAGGTTCAGCTGTATGAGTTTAAATATAAGACCTTGATGCCAGAGCGAATCAAACGCTTTTTCAAGGTCAATATCTAAGCATACAGTACAAGTTTTATTTCTAAGATTTTAAATAACCTTATCCTGAAATAATAGTAAAGCATGTTCAGTAGAGTTTCCTCTTTTGAAGCCAAACTGGTTGGTTGGAATGATATCCATATCTTCACAGAAGATATTTAAAGGTGTGGCTAATACCCTCTCAAATAATTTGCCTATATTAGATAGAAGCGAAAAAGGTCGAAAGTTATCAACTTCTCTTGTACCCTTTTTCTTGGCTATCGGCAAGATCTTACCTTGTTTCCAAATTTGAGGAAAGTAACCATTTATTAATACATTGATTAAATATCAATGATAAAACTATATCCAACGAATATGGGCATTTCTTTAAAATAAAATTCGAAATTTCATCTATACCTGAAGACTTTTTATTATTGAGCGAGGATCTGTAAATATTTACACTATTGGGTGAAGTAAACGGTGATATTGCTGGATCACTAGCAATGTTTATCGAGGAAAAGGTAATGAGTGTTTCAAAGTAACAATTCTCTTTGAACAGATTAACTGTTGATAAGACTTCATGATCAAAGATACGGTCATCCGGCTGTGAAGAGTAAAGAACCTTAAATGCAGTTATTTTAGACTGAATATCAGTCAACTCTTGCCCATTATGGAAAAGCATGTCCTTGGAAATGTCTGTACCAAAGAATTTAATGCCGGTAACTTTGTCGATTTTCCTGAAAGCTTGAAGGGAAGGTTTAATTTAGTCTAGATCTAAAACAATTGTTAAGATCAAGATTAACATTTACTTTTATAATTTTACTAATGCACTGAATTTTTGAATTAAGCTCTAAATATTCAGGATTAACTCTATTCAGGTACCGATGGTATAGTCTTTTAAGTTGTTTCAGCCAAATTTTTCGTAACTCAATCAGTTTTTTTGTTATATCTGAAATACACTTATACTTGTGATTATTCAAATTATGTATTTAAGAATGGCTTTCTATGCTTGAAAAAATTGTAGAATTTAAATCATCTATAAGACTATCGATTTCTAAGTTAGACATGTTTTTATCATTTGGCAAAACTAGAGACGATAATGAGACATGGAGATTAAGTCTGAAAGCATCCCAATTAGTATTTTTAAAGCTTCTGTATGTGGGCAAAGGCATTAATAAAGGAGAAAAGACATACAGAACTACTTCAAAAGCAATTCCAAAATGATCAGAAAAGGTTGCAAACGTTTTACAAATTGAAGCCAAATAAGAATTATTTACAGAACGCGCAGGATTAAGGGTTGACGAAATTATGAAAAAGTCTAAACAAGATCCGGATCTTGGAAAAGTCGTGTATCCGAAGGTATTAAATCGAGATTCAAATATGGACCATTGTTGAACCAATTGTTTACCAGAACTCCATTATTGTTATGGACACTATCACCCCAGGCGGTGTGACGAGAGTTAAAGTCTCCACCAATTATAGTTCCATCATAGTTATTGGTAAGTGCGTAAAGGTCATCTAGTTCTCTAACCAGAGCAGTCCCTGCGTCTGATGGGATATAAATAACATAAATAAATTACATATTTAAGAATAAAAATTCAAGCTTTTTAACAAAAAAAAAAAATAAATTAAATTACAAACAGCCTAAATAAAACCATATTGCCCTATGTACGGGTTATACGGTGCAGCGATATTATATTGGAACCCAGAACAGGTATTTTTTTTATTTTCTTTTTTGTTTGGTACAAAAATAATCGCACTGACCTGCGATCGTCACAGGGCTAGTGTTCGACGGGGACTAAAGTTTCTGCATTGGTTTTATTTAAATACGATTATTGGAGTATGGTAGTTGAGAGGTGTGCCATAATGCCCGGTGCGCCATAATGCCCCAAGTTACCCTTGTTCGAAATGACCAAAGACTTTTCAAAATTCTTTTAAAAATCGAATTATAATCACGTGATTCTTTTAATACTTATTTAACATTTTCTTGATGAAAGTGGGAAATAATTTCACATTCAGAAAGAAAAAATCAAACATTTTTTTGGAACTAGATTCGCAGCTATTTTGCAAAATAGGTCCTTTCTACTAAAGTGGATTTCGTTCCCTCAGTTGCAACTAAGTCCTCCAGTGGTTTTAGATCGTGGACTTAGTTTCCTGAGCCTTTAAAAAATTCTAAAATAAAAGTATTTAGATAGGTAAAAAGTTACACCAACGATTTTAATGTTGAGGGTACCTGGTACCCTCAACATTAAAATCGTTGGTGTAACTTTTTTTGTTACAAGAAAGATGCATATGTACAGAAATATTATGCTTATGTAAGTTTTCAGACAGGACAAAAAATCTATGAGTTAAAATGAATATCAGGGGTGAACGGTTGTTTTTTAACTGGAGCAAAAATGGGGTATTCCAAACTCTTGAGTAAAGGACCTCGCTTTCTGGTCCTCTCGTGCGGAATTCTACGTTTTAGGAATTAAGTCCTGGGTCTTACGTCTTGGACTTTATTTTTATGTTCTTACATTTAAGGGCTCTCAATAACAAGCATTTAAAATCTTTAAAAAAAGCAGAGGCTTTAATAACAGGCTAAAAGATGGTCTCAAAAATTCTAGACTCAAGGTGTTGCAACAGAGTGAAACCATTAATAGGAAATGGCCATTTTTTTAATAACTGTCCAACAATCAGAACTACCAAACAATTTATAAAGGCTGCTAGGTATTTATTCAAATTTCCTCCTAGTGTAGATTTATACTCAAAGCTTTAAATTTTTGATTCACTCCTTGGTCTTTGAATCAGAAATATTTTGCCTAGGTGCGAATTCCCAGTTTCATCTCTTATTCAATAACGATGAAGTAAACATCATCAGTGACGATACTCACGTCTCTTGACGTCACAAAGTCTTGATTAGAATTTTCAGAAAGCCCATGATGACGAGAAAGAATCGTTACCAATTGGCAATTAAAGATTTTAATAATTAATTTCAATAGCAATTAAGCTATTTTTACTTCCCTTGTTATGTTCATTTGGCTATTACAATTTCAAGAAAAACAATCCTCCCCTGAGATTTACCTTGTTTGTAATTTTATTTTCCTTGTAAGATGAGTATAAGAATTAATTTATTTTCCATCCTATTTACGTCATCATTAATGAAATAAAAATTCAACAACTCCATTTGATTCGCATTAAAATCAAATTTATCTTTTTATCATTGATTTATGTCTATGATTTATGTCATCAAAAATACCGTTAATGAACTAAGTTTTATGTCTCTCCCCCTCAAAAATAGTGGTTTGGGACAATGTAGATATAAATATTTATTTTTATGTTCTTCTTGTATAAATTAAAAAAAAAAAAAATAAAAATCCATTTTAAATAATTGAATTGAATTTAATGGCTCAACTCGTAAAATTACCAAAAAAAATAAAAAAAAAAAACAATATAAGAAACTTCCTGATGGGGACCCTTTTGTACATAAAAGTTTAAGTTAACAATAAAACCTGGGGTATCCCATTTAAAGTGGCACATTTGATTCTTACCCCCAACCCACAAAAAAGAAGAATAAAATAATGAGTCAAGGAATTATTATGTCTGTTATCACCGGTGAATAAATTAAACCTTAAGATGTTGTGTTTTTTTGTCTCATGACCTTTCTTTTTGTATTTTTTTTTTCTCTCCCCTTCTGGGCTAAAGAAAGGGAACCCCATAAAACAGTCCCATTATGTCACTTAAATTACATCTCCATTTAAAATCCAAACAAATCCAATGAAGTCCAAAACAGCAAGCATCAGCTGCCCTAATGTTTCAAGTATTAAAGATACAACTTTTTCCCTTAGCGTTACTGTAGCGTTACTGGTGTAGATAGTTGATGATGATGATGATTATTATCTAACATGGAACTTTTGTCTCTTTGGCGGGCAGCCATAGCTTGTCTCATTCTTCTTATTCATGTCGCACCAGAGAGTGTCCATTTTCTTCTATCTTTTTTTAAGGAAAAACAACCTCCCCCTGATAAACTAAGTGGGTAATCTGATTTTGCTATTCACAGAGAACCTAAATGTAGCCGAAGTTGGAGCCAGTAATTCTAAGAAAATAATACCCAGGAATGGTCTTATCATTTAAAATTAAAAGTAAACATTTCTTCTCCAACAACAACAACAACAACAAAAAATCTATGGTAAAACAAAGATACACCGACTCTATACTTTGGTCTCCCTCAATATCAGTCCCATGTTTTTCTCTCCAAAGGTAAGTGATTCATTACTCTTTTCCATTTACTTCTGTTAAGTTGAAAAATTTATTACCTTTCCCAACCACACCGACTGAACGCCTCTTGTGTCCCAAAGTTTACTTCTAAAAAACTTCAACCCCCCTGCATTTGGATTTTATTATACTACAATTTCTTTAGAAAATTTTCCAATGTTTAAAGGAGTAGTACACTTTTTTTTTGGGGGTAAAGTGACAAAGTAACGGGATAAATTGCTAGAAAACAAGTGAAAATAAAATAAAGATGAATCCAAATCTACAATGACAGGATAACAGTGAAGGAGACAGAGACAGACAGACTCTATGCGGGAGAAAATGGTAAAAAGATACAAATAATGATTATACCTTGTATTTTGAAAAAATTCAAAGACAGACGGTCAGTATATTGGTCTGGTCCATTATAAAATGTGAATTTGAAAACCAGGAGCGCATTTCCAAGAATATTACTTCAAGTCCTATAATGTAACTTAAAAAAAATATGGTAGATATGTTTAGACATTACAATGTTTTGTGAAAAATTATTTTACTATAGGTATGTACAAACATACATTGTTTTAAGATCATTTCACTGAAGGAAAATAGTGGTCGATAGTGTGCGTGAGGCCAACGTTGTTCTGAAATAAGTTGTTTTCTTGGATTTAAGGCTTTTAGTATAGTTTTCAGGTATTTTTCTTCCAATTTTCAAGAAGCTTAATATGAAGAGGATAATGTACATTAGGGTGTCCGTTATTTCCCAAAGTGATGTTTTCGGGGGAGACACCCTCTAGATCGAAAGTTTAGGGCTTAAATAAGGGGAATTTAGAAAAAAATATTTTTGGAGGCCAAAAAAAAAAATTAAATAAAAATATATTAAAATTAAGGTAAAAAATGAAAATTATAAATAAATAATATAAAATACTATACATTTTTTATTTGCAATTTTTTTTATGTCATTTTTTAGGTGGATTAATAATGTAAAACAAAATTCAATAAAAATATTATAAGCAAATCTCTTGTAGTTCGAGAAAAATAAATTTAAACAGCAAAAATTTCAAATAAAAAATTTAAAAAAATTAAAATTTTGATTTTTGAATGCAATAGTTGAAAATAATTAAAAACCAATAAAACTGCATCAAAAATTGTGTGGTAGGAGGTGTACTTTAAGAATAATAAAATAAAACGTAAAGGCAAAAACTACAAAAACAGCCAATAATTTCAAAAATCGAAATAAAATATAAACACATTTTTTAACGGGAAATTTCGATTCTGATCTTTTAAATTACATATATGTTTTCCAACCAGAATTACCCAACCTTTTAAAAATAGATGATTTAACTCGAGAGAAAAAAAATTGTATGTAAGAGTTAAAAATTTCCCATACAAATTTGAATGGGGAAAGTATGACCTTAGAGGCACGGGTTAATGACACCCAAAAACATTTTTTTTTACTAAATTCCCCTTATTTAGACCCTAAACTTTCGATCGAGGGGGTGTCTCCCGCGAAAACATCACTTTGGGAAATAACGGACACCCTAATGCACATATACATACATTTCCAAAACAATTATTAAAGGCACGGGTTAGCATTAGAGAATTGAAACTTGGGGATTTTTTTGTATATTCATGACAGAGTGCATTAAAATTGTTGTTGTAATTATCTGATGAAAAATTTCCTCAAATTTCGAGATCTGAAAAATAAGTTTCAGCACTCGCCCTCTGTGTCAGGTCACGAAAGAAATTTTTTCCATGATTTTTGTTTTTGTTTTTTAGTGTTATTTCGATGTCATTCAAAAATGGCTAAATTGTATTATAAAAGTTGTAGAGCATTTTTCTGACCTTTTGACCTTTATAACTCTTTTACATGGCGCGATATCAATGTTAATTTTTTCTTATTTGTTTATTATAACAACGCCGTACGTACTTAAGGAATGTAAAAAAAAATTCACCTGAATAGGAGTTTTTCCGCAAATTGAGATTTAAAATGCGTAAAATGATTGGTTTAGTATAGAAATTCCATGTTTCCAGAATATTTGTAAGAACCGTCCAAATGTATGATTTAAATTCCTCAAGATTCTTTTTTAATTAAATATGCACTTTGACTGCTTATTAATATTATCAATTAATGTCATTTAAATAAAATACAGGCCTAGGTCGCACAAACTTTGCTTAAAACGTTTAACCTTTTTATATTAAAATTTGGTATACAATACATACTTGTATAATGTATATGTATCTATTAAAAAAAAAAAAAAAAAATAATGTGTGCAATTCACACGTGGTAGAAGTGAAACCTTAAAAAAATCATTTTTCTTGCAAAAAAAAAATTTCTATCACCTTCAAATCCATGTTTTTTATATGACAACCTATATCATATCATCTGATCATCTATATTATATCATCTGAAAGCTTATTATCTTAGCTCAAAATATATGTATATGTCGATCAAGTCTATGAGACATCTACAAAAAGAGCTAGAATTTTTTAAACTCGATTAAATTTCATCAAAAAAAGCAAAAAAAAACATTTATTTTTGGGTTCTCATGCTATTAATTCAATTTTTTGTTTGACAACCTATAAATGATGTATAAATCTTATTTCAAAGATGTCTACAAGAGAAGTTACAATTTTTTAAAGTCAACCATGTCGAATTTCCAGACTGAGATTACGGTACTTCCTACACTGGTAGCTGGTCATCGCCAACAGATCTCCACAGGTGTTTTGAGGTATTTTTCAATTTTTTTAATTTAAGATTGTGTAGCTTGTAGAGCACGTACTGTTATGTGTGATATATCAAATAAAAGGTTATGTTATCAGCATGCGTATTAAAGTTAAATCAAATTTGTATGTGCACTAGATCAAAAGATATAATGTGTGTTGGAAAAGAACATCTTTTTACCTTTATCTCCGAATTAGAATATGAAATTAATTGAAATACAATTACAATTATAATTATAATATATATATATATATAAATACAATTATAATTTATTTAATTACCTATCTACAGTACAAATTTCATTCATCTATCTTTAAAAACAAAAAAGTTATAACAAGTTGAAGTCGTGTCGCGCTTTCGTTTCATCTTGTTTCAAATCACTACGATACTAAAGAAGTTTTCACTTCAAAATGTAAAATTCGTCTTCCAAAAAACAACATATAAAGTAAATTTGAGCTCCAAGATAAAAAAAAAGTAAGATCTCCTTAAGAAAAAGTCAAAATCGTTTGAGTCATTTTTTTAATTTTTTTTTTTTCAGAGTTATAGATAGATTTATGTTTTATTAATTTTCTCCAAGTGTACAATTCACATATATGTACTTTTAAAAAAATCCTTAATGCATCTCATCGAATGCAATATTTCAATAGTTGAGGAGGTGATTTCCAAAACCAGCTATCTGACCTGAAGGTAGTTTTGAGTAAAATGCCAAAAACCTTTACTTCGTAATACAGAAGATATAAATGTAGGTAGAGCAAAATAATCTTCTACAAATTTATTCTTTACGAAATTTTAATAAAATAGACCAGGGTCCATAACTTTTGAAACCAAAAAAAAATCATAGTAGAATGAAACCCATTGGAAAATTAGGTGAATATGATGAAAATTAAAGGAAAAATAAATTACGGGCGAGCCGAGTTCGGGAAGTGGGTGGGTTGAGTTTTTAATGGTAAAAAATGGTATATCTCGATTTCCGGCAAAACTACAAGTCCTATAGAAAAAAATTGTATGACAAAGTTGTAGGTAATAAAAAGATCTACAACTTTTGTATCAACAATTTTTTCACATAACCTCAAAATTTATGTGAAAAATTAAAAAAACCGAGTTTTTGGTTTCTTATTTTTATCTTTTTCAAAAACAAAAATTTTTCTACGAAATTTGGTGAAAACTTACCTTATTATATCCCAAATACACTGTAATTTATTTGATTTAAAATATTTATTTTTAACCTTTTTTTTTGACTTAATACCAAAAAAACACCCTAATTTTCAATCGAAAATTCACGTGTCAAAATATCAGCTTTTTTCAAAAAGTCGGTGGGCATTTCGTTTGTTAAAATGTCTATTTTTTGATGGTGTAAAAAAAAATTTACATTAGTATACTACAGAACATGTTTTAGTAAAATGCAAAAAATGAAAAAAGCTGGAATTCAAAAAATTTTTTTATCATTGTTTACAATTTTGGCCTATTTATTCAAATTTACACTTTAACTACTCAAAAAACGTAGGATTTCATGTAATATTGATTAATGTTACGGTTTTTGAGTAATTTAAGTGTAAATTTAATAAATAGTCTAAAATTTTAAATAATGATAAAAAAATTTTCGAATTCAAGCTTTATGCTTTTACCGAGAACATGTACTATGGTATACTAATGTAAATTTTTGTTTACGCTATTGGAAAGTAGAGATTTTAACGAACAAAATACTCACCGATTTTTGAAAAAAGCTGATATTTTGACACGTGAATTTTCGATTGAAAATTAGGGTGTTTTTTTGGTATTAAGTCAAAAAAAAGGTTTAAAATAAATATTTTAAATCAAATAAATTACAGTGTATTTGGGATATAATAAGGTAAGTTTTCACCAAATTTCGTAGAAAAATTTTTGTTTTTGAAAAAGATAAAAAGAAACCAAAAACTAGGTTTTTTGAATTTTTCACATAAATTTTGAGGTTATGTGAAAAAATTGTTGATACAAAAGTTGTAGATCTTTTTATTACCTACAACTTTGTCATACAATTTTTTTCTATAGGACTTGTAGTTTTGCCGGAAATCGAGATATACCATTTTTTACCATTAAAAACTCAACCCACCCACTTCCCGAACTCGGCTCGCCCGTAATTTATTTTTATTTTAATTTTCATCATATTCACCTAATTTTCCAATGGGTTTCATCCTACTATGATTTTTTTGTACTTTTTAATGTTTTTCAAGGCATCGGCACTGGTCTAAAATTAATGTTTTCAAAATAAATATATCTTAAGGGTTTATATTGAAAATTCCTTATTAAAAAGGTATATCTGCTTTTGGAAGTATAATTGAATTATTATGACTTCTTTTGGAAGTAAAAC
Organism: Episyrphus balteatus; assembly: GCF_945859705.1. NCBI lineage: Eukaryota > Metazoa > Arthropoda > Insecta > Diptera > Syrphidae > Episyrphus > Episyrphus balteatus. The sequence continues at coordinate 9,024,686 of NC_079134.1, read as the reverse complement.
TATTGAAAAAATCTTCTTTGGCTGATAAAATCACGATTTTTCTTCGCCATTTTCATTATCCAAATTTTTGAGAATAACTAAAAACACTGATTCTTAATATTATTTCCCAAAAACCCTTAAGTACACAAAATTTAATTAAACTTGTTAGACCGTTTAGGTAATATCACGGTGTACAGATGGACGGACCCAACTAATTGATGACGAAAACTACTTTTGTAACTCCTCCATCATCGTAATGTGGCATTTTATCATACGCCAAATTGATATTTTTTATACTGAAAAGGCCTTATTGGAAAGAACATTTTGGGAAAAATATTTGGTGTTCAATAGGCTGTTTGGAAATAAAGTCGATTTTTGACATTGAATTACTATCTCTGTGTGCTGTTTAGAAAATTATTTTTGATTGAATCAGACGCGCGTTGAAAAGATCTAAAAAATGACATGCATGCCTCATTTTCCGATTTTTTTTTTCCGATAGCTGGTTTTGGAAATCAACTCCTCAGTTGTTAACCAACACCCAAAACCAGACAAAAAAATTAATGCGTGATTTTCAAAAACTTGATTTTTCAAAAAAAAAAAAAAAAATACCAAAAAGTGTAATTTTTAAAATTTCGATTTTGCATATAATTCGTTAAAATTGTACAAGATATTTAATCGTCAGAAATTAAAAAAAGTCATATGGGAGGTACCGTTGATATTTATTTTTTTTTCATTAAAACATACATCTCGTCTTAAAATTATTACTTGCATTTTTTAATCAAAATCGTAGGAACCGTTTCTGAGAAAATTAAACTTTTACAAAATTGGTATGTTATTTTTGGTCCAAAAAAATTTATTCCAAAAATCCCTCTGTTCTGTACAGTGTTCAAAAATTGCTATATACCAAGTTTGAAGTATAGATCGGCCCATCCGTTTAGGATATAGCTCCTTATGCAGACCTGCAGACATCCTGACATTCAAACAGACTGACAGACAATCGAACTATTTGATTGTTGTCTCAACTTTTTTTTACGAATGCATAATTTTATAAAAAGTATGTACCTACCTTACCTATGTGTATCGCAACAAAAACTGTTGTATGGTGTATGAGTGCATTTTATACAAAAATTGAAAAAAATATAGCTATTTTGGTGCAGTTTTTTTTAGATAGGCAATGGCCAGATCTTAGACTTACATAAAAGTATCTTGTAAAGGTATGTATAATTGAATTGAACGGGTTCGAAGTTGAAACGTTCAAACCAAACGCTGAAAGGGTTATAATTTCACATGGGTCGAATCTATTCATCTTTACCCCTTTAATTTTCCAATTTAACAATAGTCCATACCTATTAAAACTTCTAATGAATTGTTTGTTCAACTCCAAATTAGATTCTTTCACTCACCCTCAGGCTCCAAAATTACCAAATGCAACCCTGTTTCCCATTTAAAATGTTCTTCCCCTAAGCAGGATGCGTATATGGCTGATGGCTCATGGATAAATTAATTAAACTGAAATGAAGACTAGGTCAGTGCTGTTGTTGTCATGCTTTTGAATGACCAGAGGGTTTCTTCTATTTTTTTTTTTTATTTGCGTTTATTTTTATTCTTCTTGTGAATCTTTTTTTGAGTTCAGGACACAATACAAAAGTGGGTTAGGCTAAACAATCCCAACCCAAAACCCCATTCTCAAATACACTCGCTAAAAAATGGCTACGAGAACATAAATGCCATTTTTTTTTTTGTATTTATTTTCCTGTTGCTGCTGCTGCGTTTGTCACTTCTCTCTCCTTTACGACAGGAAAAGGAGACAATTAGATTTTGGTAGAAATATACAAAACTGAACAAAAAAAAAAAAAGTTGGAAGCAATGTCAAAGCAAGGGTTAGAGGTTGAAGTCTTAGATTCTATACATTTTTTTCTTCTCTTTCTTTGGTTAAAAAAAAAAAAAAAATGAACACAAGGTTTCAAATGATAGACATTCTGAACTTAACAATGAGTCGTGTTTTTAGGAACAAGTGACAGCTCTGTTGTTCTTATCTTGGCCAATGTGACAGAAACAGAACAATTCGCGTTTTGTATAAGAAAAAAAAAAAAAAATATAAATAAAAACACACGACAAAAACAGAACACAGAGTGGACAAATTGTTTTGCTAATTAATTATGAGAGTTCTTGAAGTCGACGGGTTGATTATTTTGAAATAAGAAAAAAAAGGGAAACATTTTTCTTTGCTTTTTGTTTTGTGGTTTTGTTATCATGGAATGGAATTGTGTGATGTGAGAAATTTGTTATTTTCTGTAAAATGATAATTGTGTCAGGTATTTTTGTGTGTTTTTTTTTTTTGTCTTTGTCAGACTTCAGTTACAAGAAATTTTTTAAACCCAAAAGTTGGGTTACAAATTGCAATAGAATTTTAGAATTTGTTTTTATAGAGGTTTTATTTTTGGACATGTCCTAGACAAGTAAGGGAAGGATGTTGAATGGTACAAATATTTCTCAATTTATTTTTATTTCTTTACTTCTTTTATAAAGCAGTAAACTGTAGTTTCGTCAACAAAAACACCTATCAAATATTACTCTTAAGGGAGGAAATCGCATAGGTACAAATTATTCTTACTTAATTAGCTTACTCAAAATTAATTAAACCGCTAAAAAAATAAAGGTGATGAATTCTATCAGTCCTTTTTTATCGCTCTATAGAATTTTGGAACAACCTCAAGGTGAAATAATTGGGGAGAAGGGGGTACATTTGACATTTAGTTTTTAAAGGTCTGTATTTTCGAAAATTGTTAACTGTTTCCAATGTTTTGTTTTGTATTTGATTTATTGACTATTCAAGATTATACTAACAGTAATTTTTTTTTGTTTTGCAACATTTCAACATTTAAAAAAAAATGTTTTCTAAAAAAAAGTCATTTTGTCAAAAGTGCCCCGGGACCGGGGCTAATAAAAGTTAAGACAGCGAAATTTCACAAAATTTCTTTAGGTAAATCAAATTAAGCTTCTTTCTTCATCTAAAACTTTGGTTTATTAATGGCACGATCATACCGAAAAACGCAAAGTCTAATGTGCCCCGTTGTCAAATGTACCCCCGCTTACCCTAAACGAGTGCCACTTAAAATTTAGAACCATCAGATATCCATATTTAAGATGTCTGTTATGCAATATGTAACACGGTCGGATAACAAGTGAAAAACAGGTGGTTTAGGTCTTATGACAAAGGAATCACTGGTTAAAAACATAACTAATGTTTTTTTACACATTTTCTTTCTGCAAGCCGCTCTTTAGTTGCCTTAAATACATCGTAACTGATGTTCGCCAACAACTTCAAATTTAAAGCCTTGACAACTTCACAACACTGTAAGGCCTTTTGCCATAGAGACTGGGCTTGATTGAACTGCATATATAACTAAAGATCAGTTGCCTTTACCACCACAGAAAAACTTTTGCACTATAGATTTAGACAATCATATAAAATTTTAGCTTCCAATAAATCTCAAAGGAACAGTAAAATAACTTCTGTAAGAAGAGAATCTGAAATGTTAATTGGGTAAGAATTTCAAAATTGAATCGTTTTAATTTTTTCCAAAAAATAAAGGTGTCAAAATAGAACATAAATTTTGGAGTTATTACCTTTCATCTAGTGTCATTAGCTTAAAAGCTAGATCTATTTTTCTGAATCTCTCTCATATTTACACAAAAAGTTATAAACTAAAAACGGTCAACAACGATTATTCAAAATTTAAAATTTCTTTCATAACCCCTTGTAACCCAAGATCGCAAATTTTTAATTTAACAATGTAAATCGACTTGCCTTTAACTATGATAAAACACGTATTTCTTAAAAATTCAATATCTTCATTATTTACATACCTAGGTACTAATAGTTATTTCGAAATTAACGGAGTATACAAAAATAAGTTTAAATAATTTATTTTTGTATATGAATATGAATGCAAAAAATTCAAACAAAAAACTGTATAATATTTATTTTTCAGCACTTTCCTAAAATCCACTATTCCACTTTTTGTGAAAAATGAGTTAGAAACGTAGTTTATCTCAATTTTTCAACCTCTTTCTTTGAGTGTGGTTGAGCACTTTCAAAGTCAACTTGTTCCAGAGTTTTACTTTATAGAAATATTACAGTTTGAATCAAAACGAATGTATTCCACATTCTTTGAGAATCAAAACAACTCTATTCCTCATATAAAGCAAAATAATTATATTGCTATGTTTCAAAACTAAACTATTCCTATGCATGACTTTCAAAACAACTCTATTCCAAAATTAATTATTAAATATTTTAGGAACGCGTTGGGTGACAAAGGAAAGCACAGTCAGTACATGTACATGTTTAATTCGATTCACAAGTTGTTTTTTTTTTAATAAAGCGGTACAAAGTGTTTAGGAACTTTTTTTTTTTTCACCGTATCAAGATTATTTCTACTAGTTTTAGAAGAATGTCAGCCTAAGCTTCTTGAAAGACCAAAAATAAGCTAAAGTTAATCACTTGAGGTGATGGAGAAGACGATGACTAGCAGGGGCGTACACTCCCTTGGGGCAAGCGGGGCGGCGCCCCAAGGGAGTCAATACATTAGGGGCCCCAAAAAAGCAAACAACTTCAGGCCAAGCCCCCAAAAGCATTTACTTCAGGGCGCCAAAAAAATTAAATTAAAAAAAAAATTGTTTTTTAAATTAAATTACATTTGTTGATGGATTACTAAATATTACTTTAGGAGCCCCCAAAAATATGACTTCGGGGCTCCAAAAATATTATATAAAGGGTCCCAAAAATTATTTTTCAGGAACCACGTTAGTTGAGAGGCAAACAAATATTAATTTGGGGGCCCCAAAATCTATTACTAAGGAGCCCAAAAATATTTATCAAATTTTCTGATGGCATGACAAATATTATTTGAGGATTATCAAAAGCTATTACTTCAGTGGTTCAAAACAATCAAATGGTATATTAAATATCAATTCAGGGGCCCCAACATAAATACATCAGGGCCCAAAATAAAAACATTACGTTATTGGTGGCATTCCGAATATTACTTCAGAACAGAGGTCCCAATACCATTTAATTCTTGGCTCCAAAAAAATTATATTATATTTTAGGGGCCTCTAAGCACTTAATTTTGAGGTCCCACAAATAATTTTTCAGGGCCCCAAAATAAAAAAAATTATGTCTGATGATGGAAAATCAAATATATGTATGTATTTATTACTTCAGAACAGAGGCCCCAAGAACTATCAATTCTAAGCTTCAAAAATTTTTTGTTTTGGGGGTCTCTAAATATTTAATTTTGGGGGCCCCTAGTACAAGTATTTTCTACTTTTATGATAGACATTTTAAGTAAGTATAGCAAAGTGAATTACGAACATATTAAAACATTAAAATAAACCTAAAAATAAATAAGCCATAAAAAAAAATGTATGGCGTATACGTAATTTATTTTTGTATCTAAGGGGCCCCCAAATATCAAAGGGGTCCCAAAATTTAGTCTTGCCCCGGGGCCCCGGCGAATCAACGTACGCTACTGATGACTAGCACTGAACATATTGAAAAATTGATTTCACCAAAGATTCGGTCTTTTCTATCAATCGTTCTTTCGTTCATTTAATCAAAAACATTTCTTTTTCACTCATTTCGTTCTGACAAATGAGAGAAGAAACAAGAAATCGGAGAAACTTATGGAATCGAAACAAAAATAGTGAATGCGTTTCCTAGTACGACAAAATAAAACAAGTCTGGAATGGAATTGCATTGGCTTGAAAGAGAAAATTTTCAAAAATAGTTTTAGATCGATTTTCCGAGTAGAAACTTTACAACAATGAAGCAGAAAACTTAGAATTTGGTTAAGAAAAAAAAAAAATTTTATAAATTCTTTTTTACAAACCAATTGCGATAGCGAGAGAAAAAATATATTTACCTACTTTTGTATTTTTTAATATTGCTATACTTCCTTAAATTTATTGGTTTAGGGGCTATTGGGTCTATAATGGGTGGAATTTTTTTTTTTTTTTTTTTTTGAGAGAGAAACATCAATCTAAGCTACATTTTGAGCCTTTCTTGAATTATAAGCGTTTGAAGGTGAAGCCATATTGAATTTTTTTAAATCAAACGTAAAAACTTTTTTTTACTTATTTTTCTAATTTTTGACAAAACTTTGGTAATATTATGTTTATATTCGTTCAATAATCTTAAACCAATTCTTTAGAAAATTTTGTCTGAAAAGTGCATCGCGTATATCATGAAATATAACATTTCAATGCAACCATATAAAACAATTTTTCGTTTATTTTTCTCTATGAGAGCTTTTTTAAAATCTAATTTTCTCCGCTTTTTTTTTTTGAAAATATATTTTTGGAAAATTTTAATGGTAAATTTGATTATTAGCAAGGCTCTATGTCTTCGCCAAGTTCAAAACGTAGCAATAGATAACATCAAAAATAAAAAGAAAACAAGGTGTTCGATAGAAAATCCCAATCCAATCCGATTCAATTCAAACTCTGAACGTCTGAACTTGCTCATATAAACTTGTATCAGTTGTATGCATGGAATCGGAATGATGATTGAGAAGGAATAGAATGAACGAAATCCGACTTCTGAGAGATTTTTTAAGATGATTTTTGATTGTGAACGATTTGAATGAACTAAACGTACTTTTCCACTTCGTACTTTCTTATTTTATGAACGAGATTGATATTAGGATTGATAGATTTGGTCTATAGTGATTGCAATCACTCAGAATTTTCGGTGAACGTGTCAAAAAGACCGAATCAATCACGACTGAAACAGCTCTAGAAGAAACCAGTCAAAGCTTTACTAGAAAGCGTGATGATGAAAGTGGTGGAAGATAAACGGTGTCGTCTACAGTTCTATTGAAGATGAACTACTTAGTGAACACAGTTTAGGGGTAATTTAGAGCCTAGGCCCAAACCAAACTATTCCATTGCGTCAACTTCAAAATCAATTGAAATTTTTAAAAACAGCTTAGTATGGCACATAAAGTAGAACTTACGTAACGCATCCTCAAAGGTACTTTTTCGAAACACCAAGTTTATCGAAACTAAATATTATTTCCCATATTTTTATGATAATTGTAAATTTATTTGAATATTATATTAAAATTCTCGTATACTCAAATAATTTACTTAAAAATGAACCATAATAATTTTAAAGAGCACCGCATTAGGCCCAAGATCAAAAGTCACAAAAAAAAAAAAGAAAGACGAAAAAAAAAAATTTCCTTCAATTTAATAACAGGTATACTCTCCTCATCTCTTATAGCTATTTCATGGTTCCGTTCATATAAAGTCGCCGTATATCTGATTTGGGTTGGCTGCTTGACATGGCGCTTATGTCAACCTAACAGAATTTGCACATGCCCCAGACAATTAACAAAAGAGACTTGTGTAGGCTCTGTGGTGGCCAAAAGGCAGCCACAATCACGACAAGGTAGTAACAGGATTGACATTTCATTTTGCAGGACGTGACGCAGTACGAAAAACGTTCCATTTTCGTTTTATACTCGTCTCGTTTTTTTTGTTATTTCCTTTTTTTTTTGTATGAGTCCCTCGGTTTTGTGTGTTCAAAGTCCACGGAGACAAAACCTGGAAACACCACTCATCTCTTCCCTATATACCCTTTTTGTACGCTCTCTGATGCCAAGCCAACAACCATGGATGCCACTCGGCCAAAATTGGCTCATCATCTTCATCATCATTTCTGGCTCACAGTAGGAGATGGAGCATGTACCACCCCATCACAACCAACAACCACGACACCCATCAGAAGCCAGGGTACAATATAGTAGTAGTTTGGAGCTGTAGCCAGAACCGGAGCCGGTAGTCACAAGTCAGTGATTGGGATTGAGGTTAGGCGAAAAGGGTCAGAGGTGGAGGTCTTTCTTCGTTCTAGATTCTTGTTGGGAGTCCTTCATTAAAAATTCTTCATGCAAATTGTTGACGTTGAATGCGGAATGAAGCTGGGGCAAGTTTCTGCTTGATGTTTTCTGACTGATGGCTACTGCGTGAGTTTTGTGCTTTTCTTCTCCTCGCTCCGTCATTTTTTTTTTTTTTAGTTCGTTCTGTGGTTTGTTACTGCGTTAAAGGTTGTCGACATCTTTCCACCTTTATTTAGCCTATTTTTAAAGGGACTTTTACTTTACTAAGGTACTACTTTTGTCAAAGTTGAAAATGGTAAAAGGGGAGTGAAAAAGAGGGAGAATAAAATGAAAGCTTAAATGTTTCGTATAGTAGTACTCAGTGTGCTGTGGTAGTTCAAAGGATTTTTGAAGTGGCTGGGTATTTACTTGGTATTTTGGAGAGAAAATTGAAGAAAAGCTACCTGAATGTGATTGGATGGTGGTAAAGTAAAAGGTTTAATTGGAGTCAAAGATTTTTTTGAATTTGATTGAATTATTTGCTAAGGAATTTTGACACAAAATTCTTTATGAAAAGGACATAAAATGTTTCGTTTTCAAACAGGAATTTCCAAGGACTTTTTTTTAATTGATATAGTAATGGGGAAACCTCATTTTCCTACTACTTTTTCAGTAACGGGTACAATGGTTGGCACCCCTAAGCATTTTTTCACTTTGAATTGCGAATTACTCTCGCATTTAAAGAGTTAGGAATATGTTTTATATGTCAAATTAAAGTTTAAAGAATTGCTGACCTGAATGGTATTAAAAAAAAAAAATGTTAAAAAAACAAAGACTATTTATTTTTAAAATATAAAAATAGGAAAAGCTACCCAAAAGGTACAATCATTGGCACCCAGGTACAATTATTGGCACCCTCAAAATTTAAAGAAATACAAGTGTTTTTCATGATAGTTTTTATCAAAGTTTAGTAAAAAACAGTTTAATATAACAAAAAAATCTTCATTTAACGTACATAATTTAAAAAAAAAAAGGAAATAAAATGTACGACTGGGTCATATGTACTGGCTCTTACATTTCAAATTACATACCTTTATCTTAGATAATTTTTTAAAGTTAAATATTTTTTTAAGTTTAAATTTAACTAAAAATAATGACATTTTAGCAAAAAAGAGAAACGTCATATTTCTGCTGTACAATTATTTTGAGAAAAACTAAACACGCTTTTTTGCTAGAATTTTTTTAGAACATTGCGTTCGTCAAATTTAATAGAAATCGTTGGAGCCGTTTTCGAGAAAATTGCAATATCTCGAAAACTTTATATAGGAGATATCCGTTAAGAACGAGATATTAAAATAAAATAAAAACGGGTCTTGGAAATCACGTACAAATCGTCTGTAACGAGTTTTTGTCAAATCTATCAATCCTTTTGAGCTCTTTTTTTTTGTGAAGGTATAATTATTGGCAGTGCCAACGATTGATGTCCCAGAGCACGCATTATTGGCACCCCCCTGCCAACAATAAAACTACTACTTTATATTTGACCAATTATTGACACCCCTTTTTAATTAATTTAAACATATTTTTTATATTAAAAAACAATTAAAAACATTTAATTTATTATATTTTTAAACTAAAAATAATAAATCTTCATTCAAAAACTCAAAAAATAATCAAGCACGGACAGTTACCAAATTCAGTGTCCTTAGCGGGAACACTGTATTTTTTGCACTTTTTTCATGAACTTAGAACGGCTTTATTTTTTTACTAATTAAAAGAAACTGAGAATGAAATAGACCTAGAATTGTAGAGAATTAATACAGTTTATGAAAAAAACATAATTTTTGTTCCTGGGCATAGTAGTTTTTGTGAAATGCATGAAAGGTGTGCCAATTTGGTACAAAAATCGGGGGTGCCCACCATTGTCTCAAGTAGCACAAAAGTCTAAAATACACCAAAATATTTGGTGTATTTTTTGCACTTTCGTGATATGCATTTTGAATATAAAAAATACACCATTTTCTCGTATATAATAAACTCCGGTGGTTAAAAAAATATACCGATTTTGGTGTATAAAAGGCGCTAATGGTATATTAAATGATCTCGTTTTTGGTGAAAATTATCCCTTTGAAATTGAAAAATACACAATAAATTTATGGATAAAATACACAATTTAAATTATTCTGATTTAAAATTTGAACCAAAGTTTATTTTTTACCTCAAACAGTTTGATGAATTCTAATTCACACCATTTCTTATTCTTATTTATTCACTTTCATAATATTGCCATAAGAAACTAATGGTTAAATATGAATTTGTTTGCCTAATTTAAAAACGAAACACATTCTGTCTACTAATTTTAGATACTACCCCCTCTAAAAATCAAGCGCCTCAAAAATGTCACTGAATTAATGATTTTTTTGTTCGATTTTAAAAATCAGTTTTTTCAAAAATTATAATTTTGTTGTTGTTTTTACATTTTTTTAGAAGAGTTCTTTTATAATATAATATACCGAATGGAAAAAACAAGAATACGGGATAATTAGGTCAATAAATATACTATTATAGTAAAAAAATTAATTGCTGTCTTCTTTTTTTAAATGGCGGCCATTGAAAAATATGGCGTCTCCCATTTATGCATTCTGGTGAATTTTATGTCCACAGGGTGTGCTTCCTACACCAAAGAGAGTGTACAAAATATACCGTTTTGGTTGATTTCAGAATCGAATAATTTTATGCACCATTAATGGTATATTATAAAAACAACTGAATATCGGTGTATTTTTTGCACAGAATCTTAAAAAAATGTTGAAATTTTTCACAGAAAAGACAGTGGTATAATTTTTATACCACTAATTTTGAGAAATACACCATATTTTTTCAATTTTCTCAATTTTACACCAAAATTAATGAATTTACACCAATTTATACACCAGTGTGCTACTTGAGGTACCCCTTACGCTATTTAGAAAATTAAGTGAATACACTTACCTTTTACCTATACACGTACCTATTCTTAGCTGTTCTTTTTATAATCTAATGCAATCAAATAGGTTGAAGATTTCACTGGTGTTATCTGTTATGAAATCAGAATCCCATGAAGTAAATTTCTTGTAAAAAGTCGTTCTTCATTTTTTTCACCAATTTGCAAAAAATTACAATTTACAAGTACTTTTTCACAAAAATTGTAAAATAACACTGTGTGAAAAAAATAATTGAAAAATATACGCGGGCGAAGACCTATCACGTTTTGTAGAGCTATAGTTGCACTGATTACGGTATGGCACTTAAAAACTCTGTAACACCCCAAAAATCTAGAGTTCGGGGCGAAAAACTGTTTTTTGGACCTTCGCCCTTAGAAAAAAATCTACCTTCGTCCAATTTGTATATCCATTTTATATTTCCTTACAGTTTTGGATAGAAGACATTTAGACCTTTTCAAAAATGTATACCTAAAACCTAAGCTGACAAAGTTCAAAAGTTCCAATTTTTTCTAAAATGGGTAAAAATTTGACAAAGCTACACTGAACCAAATCCTTACGTAAATACCTACAACGAAAAAATTCGTTGAGCCAACCAAAATTTAATTAATTTGCAGGCGGTGAAAAATTTAACTGGCTCAACGAAATGGCTTTCATACGTTAGTGAAGAATTTCATCAATTAACGAAAACTGTCGTATTTTAATGAAATTATTTCATAAAAATTTTTGATCGAAAATTAATGAATTTTTACATCACTTTACGAAACTTTTTCATCAATTAACGTAAAATTTAATTAAACATGGTGAAATTTTTCGTTGGTCAATGTATTTTTTCATTAATTTATGCAAGGAACTTTCGTAAGCTAACGAATTTTTTCGTAAGTCTTATGAATATTTTAATTAAATTACGAAAAAATATTCGTTAGCTAACGAAACTTTTCGTTGTATTAATTATTCTTTTAGTAGATAATAGCTACTTACTTTATTTTCGTAAGCCTACGAATTTTTTCGTAAGCCAACGAAATTTTTCGTCCATTTTTCTTCCCTAAAATTTGGAATAAAAACCTGAAATTCAAAAAAAGTGGAGCGGAGCAAAAATTTTTTTCTAATTAAAAACAAAAACATTTGTTATTTTGAACTTGAATTTTTGGATTTTTAATCATAAAATAAAAAAATTAAATTAAATACCTACACAGAAAAATTTTAATAATACATTAAATCTTCTTCTTCAAAGAATTCCTTTATTGTTCTTCGGGTCGGGATTAAGTACCCATTAGGTACATTAGGATGACGTCTTTGGAATCTGAATGGAAACAGAAATAGAAAAACAAAACCAAAAATTTAGAACATTTAAAATAACAAATATATTTTTTTATATGTATAATTATATAGGAGTCATTGAAATCGAATTTTACTTACTTTCCTATATTTCATTTGTCATCAACTCTTCCAAGACTTAAATTTGGAGATTTTGGTAATGATGACGATATATTGCTCGTGGTGGGACTTTCAAAAGATCTTGAAGAATGTCTGTTTTTGAAAATCAATGTTATCTCCGTTGGAGATAGTGTTGAAGTATCTACAGGTGAAGGTGTTTCTTTTCCATAATTTTGTGAACGTCGACACACCTTTTGTTCTCTTTGAAAAGATGAAACATAATTAAAATTATTGCGAGCTAGTTTATAATATAACAATATTGTAAATAATTATTTATCTTACCTTTACTACTTTTTGAAGTTATACTTCTTATGGGACGGTGGGTATGAAAATTTGTTTTTTGACAAGAATGTCAAAGGGATTATGACGCGAGCCATCTCCGAGACAATTGGGCAGCAGAGCTGTCGTTTCACCTTTAGAGTTGGTAGTACTTTAGTATTTAAAAATGCAATACGGTAAAAAAACACACACAACACTTGTCAGTTGCATGTTTCATGTCGCAAGTTGCATGTGGCATGTGGCAAGTACCATGTGTCATGAAGCATGGTGCAAGTGCATGTGGCATGTGGCAATAGGGCGGAGTGAAACTGCACTTTTTTTTTTTTTTTTTTTTTTCTTCTTCTACATACCAGGGACGGGTGCCATTAGTCATCGAAAAAGAGCGTACCAAATCTCAACCCGATCAAAAAATATCTTGAGGGTTCACAACACCCTTGAAAATTTACATGCTTTTTGGAAGAAATGTACTGGGAGCAATTTCCAAAAGAGACGGAGCAATGTGCAAAGAAGTTAGAGCGTGTTGGTTCGGTCGAGACAAGAAATAAATTGTATGGGAGGGGGGTCTATTCCCCTTCGTTTAGCGGGGAGGGGCAATTAAAAAAAAAAATTATTTAATTTGAAACAAAAAAATATTAAAAATCAACGATTACACTTACAATAACGTGCTATGCCTTTTTGTAAAGCCAAAAACCTCGTCTTTTACAAAAAAATTTAATATGGCCATTTTTTGGCACAGTTTTTGAAAAATTAATTTTCGAAATCGAACTTTTGAAAAATAAAAATTTCAAACTAACTTTTTTCAAAAGTTTATGTAATTAAGTACTACTTAAGTTTTTAAAATTCGATGCTCTTATTTGTTTTTAAAGAAAAACAGAAAACCGCATCCAAAAACATCTTGTCATTCTCGAGAAATTAACAAAAAACCAAAACTATTTTTGTCTAAGAAATTTCTTTATTTTATGTTTTTACATGGCTGGATCATGGGGGTTGGGGGTGCTCGCCGACCTTGGATTCTTGCAGTAAGGGCCTAAAGTCAATAAAATCGCAATTTTCTAATGAAAATTGAACAACAAATAATAATGTACATGTTTTTCTAATCAAAAAAACTGAGTAAAACAATAAAAACTCAAAAAACTCCATAAATTAACCTTTATGGTGTTTTCATTTTTTTCAAGTGACTTGTGAACCCTCTAAAACTTCTTTGATCGATCTGAAATTTTTTTGCCTTTATTTAAATTCCAAATGGCACCCATCCTGGCTATGTAGAACAAAAAATAAGACAACTTTTTTTTTCACTCCACCCTAATGTGGCAAGTAGCACGAGGCATGTAGCATTCAGTATGCAAAATGTGGTAAGTTGCGTGTGGCAAGTTGCATGTGGCAAGTTGCATGTGGCAAGTTGCCACAAAAAAAAAACGAAAATGTAAATACTCATAAATAAAAGGAAAAGAAGACTAAAACTAAACCTGTATTGGTATAACCTGTAGATAAAATTTAATTTTCTTTTTCTCAAAAATTTAGCCCCGGAAATTGGTATGAAGATTCTTAATTTCCAAATATAAAGATATTTTCATGCTTAACTATATTCAGGGGTTGAATATTAATTGTGAGATGTGACTTCGACTACCAGGAATGCACACAAGAAACGAAAATAAAGCGTGCTCTGTATGCATTTTTTCGTTAGTCTACGTTTTTTTTCGTAAAATAACGACTTGTTTTTTGTTAACTGATGTATTTTTTCGTAAGCCTATGTAAAATTTCATTAGTCTATGAAGAATTTTATAAGCCAATAATTTATTTTCATAAATTGATGAAGATTTTCGTTAGTTAATGTTGAATTTCATAAGTTGATGAAATTTTTCGTTACTCTTAATGAAAATTTTGAGTATGAATTTTTTCGTTAAGTGATGAATCTTTTCATTAAATTGGATTTTTGGCACTAAAAAGGGAGAAAAAGTGTATGAAACGTTTTCATTAATTGATGAAGGTTTTCATATTACGAAAAATTACATATTTTCGTTGAGCCAACGAAAGTTTCGTTGGGCCAACGAAAATGTAGTGTATGAAACGATTTTCGTAATTTTACGAAATTTATTATTTTCAGTGTAGATTTTTTCAATATGTTCGTAGGTTCGAAAAATCCTTGATGTGGATCGTGATGAGGGCAATTACAACCACATACAAATAATATCTGTTGACAGTTGGTAACAGTTTTTAACTTCCTTTTGCGTTAAATAACTCCTCTTTCCATCGAGTTTCGTGGAGGACGTTACTCATTATTTAAGTTATAATTTCTCAGTACAAGCTCAGTGTAGGTGGAAAAAAGTCATCAAAAGGTCAATCAGTGAATAATATGCCTACCAATTAATTTTTAGTTCCAGAGCTCATTCAAAACTAGCAAGTTGTTTAACTTTTTTATTACTATCTCTGATTTTCATTTAAAAAAGTTTAAAATAAAATGATAATACAATTTTAAAATGCCTTCTTAATGTAAATCAGTTTTTTTACGAGCAAATAAAATCATAAGAAACACAATGCAACATAAAAAATAGAAAAAAGTATAATTAAAAACTCAAAACATCATCTGCTCAAAATAGAATAGAAAATAAGACCAAAACAAATGACCACTCCAGGACATGAAGTTTTTTTCTTAAAAATGCAAAAAAAAACTTTTTTTTCTAAGGAAGATAATTTTCTCTTAGTCCTTTCTTTGCAAATTATTAAGTTTTTCTGTTTTTATTTTTTTTTAACGCATATTTTTGGTATTAGACCATCAGCATATTTTTCTCTCTTAGGTAAATATTCCCCGTGGGAAGGATTGAATTTAAAAAAAAGAAGAGAAAAGAAAAATTTAAAAGAACAAATAACAAAATACCAAAGTAAAACAAAAAAAAATAAATACTTTTTTTTTATTATTTTGTTTTGTTTTCCTGTTTTCATTATCGTTACGCTGGGAGCAACACTTTGAAAAATAAATAAGTCAAGTCAAAGTGCTATAAAGAAGCACAGTAGTGGCCTCCACTCCACTCTCTCTGTAAAGTTGCAAAATAATGAATAACGAAATTATCTTTTTCTTTTGTTTGCAAAAGAAAGCAACAGCTTCTTTCTAAGATTTTTTTTTCATTATTATTTTTTCAATTTTTTTTTTTTTTGTAAAGATAGAAAATTTATAAGGAAAAGCAATTTTGAAAAAAAAAATAAAGCTTTTGTTGTGAGAAGAGAGAGAAAACTTATGGTTAATGCAGGTGAAAAATTGTTTTCTAATCCTTCAGTAAAATGTATTTTTGAATTATTATTAGTGCTTGAGTGTTTGTTAATTTTAGAGCAAATATTGTTTATATGATATGATTTTTAAAGCTTGAGGATAAAAAACTTAAACGGTAGATTTTTTTTTAATTCAGGATGATTTGCGTTTTAAGTGAACTCTATAAAGCAAACCAAAAGGCAAGATTTAAGAATGTTTTTGTTGTATTAGCCACATATGGTTGTGGTTGGTTAGAAAATTTAGGATAATTGGTATATGAAAGGGAAAAAATAAATTTTTTTTTTTATAACCTCAAAAATAATATTGAGAAAACTACATAAATACGATTTTTTTGGATTTTTATTTTTCTCTTTTACAAAAATGGTTGGATTTTAACAAAACTTGGCTAAAAAGTACTTTGTTATTTTTTATCTATTTATTTTAAATGTCTTTTGAGTAAAAAGTTAATTTTTGAATTTTTTACTAATTTAATTTGAAAAAATATCCTATTTTTTTCAATCAAAAAAGTTACCGAAAAAATTTTTTAAATTTTTGAAAAGTTTAGAATGCAGTTATATACATTCAAACTTTATATTTAAGATAATGTAGAAATACTATATGTACTTTTGATTTAGAAAATATTGAGAAAAATTGAAAAAAAAAGATCGATTTTTCCGTAAATGACAGTAATATTAGAGAGAAATATTTTTTCTTAGAAACCAAATATTATACTTTTCTAATGGCCTTTGACTTTTCTAATTTAAATTTAGCATAAGAACGGCTCTAGCGTGCAAAGTTTTTGAGTTATCAAATTTTGAACCTCTAAAAACACTATTTTTGTGATGATTTTTGTATTGCACAAACCAAAAGTTAGTTTTTTTTTAATTTTCGAAGCTCACTTCGAAATTTAATTTTTTAAGAAAAACTAAAACCTAATATCCTTTCTTCCGAATCTTTTCCATGGCTTTCAGGCATTTTAAAAATACTTGTAGACAAACTTTTTGAAGGCAAACTCAAATTCTTCAGTCCTTGAAATTTAAGTTTTAGGTTTAAAATTTTGTTGAGGTGCAAAATTAAGAGAAGAAAACATTTTTAATAGGTTCTAAATAAACGATTGTTGTAACTTATCTAGCCTTTATATTTTTGTAAGCTGTTATTAAAGTCAGCGATTACCTCCGAAAAAACAGATTGTAATTGACAATGTTTATTTATTTCGTGAACTAAGAAATCTAGTTCAGATAACGCTTCTTATATGTTTATAGCAAACTGAGAAAGTGTTTTGAAAATTTTACATCCACAAGTGTTTCTACGATTTATAATGAAATCGTCAGTATAAAATCTTTACATGAACAAAATTCATTAACATTTTTGAAAACGGTAAAGATATTCTACAAAACTCTAACATATAAAAGTGTGTTAATCTTCTCAGATACAGGTATGTTTTGGTAATATAGAATAAAATCTATCTTGCTGAATATTGTTCTTCAAGTCAACCATGTGTTGAAATTCTACATATTAATGCAGATTGACATTTGCGTCTCCCAGCGTTGCCCTAATCCTGAAAAGTATAAAAGGACTTCATATGCAATCAGTTGGTCACTTGGTTTCATTACATGCTTATCGAAAAAGAAAAAAAATGTTACTCATACGCCACAGTGTCCCTTTAAAATTAA
Source organism: Episyrphus balteatus (assembly GCF_945859705.1). NCBI lineage: Eukaryota > Metazoa > Arthropoda > Insecta > Diptera > Syrphidae > Episyrphus > Episyrphus balteatus. Next base: position 9,007,207 of record NC_079134.1, on the reverse strand, counting down.
AAAAAATGATACGAACGCTCAAAATTGACAAACAAAACAAACATAAATATTCATATTAAAAAAACATACCTAATAATACTCTCAATCGACTTTTTTTTTGTCATTAAAACAGAACTAAGAAATGATATTTTGCTAATATAAGAAGAACTTGATTTTTATTTTTTTTTTAACTAAGAAATCGAGCATTACTCACAATGGAAATTATTGAGGCACTTTGCATAGCTGTAGGGGTAGTGTAATTGGCCTGATAACAGTATTGAAACTATCTCAACCATCCAAAAATATAATATATCTAATATATAAAAATCTCATGTCGCAGTGTTTGTTACTAAGCTCCTCCGAAACAGCTGAACTGATTTTAATGAAATTTTGTACAAATATCGGTCAGGTCTGAGAATCAGCCAACGTCTATTTTTCATACCTCTAAATTGTTAGGGTGGTCCAGCCAAATTTTTTTATATCTTCTTGGAACGATCTTTTCGAGATTTTTTGTGTATGCCGGGAAGACTGAGAATCGGCCATTCCACCAACATGAATTTTCAAATGATAAAATGGTTAGATTTGTCCAACCAAAAAAATCTCCAAAACATTTTTTTATGTATTTTTGGAACGATTTTTATGAAATTTTGTGGGTACATCAGGTAAGTCTAAAAATCGGCCAACATCTATTTTCATACCATAAATGGTTAGCGTGGTCCACTTCAAATTTTTTTTTTTTGAACGATTTTTTCAAGTCCTGGCTTCATATTGTTTTCAAGGGGTTAAAAAAAGTTAGTTTTCCAACTCATATGAATAGCTTAAATTTTTAATATTTCATATTCTAAATAAAGGAGCTTTAAGCCTACAAATATCAATCTCGATAATGCGATCAATAGAACTCAAAAAACACATTCTTTTATTTATAAAGACCTGTATTTTGATGTTGTACCAGTCTTTTTTTTTGGAAAACATTGACACACTCCAAAATTGAAAGCAAATAGCAAAAGAGGCGTAACGAAGTCCGCCGGGTCAGCTAGTAATAGAATAAAAGTTTGTATTTTTCAATAGCAACTTATTGTAAATCAAATTCTTTTTTGCTATTGTACCTTCAATACAAGTTGTTTAAAAGCTTTTACTAACCAGACTGTATTTTAACCCAGCACAAAAATACTGTTGCAACTATGTAGTAGGTCCTTTTCCATTTCCGGAAGCCCCTAAATATTGTTATTGACTTGATTTTGTAAATATAAACTTCATTAACACTCACAGAGAGAGAGCTGTCAGTTGTACTTAAAGTCTAAATATCTGTGTGTATGTGTTAGTGTATATGAAAGTTCGTTTAGTCATTGCCACTCAGAATGTCAGCTCAGTATAATATTGAATCACAGTAAATGGCAAAAGATAGATAATATATAGTTCTGTTTGAGTGAATGAAGAAGAACCGAAAGAAGACTCTTATAGAACAGAGATTTTGACAGACGACGATAGAAGTTGTGGTGGAAGATTGGAAGAAAGTAAGGGTGGGTGGTATAAGGCTTTTCGATATATATATATTTTACTTTTCTTCATCATCGCACAGATTTCTGTGCAAATAGAATTGATTGCTCTTCTCTGATGGGTTTTTCCCCTTCGATAAACATATAACACCAACCAAGCCAGCCAGCTTCTTCTATATCTTCCCTGTAGCCCATTCCAAAGGAAGCTGTAGTTCTTATCTTATACCATTGCAGGAGTGCGATGATATTGCCTCTTTCCATTATCTACTTCTGTTTCTATCATTTGATTTCAATTGGAATCAATTTGAAGGCAGGCCACAATTCGAAAAATCAAAATCTTCATGCAGCTGGCTGATGACGACAACAAGGATAGGTTCAGTGTGGGGCGAGGGGAGGCTTATAAGGACTATACATTTATCTATGTTCAAGGGTACAAGTGGTATTCCCTTGGTTTATTTGCTCATCACAGGCTCACTCTCTGTTTCTCTCTCTCAATTTCTCTGTAAAGCCCCTAAAGGCTTTTCTCGTTGCACGATAGGATGTTGTGGTGTTGAATTTGAAACGCGCCTTGTTTATCTCTTCATATAAAAATGCTTAATTGACTTGATGCGTTTTATTTGCTAAATAAATCTCAGATTCTATTAAAACCTTCAATCTCGTTTCCTACTCAGAACGATGGTTGGTATGGTACATATACTCGCAAATATAGCTACAAGGCATTGTATAAGCATCAGGATGTTTATTTTTATACTGTGCAAGAGAGTACTAGATGACTTTATGGCCAGTGTGTTACAAGGTGAAGAGTGTTGGCAAACGATGATTAATGTTTAAGAGTTGCTGGCTGTGATTCACATAATTTTATAGCTTTAGGGTGTATTTATATTTAGGTAGGTTATATAATGTTGGTATAGGTAGGTATAAGTAGGTCTACGCACTCAAGGAATCGAGGGTATCTAATTCAGGATAATATATATGTATATAGGAGTCTTAGATAAACATCATCGAAGTGGATGAGAGACTTTAAAGAGCGGTTCAAGTGTTTTTATTTACTGTTAACGACTTTTTAAAAAATCGTTGATTTTCTGTTTATTATGTGTAATGGTGTTTGGTATTTAGGAAGTTTAAAAATATTCTTGTTTAATTTAAAAAATACAAAATTTATTTGAAATTTGTATTTCAAGATTTTTTTTGACTAATAAAGAAGTAAGATTTTTGCCAGCTAAATAAATAAAATTCGATTTCTTTAAAATAAGGGCTAATTAGGTATTTGAATTAAAATAGGAGAGGTCAGTTTTTATCATTTAAAAGCCAATCAACCCGAGGCTATTTGCTTAGATACCGTTAACAAAGGATGTGTCTCTTGTAATTTTTTAATCCGTAAAGAAGTACGTAAATGATGAATTTTTGGCTTTCGTTCCCAACGCTCTTTTTTTAACGGGACGGTAGTTAAATTTTTGGATGAAAATAACTTCCTTACAGCACAATTTATCGCTAATTCCACGTCCCCCCAGGAATATGGCAAATGGCACCTCCTGTGCTTGGGAGTTTTTCTAGCAGTGACTCGCTGTCAGATTATTAAATTCTTTGAAGAACGAAACATTTTAAACTACCATCAGTACGATTTTCATAGTATTGGCTTTTGGGGGATCCGATGCCTTATCTCTCCTGAAAGCGTTTCCGCGGCAGTTAAATTGTTGCGCTCGATATTTCTAAGGCATTTTATAGAGTTTGGCATCAAGCTCTCGTGTCAAAAATCTTTGCTTATGATTTTGACAATAGGTACTCGATCAAATTGATTAGAAATTATTATCTTTTGAACAGCTCAATACAGGTTGTATTAGACGGATTGACGCGGTCATTCCACAAGCCACAAGGCTTCCTCATATCACCCAACCTTTTTCTTGTACTCATCATTGATTTTTTAGGAATAACTTCTAATTTTCGTCATTGTTTTAATGACAACACCACTTTTTATCATAGGATCTCATACCAATTTCCTGACTCTCAACCTAAAGCTTGAATTGGATGGTCCTTGGATGAAGCTTTTTAAACATTTTTGAACTAACTTGATAGGGTTCAAAACAAAACTTTAAGAATTTTTATTTCTGTGAAATTAAAATTTTTGCACACCGAAGAAATTTGTCACGTCTCCACTTTTTCTATCGTTTGTTTATACTTGCGATATAGGTACTATAGGGCAAGTTTAGGATTCGTAAAAAAAATCGAACTTGATATATCGATATAACAATTTTACGTGACATTACGATGATGGAGAATGCCAAAAAAGTGGGTCCGGCAATTCTGTCTGTCTGTGTGTCTGTCTCTATCTGGAGCCTAAACGAGTGAAGTGATTTTCTTCAAACTTGGTATTTAGCAGTTTTGGGTGATTCTCCCTAAAGGGGAAATTGAAATTTTATTTTTATGACCAAAACTAACGGTACCTGCCATATAACGGAAATACAAAAGTTAATTTTTTTAAAAAACAGCTCTAACAATATTTATTAAAATTTTTGTGTGTAGTATTACACATAAAAGCCAATTTTTGAAATAAAAAAAAAATATTTTTTGTACCGTTATAAACGGTACCTGCCATAGAACGGTTTTTTTGGTTTCTAAATATCTCGTACAAGACTCTCCCGATTTCAACGAAATTTTTTATACAAAAGCGTTTGAGTAGATAATAATATTAAAATTAAAGAAAATTTTCAAAAAACACATTTTTGGATTTTTAAAAAATATTTCAAATTTTTTTTTTTTCAAAAAATCAATTTTTTGAAAACGGGTTCACGAAAAATTTTTAAATTTCGTTTTTTTGTGTAAATTAATTATTTTTTCAAAATGGCATACCAACTTTTTTTTTGAAAAATGTTAGAAATTTTTTATATATAAAAAATAATTTTTTTAAAAAACGAAACGATTCGAAACGATTTTCGAAATTTTTTTATTTATTAATGCATGTAATTTTGAAGTAGTTAATTTAATTCCTCCTCTGAAGAAACCCCTCTTAGTACTCACTAGGCTAAGAACGCTCTTCAGGTCACCCTGCAGCCTTACTTCCGACGGTTTATAAGATACAGAGAATCGTTCTTAAGCCGAACAACACGTATGTGGAATACTTAACCAAACTCGATATTGTGTCGAAAGTTAACAAACAAAAAAACGATTATCAAGTACTTTAAGGCCCAATTTATTCAGACTAGATTAAATTTTAAATCTCCATTAAAAACGGGAAATTTTAAAATTTGTATGCGATTTGAGAGATTTTTTATTTTTAACGGCGACTTTAAATATAATTGAAATAAAGGCTAAATAAAGAGGTCACTGGTCCAAATGCCGATGACATAAATTTAAAAGTTTTTGAACCTCAAAATCTCAACTTTCCAAAAAACTTACTTCAAACAAAAAAAAAAATAAAAATTCATAAAACTAAGTCTCCCTAGAGGGGTTTACTTTTTTTTCCATTTTTTTTTTTTTTTTTTTTATAATTAACGTTGGTACTTGAGACAAAACTATTTATGTCTCTATCAACGTCATCGTTGATTCTCGCTCGCGCGTTGTGTTATATTATTTTCTGCATGCAAAGTTTAAATAAAAGCTTCTTCTTCGTCTTTTTTTGTTTATACTATGTTGTATAAATTTCTCTCACCTCAAAGTTACCCAGGATTTTCCCACAAAGATCTTTCGCCTAAACCTTGGTCCCCATTGGCATTCTTCAGTATAAAACAGATAAAATTTAAAACACAACACGACGAACGAAGATGACGACGAAAGAGTTGAAAGGCTCAAAAAACGTAGAAATAAAATATTTCAACGTGATGCTCACAGCTCTAACAGCCATCACTATGCCACTAATCCGCAACGGACCCAAAAAATGTTTCACTTTTTGAATACAAATTTTATACAAATAAAAAAAAAAAATAAACCAACCAACCATTATCCTTGGAGAATAAAAAAAAAAATAAAAAAAAAAATCCATGCTTGTAGTGAGAGATATAGCAAAGTTATGTTATAAAAATTATATCCATGGTTGTCCTGGCGGGCCAGGCAGAAAAACCAAGGTAAGTGACAAAGTGAAAGACAGAGAGAGAGAGAAAGCATGCTGCTGCTGTGATCCGAACAGAGGCGAGGGTTAAATTGGATGTAGGAATCCTTTAATCTAGTTTTGCATTTGAAAAGTTCACGGACATGCTTGAGCGTTCACCCGTAGATGTATATACGCGTCTACCTTCACTATACACACACACACACCTTAATAATCTAGGCATAGAAATTAGAACAAGAGGATGACATTCACAATTTTCGTTTTGGCTTTTAAAATTTTTTAATAGAATGCCCTTAATTATATTTTGAACCTCCTTTCATAGTGTGTAAAACCTTTGTACGTAAAAGGAACAATAAGTAGAGAGTGTGGATAAAGGTAGAGAACTAAGAGAATAAGTTGTAGAGAGTAGGCAGAGATGTACAAAAAAAGATTACACAAAATACTGGTGCTGTAGATTTATACAGCCTACCTTCACTGTGAAAAGTGTCCTTCAGAGTAATGAAGTTCTTTTTTTTTTTAGCATTTAATATCCGTGAGTATTAGTAGAAGGCTCTTTTTAAAGTGTAACCTTCAGTCGCGGAATTTTTTTTCTCCTCCGTCGTAATTATGTTTCGACGGAATTATTTCAAGGACTCTTAGACTGTCTTTGATTAGTGAATCTTTTGAATTTTTCAGTTAAAAAATATTATACAGCAATGTTTTGAATAAATAAGCAAAATTGTAGCTTTAAATTTTTTGTACCCTTATCTAGTTTTTTGAAATAAAACTTAAACAAAATCAAGCTTGTCAAAAACTCACTAAGCTCCGGACATGGCAGCGGAAAAATCCTCTCAGAGGGGAATCAACTTGGTATAGCTGTATTAGTTAAAGTAGAGAAGAACTACTTGATTAACACCTTTTATGCTTTTGAAAGCAGATGGCTTTTCAAAAAGATGAAAACCAGAGAAAGGTAGGAATATTTTATTTGGCTTTGAGATGACCAGGAATAAGAAGCCAAGAAGTCGAGAACTATAAAAATGTTAGCGAGTTTCCTATCACCAAATGCAAAACCTTTTATCTAATGTGGATTAACAAGATTTTTTTAACTATCAAACAAAAACAAGGAAGTGTTTTTAATTATTAAACAAAAACAGGGAAGTGTATGCTACTTGATGCCAACCTTATAAACCGTTTTTGGGGAGAAATCGTATTAACAGGAGCCTAGTTGTAGAATAGGTTACCAAGTTATAATCTCGAAAAAAACTCCAATTGAGATATTCACTGGAGTTAAACCTGTTTTGAGCCACATTGGAGTGTTTGAATCGATTCCAGGAAATGTCATAAAGCTCATAACTACCAAGTTTGAAGAAAATCTAGATACAGACAGACTGACAAGATACGATTATAGAGAATGCAAGCTTCTCTGTTTGTCTATCTTTGTGTCTATTTTTATAAGGAAAAACACCCCAAACCATTAACTTCAAACTTGGTATAGCGGTTTTTGGGAACTTTTTAGTGAAGTTTTTGAAATTAATAAATTAAATAAAATTTTAACGATTTTGATTTTTTTTTCAAAAATGTATTTCAAACAAATTAAATTGCATAATTTTTTGGAGCTTAGGGTAAAGTCGGGGGATATGGCACACCCATTTTCGTTTTTCGTTATTACATGAGAAATAAAGAAGATATCTATTTCAAACAAAAGCAGATTTATATTAAAACTATTTCTTAAATACAAAATAGGTAAATAAGTGTAATTCGAAGATAATTTCTTGTTATTTTTTGCACCTAATCGAGGGTGATATGGCACCATATAACTTTTTGATATTTTTTTGTGACACTTGTTGCATGTGTTGTTGAAAGACGTACCTACACGAAGCATGAGACCCAAAGTGACATTGTGATTACTGCCTTATTCCGCACTTTTCAGCCAATCTGAAAGCTATTTGGCAAACTTTTAGGTTCTGGTCATTTAAGAAGCCTTTTTAATGTAGTGAAGTGTGAAGGGAATCGCAAAATGCTTAGGTCCTGCTTTTTTTGACATTCAGCAGCTCCAACGGTTGCTGTGATCTAGGTATAAGTCCACTTGGCCTGGTTTGTTGAAGTTTTTTGCAATAACTGTCAGTTGAAAAACAAATAGGTTAAAAAGTAGATGCGGGGAAAATGACACCGGTGCCATATATCCCGAGGTTTTTGGGTGCCATATCCCCCATTTGACTACACTTCTGTTTTCTTCAAATGACACGAATAATCACGTTTGCTTAGTTATTGCAATGAGCAAACACAAAAATACAATCGTTACCGTTCTTTATGTGTTAAAATGAACCCCCGGCGTCAAATACTTTTGGAACCACACGTACAACAATTTTACACCAAAAAACTTTTCGCTCAAATTGAACTCACTTTTTTGTTTGTCTATTTTTTAAATTTTAGTGGCAATGGTTACTGCGGATAAGAATGCATCCACTGAAAGCTTACGTCAGACTGAATTCTATTTTGCTCTTTTTGCTTTGAAAAGAAATCATTAAATGGGAGATATTGAAAGGGTGCCATATCACCCGACTTTACCCTAAGTTTATTTAAGATGCGTTCTTCTTTGAAAATTGTATGTCTTTTTCATGTAAGTTTATTAAATCTGTAAATAAAAATTTTAAAAATGTATTTAATTTACCTTTAATAGCCTGTTTTCACTAGAGCCTAAATGGGATAATTTCAAAAATTCGGTCAGTTCGAACTACAAATTAAATTTCCTATACGATTTGAAATTCGAAATGGGATAATTTGCAAATATTGAAAATTTGAAAATATCGAAGATCTTAGAATTTACCAGGAAATCAAATCTTTTATTAAAAGGTATACCACCAATAAGTTCGTCCTACAAGCTCTATTTTATGTTTCAAACGAACCAGAATCATGGGAAGAAGTAGGTACTTGCCGTAGCAGTAAAAAAAAAGAGGTTGTCTGTTAAGCCGGTTTAAGGACGATGATTTTACATGATAACGTCGTCAGAAAACAGATTGTGTGCTTTTGTTTAAAATGAGTCAGTTGAAGCGTTTACTTATTTCAAACAATCAATTTTAAATTTTTACAAAAGTATAAAAATAATTTATCGAAAACAATAATTTTCATAAAAAAAAGCAAAAAAAAAACATGAATTTTTATCTTCTCACGTCATTAATTCCATATTTTTCCCTGAAAGCTTATTGTCTTAGCTCAAAATATATACAGGGTGTCAAAAAAGTTAACGTCGAAACGAAAACGGTAGATAGGGTAGGTGGTGACAGTTATCAGAAAAATAATAACTAAAATCGCAGCCATATATTTTTGGAGTTATGGGCATTTGAAAAAAATTCGAAAATATGGTCACCCTGTGACGGTTTTTCATGTGCCGTGACTACAAATCTTAATTTTTCTCATTTTTTTCTTTTGTTACGGAACCTTGAATAACCCTGCTATCAAATGCATTCAAAAATTTTAAATCAGCTGGATCAGTTTTAAAGAAAATATTATTTTTTTACCCAACTTAGTACTAAACAAATTTACATGACTCTAATTCAATGAGCCATAGTGTAAAAAAAATGCACTACGATGTTTCTGCAAGTTGCCTCCAAAGTTGGTGTGTTCAATTCTCTTTTCACAATGGTATAACATTGTTGGGAATAATTTATAAATAACCGAGATAAATTTTTTTTTCTTAAGAAACCCGACTTTTTTATGAGGTAATTTTTCCATATAAGGTAATTTTTGAGGTAATTTTTCCATATAACCCGACTTTTTTATGAGGTAATTTTTCCATATTATTCAAGTTTGTGCCCTTTCAGAACCTTTCAGAATACAAAAACTTAAATAATATGGAAAAATTACCTAAAAAAAAGTCGGATTTCTTAAGAAAAAAAAATTTTATCTCGGTTATTTATGAAATATTCCCAACAATGTTGTACCATTTTGAAAAGAGAATTTAACACACCAACTTTTAAGGCAACTTACAGAAACATCGTAGTGCATTTTTTTTACACAACGGCTCATTGAATTAGAGTCATGTAAAATTTTTTAGTACTAAGTTGGGTAAAAAAGTAATATTTTCTTTAAAACTGATGCAGCTGATTTAAATTTTTTGAATGCATTTGATAGCAGGGTTATTCAAGGTTCCGTAACAAAAGAAAAAAATGAGAAAAATTAAGATTTGTAGTCACGGCACATGAAAAACCGTCACAGGGTGACCATATTTTCGAATTTTTTTCAAATGCCCATAACTCCAAAAATATATGGCTGCGATTTTAGTTATTATTTTTCTGATAACTGTCACCACCTACCCTATCTACCGTTTTCGTTTCGACGTTAACTTTTGGGACACCCTGTATATCGATCAGGTCTAGGTATAAGACATCTACAAAAAGAGCTGGAATTTTTTGAACTCGATCAAATTTCATTAAAAAAAACAAAAAAAAAAAACATTTATTTTTATGTAATTACGCTATGGAATCAAAAATACCCCTAAAAAACAAGGTGTTTTTCAAAAATTCATATTTCGAAACGCAGAGTGTTGGAAAAAAGTCCGTATCAGACGGTTACTTTTTTTTCCGTCATCTTTCACCTGACACCTTTAGAATTGTCAAAAAAATTTCCCCTAACCAAAATCATAATTTTTTAGTTTCAAAATTTTTTAGAATTTTTTCTTAAATGCAGTTATTCTAAAATTAGTTTTATCTATCTACAGCAAAAAAAAAATCAACTCTCTACAATTTCGCGTTTAGATTTTAGCCCAAATTTCATCTTTCATTTGGATTAAGCTTATGGTTATTATCTTTCAAATAAACTATAGAAGATTTTTGTACCTCTAATAGTTTATTTTTAATTTTGAATTAAAATTTTTGCCGCACTGCAAAAGTGAGATAGTGGAACGGGAGAAAATGGCGTCACTTTTTTGTGGTGGCTGCTTCTCGATTTATAAGACGTTATCACGTCAAAAAAAACTCAAAAAAATGAGCTGACAAGACTTCCCTATAGACAACCTATTCAAACTATTTCTTTAAATACTACCTTAAGAAAATAAAACCATCAACTAGTATAACCATGAGGGTAGGTCGTCCAATGACGGGATCTAAGCTATAACTAAACGATTATCGCAACTCAATACAAATTGTTGTTTGACAACGTGAATCCGAAATAACGATCTCTTATAGATAAAACTATTGATACCGAAACAAAACTTACCTTAACTACAATTCATAATAGATATTGAACAAAAACTTTGTTTACCCAATAATTCCCACCATACCATCTAAAAAGATCAAATATTATTTATTCTTAATTTGCCATAATTAGAATAAATCTATTTTGTCCACAGTTAAATTGCATGCCACAATGATAGTTATTCAAGCTGGAAAGAATAACATCTTTTACTCACGTTCCACAGATTAGCTTTGGTTTCTTTACCAAACTCATATTATACCAAAACAAACCTTTTGTGATACACTTTCGGAACTAGACCGCATAACCAAAAAGCTTGTTGGTTTTGTTGAAGACCGGAAACGAAGAAATGATGCCAGATGCATATACACATCATCCTATATAATGTAAAATTGTATTCTTCCAACAAACTACTCTGCCCACTCCTCGTCTCTTCTGACACAAAACAATCAAGGACGTGAGAAAGTTCAGCATCAGAAATGAGAAGAAGAGGAAGAAGAAAAATATGATGGAGCTGGAGGCGAGAGAGGCAATTACCGCAGATCTTGAGCCAGATGGCAGGACTTTATTCCATCGGCTATTTTTCCACACACACACACAAACTCATATTCTGTCGAAAGTGTGTTCCATGCAATATTACCACCATTGAATCGTCATCACTATAGCAAGTGGTTTGCCTGCCAATACAGTCCCCACTTTATCATTCTTTTTTTTTTTGAAAAAAAAAAGAAGCTTCCTTCTTCTTTTAATGTGTGTTATCTTGGTTGCAAAAGTCGATACGATTGTTCTTTTTTCGATACACTTGGCTTGGCTAAATTACACAAATACACTATTACTATTTTCGATACAGTTTTGTCCTTCCGTAATGTAATATAGGGCTGCCAGACGTCCCGATTTTGGCGGGACAGTCCCGGCATTTTGACCCTGTCCCGATATCTCTCCCGATTTACAAAATGACCCGATTTTGTCCCGACAATCCGTTTTCATTCGAAAACTTTGGGGAATAAAATCAAAGTCACCGCTATATGAACATTTGATATTTCCTTACTAGGAACATGTGTGAAAGTAAAATGATTGGTCCATTATTTTTTTGACTTTCGTGCATTAAAATTTTAAACATAAAAAGCTTTAAGCTTCAATTTATTCATTCTCAATTATTTAAAAAGTCCACATTAAATAAAAAAAAAAACTGTCAAATCGCATAAAATTTTTAAAACTCCTTTCAAAAGTGAACGTTAAAAAGAATGGAAATTGGTGCTTGGTACCTAAATTTATTAAAAGATCCATCACTTGATAGTTTTTATTTTTTATGGATTAAGACTTTGTTATTTTTCTTTAAGTTTAGTTTTCAAAACATGAAATTTTTACCAATGGAAAAGTTTGGAATCACACTGGTCTATTACTTTTTTATTTCTTTTTATTTTTATAAATTTTCGATTTCATGTATTTTTTTGCTGTCCCGATTTGTCCCGACTTTTAAGACCTGTTGTCCCGACATTAATAAAATTTTATCTGGCAGCTCAATATGTAAAAGGTATTCTGGATAAATTTTTTCTTTTCGATTTTTCTAAGATATTGTTAAAACTGCAATATAAGTCAATTACACTTTTGTTTGGAATAGAACATTCAACGGTCAAGGGTGAATTTAAAGTCTTTATTTAATTTTCTTGGAAGAAATAAAATTTTCTTCTAAGGACATTAATTTTTTCTTTACATGTGAGATTTATTAAAAAAAATTGGCACAGGTCAGGTTTTTTTAATTTTTTAATTTACCTCAATTTTCATAGCCATTGACGATAAGATTAAAGCCTTTATTTTAAAGTTAAATACACCTGCAATAATTCTTTTGGAGTTGTAAACGACCTATTCCTTATCACAGTAACAAGGAACAAAATCAAAAATGGCCTCAAAAGTTTTTCTGATTTTTTTGAAAAAAAAAAAATTAATTTAGTTTTTGGTTTATCTTAAAGTTAATCGTTCATTAAAAATAAATTTTTCGAAATAAAATTTGAAAGATTCAAGAAGTACAATTCGATACACTTTTTATGTCACTTTCGATACAATGCTCAAAGACGATTTTTCATCCCTGTGTGTTATAGTTGTGCTTGGCGGTAATGGAGCATATTAGTTGAATCGTTCCACATCCATTTTTTTTTGCCATGCTGGTTCATGATAATGTGAACAATTTTGTTAGGAAAACTCCTGCTTCTTTTCCAGCTGCTGCTGCTGGTGTTTGGTCCTATACAGCATAGCTTAATGTCACGAGCCTCAGAGATGGCTTTTATATGCTGAACGATTATATAGGCCAGAGATGACCTTTAGAATATTTAGCAAAAATGTTTTTCTTTTTCTTTGCTTCTTTGCGCTGAGGAAAGAGAGAAAACTCTTTCTGTGTCAGTTGGGGTATGCAAGAAGAGGCTTATTGTCTATCTTTTCATATATGAGCGCAGGGATGTTGATTTTGTTGTTAGCTCAGCAATGACAATGGGAACTATACTATTGGCAACATTGTGAATATGTGTGGGGGGTTTATAAGAAGGACAGAATGTATTTATTCTTGTGTGTGGAAATGGTTATAATGGGATTCAGTGCATAAGGATTAAGGTAAACTACTTGAGGCCTATCATATGAAGCTTATATGTAGTTCAGCAGCTCGCTATATCGCAATCAAAGTTATTGTATTAAGGCGACCGCATTTTCTTTTTTTTTTCTCTTTGCTCTGCTTTCCGCCGTTCAAAACGGGATTTAATAAGTGATAGTCAAACATATGCTTTCATTTAAGTGGAAATTCCAGCTGAGTGACTGGGTAAACATAACTGACCTTTGAAGGATTGAGTTGTGTCCTTGAAATTAAGTAGCGATGTACCAACAGTTTCTTGTTTAGTTCTAAATGTCACACAAAATTAAGGATTCGTAAAAAGAATCGAGCTCCAGATAACATGATATAACGATGATAGGGAATGCGAAAAAAGTGGGTCCCGTAATTTTGTCTAGCTTTCTGTCTGTCTTGATGTTCATTGTACAGCCTAAACTTATGGAGTGATTTTCTTCTTCTTGGTAGTTATGAGTTTTAAAATATTGCCTATTTCATTTTTTTGACCAAAATTATTAACGGAACTTGCATTGTGTTCAAAATAAAAAAGGTCGTTTTTCTCAAAAAATGGCTGTAACGATTTTTATTTAAATTAAATGCAGGACTGAGTCTCACGTACTTGATCTTATGGTAAAAATAGCTCTTATCTTAAAGCTTAATATGTATAAAAAAAAATTAGGAAAATTAAAATTGAATTTAATAAAGGAATTTTACCAGTAATGTAAAAATTATATGAAATTTGTTTTTAAAATTTATGATTTTGACAAAAAAAAAAACGAAAGGAATTTTTAGAAATATTTAAAACATTTGAAAATTTTTCGCACCGTTTTTAAAAAATATTTTTGCATAAGTATATAAAAATTTTCTAACATTTTTCAAAAAAAAAAGTTGGTATGAAGAAATAATTTACTAACACTTAGAAAACAAATTTCAAAACATTTCAAAATTAGAAATGTTTTTTTTTAAATCCAAAAATGTTTTTTTTTTTTTATTTGAAATATTATAAAATTTTGATATCGGGTGATTCGTGTTGGAGATGTTCAGAAACCAAAAACACGTTAATAACGATTCAAAAAATAACTTATTTTATTTCAAAAATTGGATCTTATTTGTAACATTACGCCGTTAGTTTTGGTCCTAAAAAAATTTCAATTTCTCCTCTAGGGAATTACCAAAAACTCTTAAATATCAAGTTTGAAGAAAATCGCTTTAGTACAATAAAACTGATTTCAACAAAAATGTTGGTTAAAACATATTTTAGTACACTTAATTTAAAAATTTAGTAATATTTTCAAAAACGAAATATAATTTTTTTTTTTTAATAGGTATGTAGCTATTTCAAATTTTTTTTAACAACAAGTTTTTTTTCAAAATGGATTTGCTAAAATTTCGTTTAAATTTGTTGAAAAAATTTGTTCAAAATGGCATACCAATTTTTTTTCCAAACATTTTTGAAATTTTGTATATAGGGGAGAGTGGGGCTAAAAGTAACAGGGGTAAGAATTAACAGCCAAAAAAAACGGTGTTCCTTTCAATATTAAGAAACCCGTGAAGAGAAAAATGTTCATTTTTTCCATATCTACCGACACAATTTCTTCAGTTGAAGATTTGACGGTAGGTTAAGAAATTATACTAGTAGTGCCCAAAAAAAGCAGGTTTGTAACTTTTTTTTAAATTTTATTTTTGGTCTAACTCTTTACCCGAAAAAGATTGAGTGCTTAGTGTTTTTTTGTTACATGAATTTGTGTTTTGGCTCAAATTGTGTGTAAATGTTATGTCTATATCAGTTTCGCTTTTTTTTTTTTAAATTGATTTTGTGGGAAAAATTTCATGCTGGGGCTAGTTTTAACATTTTTCCGGGGCAAGTTGTAACATGTAAAAACCTACCTATAGATCTGTTCGCTTAGGTATTTATGTTTGCATAAAGCGTGACTCAGATGAAAACTCCTCTTATTATGTATTCATTCGACTTTTTTTTACTTTTTACAAGTGAATTGTGATTTTTCGTTTATTTTATTTTTATTTATTTTTCATTACAACAAGGCTGTTTGTTATCAACTAGTGTAAAATAATTTTTAAATAAGTACCAGAGATCCAACCTTGATCTTTGCCCAACTTTCAGGGAAGAAAGATCTAATTCAACGTTCAACTTACCCCACTTTTTTCTAACATACTGAAAAATCGTTTAACTAATATAACTAATAAGCCTGGATATGAATGTTTGTCATTGAATTTTTATTTACTTTGGAATTGCAAACACATTTTAAACCACCACTTGAATTTATAAACCTTATAATCAAGTTAAGAATTCAAATAACTTTAATTTAAGACTTCTGTCAAATCTTCTCCGTAAATCTTGGATTTTCTCCACTTTTTTTTAAATTTGCACCATTGGACATTTGGCCCCCTCTCCCCTATGTAGGTAAGTACCTATAAATATTTATTCATTTTTTAAACGGTGCTAAGAATTTTCGAAAAAATTCTTAAAATTCTTTTTTACACAGAAACAAAAATTTGATTATAACAGTCCAACAATTAAAATATCAATTTTGATATTTTATCATATCATTTTGACATTTTTTAATTTCAGGTGGAATAGTGAAAATTTCACTTTGACAATTAAAATGTCAATGTTGACTAGATTTTACGTTTTAGTTTATTATAATGAAACCTATTTCTTTCCTTTTCTTTTTTATTATTTTTATTATTCTTATTATTTTAAGAATTTTATTTCTTTTTTCAAAACATTACTGAAAGGGAATATTCCTTACAAAATAGTGGTGATATTATTTTTTCTATTATAGGTGATATAATTGTTTTGTTATTTTCTCCCAAACTATGTGAAGTAAAATCTTAGTGCCGATCAAATTTCCTCAGTAAATCATACATTTTACTTCGAAAAAACACAAAGCGCCTTTAAATAAGTACACATTAAGAATTTTTTATTTAATATTTTTCAATAATTTGGAATGAGAAATTGATATGAAAAAATGATAAAAAAATATCAAAAAAAATTTCCAAAATGTGACATTTAAGTATCATCCTGATAATAAAAATGTTGTTTTAACATTTTAAATATCATAAAACACATTTTATAGAGCATTTTTGGCTGATATTTAAAAAAATGTTAATTTGATATTTAAAAAATGTTAAATTGATATTGGTTTTTTTTTCGGTATGTATATAATAAATTAAATGTCATACTTCCTTTGAAGATTAAAACATTTTCAAAGCGTGTTTTCTTAATTTTAAAATCAACTTTTAATACTATTTTTACAATTCTTATAAAATTAATAGTAAAATTAAATTAAAATTATTTGTTTATGAAGTTTATAAAAATCTTCAACTTTTTTAACTACTTTTATTTTGCACTATTTCTTTCTAAAGTATTTACAAACTAGCCCGGAAATAGATTAAGAAGAATGAACTGAAGTGGGCAAAATACTTAAAAACCTAAACACTTGGAGTACTAGAAAAATTATCTAATAGCACTGTGTCAAAAATGATCTAAAATTTTGTTCCAAGTCCAGATTTTGGAGGTTTTACTGAATTCCTTCTTTCCGTTTTATAATAAATACAACAAGTTCAACAAAACATTTTGAGTTCAGCACAGTAGGTAAACCAAAAATATTAATTGTCTGTGTTTTTTTTTTTTGTCCTGTCTGTCTGTATGATTCATGATTATTTAAAGTTCACTTTGCTCACTGCGCTTGAAGAAAATATTTTACAAACATTTCTGCGTATAAGTAACTTTTGTATCATTTTCAAAAATAAAATAATTTTTCCAAGTCAATCCACCAAGGATATATCTAAAGGATAATTAATCAAATAAAAAGCTTTTATCTCAATTACATTTAGAATTACAAAAAAAAGAAAAGAAAAATAGATATACTTTACAGAAATTCCTTGTAATTATATATCCTAAGATACTCTCGACTTAATATCAAACCGATAAATTACTCCCAAAAAAACACCGCAGGTTCTTCTATAATTCCAATCCAAAAACTGCAAATGTACATTTATTTCAACTTCTACACGCTGTGATACCAAATAGCTTTCTATGTATCTATTAACATATACACTTCATTTACTCAAACTGAACGTCATTTTATCTGTTTCACTAAAAGCAGCTCATTTGAATCAATTTTGGAAATAAATCCCAATTATCTGTTAATCACATGTTGAGTCTTAATTAAGGAGAAATAATTTTATCGTAAGAAATTTAACCATTCCACCTACTTTTTCACCGCCCATCACTACCAACCTCTCCTTGTGTTGTGTCATCATCAGCATAAACAGACAGAAATACAGCAGCATAGAACATACCTACATATATGGGTTATCTTTCTTAATTTCCACACACACGCATCCTCAAACCTTCAACTCCAGCTCCAGGACCTCCTCCTTCTACCAATATACCTAGAGCAATTAGGCAGAGGAAACTCTCGCATAGCAACAGAAATTAATGTTAAAATGAAATTCAGCGTAAATAAACGTAATTCTCATTGCAAAAACACCAACAACAACTAATTTAATTCCTTTGCGCCATGCGAAAGCATTCACAGTATCGTATCGAACTTTGTGTGTGAGTTTCTCTTAACTTTTAAAGGATATCCTTGAAATGTAATTTAAGATTTATTCATTACCTTTTTCCCATCATCAGAATATACGACCACAAATCTAATGCTACGATATATAGAAATGTGTCCTGGAAAAAGGCGAAGAAGAAGGCAAAAAAAAGGTGTATATATTGAGATGTGGAAGCAATGCTTCCGGTGTATCCTTTTTCTCTAGGAAATGTGATTTTAAGAGTTCTCTTTTATACAAAACGAAGAAAAAAAAAAGAAGAAACACCCAATAACTGTTAGATAAGGCAAACGGATGTTGCCGTTGTGTTCCTTGTACACACAAACCACCGCCATCTTCTAACACTATTGTCAGTTCACTTAAGCCAAATCGGTTGCCGTTATATCTTTCCAAAAGCTATACTATATAGTGGCTTTGTGTATTTTTTTTTCATCCTATTTTTTCTGTGTGTTTTTGTTGCTTATTATTGCATTTTCTTTAGGAGCTTTGAATTTCCTTGAATTATTTCACAAGAACATGAATTTGAAATCTCTTCCTCCTTCAATTTTCTTATAAATTTTTTTTGTATCTATGCTTCTGGTGTTGCCTGCAAGGATATGCCTTTTCCAACTATGTCACTACTAAACAACATCACTGCTGTTGTTGCTGCCTTGACTCGCATATAGCCAAGAAGTGAAGACGAATCTAGCAAGCAGAAGGAACATCCAGGAACAAAACACGTCGTTTCGTTATCTTCGCGTGTATTGATTTGATTTTTATTGTCCTTGCCACATGCCGCATGTACATTGTACAAGGATTTAAGTTTGAGACACTTTTCTGTGTGCTCTCTAGCTGATGCTGCTGCTGTTGGGTGCTGCTGCTGCTTGTTTGTTGTACCTACAGGAATTGGTGCCACAACAATGTTAATTTTATTATCCTTATTTTTTTCTTTATATTTTTTTTCTTGCCTTTTTCTTAGTCCTTGTTTTCCTGTTTAAGGTGTTTTTTTTTTGTTCGATTTTGATGCAGCATCCAATATTTCATGTTCAATCGATTTTTTTTTTGTTTGCTTTGACTTCTTTTTGTCTGATGGTATTTTGAGTTGCACATGCACAAGTCATTCAGGTAAGGATACGAAAAAGAATTATAAGACAAACTAACGGCACGAATTTGAACTTTAAAACAGAAAATCGAAATTAAAAAAAAAAAAAATTGAAATTTTATTGCTTTTGGGTGCAGAAAGGTGTTCAATTCTACTGAATCAAGTGATTTTCTTTAAGTGGCGCCCAACCCTGGATTTCTTTTTTTTTTTTTTCCACAGAAAATCACAATTTTATAGGATTTTGTGTAGAGAACGATGGGGAAAAAGGAGAAGACAAAGAAGAAAAAAAGGAAAGAAAATACGACATTGATTTAGTGGATGGTTTGGTTGACAAATCGAGTGTTAGTTATATGAAATGAAAACGGGACGGAAATGGATGGATGATCGGATGAATGAGTTTGTTCTTTAGCATCAGCAGCATTCGGTTTTCCTTCTTCTTCTTAGTTAGTCCTAAAGTATAATCACAAAATTTTCTTCAAAATCCCATTCTCTACAATTTCATTGAATAAAAATCACTTCAAATCCGCCATAGGGATGGCGATGGCTCGTAGAAGAGGATGCCAAACAAAATCATTTCCCGTTCCAACAACTATACTATCCCATCCAGCAGCAGAAACAGTCAAGAGATGAACGTTGTGGCGGCGGAAACTTTCTTCCCGCCGACGTCGTCAAACGAAAAGGAACAGAGAGAGAGAGAGAGCGGGAGGATGCTTTTGGTCCTTAAGTAGACTATTTATATGATAATAAAAGTCTTGTGTATATATTGGAGGATTGCGAGGAGGAAAAAAAGCAGTCAAAGGGAGAGACGGAAAGAGTGGCGAACAGCGCTTGCTTTGAGGATTATCTGTTTATTCCTTTCATTCATCCAGGTTTTGTTTTTTTTTTTTTTTCGTTGTCTTCGTTTTTATGATCCTTTATGCCTGCTTTATCCTAGAAAGGTGGATTTGTTTTTTTATTTTTTTTTTTATTCATTCATTTCCTTGCCTAAGGATCTTGAATCTGGACGACATACAGCAGAATCGTGGAAATGCTAGGAAATGCATGGATAGAATATAGAAACACAAGATAGATAGAATACACGAAAGAGTATCTATACGATGTTGTTTCGATTCGTAATTGGTTTTTAGTGAAGTCGTTTCAATTCGTAGTTATTGTCGTTTGTGTCGTCGTCAATATGTCCTTGTCTTTTCTTTCTCTCTGTCACTCTCTACTCTTCGATGAGTCCTTATGTTGTCGTCGTCGTTGTTGAAAGCAAATGATATTGAAATTTGTGTTTGAATTGATATTCGTTTCTGCAGTATTTTTTATGTTTTTTTTTTCGTTTGAAACATCTGACAGCATCATTGTAGAAAAAAAGGACTGATGGACTTTTTTGAAGTAAAAGAATGGAAGTAACATTTTGAGTGGGTGTCTTTCTATTTTTTTTTTCTTTCTTTTTTTTTGTACGTTCCATCTGCATTTCATTGAGAGAATTTAAGGATATTAACATGGACTTGATAATGGAGAGAGATGTTGAGCATGATGTTTGGGAATTTAGTTTTCTTTTTCTCGTTTTCTTTGTAATGCAAAAATTTGTGTGCAATAAGTCCTTCGTAAATTGAGACTAATTTTTTAATCTTATTTTATAGGAACTGAGTCGGGATATCATAGATCGAATTAATGCATTAATGAGCTCTTAGAACTAGCTTTTGATTGTAATGGAATCATGTCTGAGATATTATGTCACAGAAATTTGAAGAATATTGATTTTACTCTAAACTTTTTGGGCGACTGGATTAAAAAGTGGATTTAACCAGATAGTTTTTGTTTTAAAAATAACAGTCAAAGTTAATTTTTTATAGGAAAACAAGTATCAAAAATATTCCACAAAATATTCCATACAACTGCAATATAACTGCATTTTTTGTATTTTTCAAAAATTTTCATTAAAAAAAAAAAAATGTTTCCGCTCTCCTCGTATATAAATAAAATTTCTTTAAAATTCATATGGAGACAGTTCCTAAAATCTATGAGTCAACTAATATAAAAATGCTTTGAGCTGCAAGAGCTTTTTTTGTAATTCATAAAAATTAAAATTAAAAAAAAAAACTTTCAAAAATTATGTAAATTATGGGTCACTGTGGTGTATGCGTAACATTGATTAAAAAAAAAAATTCTATCGTTGTCCAATTAATCGAACCGATTTATTTTCAATAATTATGCGATCTTAAATGATATTCATTATTGGACAGTCAAAACTTTGCATGAAAGATTGCAGGACCAATGCACTACAGTGGCTTATTGAACCAACTCATTCATACAATCGTGTAAACTATTGGTAAACCTGGTAAAATGGTAAATATGGTAAACAAACATGTCTAAAATTTTGACACATTAACCAAGGGCAACGGCGGATCCAGGGGGGGGGGGGGGTGAGGGCACGGGGGCACGTGATATGGCCATCAACAATCAAGGTATGAATGGTATTCTAAAAAAAAATTTAATTGTATATGCAACGACGATTTTTCGAAAATGAAATTTTAATCTTAAAATATTTTAGACAGCTTATATGGATAAAAGTTTTCATAATGTCTGCATTCGAGTTAGCCTAGGTGATAACATGAGTGCCTCGTGATCAAAATCCAAGTTTTTTTTAAATTATTTCTTGGAAAAATTAAAACCATGAAATAAATATTTGAATTAAATTAGTTTTAAGGCCGAAAGGCATTAGTATTAAGAAAAATGAAGTAGGTATAACTTAGAGTGCCAGTATAGGGCCAGTAAGTTAGTTGTAAGTAATTGATAAATAGGCTAGTTTTTATGAATTTTTGTCTAGCTTTAAGATAGTTTTCAAATGATGAAAAATAAAAATGAATTTAAAATTGAGAAAAAAAAATTAAAATTGGTGAGTGCCTCGTAATCTCACCGTCCGGAGTTCGATTCTCAAAAAATATTCTTTATTCCTTTTTTTTACTTTAAAGAATAAAAATCGCAGTATTGTGAATTTCCAAACGATTTAAAAACGATTTTTTTTTTTAAATCGAAAACGTTCAGAAAAAACGCAACGCTCTCGTTTCGTCGTCTAGGAATATTTTAAATGAGGCATGAGTCAAAAAATAAAATAACGATTAAATTACTAACTTTAAGCAAAGTTATAGCTCATAATTGTACGTTCATTTTATGATTTTTAATACACATTTTGTTTTTTTTTTTTCTCCCGGGTAATCGGGTAAGGGTTAGCACGTAAGTGGCTTTTACTGTACCACAAAATTAAAATTTTTGCCTTCCCAATAACTTTTTTGTCATTTGGTACTTATTTGAGAAGGAAAATGTGTCCAAATATTTTTGGCCAGGTTTTAGACCAAAATATTGCATTGTGCGTCGTTAAAATTCGCTGCCTGTCAGTCAGTCGTATGATACTTCACTTTATATCTAACTGTTATTGCTGATTTTTTTGGCAATCCGTCCCTTGTGACCCCCCCCCCCCCCCCAGAAAAAAATCCTGGATCCGCCCTTGACCACAGGTTAATCACGTTTAACACCGTTTCATTAATACCTCAATTATACAGTGTACGGATAAAAAACTCTTGCTGTTCACCATTTTCTGTAAAAATGACAAATGAAATTAGTATTAAAAATTCATACTTACAAAAATTACCGAACCTTGCTGATTTTTTGCAGAAAAACTACTTTAACCTTACACCTAATCAGACTTTGAATATTATGATAGCTCATTTCTAGCTACACAAATGTCCTTCATCGATTGAAATGTTTTTCTGCGCTTTGAACAAAATATAAAAAAATCAAATAACTTTATTGTTATTGCTCTATAGAAGGCAAGGATTTGGGAGAAGGAACCTCCCAAATGACTGATCTTTTTGAAAACTCTATAAATGCACACACGTGCTTCAAACCTTTAAACCAACATGGAGTAGAGAGAAAGAGAGGGAAAAATACCACGCTAATATCTATTTTGCACGCGAGTCATAAATAAATGAACTTAAAAAAAAAAAAGAATACAAAAAAATCCTGGACAGAACA
Source organism: Episyrphus balteatus (assembly GCF_945859705.1). NCBI lineage: Eukaryota > Metazoa > Arthropoda > Insecta > Diptera > Syrphidae > Episyrphus > Episyrphus balteatus. Next base: position 8,984,240 of record NC_079134.1, on the reverse strand, counting down.
CGTCCTTATGTTGAAAAGTGGGCCATATTAAATTTGTTTTTTTATTTTTCTTTTGTTTTATATCCCACTTCTGATTATCTGTAGAGAAACTCCTATAAGCCACCTGCTGGGAGATTTGTTGAAAATTCTACAACCAGCTTTTTTTTTCCTTCACTCTTTTTTTGTTGTTGTCCTTTGTATAAAACATGGTGCTATAATGTATAAGTAGACAAAAACTCACACGACAAAGTAATTTGTCAGTTTTGCCATTTCGAAAAAAAAACCGCAGTAATTCATTGCATTCAATTTGTTTAATTATTTATTTTACTGAAACAAAATACAAAAACACAAAAAAAAAAATCTGTTGTAAACACGAGTAAGTTGTAAAGGCTGAATGACAATTATATGCGGATATATGTATGTATGTGTATAAAAAAGGGAATTTTGTGTGCATAATGCGAAGGGACACCCTCGATGGGAAGGATAATATTGATGGTAAATTAAAAACACATTAATCTAAAAGACAAATTGGTAGAAGTTTATTTTAAATGCTGTCCTAATTTATTTTTAATTAAATTCTTTCTTTTTTTTTTGTTACTTTTGTATTTTTGTTGATTTTTTTTAAATGAAAGTTTTTATGTTAAAGTTTGTTTTTGATAAATTTTAGAAAACAAAAGAGGGACTCTGTGGGTTAATCATGAATTTCGTTTGCTAGTTTAAAAGTGATTTATTTTTTATTCAGAATAGGATGAATTTCCAAATTTGTGTAAACTTTTCCTTCTGTCCTAATTAAGGTACGGTTGACTTTCCCATGATGAAATCCAGCCAAAAAAAAAAATCATGTGTACAATTCACACGTGGTAGAAGTGAAACCTTAAAAAATCGTTTTTTCTTGAAAAAAAAACTTTAAAAAATCTACCTTTTTTTATTTTATAATGAATTTTATATCATCTGAAAGCTCAACATATTTACATCGACCATGCCTATACAACATCTACAAAAACAGCTGGAATTTTTTGAACCCAATCCGTTTTCATCAAAAAAGCAAGAAAATCAATCTTTTTTTTTTTTTCTTTTCAAAAACCATTAAATCCATTTTTTTAAATGACAACTTATAATAAATTTTATATCATCTGAAAGCTTATTATTTCACCTTTTATATGACACTTAAATCATATTTCTACCATGGCTACAAAAACAGTAAGAATTTTTTAAAGCCAACCATGTCGAGATTTCAAACTGAGATTACAGTACTTCCCACACGGAATGTTTCATCGTGTTTCAAACCACTAGGATTCTAAAGAAGTTTTCACGTCAAAAATAACATATGCACTTCTTTAAATCCTGAAAACAAATTTTGTTCAAATTAGAGATTAAAAAAAAAATGGATGGGATACCACCAGGTAGTGTTCTATGCCCGATTTCGTAACTACTTATGCAGATTATACTTAGTGAACACAAAAAAAAATCTTTCTTCTCAAAATGTATCCATATTCAAACTCTTATCTAAGCATAATCTACTGTCCACACAAAACTGTTCAAAATAATAACTTTTCATTGAAGTTACTTTGCAAACTGTCACGTCCCAACCACACAAGGAATAGCTACCATAAGCAATTATTTCAAACATCGAAGTCATTAAATCATCAAATGCAGTTGCATTAAATCAGTTAAAACCAACTAAAGCTATTTACATCCCATTACTGCTGCATATATCTTCCATGACCATAATTTCTCATATACGAGTTCCTACTCTCTGGAGGAGCTCTCCACTTCGAATAAACGTATACCAACTCTATCAGAATTTGCATCGTGTTTTACTGTCGCAAAACTAATATGCTTTGTGTACCCTGTGTCCTATACAAAATATGCCTTAAACAGGAAGTGCACCAAAAACTTCTGCAAGAAAAAAACATAGCATTAATAGAGTCGGTCTGATTAATGATTGCTCTTGTCCATTTGTAGAGGAAAAGCAAAAGAAAAAAACAACTTCAAAGACATATAAACTCTCTTTCCTACTTTTTTTTTAAAAGGTCCACAAAAGGACCACGCGTTGCGGAAGGACATTTTTCCATAATGCCCTTCCATTTGCACTACACAAAAGCATAACCATATCTAATAATGATCTAAAGCAAATCTAGAAAACAAAAACAAGGAGAGTACGAAAAAAAATATGAAAGGAAGCAAGCATACGATTAACAACCATCCGCAGTCAATAAAGATTTTTACTTAAACATAGCAACACACATTCATGCAAAAAACAGACCACCACTAACAGTCAAACAGAGTCTCACATACTTAACTAAAAAGTACACACATAGAGATATAGAAAATTTGAGCCCACTTTTACTCAAAGGATATATAAATATTATTTGCCTAGCGATTTCTATGCCAGTGCATATTGCAGCTCAACCGCAACTCAAAAAGGATAATTCACTCACAACGACCGACCCCGGTCGGTCGGGCGCGGCCCGGACTCATAAACTTATATTATGGTTATATGTAAATTGGCTCGATATGAATGCAAATATGTAGTAGGTCTATGCTTCTATGCATGGTTTTAGGATGTAGATGGTTTAGAAACACGGCCTATGATGACGATGACTCTAGGACGACAAACAAAAAATAGTCCTCTTTAAGGATATTCAGAAAAAAAAAAAAAAAATAAAGAAAACAGGAAAAGGATAACGATGTAGAATTGAGAGTATATAAGATTTAAATGTAAAACACTTTACTTTGATGTAAAATTATGACCTTTGCAAAGTTCTAAATGTCTGTAAAGGACATTTATTTTTGTTGAATGAGGTTCTTAATACAAACGTACAAGTCTGGAAGATTGAAAAATACAAACTTGGTTTAGACGTCTGACTTTTGAATTTTTGAGAATCGATAAGAGTTTATAACGTTTGATGTGGATGCACTCATTAAAGTTTATAAATTAAAAGTATTAAGGATATAGTGAATGTTTTTTTTTTTTTTTTAACCAAGGTAATGAACTTTGAATATGGTCCTAGTTAGAAATTAATTTTCGGTAAAGTTTGAAAAGATTTTATTGTTTTTCAAAATCGATTTCGAATTTCTTAAGTCTTCCATGTTTAATTTGTAAGTTTTCATTATCTTCTTGAGATTCTAGCCGGGAGTATGGAAAACAAGTTCAATTATTGACATAGTAAATAAGTATACGGAAAAAAAGTAATGCCAGGGATAAGCTTACTTTTGGTTTGTTTTAACATAATATAGCTAAATATATACCGGAAATTAGTTAAATATGCCAGAAATAAAGTTAAATACATATAAACTGAAAAAAAAAGTCTGAAAAAATTAAGTTAGTACAGGTTTTTTGAGCACCATCCTAAAAAAACCAATAAAATGAAATTTTTTGCGATCTAAGATGTATTAAATGACTGGCCTTAAAATAAATTAATAGACGTTAAAGACGGACTGTTACATTTTGAATCGTTTTTACTGTTATTTCAAATTTTTAAATTCCTTATTGGAATTAATTGTATTCTTAATTAATTCATTAAAAAAAACTTACATAGGTAAATATGTAAGTAAGTCTCCAAATCCCAAAAATACAGAATCAAGAAAACCCAGAACCACAAAATACCGATGTTGAACCCCAAAAAAATTTTGCCCAAGATTTTAAATTTTATAGAAATAAGTAAATTATCGGGACATTGCAAAATAAAATGCACGACTGGGTCGCACGAATTTGCTCTTAGAGTTAAAGTTGTTTACATTTTTAAGACATTTTATATAGAAATTTGGAAAAAAAAAAAATAAAATTCGTTTTTAAAAAATATAATATAAAATCTGAAACCAAACTGCCCCATGAAACAAGTATGCAGTTTTCATTGATATATTAAGATGCATTTTTAGAAACAAAATTTTCAAATTCGTTAGAGCCGTTTTTTAAAAAAACTAATTTTTAATAAATAATTTTTTGGAGAAAAAGTCTTAAAATAAAATTGGTATGACATTTTGTAGAAATCACTGATCAACATCTAAACACAAAATTTCAAAAAAAAAATTTAATGTCCCGTTTTCGAGAATTTGATTTTTCAAAAAAAAAATATTTTCAAATTTTTTTTAAAAATCCAAAAATTATTTTTTCAAAATTTTATTTTTGGCTTATATTTAAATTATATAAATGCTTCTTCACAAAAAGTTTCGTTGAAATCGAATAAGCAGTTTCGGAGATAATTGGATTTGAAAAAAAACGGTTCAATGGCAGGTAATAATAATGATTTTCAAACAAAATTTTTTTCATTAAAAGATAGACCTTATCTTAAAACTAACATTTGAATTTTTTAAACAAAATCTTTGGAGCCGTTTTTAAGCAATTTCAATTTTACTAAAATCGGTATATGACAAGTACCGTTATTTTTGGTCCAAAAAATTAATTCCAAAAACTCCTCTTTAAAGTCGCCAAATAAAGCTACATACCAAGTTTGACATCAATCGGTCTATCCATTTAGGCTGTAGCTTCGCTTACAGACAGACAGACAGACAGACAGACAGACTTCCGGGACCCACTTTTTTGGCATTCTCTACCATCGTAATGTTATGGAAAAATGTTATCTCAACTTTTTTACTTGCTCTATAGGGCAAGTATTGGTTTCGTGTAGGAAAAAAAAATCGAGGTTTTAATCAAAACCAACATTACGATGATGGAGAAGATCAAAAAAGTGGTTTTCGTCATGCCGTCCGTCGGTCTGCGCGTGTGTGCGTCTGTGCGTCCATCTGTACATCGAGCTAGGGCCTAAACGGATGGATGGATGGATTTCCTTGAAACTTGGTATAGATGATTTTTGTGTGATTCCCTACACCCATTTTTTTTATTTTTTTAATATCTCCATTTTAACGCATATCTCCCATATAACGTTTTCGAAGTATTTCAAATATCTCGAAAACGTCTCTAACGATTACGATTAAATTTGGTATACGTAATAAATGCGCAAAAAATGCGGAGAACGGAAATATGGCGTTGCCGGTTTTCAAAAATCGACATATTTTTTAAGTTCATATATTTCATCAAAGCATAAGTCAATTTTATTTAAAATTTACAGACATAATTTTGAAGTGTCAAATATAAAAAAAGAAAATTAAAAACTTTTTGAAATTTTTTTTTTAACAATTTAAGTTTTCAGGGTTCTGGATTTTCGGGATTTCTGATTTTGAGTGTTCCTGGATTTTTGGTTATCTAGATTTTAAGCTTTCGGAATAATGGTATTACATTGAAATAGTAGCCATAAGAAAAATAAGAAAGGAAGCATTATATCTAAATACAGAAGAATAGGACAACTCGAAATAAAAAGGATGTACCTAATAAAAATAATAAAGTTACCATACAAAATCTTAGTCACCCTTGAAGTTGAAAGTTTTCGGTTTTTTACTCCTTCCTCAAACGTAAGATTTTTATTCGCCTCTTTCCTTGTTAACGATTGACAAATAAACACTTTAAATCTAACAATCTTTAGTCTATTTTTTTACACCTTAAAACTTCGTCCTATTTTATCTACGTGGGCGTTGCCATTAAGTATCCCATTTTACATAAAAAAAAAAGTGTTCGTAATAATCAATAGCTCAATAAAACGATGAGCTCGAAAGCGTTTATGAACTTTTATTTTGTTGGAAATCCACTTTAAACCTACAACCTTCAGCACACATCTGCTACCAAATGGATGTTCTAGTAATTTTTACAGCCCCATTTCCGTTTTTCTGGTAAATCAAATTTTCTAGGCAATTTTCTCCATTTTAAATGGACCTATCCACAATAAACACAATACTCGTCCTTGCAATGCTCTCTAAAAAATCAATTTCACCTTAAGAATATAGGTTTTTTTTTGTTGGCATATTTTCTATGTTTTTTTTTTTTGTTTTGTGATGCTTTGTCGAACATGCGGAAATGATGGGTGCCATGAATTTTTCAAGGATCACAAAATATAGAGGTAACGATGCTAAAGGCATTTAGCTATCACCGTTTTTTTTTTTGTTTTTGTTTTTTCATCTGAAGGAAAAAAGCTAATCAACAGGCAAAAAGGTAGTCCTAGAAAATAAAAATGGTTTAATAGTTTGGAAATTAAGGACCAAAGCTATTTTATTTTTAATGTTTAAAGTTTAAATTGAAAAATTTTTTTAACTTCAGAAACTTTAGATTCTACTCAATTTTGCATGCATTTCTCAAACTCTGTATATGGGCTATGAGAAGCTATACGAAGAAGAAGAAGTTATTAACGCTTTTGCTTCCAGCTTATTTTTTTTTTTGTGTGATTAATGAGCTGAAATATCTCTTATTCTTGCCGCCTTCTCAAGTTTATCATCATCATCGTCATCCCGCTTCTGCGAAGGAACGCACAGACAAAGTGGAAAAGATACAAAAATGAAGATATACAAATTTCCTGCAATCTTCTTCACTTAAACTCAATCTTTTAGCAATCTTCTTTTACTGTTATAAGAAGTATGATCCGCGAAATAGGGTTGGCGTAGTAGGGCATAATGAATGATAAAGGGGATATATACGTACTATACATCGCACAAAGTCAAAGCCATTTTGTGCGCTGCTCAAAAGTCTTCGCGCTCTGTATATGTAAACATTTGCAAATCCGCTGCCATTTCCGTTGATCTAATTTACGCGCTCCGTCATCCGTCATCTGTGTATAAGTTGATTAAAACTCCTCTCATTGCCCAAGATAAAAAAAGGGGTGTGTGGTTGGGAAAGGACGGCTGTATACTGTGTGCCGCCGCGCCGCCTTGAAACTGCGTTGATGAAGTGGATAAAGTTTTCCTGCCACTGTCATTGTCGTTATGCGCGATATCTTTTTTTTCAAGCAAAGGGAACCAAGAAAAAAAAAAAAAAACAGAAAAAAAAAACGAGTCCTTAACGACTATAAAGAGAACAGGATTCCTTAAAGAAAAACATACATTAATTTATTTTGCGCAAAAGTTTAAGCTCGTTAATAGGGTGGAGGTCTATGGATGGGAGGAGTGTGAATATGGGAGGATGTGTATAAAGGATATTCATCAAGATATAATTTACGCATCGTACTGTCATTAGTGACTCCTTGCTGTCACATTCAGTAATAGTTGGGTGGTTGGTTTTGGTGATGTTTATAATCTCTAGCAGAGTGACAGAGATACACGAACAGCGGCGACGAATAAATAAGTGAAAATCCTTAACACAAATAAACAACTCAACAGAAAAAGTTTGACTGTAAGAGTGTAGAGCAGAGCATCTTATTAAAAAATGTCCTCAAGGATTTTATATAACTGAATATTAAATACTAGCCGGTGCAGTTTCTTCATCTTTCGTCATCTTTTTGTTTTTTGTAAACAAAAGTTTCTTAGTATTTGTTTTTTCATCTTGACAAATATCTTTTGGGGGAAATATGAAGACAATGAAGACTCATTATGGTTTAACTAGAAAGTTGAAAAAACTAGTTAAATGTTGACTATTTAACATCTTTCTGTGTAAATATCTTGAAGACACAATTTCTAACAAAAGAATTTTGCACTTTTGAAAGTTTAGTTCAAAAACCTTTAAATGTAAGGAAGAGTTTGGCCAATTCTATACACTGCTAAATAGTTTCGTGTTCATACTTACGAGTAAATGAGTTCATGGGATGAAAGATTTTAACATACACAAATCTGTTGGCCCGTAAACTAATATAACCTGTATTTTGAATGGTTACTCGGGCGTATGAGTACTTTTTCACAAAAAAAAAAAAAAAAAAATACCTTGATCGATTTGAATCTCCAACAAAGTTCTCATATAAGAATTTGATATACTATCATTAGTGGCTCTTAGATTAAGGTAAAAAATGTAGTTTTTTTCTGAAAGTCAAAATATTAAATAAACAGGCAATAGGAACCACAGTTTCAAAACATTATATACATATCAAGGGCTAAGCATGCAGATTTTGTACGTCTCAACCAACAGATTCCATTGTTCATTAGGGTGTCTCACTTTTGTGTCTCCGAAAAAAAGGACTCTAATTTTGCAATGTAATAGTGGTCAAAAGTTTTATTAGGGTCTAAGGTTTAATAATATGTAATTCATAATTCGTCTTTGGCTCGCTCAAATCGGTTGAAGTTGTTAGGAAAAAAACGATTTTATATAAAAAAATGTTTTTTTTTCCTTGGCATATTATTTCGCAGCTTCTTTACTAAGTGTTCAATTCCAACATATATAAGCTTAAAAGTTTTTTCTTATAAAAATTTAATATAGTTTTGTTTTTGTATTCAAACGGCGCAATTAAAAAAAAAAAAACATTTATTTCAAAAATCTCTAAAAATTCAAATATCTTCGATTTCTTCCTATATTTTGAGCGAGCCAAAGATATTAATTAAAATGAAAATTGTAAATGCAGGATTTATTTTTAATAAGTTATGTAACTTTTAATAGCTATTACATTTGGAAATTCCATACTTTAGCATTTTGACACACCCTATTGTTCATCCACACAAGTGATTTTCAAACTTTTTGAGTTCGCGAACCCCTTTGATCTGAAAAAAATGTCACTCTTCTTATTCAGTATCACTTAAAGGACAGAGATTTCCTGGGAAATTTATAACTCAATAATACACTGCCCAACACACAAAAATTTTCCAGACCGTTATTTATCATTTCTTACTAAATAAAGGGTGTTGATTGCAAAAATAACATTAGTTTTTTTCTAACAGCTCTAGTTTTTAAATTATTCATACATGAAAAGGCATAGAAATTCATACAATTTTTTTTTGTTAATTTTTTTTAAATACATTTTTTTTTTGTATTTTTATTTTACTCAATGAACCCAAATACATTACATTGGATACAAATTTTTAAAACAAAACTTTAAAAACGCTTGTAATAATAAAATCTAAAAAAAAATAATATGAAACTACCCCAAAAATGTGAAAAAATAAAATATCTAAAAAAAATAGAGCTCCTAGAAAGCAACCAGTGTGATTTTTAGGCTTAGTGAAACCAAGTGCATTGGGTTTGATAAGAAAATTTTCTGGAAAATGTTGGCAAACAGTTAAAATAAGTATAACTTTAAAATAAGTACGAAATAACCACCAAAATGTAGAAAACTAAAATATTTCAAAAAATAGAGCTCCTAGAAAAAAATGAATGTAATTTTTAGGTTTACTGACCCCAAATACATTGAGTTTAGTATACATTTTTCTGGAAAATTTTAATAAACGCTCAAAATAAGAAAAACTTAAAAATTAGTATGAATATTTCCGCAAATATGAAAAATTAAATGATTCAAAAACTAGAGCTGCTAGAAAGAAACCAATATTTTGAGCTTACTGAACCCAAATCTATAAAATTTGATATATATCTTTTTGGAAAATTTTAAAAAGTTGAAAATTGTTCCCCAGTGTAATTGATGTTTTTATAAGACTCAAAATCTTGAATTTCGAATTATTATATTCTTTACCTCTGTGTCTTTTGACATGCTTTTGACCACTCAAAAATCTTGATTAAAACTTCGATTACGATCAGTGTCTTTAAGCAAACAATTGACAAAACCTATATTTTTAATAAACCCTTTTTCTCAAAATATCAATAATTATTAAAAAAAAAAAAACAAAAAATATAAAATTCCTAGGTAATTTAGTTTAATTATTAAAGAAAAGTTGTTGTTCACTCAAGGCTCGAATCTTCAACTTTAAACTTCTTCTATAAGAAATTTCTCAAGTAGAACACTGGTGTATAAATTGGTGTAAATTCAATAATTTCGATGTAAAATTGAGAACATTTGAAAAAATATGGTGTATTTGTCAAATTAAGTGTTATAAAAACTATAATACCTACTGTCTTTTTTGTACAAAATTTCAACATTTTTTTAAGATTCCGTGCAAAAAATACACAGATACTCAGTTGTTTTTATAATATACCATTAATGGTGCATAAAATTATTCGATTCTGAAATCAACCAAAACGGTATATTTTGTAAACTCTCTTTGGTGTAGCAAGTACACCCTGTGGACATAAAATTCACCAGATGGCATAAGTGAGGGGCGCCATTTTTTCAATGGCCGCCATTTAAAAAATGAAGACAGCGATTAATTTATTTTACTAAAATAATATATATATCGACCTAATTACCCCGCATTCTTAGTTTTTTCGATTCGTAGAATCGAAATCTCGATTATAAGAGAACGCTTAGAAAAAAAACCAAAACAAATATAATTTTTGAAAAACTGAATTTTAAATTCGAAAAAAAAATCATTAATTCATCAAAATTTTTGAGGCGCTCAATTTTTAAAATCAGTAGACAGAATGTGTTTCGTTCTTAAATTAGGCACTCAAATTCATATTTAATCATTAGTTTTTTATTATTGTGATAGTGAATAAAAATTCATTTTCATTTCAAACTGTTTTCAGGTAAAAAAAATAAACTTTGGCTAAGATTATCAATCAGAATAATTTAATTTAAATGATAAATGAATAAAATAATTCATAGATTTATTGTGTCTTTTTTAATTTCAAAGGAATAATTTTTCAGTCATATTTTACAATAACACTGGTTAACAAAATTAAACTTTTTTTTTGTTGCCGAAACAAAAATATACTTTTTGGAAGGTTTTCGGTGTGCTGAACTTGAATCCGAAGTCAAAAAAAAAATAATCAGCTCCCGTTTTTGAAATATTACCGTTAGAGTATGCACAACTGCGGACCTTATTCCTTTATATCAGGAAAATTGTGTAAGCATATTTAGTAACGGTTTTTATAAGAACTATTTATCACATTTTTAAATCTGGTTAAATATTTCCGATATCTTTTTTATTGCCCGAGATATCCTCAGTTGTTTGGTATTTTTATAAATTTTATAACGTCATTATCTCCTTTATGATATATGAAGAAAATCCCACTTACTTAATTTTAAGATATCTCGGGCAATACAAAAGATATTGAAAGGATTTAAACAGGTATCGAAAGATGGAAAACAGTTCTTATAGAAACCGTTACTAAATAATATTCTGAAACAATTTCCCTTATACAAAAGAATAAGGTCCGAAGAAATCAAAAAAACGATTTTTTGCATTTTCTAACGGTAATATCTCAAAAAACGGGATCTGATTAGTTGTTTCTGACTTCGGATTCGAGTTCAACACACTGAAAACCTTCAGAAAAGTATATTTTTGTTTCGGCAACAAAATCCTTGTAAACCAGTGTAATTCTTCTTACACATAACTATTAAAAAGTGTTATAACCGTTGAACAATGGCTATAAAAAAATAATTTAACTTTTTTTTTAATGCAAAGTAGAAAAAAAATATTTGTTTAATTGAAAAAAAAAAACATTTGTGAAATTTAAAGTACACTGAACGAAAAAAAGCTAATATTTTCTAAACTGGTTGCGATAGAAACTTTTTCTATTCGGTTTCAGAACAGTCAAAAGTGCACCTATCAGCCATTTCAGGCTTATCCATTTTCTAATGGACACCCTGTATACGAGAAAATGGTATATTTTTTTATATTCAAAATGTATATCACGGGATCGGGTCAAAATTCTGGCTTCAAAATTCTGCTTCTTTAACGAAAATTCTATTTTTCAAAATTCTGCTTTTCAAAATTCTGCCTTTTTAAAATTCTGCTTTTCAAAATTCTGCTAGCATTGTACTTGAACAAAAAAATTCTGCCAATTCTGTTTAAAGAAAAATACACACCTCATTAATGTAATTCAACATAGGTACTTTCCTAAATTTTTCTGTTTAAGAGTTGCAAATATTTTTTAAAATGCATACACTGACTTTCTTTCAAAGAAAATCTATAACTTATTCGAACCGATGTTGTTCGATACAAAATATTCCTTTTCTTATTCAAATTTTTGAATTATTCATCTTTATTTGATAATTTAAAAATTTTTTAAATTATTTTCGGAAATGTTTAGTATTTATTATAAAAACCTTTTCCTAATATTTTCAAATTTATTCATTTATAAAACAAAAATAAATATGCATTCAAAGAATGAGAAATAATGTAGGTAAGTAATCAAAGTAGTAGATAATTTTTCAAGAAGCTGATTTTACAGAATTTTGCAAAAAATTAAAAAAGGGTTTGGAAAATTTTTTTTATTTTTTGCAGAATTTTAAGAAACAGAATTATGAAAAACAGAATTTTGACAAAAGAATTTTGAACCCGGCAGAATTTTGACCCCAACCCAAAAAAAACTATTTTATTTATGAGTATCTAAAAACAATGGAAAAAAGTATTTAAATAATATTTATTACTATAAAACAGTGCACGTTACACCTGCATACTATAACCATCCTAGAACATTTTTACTTCAACATTAATGTGAACTCTAACAACAAAACAATGTTATTCAGTTCCCAGCTTAAATTTAAACCCCATGACATTCCCATCTTTCTGATTATTTTATATTTTTCAGCATTATAGAAATAAAATAAAAGATGTGAATTATTAATATTCGCATCAGAACGCAAATATTTTTATTTCTTTCCAGTTTCTTAAGACTTGAGTTGGAAAAACTAAATAAACTTATTTGTATGCATGAAGAAATTTTTATTTTCTTAACAACGCGCTCTACAAATTTTGTTTTTTTTTTTCTTCATATTCCTCCTTTTCCATTCCTCCATGTGCAGTTATTATATAAATTAAATGCACTCTCGCACTGCAATTTGTCCGTCAACTGCATCACTATGCTGAACTGTGCGAGTGCGAACAGCTTATTTGGATAATGAAGGTGAATATAAAACCCTGCATTACCTTAAATTATTTCTTAATTACTCCATAAATTATCACAGGTATTTAACTCCCCGACGACTATAAAAACCAAAACGTTTTCCGCTATAAACAAAAGAGCAAAAACAACAACAACAACAACAACAATTTTGAAAAGGGTCACTCCCATAGGGACACTTACTAACGCATTACGTTGCTGCTGCGGACTTAATATCAATTAGAGGTTACCCCTCTTTCTCTCTCGGTGTGGCATATAATACTCTCCACATCGTAGTACAAAATAGACAAGGTAGCAATTTGTGGGCGGACTATTATAAGGATTGTATAATTATACTCATGTCCTTGTCCATATGGTTGGCCATAGAATGTGTGTAGTTAGTCAATCGACAATTAATATCCGGGTATCCTTTATATCCTGTCAGTTTCACTTCAAATAAATAAAAAAATATGATATCAAGGTCAAAATTGAAATAATAGGGTAAAACATGCAAATAGGGTGTCGTATACGTTTATTCAGGATTATTAAAGCCTTATACGTATTTAAGCTTGAACAAAATAAAGTTATAAAAATTGGTTTTTAATATGTCATTCAAAGTGCCTCAAACAAAATCAAAGCAAGTTAAGATCTTAATACCTCGATGCTAAGAAAATGTGTATAAGTGTAAAAGAGCTTTAAGCGACATAGTTTTTTTTTTTTTTGGAAAATTAAAGGCAACTATACACTATTTCTCTGGTACACATGATTAAGTTTTATGACCCATAATGTTTTCTTAAACGACATCTTGATGAAGAAGCAAACATTATGTTTCTCCCGTGAGTGGGAATATGTTTGTATTGAAAGTCTCATAGTGTAGTTAGTATAGTGATGCTGAAGCTGATGCTGTTAAACTATAAAACATCCATAATGTGACATGTGGTAAAGCTTAAGCAGCGAAAAGCTATTAACAAGCCTTCAGCAACAGGAACTGATGTCATTAAGTGTAAGTGTTTTACTTTTATTTGAAAAGAGTACTGGGATAAGATATAAAAGTTAAATACAATTTAAAAATGCTTTACAAACTAAAATATCATCAAAGTAAAAAGGTTAAATGCTTTAGAGGTGCTCTAAGAGGTCTTGAGAAGTTATCGATTGATCAATCTTAATATTATTATGTCCACAGTTTCGAAATCGACAACCTCTTAATATCAAAACTTGGAATAGAAAATTAAAATCGATGTAAATTTGATTTTTAGTAAAAAAAAAAAAAGTACGCATACGCCCGAGTGTCCTATCAAATATAAGGATAAACTGAAATCAAAAAAAAAAGAGAAGAAAAAAAAAGAAAAGAAAAGAAATAAAAAGAAAAAAAAGAAAAGAAAAGAAAAGATAAGAAAAGAAAATAAAATAAAAGAAAAAAAAAGAAAAGAAAAGAAAAGAAAAGAAAAGAAAAGAAAAGAGAAGAAAAGAAAAGAAAAGAAAAGAAAAGAAAAGAAAAGAAAAGAAAAGAAAAGAAAAGAAAAGAAAAGAAAAGAAAAGAAAAGAAAAGAAAAGAAAATAAAATAAAATAAAATAAAATAAAATAAAATAAAATAAAATAAAATAAAATAAAATAAAATAAAATAAAATAAAATAAAATAAAATAAAATAAAATAAAATAAAATAAAATAAAATAAAATAAAATAAAATAAAATAAAATAAAATAAAATAAAATAAAATAAAATAAAATAAAATAAAATAAAATAAAATAAAATAAAATAAAATAAAATAAAATAAAATAAAATAAAATAAAATAAAATAAAATAAAATAAAATAAAATAAAATAAAATAAAATAAAATAAAATAAAATAAAATAAAATAAAATAAAATAAAATAAAATAAAATAAAATAAAATAAAATAAAATAAAATAAAATAAAATAAAATAAAATAAAATAAAATAAAATAAAATAAAATAAAATAAAATAAAATAAAATAAAATAAAATAAAATAAAATAAAATAAAATAAAATAAAATAAAATAAAATAAAATAAAATAAAATAAAATAAAATAAAATAAAATAAAATAAAATAAAATAAAATAAAATAAAATAAAATAAAATAAAATAAAATAAAATAAAATAAAATAAAATAAAATAAAATAAAATAAAATAAAATAAAATAAAATAAAATAAAATAAAATAAAATAAAATAAAATAAAATAAAATAAAATAAAATAAAATAAAATAAAATAAAATAAAATAAAATAAAATAAAATAAAATAAAATAAAATAAAATAAAATAAAATAAAATAAAATAAAATAAAATAAAATAAAATAAAATAAAATAAAATAAAATAAAATAAAATAAAATAAAATAAAATAAAATAAAATAAAATAAAATAAAATAAAATAAAATAAAATAAAATAAAATAAAATAAAATAAAATAAAATAAAATAAAATAAAATAAAATAAAATAAAATAAAATAAAATAAAATAAAATAAAATAAAATAAAATAAAATAAAATAAAATAAAATAAAATAAAATAAAATAAAATAAAATAAAATAAAATAAAATAAAATAAAATAAAATAAAATAAAATAAAATAAAATAAAATAAAATAAAATAAAATAAAATAAAATAAAATAAAATAAAATAAAATAAAATAAAATAAAATAAAATAAAATAAAATAAAATAAAATAAAATAAAATAAAATAAAATAAAATAAAATAAAATAAAATAAAATAAAATAAAATAAAATAAAATAAAATAAAATAAAATAAAATAAAATAAAATAAAATAAAATAAGAGAAAAGAAAAGAAAAGAAAAGAAAAGAAAAGAGAAGAAAAATAAATAAAAGAAAAGAAAATCGCTATTAAAGGTGCCTCCAATAGATCGGTTTTTAAATTTCTGGTTCTATTTCAACAAAAAATTATAATATGCAAAAGCATTTATATTACCTAAATAAAAATCAAAACTTTCAAGAATTCCATTTTATGATTCTTAAAATAATTTTGAATTCCTTTTTTTTAAATCAAATTTTCGAAAACGGGACATTTAACATTATTGCATACAAACTTTATTTTTATTTTTTTTTTTGTATTTAAAAAATGGCTCTAACGATTTTCAAATTTTTTTTTTTCGAAAAATGCATCGTCATAAAAAAAATTAAAGTGCATACTTTTTTTTTAGCTCAATTTCATATAAAATAAAGTGTTTTTTTTTAAATTTTTTTTTCATGTACATTTACCAAATTTGTATATAAATAGTTCGTGAGTTTTATTGCAGTCTTGAGAAAAATGAAAAACAAAAAAATAACAATAATTAATCAAATGATCTTAAAATAGAAACAAATATTTAAACTGAATTTAATATGGAATTTTGAATAACACCACTAATTTGCAATAAGAATTTTTTCAACTTTAATATAATAATTTCAGATTTTTCTTCACTTGAGACAAAATTTATTAAAATTACATTCTTTCGACTTTTTACTGGCACTCTTTAAAATAAGCCCAGTTTATAAAAAAAAAAAAACACTCAAGCTCCCTTATTTGTTTATCTTTCTCTCCCTTCAAGATAAAAATCCCAGTTACATGTATCTGAAAAATTTCCAAATCCTTGAAATCCACTGAAATACTTGATACTTGAATATTTTTTTTTTTCTTACTGTGCCATTCTTCGGCAAGAATTTCCTTAGAAAAATGACTTCCGCCAAATTAAATACAAATTCCGTTAACTTTTTTTTTTCTTTGTAAACGTCGTCGTCGTCGACGATGTTGGCGGTAGTAGATGAAAAAAATCTGAAAAAAAAAATCAAGGAAAAAAAATATTACTTTCATGTTCTCCCTCCTACATACATTATGTATGTAGAAATTTTTGTATATATGTGACACAAAAGTCTCCATCTAATACTTTTTTTTTTCTTTCTTCTCAACAAACAATGGAAATTGCCAAAGTAACCCATTTAAAGCAGCGAATATGATTGTATTAGTGAGTTGATGTTGTGTATTTTGTTAAGTGCACGCTATAATCCTTTCATACCAGGCAAAAAGAGGATGTAAACAAAATAAAAGACGACGATAAAAATCACCAACAACGAAAAAGAAATCTTTATAGCTTAAAACTTAGATAAAAATAAAAATAAAGAGAAACAACAAAATAAAAAAAAAAAAAAAAAAAATTAAGAAAAAACAAAAACAAAAGGATACCACAATGCTCTCCTTGAGCACAACTTTAATTATCAAACTTTACTTCGTAATCCTGAAAAATTCTCCACATGTCACATTCTTTTATGCTCCAAGGCAACATCATCCAATTCGCCACTCATATCCTTTGCCTTCTTCCTCGCTCTCTCTCTCCTGATAACTTGGCGGGCTAGGACTCTGGCCTGGTCCTGGGCTGATGTTGATGCTGATGGTAGAAGATTGTCTTTTAACGAAGGATTTTCCTCAAAAATGTGCATTTGTTTGTGTGTGTATGTGTGTGGATGGTTGTCATCTCTGATGTAAGACGACAGCAGCACGGAAAAAAAAAGACTAAAATTGAGAAAATCCCTCCCGAGACGTTCTGCGCTCGCTGTTGGATAAACTTTAACCTCCATTTTAATCTGCCATTTGTTTGTTCAGGAAACATATGACATTGACATAACCGCATCAGATTCTCCATTTTGTTGTACTTTGTGTGTGTGTGTTTGAATAGCTGTGGGTGGTATTACCAACAAAATAGCTTAGCTTGTAAAAGAGCCTGGTGCAAGAAGCAGAGAGTGGCTTTGGTTGGAGAGAAAAGTTGCTCGTTCGTGTTGAGAGCGTGTTCTATATACAAAGTTCCAAGGCGTCAATCCGAAACAAAAATGATTTTTGGCAGGAAACTAAGAATTTCAGTCAAAATAGTGTATTTCCAGGACGACAAATTTTGTGCATTGACTTTTTTTTCTCTTCACTTTTTGTTGTATTTTGTTATTTTGTGGTTTTTCTTTTTTTTTTTTTTTTGGGTTTTTGTGTTGTGTTGTGTCGAAGATCAAAACAACAAAAACAACCAACAACAAATCCACAAAAACCAAACAAAAAGCATACAAACCTTGATTCCTTATGTAAGTTTGTGGTCTTGTCACTTGCATTTCTTGTTTAGGAGACGACTACAGAAAGTTAGTGTGGTATGGTGTCATGCAAAACACCATATTGTTGCTACGTGTGATGAAGACTAGCTCTAACCACCTGACAACTACTATATGCGGCGGGGTTGAAGACTTTTGTTTCTGAAAAATGAACTCTCTTCTTCGGGTTCAAAACATAAAATGTCATACAGTAATGGTTCCGGAAAGTAATGTTAAATCGATTTTGAAACAACCATAGCGTATTTAGGGCAAGAGAGAGGAAATGTATTTATATTTTTGGGGCTAAAAGCTATTTTCAATTATGTGGTTTGAGGTTTTGGATTGTGGTATTTTTAGAATTTTGATTTTGAAGTAATTTATATGAAAACATGGAAGTTAACATGAAAAGTTAACAAAATGTAATTTTGACATGGTAAATCTGGATGTGAAATGACCTCATGGATGAGGGATAGTTCTAGCTACCTACTTCAAAAAGAACTTTACTTCGAAATTACACTAAGAAAAATGAGCTATGAACAATTTAAAAAAAAAAAAACGTGTTAAAACGTCTTTATTCTTTTAAAATTCAGGGGTCTTCCGGGTCAAATTTTTGTTGTTTATTTTTGGTATCAAATAACAGTTGATAATAATAGGTCTTTTTGGGTTTTTTTTTGGACAAAAATATAAAATCTGTAAAATTTTAAGGAGTGGGGATGAAATCTTCCCAAAAAAAGAAAAATTGTGCAAAAGTACCCAAACGCATTTAGGACAAAATTTTGGTCAAGTAAAAATGTTTCCGCCACACTAAAGTGTTAAACAAGACCACATAATTTATAGAACTTATCAACACAAATGAATAGACAAGTATTTTAAATATCATTCTCTAAGTATACTGTTGTTATTTGTCTCTTTTATGTTTAAGTCAAAGAAAGGATTGGCCCACATGAAATATTTATAGCTCTAACCATAAGTCTTGGTTGTATCAACTCTCCCTATATAAAGGTTTTTTTTTAATTTCGGACTATCTCCCAAATTACAGTTTCAACTTAAACTATTTTTTGTATGCAAAAGCATTTATTTTGCTTTAATAGGTAGCTATGAATAAAAATTTTTCAAAATTTAGGTACATTTTTTAATTTTCGAAAACGATAAATTGATTTTTTTTTGGAAATTTTGATTTTAGATGTTGATTAACTATTATTACAAAATAGCATATCTACAAACTTTGTTTGATTTTGTTTGTTTTTTTTTTCAAAAAATTTACTGAAGCAGAGTGGTAATAAGATTGAGTTATTTTAAAAGTTTTCATGTCGTCAGCTCGATTCATTCATGATGTTACATCATTTATAACAGCAGTGAATGAGTTTGAAAGACAGTTTCTAAATTTTACATAATAGGGCCCTTTAAATTGGTATGATTCTATGCAAACTTATCTGAAGTTCCAGACTACTGTAAATTAAGCTTATTGCAACTGCTTGTTGCAAACTTCTCTATTCTTTTCAACTCCCTATACATTATAAGTATCCCAAAAAATGCAATCTAGTCTTATGAACATATATCCCTACTTTAGTGGTTCTACCAATTTTTTAGAGAGAATCCGACATCCTTCCCACTACACTTAATTTCCACAATACAACATCTTCTGCTCTAAAGGGAATCTAACAGCAAAGGTCTGGTTTTGAATGTTACAGATTTTTCGACTCTAGTGACTTTCCTACCCATTGATATCACTACTTTAAAAGATGACTTTTCTCCTGACCTGATAGGTTAATATACTTTACCTTACTTAATATCATTTTGTCTCCACAACAATCTCCGTTTTGAAACTAACAAAGTTGACGTTATTTCTACAAACTTCAGAATAGCATTTGAACAGCCATTAATCATTAATAGCGTTATATTTCCCACCATCACTCACCAAAATGGTTTAGTTATACTTAGAGGATCGAATATATACACTGTTTTCAGATGTGTTATGTAAAATCCTATCTTTTCTGCCTAAGCTGTTCCTCAGGGCAGGGCAGTCATTTCGGACCTCTTTTGTCTAGCTAAAGCTTTCTATTTACAGAGATGATATACAAATTATATCTTGTCCATTTGATTCCTCTTTTTTCAGTTTACCCTTGGTGTGAAAAAAAAAATCATGTCTGCAATTCACACGTGCTGGAAGTGAAACCTTAAAAAATCAAAATAAAAAAAATCTACCTATTTTTATTCTATCACCTTCAAATCCATGTTTTTTATATGACAATCTATATTAATTTTATATCATTTGTAAGCTTATTGTCCAAGCTCAAAATATATATATCGATTAGGTCTATGAGACATCTACAAAAAGATCTAGAATTTTTTGAACTCGATCAATTTCCATCAAGAAAATCGAAAAAAACACGTATTTTTATCTTCTCACGCTATTAAATCCATTTTCTTCCCTAACAACCTATAACAACTTACACCATCTAAAAGCTTATTGTCTTAACTCAAAATATATATATATCGATCAAGTCTATAAGACATCTACAAAAAGAGCTAGAATTTTTTAAACTCGATGAAATTTCATCAAAAAAAGCAAAAAAAAAACATTTATTTTTATGTTCTCATGCTATTAATTCAATTTTTTTTTGTTTGACAACCTATACAAAATTTTAAAGATGCGTACAAGAGAAGTTAGAATTTTTCAAAGTCAACTATGTCGAATTTCCAGACTGAGATTACGGTACTTCCTACACAGGTGGCTGGTCAGCGGCAATAGATCTCCACAGGTGTTTTGAGATATTTTTTCAATTTTTTTTCAATTTAAGATTGTGTTACTTGTAGAGCACGTACCCGTATGTGTGATATATTAAATAAAAGGTTATGTTATCAGCATGTGTATTAAAGTTAAATCAAATTTGTATGTGCACTAGATCAAAAGATATAACGTGTGTAGGAAAAGATCATCTTTTTACAGTTATCTCAGAATTTTGAATATGCAATTAATTGAAATTTTGTACAATTATAATTTATTTAATTACCTATCTACAGTTAAAATTTCATTCATCTATCTATTAAAACAAAAAACTTATAACAAGTTGAATGTTCGTGTCGCGTTTTCGTTTCATCTTGTTTCAAATCACTACGATACTAAAGAAGTTTTCACTTCAAAAATTCTTATAGCTAAATGTGAATAGATATTAATCAATGACTTTTCTTGCAAACGGCTGCCTGTAACTCAAAGAACTTATCATTCTGCAGAGCTTAATTTTTGAACTTAGCAAACTATCGCAAAAATCAAATTCCTCCCTGCGTTTAATAAAACTGCAGTGCTCTTATCTAAGGAATGTTTTAATTCCTATGTCATGTCATTAAGACACTGTACATCACTTCCGTTTGACATTTATATCCTCGAGTACGGCAGTAGGATTTGGTTCATTTTAGATTCAGATTTATCCATTTAAAGCTTGATTTTTCCATTTTTTCCTTACTAAAGCTAAAAATTCCATTAACCCTGTCTAAAATGTCACTACCACATTTCACCCTATTTAATATTCCTCACCCCTTTAATTATTTTTTTCAAGCCCAAACACACTTACATTTTAATTTAAAATTATGTAAATTTTTTTTCATTTCGAACACAGTCCGAAGAATAAATCAACGCGTTAATTAATTTTACCCTCATGCGTCAAATACAATTATGAAATTTTGCATATCATTTAAGAGAAATTCACTGTAGCTAAATTTATTATTTTTTTCCCTATTTTCACCATCAACACCATCTTTCTATGTTAAGTTATTTTAGCTTTGGTCCTTTAAAAATCAAACAAAATTCTTAAATTTGAAATGGGTCTCGTATTCTCGAACACTCAGTGAATATAACGAACCACCATTTACTCCCTCCAGTTATAGACTTTTAATACTTTCATAGAATTCAATATGCGAAATTTCTATTGCTAAGCCGTTAACCGTTTTTTTTTGCCCCATAAATATTGAAATACCCGAATTTCAAAATTAAATTCTATCACCAAGTTCAGAGAGAGTACCTAAATGAAGAATGAAAAAGAGAGAAAAAAAAAGAAAACCTATTTTCACAAAAAAACCCGTCTTCCCGAAAATAACACTTCTCTCCTTAAATATTGAATAAGGGTGTTTTTTTTTTCTTCCCTTTTTTTCTGAGGGAGTATACTTGGCCAGAAAAACTTCATTACAATATTTTCCCAGAAAAAAAAAAAACTGAGAAACGGCCTTCGTCATTTGCCAAATTAAATTCATTGCTATATAACCCAAGAGTTTGGTTTTTCTTTTTTCTTCTTTTTCTTAGTACTCATCTGCACCCATCTAAATCTATATAGGTCGAGAATGAAGCAAAAAAAAAGAACGAAGAAAAAAAAAGAAAAAAAAAAAGATTCTAACGAAAAGTCGTTAGCCCAGAAAGAAGAAAATGTTCATTTTGAAATAATTAATCAAAACAACATTGAATTGTTGGGTCATCGCCTTGGGCTAGCCTAGCAGCAAATATATATAACCAAACTCTGAAGAGGTGAACAAAAAACAAAACAAAAAAAAAAAGAACATAAACCCTCCATCGAACCCGTTCCATATAAAAAGACCAACAACAAAAATATATTGTGCCCATTTTTTTTTTGTTTGCTTCCTCATAGAAAAATGTTACGTATACACCATGCCAACCCATCGACTTTGGCTTCGTGTGTATGATGGAAAAGAAGCAGTTTTATTTTTTCTCGGAAGCAGTAGAGCCTTTTCGTTTTCTGTACTTGCAAACTCCATTTGCGCTGACATCAATTAATGACGGAAAGCTTTTAATGAGAACACATGTTTCGTGTGCTAGCGAGCTGGTATAGTGCACATCGGAGTTGTGTTTTTAGTGTTCAGACTTATAGTCTGGTTGTGCCTTGTGAGCAAGAAAATCACAACTTTCAATTATCTGCCATTAAAATGTTCGTCGTAGAGAAATGAAGGTGTGTGTTTGTGATCATAGAAACGAGAAGAACTAACTGTGTGGGTATGTGCTCTATCCAGACACCCATCCAAGTAATTTTCTTCATGATTGAAAGGGCGGTATGGGTGGCAGTAACAGGTATTGTAAAGGTACTTTGAACCCTAAAACAAAGTTCCCAATCTGAGGTTTAAATTATATCTGTGTTAAATTGCATAATGCCTTCCTCAAACTAAGAGGATGGATTCAAGTCAATGAACCAGTTTACGATTGATTCGAACCTCAACTGGAGAAATTTCTTCTTCATATAGCATTATCCTAACAATTTTCAATATATGTAGTTTATATTTTAATGTGAAACTTCTCATAAAAGTTTGATTGGTATTTCGTTTCAAATTAATAAGCTCTAATAGTCAAAGATCTCGCAATAGGAGGACGTTATAGCAGTTGAGAGTTATATTTTGTTAAAAGTAGTATCTAAGAAAACAGTTTGTACTTGGGTTTTCTGGCGACATCCTGTAAGGACATAGGGTTACCACGCTTTAAAGTTAATTTTTTTCAGTTTCTTCGACAATGCCACCCTGCGTATGTATTTGGTAAATTTTAGAGGTGTAAAAAAAATATTATGTCAGAAAAATTAAATTTAAAAATTTTAATATTCAGGATTTTTAGAAATTTGAATTTTAGTAAGGTGGTAAATTGAGGTGAATTTAGAAAAAGTTCAAAAAGCTATGTCCTTAGCAAAAAGTGGTAGAGCAAAAATTGATACTGGAATCTATAGATATTGGTAATAGGTATATAAAAATCACACATACAAGCATAAAAAGTAAACAAAAATCTGCAACTCGAGATATGGGCGTTTCAATGTCAAAACCGTGAAATTCTATGTTTGACAAATAGTTCTACAAAAATCAGCACGAAAATTATTTGAAATAATGGTTATGTTATTGTTATTAGAAAGAAAAAGTAAAATAATTTGACACGTATCGGCTAAATTTCTATTTTCTTTGGTTTTTAGAAATATTACAGATTTTTACATTTCAAAACACTATGTAACAAAAAAACCAAATTTCAAAAAAAATACTCTCGTGATATAATACGTTTTGTATTGCATATTGAATATATTAAAACAGCATTATCTGTTTTTCAAAATACCTCTTAAATCTGGATTTAGTTAATTTCCAACCAATTTTAATTTTTGAACCTGTTCTCAAAAGAAGATATTTTAATCTTTCCAACATTTTATAAAAAATATGGTTTTAATTTAAAACCTAGAGATCAGAAGCTCAAGAAATTTAAAATTAGTATTTTTTTTTGACATTTTCTCCAACTGAACGTCGATTTTGAACAAAAAATATTAATTTTTATAATTTCTTAAAAACACGGTTTAACACTCAAAATATACGCGGGCGGAGAACTATCACGTTTTGTAGAGCTAGTCGCACTGATTACGAAACGGTATTTAAAAAGTCCCTAACACCCCCAAAATCTTGAGTTAGGGGGTTTACAGTTAGGGTTTGTTTACAGTTTCTGATAGGAGATAAATATACCTTTTCAACAATGTATAAAACATGTAACTCGGTTAAACCACCTAGAATTTATAAGCTGTCAAAGTTCAAAAATTCCATTTTTTCGTCATTTACCCAACTTCGACATCAAATTAAAGTACCTATATATTTTTACAACAACATGCTGTATTAAAAATATATTCTAAAATAATATTTATCTTCAAATCGAACGAGGTATTTTTTATAAAAATCAGGTTAAAATTGGCTTAGAAAAAACAATTTTACGATTTCAACCCAGATACGGAAATTCGAACTTTTAGGTATAGAACAAAAATGTTGCTTTGGTACGTAGTAGAATAAGTTGGGCGCCAGGATTTTATAACGGATTTTTGTAGAGGAGTTCAATACAAACATTTTTTTCTTTGGAAGGGGGGTGTATCTCCCCCCGTTTAGATGGGAGGGGGCAGTTTAAAAAAAAAAATTATCAAAATAAAAAAAAAATATTAAAAAACAACGGCAATACTTACAGTAATAAATGATACTATTTCCGAAAGGCAAAATTGTACATTTAATTCTAATTTTTAAATCAATATATTATAACCAATAGTTTTTGAAATATAGACCAGTGCCGGTGCCTTCAAAAACATTAAAAAGTACAAAAAAATCATAGAAGAATGAAACCCATTGGAAAAGGAGGTGAATATGATGAAAATTAAAGGAAAAATAAATTACGGGCGAGCCGAGTTCGGGAAGTGGGTGGGGGTTGAGTTTTTAATGGTAAAAAATGGTATATCTCCAGTGTTGCCGAAAGTACTCCCATAGGAGTATTGTGCTACTTTCAGCACCTCCGTACTCCCGTACTCCTCCTTTCACATTCGTACTCCTATTTTTTTTAATGACATAAAATATTTTACACTTGTAGCAAAGTGTAATGTCAGCCTAAATAAATTTAATTTACTTTAAATTTAATACAAATTTGGCAGCACTTTTACCTTCAAAGGGAATTTTTACTCGGTGGTTAGCTCTTGAACAGGTTGTGGCAAGAACGCTAGAACAGTGGCCTGCATTATTACATTATTTTTTGGAGAATTCTTTTGAATCTTCTGACAACAATCTAGATCTTGTTCACAAGATTCAAGAAGAACTAAATGATACCACAAAATTGTATTTATTATTTCTATCCTATGTTCTCCAGTTGACTAAGCAGCTAAACTTAGAATTTCAATCTCAGTCCGTCCGGATTCATAAATTTTTGCCACACGTAAAAACGTTCTATAAAACTATTTTACAAAATTTTATCAAATCGGATGTGTTAAGCGACGAGTTTCTCTCTAATCCGAATTTTTCTGACATTTATTTAAAAAATATTAACTCTGTATACGTTGGGGCTAAAGCTGAACTTTTTATTAAAACAAACAAAATTGAAATAAATGAAATATGTAATTGAGTTTAAAGGTGTTTGCCGAGAATATTATAAGACCCTGTGTGCTCAAATTTCACAGCGAATCGATTTCTATGACGAAATTCTGAAACATATTCAAGGCATTGACCCTTTAAATTTAGCAGAAAGTGCAACTTCAATAATTTCTTCGAATTCATTAGAAATAGAAAAATTTTGGTCAGAAATATTTTTTTTTTTAAAATGCTCTTAATGAAACACTTTTCCTCTGACAAAGGATTTTGTTAGTGCTTTATTAAGTCTTCCGCACAGCAGCGCAGCGGCAAAACGAGTTTTTTCCCAACTCTTTATCAAAGATAAAAAACGAAACAGATTGGAAGTAAATACAATAAATGCAATTATGAGTTGCAAGGAATTGTTAAATAGAGTTGATTGCCACAAATGGAATCCTTCAAAACAACTTTTAAAAGCGTATAAAAAATAATATTTGTTTTTTTCTTATATCATTTTATACTTACCACATAATCAAAATACCTTGATTTTTGCAAAACCACTTCTATTTAATGTATTTAATACATATCTTGTGATTACAATATCTAAGTTCCTAATTTTTATTCTAAAAAAATAATATTACTATAAATTAAGCTATCTACCATAAGACAGATATTTTATTACTTTTGTTATTTGAATTAATAATTTATTTATTTATGTTTTGTTTTTTATGTTTAACTTAATATATTTTTTTTTAAATAAAACTAAAAAAAATTTCAAGACAAAAAAATGGCTGTACTCCTATTTTGTTCAAAATACTCCCCTTTTTTTCTGCCGTACTACCTTCTAATATTTCTCTCCGGCAACACTGTATATCTCGATTTCCGGCAAAACTACAAATCCTATAGAAATAAAATGCATGACTTGCTTGCACGTACTTGATCTTGTAGTTCAAAGTGTCTTTATCTTAAATATCTATTGTAAATTTAAGATTTTGTTAAGTTTCGAAAAAATTTTTTTTTTTAAATCGAATTTAGGAAAATTAAAAATTAATAAATAAATAAAACTTTAAACAAAATTTTTATTTTACATTTCAAAATGAAAAGAATTAGTTGTCTGTAAATTTTGAATAAAATTAGCTTATGCTTCGATTGAATATATGAACCTAAGAAAAACTAAAAACGCAGTTTTGTTAGGATCTGTAAGACCATTACGTATATAAAATTTTATCGAAATCGTTAGAGCCGTTTTCGAGAAAAGCGCAATACCTCGAAAACCGTATATGGGAGGTATGCGTTAAAAAGGAGATATTAAAAAAATAAAAAAAAAACGGACCTAGGAAATTACGCAAAAATCATCTGTACCAAGTTTCAAGCAAATCCATCCACCCATTTAGGCCCTAGCTCGATGTACAGATGGACGCACAGACGCACAGACCGACGCGACGGACGGCATGACGAAAACCACTTTTTTGATCTTCTCCATCATCGTAATGTTGGTTTTGATTAAAACCTCGAATTTTTTTTCTGCACGAAACCAATACTTGCCCTATAGAGCAAGTAAAAAGTTGTATGGCAAAGTTGTAGGTAATAAAAAGATCTACAACTTTTGTATCAACAATTTTTTCACATAACCTCAAAATTTATGTGAAAAATTCAAAAAACCGAGTTTTTGGTTTTTTATTTTTATCTTTCTGAAAAACAAAAATTTTTCTTCGAAATTTGGTGAAAACTAACCTTATTATATCCCAAATACACTGTAATTTATTTGATTTAAAATATTAATTTCCTTACCTTATTTTGACTTAATACCAAAAAAACACCCTAATTTTCAATCGAAAATTCACGTGTCAAAATATCAGCTTTTTTTTCAAAAAGTCGGTGGGCATTTCGTTCGTTAAAATGTCTATTTTCTGATGGTGTAAAAAAAAATTTACATTAGTATACTATAGAACATGTTCTCGTAAAATTCAAAAATTGAAAAAAAGCTTGAATTCGAAAATTTTTTTTATCATTGTTTACAATTTTGGCCTATTTATTCAAATTAACACTTTAATTACTCAAAAAACGTAAGATTTATCAATGTTACATGAAATCTTACGTTTTTTGAGTAAATTTAAGTGTATAAAATTGTTGATACAAAAGTTGTAGATCTTTTTATTACCTACAACTTGGCATACAACTTTTTTCTATAGGATTTGTAGTTTTGCCGGAAATCGAGATATACCATTTTTTACCTTTAAAAACTCAACCCACCCACTTCCCGAACTCGGCTTGCCCGAGTTCATATTCACCTCCTTTTCCAATGGGTTTCATTCAACTATGATTTTTTTTGGTTTCAAAACTTATCGACCCTGGTCTAATAATCGATTTCAAAGTTAAAAATAGGCTTAACAAAATTTTTTTTAAACTCATTTTATACTATTTTTGTCCAGACTGTGAATTTAAAGAAAAAAATTACTCACACACAAAACTGCCTCAATTAATTCCTTATCGAACAGTGAAAACTCTATGTTTTTATGTCTTCTAGTTTTTGAGAAAATTGAAAAATTGTTTTATCAGATTTTTCTTTTTTCAAAATATTTTTTTGTTTTTATTTGTTTTTATTTATATATTTGATTTGTCTAGTTCAATAAGATATTATAAGGATTCATGATGTCAAATATGAACATAACACTTGTTTTTTCTTTACCGTAGATAGATTAAAAACGTTTTTTAATGCATTTTTTGCCTACATTTTTGTTATGTTTCTTTTTTGCGAAGAATGTTAAATATTTATCACTTTGAAACATCCCCGTTTCATAAATTTATTTGTCGGATTTTCCAAGAGAGTTTTTCGGTCATTATTTTTTTTTAGTTTTTTGTTTGTTGATTCGCCTTCTTCAAATGTTGTTCATCCAAAGGACAAAAGACCAATACCTGGAGGTTTTTCATGCTTAAAAAATAACTTTAAGAGGATATTCCTACGAAAATCTTTTATTCCACACAAGGCGTTAAGAATGGATATAGGTACTCATTGAAAACTTTAAAAATATTGACAATAAGATACTTTTATAAGTTTCAGTAACAAAGATCCACACAAAAGTGGCATCACTTTTTTGCTAGACCCAAAAATTTCAAATAAGTACGTTGCTTTCCTATGTTCTATTTATACCTTCCTTTATTCTGCATTTCTCTGTCTTTGGCAAAATAGCTGCTTTTGATGAGAAAATCTTTTGTCAAATTGGAGCACTTCAAAGTTTATACTAAACTAAAACATGGAAGCAATAATTGAATTCTGTTACTAATGAAATTATTTCCGTAGGTACGCATACATTGTTGAATATATTCCATATATTCTCTATAAATACATGAGAATTTCAAAGGTACGAGTATGTGCATGTGTATGTAACTAACAGAGGAAAGATAAATTAATATCTCTGTGATGTTATTTTTTTTGTATTCTTTTTTATGTTTTATATAGCAGAAAATTCAGTTGCCGTTGTAATTTAATTTAAACATTGTAAAACACTGGAACTAATGAATTGGAGTGGCATACCAAAATATTGTTGCAAATTCATTAAAAGTGCACTTAGCGCCAGACTGGTGAAACAATAATAAAAAAAGAAAAATGATATAGGTATATACAATTATCTGATGCAAATTCACACACACACATAAAAGAATTTGATGAAAATAATGGATGTTAATCCTATTTCACAATACACACACAGTTACACATTGATTTGAAAAATAAACATTCTTATACCATAGCATAGAGAGATAAAGGTAATAGTAGTTGGTATAAAGGTAAAATCAAAAGCAATATCGCTTGTAGTGTTTTTGGAGTTTATGTTAATAATGACAGTTTCATTGGAAATGCAAAATGCAATTTCAATAATATTAAATACTTTTGGCATAAATACATTTTACAAACGTCACTTTACGAGTAGGTAAGAACAATATTATATGAAATATTTCAAGTTATTAACACTGCATTTGAAATTCGAATTTTCATAATATTTCACATTTGATTGATTTGTAATGTTGACGAAATTTAAATTAATATTCTATGGAAAATTTTATTATGTGACAAAGAATTGTTTTTTAAATTAAAATTATTATTAATCATAATAACAATTATTATTGAATGGCATTTTGATATATTTATTTTTTGTTTTTATTTTGGATTCAATGGAAAGGTTAAATTGGAAAACAAGAATTGGAAACAATAACTAATTTATTAGGCAGGATATAAATGTACATGACACAACCGGTTGCAAACATATTATTGTCCAACATTGTATTTAAAATTCATAAGTATGATAACAGTAGGTACCTTCTTTCAAGTTTAACAGGAAGAGATATTAAAGAGGAATATTGTAATAATATTAAAACTTTATATTTTTAAATGTTTTTGAGTAATTTTATTTTCTGTTAACTTGATTATTTATTGCTACCTGTGACTCCATATAAGATTTAATAATAAGATTTAATAATAACTTTGGGATATTTTCCTTGTTCGTTTAAGGCCCAATTTATTCACTCTCCATTATTTTTAAAGGCTCCATTAAAAATTATAAAACTGTCAAATCGCATACAAATTTTAAAATTTCCCTTTTTTAATGGCGACTTTAAATTTAATGGAGTGTGAATAAATTGGACCTAAGTGACAAATCGAATAATTTGCGGGTCACTGTGGTATCATTTTATTCATAGAAAAACATTATCTTCATTAAAAATCGCAGAATCAGATTGCCTTATTTTCAAATATGTATATAAATGTCCAGTCTAATAAGGATTTAAACTAAAAATGAATGCTTTAAAACTACAAATTTTATAAATATCTTTATGTGGACATTCTCAAAATTTGGAAAAAACCAATATTGTATAGCTTTTTTTAGGTTTCTCTTTCTACTAGGAGATGCCCGTTCAAAAAATGGTATAATACAGTCAAATGAGGTTAAAAAAAGGGGTAAACCTCGGAATGAATGCTAATAGAGTCGCGATTTTCAAAACTAGCAAAAAAAGACGATGGTATTCTAAACACATATGATACATGATTTCAAAGTATTTTTCAATGCTGATTAAAGACCATCTGACGTCTCTGAAAAAAGTTATATCTGTTTTTCATCTGTCAACCCATATTATTATAACAGTTGCTAACTTACTACCGAAAAACCCTTGAAATTATAGTAGAGGAACCAAATTTTGCATGAGGGTTTTCATATCTTTTATCATTAAAAATCAAAACAATGCAATGAAAAAACATATAAATCTATGAACACTGATTGAAAAGCCACCATAAAACAACGTGAAATCAATGAAAACCACATTTATTAAACTATAATTCGGAATGATTTTGCGTTGAAGATGGAAATTTTAAAATCAACGTTTAAAATAGGTTAATTTTTTATGGTTTCGTATCTTAACCCATTTCCGGCTAACGTTGCGTTTTCGCAACGTCATGTTTTAAAACTTCTGGAACATAACTGATTATATTTTTAAATAAACTAAAAAATTATTTGGAAAGATAGTCAAATTATCTAATCGACCTGTTTTTGGATTTTTTTGTAAAAAAGTTTTTTCGAGCTTTTTTGGGGCTATGAAAATTCGAGTTTTTCAAAATTTTGAGGTAAAATTTTTGAACTTTTGAAAAATATAGTCAAAATTATATTTTTTCTAAATAGTCTCAACTACAGGTAAATAAGGGTTCAAATTATATTCTAAAATAGTGCTGAAGTAATTTATTTGAGTTGCCTGCTTGTCAGGTAAGATGAAAGCATTACGTTGCGTTTTCGCAACGTTAGCCGAAAGGGGTATCAAAATTTTTGAAATATTTTTTTTTTTTTAATTTTATTTGAGTATTTTTATTCTAGTTTTGGCATTGGTGTTTCCTTACCAAACTTTTTGCAAATGCCATATATTTTCAATACTTTTAGGAACGCTTCATCCAGCGCATTTGATAGTCAAATATTATTGATCAGTTCGAATCCGATAATTTGCTTGTAGCGTTATCATATAAATCAATTCCATCCATCGTTATGATGTTTTCACGAATTGAATTTGGCATTGGAATGTTGACAAGTTTTCCCTTTATGCGATCAAACCGTTTTGCCTGATATAGTGGTGAGTCCATCAAATGATTTGATAAGACTGTTACAATTGTTGTTCCAGCGAACAGGTGCAATTTCATTTTCTTTATCGAATGCAAAATCAATGAAACCATGACTTATTCTCATTTGTTTGATTTCGGTCAGCTCTGATTTACCACTTCTATTCTCACGAACTATGAATGTTAATACAACACAAGAGTTGGTTTTTACTTGCGATATAGGTACTATAGGGCAAGTTTAGGATTCGTAAAAAAAATCGAACTCGATATAACAATTTTACATGACATTACGATGATGGAGAATGCCAAAAAAGTGATTCCGGCAATTCTGTCTGTCTGTCTGTCTGTAAGAACCTCGAGCTACAGCCTAAACTACTGGAGCTATTTTCTTCAAACTTGGTAGTTAACAGTTTTTGGTGATTCCCTAGAGGAGAAATTGAAATTTTTTTTTTATGACCAAAACTAACGGTACCTGTCATGTAACGGAAATACAAAAGTTAGTTTTTTTCAAAAACGGCTCTAACGATTTTGATTAAATTTTTTGTGTGTAGTAAAGCACATAGAAGCTTTCATGGGAAATAAAAAAAATATTTTTTGTACAGTTATTAACTGTACCTGCCATAGAACCGTTTTTTTGATTTATGAATTTCTCGTAAACTACAAAACATATTTCGACCAAAATTTTTATACAGAAAATTTTAAGCAATTATTTTTTAAAAAATTTTTTAATTTTTCAAAAAACACATTTTTGGATTTTTAAAAAATATTTCAAAATTTTATTTTGAAAATTCAATTTTTTGAAAACGGGTCGGTGAAAAATTTTGAAATTCCGTTTTTAGGTGTAAATTAATTATTTCTTCCAAAATGGCATACCAAGTTTTTTTTTTAAATGTTAGAAAATTTTTAGGGTCAATGTGGGTAAATGTAAACAGGGGTAAATGAAAACATGGCTCATAACAAGCTTCAGTTACATCTCTTTGACGCATACATAAGTACAAATCGCGGACGCATGTTTCTTTTAACTTATACGTCAAGCTCATTGCTGTCAAGAGAGAATTCATTCGCCGAGCGTATTTTCAGTGAAAGATAATTTTTTAAAGTGCCAAACAAGTCGTTGGTCTTTCAGAAAAATTATATATTTTTGCAGATTCAATAAAGTCAGTATAATTTGCAAATACTTTTTGGTTTTTAATTTTGATGTAGATTCTATGCGAAACAAACAAATTTTATAATACGGGACATTTATGTCGATTTGCATGTGTTTACATCTGCCCCAGAATATTTTTCATAATGGGTAAATGTAAACAACGTATTCTGGGGGTAAATGTAAGTATATATTTTTGCTTAAATTATTGGTTTTAATAAAAATAAAGTATTTTTAGTCAATTACTATTGCTAAAGTGCCGCGGAGTCACATTTTAAAGTAGCCAACACCATCAGTTTCAGTGGATGATGCTGCAAGATCGGTCTTTGACGCAAAAAAACAAAAAAATATGATGTTCAGAGCTGCTCAGGATGCATATTAGGTGCCTATATAAAGAATCAAAGGAAGAAAACAAAAACTTTTATTGGAATTTGAAAAGTTTTTGTCAAATACCTTCTTGAACGTTTTTCAAGTCGTTATCCATATGATAAAGAGGAAATTCTTAACTTTAAACCACTGTTTACATTTACCCCGAATTTGTAAAAAAACACAAACATGGTGGGGTATTTGTAAACATGCCATATTTGACAGTAATTTAAACAATTTGGGGAATATTTGTTTATATTTATAAAGAAGAATTGCCATTATTTCATATTTGCATTTGAAGATACCTGTCAAGTTGTTCCGTGAAAACATATTAAAATCTAAAGTCAAAAGAAAAAAAAGACATGAAATTGTTTACATTTACCCACATTGACCCATATATAAAAAATTATTTTTTAAAAAAACCGCTCTTACGATTTTCGAAAATTTTTTTCTGAAAATTCCTTTTTATACAAGAAATAAAATGGCATACTTATTTTTTTTTGTAAAAGATCATATAAAACGGTATTTAATTATTTATAAAATCAGATTTTATTTTTTTTTTCACCACTTATGAAATTCCGTGAAAATATCAAATTTTAAATTTTCCTTTATTTTTATGAATGAAAAGCTTTAACATTAGACTAACTTTTACCATAAGAGCAAGTACGTGCGACCCCAGTCGTGCAATTTATTTGCTCTGCATTGAGAATAAATCAAATTACCTGTTAGAAGACGGTATTCTAGTTTGTGAGACTTAAAAAAAAAATTGTCGATTGTTGGCGGGTGCTGATTTGGTTTATCAATTTTTGAAAGGAATCAATTCAGAGAAGTTATCAATAAGTAATTGCACTACGATAAGAATTGAATGAAGTAGTAACTTTTATCATTTTTTTAACAACATCAAACATACTGTCACCAAAACGATGTCGCAAGTGTTTCAGACAATACGTTTTTTTTCTGCAAGAAATGTAATATCTTGATTCATATCCAAAATGCTAGGATGAGTACAACACAAAAAACCTTTCTTAGTAAGCATAAAATATCAAAATATAATGTTTAACTTATTAGAAATTTTGTTATTTTATTTTCAACAACCTTTTATTACCCAGTGTATCTTTATTTGGTTAATTTCTTCATAAAAATACTCAAATCAAATTGATTCATACTCCATGTAAAAATAAATTATTTCAAAAATTTTGATACCCCTTTCGGCTAACGTTGCGAAAACGCAAAGTGAATTTTGTGGAAAACCAAAAGCTTTTCCAAACATTTTTTTTCAGATTTCCTCTAATTGGGTCAAAAACAGATAGTGTGTAAAATTTCAAGTTTCTAAGTCAACTGGAACTGGTAGCCGCCGGAAATGGGTTAAAGTCACATAAATCAAAGTATTTCAACTTTGAAACAACGACGTTTCAACTTCAATTTATTTTTTCCCTCAGTGAACAAATGGTATTTTTTGTGAAAGGGGAAATTTTAGGATATGCACTATAAAACATCCTGGTTCAATTTTGGAATTAGTGCTAATAGGCTAATTTTTTGGTTTCTATCTTTGTTTGGATATTCTATAATTTATGTCAAAAATCTAAAAAAAAATCTCATGTCCGCAAGTTCATGAGATACTCAGCATCATTTTGTAAAAAAAGATATTTTTGGTCTATTTTATAAAAATTAAAGAAGGATTTTCCACCGTGAATTAAAATAAAAATATAGTTGAATGGAAAGCAAACATACTATCCCAAAAGAAAAGATCATTAAAATCTGATAAAGAAAGTAGTTTTCCTATTTTTTAATTTTCTCAAAAACTAGAAGGCTTAAGAACATATGGTTTTCAGTATTTCATAAGGAGTTCATTGAGGTTGTTTACATTATCGATTAATCCCGTGTTCAAATCCATAGTCTTGACAAAAATTGTATTCAATGTATTTTTTCACACTTATTATTTATTATTTCGAAAACAACTGATTTAAATTACTTGATTTAAAAACTCAAATTATGTGTACAATTCTAGCTTTTGAAAAAGTTATCACTGATAACTGTAAGTGTTGCCGTTGTTTTTTAATAATTTTGTTAGTAGTTTTTTAGATAATTGCCTATCCCTCCTAAAAGAGGGGGCATAGACCCTCCCTCCCATAACAAAAAATAATTGTATTGAATACCTCTACAAACAACCCTTTTCAATTCTCTGCGCCTAAGTTATCGTACTCGAGCTTTGAGTTAATATGAATTTTTCTCGAAAAAAACACGTTAAGGAGGGGTATCTCGAAAAAGGAAGCTAATCCGATTTTGCTAAAAACGGATTATTATAGCTGAGGCTTTCAGGAACAAAGCCACATTTTTAGTTTTTGTCGTCATTTTAGGTCAACCTTCAACTTGTTCAGGCCTTGAAATGATGATTGGCTACATATTTCTAGATCAATTTCAATTAATTTGTTTGAGGTCATACTTCGTCGATGGCAAGCAGTCATCGAAAACAATAATTACTGACTTTAAACATTTATTTTTTCATAATACAAATCTTGAATGAATAGGTACATAAGTTTTGAAATTTCATGACCTTAATTATATCTTCAATCTGTATGCTTTGTATCATTTCACAACGAAAATCTCCTCCTCTAAAAATAATTACACAAAACAAAAAAACAATTTTCCTACACCCGCCATGTTCATAAAACTAAAGTAAAAGAAAATAGATCAATAACTGTTATTACGAAAAATCATTGAGAACTTTTACTTAATGACAGCCATTTATAGACCTAATATGAAGTATTATACCGCAAAGCTCATATAATTCCTTCATTTAATACCAATATTATAGCGCCTTTATTCGACGATACGATATAAAAAGCCCTCCTCCCCCCAACAATATACCTACCCTTTTTCCCAAAAAAAGTAATCTCATTAAAGATTAATAATACGCCCAATATTATATGAGCATGAGCACATCCAGCTACCTACTAATATCTCGTTATTAGTCCCAAAAACCTAATCGAAAAAAAAAAAAATCCTAAATCATAATCTATTGTTGTGTGTCCCTAACAGAATATGGATAGCAAAATGGATTTAATTTTCCATCATAAAAACGAACTACAACCACCACCCGCGCACACAACCCATCACTGCTACACATATAAACCATTTCATCATAATGACTATTACAGTCACAGGGCCTTGAACATAACTCCTGCTACTCTCTGTTATAGTTCGGGATGTACCGAATTGGATTTTATACGCCTAGAGAAGTGTAGTATATTCGCCAGGCTAGTTATACAAGGTAACCATTATAACCTACAACGGCAAATTTGCTTTATGCTTTTTAGTAAACGAAAAGTGTCAGACCCACACATTATAACTAGGTGGCTGGCAATATACCTTTCTTTCCGGTCGGTAGTATAGGCGACCTACATACGACAAAAAAACAATGTTTTGTACAAGAAAACCATTTCGACACAAACCCACCTTAATTTCATCCACCTAACACCGACAGACACACTTCTTTATGATGTACCAGAGCAACAAAAAAAAAGGATGTCTCTGTGAAACTAAATGATATTCTACTCTGTGGTCGTCCTTTTGGGACAAACTTTCGTCGAAATAACCACTAAGCCTAGCTAAAAGGTACCTTTACTGTGTAATGCAACAGAGGACAAAAATGTTTCGTAGGTACTTTTTTTTTTTTTTTTCTTGCCATAAATTTACACCCAGTTGTCTTTAACAGCAACACTAGTTGAAAATAAATCTTTGGCAAAATAAAATATATCAAAAACACTTAGCTTTTTAAAGTTGAAGTGGTTTTTTTGTAGAAAAATTTAGGCCTCACAGGTTTGTATAGCAATTTTAAAATTACATTTAATTATATATTTTCTCTATTCTACAACTGCATTAAACTGTTCGACAGTTTGACTTGAAATTCCATTTGCACAAAAGAATGATATAAGACGAGTTCAAAAGTACGATAACTAAGGCGGTGAGGGACAATTTTCTAAATTATGACAAAAAATTTAAAAAAAATATTAAAAAACAACGGAAACACTTACAGTTATAAATGAAAAAAAGTCAAAATTCTACAATTAATTCAAATTTTAAATCAAGTTATTTCAATCAATGGTTTTCGAAATAATCGATTTCAAAGCCAAAATTTGTGAAAAAAAAGTTTGAAAAAACACATTGAATACAATTTTTATCATGACTGTGACATTAAATATGAAATTAATAGATGAAATAAGCTGTTTTAATTAATTTCTAATCAAATACTGAAAACCATAGGTATGCTTTTATGCCTTCTAGTTTTTGAGAAATTTAAAAATAAGAAAATTACCTTTTCATCAGATTTTCATTTTCTTGGCTATTTTTGCCAATATTAACAGTTTTTTTTAACTTTAAAGTATCATGCCTGGCCAACTTTTAGGGCTCTCAAGATTAAAACTTCCTTTTGTATCCTCTGTAACGCTCAGACAACTTCGTTGCTTCGCTTAGGCCATTAAATGAGTCCTAAGAATCTCGCGATATTTTTAAAAAGAATACTTAAAAAAATATATAAAAATGGTAGAAGTATGAAGTTCAAGGCGTATCAAAGTAAGATGGCTAAGCAACCCCTCTGCTTGGGCACACTATAGGATTTGGGATGGGGTCAAGGTTGGGTATGTACAAAGTTTCTTTTGAATTCGAAACAACTTTTAAATTCTGAAGACAATTTGCCTACACCCAAACTCGCACCCACCCCAAATCCTATAATAGTAAGCCCAAGCTGGGGGGTTGCAAGGGGGCATACTGCTTGCAAGCATTATGTTTATGTAAACACGATAAAAACTAAAAAAATACAAATTTGATAAAAAGAAAGTTTTTTAATTTTCAATTTTCTCAAAACCAAGAAGACATAGAAGCATAATATAGTTTTCAGAATTTGTTAAGAAATTAATTGAGGCAGTTTATTTCATTGATTAATTTCATATTTAAATTGGTAAAAATTGTATTAAATATGTTTTTTAAACTTTTTTTCTCAAATGATTTAAAAATTAGAATAAAGTGTGCAATTCTGGCTTTTGAAAGAGTTATCATTTATAACTGTAAGTGTTGCCGTGTTTTTTAATATTTTTTTTTTTAATTTTTTGTCATATTTTAGAAAATTGCCCATCCCGCCTAAACAGGGGGAGATAGACCCCCCCTCTTATAGTAAAAAATGATTGTAATGAACTCCTCTACAAAATACCGTTATCAATTCTTATCGCCTTAGGTATCGTACTCTCCCCAAGACGAGTTTGAAAGTATTATCTTACATCTTCTGGAGCAATAATTTTTGACTCACAAAAAAAATTATTTTGGAACAAAAGTCTATAGCACAACTGAAGATAGCCCAACTCATCGCAACTCGACTCAGGTTGGCGTTTGTATATACTCTTTACTCTCCTCAAAAATCTTACATCAGTAGAATAACGATGCGTCAGTCGGGCTATTTTGAGTCGTGCTATGTATTGAGTTGGGATGTCTGAGTCGGGGTGGACAAAGTCGTGTTGTCCTGAGAAAATACATTTTCTTTCGTAAATAAAGCAATTTTTTTCAAATTCAAAATTTATAACTTTAGAAAATATGATTTTGAACAAAATTTCTCTTATTTTGTTGAGATAAAATGGATTTTAAAGTCATTCAAGACCTAAAATACTTAATATCTTGTATCTAAAAGTGCTTAGTCTTCAAATTTGTGAGACCTACTAAAAAGGATAAAAAGAATATTGATGTTACGAAAATAATAATGACTACCTTTATATTGTACTAGAAAAAGAATAATTTAAAAAAAAAGAGTCTACATTCGCCATTCCATAGGGAAGGCCTTCGGTTTTAAAATTTTATGTAGGTATATGAAAAAACTGAACAACGAACTATTAACATCATTTTGCAAAAGTCAATGATAGTAAAAATAAAAGGAATATATTTGATCACCGATTTAAATATAAATTAAATCTGTTTAAGATTTTGTGTTTAAAAAATGTTACGCATACACCCCAGTGACCCCCAGTCCCTTTCACAGATTAAAAAAAGAAGTCGAAGTTGAAAGTTGATTAAAATAAATTGCACGACTGGGGTCGCACGTACTTGCTCTTATGCTTAAAGATACTATAATGTTAAAGCTTTTTATTCAAGAAATTTAAAATTTGATATTTTGAAGAAATTTCATAAGTAGAATAAAAAAATTAAATCTGTTTTTATAATTAATTAAACTCCGTTATAAATTATCTTAAAAAAAAAACAAATATGCCATTTTATTTCTTGTATAAAAAGGTATTTTTAGAAAAAAATTTCGAAAATTGTAGGAGCCGTTTTTTAAAAAAATAGTTTTTTATATATAAAAATTTTTTAACATTTTTCAAAAAAAAAGTTGGTATGCCATTTTGAAGAAATAATTAATTTACACATAAATACGAAATTTAAAAATTTTTCATTGATCCGTTTTCAAAAAATTGATTTTTCAAACAAAAATTTTGAAATATTTTTTAAAAAACCAAAAATGCGTTTTTTGAAAATTTTCTAAAATTTTAATATTATCTTTACTTACAACACAATTAATATTAATACTTAAAAATTTTCATTAAAATCGGGTTAAGGTTGTACGAGATATTCAGAAACGAAAAAAACCGTTCTATGACAGGTACCGTTAATAACGGTAGAAAAAATATTTTTTTTATTTAAAAAGTTGGCTTTTATGTGTAGTACTACACACAAAAATTTGAATTAAAATCGTTAGAGCCGTTTTTGAAAAAAATTAACTTTTCTATTTCCGTTATATGGCAGGTACCGTTAGTTTTGGTGATAAAAAAAAATTTCAATTTCCCCCTTAGGGAATCAACAAAAACTGCTAACTACCAAGTTTGAAGAAAATCACTTCACTCGTTTAGGCTGCAGCTCCAGATAGAGACAGACATACAGACAGACAGACAGACAAACAGACAGACAGACAG
The DNA here is from genome assembly GCF_945859705.1 of Episyrphus balteatus. Classification (NCBI taxonomy): domain Eukaryota; kingdom Metazoa; phylum Arthropoda; class Insecta; order Diptera; family Syrphidae; genus Episyrphus; species Episyrphus balteatus. The sequence continues at coordinate 8,944,121 of NC_079134.1, read as the reverse complement.
ACAGAATTGCCGGACCCACTTTGTTGGCATTCTCCAGCATCGTAATGTCATGTAAAATTGTTATCTCGACTTCGATTTTTTTTACGAATCCTAAACTTGCCCTATATATCGCAAGTAAAAAAAGTAGGTATATGTCACGTGTTTTAAGTAAAGATATTGAAACCTTTTTCCCAAGGTTATAATTAATGTATTTAACTTTGGAAAATTTTAGCAAAATATAAGATTAATATGCGGAACACTTTTCTGTATTGGGTATCTAACTAATATACCGTACACCATTTATTGCCAAATTGATAATTTATCAATTAAATGAACAGAAATATATCTAATAATTTCTATTTTCCATCTCTAAATCACATCAAAGGATATTGTTCGTCTGGGAGACAAATGTGATGGCTCACCTGTTGCCGCTTGTCCTGCCAATGAGTCCAACTTAGGAATTGATTGTCCTTTTTGTTATTTTATGTCGAGTTCTTTGTTTTTTTTTTTTTTTTTCTTTTTGTTAATAAAAAATAACTTTGATTTTGTATTTGTGTTATATTAAACAAATTTTATTTTTTCTTTTAATTTATAATTTGTAATACTTTTTTTTTTTCAATGGTGGGCGAACTTGTGCCTGAGAGAGTTTGAGAAAGAATGAGAAAAAATGAATGTCAGTAATGACTGAATAAAATGGCGGACAAAAAAGGGAGGAAGGGCAGCCAACTGCCCGCCACAAAAAACACGACGAAACAATATTTGGTGATGCCAAATATTGTTTCGTCGGGGATTTTGTTTAAGGGTACGTTAACATTACTGCCCCCCCTTGGCGTAAGTCGCCAAAGAAATTTTAAAGCATTCAATTTTAAAAAATTATGATTATGGTTTGAAATTAAAAAAATGAAATTTGTTAACGGCGTGAGGCGCCCAAAAAACAAATTTGAAAAAAAAGAGTATTAATAAAGCTTTTGTAATTTTTCAAAACATACTGATTGGCATATTATAATATAAAAAAATTTTAGTGATACAAAATATGATGTTATTATTTAAAGGGCAAAACAGAAAGTTTTATCACTGGGCGTCTAATGTCCCCGTATTGGGTTTTGAGCGTCGCCACCCTTACTCTTCCATCAACACCGGGGTGTACTTGTATTACACGACCAAGGCGCCATTCAGTGGGAGGAAGAATTTCGTTTTGAACTACTACTAGATCGTTTATCTGGACGTTCTCTTGTGGCGATTGCCATTTATATCGTTGATGAAGTTCTTTGAGATATTCGTCTTTCCATCTACGACAAAATTGTTGTTGAAGGCATTTAAGTTTTTCCCATCGGTTAATATAAGACAAATCGACAAATTCCAAATTTCTTTCAGGAAACATTATGAGCGGACGTCCACAAAGAAAATGACCTGGAGTCAAAGCCAAGATATCAGAGGAGTTATTTGACATGGATGAAAGTGGACGCGAGTTTAAACAAGCTTCAATACGAGCTAAAATTGTGGAAAATTCTTCAAATGTAAATCGTGCACTGGTCCCTAATCTTCTGAGGTGTTTCTTACAGCTTTTGACACCGGCCTCCCAAAGGCCTCCCATATGTGGGGCCCCAGGCGGAATAAAATTCCATTTAAGACCTTGAACACCATAAGCGGCACGAGTTTCTTGGGGAATAGTGTCGAGGAATTTCTTGAACTCTTTACGTAGAATTGCATCGGCACCAGTAAAATTGGTACCGTTGTCCGAATAAACTTGTGAGGGCAAGCCCCGTCTTGCAGAAAATCGAGCAAATGAAGCCAAGAAAGCTTCAGACGAGAGGTCGCTTACAGCCTCTAAATGTATAGCCTTCGTGGAGAAGCAGACAAACACACAGGCATAACCTTTGGTCATACGGCAATTTCTTGCATTGAAACTTTTGATCACGAAAGGGCCCGCGAAATCAACCCCTGTAACGGTGAAAGGAGGAGAATAAGTGCATCTTTCAGGGGGCAAAGCAGCCATAAATTGCTTGCATAGTGCTTTTTTATTGATAACACACGTTTTACATTGGCGAATACAGAGCTTGATGAGATTTTGTAGTCTAGGGATCCAAAAACTTTGACGTAAGAGTCGTAACATTAAAGAATTGCCACCGTGCAAAGAGATTTCATGAATAAATTGAGTAAGAAGATACGAAAATCTAGCACTATGAGGCAGAATGAGTGGGTGTTTTTCATTGTAGGAAAGGTCTGACTGAGATAGTCGACCATTGACCCTAAGAAGATTATCGGAGTCTAAGTATGGATTAAATGATATTAATGAGCTTTTGGGATGTACGGGTTTACCTTCTAGCAACAATGAGTGTTCCTTTAAAAAATATCTTTTTTGAGAGATTAATATTAAACGTGTTCTTACAAATTGCATTTCTTCAGAAGTTATATCGAGTGAAGTGTATCGAGTGTCTGACCTTTTTGAAAATTTATAGAAAAAACGGAATATATAGCCAATAACACGCATAGCACGGGGTAACGATGAAAAACGATCAAGAATGTCTTCTGACACTTCTTGAACTACCAAGGAAACAACTGGTTTTTGTTCGAGGTCTTCGACGAGGGGGGCGACAGGAGAGATTACTGGCCAAAGAGAGATGGGTTGGCAAAGCCAAGAGGGGCCATTCCACCAAAAAGTGTTACACTTCAAATCTGAAGCCATTAAACCTCGAGTGGCTAAATCAGCTGGATTTTCAGCTGATTTCACGTGTCTCCAAGGGATGTTTCCAACATTTTCTAAAATTTCGCTAGTGCGATTTGCAATAAAAGTCTTCCAAACACAAGGTGGTTTCTTAAGCCAAGCTAATACGATGGACGAATCGGTCCATAAAAAGGTCTGGTATGCGTGGACAGGGAAACTTGATACGTAAATTTTTACCATTTTGGAAAGTAGAAGTGCCCCACACAACTCAAGGCGTGGTAATGACACAGATTTGATAGGTGAAACCCTTGATTTTGCACAGAGCAAGTGAGAAGAGAAAGTTCCGTTAGACTGACGAACGCTTATGTACAAAGTGGCGGCATATGCCTTTTCTGAGGAGTCACAGAAACCATGAAATTGGACTTCTGACGAGGGTGAATATTCTACCCAACGGGGTATTTCAATTTGTTTTATGTCATTTAACGATTCCGCAAAATTTTTCCAAATTTTAAACGAGTCAGATTGAAGAGGATCATCCCAATCAGTATGCTCTGCCCAGATTTTTTGCATGAGCATTTTTGCAACTATCACAACGGGAGCTAACCAACCTGCAGGGTCAAAAATACGGCATATTTGAGAAAAAACTTCTCGTTTGGTGGGAGTTTCGGGTAAAACTATTGGTTGTATGGAAAAGTAGAAATTATCCCCCTTGGCATTCCAGCGTATCCCTAAGGTTTTTGTATTACTGTCAGTGTCTAGCTTCAAAAAATTTTCATTCAAAATATGTTCTCGAGGCAAATGTTCGAGTAAACAGGGAGTGTTAGAAGTCCACTTCCGGAGTGGAAATCCTGCTGAATCGAGAAGACTGATAAGTTCAGATTGAGCTTTCATAGCGGAATGAATATTATGAGCGCCGGACAAAACGTCATCAACATAAAATTCTGACTGAAGTATTTTTGACGCGAGAGGGAAATCGGTTTTTCCAATTCTTGCCAATTCAAGTAGGGTACGGATAGCCAAGTAGGGGGCGCAATTTACGCCAAAAGTAACAGTGAGGAGTTCGAAATCTTCAATTTCTAAATGAGGAGAAGTGCGGAAAAGAATTCGTTGAAATGGAGTGTCCCGTGGGTTGACCAAAATTTGCCGGTACATTTTTTCTATGTCCGCATTAAACACATATTTATAAAATCGCCAGCGAATGATTAACGATGATAAGTCTTGTTGTAAAATCGGGCCAGGGTACAATAAATCATTTAAACTGACACCGTTTGACGAGGCATTGGACGCATTGAAGACGACACGTACTTTTGTCGAGGTACTTTCTGGTTTTATTACCGCGTGATGCGGTAAATAAAATGACTTTACTTGACCTTCTTCAATACGCTCCAATGGAGTAACCTTTCTCATGTGATTTAGAGAAAGGTACTCAGAAATGACTTTTGAATATTGGGATTTCAAATTTTCTTTTGAGGCTAGAGATTTTTCGGTTCTAGAAAATTGTTTTAGGGCGATAAACCTAGAATGGCCTAAACCGGTCTTTGACGTTTGTGGCTTAAAAGGAAGTCGGACAACAAACCTACCATCAGCGCGTCTGAAGGTAGTGCTTTTATACAGTTCTTCACAGAAACAGTCTTCTTTAGAACGAATAATTGTAAAAGGTAGTTCTTCTAATTCCCAGAATCTGCGTACTTCATTGTTACATTGGCATGACTTGTTTACTGTTATGTTGAATGATTGAAACGACTCTGGAATTGGCCCTGACAATATCCAACCGAACATAGTATTTTGGGCAAGTAGTGAGTTAGAAATGTGTTTAATGCCATTACGGATGATGGATGGGTAAAGATCGGCACCAATCAGAAGATCCACCTGAGAGGACTTATTAAACGTTGGATCGGCCAATTGAAGGCCTTCAAAAATTGTAGGATCTACTACCGAGAAAGATGAACTTGGGAGGTTGTTAGTTAGTGTTTTAAGCACAATGGCGTTTGCTGAAACAGTGACTGGAGGGGGGTTAGCAGAAGTGATTAAAAAGGAACACAGTTTCTTAGAAGTGATAGAGAGATTTCCACTGATTCCAGAAATTGTAGAATTTTTGTCGATATATGGCAAATTCAGACGTTTTTGCACAGCTGCCGAAATGAAAGATACTTCGGAACCTGGATCAATTAGTGCCCTTACGGTATACACTGTATCCAGTCCTACTATATTCACTAAGGCAGTAGCCAAAAGAATTCTTTTTCTAGAGGTCACCATGAAATTTTGATATGCAGCTTGAGGAATAAATGGTTGCGAAGAGGCAGAGATTTGAGGATTTTGAATAGCTTGTGATTGAGAAGTGGACTGTAGATTTAAATTTTGATTTTTAACTGGAGTGGGATTGGCAAGATGCAGAAGTGTATGGTGTCTTTTCTTGCAAAAACTGCAAGAATATTTGCTTGAACAAGTAGCCTTTTGATGACTAGTGCCTAAGCAATTATTGCACATCTTCTTTTCTCGAACTATTTCGATTCGGGATTGGATTGGTAATGCCGAAAATTTAGGACACTCATAAATAGTATGTTCTGCCGAGCAAATTTTACACTTAGTTCCTCCCGCCTTCGCAAGAAAAGTATTGACTTTGCTAGGCTTTTGAAAATTGTTTTTCTTGGTGACTTGGAAATTTTGTGATAATGGTTTTGAAGAAGTGGTGTCTGAAATAGATTCTAACGTCTGGAATCGTGAATTTAAGAACTTGTCTAACTTTTCCCAAGTTGGTACCTTTGTTGGATCTTCTAAAGATTGTTCCCAAAGAGAAAGTGTTGTTTTAGGTAGCCTATTGCAACAGGCGAACACAAGGATTGGGTCCCAATTTTTGGTATCGACAAGGTGAGCTTTAAGTGCTGCTAGAGAGTCATTGATTTTACTTTGGAGGTTGCGGATAGATTTTGCGCTCTCTTCATGAACTGTAGGCAAGTTAAAAATGTTTTTGACCTGGTTGTTCACAAGAATACGAGTGTTCTCATATGTGGCACGCAAAGCTGCCCAGGCAAGTGCAAAACTAGCATTTGTTAAAGGAAACTGACTGACAGTCCTAAATGCATCGTCTCTTGTCTTACAACGAAGATGGAATAGTTTTTCCACTTCACCTAACTTAGGGTGTTGAATATAAACCGCATCAAACATGTCGCGAAATGCAGGCCAGGAGATATAATCACCACGAAACACATCGGTATCACATGGTGGTAATTTGATACAATGAGAGGACCCGGATTTCTGTGGCATATTGACAGTGGTAAACTCCTTAACAACAACAGGGTCAGGTTTTAGTTTGTTTTGGAACTCAAGAAACAATCCTAAGCAATTCACATAAGTTTCATTGCTGTTTCTGTACTTTGATTCTATTGCATCCATATCGAGGGGTTCTTCCTCTAGAGTAGGGATATAACGAGCACATTGAGCATATTTCTCTTTGACACTATTCCATAAATCTTTGAGTTCTGATTTTCGAGCTTCTAATGTCGTAATTGAATGGCTGGTTTCAGGCACTTCTTTTGCCGAAGCATGAAATTTGACAAGCAAATCTGCCGCAAAAATAAAATCGTCTAAATTTGACATGATCGGGTGAAAACGTGAATAAATTTTGCGTTTTCAGAATTAATTTGAAAAAACTTTCAAAAAAAAATTCAAACAAAAGAATTTTTCAAAGTATAACTGAAAAAAAGCAAGGGTTCTCAAAAGAACCTTGAAAAGCGAGAGCGACTGGGTGAAAACGTTAATAAGTTTTTGCGTTTTCAGAATTAATTTGAAAAAACTTTCAAAAATCAATTCAAACAAAAGAATTTTTCAAAGTCTAATTGAGAAAAGCAAGGGTTCTCAAAAGAACCTTGAAAAGCGAGAGCGACTGGGTGAAAACGTGAATAAATTTTGCGTTTTCAGAATTAATTTGAAAAAACTTTCAAAAAAAAAAAAATTCAAACAAAAGAATTTTTCAAAATCTTATTGAGAAAACACAAGGGTTCTCAAAAGAACCTTGAAAATTAAGAGTGACTGGGTGAAAACATGAATAAGTTTTTGCGTTTTCAGAATTAATTTGAAAAAAAACTTTCAAAAAAAAAATTCAAACAAAAGAATTTTTCAAAGTATAACTGAAAAAAGCAAGGGTTCTCAAAAGAACCTTGAAAAGCGAGAGCGACTGGGTGAAAACGTTAATAAGTTTTTGCGTTTTCAGAATTAATTTGAAAAAACTTTCAAAAATCAATTCAAACAAAAGAATTTTTCAAAGTCTAATTGAGAAAAGCAAGGGTTCTCAAAAGAACCTTGAAAAGCGAGAGCGACTGGGTGAAAACGTGAATAAATTTTGCGTTTTCAGAATTAATTTGAAAAAACTTTCAAAAAAAAATTCAAACAAAAGAATTTTTCAAAATCTTATTGAGAAAACACAAGGGTTCTCAAAAGAACCTTGAAAATTAAGAGTGACTGGGTGAAAACGTGAATAAGTTTTTGCGTTTTCAGAATTAATTTGAAAAAACTTTCAAAAAATAATTCAAATAAAAGAATTTTTCAAAGTCTAATTGAGAAAAGCAAGGGTTCTTAAAAGAACCTTGAAAAGGGAGAGCGACTGGGTGAAAACGTGAATAAGTTTTTGCGTTTTCAGAATTAATTTGAAAAAAACTTTCAAAAAATAATTCAAACAAAAGAATTTTTCAAAGTCTTATTGAGAAAAGCGAGGGTTCTCAAAAGAACCTTGAAAAGCGAGAGCGACTGGGTGAAAACGTTAATAAGTTTTTGCGTTTTCAGAATTAATTTGAAAAAACTTTCAAAAATCAATTCAAACAAAAGAATTTTTCAAAATCTTATTGAGAAAACTCAAGGGTTCTCAAAAGAACCTTGAAAATTAAGAGTGACTGGGTGAAAACGTGAATAAGTTTTTGCGTTTTCAGAATTAATTTGAAAAAACTTTCAAAAAATAATTCAAACAAAAGAATTTTTCAAAGTCTAATTGAGAAAAGCGAGGGTTCTCAAAAGAACCTTGAAAAGCGAGAGCGACTGGGTGAAAACGTTAATAAGTTTTTGCGTTTTCAGAATTAATTTGAAAAAACTTTCAAAAATCAATTCAAACAAAAGAATTTTTCAAAATCTTATTGAGAAAACACAAGGGTTCTCAAAAGAACCTTGAAAATTAAGAGTGACTGGGTGAAAACGTGAATAAGTTTTTGCGTTTTCAGAATTAATTTGAAAAAACTTTCAAAAAATAATTCAAATAAAAGAATTTTTCAAAGTCTAATTGAGAAAAGCAAGGGTTCTTAAAAGAACCTTGAAAAGGGAGAGCGACTGGGTGAAAACGTTAATAAGTTTTTGCGTTTTCAGAATTAATTTGAAAAAACTTTCAAAAATCAATCCAAACAAAAGAATTTTTCAAAGTCTAATTGAGAAAAGCAAGGGTTCTCAAAAGAACCTTGAAAAGCGAGAGCGACTGGGTGAAAACGTTGATAATTATCGGCGTTGTTCGAGAAAAAAAAAAAAAAATATTTGAAAAGTTAAAGAAATGCACAAGTTCAAGATTAAAAAAAAACTTTTCAAAAAGAGATGAAATATGTTTAAATTCCCCAAGATAGTTTATCGCAAATTTGTTGTTTTAAAGTTTCTTTATTTATTTTCGAAAATAATCGTAAATTCGTAGAATTATTTTAAAACAATGTGAAATAATTTATGAACCTTGAATAATTCCTGTGATTATGGAAACTGTGGTTGATTTTTTATAAAAAAAAGCGTTGAGAGAAAAAAAAAAAAAATCCCAAAAGACTTAGGGACCAGCACAAGAATCTAATGTGAAAGAAAAAAAAACTGTACCGAAAATGAATAACAGTTCATATAAAAAACTGTAAATTAAAATGAATAACAGTTCAAATAAAAGAAAAACTGTATATTAAAATTCACGCTATAAATGCCAACACCAAAATTTTTTTTACCGTTGTTGGGAGCACGAGCAGCACAAAGAAACTTTGAGTTTGGTTCTCAAAAGAACCTTGAAAAAAAAATGAAATGACTTTTTGAAAACGTTTTACGTTTTTTTTTTTTTGTCCAGTTAAATAACCTAGTGTGACTGGAGAAAATCTCAACAAACGAGAACGCGATGCAAAAAAAGAAAGAGAAAGAATGTGACGCCACTTTTCCCGTTGAGAAAAAAAAAAACGTATTATCTATGTATATATATATATACCTATGTATGCCATTCAAATATGTTTAAAAAATAAGAAAAGCCTTACTTACTCTGTACATAGTTTTTGATTTAGTTTTTAGGGTGAAAGCTGCTACTGATGATTCTTCTCTTTTTCCTCGTTCCTTTTGATTTTTATGTTTCCTTGGCTCGCTTCGTTTTCTTCGTCTTCCAATCCGACACCAATCGAAGCAATGGTGTTTTATCCGACACCAATCGATGCAATGGTGTACCTTTTTTAATATTTTGGGTTCTCAAAAGAACCGATGGTTGTTACACGGTGCACAAATTTTCAGCTACGCACAATTGCAGAATACGTATGATGGCTGCTGCGGCGTTGTGAATATGCGCCCAAAAAAAACTTGGATGTGCACGCACGTGTAGATTGCAGCGTGGCAAAATTGAAAAGATGTTCACAAATGTTGATTGATGCACGGTGTGGTTACTGCTGTGTCTTGACAAATAAACTAATTCACAAGCACATACACGTGGTTGGTGAAGAAATTTCTGGTGGTGACTCTGTGGTGATGGCGACGGTGGCGGCGAACGTGGTTTTAGTTTCACCAATTCAAGCGTATCCCTGGCTCGCTAGGACCAAATGTTCGTCTGGGAGACAAATGTGATGGCTCACCTGTTGCCGCTTGTCCTGCCAATGAGTCCAACTTAGGAATTGATTGTCCTTTTTGTTATTTTATGTCGAGTTCTTTGTTTTTTTTTTTTTTTTTTCTTTTTGTTAATAAAAAATAACTTTGATTTTGTATTTGTGTTATATTAAACAAATTTTATTTTTTCTTTTAATTTATAATTTGTAATACTTTTTTTTTTTCAATGGTGGGCGAACTTGTGCCTGAGAGAGTTTGAGAAAGAATGAGAAAAAATGAATGTCAGTAATGACTGAATAAAATGGCGGACAAAAAAGGGAGGAAGGGCAGCCAACTGCCCGCCACAAAAAACACGACGAAACAATATTTGGTGATGCCAAATATTGTTTCGTCGGGGATTTTGTTTAAGGGTACGTTAACAGATATCAATACATTATTGCTTTTGAATAAAGTGCTCTCAAAAGGAAACCAAAAGCGCAAAAAAAAAGGATAATCAGGTAAAGACAAAGAGTTATTTCCATGTAATCCTATATTCCACAGAAGAAGAAGAAACTCATTGAATCATTTAATTAGCGTTTAACTCAAACCTCAAACTCAACCTTCAATGGTAGATAACATTTTGTTGCAAAAGATGTCCTTTTGAAAATACAACCCAGAACTCTTCAAATTGAAATCCTCTTCCTTTTTCAAAATACAAAAAAAAAAAATAAAAGACAATGATTTGGGTTGGGATGAGATTAAATCATAGAATTGCCATTTTTTTTCTTCTTCTTTTTTCTTCTACTATGTTTCTTTAGATTGAAAATGAAGTTATATTAAGACAATTGAGAGGGAATGTAACAAGGCATCCGAAACATGACAACAAGAATAGAGTAAAGCTCCTGTATCTACCTATAAAGAAAAAGCCAAACACAAATAGAAATAAAAAAAGAAGAAAAAACTCATCGACTACACGAAATTAACGAAAAGCATTTTTGTGAACACGAGCAGACAACAAAGTCTGCCTAGACTTTTGACTGGCAGGGATTCTTTCTCCAGATTTTGCCGCACTCTCTATGTCCTGTCCAAGGATAAAATACTGAATTGTGAAATCCAATTACAAGCAGCAACTTATCTCCTAATGACCATTTTTCAGATAATTACAAAAGATTAGCTGGGATTACTTTCATTCGCATCATGTGCTGCACGGAGCTAATAAGAGTTAAAGTGACCAAATGCTCGCTACTGCCTTCGGCGGCGGCGGCGGTAGTGAAGACCTCCAGTACCCCAGCTAGAGATATCTAGATGATGTGTGTCGGTGTATATATAATTCGTATTTTGTGATAGTTGTGATGGGGGTTTTTTCCGTTGTTTTTTTTGGTGAAAAACTTAGACCGACACATTTGTTGTAGAAACAAAGTCTCTCGCTCTCCCTCTCTGAAGGGTGAAAATCCGAACATGATCCATGGATTATAGCAGTTTGAAGCACTTTTAGGGAATTATATTATTTTCGTGATGCGTGCTGAGGCGTGTTATGAAAATGTTTTTGGCTATCATGATCCTGAATAGAAAATAACACAAAAGAAATTAACAAAATTTTAATACACACAAAATGTGTAAGAATTAAATAGAAAAAGTTTCTTTTTTTTTCAAGGACTTTTGTAAAGAAAACAATTTTTGTTTTTTTTTTTTCTTTAACTAATTTCAAGCTCAGACAATGATAAGAAATAAAAATCATTATTGTTGCCAGTCTAGGTTAAGTAGTCCTTGAAAATAGTCCTAAAACAAATCGACCATAGAGTTCATCGATGCCCTCAAGACACATCAATTAGGTAATTTTAGCTGGCGACTGGCATGGTAATATAGACTTTTTAAAGCTAAAATTCTTAATCCCATCATCCATCAATGAAAGGACCTTTTTAAATGAAATAATGGAATTAATATTAATCTTAAAAAAAAAATAAAACTCAAAAAGTAACCTTTCTAATTAGACTTGCATGACTGCTTTTTTTTTAATTTTGTTTTTAGGACAATTAGGATTATTACTTCTAATTAAAGATTTCTTGGCAGATAGAGTTTGCAACTAAACCTCATTTTCACAGCATTTTCTATTAATTTAATTCTCTTAAAATGTAGGTATGCCTTCGACTCAAGAAGACTGTTTCACAGCACGATCGTTACAATTAAAAATTAAAAAAGGTGTTTTACCTAGTCAAAATATTTTATCTAAAATATAACCAACAGAAACATCCTAGAGGAACAAGTTCAATTTATAAAGGTGGGTCTGTTAGTATATCTAAAATAAATGAAAAAGAAGAATTGTTTAAAAAAAAAGTCTAAACAATTTGGGGCCTTCTTTCATTTCGTTGGGGCTTTATTTTAGAAATTTTTAGAAATATTCTTAGGCTGTGTGCAAAGATTTTCCAAACTAAGTTTGAAGCTTTGAAATATTGAAGAATTGAGTGGTTCTCGAAATTATATATTCGAAGTATGCCGAACATTTACTCAGAGTTAGGATAGGTCTTTTAGAAGTGCACCTATCTGGTTTTACCTGGAAAATTAAAACTTGCGGAAATGACATTTTTCAATAAGTAGGTTTTAGAATGCTCGCAGAAGTTTTTAAGTAAAAAGTCGTTGTCTGTAAAGCCGGTTTACGGATGAGGATTTTACGTGATAAACGTCGTAAGAAAACAGGTTATGTGCTTTGGTTAAAAATGAGTCAATTGAAGCTTTTATTTATTTCAAACAATCGTAATTTACAAGAAAAAGCTAAAAAAAATTACCTTTGTTTTACTTTTCTCATTATATCAACTTTATTTGAAAAGCTCACAAAAAAAACAATTATACCGTTAAATAGCCAAATATTTCTTCTAAAGAATAAGACCATTTTTAAATTTTTACAACGCGCAAAATGTATTAAAATAATTTATTAAAAAAATCATGTCTTATGAAAAAAGTGATAAAATAACTTCCATCACCCAAAAATCCATTTTTGAAGTGAATTCTCACGCTATTGAATCAAATTTTTTTTCAATAACAACCTATATCATGTGAAAGCTCATTATTTCACCTTTCATATGACGTTTCAATCTTATTTCTACGATGACTAGAAAAAAAAGTAAGAATTTTTTAATGCCAACCATGTCGAAATTCCAAACTGAGATTACGGTACTTCCCACATTGGTGGCTGATCTCCACAGGTTTTTTTAATTTAACATTGTGAAGCTTGCAGTGAATGTAAAGTTATGTGTGATATATCAAATGAAATGTAATATCATCAGGATGCTCAATAAAGTTAAATCAAATTTTTGCTAGCTCTAGATCAAAAGATATAACCTGTTGAAAAATAAAACTTTATTTTACCGTTATCTCGAAATTGTGAATACGAAATTGATTAAAATTTTGCACAGATATAGTCCTGTCTATTATCTGTTTACAGTATAAATTTCATACATTTAGCTGTTGAAGAAAAATAGATAAAAATAAAAAACGGTTAAAAACGGTCAAAAAACTTGCGACGAAAAAAAAAATGTTTTTCCCACTATTCGGTTAATAATCATTTTAAAATATCAATTTTTTGCACATGTATGCGGACAGTCATAGACTACATGTTCTATAAGTTTGAATTTGTTTTAGAATTTTTTCAATACCATACTAAGTCTTGAAATAAATTATTTATCTATCGATTAAAAAAAATTCAACTCTTTACATTGTTGCGTTTAGAGAATAGATAATTTTTTGCAATTTTGTTTTACCCGTATTTACCCTATTAAACGACGGTATTTTTAAAAATCCTTCAGTTATATTCAGCTTTAGGTTATTATCTTTCAAATAAGCTATTAAAGATATTTGTATCTCTAATAGTTTATTTTTAATTGAAATTTTTGCCGCACTGCGAAAAATTTCAAGTCCAACGGGAGAAAATGGCGTCACTTTTTGGTGGTGGCTGCTGTGGTTCATCAATTTATAAGATGTTATCACGTCAAAAAATTTCTATTGGCGTTCATTCCAAGGTTGAGTTATTTGACTGGCACCGGACTATCCGGTTTGAATGAGATAGTTATGACTTTTGGGGAAGATTTCTTGTGAAAATATTGAGAAGAGATATTTTCGTTTTCAAAAGGAATTTCTCTGTACTTTAGAGCCTATCCAAACGACAGTCGTGATTGCTTTTTTGGATAAAACATTATATTTAAAATGTTTCCATAATACGTATATAAGACATAAAAGTAAATAAAAATAGCCATTATGTGTGAAAAACTTCATACAAGTTCATAAAGACCCTTTGTAAGTTATCTAAAAGAATGGTTCACCATTATGGTAAATGTTGCGCAAAGTGCACCAAAATTTATTCTCCAAGGAGATATTCTTTCTCCTTTACAAAAAAAAAAAAAAAACTAAAAGCTATGCCTCTATATCTTCCCTTTTAACTTTAAGAAAGAAGTGAAAAAAAAAACAACTTTGTTCTATCCCCCAAATTAAAAGGGGTGAATTTTCTGCAATGAAAGAAACTATAAAGAAGAAAACACAATTGGTCGAAAGTAGAGGGTCTTCTTGCAGTTTACTGCTGCAAAAAGCCAAAGCAAAATCCGTATCCGGAATGCAAATTGTTTCACACACAGAAGAAATAAGAAATATAAAGAAGCTAGCAGCAGCAACTTTTTGCATTCAGAATAAAGTTCCACCATTATTATTATGTATATAAAAAAATATAAACCTCGAGCATCCCAATGGGGGGGATAGCGAAGGAAAGAAAATCAACCAAAGCAATTAAAAAAGTTGCATTATTATTTTCTCATAATTATAATAACGGTAATTATCCCATGGGTGTACTCTCTGAGTCTGAGAGAAAATACTTTGGTGACTTGGTACTAAAAATTAATAAAACAAAACAAAACTGAAAGAAAATACACACAAAAAAAAAAAACAAAAATCGGGTGCTGGTTTTGACGCAGGAAGAGTGATCATTTGTGTTGAACTTCTCTTATTTACCCCCCCCCCTCGCCCCCTCTTTATCAACTTTCTATATAATATACATAATTTTGTTTCCTTTTGTTTTGGAATAAGCAATTTTCTCAAGCACATACAAACGACAAAAGAGTCCTTCCATCACTTTATTCATTCTCGTCCTTTTCATACTTTTTTTTTCTGTTGAATTTTTTTTTTCTTCCCAACCAGTTTTTTTTTGTGTGAAGTTTTTCTTCTGCCACCAACAAGTTTTTTTGGGGGCAATTTTCGTGGCAGTTGTGAGAGGATTCTCAAAGTAAGAGAGAAAACATTTAAAAAATAAATGAAAACTTCTTCAGAGCCAACTGCAATTTGTTCAAAAACGATGTTGTTGTTTTTGGACAGCTCAGTCAGGACATGAGAGTTGGATAGTGGCATAAAAGTTGGACTATGATGATGATGATGATTCTACGACAGCAACAATGACGACCAACGACCGAGGAAGAAGTATTTTGTATTTTATATATTTTTTATATTTATCCTTGCACCGAATTTATATAAAGAAAGGACGAAAAACTTTCTGATTTTGACAATAAAATTGGCTTGATGGTACTTTTCATATAAAAAAACAGTTTATACAAAGCTAACTTTGGAGACATTATACAAAAATAGTGAACAAAATGAAGAAAAAAAATATCCTTGAATGACAGTAATATGACAAGTACTTACTTCTAAGATGTAAATAACTTTTTTTTATCCAAAATTTGGCCCAATTAATGGAGGAGTTATGAATAGTTTCTTGAAATATTAAAAATGTCCTTATAGTTCAGTCAACTAGAAGGATGAAAAAAACCTTACTTGAGGTTATTGGAATTAGTATAGAATAAGTCCAAGGATCTTGAAGAATTTTTTTTTAGACCTAATTTCAAATATTTACAAAACCTTCACCCATTTCGAATTTAATAAAGTATTACTTCGTAAAATAGGCTTACAACGACTAAGTTAACCTCAAACCTTTTAACCAGAAACAAAAAAAAAAAAACCCAATTAGCGCCAATCTAAATCTTGCCTTTCGAATGAAAATTATGTTAATATGCAGAGTACCTACCCTCTACACATCAAGCAACTTTCTAGGGAATTTAACTGTTAATAACATATAAAGTACACATGATGGAGATAAACGACAATAGTGTTTACTTAGTGTGAACACAATTTATACGCGAATAGTGAACAGCGAACTAGGTTTCCTTCCACCAAGGCACGAACGACACACGAGTAAAACGAACGTCTTTTGTTCTTAAGCTATATATTTGTTGTATGTAGCTATAGTTTATATTAGGTTAGGTATATATTGACAAATCTACGGGTATATTTGTTTAGCGACGACATTTTGTGAACACAACACTTTAACATTAAAGTCAAACTCTACAGATAGGTAGGTACATTACAACAACTTACTTGTTGTAATCGTCATCTTTTGTGGTGGCAATATTTGTAAGTGAAGGAAAGGGGAGTCTATTTTGAATATTTTTAAGGGTTTGAGGGAATGATGATTAATTACTTTCAAATATTGTATACACATTTAGAAGTGGGATAGCATAGATTCATGTCCTTCCGCTCTTTGAGTAGATATCATATTTCATATTTTTTTTTTACTTTTTTTTTTATTTGTGGTTGTACAAGTTAGATATTTTGAATTCCAAAGAAGAGAAAGACGTTATTATACGAGCACTTAGGCACGTGCAATAATGGAGTTTTAAATATTTTATTAGAAAAATATTATTAATTGATATTATTTTCTTGAGGTTTATCGAACCCAAACAAGAATGTTGATTTTTAGTGGTTCTATTTTTTTAAAAAGTCATGGAACGATTTGTTGTTTTAAGATGGGATTTCATTATTTAGGTACTCCAATTAGCTTGTTATAACGAGTGTTTACAGTAAATTTAACAACATTTTTGTGGATTTCTTTTTAAACCAGTAATTAAACAGCTTAACGAAAAAGCTATTTATTATTCGGATTCGGTCTTTCAAATTAAATTATTGCAAGCATTAGTTTATACAGGGTGCCCCAAAAGTCAACTTCGGAACAAAAACGGTAGATAGGGTAGTTGGTGACTGTTATCAGAGAATTAATAAAAATAAAATGCACGACTGGGGCGCACGAACTTGCTCTTAGAGTTAAAGTTTAAATTTTTAAGACTTTTTATACCTATAGAAATTTGGAACAAAAAAAATAATAAAACTCGTTAAAAAAAAAAAAAAATAAAATCTGAAATCAAATCGCCCCACACAACAAGTATGCAGTTTTTACTGATATATTAGCATGCATTTTTATAAAAAAAAAAAAATTCAAAATCGTTTTTTAGAAAACTAATTTTTTATAAATATTTTTTTAGAAAAAAGAGGTTGTCTGTAAAGCCGGTTTACGGACGATGATTTTACGTGATAACGTCGTAAGAAAACAGGTTGTGTGCTTTTGAAATGAGCCATTTGAAGGGTTTATTTATTTCAAACAATCATAATTTACAAGAAAAAGCTAAAAAAAAAAATACCTTTTTTATTTTCTCATTATATTAATTTTTTTTATTTTAAAAGCTCACAAAAAAAATTATGCCATTAAAAAGCCAAATATTTCTTCTAAATAATAAAACCATTTTTAAATTTTTACAATGAGCAAAAAGTATTAAAATAATTTATTTAAAACAATCATTTTCATCAAAAAAAGCTAAGAAAACATGTAAATTTATCTTCTCACGCTATTGAATCCATTTTTTTTTAACAATCTATACCATCTGAAAGATTATTGTCTTAGCTACAAATATATATATAGATCAAGTCTTTGAGACATCAACAAAAAGAGCTAGAATTTTTTAAACTCGATGAAATTTCATCAAAAAAAAGCAAATAAAACATTTATTTTTATGTTCTCATGCTATTAAATGAATTTTTTCCCTAACAACCTATAAAAAATTTTATACCGTGAGAAAGCTTATTGTTTCACCTTTCAAATGACGTATCAATCTCATTTCAAAGATGCCTACAAGAGAAGTTAGAGTTTTTTAAAGTCAACCATGTGAAATTTCCAGACTGAGATTACGGTACTTCCCACACTAGTGGCTGTTCATGGCGCAACAGATCTCCACTGGTGGTATGATGTTTTTCGCAAGTTTCTTGATTTAACATTGTGTGGCTTGTAGTTAGTCTAGCGTTATGTGTGATATACCAAATGAAAGGTAATTGTATCAGGATGGTCATAAATGTTTAATCAAATTTCTATCTGCTCTTGGTAAAAAGTTATAACCTGTTGAATTCTAAAATTTTATTTTACCGTTATCTCAAAATTATGTTCTCACACATATAGTCGTAGTCATGGCCTATCATTACTCCATATATAATATTCCTCTATCTATTAAATAAAAAAAGGTAAAAATAAAAAACCATGAAAATCGGTTAAAAACGGCCAAAAAACTTGTTTTTTTAAAATTTATTTTTCTCCGTATTCAGTCAAAACTCTTTTAACGATTCCAATTTTTTGCACATGTATGCGCATTTATCATGTCCCATATAACTATAACTTTGAACGCTCCAAAAAAAAGCTATGGTTCATCGATTTATAAGACGTTATCACGTCAAAAAGTTTTTCAATAAAATTCCCAAGTAACAATTTCAAACCTCGGTTACAAAATAACCAAAGTTATAAAATAACTGCAAATAACCGCGGTCATAAAGCGGCTATAAACGGGTTGTTAAAAGTCTGTGGTTAATTTTAGGTTAGAAAAAAAAACCCAGTATTTTCGAAGGTTTGTTTTGGGTTAAAATTATACGTAAAATAAACTTTTAAGTCATAAATTAGTTCCAAAAATTCCATTTTTAAACTAAGGAAATATTTTGGCTATTTATTTACTTTTATAAAACCCAGGTTACATTCTTGTTATTTTTTGAACCCAATTTTGTTGGTTAAATTATAACCTCAGTTTGAAGTTGGTTTTAAAATAACCAAATTTCTTCAAAAGTTTCAGAAAAGTATTTTAATAACTCGTTTTTGACACAAAGTCATAAGTAAGTTTTTAAATAACTCCTAGATTTGTGTTTTAAGGGTTAAAAAATAACCAAATTTTGACTCCAAGTTTGAAGTAAGTATTTTAATAACTTTTTTTTCGCACAAAAAGTTGTTTTTAGGTTAGAATTTAACCAAATCTGATCTCAAAGTTTTAAATAAGTATTTTAATAACTCTGTTTTACCCAAAAAGTTATTTATTGGTTATAAATTAACCAAAATGTATCTATAGTTTGAAACGAGTTTTTAAATTACTCACTTTAAGATGGAAGTTGTTTATTGGTTTAAAATTAACCCATTATAAATCCTAAGTTTAAAGTAAGTTTCTAATTAACTTCTTTATTTGTCTTTTATGGGCTAAAAAAAAACCAAATTTTCATTACAAGTTTCAAGTAAGTATTTAAATAACTCCTTTTTTACACAAAAAGCTTTTTATAGACTAGAAATTAACCAAATTTGACCTTAAGTTTGAAACGAGATTTTAAATTACTGACTTTTTACCATTAAAGTTGTTTAGTGGTTTAAAATTAACCCAATATAAATCCTAAGTTTAAAGAAAGTTTCTAATTAACTTCTTTATTTGTCTTTTATGGGCTAAAAAAGATTTTCATTACAAGTTTCAAGTAAGTATTTAAATAACTCCTTTTTTACACAAAAAGCTATTTATAGACTAGAAATTAACCAAATTTGACCTTAAGTGTGAAACGAGATTTTAAATTACTGACTTTTTACCATGAAAGTTGTTTATTGGTTTAAAATTAACCCATTATAAATCCTAAGTTTAAAGTAAGTTTTTAAATAACTACTATAAGTACGTATAAGTTTTTAATCAACTCGTTATTTACCTTTTAACAACCCTGGTAGTTTTTCAACTAAGTTCCAACCCAATTTCAACTAACCAACAACTCTCTACACATACACATTCACCATACTCGAGCGTCGCGCGTCTCCTTTCATATTTTTGTCTCTCATTTTTCTCAGATCTATGTAGTTCTGAGAGGGGACACAAATTAAATGATATGGAAAAATTACCTAATAAAAAAAGTCAGATTTCTTAAGAAAAACATAATTTATTTCGGGTTGGGTTCGATATCCCGCTTTTTATATTCCCGTTTTTTTAAATACCGCTTTTATAATCCCGTTTTTCATAATCCCGCTTTTTAATATCCCGGTTTTTTAATCCCGTTTTTTACTATCCCGATTTTGCAATCAAAACTAGTTGTTTTATTTTAAAAAATCGAGCGATGTTTTAAAATAAAACAACTAGTTTTGATTGAAAAACGGGATGATAAAAAAATAAAACAAATTCAAATTTGGATGCATTTCAACAATAATTTTGATATTTAAATAAATGAAATTTCTTTTACTTGTGAACTCAATTTAAGGTTTTAATCATTTTATATTTTTATAAAAGAAATACCGTTTTCATATGTGTTGAAGGTACTTATTCTGTGGGCTACGACGCAAAAAATCAGTTTTACTAATTTTTTGTCTATTTATCATGATTTTTTTAATTTATGAACTAAGCATGTACATATTTTGTAAAAAAAACGGGATTTTCGGGATTTTCGGGATTTGACGGGATTTTAAAATGCGGGATTATAATTGATCGAGATTTTAAATAAGCGGGATTTCAGAAGACGGGATTTAGAAAATCGGTATTTTAGAAGACGGGATTTTAAAACTTTTTTTTCGGGATTTTCAAAAAACGGGATTTTAAAAAGCGGGATTCCGATACGCTCCCATTTATTTCCTTTATTTATGGAATATTCTCAACAATATTATACCATTTTGAAAAGAGCAGACCAACTGTTAAGGTAACTTGACGAAGAATCGTAGTGCATTTTTTTCACTGAATTGTCATGTAAAATTTTTGAGTATTTAGTTGACCAAAAAAGTGATATATTATGCTTTTGAACTGATGCAGTTGAGTTAATATTTTTGAATGTACCTACTTGTAAGCAGGGTTATTTTTAAGGTTCCGTAGCAAAAGAAAAAAATGAGAAAACTTAAGATTTGTAGTCACAGTACATGAAAGACCGTTGCAGGGTGACCATTATTTCGAATGCCCATAACTCCCAAAATATATATCTGCGATTTTTGTATTACTTTTCTACCATTTTCGTTTCGAATTTGACTTTTGGGACACCCTGTACATTAGGGTGGGTCAAAAAAATCGAAATTTTTTTTTTTGATTTGGTACTCCGAAAAATCGATTGCTAGACCCCTCTAGAATATACACACCAAATATGAGCTCTTTATATTAATGGGAAGGTCCTCCGCTTTGCAATTTTCCATTTTTACATCAAGCTTCTACTAAAAAAAATAATTTTTTTATTAATTGACTTTTTAGCAAATTTCTTTTCAGATTCTTGTAGGAAATTGAACGCTCTACAAAAAAGGCCTTATGCACTTTTTTCGTTTATCTAACAGTTGAATAGATATTTGAGGTCCAAAAATCAAAAAAATCTTTAAAAATTCGTTTTTTGTTCTTAATTTTGTAACAAATTGAAAAATTATAAAAATCAAACGCGCAAGACATATTCTTGTTGGAAATTGATTGCTCCACAAAAAAGGTCTTATTAACTTTTTTCATTAATCTAACCATTCTAAAGATATTCGAGGTCAAAGTTAAAAAAAAATATAAAAACATTTTATATTTTTAAAAAATTTCCAGTTCACTGAAACTTCATTATTTTCAAATTAGCAAGATATATTCTTGTAGGGGCTTAAACGTTCTACAAGAAATTCCTTGGAATCAAATTGATTGCTTTAACGGTTTAGAAGATATTCGTATCCAAACCAATGCCCACTGATTTCAATAATTTTCTTATGACCCGTATGGATTGCGATTTGGATACGAATATCTTCTAAACGGTTAAAGCAATCAATTTGATGCCAAGGAATTGTTTGTAGAACGTTTAAACCCCTACAAGAATCCGTGTTGCTAAATTGAAAATAATGAATTTTCAGTGAACTGGAAAATTTTTAAAAATATAAAATGTTTTCATAATTTTTTTTAACTTTGACCTCGAATATCTTTAGAATGGTTAGATTAATGAAAAAAGTTAATAAGACCTTTTTTGTGGAGCAATCAATTTCCAACAAGAATATGTCTTGCGCGTTTGATTTTTATAATTTTTCAATTTGTTACAAAATTAAGAACAAAAAACGAATTTTTAAAGATTTTTTTGATTTTTGGACCTCAAATATCTATTCAACTGTTAGATAAACGAAAAAAGTGTATAAGGCCTTTTTTGTAGAGCGTTCAATTTCCTACAAGAATCTAAAAAGAAATTTGCTAAAAAGTCAATTAATAAAAAAATTATTTTTTTTTAGTAGAAGCTTGATGTAAAAATGGAAAATTGCAAAGCGGAGGACCTTCCCATTAATATAAAGAGCTCATATTTGGTGTGTATATTCTAGAGGGGTCTAGCAATCGATTTTTCGGAGTACCAAATCAAAAAAAAAATTTTCGATTTTTTTGACCCACCCTACTGTACATATATACAATTTCGTAGTTCGTAAGAATTTTATTTTTGCAGAGGTGTTTTTCCAAAATTTTTTTCATTCAATTCTAAACTTGCTATTTTTACTTACAAAGTAAGGTTGACTCTGTTACTCAACAAACACTTCAGGTAAAAGGATTATAATTGGGCGATAAACATCTTTCAACCAGTTATCGATGGTATATTAACTACTCACTTAAAAAAATCACCTTCAAATGGAAAACAGACAGGTCAAAAACGGCAGAACGTGAAGGTGAATCTATTTTCAGGCCAATTGCTCTTTTAGGTTGAAGTAAAAGGTTTTAAAATGTGCAGAAATAAACCATTATGTCTAATAACACTGGTCAACAAGGTTTTTGTTACAAAAACCAAGATATAATCCAAAGTTAGAAAAATTGTATCACATCACGTTTTTGAAATATTCCAGTTAGAAAATCGAAATCGAAAATGCCGCTTTTTAAGTTTTTTTTTTTTTATTTATATTAAATCACCGGAAGTCCTCAGCTAAGCAATTATGTTTAAAATAAAGTTTCCCTTCTTTTGTTAAAATTCTATCAAATTCCTGCATAATTCTATGTTTTTCAACACATGCAGTAATTTAATGTTAATTTATCATCGATTTTCTTCATAATAACTATAGTCGCCTGTCTAGATTTTTCATTAGGAGTATTCCTTCCGTACACGAGTCTCTAATACTTCCTATTCTCTATTGGTTTAATTATATTCTTTCAATTCATTCTTATCAAATGTTTTCAAAGCAATTAAAGGAACCCAGGTGGGAGGGCAATTAAAATTCCCTCATCAAAACAAAAGATTACAAGGAGGAAGAAAGAAAAAAAAAATCAACAAAAAAAACCTTCTGATATCTCCTCAAAGAACCAAAAAAAGAAAACAAAACCTCCTCAAATGCTCTCTCCATTTTTCCATCCCAAAAGACCACTTCTCTCTTCGACTTGTTCTTCTATTCATTCAATACTTGAATTATTTATGAAATGATGTGGCATGGTATCAATTTCGGCCATTTCTTTCGTTCGTTCGTTCGTTCCATGCCATGACCTCAAATTATTGACCGAGCATTTTTACTGTTACTTTAGCTTTGCGCCATATAACCAAACCAAAACCAAAACCAAAACCAAAACGCGTGCTTCACTTCAAGCTTCTCCAAAGAGCGTGTAGATTTTAGTGAAAAGTAGGTAGGATATATTGAAAGTGGGAGTATTAAGAAGGTACAGAGTTTGGTATGCACGTATACTCGTCGTCGTCGGTCGTACAAAAAACAGTGAAGGTCAACGATTTGTGGGATTCCTTACGAGAAGTAGTTGAGGAACGTGCGAGCTTCACGCAATACACTTAACAAAATAACAAGCAAGGTCCTTTTGTGTTTGATGCTTATCGATTGTGTGGTGTTTTTGCTTCTTTCATATATACTAAAAATGTGGGTGTATGTGTGTGTGTGTGGTTGGTGTCCTTGAGAAAACGAATCCTAAACCACCGAAGAAATGGGGTTTGGGAAGGCGCAACAATCTCAATTTCTTTTTTTTTTCTTTCTCGACAACTTCTGAAAGTAAACTGTGGGGTAGAACCTCTTAAGTCGTCGATTTTTAACCCGTTTTGGAAATGAGGAATGAATTATTTATCCTTCTTATTTCAGGATATTTTTTTTCTCGTTCGTTGTGGTTTTGGTGGGAAAGTTCTTTAATAAAATAGAAATGAATGCCATTTCCAGTTAGATTGTACAGAGAGGTTGGCTCTGGCTGAAGCAGTCCACAGAACTATAAATAAACAAACAAAACGCAGGCGAAGAAAAAAAAAAATCATTTCGGAATGAGGATTGAAGCTGGATGGAGGATATGGAATGGAGTGCTGGAACATTAAATGAGAATAACGCTGGCGTTTATTCCTTTGGTCTTGAGGTCTTATATGAACCTGAGATGGAATTGCAGTGCTTTGTGGAGTTGAAACCGTAATAAAACGTTAAAGAGTGTGATATTCCTGACTTAATGGGGTTGTAAAAGTGAGTAATGCTCGCAGGATATGAGAGTTTATTTTTGTTTCTTTTTTTTTTTGCGTCTTCCAACGCATATTTTTGTGTGAGATTTTGTGTACTGTAAGGTCATTTTTAGTGCCTTTTTAGCCATTTAATGGCTGCCCTAAAACTAGAAGTTCAAATCTTTAAGATTTAAAGGTCTCCAGTGGACCGATATTTTCCTTATAAAGATAAAAGGTATCATGCATATTATAAGTCCTGATTAAAAGGATTACTCCTTATCACTCTTTACCACACGAAATTTTGTAAAAAAAAAAAAAAACTTCTCCTCTATTAATTAGCTCACGAAAGCGCAGTAATTGGGGATAAATAATTGAATTGAATCAATGAGTGGAATAACCCTTTTCTTTGCTTAATATATCTTTTCAACGAGTAGTGGTTCGGTTTAATTAACATGCATTGCGAAGGGCGTTACCAATTTATTACCACTTACACTATGATGGAGAAAAGTTGGAAGGTATATTCCTCTTTCCGCAGTATGCATAAGCCGATTGCAAGTAGGTATATTGAATTAATAATGACTTAGCGTAGTTTACCATAAGTATAATCAATTATAAAGGCTTTAACTTTATATAATATTCATTTGGAATATTACAGAACTTAAAATTTAATGTGAAAGCACTTTCGATGAAGAAAGTTGGAGCAAAATTAATAAATCTAGGTAAATGAAAGAAAATGTATTAGCAAAAGATGATTCTTAAAGATTGAATTTTTTTGGAATGTGAAAGACGGAGAAAATGTCATGTTAAATGCAAAGGATACGAAAAATTTTTGACGTTAGGACGTTTTATAAATCAATGAATCCCAGCTGCATACACGATGTAGGGGAATTAAATTCTGAAAGTCAATACTAAGAAAAGATTTTTAAAACGTCAATAAATTAAATAGGGTAAATGGGGGTAAAATGTCATGGCAAATTTTTTTAAGGGGTAGTAGAAGAGTGTTGAATTTTGACGTGATAACGTCTTATAAATCGATGAACCATGGCAGCCACCACAAAAAAGTGACGCCATTTTCTAACGTTACACTCTCGCACTTTCGCAGTGCGGCAAAAAAATTTCAATTCAAAATTAAAAATAAACTATTAGAGATACAAAAATCTTCTATAGCTTATTTGAAAGATAATAATCTAAAGCTTAATCCAAATGAAGGATTTTTAAAAATTCCGTCATTTAATAGGGTAAACAAGGGAAAAACGGAAAGATGAAATTTGGGCTAAAATCTAAACGTGAAATCGTTGAGAATTGTTTTTTTTTGCTATAGATAGATGAGATTAATTTAAGAATAACTACATTTAAGAAGAAATTCTAAAAAAATTTGAAACTAAGCTATAACGTTTTGTTTGAACGTTGTACACGTGTTGGGGCCATGACAAAATGATGATTTTGGGTAAAGGAATTTTTTTTTGACAATTCTAAAGATGCCAGGTGAAAGATGAGGAAAAAAAAAATTAGGCATCTTATATGGATTTTTTTCCAAGACTCTGCGTTTCGAAATATGAATTTTTGAAAAACACCTTGTGTTTTAGGGGTATTTTTGGGTAATTTTAGATTTTTAGCTTCTTTTTTGGAGCGTTCAAAAAATCTCACACTTATAGGACATGTAGGTTTTGGCCTTATGCATACATGAGCAAAAACTTGGAATCGTTTAGTGAGAATAAAATATATGGAGTAATGATAGGCCATGACTACCACTATATGTGTGCAAGGTTTCAATCATTTTCGCAAACACGATTTGGAGATAACGGTTAAATAAAATTTTAGAATTCAACAGGTTATAACTTTTGACCAAGAGCAGATAGAAATTTTAATAAACTTTTATGAGCATCCTGATACAATTACCTTTCATTTGGTATATCACACATAACGGTAGACTAACTACAAGCTACACAATGTTAAATCAAGAAACTTGCGAAAAACCTCAAAACACCAATGGATTTCTGTTGCCCCCCGAACAGCCACCAGTGTGGGAAGTACCGTAATCTCAGTCTGGAAATTCGACATGGTTGAAAAATTCTAACTTCTCTTGTAGGCATCTTTGAAATGAGATTGATATGTCATATAAATGGTGTAATAATAAGCTTTCACATGGTATATATTTTGTATACGTTGTCAAACAAAAAAATTGATTCCATAGCCTGAGAACATAAAAATAAATGTTTTTTTTGCTTTTTTTAATGAAATTTGATCGAGTTCAAAAAATTTCAGCACTTTTTGTAGATGTATCATAGACCTGATCAATATATTTATTTTGAGCTAAGACAATAAGCTTTCAGATTTTATAAAATTTTTCATAGGTTGTTAGTGAAAAAAATGGAATTAATGACGTGAGAAGATAAAAATTCATGTTTTTTTTGCTTTTTTTTATAAAAATGATTCTTTTCCATAAATTATTTTATACTTTTTGCGCATTGTAAAAATTTAAAAATGGTTTTATTCTTAAGAAGAAATACTTGGCTTTTAAATTGCATAATTTTGTTTTGTAAGCTTTTAAAATAAAAAAATTAATATATTGAGGAAATAAAAAGGGTATTTTTTTTTAGTTTTTTCTTGTAAATTATGATCACAACAAAAACATTACTTTTAAAAAAGGAGCCAAGTTCTCCTATGTTGAAATTATGCTGGCACAAAAAGTACTGAGATGTAAAAGTGTACCAAGTTCTTAAGTTTGGGTTCAAATTCGTATCAATAAAATTTTTATTGTTCTCTTGACAATTTTTCTTTTAATAACCGATTTTTAAAGTTATTTCAAAAATTGCCAAGTAAACAATCAAAATTTTATTGATACGAATTTGAACCCAAACTTAAGAACTTGGTACACTTTTACATCTCAGTTTTTTTTTGTGCCAGCATAATTTCAACATAGGAGAACTTGGCTCCTTTTTTAACAGTAATGTTTTTGTTGTGATTTCACTACTTTTTGCAAGGTATGGCTGTAGAATTGAAAATCTCTATATTTGATGAAAATTCAGTGAAAATGGGCGGTTGCCACGCCCCCTGGCTGAAATTCTCAAACTTTAAATTTTTTCCTTTGTATAAACTACCATCTCTACCATTCTACCTAATTT
Organism: Episyrphus balteatus; assembly: GCF_945859705.1. NCBI lineage: Eukaryota > Metazoa > Arthropoda > Insecta > Diptera > Syrphidae > Episyrphus > Episyrphus balteatus. The sequence continues at coordinate 8,917,067 of NC_079134.1, read as the reverse complement.
CAAGATTCTACGATAATCAGAAGTGCTCTATAATATTTGATGATAATTCAGCGGAAATGGGCGGATGCCACGCCCCCTGAATTGAAAATCTCAAATTTTCGATTTTTTCCTTTGTATACACCACAAGCCCTATCACCGTGTAAAATTTCAAGTTTCTACGTTAACGGGAAGTTCTCCATAATTTTGATGATCTGTCAGTGAGTGAGTGAGTGAGTGAGTGAGTGAGTCAGTCAGTTACGGTTTTTGCGATTTTTGAAGCCCTATATCTCAGAAACTACTCATCGTAAAAGGCTTAAATTTTGTGAGGAGTTTGGTTTTGACAAGCTCAATAAATGTAGCGAGTTTGAAATTTCTAGCATCTTTGGTGTGGAAGTTAGAGGGGGGTCGAAAATGGCCTGAGTTGTTTCCTGTAAATAAGGGTGTAGTGCCAAAGTTGCTAGAGAACTTGGCTGGGCACTACCGTGCCCCTTGATTGTTTGAAATAAGGAAACGCTTCAATTGACTCATTTTAAACAAAAGCACACAACCTGTTTTCTGATCATCGTACCACGTAAAATCATCGTCCGTAAACCGGCTTTACAGACAACCTCTTTTTTTATTCATAAATACCTACATTTTTTGAAACAATAGCATGATTTAACTTTGAAGTTTTTTCGCGGTCGTTAACACGTGACATTATTAGGTTTATCGGATTATCCACGTTATTAAATAGGTATATAATATTATAACGCGGATAATCCGAAAACACTAATAATTTCAATAGCATAAGCGTTCAAAAAACTCTAAAAAATTTAAATACTTAACTATGAACGGTTTTTTAACCCTTTCGGACCCAGCGTTACTCTCATGTTACATATTTTTAAAAAATCGTAAAAAAATATTCCATTAAATATTTTTTTATGTTTCGATGGCTTAACTGAAAGATAATAATGCCTAGTTACATAATTATTACATAAAGTTAGTCAAATATCATACTTTATTTTTTTTTAATCGAAAAGAGACCGAAATTCACATTTTTTTCTTTTTTGAAAAAAATTAGTTTGATTCACTTAAATTGCTATAGGATTGATCATCTTATAAGGCCTTAGTAAGGAAAAACCTGGTGAGTGAAGTTTATATTCGACAAGGAAAGTATTCCAGAAGTCAGTTAAGCTTTTTTGAACATTTCTCTGATGCAATTTCTCTAATGGGAATGTATTTCTGTTTGTGATTTCGAAAAAAAATAGGAAAACAAAAAAAACATAAAATCACCAATATCCATCGATTGCACAACACACAACGAGCGTAATTCATCCAAACACCTTGTTTTGTATTTTGTTCGACAATTCACAAGAATGATTATTCAACGGAGTCATAGTGAAAGCAACATCTGGTCACAAAGAAAGAAAAATATATCTATTCTTCAAAGATTGACACGACAAAGAACTCAAATAAAAATAAAGAAAAAAAAAAATAAAATTGGAACTAAAAAGGATACTCAAAGTCTACTCGATGGAAGAATGATTTTCCAGAGCAGAACACGACAACGACAACGGCATTCCCCAACTTCTCTATGAATCTGACTTTTCTGTGTGTTAAAATAGCAGAAATTTGCCAGATTTGGCAGCTTCCCCATATCCACATCCTTTCGAGCCTTTTCCCAGAGATTTGGCACTATTATAGAAAAGATGTAGAAAATATTTTTTTTGTTTTTGTTCTTCTTCTTCTTTATTTCATCCTCTTGTTTTCCCATATCTGACTCTGACTCAAAAAATTTTATTTTTTGCCAAAAGGAGCAATATGAGGACGTTGATTCCAAGAGAGATGATATTGAGAGATGAAATCGATTGCATTTTAAATTGGTTCTTCCACCAAGAACACAGAAATTGGGGTGGAATGGATCAGGAGGAGGTGAATTTCCTGTAAGGATAATATAAGAAGTGGAAATAGGAGAAGATGGAGCGTACGAGTAGTGCACTTATTTCAAGTAAATACCGAAAGGGATTTGCACAGATTTTCTTTTTTCTCGTCTTTCTGTTTGGAGCTCCATTTTTTTGGTAGGTACTCCTACTCCTTCCCCCTCTTTTTTGAAAGGATTTTCTTTCCTTCAATTTAAAACATTTTTCTTATGTTGTCGTCGTTTTTCTTATTTTATATATATCATCCATCTGCCAAAGGCGATTTCAATTTGATTAAAGCATACGGATGCTCTCGAGAATGCTGCTGCTGTCCTTCTCTTCCCATCTCCGATCATCCCTATAGTTTAGTCAGTTAACATTAGGGCTGTAAAAGTAACGACAAAATGAGTACCCGCATGTATACGTTACTTTTGGTTTTAGTACCCGCATCAACGATATCGTTACTCGTTACTTTCGTTACTTTAGGTATATTTCGTATGTTTCGCATGTTTCGTATGTTTCGTATGCTTCGTATCCTTCGTATATTTCGTATATTTCGTATGTTTCGTATATTTCGTATATTTCGTATATTTCCTACATTTGGTATTTTTGTTATGTCTCACGATTTACGTTAAGAACTTATTATTTTGGTTGTTTTTTTTTTTAATATATATTAAAAGTAAAAACGACATTAAAAATTTAATAATGCAAGATTTTGAATGACAAGAAATCTTTTTTAAAATGGTATACAAATATTCTCTAGCTCAACTAGCTTAGCAAAGAGTAAAGTTTTCAAGAATCTGCTTTCAATATCAGATTTTCGATGTACCTAAAAGTAATTTTTTTTTAAGATATGAATGTGCCGGGGCTGAATAAAGTTTTTACCAGATATAGTTAAATAGAATCATAACTAACATAATTAAGAAACCAAACAATTCAAGATTCAAATAAGAATATACGAACACGCCCATGTTTCGTTTCCTCCCGGTCCAAACTTAAAAATTGTCATTGCAGCCAACCTAAAATAAAAAACCATTCAATCATTTCATTCAATCACATTCATTCCATATTCTCATTCAAAGTTGTCGTCACTCATGTCAGACACCACCTCACCACACACAAGCAAGAAAGTAGTACCTACTTGAAATCAAAAGAAAAAAAAAACAAAAACTTTAAACCATGAATAAAACCAAAATTGTAATTATTTGTTTGAATCAAACTAAAGAATAAAATAAATTAAACAAATCAAACAAAGGAAAAGAAAAATTCTTTTTATTAATTACAAAAGGAAAAAAGGAGAAAACAGAATACAAGTACGGCTACGCCCCAACAGATGCAGTGTGTACCATTTTGTTTTTGTTTCACATTTCGTATACCTATCCAAATTGGTATTCTAATTGGAATGTATCTACACTACACTCAAACACACTTTCACATAATTCACTCCACACGCACATGTCCATAAAAAAAAGGTACGAAAGAGAAAGAAACAGAATTCTTATTTACCCCTTTTGATACCTAAACATACACAAAAACAGAACAACAAAATCGTAAAATACATAAATAATGATACCGAACCGATACGAGATGCGAAATAATGCGCACACGACAAATGCAGTGTACCATTTTGTTTTCGTTTCGCATTTCCAAATTGGTATTGGAATTGGAGTATCGTCGTTCTCGTTACTCGTATGTTCCGTATTTTTCGTATGTTTCGCACGTTTCGTATGTTTCGCATGTTTCGTTACTTGTTCAGTACTATAGTAACGAAACATACGAGTAACGAAATTATTTGGGCAGTAACGTTTCGTTACTCGTTACTGAAGTGAATACCCGCATTTAAGTAACGAATACATACGGTTTGCTACAGCTCTAGTTAACATACAGGGACTTGCAAGGATCTCACAGACAGACTATATAACGGAGGAAGAACATACAAATAAAATTTAATAAGACTATGTTCGATATTTAAATACCAGAAAACAGAGAGGATGCATTTCACAAAATTATTCTCTAGGGGATATGGGAGGTAAAATACTACTCGAGTTGTATATTAGTTCAATAAAAGCTCAAGTTGACATATTACCTATACTCTATGAATCACTGTGCTAGAAGTATACAAAATATTTTTGAGGGCATAGTTTTTTGATATATTTATTAGGATTATTCATACTCATCTAAGTTTTGGAGTTTGTGGTCGTTCTTTATAGACAAAAATTATTTTCTATTTGGTCTTCAATTATCCTTTTTGAACTTTTTGAATGGCATTTATTTATTCCTTAGATTGGCTACTAATGACGAATAAATTCAAAAATCTCTCGGGGCTGCTTTATGTGTGTGTTGTGCACATTGGGTTTTATATATTGGGGCTATTGATAAATTTATTCATGCCATTATACTTTTTATAAGCTTAACGAATATATTGAGGGATTTTGTGAGCTATAATTTTTAAGTTTTTTTTGTTGTAAATAACTAATAATTTGATATTTACTTGTTGGGACGAGAAAAAACTGTAAACCAATTTTTGAGATGCAAAATATTGATTTTGATTTTTGTTTTAGAAAGGGAATATTTGAAGCTTTTAAAATTGAAAATGTAAATGAACACATTTGGATTTATAAGCAAGTTGTATAAAGATAGAGTCCCACAAACATTATATTAGTGCAAAGGATAAGGGTTCAGAGATTAATTTGAGAATAAACTAAGTGAGTTATATTTAGATCCAAAAAGCATGGATTATATTATGTGTTGATTTTGTGTCTTTTTTATAAATAAGAATATTTTGAAAAACTTATTTTTATAATAATCATTTTTAGCAAAAAAACAAAACCGACTTCCATGGATCAAAACTGGGTTTTACGGTTTTTAAAATAGTTCCTATGGCTAAAAATGAACGAAATTGAAATGGGACCACACTGCAGCCACCAGCTTTCCAATACAAAAAGAATTATCAAAATTGGTTCACTCAGTCCAAAGTTATGCGGTAACAAACATAAAAAAAAAAAAAAAAAAATACAGACCTCCTCCTTTTTGGAAGTCGGTAAAAAAAAAAAATCGTACTAGGACTACTTTAACAAAATACTTATTTATTTAATTAGAGTAAGTAACAATCAATTATTTTTATCAGAATTGACTGGAGATCGACCACAGAGAAACCTTTGATCTGAGGTATGTATGTGTTTATATAAATTTTATCAAAGGTTAATAGTACAGCCTTAGCCAAATAATTAGACGAAATGAATTCAAAACTTAAATTAAAAACAATGTAAAAACGTATTTCTCATGAAAATGAAAGCAAGTTAAAGTACTACATTTTTTTAATTAATAAATAAATTGACATTTTTGAAAAATCAGTTAGCATAGTTTTTAGGGTGGGTCAAAAAAATAAAAATTCTTTTTTTTGATTTGGTACTCCGAAAAATCGATTGCTAGACACCTCTAGAATATACACACCAAATATGAGCTCCGCTTTTCCCAATTTTCCATTTTTACATCAAGCTTCTACCAAATATAATATTTTTTTTAAAAATCGACTTTTTACCAAATTTCTTTACATATTCTTGTAGGAAATTGAACGCTCTACAAAAAATGCCTTTAACACTTTTTTCGTTTATCTAAGCGTTTAATAGATATTTGAGGTCCAAAAATCGAGAAAATCTTTAAAAATTAGTTTTTTGTTCTTAATTTTGTAACAAATTAAAAAATTATAATAACCAAACGCGCAAGACATATTCTTGTAGAAAATAGATTGTTCCACAAAAAAGGTCTTGTTAACTTTTTTCATTAATCTAACCGTTCTAAAGATATTCGAGGTCAAAGTAAAAAAAAAAAATATAAAAACATTTTTTACTTTTAAAAATTTTCCAATTCACTGAAAATTTATTATTTTCAAATTAGCAAGATATATTCTTGTAAGGACTTAAACGTTCTACAAAAAATTGCTTGATAAGGCCTTTTTTGTAGAGCGTTCAATATCCTACAAGAATATGTAAGGAAATTTGCTAAAAAGTCGATTTTAAAAAAAAAAATTATTTTTTTAGTAGAAGCTTGATGTAAAAATGGAAAATTGGTAAAAGCGGAGGACCTTCCCATTAATATTAAGAGCTCGTATTTGGTGTGTATATGATTTTTCGGAGTACCAAATCAAAAAAAAGAATTTCGATTTTTATGACCCACCCTAATAGTTTTATTTAACGGGTATGGAGACCAAAAATAAACTTTTGTTGCTTTTGTGAGAAATTCCGTTCGTTTGCTCGAAAAACACAATTTCATCTAATTGATACTTGAATCCTATGCTTATACCTACAAGATTACAATTTTGTATTGTTTATAAAACAGATTTTTGGCAATAATTGCAATAATAATGTTCCCTTAACTAACAAAAAAAAAAAAAAACACCCTTTCACCAATACGTTAATTCTATTTTTGGTTCCAATCACAAATTGAACATTTATACTAAATTAATGACTTTTGGGTATCTACTACTTCTTTGAAAAAATAAACATCCTCTCATCCAAAATTATTTTATGAAGTCTCTTTATTCTTGGTTTCTATTCCGATTGTTATATTTCTACCAAATTTCATGAGCATAATCCGCTTCAAGCATGACTTTAAGCTATTTTAACCAGTGCTAAAATGCAGTTTTAACACCGATTTGAGAAGATAAAATTTGCCGGACCACGGATTAAATATTTGTACAACTGGTCCTAAAACTATGTAATGCTGTAGTTTTTGTTGGATCATTAATAAAAAAAAATCATATGTGCAACTCACACGTTGTAGAAGTGAAACCTAAAAAATAATTTTTCTTGCAAAAAAAAAATCGAAAAAAAATCACCTTAAATTCCATTTTTTTTTATATGGCAACCTATAATAAATTTTATATCATCTGGAAGCTTATTATTTCACCTTTTATATGACTCTTCAATCATATTTCTACCATGCTTACAAAAATAGTACCTAAACATTTTTTAAAGCCAACCATATCGAAATTGCAACAGATTCCCACGATGTTTTCAGATATTTTTTCAAGTTATTCAATTTAAGATTGTGTAATTTGTAGAGCACGTACCATTATGTGTTATTTATATCAAAAGAAAGTTAATATTATCAGCATGCGTATTATAGTTAAATAAAATTTGTATGTGCTCTAGATCAAAAGATATACCGTAGGAAAAAAACATCTTTTAACCGTTATCTCAGGATTTTGAAAATAAAATGAATTGAAATTTTGCACAATTATAGTTTATTTAATTACCTGTCTACAGTATAAATTTTATTCATCTATCTATCTAAAACAAAAGAGTTATAATTATTTAAATTTTCATGTTGCTTTTTTCATTTTCATTTTTCATTTTCATCGAAGTTTTCACTTCAAAAAATGTGTAGAGTTCTTCATACGACAATACTTTTTGTCAAGAATATAACCAATAGGTAAATAAGCAATAACTTGTGTCTCTTTCAATGGCACATGTATTTTCTTATCCAAGATCAGCAATATTTTATGCTGTATTTTTCTAAGAAAATGCGTCTAAATGCTCGTTCTCATGTTCCAGAATGCAAAAGAATTAATTCAAGCCTTATCTAGCTGATGGTCAAAATCTATATCCTCTATCAAATTTAAGGACATAACGTTAAAAGCCCTAGGTCGATAATTCTATCAAATGGTGTTGAATACTCTTGTGGTATTGTATCCAAAGAAGCTCTAAATAAACATATCCTCAGCCATGTCAGTAGACAAAGAAGAGTTAAAGTGTCCCTACATCATATAGCATATAATATCGCCTATGGGGAATTATTCTGCTGGAGTTTGCATTATAATGTCTTCGTCAAGTTTGTCCAAGATTGATTTTCCAAGGGTGTGTGTGTGTGTGGATGTGTTTCCATTGTGTAGGGAATTAATCTCAAATAAAATGGATGCATTGCAGTCTTTATAGCCGGAGGTCAATGTTAAAATATACTTTAACACACACACACATAAAATGTAGAAGGACATTTTGAACGAGTATGAGCAATGTTTGACTCGTTTAAATTGAATTTTAATGGGAGAGGTGCTATAAGAGTTTAGGGAAGAAAAACGCATTGCACTCTATACTTTCTCTTTCCTCTCACTTATTTCAGCCTTCAGCCTCATTTTCTCTAAGGACATGAATTTGATATTATGTCCTTTTTTATTAAATTTACATAAGTGTTAACTATATAAAATTGCAGAGTACACAAATGATGCTGTAGGGTTAAGTAAATTGCTTTGGATCTGATATACTTGATATCATTGTTCATTTATTAATGAGATTTGAATTTTCAATAAAATTTTGTGTTAAATGCAATTTATGTTAATTTTATTTATGTGTTATTGTTATTGTGTGAAATCAAATGGGTAAACAGATTAAATATTGTAAAAGGAATCGATAGATGAGAAAATACATATATGTACCTACATTTAATTAAGATTTTGAAAGTAAGTAATATTCAATATCAATTTCATAATATTTATTTATTAAATAAGTGCATATTAAGAACTTCACTCAAATAAAGATATCAATATTGAGTTTTTTTTATGCGGTAAGATGTATAACGGGAACAAAAAAAATTTGTGTTTTTTTAGTGGTTTTTAATAGGTTGTATCTCAGTAAAAAATGATCGTATCATGACAAAACAAAAAGCATTTGTAAGCTACATTTTTTTAGTTTTAGAATTTTAAAACTTAATATTTTATTTCTAATGCTCAAATAGCTAAGTCTTTATAGAATGTTCCAAATTTTTTTGACGTGATAACGTCTTATAAATCGATGAACCATGGCAGCCACCACAAAAAAGTGACGCCATTTTCTCCCGTTCAACTCTCACACTTTCGCAGTGCGGCAAAAATTTCAACTAAAAATAATCTATTAAATATACAATACAATACATTTGAAGGATTTTAAAAATTCCATCTTTTAATAGGGTAAATAGGGGTAAAACAAAATTGCAAAAAATTGTCTATTTTCTAAATTCGACAATGTAAATAGTTGAATTTTGTTTTAATCAATAGATAAATTCACTGCAAGACAAACAATGGTATTGAAAAAATTCTGAAAAATTTTAAAACCAAGTTATTAATGGTTTTCTAAAACTAAAACATGAGGTAGACCTTTGACAAAGTAGTAATTATAGGTAGGGGAATTTTTTTCGACAATTTGAAAAACGTCATTTGAAAGATAATAAAAAAAAATAGGGGTCCAATACGGATTTTTGTTTTAGTCTCTGCTTTTCTAAATATGAATTTTTGAAAAACAGGTACTTATTTTGGGGTATTTTTGGGTGAGTTTTTATTTTTTTTTTTTTTAATTTTTCGTAGAGTTAAAAAATCTCAAACTTATAGAACATGTAGTCTATAACCGTCCGCATATATGTGCAAATGATGTGGTATTTTTAAATGATTTTTGACCGAAAAACGGGAAAATCAATTTTTTTGTCCCAAATTTTTGGACCGTTTTTACCGTTTTTTATTTTTATCTTTTTTTCTTCAACAGATTAATAAATGACATCTATATTGTAGATAGATAATAAACAAGACTATATCTGTGCGAAATTTCAATCAATTTTGTAAACACAATTTTGAGATAACGGTAAAATAAAGTTCTATTTTCAACAGGCTATATCTATTGATCTAGAGCAGATACAAATTATATTTAACTTTATTGAGCATCCTGATGATGTTACCTTTCATTTAGTATATCACACATAACTATACATACACTGCAAGCTACACAATGTTAAATTAAAAAACTTGCGAAATACCTCAAAACACCTGTGGAGATCTGTTGATCATGAACAGCCACCAGTGTGTTAAATACCGTAATCTCAGTTTGGAATTTCGACATGGTTGGCTTTAAAAAATTCTAACTTTTTTTTCTAGGCATCGCAGAAATAAGATTGAAACGTCATATAAAAGGTGAAAAAATGAGCTTTCACATAATATAAAATTTTTTATAGGTTGCCATTGAAAAAATTGATTCAATAGCGTGAGAAGATAAAACTAAATTTTTTTTTTTGCTTTTTTTGATGAAAATTGATCGAGTTCAAAAAATTCTAGCTCTTTTTGTAGATATCAAATAAACATGAACGGTATATATATTTTGAGCTGAAGCAATAAGCTTTCAGGTGGTATAAAATTTATTATAGGTTGTTATATCAAAAAAATGGATTTTCGAGTGATGGAAGTGATTTTTTCACTTTTTTATAAGAAGTGATTGTTTTTAATAAATTATTTTAATACTTTTTGTGCATAGTAAAAATGGTTTTATTATTTAGAAGAAATATTTGGCTTTTTAATGGTATAATTTTTGTTTTTGTAAGCTTTTGAAATGAAAAAATTAATATAATGAGAAAAGAAAATTTTTTTTTACCTTTTTCTTGTAAATTATGATTGTTTGAAATAAATAAACGTTTCAATTGACTCATTTTAAACAAAAGTACACAACCTGTTTTCTTACGACGTTATCACGTAAAATCATCGTCCGTAAACCGGCTTTACAGTGGGAACATTTTTTATCATAAGATGATTATTATTTTTAGAAAGACAATTTATTCTTTTTGTTTCAAACCTCTATAATTTTTTTTAGACCGCAATAACAGTCATCAAACCAAAAACCATAATTTTCACTTTGACTATCAATATCTTAACAGCGGATCATTTTACAGAAAATTTAAGGATACATTTAAAAATTTCATTTAATTCTCTACAAAGAAAATAAGTTAACTTTAAAAAAAGCTATACAAATAGTCCTTTTTACGGTTGTTTTTAGAAAATGTGCCCTTTTTTATAACTATGGGTAATAAGATTAAACTGAGGCTTTATTGAAGCTTAGATAATAGACCATAAATTAATCGACAAAGTTTCAGACTTATTTATCAAGCAGTTTTTCTGTTGTGAGGGTATAAGCTTTCGAGATGAAATAAAACAACACATTTTTGCGGCTGTAAATGACTTAATTCTAATCACTTTTTTATGCGCAAAATCAATTTCTTTTGAGTTAACTGAATATATTATTTATAAATACCGTTTAGTAAAAGTTTTCAAAAAAAAAGTTAAATTAAAAAAAAAAAATATATTTCGTAGCGTTTTTGGATATTTTTTCCTTTTTTTTTTGAAAATTTTTGATTTTTCCTTGGTTTATCTAAAATTTAAACGGTATTTATTAATAATTTTCATTTTCACTTCATACTCCCAAGAAACAACAAACAAAATTATGTACACTGTGTCGAATACGTATTTTTTTAAAAAGTTTAATTCAAGATTACACAACATTACGATGATAGATAATGTAAAACAATTACTTGGCTTATAGTTTTTTCTGCTTGTTTTGCTCTTGTATTGTAGATTGTCAGTTAATTTTGAATATTAAACTGCTTTAAAGTCAAATTTATTCACACTCCATGCTGATACTGAGACTGATCTTGTTGCTGATCCTGATCTTGACCATGATGCTGTTGCTTTAATTTAATTTTCACCCTGGCCATACGCGAAGTAAAAAGTCATCTCCAACTGTCTCATTAAGCTATTTAGTAAATGTCACTTCTCATAAACATCCTTGATCTAATAAACTTTATCAAACTTAAAACAACAATTAACAACAAAACCAATTATAAAATATCCCCTCATTGTTCATATTATTATTTCCCATCTTAATTAAGTTCCAAGTGTCATCCTTTTTTTATATCCTGCAAGTTAATAAAAGAATTCTTGAGAATAGAACTGCAATTATGCAACTAATGAACAAAAAATTCCAATATAATCCGTCTCACTTTTAGAAATAATCGTCCTTTAATATGACAAAAATTTAAAAAGTAAAAAGAAGGAGAAGAAATAAAAAAAAAAAATAAATTATAATTAAGCTTTATATTGATAATAACTCTCATATTAAGGCCCAGAGGAGGGATTATGGTAAAGAAATGAAGAAAAAAAAAGAAGGAATTTCTATTGACTCGGATGATGCTTTTGTGTTCCTCAAACAAATCCTTCGTAATTCCTGCAATGCATTGAAAGCCATTAAGATGAATTAATTCCATTAAAATCATCAGAAAAGCATCAATATATATGGTATTTGGGACGACACAGAAAGAAGAAGAAGGACATCGAGAAAAAAGATTGGGCGTATAAGTATAACTTGCTCTCATATACTCTTTCGTCCTTTCCTCGACTCGCCTTCATCATCAATCTATTCATCGATGCCCTTTATAGAATTGATTGCAGGACTCTGACTCTTCTCATCATAAAGGACAACCAAGTAAAAGCATCAACAGAGAGAGAAAAAAAAAATTAAAAAAAAAATGACGAAAGAATTTAAGAGTCCAGTGTGATGTAGAGAATAAACGCCCATAGCATCAGTGTCATAGTTATAGAAGAAGGAGAGCATCCATCCGTTTCATTTTGTCCTCGGTCGCTTCCTGTCTTAAAAAAGAAATTGAACTTCTACCATAAGCTATCGTTCAAAATCCTCCAAGGACAATGTAATTAATCAAATCATCTTTGGAAGTAGTGATTTTTCATATTTCTTCCATTACCGTTACTAGAGTCCACCACCACCGCCACAGTCGTATACCATCATCCAACAAAGTGAGAGACGACAATGGCGCCTCTGGTCAAATTTAGATTGGGACTATCCGATCCACCGATATGCATGGTAGAGAGCTTAAGAGGGAAACGAAGTCTTGTCTGGTCTTTTTCAAACTCAAAAAAGACAAAGTTGAAAAAAAAAAACATAATTTCGAACAGTGGAAAACGCGCGTCTTTGGAAATTAATGAAGTGAGGTCCTTGCGGCGCGCCAGCAAAAATTTGGGACGATAGAGAGATTGGATGACACCATTAGTTAATGCGTACCCAAGTGCGGTATGTGGGTAAAAATATTAATGGCACTTAATCTTTTGATTCTGTCCTCTTCAATGGACTGTTCTAGGATAAAGGACTTTTTTTATTTAATAAATTCTTCTTATTTTTTTTTTTTTTTTGGAATAAAAGAAAGTCATGGACTTGAGAAATCCACCAAATTAATGCAAAAGAGAGGGTCAAAGATAGAGTTCACTCTTCTTAATGGCTTAATGTCTTCTCCGCTTTTATGATTTGAATCCAAAATGACTTCAAGGACTATGACATTTTATTTTTATTGGTTTTGATAAGATCAAAAATAAAGGTAGGTATATCGTTAAAAATGTCGAGGACTCCAAAATCGCTTTTCAACTAACTCAGTAAAAAAGGATACCTTTAACCAGCTTCAAGGATATACTATAAAGGACACACTAGCAAAGGAGTATATAAATTCATACTTTTATAACGGTTACAGTATAGTATAAAGCAGAAGGACAACGACGAAAGAGTCGGAAATTTATTCAAAATGAAAAGAGTGGACTTTTTTTATGAAAGATTTCTACGACTTTTGTCGAGAGTTTGAAAACCAATTTTGCGTTTCACCTTTGAATTGAAAATTTTAAGATACAAAAGGTTCTTTAACTTTTATTTTTTTCATTCTATCTGTTAAAATGGTTGAAAACTCTTTATGGAAATGGAATGGGAAAGGGAAAGAAGCTTTAAAGAAGTGTTATTATCTTGGGTTCTTGATTTTAAATGACTCACAAAACAGGAAGCACTAGGAATATCATTGTTATCATAATTTAGATGATTTCTGAAGAAATAAATTTTAAGCTGAGAAAATTCAATTTGGAATACATCATTTTTTAGGGAAGGGGGGAGGATGTTAATATGTTGCCATTGACCTAGTTTTATGTTACAAAATTTCATAACCACCGCACCAAGTCCACACCATTTTAAAAATTTAGAAACCACTGCTACACCACGTCTACACCATTTCATTTTAAAAAAAAAAGTAAGCAAAATCCCTGCGCCACCGCACAGTGGGACAGAATAGGTCGATTTGTGATCAAGGGGCACGGTAGTGCCCAGCCAAGTTCTCTAGCAACTTTTGGCACTACACCCTTATTTACAGGAAACAACTCAGGCCATTTTCGACCCCCCTCTAACTTCCACACCAAAGATGCTAGAAATTTCAAACTCACTACATTTGTTGAGCTCGTAAAAACCAAACTCCTCACAAAATTTCAGCCTCCTACGATGAGTAGTTTCTGAGATATAGGGCTTCAAAAATCGCAAAAACCGTAACTGACTCACTGACTCACTGACTCACTGACAGATCATCAAAATTATGGAGAACTTCCCGATATCGTAGAAACTTGAAATTTTACACGGTGATAGGACTTGTGGTGTATACAAAGGAAAAAATCGAAAATTTGAGATTTTCAATTCAGGGGGCGTGGCATCCGCCCATTTCCGCTGAATTTTCATCATATATTATAGAGCACTTCTGATTATCGTAGAATCTTGAAATTTGGTAGAATAGTAGAGCTGGTAGTTAATACAAAGGAAAAAATTTAAAACTTGAGAATTTCAGCCAGGGGGCGTGGCAACCGCCCATTTCCGCTGAATTTTCATAAATTATTATAGAGCACTTCTGAATGTCGTAGAATCTTGAAATTTGGTAAAATAGTAGAGCTAGTAGTTTATACAAAGGAAAAAATTTAAAACTTGAGAATTTCAGCCAGGGGGCGTGGCAACCGCCCATTTCCGCTGAATTTTCATAAATTATTATAGAGCACTTCTGATTGTCGTAGAATCTTGAAATTTGGTAGAATGGTAGAGCTGGTAGTTTATACAAAGGAAAAAATTTAAAATTTGAGAATTTCAGCCAGGGGGCGTGGCAACCGCCCATTTCCGCTGAATTTTCATAAATTATTACTTCTGATTGTCGTAGAATCTTGAAATTTGGTAGAATAGTAGAGCTGGTAGTTTATACAAAGGAATAAATTTAAAATTTGAGAATTTCAGCCAGGGGGCGTGGCAACCGCTCATTTCCGCTGAATTTTCATAAATTATTATAGAGCACTTCTGATTGTCGTAGAATCTTGAAATTTGGTAGAATGGTAGAGCTGGTAGTTTATACAAAGGAAAAAATTTTAAATTTGAGAATTTCAGCCAGGGGGCGTGGCAACCGGCATTCCCGCTGAATTTTCATCAAATATTATAGAGCACTTCTGATTGTCGTAGAATCTTGAAATTTGGTAGAATGGTGGAGCTGGTAGTTTACACAAAGGAAAAAATTTAAAGTTTGAGAATTTCAGGCAGGGGGCGTGGCAACCACCCATTTTCACTGAATTTTCATCAAATATAGAGATTTTATATTCTACAGCCATACCTTGCAAAAAGTAGTGAAATCACAACAAAAACATTACTGTTAAAAAAAGAGCCAAGTTCTCTTATATTGAAATTATGCTGGCACAAAAAGTACTGAGATGTAAAAGTGTACCAAGTTCTAAAGTTTGGGTTCAAATTCGTATCAATAAAATTTTGATTGTTTACTTGGCAATTTTTGAAATAACTTTAAAAATCGATAATTAAGAAAAATTGTCAAGAGAACAATCAAAATTTTATTGATACGAATTTGAACCCAAACTTTAGAACTTGGTACACTTTTATATCTCAGTACTTTTTGTGCCAGCATAATTTCAATATAAGAGAACTTGGCTCTTTTTTTAACAGTAATGTTTTTGTTGTGATATTAATTACTTCTACTAATAATAAGACATTTTTTGTCACTTTATTTGGTTTTGTAACTAAAGTTAACAGACTTTTTGAATTTTATGAACTTTTTTTCCATTAAAATTTTTATTTTTCTCCAGGAAATTAGGTAATGGGACAAAATATTAATACATTTGAAAAAACCTATAATTTTGAATTATGTTTTTTTTGTAGGTATAAAAAGTGAACTTTATTTTAAGAAATAGTTCTTCAGTTTAACCTAAGAAAAAAATTGTTTGGGAAGGGGGCTGTATCACCCCTCGTTCCGGTCAGAGGGGCAATTTTCTGAAAATTTGACCTTAAATTAAAAAAAAAAAAAACACATAAAATCAAGAAAAAGACATAGAATACTGTGCTATAGCTTTTTTGAAAGCTTATTTTCCATTCTTTCAAATGCTTTTTGATTAAAGTAGTTTTCGCGAATACTTTTTGTGAAATATAATTTCAAAGTCAAAACTTTGAAAAAAATAGTCAAATTTGATGTTCAAGTTATTTTTTTTTTCAAATTTGCTTTCTAAGGTGGGACTTTTTTTAAAAAACCTTATAGCCGCATCAATTTTAATTCGAACGTTTCACGAAACTTCTTATAATGAAATAAAAAAAAAACAACTTTTAAAAAGAAAAAACATTGTTTATAAGTAATCAGTGCATGATTGTCAAAAAAGAATGATTTTGTATTTTTTTTAATAAAAACAAAAAACCACTTTCTTTAAAAAAAACCGTTTTTTGAAGTTCAAAATTTCATTAAAAATATTTTAGGCAAATATTTAGCAAAAGTGTTTATATGCGTTTCAAAAAATTCATTATTTTCTCATTAAATTTTGAAATATAAGAAATTTTTTTAAATTTTTTTTTGCAGAAGAATAGTAATTTACATACTTTTATCTATGCCAGAAATTTGAATTTTATTTTTTTTCTCAAATAATGTTGAGTTTAAACAAAAAGACAAAAGAACCCCTATTTTATTACTTATTAAAAACTGAATTTTTGCTCTAAAACTCTCAACTTCAACCGCATGAATAAACATAAATCAAAGACTTTGAACAAAACAAATATGCTCATTTTATCAATTTTACTGTTAAGTTTAGAACTCGTGATCTTTTTTTTCGCATAGCTTTAGTTTATAAATAACCTTTATATCACCACACTATATGGGTCTGCCCCACTGTGCACCGCCACACCATTTCATTTCGTCAAAATAAGCATTTATATTTACTTTCACAACTTTTTCTAATGGAGCATCCTAAATATTACGTTGTTTTTCCAAAAAATTATAATTTATCTAAACTAATTTAAAATTAATCTGCCAACACACACACGTAATCTAAACAAAATTATGACATATTCAACACTAAAACCAAATTGATTATCATCAGAATCAATGAAAAAAAAAAAAAACAAAATATTTATCCACTCCAAAATTATATATATTTTTTTTAGGTTGTTGTTGAATTTTTAATCAAAAAGGATTATAAATCCTGACCACCATATAACCATCCCCCAATTTGGTTGGTTATGGTTGACTCTTTCGGTTATCACTTCGTCGTTTGGTCAGTCGGTCGCCGCCGCCGTGTGTTCGCTCTAAAATTAAATCAACATCAATTAATAATTCTCACAGTTTAATTAAATTGCTTGGGACTGTTATTAGTTTTTGCATCAATACTCTTTCCTTGTGCTGACATTGCCAGTTGCCATCCTCCCAAAAAAACCACCCACCACTTTAATTCAATCAACTTCAGGACAATTGCGTCAGCAAAATGTGATAAATCTAATTTGCTCAACCATGATTAGAATCGCATTGTGCACGGTAATGACCTCGCGGCTTTTTGGCATGTTGCACTGTGCTTCTGTCACTGTGTGCACACTATATTCATCGAAAACATAAATCTGTCGGATCCAGAACGTAATTCTCATCCAAATCGACCTCATTATATAAACCTCCTGACCCCCATTAAAACCCCTCCTTTATAATATGACTTTTCTATGTGTGTGTGTTTTGTATAACAACTCTTCTCGAGTCCAATGATCCTATCATCAGCTACTATATTTTTGTGCAAAATATTTTGGTGACCAAGTCCTGAGCTTATATATCCTTTTTTTGTCATTTAAGCCTTGACAGTCGCAAATTGCCCGAGCAATGCATCCATACAATTTCTAACTATTCTATACTGCTACTGGAATATTAGTTCTGGGTATTGTGAGACCAGAAATTTTAGGGGCGACACGCATTTGTTGTATACACGCACCGCTAATTTCGGGTTCGCAAATTTGAATTTATTTACCATCAGTAATTTTGTTTTGATGAAATTGTTCCTCATAATTTGATTTTCGTATATCCAAAACGCCCAACAGTAGATTTATTACCCGGACCGACCGACCGACATCGGGTCTAATGTATATTTTGAGTGTCAGTAGCATTAAATATATTGTTGATGTTGTTGTTATTTGATGGTTGGTTTCGTTGGTTGTTATTGTTGTTATATTTGTGAAAAGAGTTAATCTAGCTTGTGCATATAGAAATAAGGTATAAAGCTAAGGCTCTATCTCTGGACTATATTGTAAGCGGTAAAATTAATTTCGAATTATTGGAATATTTATGTTAACAACAAAAATGGGAGCCTTTCTAAAAGTACATATTGGCTAGAGGATTATTGGGAGAGAGATTTCTAACATGGAAATTATATTTCAGGAAGAGAATTTTGGCAATTAACTTTTTAAAAACACAGGAATTTGCATAGTTGGAGTAGTTAAAGGGAATAATAGGCAGTGTCAATCTATATTTTTGGGATCTAATTGGATGGTAGCTTTTATCCAGGCATAGATACAAAATGGAGTGGGAAATTGGTTTTAGTCGGAAAGTTACCAAGGCTGCAGATTCAAATCTTAAAAAATGGAGTTTGAAATTGAAATAGTGGATCTAGTCCACCAAAATTGTTGAAATATTAAAGCGTGTAATAAAGCATTACAAAATCTCCTAAGAAATCCTAAAAAATTAAATATAAGAAATATGTACTAGTAAATGACTATTATTTTTAAACAACGAGCTAAATATCTCAAGTAAAAATGGAATTCAGCCGCAATACCGCTGCACCACGCCTGCACTACTTTTTGACCACCGCACCACCGCACAATGGGCCCAAAGGACCATTTGCGTCTCAAAAATGGTTTTTATGAAATTTTAATTTTTGGTAATTTCTTTACGGAAATGAATCAAGGGAAAGTCAATCTATATGTTTTCATTGAAATTTGATTTTTAAAATGAGTTTCTCTATTACAAAATTGTATCTGAAGTCTCCACTTGAAAATACTTTGTTTGAGTAACAAAATAAAGCAAATCTTCATGATACGTTTTCAAAACTATATTTGAATAAATTATATAAGTGTTGTATGTCGTTGGAAAGCTTATTTTAACTACTATTTATATTGCTGAAAATAAAATTTTTTAAAAATATATTTTTAATTAATATTATTTTTTTTTTCACACAATAAGCTTTTATTTGCAGTTTTTTTAATTTCGAATTGAGTTTTAAATGTTTCCGCTGTCTTCCGCTGTCTTCCGCTGTCTACTTTTTTTTCACAATTTTGTTCTTTGGTTTATGTACTACAAAATACAAAACGAATTGGCTGCTTTTATCTGCTTTTCTTTGATAGAGAACGATATATCTGTCGAAGGACATAGTACCTACAAAAAAAAGTATTTTGGTGCATTCTGACCTGTTTCAATACATATCTTGAGTTCTATTGATAATTTTAAGACACGAAAGGAAGGCCTTTATAAAATTAAGAAACCAGTTTTATCTTATTTTGCAAAATTTGAGAAAATAATCTTTTAAGGTACAAAAGATACAGATTTTTGTGACGTTCTAGCCAAGTCGAAATCGTATTTTTTTTAGCTTTGAATAAACGTTTAATACTTAAATAAAAATATTAGCTAAAAGAACAGTGTGTCAAATAATTTATTAAACATTTCAGGTAATATGTTCCTAATTTGAGTTAATTATTTTCAGACTCGAAGAAATGACAGATTTTTGGAACGCCATAGTCGAGCCAAAATTGTACCTTTTGAACTTTGCTTAACTTTTCAAAGTTCAAAAATAATTTACATTTAAAAAAAACTACGCTCAATGATTTCTGATACATTAAAGATTATATGTTCCAAATTTGGTTTAATTATTTCAGGAGACAAAAAAGATACAGATATTTTTAAATACCCAAATCAGGCGAAAATCGTACTTTTTGAACTTTGACTAATTTTTAAAAGCTTAAAATCAATTTTAATTTCAAAAAAAAAAGTAAGTTGAATGATTCGTTATATATCAAAGGCATTATATTCCAAATTTGAAGCGATTATCAGAAAAGACAACAAAGTTACAGATTTTTGAGACGCCTAAGGCTATATGGGCCCACTGTGCACCGCTGCACCACATCTACACCATGATCAAAAAATTATAAACCGCCACATCACCACTGCACCATGTCTGCACCATTTCATATTGAAAAAATGAAAAAAAAATATGAAAAAATTCACCACCATGATCAAAAATTCTATTTTGGTACTGATACAAATGTTTAAGTCGTCTTCAAATTCAAAGTAATTTTGACATAAGCAATAAATCACCAGTTCGTGCAAACATGACTTGGTGGTCGAGTGGTTAAGGCGTTGGACATCTAATTGAAAGTTCGAATTCGGGTTCGAATATCCTTCTCGTCGGTAGTTTGTTTTTATTTTTCAATAATTCAAAATTATGTATCATGGTGCAACGAATTTTTCATACAAAATGAAATGGTGCAAATGTGGTGCAGACGTGGTGCAGCGGTGGTGTGCCGAAATTTTCCGTGCTGTGGCGGTCAAGATTTTTTTAAATTTTTTCTTTAAAAATTCAATTTCTATTTTTATTACTAAAAGTAAAAGGGTGATACCAATAGCCCACATCATCAGTTTGTCTGGAGTCGTCGAAAAGTAGATAAACATCGCAGACCAGGTCCAGTAGAAAGTTGACAATATTAGAGTGCTGACATACAAAGGATTAGTGTGACTTGTTTTTAAAAACTAAACTTTAATTGACTGCCAGTGAAAACTGTTTGATTGCCGGCGGCGCAAGCCGTTTGATGTCAGCGAAAACTGTACTTTCTAAAGTAAAACCTTGGCCTTTGATCCAAATTACATCACAAGCCTTAATTTTTTTTTAAAGATTCAACAAAGTTTTAGGACGATTTGAAACACCTTTAAATAATTCGTTGTAAGTGAACTTACCGAAAAAGCCATCATTTCCCATCTCTGAGTTACAGGTACATTACCATAGTAATAGAATCTTCTAACCTATAACCTTGAAAAGCCCAGACACATTTTTATGGATATTTCATGTTAAATGAAAGTGACAAAGTAAACATATTCACCATTGAGACTGAGAGTCTTCTCGTTCATCTTATGTGTCTTGAAAAAAATAGGTAGGTATACCCAAATGTGGTATTTAAGGGAACCGTTTCGAATAATTGAAACATCTTCATATAATAAAACAATTGGTACTTTGTGCGTCCATTTTCAATCCCACAGGGTTATTCCCTTAACTACTATAAAGCTTATATCAGTGTACATGAACATGGTTTTTCTGTTGTAACTTGTTTTCCTTGATGTATAGGATGTGTAGTAGGTACTTGTACATTTATAGAATTTTTTTTTCGTTTTCCTTGATATGCCTCCAACCCTAACAGAACAGTATTCAATAAGTGAATCCTATATCTTTAAGAGAGAAGTAGGTGGTAAATTTTATGTGTCCAAGTGGGGTTGGCTTAGTAAGTAGGTGAGTATTTTTTGTGAAAAATCTTTTAACAAGACAGTTAACAAGACATTTTCAATTCCAAGAAGACTTAATTAAATGTTTGTTTTCTTTGAAAGAGAAAAATATTTTGTAAGGGCATGTATAACGAGCATCACGACAAATTTCAAGGAAATTCATGTCAAATCACTTAACAAAAAAAGCTAGGAAATTGATTTTAAGAAATTCAGAATCAAAATATTACCTTGAGCTTGAAAATTTCGGTATTTTATGATGTTTTTAATAGTAAGAATTCTGATAAAGATTGAAATTCCTTGGAAAAAATTTGAGCAAATATTCATCGCCTTTCAAAGTGAATTTAAAAATATCAAAGACGTTTCAGGGTTTTCCATTTCAAAATGAATGGATGAGTTGTTTTTGACTTAAAAATTTGTCTCATTTTAAATTATTAAAAAAAAAAAAAAATACTCAAAAAAATATTCAAGTCTCAATTCCGATTTCAATGACGATGATAACGTGAACGAAATCAATAAATTATATATTTTTCTTTTTCAAGAACGCTTTTTCGGCCACTTTAAACGTAAAATTTCCTTTTTTATTATATTTTGTAAGTAAAAGTCATCAAAGATAGATTTTTAAAGATTTCACCGGGTCTTATACCTTCACAACAAAGTACAAATCTTTCATGCTGAAAAGTGCTTCCTGATTAATGGCATTGTAAAATATGGTCAAACTCATGTAAATCAAAAGTGTAACGAATTATGTTATTAAAAGCAATATGCAGTTTACGCTAGTTAAGAGAATCCAGGTAGGAGTAAGCTATTAAAGTATACTCATTACTCAATTATAGGTACGTACGAAAATTTGCTGATTCTCAATTTTTCATCGATCGGTTGTAAGTTATCACAAATACAGATTTGGTTTTCGGATTCTAAACAGAAACGACTTTTTTTGATCAGGGCTTGTAACCATTCAGTATCGAATTTTGCCATACTTAGCGTTAAGCTATTGTAAATCAAATTTGGACATATCTTAATGAAACATGCAGAATAGAATTCGACCCAAAATTGAACCTTGTGGCACTCCATTAGCCAGATTAATCGAGTTATCATCTCAATTTTGCAAGTGGTCTTGAATAAGGCGTATCAATCTTGAAACTCACCAAACTGAGAAGGGTTAAGAAAATTTGATCATTTTGAATTCTAAAATCGTCTATAGCCATAGACCAACAACGCTAAGTACGACACCCAGACTGCACAGAAGAAGAAATATTACCAAACGCGTTTAAAGCTAATTTAAGAGGTCTTCGCAAATACGGTAGAGGCAGAACTGTAATTGATGGAAAGTAAAGGATGTTACCATAGCCGTAGCTAGGATTTCATTTCGGGGAGGGTTAGCTTAGACCGACCAAATTTTTTTGTACATATTTTTACATGCGAGTGTAAGCGAGCAAAAAATTTTTTTATAAGCTTTCCCAAGCCTTATACAAAAAAAACTATTTCGTAAAACGCTAGATATAATCAAATTTTTAAACAGCAATAAAATGAAAAATTGACTTTTCTCGTACTGATGGTTTGTTTCTATAAAAAAATATCTAGAAATAACCAAAAATTGATGTTCTGTCTCTTAGGCTGTTTGCTAATTGGGTTTAAATATTCAGCCAAAGAAAAATGTTTGACATACACACAACATGTGTTGAATATTTAATGGATACATTTTTTACGTGGCTTAAAAGTTATCTAAGCTGCAAAAAAAAAAATACAATTTCAAACTCCCAAAACGTCTTGTTTTTTTATGTTTGGTCAACGTTTTTGAATTATTTTTTCAAATTTCTTTGTTTATTTTGAACATTTATTTACAAAAATACACAAAAATATCAAAAATGTATTTTTTGAAGAAACAAATTTAATCTGCACCCAGAACATGATAAATCTTTAACGGCAGAAATTTTATTTTTTGACCTCTATAGTGCCTTTATCCTTGGCTAAATATTTAACTCGATTCACGCACGGCCTAAATATCGAATTCAGATTGAAATCTTCCACATCAAATAATTTTTTTTTTATTAAATGTCTATGTAAAATAAATTGTATATCACGTATGATTTCGGAAAATCGAATTTTTAACCCCTAGTTTCGAAGTTCAGAAAAAAATTTAAAAAAAATTGTTTACTTTTACACCATTTAAGATTTAAATATTCAATATTATAAAGTTTTAAATAAAAGTTTCAAATAATTAGGCTGAAGGAAGATTTTTTTTGCATTTCGTTTCTTGTTGTATTCAGCTGTTTCGTTGCAAGCCCTAACATATTCATGACATTCCCAAGAAAAAACAAAAATTCATAGGGTAAAAGCGGGTGAGATCTCACCTTTTTTCGCATAATTCCTATTCGTAAGCACCCATAAAAAGCAGATAGAACTAGAGCTCAGATTTCACGCGCAATCCATAACTTATACTCTCTTATTTGTATTGGTGTATCAAGGGCATCTTAGATCCCAACGACTCACAAAATATCGGAACAAAAAAAAAAGAGCGAAAAAAAAAAATTCGAAAAAAATCATCACATGATTTGCTTTGAAATTTTTTTTATTTTTTGTATCAAAGACAAAGAAACGAATACTGGCTACTTCGATTTAAAATATTTAAAGAAAACTAAAAATATTTTTCATACATTTTTAGAGCAATAAATGTAAAAGATATTTAAAGTGCGCCATCTCCCCGCCGCGCCATCTCACCCGATTTTACCCTATTTTTTGTGTTTATGACGTATTATTTCAAAAGTGAACTCTTCTAGCAAAAACAAACTGTTTAAAAAGAAGAGACACTCAATTTATGTTTATCCACTTTTGTGTATACGACTTATACATAGTTACAAAAAATTATAAAAGGGTTGAAAATTCCATACAAATCGGTATTTAACAAAAAAAATACTTTTTTCAGATATTTTAATTTGTTCAAAGCTTTTTGAAACTTAACCGCTATAAAATTGGAAAAGTCTTAAATGGTATTTAGGTATATAGGTACCTAACCGAAATATGAAATCAATCCATCAAGATCTGCATACATTATGTTGTAGGGTAGAGTTGCCTTTTTTCGGTCGTCTCCAGTTTCCGGCCACCTTTCAAAAATCGTGATAACTAGGGATTTCGTTTTTCCAAATTTTCGCTCGTATGCTGTGCCAAGAAATAAGAGAACAGCATAAAAGCCAAATTTTGGAATAAACCCTATGAAATCCCTAGTTATAACGATTTTCCAAAAGGGGGCCGGAAACTGGAGACGGCCGAAAATAGGCAACTTTACCCTACATTGTACAAGTATGTGGTTCGTATTTGTTCAAATTCTTATCATATGATTTTCTAAAAAAAATTTCGGGGGGGGGGGGGGTTAAACCCTGTAACCCCTTCCCTAAATACGGCTATGGATGTTACCATCCGGCACGATGCTAATATAAGAAAATTTGATGGAATATTTGCATCTGTTTTGACGTTTTGGAAAGAAACTTGACGTAACATTTTGACATTAACTTCCGTCATAGGGAAAAAATTGCACCTGCGCGCCATAGTGTATGGTTTCTGGAGATGTACTTCAGCGCTTCTCAAGAAGCGTTAACTCTTCCTTGAATATTCTCCGCTATATGCTTCTCAGTTGTCCGCCTTTTCTGCAGTGTTGAGTGATTGACATACAATTTTGTTGTTTGCTCTTTGAAGCGTGTGTTCAGTTCAATCAACTGCCATTTACGTCAAAAGATGCAAAAGATTCCTTACCCGTTCCTCTAAGAAGTTCTTCGTTTAATATACGGTTTAGATTTCAACGTGCGTCGATTTATTTATTTTATCGATTTCAGGTAGATTTCTATCATTTTTGGCTGAACATATTTAGGCCAAAAAAATTTTTAAGATGTTTCGGAGACATCTATTTACGGAAGTTTGCAGCTTCCTCATAAATTAATTTTATTTCTTTTTGAAAGTTGAACTCATAGTAGGTAATACGGGGTGAATATAGGGAAATTTATTTTGTGACTACTAAATTTGACCTACGATATTTCTAATTTGAAGTGCAGCTGGTAACGTCAAAAAGTCATTCCACTCGTTCTGTTCTGTTTCTAAAATCTTGTAACACAAGCTTTTCCTGGAAAATTAGTACAATTTTCTTACTTCTCAAAAGAGCAAACGTTAAAATCAAGAACTTTTTGCTATACACAGATAAAGTTAATTTCTTAGAATTTGTCCTTATTCAACAAAAGTAATATTACGCTCGATTGCATCAGAGATTAATTCAAACGAGAGAGAATTTATTGAAACTTTCAAAGCATGAAAAAGCCTCTCTCATAACTCCTACAAACATACATTCAAATGAAAACGAATTTATATGTCCAAAGAATAAGTAATGAAGGAGCAATCTATCGTTACAAATTTATACAACAACGATATTGCCTTATGTGTATGCTGTTTGCAGTGTGCCTGTGCATCCTGCATGCAATTGAAATAATGTTTTTCCATTTAAATGTATTCCATATCCATTTTTGATGGTATAAATACGGTAAAGTAGATGGTTGTACCAATGCCAATGCCGTTGCATTTATTCAAGCCCAACTTGACATTATTCCATTACAAATACAATAACATCATCGTAAAACTCATTCAACATTGCCCATTACACCAAGATTACACTCTCCAAAATAGAATAAACAACACTGAATGATTGTGATGTTGTCTATATTTTCTATACAACAAAATATTTGTATGTGTCTGTGGGATGATAATATAGAATTCAATTCTGCATTGGTATTTATTAAACTAAAGGCTGCAGTCAGTATACCTACAGAAAATAGGAAGACAAATTGTAACTGTAGAGCGCATCATCCTCCATCCACTCTACCGCACTACTAAACTGATTCCAACAAACATACTCGTACACTCTCGTACATTTTAAAGTGAAGCAGCAATATTTGAAAACATTTAACCCGAGACACTTAAGAGTCACAATCCATAACATTCAATTCCCTGTAAGTGTCCTTGTTTTATATAGAAATTCTATAAACATTATATAGGCTATATTGAGACACTAAAACTAACTACAATAACAACAACAACAACAACAAAAACACTTTATATTGAACATCACCATCTTCGGTAGAGGAAATTGCATAGAATCATTCTCCTTATTCGACAATTTTATTTATCCTTAGGCTTCATTCTACAATCAATATAACAATCTCTAAGAGCTATGTTGTAGAGAGCAGCTCAAGTTGTTGGTTAGATACATAAATATGAAATAAATTTAACACAAGGACATTTCTGGAAAGATGAAGGATTTTTGTTTGACATTTTCCAACCTCCTACAAACGTGTAAAGAAAATTATTTTTTACTATTGTGTAGGTTTAAATTTGTATCAAGAAATATCAAGAAAATTTATAATTACTGTTTCAAGGGTGTAATGAGATCACGAAAATCATTCGTTGCTTTGTACCATAGTCCTTGAAATTATGGGTATTTCAATTTTGTGAAGAAAAATTCAACTAATGTTTTTAGACCTAAACATTATTTTTGTAATCAGAAGAAGCAATGGTATTTAAAGACAGAGGTTGTCTGTAAAGCCGATTTACAGAAAACAGGTTGTATGCTTTTGTTTAAAATGAGTCAATTGAAGCGTTTACTTATTTCAAACAATCATAAATATACAAGAAAAAGCTAAAAAAAATCCCTTTTTTTTCTCATTATATTAATTTTTTTATTTTAAAAGCTTACAAAAAAAAATTATGCAATTTAAAAGCAAAGTATTTCTTCTTAAGAATAAAACCATTTTTAAATTTGTACAATGCGCAAAAAGTATAAAAATAATTTATTGAAAACAATCATTTTCATCAAAAAAAAAAGTAAAAAACATATCTTTTATCTTCTCAAGTCATTTATTCCATTTTTTTCCCTAACAACCTATACAAAATTTTATACCATCTGAAAGCTTTTTGTCTTAGCTCAAAATATATATATCGATCAGGTCTATGAGACATCTACAAAAAGAGCTAGAATTTTTTTAACTCGATCAAATTTCATTAAAAAAAGCAAAAAAAAACATTTATTTTTATGTTATCACTATGGAATCAATTTTTTTTTTTAAACCTATAAAAAATTGTATACCATGTGAAAGCTTATTATTTCACCTTTCATATGACGTTTCAATCTCATTTCAAAGATGCCTACAAGAGAAGTTAGAATTTTTTTAAAATCAACCATGTCGAATTTCCAGACTGAGATTACGGTACTTCCCACACTGCACTGGGAAGTTTCTTGATTTAACATTGTATAACTTTTAGTAATTTTACCGTTATGTGTGATATACCAAATGAAATGGAATTGTATCAGGATGCTCATAAAAGTTTAATTAAATTTCTATCTGCTCTTGGTCAAAAGTTATAACCTGTTGAATAAGAAAATTTTATTTAACGTTATCTCCAAATTTTGTTTACGAAAATGATTGAAGCTTCACACACATTTAGTCGTAGTCATGGTCTAACATTACTTCATATACTTTATTCCTGTATCTATTAAAGAAAAAAAGATAAAAATAAAAAACAATGAAAATCGGTTAAAAACAGTCAAAAAACGTGTTTTTTTTTAACTTGTTTCTTCCGTTCCGTTACGTCAAAACTCCCTAAACGCTTCCATAAGGCCAAAACCTACATGTCCTATAAGTCTGAAATTTTTTTAACGCTAAAAAAAAGCTAAAAATCAAAAACTAACCAAGAATACCCCTAAAAAACAAGGTGTTTTTCAAAAATTCATATTTCGAAACGCAGAGTGTTGGAAAAAAATTCATATTCGACGCCTAATTTTGTTTCCCCTCATCTTTTACCTGGCACCTTTAGAATTGTCAAACAAAATTTTCTTTACCCAAAATCATCATTTTGTCATAGCCCCAACACGTGTAAAGTTCAAACAAAACGTTTTAGCTTAGTTTCAAAAGAAAAAAAAAAGAAAAAAAATTTGAAAAATCTAAAATTTTTTTCCTAAATCCATTTTTTTTTTGTATTTGAAAACATATAATAAATTTTATATCATATGAAAGGTTATTGTTTAAGTTTTAAGTATTTTCTTCAATCATTCTTCCGACATCTACAAAAAGCGCTTGAACTATTTGAAGCCAATTAATTTTCATCCAAAAAACCAAAAAAATTAATATTTTTTCTCTTGTAACACCATTAAATCCATTTTTTTAACTGACAACTTATTATAAATTTTATATAATCTGAAAGCTTATTATTTTACCTTTTATATGAAGTTTCAATCATATTTCTACGATGCCTAAAAAAAAATACACTGAGGGAAAAGCCACCATAAAAAATCGTAAAATCAATGAAAACCATATTAATTCAACTATTATTCGGAATGATTTTGCATTGAAGATAAACATTCTAAAATCAACGTGGAAATAAGGTAAATTTTTGATAGTTTCGTATCGAAAAGTCACATAAATCAAAGTAGTTCAACTTTGAATGTAAGTGTAAGAATTTTTTAAAGCAAACCATGTCGAAATTAAAAACTGAGATTACGGTACTACACTGGTGGCTGTTAATCGGCGACAGATCTCAACAGGTTGGTGCTCTTGACAGGGTTTCTTAATGCTAATCTATTCTTCTATATTTGGTCCTGGTGGAGCCCAGTTGCATTGTCCTGAATAGCTGTGATGTCAGCTTTGTACCTATCGATAGTATATTTGACTGAAATTCGACTTATTTCGTCTGGCCATTAGGTCGGCATAAATCAATGAATGTATTAATAATGTAGGTACATTAGGGTGGGTCAAAAAAATGGAAATTCGTTTTTTTGATTTGGTACTTCGAAAACTCGATTGCTAGACACCTCTAGAATATACTCACCAAATATGAGCTCTTTATCTTAATG
Organism: Episyrphus balteatus; assembly: GCF_945859705.1. NCBI lineage: Eukaryota > Metazoa > Arthropoda > Insecta > Diptera > Syrphidae > Episyrphus > Episyrphus balteatus. Next base: position 8,887,883 of record NC_079134.1, on the reverse strand, counting down.
GGAAGGTATTCCGCTTTTCAATTTTCCATTTTTACATCAAGCTTCTACCAAAAAAAAAATAATTTTTTTATTAATTGATTTTTTAGCCAATTTTTTTACATATTCTTGTAGAAAATTGAACGCTCCATAAAAAAGGTAAAATACACTTTTTATCTAACCGTTTAGTAGATATTTGAGGTCCAAAAATCAAGAAAATCTTTAAAAATTAGTTTTTTGTTCTTAATTTTGTAACAAATTGAAAAATTATAATAATCAAACGCGCATGACATATTCTTGTAGGAAACAGATTGTTCCACAAGAAAGGTCTTAATAATTTTTTTCAATAACTTAACCATTCTTAAGATATTCGAGGTCAAAGTTAAAAAAAAATATGAAAACATTTTTTTAAAATTTTCTAATTCACTGAAACTTCAATATTTTCAAATTAGCAAGATGTTTTCTTGTAGGGACTTAAACGTTCTATAAAAAGTTCCTTGGAAGCAAATTAATTGCTTTAACCGTTTAGAAGATAATCGTATTCAAATCGCAATGCATACTTGTCATAAGAAAACTATTGAAATCAGTGGGCATTGGTTTGGATACGAATATCTTCTTAACGGTTAAAGCAATTAATTTGCTGCCAAGGAACTTTTTATAGAACGTTTAAGTCTCTACAAAAAAACATCTTGCTAATTTGAAAATATTGAATTTTCAGTGAATTAGAAAATTTTGAAGAGTAAAAAATGTTTTCATATTTGTGGAGCAATCTGTTTCCTACAGGAACAAGCAAAGAAATTTGCAAAAAAGTCGATTTATAAAAAAAATATTTTTTTTTGTAGAAGCTTGATGCAAAAATGGAAAATTTAAAAGCGGAGGACCTTCCCATTAATATAAAGAGCTCATATTTGGTGTGTGTCTAGAGGTGTCTAGCAATCGATTTTTCGGAGTACCTACCAAATCAAAAAAAAGAATTTCGATTTTTTTGACCCACAATAAGGTACATACCGTATGGACGTCTTTCTGAGCCCTTAGCCAAATATTTTCTCTTTCAATAAACATACATAATAGCCAATACTATACCTCATTGAAAAAAAAAAAAAAAAATCGTCCCGTACCAAAAGTCAGATCACGAAATGCCCAAGGGAATGATAATGGAAATTTAAGTCGATATGGCACGATATGTGTGCCTGTGCGTGTTACTAACAAATAAAAAAAAAAAAAAAAAAAAGTTATAAAATTTAACAGTTTGTATTTTATGGTACACACAATAATAATATCTCGCAACACACACCATTCCACCTCCAACACTTTGACCGGTATAAAATAAAAACGAGATGGAACACTGCTGATGACCGTCGTCGTCTGAAAGAACATTTCCTCGAAGGATCTAAGAACGGGACCAGCTTAACGTCCTTCCGCATTTAAGTTTGTGTGAATAGCATCGTTGTAAAGTTACATTACATACATAACCGAAAAGACATCGAAAACAATCGGTTTTGTAATAATAGCTTAGCACACGGCATGTGAAGAAATTTATAAAACGGGGTAATACCTACGTAGGTTCTACCCCTACCTACACACAAAAAAAAAGGATATTCCCAAGCTAAGAAGAATATAATCGAAATCGAATTCGCACGCACTCACCATTTTCGATAAAAACCGATATCCTAAGGTTAGTTTTTTTTTTTTTTTTTCTAAATACTTTGAGGAAGGTCTTCTTATTCGTTCACACTGTTTTTGAACTTCTATAACAGACCCATAGGGCACCTGAATTGAATACCAAATTGATTGCATTCGTGAAAAAGCTAGATGGGCTTTTTCTGTATCCTTTTTTTTTTAAAAGTTTTTTTTTCGGTTTTTATTGTGAGACGAAACCCTTTAGAAGTGTATACTTCATCACACCCGGAGTGCCATCCTATATATATCGGTCCGACCGAAAAAAAAAGGTAATTTCAAGGTTAGGTGAGCAACTAACTGCTGTTGTTGTTTGTGTTTGCATAGAAATGGGCATCTTCAACCAAAAAAATAAAAAAAAAAAAAGGATATGTGTGTGTTTTACATTTAAATTTTAAACCCTTAATTCGGTGTGTTTTGTAGAGAGAATATCTACCGAAATTGAATTGAGTTTTGGGTGTAGGTTTTTTTCTGCATATAAATAGGACAGAGGAAAAGGTTATAGAAACTATTTTTTTCTGGGTAAGGTGTGTTTTAGCTTTTTTTTCTGCTGATTTAGGAAAAAATAAAGGAAAAAATAAAATGTGTCCAAGGATTGGTGTAACATTTTAAAACGAAATCTTTTAGTGATTAAGAATCCACAAAAAACGTACCTATACTCAAATATATCTACATACAAAACGAGAAAGCTTGAAAAAGATAGATTAGATATATGAGAGGAACAAAACATTTTTCCTCTAATGTTATGCTGAATGAATTTTGAAAACATATTAACCTAAATGGATATCATGGTGTTGAGCAGAGCTTATGGACCTTTTTTTTTTGTAAACATGGTTGAGGTTTTGTGTTATTTTAGAAAATAAAGTCATATCGATGCGTCGGAGTTAGTTTTGTAGATTTTATTTTCACTCGTGATACCTTAGGTGGAGCGAGGAGGTACCTATATTCAAAGTCCATAGGAGCCTTGTAAGGAGCTTCACAGCAAATCTAACTACACACTCAATAGCTAGTGATGGGACATGGGAACTATCGAATGATTTGAACTATCGAATAGTTCATTCATTTATTCATTCGAATAAAAACTATCGAATAAAACTATCGAATAATCTATCGAATAAAAACTATCGAATAAACTATCGAATAAAAAAGACTATTGGAATAAAAAAACCAATCGAGTAAAAAAACTATTCGAATGAAAAAACTATCGAATGAAAAAACTATTCGGATGAAAATAGTAGGTAACTAAATGAATGAATGAATGATTTAAAACTATCGAATGAATAAATATTTTACAACTATCGATAGTTTGATAGTTTTTATTCGATAGTTCCCATCACTAGTAAATACCATCACAAAATTCAGTGGTTGATTCGTTGTTGAGACTCCAACCATATGGCTTTCTCATTACTCGTTGGGAAAGTGAAACAAGACCTTTAATATCGGTCTTGTTACTATTTGATAAGCTCGAGTGCAATGAATGTTTTTGACGTGATAACGTCTTATAAATCGATGAACTAAGGCAGCAACCACGAAAAAGTTTCACAGTGCTGCAGAAATTTCAATTCAAAATTAAAAATAAACTATTAGAGATACAAAAATCTTCTATAGCTTATTTGAAAGATAATAACCTAAAGCTGAATAAAAATGAAGGATTTTTAAAAAATTGGTATTTTAAACTGATTTTTGACTGAATAAAAGTCCCAAGTTTTTTGGCCGTTTTTAACCATTTTTTATATATATATATATTTTTCAAAAGATAAGCGAATGAAATGTATACTGTGGATATATATGCAGGATTATATTTGTGCAAAATTTCAATCGGTAAATTGAAGTTTTATTTTTCAACACGTTATTTCTTTTTATTTAGAGAATATAAGAATTTAATTTAACTTTATTGAGCATACTGATAATATTACTTTTAATTTGATATATCACATATAACGGTACATTTACTACAAGCTACACAATGTTAAATTAATAAACTCCAGAAATACCTAAAAACATCTGTGGAGATCTGTTGCCCATCACCAGCCACTAGTGTGGGAAGTGCCATATTGTCAGTTTGAAATTTCGACATGGTTGGCTTTATTAAATTCTAACTTTTTTCTTAGGCATCGTAGAAACATGATTGAAGCGTCATACGAAAGGTGAAATAATAATCTTTCTTATGATTGAAAATTTATTGTAGGTTGTCATAAAAAAAAATTGATTTAATGGCGTGAGAAGATAAAAAAAATTTATATTTTTGCTTTTTTTGATGAAAACTGATTGGGCTCAAAAAATTCTAGCTGTTTTCTTAAACGTTGCACAAATATTTGCGATATAAATATTTTGAGGTGAAATAATAATTTGAATAAGAAGGTATCATCGAAAGCATTTTACCTATCCAATAGTCATACGATAAAGAATGTAGATAGAAAGAACTTATCTTATTCAATTAAAAAATTGCCCAAAAATATTTAATTTTAACTATTCATATAAATCAAAACCAAAATATTTAAAATTATAAAAAATCCATGTCAAATGATATATTTTGCCCAAAAACAAAATTTCCTTGTCTTGGAAGTTCTTGTATCTGATTCCCATCTAGATACCACAAGGACATTTTAAAATCATTCACACCTCTTATAGGTTTTTTTTTTACTCATTCTATACATTTTTTTTAATGTTTCATTCTTCATTTGTCAGAGAGAGAGAGAGTTTTGATATTCATTTTTGTCACCATTATATTATATATCTTAAGTCGGCCATTGTCCTTATGCCAACAATGGTGCGGCATTAAGAAGATTTTCTCAGAATTTCTTTGTTCAGTTGGATTTCGTACAAGAAGAAGACTTGAGGACACTTTGCGTCTTCAGCAGAGAGACAATCTTTATAGTATTTGTATATACGAAATGTGTCCGCCTTACGTTTTAGTTTGTTCTAATATCTCCCTTCTTACTCATATTCATGCTGATATACCTATCCAGGACACCATCAACGACAAAGGAACCATATCTATTGTCTTTGTGGACTTAATCATCGTTTGACAATTTGTAGATAATTGTTTCTAGAACCACTCAAAACTGATTCATAAAGCACAAATTTTGTGAATTTTCTATGTTTTAGTATGTATGTGTGTGTGTGTGTTTGTTCGTTTTAAAATAAATTGATTGGTGTATGTGTTGGTTTGTGTGTGTGTTTTTCCTATCTGTGTGCAGATTATATTGCCATTCAAAAATTTCTTGTCCTCAAAAACTATACTAGGACGGAGGGAAATCTTCAACAAAGTTCTCCTTATTCGTCTTCTATTTGTCCGGTAAGACACGATGACGATGATGACTATGATGATGGTGACAACAAGAGGGATTCACTATTATTTCGAATGCAAATATTTGAGAGTGTCTAACGGTTTTTGTGTTTATATCATTCATGGTGTGTCTGAGGAGCTCCCCAATATAAGTATACTAAACTTGCTGTCTAAGACATCTCTTATAGACAAAGATTGCTGTTTAAGATTGTTTTCTTGTTCCCCTTAGAAAAGGATTTGTCTATGGTAAACAACAACGCTAATGAGAATTTAGCCGGATCCCTTGTTTGCAAGTGATTTGTACCTATTTTGTTTTTGTTTTTTTTTTTTAATCAGTTTTTGACTCAAGCTGGAAGTCGACTTTTGATCCCGTTTAGGTTTTTGAAGGGTGTATGTAATTGGTTTGGTGCAAGTTAACGTTTTTGACTTAGTTTAAAAATGTCATTCCATTTTTATAACTTAAAACAACGAATAGTTTTTTTAAGGTTCATAGTTTTTTTAATTGTCCGCATGTTGTCGTCAAAAAGAGTTCTTCAAAAGTTATAGAAAAAAAGACTTTCTCATTCCTAAAATGCCTCTGATGTAAATTGTCAAATTGGGTTAAAAAAAAATCATACAAAATTATTAGATTAAGGCCCAATTCATTCACACTCCATTAAATTTAAAATCTCCATTTAAATTGGGAAATTTTAAAGTTTGTATGTGATTTGACAGGTTTTAATTTTTAATGGGGACTTTAAATATAATGAATCGGGCCTACGACAAGACTTTCCCCATCAGGTATTAAATTCGCCTTCATTCGTTTTATTATAAAGATACCAAAGGTGATCGACAGAAGGCTTCGGTACTCAATTCACCTTTTAGAGTTTAGAACAAAAAAGCATAAATTGGTAATAGTAATTTTAACAATGCTTTCAAAATCATTTATGAATATGAGAAATAGAGCCGTAGACAGAATGGAAGCCTGGGGCACACCATCAGGATTTATGTAGTAAATATCGGATTCAAAACCATCCAATACAAGTTGTTTTGAGCGACCACAATGGTTATTATATTACTTATTACATTCATCGATAGAAAAATTACGTATTTTCGATAAGATAGCCTGATGCAGTTTTCCAGCTACTCGGAAAAGTTAAAAGAAATGAGATCGATGGACAATCCTGCTAAGATGTTTTTTTTTTCACATATAAAACATGAGGAGAATCTTATCAACTCTTTTATAAACCAACCAAGAATAATCCAGTAACATATCTTCTTCGCTTGCACTAGGAAACCCGAAAGAGAAGAACTTGAGAATAAAATTGGCATCTTCACTCCAGAGAACATTATTGAAAAGATGCTAGAAAGACATTTGAGTTTTTTTTTCATCTGTTCCAACATAACTTCTAAAGTACTTGTCATAATTTGACAAATGAAGTACCGTTTGAAGGCTCTTTTTTGTCCACTGGTTAAAGGCTATAATTTACAATAAATTGATTACGGTGTCCCAGAGCCCAAAAAAAAGTAGGTACCTAGTACTTTATCATAAAATTTTTATCCCATAAAATAAATTTAAATAAAAACTAGTTTTCAAACTGAAATCTGAAGCAAAATATGAAAAATGTCTTGCAGTCGAATCTGAAAAAACGTAAAAAGCCTCTTCACAACCTTTTAATTAATTGGCCAACTAACTTTTTAACTTTTTTTTTCTCCTTCAAATAATTGTTTGATACTATGAAAGATTAGACTTTCCTGAATCTAAATCTGGTTTCAGAAAAATTCTATCAGGTACCGTTTTTGTAAAAATGATTTTTGAAAAATGTGAAAAATCACCCTTTTAGATTCATTTGAACTTGTATAAAATTAAAACTATTTCTCGCATTGAGCTCAAATTTGGAGAACTTATTCTTCATAATATGACCTATCTATTGACTCTAAATATGTTCTTTTACATTCATGTTTACTCATTTTTTTAAAATACTGATTGACAAAAAAGCAGACATCTCGAAATCCTTCACTTTTTAGTAAATCCTACATGAACAAAAGCACCTTAATTAAGGAAAATGTAAAATATCAATGCCCATTATATTTAAAAAGTCAAATATGTTAAGAAAACCATAATAAAATACATTAAACAAAATTTTTTACGTGTTTTGTAATTTTATATACTATTTTTCTATTTAGAAATATCTTATTTGTGAAAAGCCATTTGATAAACTGCCTTGTAAAGCTTCAGATTTGTTTTTCCTAGAAACAATAGTATACTTTTCTTTTGATGTGCTGAGTTAGAATCCGAAGTAAAAAAAAATCTATCACGTCAGTATTTTAAGATATTCGCATTAAAGTATCACAAAATCAAGTTTTTTTTTAGAAAATCTCAAAAAAGCTACTATATCTCAAAAACCAGAGCTGACCGAAATTTTTTGAGCTCGGATTCAAAACCAGCACACTAAAGTCCATTAGAAAAGTATACTTTTGTTCTAGGGAGAAAGATATATTAATTTTCAGAGATCAGTTTCTTTATGGTAAGATATGCCAAACCTACTAAACTTACTTAAATTAAGATATCTCGGAGAAGAAAAGAGATATTGAGAAGATTGAAATTGAATTTTAAAGAATAAAATAAGTTCTTTCATAAACTGTATCAATTTTAATTGAAAAAGATTACATTATGCCAAAATATTTCTTCGAAAACAGCAAACAGATATTCTAACGGGAATATCTAAGAAACGTGACGTGATAGCTCAATTCTGACTTCAGATTCGGAATCAGAATACAAAAATCCTTTTGAAAAGTATAGTTTTATTTAAAGGAGAATTTCCTTGCAGACCAGTGTAATGATCAGTTAAATAGTTGATGTTCATATTCATAAGATTTAAAAGAATTACCCAACCAAAATCTAAACCAAACCTGAAGAAAAATGCACTGATATCCATCTTTTGTTCGTTTCTCTTGAACAGTAGGTAACTAAAACTATCCTTCTAAATATTAAAGTGGCAACAAAAGAATGCGCATTTACTTCAAAAACTAAAAAAACTAAAAAAAAATAACTCTTAAACTAAATGCATGCACCAAGAAACCGGATAGGGTTATTTGCCAACATTTTAAAAGCAGAAAAAAAAACAATAAAAATACATATACCTACACAATATCGCAATACAAGTAAAGGAATGAAAAAAGAATACAAAAATCTCCAACAAAACAAAAAAAAAACTTCTTCGTCTTTTTCTTTTTCTTTCTTTCAAAAAGGATAAAAGAGAATCTCGAAGGAATTACTTGCTTACCTGTCGAAAAAACTTTTGCTAACATGGCGATTTTATTGTACCGGGTTATCTCAAAACTCTAAGGATCGTATATAATCAAAAAATTTCAGACATCTACACATGTAACTCAGAGAGGCAGGAGTTGAAGCAGAAACAGAAGCTTATAGTAAGAAAGGTACCTTTGGTGCAAGAAGGCGAATGAACCAACCAACCAACGAACCAGTCAAAAAACGTACGAAGAACGAACGCAGCCGGAGAGATAGGACCAACGATGACGACAACAACGACTACGACTACCTACGATATAAAGACGACGAACGTTAAGGACGAAGGAAGGCCGCCCAAGCCCGAGAGGAACTCATCCAAACTTCTACTTATTCCGTTTTTCAGGTAAATCAGAAATAATTCATGTGGAACGTATCCGAAATGCAATAAAATATTTTCCGCTACCTCTGCTCAAACCCCACTTTGCAACCCATTGCATCCCTGAAGGATATTTTCTCTCTTGCAAGAAAGTTGATCCATCCACCTGAATGGGGTAGCTACCAACCGAAAAGAAGGTTATTTTTGCAAACCCCAACCCAACATTTTCACTTAGCATTTCTCTGAATAAAAAAAAAAGGACGACAACGAAAAGTACTCGTATTCAGTACCCACCTCTATATCTTTTCAGGAGTGGTGTATATAGCTTGGTTTCAGTGATGGATTCCGAAAAGGAAAAACGCACCCTCTTCATTCAGGGATGACTGAATGAGGCAAAAAGGGTGCAGATTTTTGGTTCACCTGAGTAACACGCTGTGATATGCGTTTGAAAATTTTATTGCCTGACACAATCTGGTGCAAGGATGAAGTTTATATGGCTGAATAAAGAAAAATGTGTGTTCAGTGCCCTGGCTCTTCTTCTATCTTTAAGCCCCTACTGTCTCTATGCTTTGGTCCTACCTCTGAATTTTGTGAAGAGGATTCTTGTGGATGAAATTTAAGTGTTATGTAATCATTTGTAAGGAGAAGATGCAAGAGCGTTTTTCATATTTCTGATGAAAATGTAGGTAGACGAAACGTATATGCAAAAAAGGTATGCAATCCAAAATGCATCATCATATCGCTTCAACATATTCATATTTCTATCTCCCTCTCTTTCTCTACCTGTCTAGTTTGATATGAAAAAGTAAAATTATGTTTTGAAAATTGGGAAAATTGAAGCAAGTTCTTCAAAAAAAAAAAAGGGAAAATATAAATAAATGCAGGTTATATACGAGTACCTTCACAAGTTTTTTATTCAGATTTTTTATCGCTTTGTGTCAAGTTGTTGAATATTTTGTTTATTTCTACTTTTTTTTTTTCTTGGAAAGTTTTAAATGAAGCTGCACCTTTTTTTTTTAGTTAAACTTGTCGTTTTAACATTTTTTATTGCAGTAGAATTCTCTATTTTAAGTTCTTGTTCATAAAAGTCATTCTGAGGAATTTTCAATTTAATGTAATGCCTAATTTTTGTTTATTTAAATAGTTCAAGACGGAAAAGACGTTATCTCTACAAAAAAAAAAAAATGAAAATCAGCCTCAAGAAAAAAAAAGTCAAATTCTTGGAATTTTAAGGAAATTTATTTTCATTATGACTTACAACTTTATTAATGGCCTTAAATTGGTCGTAGTCCTACATTTCAAAAAGGGTAAAAAAGGGCAAAAAAGGGTAATGGATGGGCACACAAATAGTATTTTGTTTTTGATCCATGCAGCATTAATTTTTAAGATAAATCCTTTAACTAAATTTTGTAAGTTAAAATTTAAATAAACTAATTTTCCGGAGTTTTTTCGTCCTCAGTGTACTTAAATTATAACTACAGAGCATCAAACCTTTGATATAAATAAAAAAAGTCAAAATGTTGAGGTGGAATTTAAATAAATCGATTTATAAATTCAAAATAGAAAAGGGGGAATTAGCATTTGTATAGGTACCTTAGACTTTAGATAATTTTTAATCATTTTTTTTTTATGTCAAAACCTTATTTGATTCTGCTATAATTGCATTGGAAATTAAAAACCCTTGACATCCTGCTTCTGATGCGAAAATGCATTTTAAAGTAATTTAATTTTATAAACGAGACGACATAAATGTTTTCTAACTTCAAATTTGAAGTTGGAGGTACATCGCTTTGATGAGAAATTACAAAATCAAGTCGATGGTACGTCAAAACTCCTTAGTTCCAAAAAGGATGTGGGTTAAAGGTGCTTAAAAAATATTTATTTGTTATTTTTGTGAGGAATATTTCTTCCCATAGGATTATTAAAATTATTTTATAAATTTTGATTTTTGAAAATTATGAAGAATTTTTCGAAAACCTAACTTAATGAAGTAATTTTCGAAAATTCGTGCTAAATTCTAAAAATTACACTAATTAGTTCGCATTTTAGAAAATTATAAAGTTTTCAGAAATGAAACACATCTCAGTTTAAATGTAAAACCACATAATTTTTTGTATGTATCTTCCAAGAGCTTTTGATAACCAAATTATAGGTTTTAAAAATTAAATATGGAAATTTTCGAAAATTGAAGAGTCTCAAGTAGCACACTGGTGTATAAATTGGTGTAAATTCATTAATTTTGGTGTAAAATTGAGAAATTTGAATAAAATGGTGTATTTATCAAAAAAGATGGTATAAAAATTATACCATCATCTTTTCTGTGCAAAATTTCAACATTTCTTTTAAGATTCCGTGCAAAAAATTCGCCGATATTCAATTGTTTTTATAATACACCATTATTGGTGCATAAAATTATTCGATTCTCAAATGAATCGAAACGGTATATTTTGTACACTCTCTTTGGTGTAGGAAGTACACCCTGTGGACATAAAATTCACCAGACTGCATAAGTGGGAGACGTCATATTTTTCCATGGCCGCCATTTAAATAATGAAGACAGCGATTAATTATTTTACTATAATAGTACTATATCGGCCTAATTATGCCGCATTCTTACTTTTTTTCGATTCGTTTATATTATAATAAGTGAACGCTTCTAAAAAAAATGTAAAAACAACAAAAAAAATATTATTTTTGAAAAACTGATTTTTAAAATCGAAAACAAAAATCATTAATTCATTGAAATTTTTGAGGCGCTTGATTTTTAGACGGGGTAGTATCTAAAATCAGTAGATGGAATTTGTTTCGTTCTTAAATTAGGCACTCAAATTCATATTTAATCATTAGTTAACTGTATTGTGATAGGGAATAATTTATTTTCATTTAATTCATAAGAAATAGTGTAAATATTAATTCATCAAACTATTAAAGGTTAAAAAATAAACTTTGGTTCAAATTATAAATCAGAATAATTTAAATGGTGTATTTTATCCATAGATTTATTGTGCATTTTTCAATTTCAAAGGAATAATTTTTCACCAAAAACCAGTTCATTTTTTATACCACTAGCTCTATTTATATACCAAAATCGGTTTAATTTTTTAACCAGCGGAGTTTATTATATACGAGAAAATGGTACACTTTTTATATTCAAAATGCATATCACGAAAGTGCAAAAAATACTCCAAATATTTTGGTGTATTTTAGACTTTTGTGCTACTTGAGGTGTTTAGTATTTGAAATCTTTTTAAAGTAATTCTCTAATAAATTTTTGAAAACTGCATTATTAACTTTTCAAAACATTCGAAAATATATTTAATAAAATGTACGACTGGGTCGCACGTATGTGCTTGCTCTTATAGTAAAAGTTGCATAGGATGTTAAGAAAACAAACATTTAAATCCAATAATTTTGTGATTTTAAAGGACAAAAACTCCCTTTGAATGATTACTTGGTTTTTCGTCTAACAAAAAATTTCTGGATTTTTTTTTTCTAAAATTATAGGAACCGTTTTTTTTAAATGTTTTTTTTTTTTTTTTTTTAATTATCAACCCGTTTTCAATAAATTGGTTTTTCAACAAAAACAAATTATGATTTTTTTTTTTCACATGATAACGTCTTATAAATCGATGAACCATGGCAGCCAGCAACCACCACAAAAAATGACGCCATGCGGCAAAAATTTTAATTCAAGATTAAAAATAAACTATTAGAGATACGAAAATCTTCTATAGCTTATTTGAAAGATAATACCTAACCTAAAATTAATTACATTTGAATGATTTTAAAAAAATTCTATCTTTTAATAGGGTAAATAGGGGTAAAACTAAATTTCAAAAAATTGTAAATGTAAAGAGTTGAATTTTTTTTAATCAATAGATAGATTTATTGCAAGACTGAGAATGGTATCGAAAAAATTCTAAAAAATTTAAAAACTAAGCTATAAATAGTTTTCTAAAACTAAAACATGAGATAGACCTTTGACAAAGTAGTGATTAGGTATAGGTAGGGGAATTTTTTTTTGACAATTTGAAAGATAATTAAAAAAAAAGTTAGGGGTCTGATACGGATTTTTTTTTAAGTCTCTGCGTTTTGAAATATGAATTTTTGAAAAAGACCTACTTATTTTGGGGTATTTTTGGGTGAGTTTTTATTTTTTTTTTAATTTTTTGTAGCATTCAAAAAATCTCAAGCTTATAGAACATGTAGTCTATGACAGTGCGCATAGTATGCAAAAAATTGAGATTTCAAAATGGTTTTTGACCGAATAACGGGAAAAAAAAGTTTTTTTGTCCCAAGTTTTTTTTTACCTTTTTTTAACCGTTTTATATTTTTATCTTTTTTTCTTCAACAGATAAATAAATGAAATTTATATTGTAGATAGATAATAGACAGGACTATATTTGTGCAAAATTTCAATCAATTTTGTAGTCACAATTTTGAGATACCGGTAAAATAAAGTTTTATTATTCAACAGGTTCTATCTTTTGATCTAAAGCAAATACAAATTTGATTTAACTTGATTGATAATGTTACCTTTCATTTGGTATATCACACATAACTGTTCATTCACTACAAGCTACACAATGTTAAATTAAAAAACTTGCGAAATACCTCAAAACACCTGTGGAGATCTGTTGATCATGCCACCAGTGTGGGAAGTACCGTAATCTCAGTTTGGAATTTCGACATGGTTGGCTTTAAAAAATTCTAACATTTTTTCTAGGCATCGCAGAAATAAGATTGAAACGTCATATGAAAGTTGAAATTATAAGCTTTTACACGATATAAAATTATTTATAGGTTGTCTAAAAAAAATTGATTCAATAGCGTAAGAACATAAAATTATATGTTTTTTTTTTTCATTTTTTTGATGAAAATTTATCTAGTTCAAAAAATTCTAGCTCTTTTTGTAGATGTCTAATAGACATAATCGATATGTATATTTTGAGATGAAGCAATAAGCTTTCAGGTGGTATAAAATTTATTATAGGTTGTTATATCAAAAAAATGGATTTTTGGGTGATGGAAGTGATTTTTTCACTTTTTTCATAAGAAATGATTGTTTTTAATAAATTATTTTAATACTATTTGCGCATTGTAAAAATTTAAAAATGGTTTTATTATTTAGAAGAAATACCTATTTGGCTTTTAAATGAAATAATTTTTTTTGTAAGCTTTTAAAATAAAAAAAAAATTAATATAATGAGAAAAGAAAAAAGTTATTTTTTTTTTAGCTTTTTCTTGTAAATTACGATTGTTTGAAATAAATAAACGCTTCAATTGACTCATTTTAAAAGCCCACAACCTGTTTTCTTACGACGTTATCACGTAAAATCATCGTCCGTAAACCGGCTTCACAGACAACCTCTTCTTTTTAAATCCAAAACAGCAGATTTTGAAAATTTTTAGAAATTCTAATATCATGGCTACTACTGGGCTGCAGCTCGAGACAGCATTGCGGGTCCCGCTTTTTTAGCATTTTATATCATCGTTATGTCATATTTGATTGTTATCTCAAGTTAATTTTTTTACGAATCCTAAACTTGTAAGAAACTTTACTAAGTTTAGCAGCATTGTGAATTTTGGATCTCCTAAGTGGCTCGTAGGCTCGAAAGTTGGTGTGTAAAGCTTTGTTTTGAATCTTTCAACTCTTCTGTAGAAAATTCACTCATATTGCTTTAATCGATTTTTGAATTAAAAAAACACAAAAAATCCAGTTTTAAAGGAAAAATCTCAAAAAATGTTGTTTGTTTACTATGGCATTGAAAATATTATGAAAACATACCAAAAGCCTTTATGAGTGGGTTATACAAAAAAATATGTCTAATGTCCTTCGTCTAACTAACCTTTGACCTTATAAGCCGATTAAATAAGAACACAGTTCCAATTCAAAACTTCATACCTCGCATGGCTTTATGTTATGTCATATCCTCCCGGGAGCACTTACATATATCCCAAAGATGTCTTCGAGAGAACGTTCAACATCGAAAGTGTAATAATAATATTTCAAAACCGAACAAAGTGGCAGTTGAAGAAGAAGTCGACGAAGAAATCCTTTTGGCCAAAAGGGGTGAGAGTCTGGGCAGAGTTTTTTCTTTTTTTAACAAAAGAAAGACATACACATCCTTTTCATGCACTTCAAGGATATTATTCCAGGAAGTTTTTTTTCTTCCACCAAAAACTTATTCGCTTGTAACCATCTATATATACACGAACCAGTTATAGGTACTGACACATTCAACTACTAGCTCTTTACAACCATGATTCAACCAGCCTGCCTGCCTAGCCTGTCGTCGCAAGAATGGAATGTATTATATACTTACCGTTTATGTCGAGGACCTTTACTGCAAAAAAGATTGGTCCAACTCTCTGTATGTTATAAGAATAGAATTTAAGCGGTCTACTATACTTTCACTGCTGTTCCACATGCAATCGTTGTTCGATAGGGTTTCAATGATTCATTGACCATGGTCTGGTCATGGACGGTTCGAGTCCATTAGACTTTCTATATATTTCTTCCTCTTTTTTTTTGTTCTTTGTATCCTCGTGTTAGCCTTATGAAATAGAACTAAAATGGGAATTTATGTGGGTAACAGGGCTGGGCAAATACAAGAAGAAGTACAAAAAAAAAAAAAAATTACCGAGGTAGATGAAAATTACAGAGTAAACGTTAAGTAGATAGCTCTGGTTGTAACATATCGCTGGAGTGTTGCCTTTTTTCCTTTCAACCTCCTCTCATGAGCTGAACCCTACTTTTTTCTTTTGGGGGGTAAATTTTATTTCCTGTCATTATATTCGAGTCCTCGGGTTGTGGAATGAAAGATGGGTCATTAACTTCCCCCATTTCAGCTGTGATGTATGTTTGTTAAGCCTCATGTAAATATATATGAAGAAAGGGAAGTTGTATATTGATGGGTGGGTGTTCGGTCTGGGTATAGGTTGGTAGTATATTAGAGAACAGTTTACAGAGTTCAGGGTAATTAGGCATTTCTATGCGAGTAAGTGGTTTAAGTGAAATGTTCTCGACGTCTTCGATATTTTGAAGATAGACTTTTTCTCATTGAAAACAGACATAGGACAGATGGTACATTTATCTCTTTCGAGAAATGTGGTAAAATAAACACTTAAGATTATTGCTATCAATTTATATGAAGTCATTTAACATTTTTTAATGACAATGTATAACGTTAAAATGATTTATGAATGAAAAAGCTGTTTTATTTAAAAGCTTTTTAAAAGTTGTTTAAAAAACAGCAAAAATATACATGCAGATGTTGTAAGAACATTTGGAGGATGACATTAAGGTTAAAATGGAGATTAAATTAAAAAAAGATTTAATAGGTCACTGTGGCGTATGTGTGTTTTTTTTTTTTTATAAATCTTATTTGCAAACTGTTCTCTTCTAAACAATTCGTGAGGAAATAACAAAGCTATAAGGAACCGTTGTATGCTTTCTTAATTTCGATAAAGTATTCTACAGCATATAGGCCCAACAAACAATTTTGCTTTTGTAAAGCTTTAAAGGTGCTTCTATAGCTTC
This sequence comes from Episyrphus balteatus, assembly GCF_945859705.1. NCBI lineage: Eukaryota > Metazoa > Arthropoda > Insecta > Diptera > Syrphidae > Episyrphus > Episyrphus balteatus. Next base: position 8,871,790 of record NC_079134.1, on the reverse strand, counting down.
TGTGAAGCTTTATAGCAGCAAAATTGTTATTTGGGGGTATAACTTTTGGATAACTTTTAACTAACAAATCGGAACTCTTGAGCGTAAGAAGATCAGTGTTCGGTACTCAAAAAATCCGTTAGGAGCTGAAGGATGACAATATTACAATGAACCGATTGTGATTTGGATATCCTGAGTAAAAAGAGAAGAAAAGATTCAACGACAAGCTATTAAAGCCTTTTGTAGATATTGACTTATTTTTAATGCTGAGAATATAGGGAATAGAATAACGGCATTTAGAACAAAAATAAGCTCTTGATTCACCAAGCTCGAAAAGCCTTCTTATCTAACTGTGATCGGTACCATGTGGCAGAGAATGAACCAATATTTTATGAGATTAATAAATTATAATTGGAGGTCTATAAGAACACTGAAACTAAATAGATCGGGTCGAGGCTGGCTGCCAAGGATCGTTGATTGAGTAAGGTCACAAAAAAAAAACACCCAAAATTTTAAATATAATATTGACGGGAGACGGACATTAACCCGATATTTTGAATCCAGTAAACCCATCATCCCGAAAATCCAAAAAACTCAAAATCCAGAAAGGGCAAACTCACAAATTTTAATTTTTTTTTGAAATCTCGAAAAATTATACAGGGTGTAGCAAGTTAACGTCGAAACTAAAACGGTAGATAGTTTTTTTATTCTGAAAGGTTCAAATCATAAATAATATGGAAAAATTACGTAATAAAAAAGTCGGATTTCTTAAGAAAATAAAATGCACGACTGGGGTCGCACGTACTTGCTCTTGCAGTTCAAAGCACTTTTATGTTAGTCTACTTGTAAGTTTTAAAAGCTGGATCTTAATTTTAAAAAAATTGATATTGGGGAAGAGCCGACATTTAGGGATTTTGTTAAATGAAAAATTTTTTTTTTGTTATTTGATTTTTTTGAGAAAAAATAAAAATGCAGTTTTATTGCCACTGCTTTAAATATTACGTATACAAAGTTTAATCAAAATCGATAGAGCCGTTTTCGAGAAATTCGCAATATCGTATTTTTTTGTATGGGAGGTATACGTACTAAACGAGATATAAAAAAACAAAAAAAAAAACAACTTTCAAAATTCCATAAAAATCATCTGTACCAAATTTGAAGAAAATCCATCCACCCGTTTAGGCTGGGGAAATGTGTACAGATGGACGCACAACAGCACAGACGCACGGACGGAATTGCGGGACCCACTTTTTCGGAATTCTCCATCATCGTAAAGTTGGTTTTGATTAAAACCTCAATTTTTTTTTTCCACCCCAAACCAATACTTGCCCTATAGAGCAAGTAAAAAATTTTATCTCGGTTATTTATGAAATATCCTCAACAATGTTATACCATTTTGAAAAGAGAATTGAACACACCAACTTTTAAGGTAGCTTGCCGAAACATCGTAGTGCAGTTTTTTACACTACGGTTCATTGAATATAGAGTCATGTAAAAATGTTTAGTACTTAGTTGGGTAAAAAAGTAATATTTGCTTTAAAACTGATGCAGCTAAGTTAAAATTTTTAAATGCATTTGGTAGCAGGGTTATTCAAGGTTCCGTAACAAAAAAAATGAGAAAAATTAAGATTTGTAGTCAGGGCACATGTAAAACCGTCACACGGTGACCATTTTTTCGATTTTTTTCAAATGCCCATAACTCACAAAATATATGGCTGCCATTTTTTTAATTATTTTTCTGATAATAATTGTCACCACCTACTCTATCTACCGTTTTCGTTTCGACGTTAACTTTGGGACACCCTGTATAAGAAATGAAAAACTTTATTTTTCAGGTTTGATATTTCGGTATTTTGGATTTTCTGGATTTTGAGCTTTTTGGATTTTCCGATGTTGGATTTTCCGATTTTGGATTTTCTGGTTTTGGGTTTTGCGGATTTTCGGAATTTTGGATATTCTGGATTTTGGGTTTTCTACATTGGATTTGGATTTTCTAAATACCTACTAGGTTTTCTTTATTTTAGGGTTTCGTGTTTTCTGGATACTGGGTTTTTGGATTTTGAATTTTCTGGATTTTGAGTTTTCTGGATTTTTGTTATTGACACTCATACGTTTGTAGTTTCTTTTGAGCAAAAACATTTTTCAAACAAAAGCATAGTTTAGTTAAATTGAAAAGTTTAACTCATTGAAATAGATCAGCGATACTTTTTAAAAAATGTTGGATTTATCATCTATAACTAAGTGACAAAAAATTACTGATTTTAAGAATATTTGGTGTCACGTCAGAACAATTGAGAAACCAGTAGATTTATTGAATTGATGGGCTTATCCAGTTGGTAGCTGCTCCGTCGGTATACATTTTTTTCTAATTGGGAAGAAAAAGAGGTTGTCTGTAAAGCCGGTTTACGGACGATGATTTTACGTGATAACGTCGAAAGAAAACAGGTTGTGTGCTTTTGTTTAAAATTAGTCAATTGAGGCGTTTATTTATTTCAAACTATCATAATTTACAAGAAAAAGCAAAAAAAAATTAACTTTTTTCTTTTCTCATTATATTAATTTTTTTTTTAATTTTAAAAGCTTACAAAAAAACTTATTTAATTAAAAAGCCAAATATTTCTCCTAAATAATAAAACCAAAATTTTTACAATGCGCAAAAAGAATCTGAAGTGAGAAAAGTATTGAAATAATTTATTAAAAACAATCATTGCTAATGAAAAAAGTGAAAAAATCACTTCCATCACCCAAAAATCCATTTTTTTTTATACATATACAACCTATAATAAATTTTATACCACCTGAAAGCTTATTACTTCAGCTCAAAATATATAAATCGATTATGTCTACTAGACATCTACAAAAAGAGCTAGAATTTTTTGAACTCGATCAATTTTCATCAAAAAAAGCAAAAAAACATATAATTTTACCTTCTCACACTATTGAAACAATTTTTTTCAATGATAACCCATTAAAAATTGTATATCATGTGAAAGCTCATTATTTCACCTTTCATATGACGTTTCAATCTTATTTCTTCGATGCCTAGAAAAAAAGTCAGAATTTTTTAAAGCCAACCATGTCGAAATTCAAAACTGAGATTACGGTACTTCTAACACTGGTAGCTGTTCATGATCAACAGATCTCCACAGGCGTTTTGAGGTATTTCTGAAAATTTTTAATTTAACATTGTGTAGCTTGTAGTGAATGTAGAGTTATGTTTGATATATCAAATGAAAGGTATTATCATCAGGATGCTCCTATAAATTTAAATACAATTTGTACCTGCTCTATATCAAAAGATATATGTTGTTGAAAAATAGAACTTTATTTTACCGTTATCTCAAAAAATTAAAAAAATTAAAACTCAACCAAAAATACCTCAAAATAAGTAGGTATTTTTCAAAAATTCATGTTTAGAAACGCTGAGACTTAAAAATAAAATTAAAAAATTTTTTTATTATCTTTCGAATGACGTTTTTCAAATTGTCAAAAAAAATTTCCCCTACCTATAATCACTACTTTGTCAAAGGTCTACCTCATGTTTTAGTTTTAGAAAACCATTTATTACTTGGTTTTGAAATATTTTAGAATTTTTTTCAATACCATTCTCAGTCTTGCAATGAATTTATCTATCGATAAAAAAAAAATTCAACTCTTTACATTGTCGCGTTTAAAAAATAGATAATTTTGTTTTACCCCTATTTTCCCTATCAAATGACAGAATTTTTAAAAATCCTTCATTTTTATTACGCTTAAGGTTATTATCTTTCAAATAAGCTATAAAAGATATTTGTTTCTCTAATAGTTTATTTTTAATTGAAATTTTTGCAGCACTGCGAAAATTTTTAGCTGGAACGGGAGAAAATGGCATCACTTTTTTGTGGTGGCTGCCATGGTTCATCGATTTATAAGATGTTATCACGTCAAAAACGAATGCAATCAAACCTTGCCCTTACAGTTTAACTAACCAGCATTGAAAGTAATTTGTAATTTGATCAAGAATAAGTAGGCCCCTATGAAATGTACACTAATTTAATAATATTAATTCTTGTTGTCAGAAACTACAAACATCACCTTTCCCCCAAAAAACCATCATCCAATTATCCATATATTTCCAAGTGTGTGTTCCGAAATTACCTCGAAACACAAACCATATCAGCTAATGCAATCTCTCTCGCTCTACTCTCTACTGCACACAGTGTTTCACTGATTAGAACGGTATCAAGGTGCAAAGTAATTTGCTATTGCTATTGCCTGGCTAGGGTATACCTAACCTATGCCCCTTTAAACAACACAAATGTGTACCGTCTTAAGCATTATCATAATTAAGCCAGATAGCCTATACGCCTTCAATCATCCGTTTTAGTGACTGCAACCGGTTTATATGCATTTATGACTTCTAGAAACACATTTACACACACAAAAGCAATTCTCACGATACACGTGTGATGTTATCTAAATACACCATCATTGGTTTAGCATATAGCTTAAGTTCATTCGATAACAGAGGAAATATTAAACCCTCCAAGGATATAGCAGGTTTAACGGTAGTATGCATATAGCATATTGCGATGCAAATTAGCTAAATGTTCAACTTGCATTTATTAACAATACACAGACACATCGCACAACAAAGATAAAGATACCTTAAAGTAGGTCAAAAGCAAACGCAAATCAGGCGGAAAATCTAGGTAACTATGTTTGTAGGTACGACCGACGACCGACGTTACGAATATGTGAATGTGGTATGCGCATATCGTATTTGATTTGAGATGAAACTAATCGACTATGACGACGATGACGACTATGGCAACGAATCGACTGCTCCGACTCGACGAATCGACTGTTTAATTATTTTTGGCTATAATGAAACGATAGGATTGCAAGTTCTCTATCGATTGCACGCTCAGCAAATCTAATAAACGTGCCGACAGCCAAATTATTTGCCTCTGATGCCGATGCGATGCCAAAACTAGGCGCAATAACCTTTTTTGATTAATGAGATTTTAAAGCACATAGATATTTCTCCAAAGATCTGAATTCTGATTTGATATTATATGAGTGTGGTTTTTGGAATTTTTGGAAATTACAAATAGTTATTCAAGGAACGTTTATAACGTGCATTATAAAACAAATAAATAATAAACTATTTGTGTCCTTGAATCATAAATCAATGTGTCTGAAATTCAACTCCAAGCAATATTGTATTCCATTTTATGATTTCATATACAAGTTCGAGGCTATAAAAATATTGTTCGCAGTGTTAAATGCTCAGAATAACATTAACATCGCCAGCCAATAACATATCAGTATGTCTTGCTGGTTCGGGAAGTATTTTCATCGTATTTTATTCCTGGTACATTTTTCTTTAACCCTTTGCATTTTGTATTGTTTGGAATTTTCCTCTTGCTTTTTTAGGGGAAAGTATTGGATTAGTCAAACAAAATGTGTAAGTAAATTTTATTCAAATGCCAATTCTTAACTCAAGGCTGAGTTTAGTGATGGGAACTATCGAATAAAAACTATCAAACTATCGATAGTTGTAAAATATTCATTCATTCTATAGTTTTAAATTACTCATTCATTTAGTTACTATTTTCATTCGAATAGTTTTTTCATTCGATAGTTTTTTATTTGATAGTTTTTTCGATAGTTTATTCGATAGTTTATTCGATAGTTTATTCGATAGTTTTTATTCGATAATTTTTTCATTCGAATAGTTTTCTTAAACGATAGTTTTTTCATTCGAATAGTTATTTTTATTCGATAGTTTATTCGATAGTTTTTATTCGATAGTTTGTTCGATAGTTTTTATTCGAATGAATAAATGAATGAATGAATGAACTATTCGATAGTTCAAGTCATTCAGTTACTAACTATCGATAGTTCAAATCATTCGATAGTTCCCATCACTAGCTGAGTTACCTTTTATCACTTAGATGTCCGAAATGAATGATAAATGAGTTGAAAATCGTATTTTGAGTTTTTATGTGACATGAACCTTGAAAGCCTACATTTTATTAAAACATGATTTTCAACTCAAGACTTATCATAAACAATTTCATGCGACCTGAAGTTATACATTTTATTTTCTTTATTTTCACATCACACACTCCACCTGGTGTTCGTTTCCTAAAACAAGCGAGCAAACAAGTAACCATATTTGTCATATTTTTACGGTGAGAAAGTCCTGCAACAAAATGTTTATCCTTTTCACGTTGTTGGTACTTTTATTTGCAGAATCATTCATCTTGCGATGATACTGGGGAGCTTAGATCTATAGCTAGGTTAGGTATATCGTACCTATATGTACTTTCAATTCGTTCGTATCTAGACAAAAAAAAAAAAAAAAAAAAAATGAAAACTGTTGCTGTTTTTATTTGGTGAAGATTTAAGTGATTGGATGACTTTTTTATGCAGGTCATTTCTTACTTTGGTGAAATAGAATAGGTACAAGGAATAACATTTGAAAAACTGTGTTATTGAGAAATTCATCTGTGAAAAATATATTTTTGCTATTTTTGAAAAGTAAAAGAAATCTTGTAGGTTATAAAATGTAAAAGAAGACCTGATTTCTTTATACCTAATTTGGCTAAAAATAACCGTTAATAACTAATTTAATTGGTTTGAATTAAAAATACTTTTTGTTTAAAGAAAGTTTAAGTTTAGTTGTATTTTACGTATTTTGATATCTATTGGTAAATTCACCATCGAAGAAGTTGGTGCAAAGTGGCTTAGTATTCGAAAAGTGTAATAACACTGGTTTACATCCATACTTAACACTCAATACCTCTTTTTTTTCTAACTTATTTTGAACTCAGCAACTCGAAAATCACGTTCAAAGTTTTTTTTCGTTGTTTTTTTTTTTTTAAGAAGAACCAGCACCTAAAAGATGAACAAATAAGCAAGAAATACTAAAATTATTTTTTGGCTCAAAGAAAAATTCAGAGCCTTTCAAATGCTTAAAAGGATCCACAATCCACATCGATAGAAAATATAATTTCCAAATGAAAGAATTTTAGCACCCTGTATTTTAACAAAAATTTATATGAAATAAACTTGTTTAAACATTTTTAAAAAAATATTTGGTACGATGTGTCAAAAAGCTTCAAGAAAATTTAATAATCCGTTTTTAAAAAATTTGCTTTTCAAGAAAATAAAATTAAATATTTTTTATTTATAATAAATTAAATTACTTGTTATCCTCGTACAATGTTGTTTTTATTTTTAGAAAAGCTTTCGAAAAGATTACTTTTCATCTTCAGGTAATCTTTTCAAAAACGTTTATAAAAATAAAAACAACAGTTGTACGAGGATAACAAGTAATTTGTTTTATTATATATATGTAATTATAAAACTCGTACAAAAATTCCAACAATAATTCTATACAAGTTACTAAAACTGATCTTTCTAGAGTTTTTTTTTTTTCTTAATTTTTAAGATTACTAAAATACACTTGTTCAAAAAAAAAATTTTCATTAAGATTTTTTTTATATAAATCAGTTAAATGTAAAGTAGGTACTTCTACTTTTTTGAATTTGAAAATATTATCGTTTTTGACGCAATATCATTTTCAAAAATATTTAGTTCAAAGTTTAACTTTAAATTGTTTTGTTCTTTTGGTGTGAGGATAGATTAACTGCCGATGACGGAAGAAACTAATACTTGCCCCAAGGAGCAAGGAAAAATACAGTAATCCAAAGGACTTTAAAACTGCAGGAAATAAAAACTATTTACCGTTTTGTTATTTAAAATATAGTAATGCTTAAAGCATTATCTGCTAGATAAATTGAATTTTCACAAGGTACTTCTTCATAGTTGAATGCATTTCCGAGACGGGCTGAAACACTTAAATTTACATGGGCTGACTACTGGAACTAGGTACTCAACACCTAGACAAACTGAACAAAATGAAAAATTTCGTATCAAAGATCTCTCAAAATTGCTAATTAATCCAGTTCTTATAGGTAACTTGTTTTCAATAAAACTATACTCAAGAAAAAATATAAAACTTATTTTCAATGAAAGAGTTGGTACCTCACAATTTCATAAATAAATTATATTTGATTTTCCAACCATCCATCCATTGGAAAATCAGTAATAATAAACTTTAATAATTATTCCAGAATTATCTTACCTTATCAAAAATTGAGAAAAAACATGTCATCTAAAAACCCGGTATAAGTACCCTTAACCTTAGGACATAATTAAGTTCCATAAATCTTTTAAAAACTACTGTTCAAAAAACACAAAGATCTCATTGTGTCCATAACCCTTGCCTTGACATTTTTAAAATCGCTTATTACTCCATTTATCTCTTTTTTGACGTAGTAACGTCTTATAAATCGATGAACCATGGCATCCACCACAAAAAAGTGACGCCATTGTCTAACATTGTCGCACTTTCGCAGTGCGGCAAAAAATTTCAATTAAAAATAAACTATTAGAGATACAAAAATCTTCTATAGCTTATTTGAAAGATGATAACCTTAAGCTTAATCCAGATGAAGGATTTTTAAAAATTCCGTCATTTAATAGGGTAAACAGGGGTAAAACGGAAAGATGAAATTTGGGCTAAAATCTAAACGCGAAGTTGTAGAGAATTGATTTTTTTTTTGCTATAGATAGATGAGACTAATTTAAGAATAACTGCATCTAAGAAAAAATTCTAAAAAATTTTGAAACTAAGCTATAACGTTTTGTTTGAACGTTGTACACGTGTTGGTGCTATGACAAAATGATGATTTTGGGTAAAGAAAATTTTTTTTGACAATTCTAAAGATGCCAGGTGAAATATGAGAGAAAAAAAAGTTAGGCGTCTGATACTGATTTTTTTCTAACACTCTGCGTTTCGAAATATGAATTTTTGAAAAACACCTTGTTTTTAGGGGTATTTTTGGATAATTTTTGATTTTTAGCTTTTTTTGGAGCATTCAAAAAATGTCAAACTTATAGGACATGTAGGTTTTGCTTTTATGCATATTTGTGCAAAAACTTGGAATCTTTTAGTGAGTTTTTACTCAATAACAGAAGAAACAAGTTTAAAAAAAAACACGGTTTTTAACCGTTTTTAACCGATTTTCATCGTTTTTTATTTTTATCTTTTTTTCTTTAATAGATACAGGAATAAAGTAGACAGAGTAATGATAGACCATGACTACGACTATATGTGTGCGAAGTTTCAATCATTTTCGTAAACACAATTTTGAGATAACGGTAAAATAAAATTTTAGAATGCAACAGGTTATAACTTTTGACTAGGAGCAGATAGAAATTTTATTAAACTTTTATGAGCATCCTGATACAATTACCTTTCATTTGGAATATCGCACATAACGGTAGACTAACAACAAGCTACACAATGTTAAATCAAGAAACTTGCGAAAAACCTCAAAACACCAGTGGAGATCTGTTGCCCCATGAACAGTCACCAGTGTGGGAAGTACCGTAATCTCAGTCTAGAAATTCGACATGGTTGACTTCAAAAAATTCTAACTTTTCTTGTAGGCATCACAAAAATAAGATTGAACCGTCAAGTGAAAGGTGAAATAATAAGCTTTCACATGATAAAAACTTTAATATAGGTTGTCATTGAAAAAAATTAATTCAATAGCGTGCGAAGATAAAATTATAGGTTTTCTTTGCTTTTTTTGATGAAAATGATTGTTTTCAATAAATTAATTTTATACTTTTTGCGCATTGTAAAAACTTAAAAATGGTTTTATTCTTAAGAAGAAATACTTGGCTTTTAAATTGCATAATTTTTTTTTGTAAGCTTTTAAAGTAAAACAAATTAATATAATGAGAAAATAAAAAAGGTATTTTTTTTTAGCTTTTTTTTTGTAAATTATGATTCTTTTAAACAAAAGCACACAACCTGTTTTCTTACGACGTTATCACGTAAAATCATCGTCCGTAAACCAGCTTTACAGACAACCTCTTATTTTTTTCAAAATATTGTTTTAATTCAAAAACTGAATACAATTAGCTACAAAACAATAAAAATAACAAAAAGAATCAACCTTATTTGCTTAATCAGCACATTATAAAGTCTAAAAAGCTTAAAATACTGAACATATCCCTCCATTCGTTACATTATAAAACCCCTCATTTGCTCCATTATTATTCCATATTTATTGTCAATACATAAACAGATTGCCTTTTAAGTAGGTATGCTATATTGTTGATATATGGGAACTCTAAAGCAAAAGCAAAATAGTGTCACCACAATGCAGCATTATTCAATGAAATCCACTCGAATGCATTCTAGTTTTTCGTTATTATTCGTTTCTTCGAATATCACACTCTCTCCATATAAATATCCACTCGACGTATACAAAACTGATACTCAACCCAATTTTTAGTTCACTCTCTAGCTTTTGGAAATAAAATAAAATCCACTTTATGGAATAGCAGCAGCAGTAGCAGTAGCAGCATTCCTGGATGCAGAGGATAACATTTGGAATTCCTTTCCTTTCCCATATATACACAACAATACACAACCCAATGGATGTCATGAAGACAAGCGACTATACAGTAGAAGGAGTAGATAGATACTCTCTCTAAACTCTCGTACTCGTATAGAAGAGTTGATGCTCTGGCTGGCTTGAGAATCAGGATACTGGATAGCAATCTAAATTCAAAGCGATTTGCATAAACGAAGCAACTTTGCTGCACACAAAAAGCAACATAGTGTTGTGCACAGACTTTATCACACACAATAATACACACACAAACACTTGTGCTTGCTTTAAGGATATTTTTAGATCTACTCTGCTCTCTCCTAGTCCCGATCCCAACCGAATATGCCAAATGTGCACAGAAAGATTTTAATAACCATTCCTCCGTTCATCAGTCGCATTGAATCTCAGTCACGCAGCAATTCCAGCAGTAGAACCAGCTCGGGCCGGGCCGGCTGGACAGATTGGGAACGAAACGAACGAACGACTGGGGGTCGCACATTGGGCGCCAATCTAAAACCCTTTCCATTCAAACAAATTATTCACCCAGCCCACTTATATTTCGTTTGAAAAGTTTGTGCTGCTCCTTGCAAATATGCAAATCTTTGGTCTGTGAATGTGTGTCCCTAATTCTATGGTCATGACCTCTGCCAAGCGGCAAACTTCACCCTGCTGCAACTCACTCGGCAGCAGAATGGTGGCCGTTTTATCATGCTGCCTTCGGAGGAATATAGCCCGGCTAAGGAATGCATAATAATGATGTTTGGTGCGCGTCGTAAATCAAGGGAATTTATTTCGCTGCTATCGGGTTTTGTTTAAGTGTGGGCTGCGAAGCGGGGGTAAGGCTATGATATCTGTGGGGTATCTCTATTTGGGCTGAGCTGAGTATTAGAGCTGTTTTGCGTTGGCCTCTCTTCTCTCAAGGCTAGACAATAGCTCGAGAACTAAATGGATACCTACACCTAGTTTATACCACGACGACCAAACCTATCTCCGACCCTTTTGCAATGAAGCGAAGTTTATTTTAGAAACGGTCCTCGGGGTCTTCTCGGTGATGGCTAAGTGTGGAGAACTAAATAATTTACCATTTTAGTTGCATGTTGCTTTGGGAGAGAGTGCGGTAGCGAACGGGGCAGTTGGAATAAGATAACCCGAGTATAATTTGCATTTTTCTGTAGTTTTCATTTATGTTGTCAAAAGGAGCAACGGGTGGGAAACTGGGCGAGTGTGCGGGTGGCTTGAAACAACAAGTTGAAAGAGAGAGAGTTCGCGATTTTACTGCTGCGATACTCAGAAATGAAATGCAGCGAGTTTGGTGTGCTGGCTGGCTGGCTCTTAGTTGAATAGAAATTCATATAATTAGAGGATTGCATTGTTAAGATTAACTAGAATGGATTGTTGTTCTAGGTTTGGGTATATGGTTTAGCTTCTTCGAAGAGGACAGTTGGGAGCATTTTCCAATGGCAATGGTTGAGCGAATGAACATATAATTAAACCGAGTGCTTGGGAGATTGAAATGCAAACAACAATGGATAAAGTTTGTTCAAAAGTTAATGGATACAACTGTGCGTTTTTCAAGTGAAGCATTTCATTGAGCACATAACTCAAAAATGTTTAAAGTTAAACCATGAAAGGAGGAGGGTGTGAGAGGGAAACCATCAAGGAGCAAGAGAGCAATCAAGAGTGGACTAAATATTTAATATTAATTTTAAGTATTTTTTAAGAGAGACCACTTTGGAAAATTGCATTAAGTTTATGGTTTTTAGAAGAAACACTGACTGAGTAGCATTATTAACTTATTGGATGGTTTTCTCTAACAGGAGGAGATAAAAGTGCATACCAATTAGCCAATCAAATATTAGATGCATTTGCTATGACATTACTCACTTTTCATGATTCATGGGAAAATCACTTTTCCCTACATTTAAGAACACGTATACGTAAGAGGTTATTAGTAAAATATACTGTCATAAATTGACTTCCTCTAACCAATGGAGTAATAAATATGCTTGAGCACCTTAACTGTTTCCACCACTTTCTGTTGAATTTTACGCCTTTCCAATCTAGAGTATCTCCCTTCACTGCTTCTAAATATCATTATTTTTGATATATCTAGAAAGGTTAACCAATAGGTTCCAGACCTTGCAATAGCGTTATAGTAGGGGAGCCCAGCCCTACTAACAATTTTGCTTCTATAATGCTTTACAGAAGCAACAATTGCATCTGTAAAGCTTTATAGAACCAAAATTGTTTGTCGGGAGGAAGAGATTTCGCGCGTTACTCGAGCGCGTCAGAAAATCACATGGGGAGAAAGCTTGTACTCAGTAATGTTCTCCTACCAAATAAAAAAGCTTGATACGGTATTGTTCTTTGTGGGCAGCCCGTCAGATTAGCAAAAAAAAATCGATGGTCGAAAATGCTCGAGCGCGTCAGATTAACAAATGGTAAGTTAAGTACATCCAGAAAAGTGTATATTTCAATTATCTGACAATTTGAGCGTGGCATAAGAAAATGGGGGAGTCACAAAGTTGTAAAAGAAAACGTCACCTCGAAATACTCGAGCGAGATTAATTTTTTTTTTTTTTCATTCTGAAGGGAATTTTATCAGGAACACGAAAAACATATAATCTGACGGTTTTCATGGGGCAATATAGCCAAAATTATCGATAAAGCATGAGCGTACAGTAAAAAAAATACAATTTTTTGGTTCATGTTGCTGAATTTTTAACTTTTTTGTCTTATTTACTTACACTTATTATGTGGATACGGATTGACTTAAAAAAATCTAAAGAATTCATAAAATTTGATAAAAAGAACGTGCCAAAGGCGTTTTCTATGAAATTCATGACTGCAGAATTTCCAGTCCGGTCTAATACTATAAAGTTTTTGTATATCGAAGAATAACGTGACATTCTTAACTTAATGATAAAAGCCCCATCTTTAATAAATATAGAAGTTCTGATCGTCTGGTCATAACGTCATGTTCTTGGATTTGGGTTAGTTTTTTCTTTCGTAAAAGATCAGACGAGCAAAAGTTATGAATTCAGGTACCTACGTTTACTTTTTAACAACATAATATCATACAAAATAAAGATTATCAAGTAGGTATCATAACCATTCTTGCTTACAGAAACACGAGATGACGACGAAGTTGAAGTAGTGGAAACCAACCTGGAAGACGAATCCAGTGGATGATATTATATCAACCTTAGTATATAATTATGCCTATTACAGAAGACGCAGTGACTCAGTCCCCGGGAATCTACTCGATCCGCAACCGAATCAAATTTCAATCTGTGAACTCCCCGGGATGAACTGTATTATCGATCCACAAAAACACACTAAACTGATTACCGACATATGTCATTGTTGACACTTACATAGCCAAATGTCATTCTATCACTTCCGCACCGGCGGCTTCGGTAACAAGAAATCTTGTGAAAGTGACTCTCACTCCCGCCGCAGTGCATCTGCGTCTTCGGTAATAGGCATGAATATGTAGTAAATATATTTATATGTATGCAAATTTTGTATCACATCCAGTAATAATCAGAAGAAACGAAAAATATTGTATTATTCAAAAACTGTTTCATAATTTTTTTTTTTTTTTTCAAATTGTCAGATTAGCAATACTCCTTAACATTATTGTCAGATTATCATTTAGGGTGACTCTGACATCGAGCTGAACCTACAGTAGAAAAATCTGACGCGCTCGATTAACTTAAGTTAGCAAATTTTTTTTTTACATTTTCAAAAATGATTTATAAGTGTAGGCCACGTCCAAATTGTCTCTTATTCAAATTGAACACTATTTGGAGTTCAAAAAAAAGTTATTCGAGCGTGTCAGATTTTGTGAGGGCACGTTCAGCCCTCACAAAATCTGACACGCTCGAATAACTTTTTTTTTTTATTTTTTCTACCGTTCTTTTTAGCCACTGTCTTATCGTCAGATTAATATTTATCAGTTGTCACAAATTCAATGAGAGTATACTTTATTAATATCTGACGCGCTCGAGTATTTCAATGTGACAATTTTTTTTTTACATTTTCTTAAAGTGTTTATAAGCTCTTTTCCCCACTTAAATGGAAAACTTCCATATACTTTTTTTCATTTTAGAACCTAATCTTCGCAATCCAATAGGTCCACATGACGCTCGAGTAACTGCAAATTTAGCATCTCGGGCTCCCTACTATTAAGAGGCCTACCCAAAAAACAATTTTGCATCACACATCAAAATAAAATGCACGACAGGGTCGTACGTACGTACGCATTTTGATCTTATGGTTAAAGAATTTAAGCTTATTCAAGTTATTTACATATAGCATTTATAGTAGGTACCTAATAATAAATTTAAATTTGATTTTAACATTTATTTTGTAAGAAATATAAATAAAGGTAATAAAAGTTTTGTTTTTAATTACGAAAACACCTTTTTAAAAGGTTTAAATCTCCAAATAAAGTTCGCTATTTGATTTAGAGTATTACAAAGAAGTTTTGGATTATTTTTTTTAAACTGTTGGAGCCGTTTTAAGAAAAAAAATATTTCTTGTAGGTATACCTACCTATACAAATTTTCAAAAATGTTTTTAAAAAAAAATTTCGTATGCTGTTTTATAGACACTACTTTTCATTAAAATTCATTAAATCGTTTTCAAAAAATTAAATTAATTATTTTTAAAAAATCAAAGAAAGCGTTCAAATAAACTTCACCTCCATTAACGCCAAAAACTAAAAAAATAATAAAAAAATTTCTGTAATGTCGCTTCCGATAACATTTCAGAAATGGGTCGATATTTGCAGTTGCATCACAAACAAAAATTTGGATGTACGTACCGTACATATGTATGTATTAAAGATAATCTGAAATTTGATTCACTTTTTTTAAAATTTTAAAGAGTTTAAGATCTATTTTGGTAATGATTTGGTTAGTATTTTTTGTTTTTTGTTTTTTTTTTTTTATGAAGGAACTAATTTTGTAAACTCTTAAGATGAACCAATCGCACGCCTTGTGTAAGATAAAAGTGTGATCTTTTTTCTCCTATAAAATACAAAAAAAAAATAAAAATAAGTAAATTACCTATTAGAAAATGTGAATAAAATTTAGAGAATTTGAACTGTAGGAAAAAGTACGTATTAAATGTAACCCAGTTATTTTTCTATAAAAAAAACATTTTTTGTTAGTATATTTTTCATTGCAATATCAAATCCCCATCACATAGTTCATTACAAAATAAAACAAAAAAATATATATATTTATAGTTTTTCCTTCAAATAAAACAAAATGTTTTAAATAATCCACATTCTATCTATTTCTATATACTCACACTAACATTCGCATATATAAAACACCACATCTAAACACAATAGGTTGAGAGGATTAAGGATTAAATATTTGGATTTAGTGATTATTTTTAGTTGGTAAAATTTTATTATTTATTTTGGTTACAAAATTTAATATTGATTTGGGATTTTTTTTTGTTTTCTAGTTCATATAATTTGAAATAGGTTTTTTAACTACCTAAATGAGCTTTCTCTGTGTGTGGAAATAGGATTTAGGATTCGATATTTGCAGAACCATAACCAAGGATAGTGTCAGTATGTAGGTAGTTTATATTGTTAAACGGATGCAATCGTAATTAAGTGTTATTTTAATAGAATTATTATTATAATTGTTATGTTGCTTTAGCCTGTAGGTGCATTACATAGGGTAGGATTGTATAAGAGTGCGCGGTTGATAAGAGTGCGCAAGGCCATTTTCTACGGTTTGAAAAGGAATATAAGACTGAATGCACTTATTTTGGAAAGATCTAAATGAGTTTGATCTGCAGTCAAAATTTCATGCAAATGTGTTTGTAAACAGAGGTGCTAGTTAAGTTTAAGTTTTTTAGCACTTTTTTTTCCAATATTTCTTGCCAAACAAATTAAATTTTCCGCTTAACAACAAAAAATAACAATAAACAAAGTATGGGACATTAAAAAGTCGACAAAAAGAAACATTTGAGGAACACGTAAGACTGGTCATAAAGTGCATTGTGAAATATATATTCTTCGTTTACATGTCTGAGCGTGTAAGAGTGCGCACCATGATGATGTATAAGAGTGCGCGGGTTAAAAAAAGCAGTAAATGCTATCCAAGGCTTCAAAATAACTGGCATTTGTTCATATACCAGCAAATAGCAGCTAGAAAAAGCAATTCCAGCCAAAAAGAAACCAAATACAAGTTTTACAAAAAACAAGCGAATGAAAGTAACTAGGAAATATTGAAATTTTCTCGTAACCATTAATCGAAGACTAAATTGATTGTTCCTCATGCAAAAAGTGATGGGTTGAAAAATACTCTGTTTATTTAAAGATAGTCAATTTTATTTGCGACTTTTGTGCGAACTTACACCTGTGCGCAGCTGCGCACTCTTACAAACTAAGCCGCGCACTCTTACACAATAGGATGTATAAGAGTGCGCAAATTTCCTAATGTGGTATTTTGCTTATAACTTTTGAATTAATACATTTTTGTTACCAGTTTTAAGTTTTTTTCGTTGCTTTGATTATAAACTAAAAACTATATATAAAAAAAGTAGTTAAATTCTTTTTGTTATTGTTTTATTTGGTGTTTTGTCTAAAATGCGCACTCTTATACCACCTTACCCTATTAGGATATTGTGTAATCAGTAATCACTTTTAAATTGATCAAAAAAGCTGTTTTATTGGCATATAGGGAAATATAGGAATTAAGTTATTTTTATTACATATGATTATTATAATGATATTATTTTGGATTTTATTTTACATCTTTATTTGAATTTTTTTTTTTTTTTTTCGAAAAAAATGTAGAACATCGATTTTGATGTGTTTAAAAATTATAATCGTGATAACATTAGTAACAATACTGAATCCAAATAGAAAATAAAATGTACTCACTTATGTAGTTTTTATTGCCTTTAATCAGTTACACTCATTCAGAGGCAAAACATGTTTAACAAATATTTTATATTTGCACTAATTAAAAAATTACGCATACGCCACAGTGACCCACTTTCATAACAGTTCACTTTACTTCATTTTTGTACATTTTTCTTGCGGAATTATGTACTTAAGTATGACTATTTTAAAATAAGCGCCTTTAAAGTTTGTTAAGAAACCTGAAAGATGTTAAAAATATCTGATACAAATATCATTAAATTATGAATTTGTTACTTTTATATTCCTGCTTGATTTAAAAAAGTCAAAAAATCTTTTAAAATAATTTAAAAACTATTCACCATCAGCTTGTTTTTTTCGTTATTCAGCATCTACTTTTAAAAAAACCTACACTGTTACCAACAATTTATAAGTAAGGATACCTACTGCCTTTATAAAACTTTAAAACCTCTCCATCATCCCCAAGAATATAAAAGAATTTAACCCTAATTAATGAAAAAATACCTACTTGGAAAAATTCTTCCACGAGCATCCTATTTAAAACCAACTATATACAAAACTCAAGAACAACATAATCCAACTTGAGCCGCGAAAAACCAAAAACCAAGGCAATATTTATTCTATATAAGAGGGTACCTTACTTACAAAAAAAAAAAAAAAAATAGGGGACCACTCGTTGTTTAATCTCTCTGTCTCTTTCTAACTTAAATGAAGCAATATGAAGAAATCAGTGTGAAGGAAAAAAAAAAAGTACTAAAACGAGGATAATAAGCGCCCATGCTGCTGCAATCCTACTCAAACTACATTTTGCCTGGCCCGCGTTGGTACTACTCAACACTCTCAAACTCAACCCCACTTAATGTGTACTAACCTTTAAAGTGGCGTCTAAATTACCTGCTTTAATTTAAGTTGACGACTAGCGGAAGTTGGTTGTGCAAATAATGGCTCCCAGACCCACATTAAACGAATTTATCCCTGTTGAGGCAGGAATAATATTTAAGGATGCTTCTATATTTACTATCATCCGCGCGTATTCCTCCCTCGCTAGCTCCATTCATCTTGTGTGGTGTTGTGTGGTCCTCTATATACCTACCCAACTTATTCGTGTTTTTCTTCTTCTTCTTTATTCTGCGTGGAATTGTTTTAATTTGGAAGCCTAATGAGGTTGAGGTTTTTGTGTGTCGTAGTCGTCGTTGTCGTCATTGTAGAGTTGTCGACAAAGCTATGGCTGAAATATACTAAGGTGCGAATAACGGTGAAAAAGGAATAGTGGGACTCCTATACTTCTTGTAAGTAGGTGTATTGACTATGTATAGAAGTAGACATTTGTTATACTTAACATCGGATCTCATCATTCTTTTCGCTAAGTAAGCTTTCGCCTCTCTGAATACAGGCAAGAATTAGTGTGATGATTTCCCTTTTTTCTGGTTTTTTTTTTTTCTATTTCTTCTTTAAACCTTGGATAAAAACAAGCAGACTACGTTTTTCAGTGTTGTTTTTTTTTGTGTTTTTTTTTTCTTAAAATGACGTCTATAATGCGCGCCAGTAATGAAGGTTTGTTTCATGCAGGATTAAAGATGAATATAAATCAAGGACTTACGTACTAATCCATGAAGATGTTTTTTTTTTACGTATTTTCTTTTTAAGTGAAAGTACCTTTTTTCTAACACCCAGTTTTATTAAAAATTTCTCTTAAATGAGTTCTTACTCAAGAATTCATGGGAAAGATAAGAATTTTGCGATTTATAAAAAGCTTTAAGTGAAGAAGTGTTTTCTTTGAAATTCTCTAATCGGAGAAGTAAGATTGAAATTTTTGTGTTTCTCTTTTTTGCTTTTTTCCTATAAATAATAGTTTTCTCCGAAAGCGTGCCACTTTCGCATTTTAACCAAGTTGCAAAATTTCGTAAATATCAATTCGAAAACGTTCTAAAACAAAATATAATTATTACATAACCAATAACCAGCCTCATTGATGATATTTAGAAAGTTAGTGGCCAAAAAAAAAAAAAAAAAAAAAAAAAAAAAAAAAATTGAACACGACCGACTCAGTTGGTATTGCCATGTTCAAAGGAGAGATCCTGAGAACCCCGTCAAAAAAGCAATATCATATAACGTTCCAACACGAAATAAAAAGAAAGGTAGGCCTAAAAACTCCTGGTACAAGCAAATGCAAAAACACCAGCATTCAGTTGGCCTCAGAAACGGAACAATACAAAACTGGGAGGTTTGCCGCCGATTTCTGAGGTCAACCCGGCGAACCCCACAGGCGGATCACTAGTGTGAAGCAGTAACGTGGGAAGGTTATGATCCCCTCAACATCGAGATCATAACAGCGCCGAGAATAAATTGCACGACTGGGGTCGCACGTACTTGCTCTTATGCTTAAAGTAACTATAATGTTAAAGCTTTTCATTCAAGAAATTTAAAATTTGATATTTTGAAGAAATTTCATAAGTAGTATAAAAAAATTAAATCTGTTCTTATAATTAATTAAACTCCGTTTTAAATTATCTTAAAAAAAATAAAAAATATGCCATTTTATTTCTTGTATAAAAAGGTATTTTTAGAAAAAAATTTTCGAAAATTGTAGGAGCCGTTTTTTAAAAAAATAATTTTTTATATATACAAATTTTTTAACATTTTTCAAAAAAAAAGTTGGTATGCCATTTTGAAGAAATAATTAATTTACACATAAAAACTAAATTTCAAAATTTTTCATTGATTCGTTTTCAAAAAATTGATTTTTCAAAAAAAAATTTTGAAATATTTTTTAAAAAACCAAAAATGCGTTTTTTGAAAATTTTCTAAAATTTTAATATTATCTTTACTTACACACTTTTGTATAAAAATTTTCATTTAAATTGGGTTAATTTTTTACGAGATATTCAGAAACGAAAAAAACCGTTCTATGACAGGTACCGTTAATAACGGTACAAAAAATATTTTTTTTATTTAAAAAGTTGGCTACTACAGTAGCGAGCAAAAAAAATGCAAACAATAAAAACATTTGCATTTTTTTGCTCGTCTTAAAACGCATATTTAGGTAGACTTTTGACCAAATAATGCTTTTGGAGTAAAATATTCCACAAATTGACTCTGTTTAATGAAAATAAAACAGTTTCAATATGCTAAATTTGGTAACTTACTTCTTGTTCAAAACTCTTTATAGTTTTTTCGTTTGCATTTTTTTTGCTCGCTACTGTATGTGTAGTACTACACACAAAAATTTTAATCAAAATCGTTAGAGCCGTTTTTGAAAAAAATTAACTTTTCTATTTCCGTTATATGGCAGGTACCGTTAGTTTTGGTCATAAAAAAAAAATTTGAATTTCCCCTCTAGGGAATCACCAAAAACTGCTAACCAACAAGTTTGAAGAAAATCACTTCACTCGTTTAGGCTGCAGCTCCAGATAGAGACAGACACACAGACAGACAGACAGACAGACAGAATTGCCGGACCCACTTTTTTGGCATTCTCCATCATCGTAATGTCATGTAAAATTGTTATCTCGAGTTCGATTTTTTTTACGAATCCTAAACTTGCCCTATAGTACCTATATCGCAAGTAAAAAAAGGAAGAAGAAGAAGAAGTGGCCGAAAACAAAAAAATGTTAGCCTCATTTTTGTCGATTGTTTAAAATTCTTTTATTGTTTTTTTTTTTGTTTTTACTATTTAGTGTTTCAAAATATTAAGGTCTCAAAATTGCATTTCAAAAATTTCGCTTGCGAATTTTTCTTCCAAAAATAAAAGGCTTTTAGGATTTTTTTGTATTCAAAAAATTTCATTGGGTTAAGCTTAGTGATGGGAACTACTATAGAATAAAAACTATCAAACTATCGATAGTTGTAAAATATTCATTCATTCGATAGTTTTAAATCATTCATTTAGTTACTATTTTCATTCGAATAGTTTTTTTATACGATAGTTTTGTCATTAAAATAGTTTTTTTTTTATTTGATAGTATTTTCGTATTCGTATTCTAATGAAGAAAAAATAACAAAAATAATATAAATTATTAAAATTATTTTTATTTTGAGTGGAGCGAACTTTAAAATTATTATAAACGGTAAGTCGTAAAGAGTTGACTTTTTTTTTAAATGATAGACAAATTTATTCAATAGTTAAAAAAGGTATTGAAAAAATTCAAAAAAATTTCATAACCAAGTTGTTAAGGTTTTTTTGGCAGTAATAGGCCTTCGACAAAAGACTAATTAGAGGTACGCAAAATTTTGCACAGATATTTGAGTTACACCATGAGAAAGATATTAAAAAAAAAAAAAATTAGGGGTCTAAAACGGATTTTTTTCATAAAATTTGAAATAAAAATTTTTCAAAAACAACCTAATTTTTAGGGACATTTTTGAGTAGTCTTTCATTTTTTTGGAATTTTTTAAAGTCTGCAAAAAATCTCAAACTTATAGGAAATATAGGTTTTAATCATGCACATGCATGTACAAAGTTTTGAATTTTTAAAATGATTTTTGACCGAATAACGGGAAAAACAATTTTATTTTTGTCAAAAGTTTTTTGTCCGTTTTTAAAATTTTTTTATTTTTATCTTTTTTTCTTCAATAGATAAATGAATAAAATTTACAGTGTAGATAGATAATGGGCAAGACTATATTTGTACAAAGTTTCAATTAATTTTGTAATGACAAATTTGAAATAACGGTAAAATAAAACTCTATTTTTCAACATATTACATCTTTTGATCTGGAGCTTATACAAATTTTTTTACGGAAACTTGAGTTATACGATTGGAAAGATACTAAGAAACAAATTTAGGCGTCTTATACGGATTTTTTTCATAGGCCCTGTATTTTGAAATTTGAATTTTTGAAAAACAACTAATTTTTAGGGACATTTGTTGTAATTCTTATAAGCCTCCAAAATTTTTACTTCTTTCTTTAAAAATACTAATTTCTAACACTTTCACAAAACTTTTATTTTTGAAGAACCAAATTTTAAAATTTTACTTTGCCAAAATTAAATTCTTAAACACTTTCAAAATTTTCTTTCCTTATCTTTTTCCAATTCCAATTTTTAAATCTTATCTCTGAGCTAGCCAATATCAAAGCATTTACAAATTTTTAAATTTTAAAATGATTTTTGAGCGAATAACGGGAAAAACAAGTTTTTTCGTCCCAAGTTTTTTGGCCGTTTTTAACATAGGCCATATTTTACATAGGCCACTTTTACTAAAAGTTTAAAAGTGAATATTTTTAAACTCATTTTACGATTTTTTCAAGTTTTGATTCCCTTTATCATTTAAAATGTTAACTAATTATAGAGTCGAAAATTAAAAATAACTACAAAAAAATTGCGTAACGAAGTCCACCGGGTCAGCTAGTATTTAAATAAAAACTAGCCGACCCCGCCCTCGAAATTCGAGCGCCAATTTCTTTATTTTTTTTTGTTTGCAACAACTTTAAACACAATTATACCAAAATAGTTTCATTATTTTGTATAGTATTTGTTATTGCGATTAACTACACTTTTTGAAGACAAAATACACAGGTATATATAATATACCTACTTTTTGATATTTTTTAAACCTGCTTTAGATATTGTTGAACTACGTTTTCACTGCACTCAACTACGTAAAAAAAGTATCGAAAAAGAAAATGCAAAGTGTAATCGCCTTAATGCATCGTGTTTGCACCTTGCATTTTGCGATTCAATTCAACCTGTTTCATATTCCATTCATTCAAATTCCATCATTCAATCATTCAACTTCCACCAACTTCACTCAAATTTGTCATTCACATTGTAGGTTCTCGTCTTAGCTTAGCTTGTAGAAGTTTAAATTTCCGGAAGGGAGAGGGCGTTATTTATCGCACTTCCAGTTTGGAATGATATTTGTGGTAAGGTTTCCATTAAAATTTTAATGAATGCGTTCAGATACTTATTAATGATTAAAGATAGGTTCACATTTATTAAAGATGCGTTCACAACAACGTCGCACAACAACGTTTTTTTCATGTTAAAGCCATAACTACAATGACCTAAAAAGTGGGAAATTTACAAAATTAAATTTTTTTTATTTCTTTCTAGCAATATTTGTTTTTTTTTTTGGAAACCAAAAAATAAGCTTTTTGCATCATTATTTTTTATTTTGTCGTCGTAAAAACCGTCATAAAATGAGTTTGAAATCTATGACTTTTTGACTTTTTGCAAAAAGTTGCCGTTGTAGTTATACTTTTAAAGCCTTAAGGCTTAACTACAATGACCTAAACAGTGAAAAAGTGGGAAATTTACAAAAGTTAAAAAAATTTCTTTCTTTCAAGCTCCATTTGTTTTTGAAAAAAACTACAAAAATTGTTTTCAAACCAAAAAATAAGTGAAAAAGTGGGAAATTTACAAAAGTAAAAAAATTTTTATTTCTTTCTAGCGCTATTTTTTTTTTTGGAAAAACTACAAAAATTGTTTTTTAAACCAAAAAATAAGCTTTCTGCTGGAAGGTATAAGGAAGAAAAAAGACGTTTTTGTTAGTTTTCCCTGAACCTCATAAGAAAAACGCTTTGCCATGCGGCGATAAAATATTAGTGACTTTTATTCAAAAATGTAAACGTCTAAAAGTGAAAACTTGGTAAAATGGTAAAGGAACTGTCAAAGTCAGCTATTACATGAAGCCTCAAGAGGCTTGATTCTTTTTTCGAATTTTCTTCTTTTGATACACAGCCACACAAAAAAAAAAAAAAAAAATCATGTGTGCAATTCACACGTGGTAGAAGTGAAACCTTAAAAAATCATTTTTCTTGAAAAAAAAAAAAAAAAAAATAGAAAAAATCTACCTATTTTTATTCTGTCACCTTCAAATCCATGTTTTTTATATGACAACCTATATATATTTTATATCATCTGAAAGCTTATTGTCTAAGCCTCAAAATATATATATCGATCAGGTCTATGAGACATCTACAAAAAGAGCTAGAATTTTTTGAACTCGATCAATTTACATCAAGAAAAGCGAAAAAACACGTATTTTTATCTTCTCACGCTATTAAATTCATTTTCTTAACTTACAACCTATAAAAACCTACACCATCTGAAAGCTTAAAAGCTAAAATTTTTTAAACTCGATGAAATTTCATCAAAAAAAGCAAAAAAAAAACATTTATTTTTATGTTCTCATGCTATTAATTCAATTTTTTTGTTAGACAACCTATAAAAAATTTTATACCATGTGAAAGCTTATTGTTTCACCTTGTATAATGATGCATAAATCTTATTTCAAAGATGTCTACAAGAGAAGTTAGAATTTTTTAAAGTCAACCATGTCGAATTTCCAGACTGAGATTACGGTACTTCCTACACTGGTAGCTGGTCATCGCCAACAGATCTCCACAGGTGTTTTGAGGTATGTTTCAATTTTTTCAATTTAAGATTGTGTAACTTGTAGAGCACGTACCGTTATGTGTGATATATCAAATAAAAGGTTATGTTATCAGAATGCGTATTAAAGTTAAACCAAATTTGTATGTGCACTAGATCAAAAGATATAACGTGTGTTGGAAAAAAATATCTTTTTACCGTTATCTCCGAATTTTAAATATGATATTAATTGAAATTTTGTACAATTATAATTTATTTAATTACCTATCTACAGTACAAATTTCATTCATCTATCTATTAAAACAAAAAAGTTATAACAAGTTGAAGTCGTGTCGCGTTTTCGTTTCATCTTGTTTCAAATCACTACGATACTAAAGAAGTTTTCACTTCAAAAAAAAAGTTCTGGCCTGGGGTTGCGATTAAGTTTTTCATATAATTTTTCAGTTTTTGGGTCGCTGAAACCGAATCAGGTCAGGTTAGGTTTTCGAGATAACCTCAAAAAATGTCACGAAAACAAAAAAAATTTTCTCTGATCTGGATGTGCGAATATGTTAATCATATAGTTTTTGGATCGCTGAATCCAGATTCAAAGTCAATTTTGCCCTATCACGTCAGGTTTCTGAGATATCCTCAAAAAAATGTCAAAAACAAAAAAACTAAATTTCTTATCTGGGGTTGCGTTTAGGTTTTTCATATAGTTTTTGGGTTGCTAAAACCGAATTCGAACTCTATTTTTCCGTATCACGTCAGGTTTTTGAGATATCCTCCAAAAATGTTAGATAAGAACTTCTTTTTTTAGTTTAGACATTTTTTGAGGATATTTCAAAAACCTGACGTGATACGCCAAAATAGACTTCGGATTCGGTTTCAGCGACCCAAAAACTATATGAAAAATTTAGTCGCAACCCCAGGTAAAAATTTTGTTTTTTTGGTTTTGACATTTTTTTGAGGATATCCCAGAAATCTGACGTGATAGGGCGAAATTGACTTCGAATCTAGATTCAGTGATCCAAAAACTATATGATTAACATATTCGCACATCCAGATCAGAGAAACAAATTTTTTGTTTTCGTGACATTTTATGAGGTTATCTCGAAAACCTAATGTGATGGAGCAAAACGGAATTCGGATTCGGTTTCAGCGACCCAAAAACTATATGAAAAATTTAGTCGCAATCCCAGGTCAGAACTTTTATATTTTTTTGTGTGGCTGCCCTACTAACAATTTTGCTTCTATAATGCTTTAAAGAAGCAACAATTGCATCTGTAAAGCTTTATAGAACCAAAATTGTTTGTCGGGTGTGTAATCATTCTGTGAGGCGCGTACTATTACACGATGCCTCTAGTCAAGGACTCAAATTTGACATTTATCTTTTGAATTAAAATTTGTTGTTGTTGTATCGCACCAAGAAGCAAAAAGAAATGTGAGGGAATGTTGAAAAAGAAAAAGTGGAAAAAGAAACGTCAAAAAAGAGTCTCGTACTCACGACCCACGACTCTCCGGTCGGATAATTTTTTCATTCATCTTTTTTCTCTTTTGCACTCATTATGTTTAAAAAGAGTCGCGCCTCTTGAGGCTTCATGTAATTGCTGACAAATTCTTATGTTCTTTCAAGAGAGAAAAGGAGAAAAGGTATCAAAAGTGTTTACAAAAGATTGGACCTTAGTAATAGACTTGATTTTAATAGAATTCGATTTTAACAAAAAAATTCATGGTAATAAAACAAACATCTTACTTTCTAAACTTAGATAACTAAAACAATGAAAGTTAACCATAGTTTACGTGCGATCTTAAAACAACGCACCAATGTGAACCCACCTTAATGTTTTTTGATTTTTGCTTTGTTTTTGTTTTTTTTTTTTTTTTATTTTGTATCGAATTTTAATTTGTTTAATTTCGTTATTTCGGTTAATAAAAAGTAAAAAAAAATGTGATTCTGCACATTTACGCGTCATTCTCTTTCGTTCCGTGTATAATTTATGCCCCTTCGGTTTTTGGGGGCCCGGTAATTTGTACCACAAAAACCATGCTCGCCGTTTAATTATATGATAACTGTCCTGTCACTTTTTTCTTAGTAGAAATGCAATTAATGCAAATATTTCTGCGGATTATTTTATGGTCCGAATTCCAACTCCTTCTATTTGGTTTGCTGGATGCAAACTTGAATACAAAGGAAACTTTTATTTTGTTGGCTCATGAGAACTCCTCAGTTTGATTCTTTGTTAGTACATATTTCCATTGATTTTAGTGCATTTCGTGAGAAAGGGAAGGATATTTAAATAAGCTTAAGAAGGTATACCTATATATCAAATACCCACTACTATTTAATGCCATTTTTAGAGGCATTAACCTTTAATTTATTGTTAAATTCTCAAAAATATTCATGATGTAAAATAAAATTGCTAAGAAAGAAGAAGTTATTTTTAATTCGAAAGATCTTAAATAAAAATATAATCCGAATAATTAGAATTCAAATTTATATTGTTTCAAAGAAAACAATTACCAAAGCATAACAACACGCTTTCTAGAATTAGAAATAAAACAAAAATAATTCCACTCACTTTCATTCAAATTATAATTAAAATTATGAAAATATAACAAAAAAAAAAACAAAACAAAAATTGAAATATTCCTTCAAAAATATTTCTAATCCTTTGAAATCTCTAAATAAATTATCCTTTCAGCATACATTCTCCTACCTACCTATTTTTACTCGTCGTATGCCTTCAGGGTGAGAAATTCTTAGAATTCGCCAAGTAAAAATTTTATCATATTCATTCCATTTTAGTAATATGCCCAAAGACAAAGAAAACAACAAATCCCGAAACCAAATACACAAACTTCCATGCGATTAAATTCTCAAAATAATTTCAATTTATTCATTGTATATACTGTGCTTTGTGCGCGCCATTTAAAAGTTCTTCAAACGAGAAAAAGACACATGGGGAAGGACCTTTTTAGCGTTTATAATCATGACACATACTAACACACACACATATTTAAAACAATTACTCGTCAGACTAAAATAAATGTAATAAAACAAAAAATAATAATAAAAAACAAAAACAACAACACCCTAAGGACTCACACTCATATTCTTATAACTCTACACCCAATCCAAGCTCTGAGCTAGAACAACCACAAATAAATCACATAAATTAAATTTTGCAGACTTTTAGTCCTTTTTTTTCACTGTGTGAGTGTTTTTTTTTTTTACTTTTTTATTTGTTAAATTTTTCTCGTCCTTTGCTCCTTTAAAGTCGTTCACGCGATTCAATTTGCTTCGTTAAATTTTAATAATAATTCGCCTTCGCCAATTCTATACTCTCTGTGTACCCAGTCGACTTGACAGTCATGCTGCCGATGTCGATGTCGAGTCGAGGTTCTTCTAAAAGAGCTGAAGCCGAATCCGTCCACCATCGTCCCCCATTCCACTTATTTTTTTTTTTTGAAAAGCTTCCTCTTGCTACCAAGTTTTTTGGGTGTACCCCAGATCCCCAAACCCCCAGCTACCTAGTTTCCCGCCAAAACACAAATTTGTAGAGAAACTTTTTCATTTAGGCAAAAAAAAAAAACGTGTTAGGGATGCGGGAGAAACGCGCGGTTCCTTTTCGATTTGTTCCGCATTTGAAGCGAATCCCTGTGTTCCTGTGGAGGATTTTGATGGAGTGAGTACCTAGCGGGGTGGTAAGTTCATTCATTCGCATTGGTGATGAAAACTCATTCAACTGAGAAGTTTTTTTTTTTTTGTTTTTTTTTGTTCATTTTCATTTTCTGCGGCCTCCTCCGTAAAAAAAAACAACGAATTCGATGACGAGAAATTACTTTTTTGTTTTTTCATTTCATTTCTTCTTCAAAAAACAAAACAAAATGAAAAAAAAAACCTGAAGAAAAACAAAAACTCTTAAGTACAGGAAGCCACGCACAAATATAACTTTTCCGTCGCAAAGGAGGATGAAAGAAAGAGAGAGAGCTACTGCTTGAAAATGAGGGTGTAAGACTCGAAAGCAAATAGGTTTTCTGTATGAGTTCCTTTCTGGAAATTAATTTCTTTATGACCCGT
Source organism: Episyrphus balteatus (assembly GCF_945859705.1). Lineage (NCBI taxonomy): Eukaryota > Metazoa > Arthropoda > Insecta > Diptera > Syrphidae > Episyrphus > Episyrphus balteatus. Next base: position 8,843,033 of record NC_079134.1, on the reverse strand, counting down.
GAATAATTGTCAACAATGCTGCTGACAAAAAAAAAAAAAAATAATAAAATAGAAAAAAAAAAAAAAAAACACAACGACAAGGTCGAATGGAGGTCATAAGCCTCAACAATCTATATAGCCAAAAGCATTTGTTTTAAAACAAAAATAAATGTTGAACGAGAGGAAAAAAGTTGCAAAACGTCTATTAATAGAAACGTGATGGAATGGAAAGGACTAATTTAATACTTTATTTTTTTTTTTTTTTTGTTATTCTTCTGTTTGCTTCTATGGGTATTATCCTTATCCAAAAATCTGCTGCCCTACCCATCAAGAATTATTTCTACCATGACGAATAAGAAAAAGGCTTGAGGCATTGAGGCAACATTAATTAATATGGAAATCTGATTTAATTTCATCTATTTATAAATACTTTTTATAGGTAGTAGAGGTACCTACATAAATAATAAATGAAAAGAGCCCAAGGAGTAGTTCCGGCTTTGAAATGTAGAATTTAAATTTCAACCAAATGAAATTGAACAGATGGTGGAAAAAAATGAAAGATATGTTTTTTTTTGTTTGTTAATTTATTTTTAAAGTTAGCTGCTTTTATGATTTTAGAAGTTATTAAATCTTTTTTTCATGTAGAATTATCAAATCAGTTCATTGAGGATTTAATTTGGCTATCAACTGGATAAGTATTTCTTACTAAACACTAATGGTAGATATCAAATCAAGTCTGGATAGATACCAGCATAAAGAACGGAATCAAGGCGACAGCTAAATTGCTTGAAACCAAGCTCCCATTTTTACTGCATTAACAGCGGTAGCTAGACGTAGTCCTTTACTACCTCCCAGGGTTGTAAAAAATCATTTTTTTAATGCATTTGTTTTCCATTAAAAATTAAAAAAAAAATATATGTATTGCAACTGAAAAAAAAATTACATACAAAAAAAATTAACTACACCTGAAAAATATTTACATTGAAAATAAAATTTGTATTGCAAATAAAAAATATTAAAAAAAAAAAATTAAAAATTAAAAAATAAAAAAAATTCAATGAAAAATGTGTGCATTCATTTTATATATTTTTTTATCGAATTTCTTACAATTTGTATTATATGGCGTTACATTCGGTTCAGTATTATAGCTGAAATAGCTTATGTAAGGTCAAATAGTCAAAATTGTAAGAAATTCGATGAATTTAAAAAAATAAAATGCACGACTGCAGGTCTCACGAACTTGCTCTTAGAGTTCAAGTTGCTTACATTTTTAAGACTTTTTACATAGTAAATTGGGAAATGTAGGTACCAATATAAAAATTAAAAAAAAAAACATAAAATCCGTTTTTTAAAAGAATAAAACAAAATCTGAAAGGAAATTGCTCTCAATTCAAAATCCTTAGAGCCGTTTTTTTTTTTAAAACTAATTTTTTATAAATAATTTTTTGGTAAAAAAAGTCTTAAAATAAAGTTGGTATGCCATTTTGTAGAAATCACTGATCAACATCTAAAAACAAAATTTCAAAAAAATGCAATGTCCCGTTTTCTAAAAAAAAATTTCAAAATTTTTTTAAAAATCCAAAAATTATTTTTTCAAAATTTTATTTTTAGCTTATATTAAAATTATGTACATAAATGTTCTTTTAGAAAAAGTTTCGTTGAAATCGAATAAGTAGTTTCGGAGCAAATCGGATTTAAAACAAAAAAACGGTTCTATGGCAGGTACCGTTAATAACGATTTTCAATAATTACATTTTTTTATTGAAAGATGGACCTTTTTTTAAAATGTAGGGGAGAGGGGGGCCAAATGTAACACTTTTTTCTAAAACCGATGGTTCTCCTACAAATTTAAAAATGGGTCAACCAGACCTCTTTACTTGCTCTATAGGTACGGTGACCATATTTCTGGAAGCCAAACCCGGGACGGATAAAAAATTCGTTGGATCGTTTTGAAAATATTGATTTTTCAAAAAAAATTTAAAATTTTTTAAATGAGTTTTCATAATTCTTCCTTTTTTTGATATCAAGATTTCCTAAACGATTTTATGGGAGCGTTTTTGTTGAAATCATTTAAGTCGTTTACGAAATCAGAAATCAAGAAAATGGTTTTTTAATATTGGCTGTTAATAACTTCTAAAAAAATATTTTTTTTATCAAATTCGGGAGAGCTGTTTCTTAACATTTTTATTTAAATGGTTTTGAAATTGTATGAACCTTAACACAACTTTTAACATGTCCTTAAAAGTTTTGAAACTTATCTGGGTTCTTTACTCTTCCATATGTTGTTCTTTATTCGAAAACATTTTTCCTGGTGTAGCAACCTGACAAACAGAAGCTGGAACTAAATAATTGACGAACATTTAAAAAAAAACTAAAGCCTAGTCTAGAGGAAAAACGAAAATTTTCATACAAAACCAGCACAACGAAATCGTAAACGAATATTTTGCTTTTCGTTGCACAGTACGCAGCTTAGGCAACGAAATTTTTACCTGTGCTAGAATATATGGAGAGTTTTTAATCGTTTTGCTTCAGCAGCGTACTAGAAAAATTTTAATGTCCAACCACTGTTTTCTTGTTTTCCGTACAAAGTATTTAAAATATTGAATACAAAAATCAGAGAATGTGCAAATACGGGACAATCACGGGACAAATTACAAAATACGGGACACTTATACGTCCCGGGTTTCTTAAATAAAAACCCGGGACAAGCTGTAGAAAAACGGGACAGTCCCGGGTAAACCGGGACGGATGGTCACCGTATCTATAGGGCAAGTATTGGTTTCGTGTAGAAAAAAAAAAATCGAGGTTTTAATCAAAACCAACATTACGATTATGGAGAAGATCAAAAAAGTGGTTTTCGTCATGCCGTCCGTCGGTCTGTGCGTCTGTACGTCCATCTGTACATCGAGCTAGGGCCTAAACGGATGGAAGGATTTGCTTGAAACTTGGTACAGATGATTTTTACATAATTCCCTAGACCCGTTTTTTTTATTTTTTTAATATCTCCATTTTAACGCATATCTCCCATATAACGTTTTTGAGGTATTGCAAATTTCTCGAAAACGGCTCTAACGATTTCGATTAAATCGTAATATCCTTATTGATTCTAACAAAACTGCGTTTTTAGTTTTTCTCAAAAAATGCGGAGAACGGAAATATGGCGTTGCCGTTTTTCAAAAATTGACATATTTTTTAAGTTCATATATTTCATCAAAGCATGAGTCAATTTTATTAAATCATTTTGAAGTATAAAATATTAAAAAAAAAAAAAATATTAAAAAAAACATTTTTGAAAAAAAAATTTGAATTTTATTTTTAAACTTTCGATTTTTTTTTTTTTTTTTTTTTTGATTTTTTTTTTCTCGACACTAAACAAAATCTTAAATTTCCAATAGATATTTAACATAAAGATACTGTGAACTACAAGAGCAAGTACGTGCGACCCAGTTGTGCATTTTATTTAAATTAAAGACCCATGTTTTAGCTGCATGATCCATCAAAAAAATTCAGCAAACCATAACGGTAATGTTGAAAAATAAAGCTTCCAACAAAAAAATAGTTTTGTTTCAACTTACCCCACATACGGGGCAAAGTGTAACACATACCGGGGTAGGTTGTAAAAAGAACTAAAAATAAGAAAAAAATACCTTTATTTGTTTATATTTATTTAGTTTTAATTAATAACAATAAAAACAAACCTCAGTCATAAAATTTTGATCCAAATTTGAAAAAAAAGTGAGCATTTCCAGAGAAAATGTGACAGTAGTCTTAAATTAAAATTAATTGAATTCATAAAATGTTTCATAAGCTTTATGAAATTCAAGTGGTGGTTCAAAAAGTGTTTCCAATTTCAAAATAAATACAAATTCATTTACAAGCATTCATATCCAGGGTTGTTAATTATATTAGGTAAACAATTTTTCTGTATAGGTAAGACAAAATTAGGGTGCGTCCCAAAAATCGTTACGTTGAACGTTAAAGTAAATCTTTTTTCTCTGAAAGTTGAGTAAATATGATCCGAACAGAGCAAATTTTGAACTCTGGTACTTATTCAAAAAATCATTTTACATAAGTTTTACATAGTTGATAACAAACAGCCTTTGTTGTAATGCAAAACAAATAATTAAAAAAAAAAAAAACGAAAAATCACAATTATTTTGTAAAAATTAAAATAAAGTCGAATGAATACAAATTAAAATTTAATTTTCATCTGAGTCACAGTTTATGCAAACATAAATACTTAAGTGAACAGAACTATAGGTAGGTTTTTACATGTTACAACTTGCCCCGTAAAAATGTTACAACTAGCCCCAGCATGAAATTTTACAAACAAAATCAATTTAAAAAAAAAAAGCGAAACTGATATGGACATAACATATACATTAGGGTGGGTCAAAAAAATCGAAATTCTTTTTTTGGAATTGGTACTCCGAAAAATCGATTGCTAGACCCCTCTAGAATATACACACCAAATATGAGCTCTTTATATTAATGGGAAGGTCCTCCGCTTTGCAATTTTCCATTTTTACATCAAGCTTCTACTAAAAAAAATAATTTTTTTATTAATTGACTTTTTAGCAAATTTCTTTTCATATTCTTGTAGGAAATTGAACGCTCTACAAAAAAGGCCTTATACACTTTTTTCGTTTATCTAACCGTTGAATAGATATTTGAGGTCCAAAAATCGAGAAAATCTTTAAAAATTCGTTTTTTGTTCTTAATTTTGTAACAAATTGAAAAATTATAATGATCAAACGCGCAAGACATATTCTTGTTGAAAATTGATTGCTCCACAAAAAAGGTCTTGGTAACTTTTTTCATTAATCTAACCATTCTAAAGATATTCGAGGTCAAAGTTAAAAAAAAATATAAAAACATTTTATATTTTTAAAAAATTTCTAATTCACTGAAACTTCATTATTTTCAAATTAGCAAGATATATTCTTGTAGGGGCTTAAACGTTCTACAAAAAATTCCTTGGAATGAAATTGATTGCTTTAACCGTTTAGAAGATATTCGTATCCAAACCAATGCTCACTGATTTCAATAGTTTTCTTATGACCCGTATGCATTGCGATTTGACCCACCCTTAGCACTCTATCTTTTTCGGGTTAAAAGGTAGACCAAAAATAAAATTTAAAAAAAAAGTTACAAACATGCTTTTTTTGGGCACCACTAGTATAACTTCTCACCCTGTCGTCTAATCTTCAACTGAAGAAAATATGCCGGTAGATATGGAAAAATTGAGCATTTTTCTCCTTTACGAGTTTCTTAATATTGAAAGGAAAATCGCTGTTTTTAGCTGTTAATTCTTACCCCTGTTACTTTTAGCCCCACTCTCCCCTACATTTGAATTTTTTTAGACAAAATCGTTGGAGCCGTTTTTGAGCAATTTCAACTTTACTAAAATCGGTATATGACAATTACCGTTATTTTTGGTCCAAAAAAATTAATTCCAAAAACCCCTCTCCATCCCTCCATCATGTAAAGCCGATTTTTTTCTTTTCTATAAAATCAAATATAAATAAAAGGTGAATTTTTGGTCTGAAATTTTAGTTCTCCGTTAATTCATTTTCCATTAGTTTCAATATTTTATAGCTTCAAGTGAATTGATTCAACCTCTTACTTTGCTGCAAACATAAATTAAACTACTGCCTAAACTCATTACAATTTGGTTATTCTTTTCTTTTTTATCAAATATTAAAACACCTTTTGTAGAAAAACAAACCACTTCATATATGTTTCATTATTTACAACCACACTGAACCAAATCCTTACGTAAATACAACGAAAAAATTCGTTGAGCCAACGAAAATTTAATTAATTTTCAGCCGATGAAAAATTTAATTGGCTCAACGAAATGGCTTTCATACGTTAATGAAGAACTTCATCAATCAACGAAAACTGTAGTATTTTAATGAAATTTTTCATAAAAATTTTTGATCGAGAGTTAATGATTTTTTACATCACTTTACAAAATTTTTCATCGATTAACGTAAAATTTAATTAACCACGGTGATATTTTTCGTTAGTCAATGTATTTTTTGATTAATTTATGAAAGAACTTTCGTTAGCTAACGAATTTTTTCGTAAATTTTATTTTAATTAAATTACGAAAAAATATTCGTTAGCTAACGAAACTTTTCGTTGTATTAATTATTTTTTTTTAGTAGATTAAAGTATTTATTTATTGGACTTGTTAAATTATTAATTTACAGTCCAAACCAAAAATTGGCGTTTCGACAAGGTTGAGCTCACTTAAGTCAACTGATGAGTCCGACTTATCGTGAGACACCTTGTCAATACGCAAATATTTTTTATATTCAGCTCAACTTACATAGATTTTTAAACAAAAACCTAATGTGAACTATATAAAGCAAGATTAAATTTTTCATCATTAAAACAGAAATGCACCCAAGTCTACGTTTTTTTTTTTGTAAGGCCACGATTTTTTTCGTTAACTGATGTTTTTTTTTATAAGCCAATGTAATATTTCATTAGTATATGAAGAATTTTCATAAGCTTATGAAGATTTTCGTTAGTTAATGTTGAATTTCATAAGTTAATGAATTTGTTCGTTACTTAATTAAAACTTTGATAAAGTAAGGAAAACATTCTTATTTTTATTCTTTAAAATGAGTATGAAATTTTTCGTTAGTTGATGAATCTTTTCATTGAATTGGATTTGTTGGCACTAAAAAGGGAGAAAAAGTGTATGAAACGTTTTCATTAATTGATGAAGGTTTTCATATTACGAAAAATTACATATTTTCGTTGAGCCAACGAAAGTTTCGTGGGGCCAACGAAAATGTAGTGTATGAAACGATTTCCGTAATTTTACGAAATTTATTATTTTCAGTGCACACATATTGCTTACTGGGAATTTCTGATAGTAAATCTTTCAATCTTATAAGTTCATTCCACTTGACTAAACATTGCTTTATCGAAATTTTAATTAACATAAATCAATTTAATATAAAATCTCATTTACACTTGAGAGAGGGCTTCCTTAATACCAGTTTATCACAGGATCAGTATATGACTTTTGGTCAAAATTATTAATGCAATTTTAACCACATTGATACATTATTACTCACTTAATATAAAATACTCCTATTGTCCTTAAGATTTAATCAATGTATCAAGAGTTGATTGTATATTATAATATTGAAATCACATTTATAAAATAATAATCAACATTGTTTGTGTCTCAAAACCAAATTACCTACATACATCAACTAGTAAGCCCATTTCCATATGAACAAGTGGCACACAAAGCTCTTTACGACAAAGAAGTTTAAGATTTCCAATCAAATTCAACTTATTTCTTAATAGTTATGAGGTTAAAATGAGTCTTCCAATGTAAACACTCTAGAACCTTTTATTATTGAATTAAATTTAATATAGGCTCATTTCATTTTAGCCTTGAAACATATCAGAAACACGAAAATTCAATCTCATTTCTCGAATTTTTAATTAAAAACCAAAAAAAAAAAAAACTTTTCTTCAAGTCATTGGCAAATATTGATCCTTTAGATAAGCTCAATGAGCCTCTTATACATTTTTTTTTTTTATTTTAGTGTAAAGTTGAAAGTGAAAGAAAGTATGAAAAATTCCTTTTTGGAAATAATTTTTAAATGGATTTTAAATCAGGCCAAATGAACTCTTCGAGAAAGAACCATCAAAAAATAGGGTATAATATAATAACAGTTATTGAAAGTTGAACTTAAAGGAATCCAAATCCGACATGCCATCATGGGAGTGGGATAAAGTTTTAAAATTATACCTACGGCCAATATACAATCTTGATGCCCTAAAGGCTTGGATATTGAACAAGTTAAATAATTCCAAACAATTTGAGGAATTTAATTTAATTATGAATCTTATAATAAATTTTCTATGAAAGAACGCAGGAAAGAGTGCTGTGATGGCAAGGCCAAGGACTAAATGTTTGTTTTAAAGAAAAGTCCTTCCGGGTGTTTACTGTAAATAAATTAAATTATTAAAAAAAAAAAAAAATAAAATCAATGGATGGTGGTGAGAAAGTTCAACAAGAGGAAATAAGAGGTTGGCCACTGCATGAAAATGATCTTTTGAAGGTTAAAGATAGAGCACTCGAGATTTTGGTTTAGGTATACAAGGGACAATTTTGATAGATATGTAAGTTAGGGTGCGTCTTAATTTAAAACTTTTGAAATTACATTCTCCCAACCCGTCAAATGGTTCCCTCTCATGAAAAAAAAATTGTCAAAAAAAATTTAGGGGTCGCTACCGGGCTTTGAAAATTGGCCTGGTGGGCCCAAATAACAAAAACTATTCTAGTTTCAATCTTCACCTGAAAAATCAGTTTCTATTTAAAATTTCAAGTTCTCTGCAATTTTCTCCCTGAAAAATACCTGCCAAGACCCCCCCCCCCCCCCCCAAAAAAAAGAATTTTACCTTCCCCTACCAAAAAATAATGCCATCGTTATAAATTTATTGCCATCCGAAATATACTCCTTTGGGAATTTGGTGCCCTTTGTTCAAAATTCTTCAATATTCTTTCCAAAATTTTTAAAGTGCTTTAATTGCATTTTGTTTTAGACGAGTACACATATTTTGGTAAGTTTTCTGTAGGATCACCTGCTCTAGAACATAATTTTACAGCTTTCTGTGACTAAGGGTTGTGTATTTGGGCAAATGGTAAGAAAATACAAAAACTGATTAAGAGAAGTCAAATGGTATATAAGAAAAAATATTTTTCTTGAATGCTTTAAAAATAAGAAAATATGATTGTTATTTATTATCAAGTGCTTGTTTATATATTTTTTTAAATTGTTTTTCGTTTTAAAAAATGCGCTTTTATTGAAAACGGATTTTAATCTGCCGGATTTGGAACACAAGAAGTGGTAAAATTGAAATTCCGTTCAAATTCATCAACAAGGTCGAGGTCCCTAGCGAAAAACTTGCTGTTCAGAATTAGTTTTGAGTGCAAAAACTTCATAGTACAGGTAAAATAGTACATAAAATCAACAAATACAAAAAAATTGTACACTCATGAAACTTGGCAAAAAAGTAAAAGTAAAATAAATTGCCTCAAAAACATTACAGCTAGAATCCAGCGAAAGCAACGGCCAACGGGCACCCAAGAAATATGAAAAAATTCACAGTTCAGTTTTAAAGGGTATCAATGAAAAAAGGATTAATTCCCTGTTATTTTAATACTGTGTCACTTTATTGTGTCCTCCGACAACTCTGAATGTACAAAAGTAATAGAAGAAAACTTAATATTTCATAAATTAATTTTACCAGCAAGCCCAGCCACGTAGAAACAAAAAAATAAAGGGCTTTCTCTAATAAAAAGTAGTTTTGGATAATTTTTTCAATTTCTCTAAAACGACAAAACATTTTTGCATCTAGTTTTCTCTTTTTGAATTAAAATTAATAAAAGTATTGAATCTTGAAAATAAAATAAGTATTTAATTACATACTATTTGAAAGATTTTTTTCAAAATTTTGAGTTTGAAAATATTTTTTTCAAAAACTATTCTTTGAAAGAGTTTTATTTAAAAACATAATAAAAGAAAAAGTTATTAGCTTTCCAAAAAAGTTTAGGAAGTTATTGTAGATATAACCGTCGATTTTTAATGATTTTTTTCCAATCTAAGTCCAATTCCTAGAAAATTTGCGTTTCAGGCTAAAAAGAGGGGAGTAAACCACCCCCCTCCCCTCCAATTCGATGATCTTATCTCAACCAAATCAAACCGCTATGGTTTTCTGGCAAACTGCTGGTATATTACCTGGTATAAATAATAAAAAATGTTTAAACAAAACATAATTCATGTTTTTGAAATTAATTCCACAATTATACAATTCATGGTATAGTTAATACCATGAAGCCTTAAATGCCGGTAGCGACCTCTAAATATTATTCAATTTTTATAAATTTTTCAGACAATTTTTTTTTTTCATGACAAAGAACAAAATGGCGGGTTGGGACGGTCAAAATTAGCAAAAAAAATTTTTTACCCAATATAAGGCGCACCCTAATGTTAGTATCCGCACAGAGAGAAAATAACGCAGGGTGATTCTTCCATCTGGTAAATTTAACCTTATTTCTGGTCTATTTTACTATTTTCTGGTATATTTAACTATACATAATGATTAAATTTACCAGAAGTTAAGTTATCCCCGACGTTATTTTTTCTCCATGTGAGTAGTACAAACACTTGAAGTAAATGAAGGATCCAGGGGAAAAACGACACATGTCCACTTTTTGCATAAAATAAACTAATGATGAGGTCTTGTAGTATCTACTGAGCACTATCTGATTTCATCTTTACTTTTATAAAACAAATTGAAGTCTTGCTGAAAAAATAAATAAATTGTGTGCTGTTTTTTCCCTAGACCCTTAAAATATAAAAGTTGCAATTAACTGAAACCTTTCTCACTTTTTAGTACATAAAAGTTCAAATTTGTCTAGCCTATTAATTTACATTTATGTACTCCTTGCGAAAGGATTGTAAAAACAAACTTCACATCCTTAGCATATATTTATTTTTGTTTATTTATACAAACTTATATCAATTCTGAAAGCCAATATATCTCTTTTAAAGAGTTAGCAATAAAATATAGTTCGCAAATGGCAAATAAGGTAGTTCAGCATATAAATGACACTAAATAAGGTTGATTCAACAATAAGCTTTATACGTTTCCATACTCGATTCAAGTTGCAATTCCAACAAACTAGTAATGTCGGTAGCCCTCTTAGTAATAAATTATGTACACTTATACACAGTTATACACCTCTATACCTTACATACTCCACTTTGGCATTACGAATTCACTTTGAGTACACGTGTCAGCAACCATCAATTCAATTTCATAAAAATAAACGATTCCCACAGAATTGCAAAATAAGAATAAAAAAAAAAAGAAAAAAACAGAAAATAATGTAAGAAGGACGAACAAAAAAAAAGAGAAAATGTAGCCAAATTGAATTTCATCGAATCCATCTTCAACAAAAAAAAAAATAAAAAAGAAATGACTCACTCTAGCGCTGTTACACTACCATCATCCAACAAAACATATCCACACTCACACACATGTGGTTGAATGAAACACTATCTCTAGTCCTTTACCACCCTTTTTGTGCCCCGTCCACCTCCCCCTCATCATTCTTAACTTATAAAGAGAATTTTTTGCAATTCACTTTAAGCACCAAAAAAAGGGCATCATAGCTTCAACAGAACCAGAAAGTGGGAGAGAGAAGGAGAGAGACAAAAAAAAAACAGGAACAAGAAAACGAGAGAGAGCGAGTTCAATTTAATTTATTCTTCCTGAACGAAACCCCAGGATTGCCAAAAAGGACCCACAAAGGGAATCCGCAGACCAAAACGCAATGAATAGTAAAAAGGAATTTAAATCCTCCCTCCCTCCCACTTTTTCAAAAAGAAAACAAAAAAAAAAAAAAAACAACGAAAATTCTTCTTGCATCCCGCAGAGATGAAAACTTCCAAAGACCCAATCCCAACACACATTTGCATTATATTGACATTGATAACCGCTCCATTGCACCGCCACCAAGGATAATAATTATTATGAGTTTACCTAAAGTCATTAGGATAAGAATTTCCACACTCTGAAAGGAGTGGAGGAGAGTGAGAGGATTCAGCAACAAATAAAGTAGAAAAAAGCATGGGAAAGTTTTTAGCATTTTAGTGAGGATAATATCCTGCAAGTGGAATTAAGTAGCGGTTAAAGACAAAAAAATATTCCGAGATATTCCGACCGAATACTCCTCCATCGCAAACACAAAATCGGAACTTTTAATTTTAACGTTGAAATGCGAATATCCTTCCTGGTTTTGAATTTCTGCTAATCGATCTTTGAGGATAATTATTTGGATATTTCGAATGATTTTCTTTTTTCTTTTTTTTGCTTTTTATTCTACACTCCGCTTCAACTGAATAAGCACACAAATTTTCAAAGGTATTTTGTCCATTTTTTCCTAAGATTGATCTTTCATGTAACATTTGGTGATGTTAACAGTTAGCTTACGATGTTGAGAAACCAAATCAGAAAGAATAATATTCAAAGTACCGCTATTTTTTTTCGTGTTCTCTTACAAAGCGTCCCATATGGAAAAATGCAGTTTTTTTTTGCGTCAACTGAATAGACACACGGTCTTTCAAGGTCAATATCTTCGTTGTTTATGAGAGTTTTGAGGTGTTTGGCATACCAAATCAAAGGTTGAAATGTTCTCAGTGAGATTTTGTCATTTAATTAAAATTTAAAAAAAAGTAGTAGATTAAAAGCTTTGAATACTGTCGACAGAGCTTAAATTAATTTGTTAACGAAACAAGTATACTGACCGGGTCTGCTATAGCTACCAAAATTGATCGGAGTTTTAGTGTGTTGCCTATTCGTACCTCAAAAATAAAAGTTCGTACAGGAAAAATATGAATTAAGGTAAAAAACGGCAAAAATAGCAGTTAATCGACGAGAAATTTGAGATCTGCCTCCAATTCATTTGACTCTGGGACAAAAATCAAACAAAAAGCTGGTGTTTCTGCAAGTGTTTCAACACTCCGCAGAGTAATTAACAGCACGGATCATTTTAACCCATTAAAAGTCCAAAAGAAACCAACTTTAAACAAGCAACAAAAAGGTATTCGCTTAGAATTTTCTAGACTCCATATGAGCTGGAAAAATGAGTGACGCAAAGTGGTTTTTTTCATTTGAAAAAGTTCAATTTTGATGGATTCATAATTGAAGTCATCGGGGCCATCAAAATTGACCTTTTTCAAATGAAAAAAACCACTTTGCGTCACTCATTTTTCCAGCTCATATGGAGTCTAGAAAATTCTAAGCGAATACCTTTTTGTTGCTTGTTTAAAGTTGGTTTCTTTTGGACTTTTAATGGGTTAAAATGATCCGTGCTGTTAATTACTCTGCGGAGTGTTGAAACACTTGCAGAAACACCAGCTTTTTGTTTGATTTTTGCCCCAGAGTCAAATGAATTGGAGGCAGATCTCAAAATTTCTCGTCGATTAACTGCTATTTTTGCCGTTTTTTACCTTAATTCATATTTTTCCTGTACGAACTTCTATTTTTGAGGTACGAATAGGCAACACACTAAAACTCCGATCAATTTTGGTAGCTATAGCAGACCCGGTCAGTACTTGTTCCGTTAACAAATTAATTTAAGCTCTGTCGACAGCTTTTAATCTACTACTTTTTTTTAAATTTTAATTAAATGACAAAATCTCACTGAGAACATTTCAACCTTTGATTTGGTATGCCAAACACCTCAAAACTCTCATAAACAACGAAGATATTGACCTTGAAAGACCGTGTGTCTATTCAGTTGACGCAAAAATAAACTGCATTTTTCCATATGGGACGCTTTGTAAGAGAACACGAAAAAAAATAGCGGTACTTTGAGAATTATTCTTTCTGATTTGGTTTCTCAACATCGTAAGCTAACTGTTAACATCACCAAATGTTACATGAAAGATCAATCTTAGGAAAAAATGGACAAAATACCTTTGAAAATTTGTGTGCTTATTCAGTTGAAGCGGAGTGTATAAAGGAAAATTTATGTATGGATGTGATGGGAAGTGGGCTTGTAGGAAGACCTATTTAAATATTTTTGATAATGGAATAATTAATTAGTGAATTTTGGAATAACTTACAGGAAGAGGGTCTTAAAGGAAATAATAATAATAAAGCATTTGATGAGCTAAGGCAAAATCATTAAGAATTTTTTTTCGTTTGATTACATTTTTTGAACCGCAGAAATATTGATGATTGTTTGAATAGAAGATGATGAACTATTGCACTGATAGTAAAAATTTAATTTGCAAGACAAAATTTTCAGGAATATTTTTGGAATTATTTAAAGTTATTGATGCAAGTGATTTAATTTTTCCAACTCAATAAAAGACAAGCTATCATTTATACTAATATTATTACATTCAGTTGTTTTTCTCTTACAAACTACCTATTCAATGAGACTTTTGTAGTTTTAAATATGTAAAAATTATTGTTTGGACAATTACTAGTTTTTATCAATAACACTGAGTTACAAAATAAAAATCATGTCAATTACTTTGGAAATGACTAAGCAGAGGTTGTAGGTATTACTGAGTACATCATATTTCGGCACTTGAAATTTTTCGTACACCCTCAAAATTTAAAGTTATTGTCAAAAAACCGTTTTTCAATGTTTTCAGATTTTAACGATTTTTTACTCAGCCATTTTTCGGTCAATTTCAGATTTTTTACAGTTCTAAATAGAGGAGTACTTGTTCTTTTTGAAAATATTTTTTTATTATGCTCAAGCACCTAATTCGGGGTAGATTTTATGAGCTGAATCTAAAAGTACAACATTTTTTTACAGTTTTTTTAAGCTACATTTTGTGTTTTGGAAATTTTTTTTTGGTTTTTCTGTATTTTATTGTTTCGAATCTCTAATAGAGCAGAGCCAATAATTTTTAAAAATAAAAAAAATATTAGCAGCATTAAGGTGGTAGGAAAATTTAGGTCAAATGGTTTTTGAAAGCGAAAAAATAAATTGCCCACATACAAATTATGGGAAAGGGGGTGGGTGAGCGAAAAAGTGGGGTGGGTGTTAAACATCGTGATTTTTTACGATTTCTGTCAAAAGTAGACCTCCTATCGAAAAAAGTTTAATACAAAAGTTTGTAGATAGTAAAAGTGTCTAAAACTTTTATTGAAACCATTTTTTTTATATAACCTCAAAAATATTGAAAAAAATGCAAAAATACGATTTTTTTATTTTTATTTTTTACAAAAATGGTTGGATTTTAACAAACCCTACTCAAAAATTACTTTGTTATATTTTCTATTTATTTCAAATGTTTTTTGAGCAAAAAGTTAATTTTTGACGAATTTAATTAATTTAATTTTTAAGATCGATTTTTCCGTAAAATGACAATAATATTGGCGAGAAATAATTTACCATAGAATTTAAATTATACTTTTCTAATGGCCTTTGACCTTCTCAATTTGAATCAAGCATTAGAATAGCTCAAACGTAAAAAGTTTTTGAGATATTGAATTTTGAACGTCCAAAACACTTTTTGTGTGATGTTTTGGCATAATAATATCTAAAAAACGTGATGTTATAGAATTTTTCTTACTTCAGATTCAAGCTCAGCGCAGAAAAAAACTTTAGGAAACAACTACTTTCACATCTTAAAAAAAACTTTTTGACTAGTGAAAACAAGTCATTCCATTTTCTCTGCCCTGTTCGAGCTCACTAGTCAAACATTTTTTTTTCAAAAAAAAAAAAAATAAAATCGACGGTAAAGAAAATTACAATTTTCATCAAAATTTTAAGAATTATGAGTAAATTGTTTCACGATTTGAAGAAAAGTACGAGATAAACTAAAAAATATGTCAAAACTAAAAATACAATGTTATTAGTTAGAATCAAAAAGAATATTACGTACACGAAATTTAGTCGAAATCGTCAGAGCAGTTTTGAAGAACATTGCAATACCAACCTTGAAAACGTTTACAGGTGCAGGAGACATCCGTTAAAAAAGATATATATATTAAATAAAATGCATGTATAGTAGGGTGGGTCAAAAAAATGGAAATTCGTTTTTTTGATTTAGTAAGGGAAGGTGGCGGACAGTGAGACACCTTTTTTTCAAATTTGTATATCTTAGAATGTTTTCAAGATAGCTTAACAAAACTTTGAAGACAGTTTAAGACACATTTTATCTTAATGTTGCAAAAAATCTTGTAGTTAAAGAATGAATGAGAGCATCACATTGGACTAAAATGTAGAAAAAGTCAAAACGTCTCACTGTTTGCAAGGGTTGCGATCAGTGAGACATTCTTAGATGAAAAATAAATTTACGAAAATGTCAAATAATTAGGTAATTGACAAGTACATAATTAATTAATTTATGTTACTTTAACCCATTTTTTCAAATAAAAATAACAAAAAGCCCAAAAAAAATGAAAGAAAAAACACTTCGAAATTATATTGAAGTCATGCTAAAATAATAAATTTTTTTTTAAATTTATATGTCTCACTGTTTGCTTTTTAAAAAATCTATGTCTCACTGTTTGCTTTTACAAAATGTCTCACTGTTTACTTTTTGTCATTTTTCGGAAAAATATAAAATTAGAAAAAACGAGAAGGAATTCTAATTACATGATATTTTTTTATGAAAGAACATATAAATATAATACATATGTAAAAAAAGTTCTGTCCACTAACCAGATTTTTTTGTGTTATACACTCCTTTTATAACACTCCAAAAACTACTTTCACCTGATTTTGGTTGATATTTTACGGTGTAGGAAAATGGACAGCTTTAATTTAGTCGGGACAAAATTAAAAGACGCAGACGGGGAAATAAACGTTTTGACCCAAACTAGCGTTACTGTGCTTATTTTCAGAAAAGAGAAAAATGGATTGTCTCACTGTTTGCACTGTCTCACTGTTCGCACCTTTCCCCTACTCCATAAACTCGATTGCTAGACACCTCTAGAATATACTCACCAAATATGAGCTCTTTATCTTAATGGGAAGGTCCTCCGCTTTTCAATTTTCCATTTTTACATCAAGCTTCTATTAAAAAATAAATATTTTTTTTATTAATTGAATTTTTAGCCAATTTTTTTACATATTCTTGTAGAAAATTGAACGCTCTACAAAAAAGGTTAAATACACTTTTTACTAATTGAATAAGAATGACTTTTCAATGAAGTAGAAAATTTTTTTAATAAAAAAAGTTAATAAGACCTTTTTTGTGGAGCAATCTGTTTCCTACAAGAATATGTCATGCGCGTTTGATTATTATAATTTTTCAATTTGTTTGCAAAATTAAGAACAAAAAACGATTTTTTAAAGATTTTCTTGATTTTTGGACCTCAAATATCTACTAAACGGTTAGATAATTCAAAAAATTGTATTTAAATTTTTCTGTAGAACGTTCAATTTTTTACAAGAATATGTAAAAAAAATTGGCCAAAAATTCAATTAATAAAAAATATATTTTTTTTTTAGTAGAAGCTTGATGTAAAAATGGAAAATTGAAAAGCGGAGGACCTTCCCATTAAGATAAAGAGCTCATATTTGGTGAGTATATTCTAGAGGTGTATAGCAATCAAGTTTTCAAAGAACCAAATCAAAAAAACAAATTTCCATTTTTTTGACTCACCCTAATGTATAGGTTTCATGTATAGGTTTTTGTAAAAGTAGCTCTATGCCTTTAACTTTAAAGCTTTTTATGAACAAAAAAATTTGGAAATATTGTAAAAAAATATTAAATATTGAAAACCGTTTTAAATGATTTTTCAAAACCAAGTCGGTTTTTAAAAAAAAATATTTTATATGTTACATTTTTAACATATAAAATATTTTTTTACATTTTTCAAAAAAAGAGATTTTTACAAACAATATTTCCAATTTTTAAATCTTGAATAGAAGGTTTCGTGTCAAGAAATAGCTAAACCCAGGCTAAACCTTATGTTGATTTAATTTTTTCAATCATACAAAATTATATTCAAGATGAGTGTAAAATACATATTTCCTTTTTTTTCAAAATTTGAATAAACCAAACCTTTAAATATAGTCCTTAACTCAAAACTACTCGTGTTAAGCCTTAAAAATATAAATATCACATACATAACATGACATTCGAATAAATTATAATATTTTCATATACATAGTTCAACCAAAAGAGGGTGTTGAAATATTCCCCTGGTAGTATAAAATTTATAAAGCTCTGACGAAGTCATCAATCATCTTACTCGAAGACAGTTTTGATACATGTAGAAATTCAATTGAGGTTTGATTTTGAAAAGAAAAAAATAAAAAAAAAAAAATGAAAAGAAAAAAAAAACAGGAGGAATATATTAAAATCCTTGAGCCTGGTGACAGATGTAACATGTACACAAGGTCAAACCAGCAGCAGTTACATATATATGTGATGTGTGTTTATATTTAGGCACGTGTTGATTTATCACATCAAGGATGAAAATAAACCCACACAAAGACACACACACATACAAATCGCACATACGCAACTAAAAATGTTTTGTATTGAAAATTCTTAATTCTACATAAATTATTTCACATTGTACGCCTGATTGAACGATGAAAGCTTCCGCTCCATTTGTTTTTTTGAATAAATTTGAATACAACATTCTATATGCGGTGTGTGGAGGAGAAGTTCCCTGGATGTTAATGCTGTGTAAGAGGCAGGTATCAACACACAGTCAATGATTTTAGTTTATTATTATTATTTGTGTGTGGTTTTGAAATCTGTCGACCTTCACCTGTAATGTAGATAAATTCTCGAGAATTATCTCAAATACTTATTTAGTTTTTCATGAGAATTTGTCCTCAATAATTTGAATATAAGTAAAAATGTGTTTTTTCATTATAAATCTACCTTAAAACAGCCTAAAATCTAGGTATTCGAAGAAAAAAGGACAGCTCATCCCAAAAACCTATCTAACCTTAAAAAAGCTTTATTTTAGCTTCTCTCAGCTTCAAAAGATTCGATTTTTGTCAAAATTTAATGCTTCCAAATAATTTTATCAAAAATTTCAAACCCAACAATAAAATAATTAGGCTTCGAAAGCTAGATTGAAACCTCTGCATATTTACTCAACACTTTATATGCTCGCATGTACTTATAGTAAAAGCAGCTAATGCAATTGTTTTCAATTTGTGACTGTTCTTTGCTGACTGCAGCAGCAGCTAATGACATCTGTTGAGTTAAGTGCACAAAGAGCATTTTGAAATTTTTACCAAAAATTTCCAAACTGATGATTTCCGGTCCCGAAAAAGTGCCCACACGCGAAGTCACAGCTCGAACACAGGGGTCATATGCATGCTCTCAATATCTGTCTGTTGGTCTGTCTGTATATGTTGATGTTGGCTGCTAATGATGATGACGATGACAACTCCCGCGCATTACAGATGGATGGTTGAATGGTATCTGCTGGTGATCCCTGATGATGCCTCATTAACAGGAAATGCATCACTTTGAGTGCGTGTATGCATGCTGGCATATGAGCGTACATATAGAGACGCAATGCGTTCAGTTCCCATATCCCAGTTGAATTAAAAACAAAGTGCAACATTTTCCCATTTTCCCTTACCTATATGAAAAGAGTTGACAAGTGTGAGAGAGAGAGAGAGAGGGAGAGAGAAAGTGTTGGGGATACGATTGAATTACAGCATCAGCTACTTATGGTAATGAATTCGCACCACTCTACGCAAAGCAGCCTAATTGCGCTGCGTGTCCTAGCATTCACATTATGCGAAAATATACAACTCTTACTAACCAACCGGCAGCAGGAGCAACAGCAGAAGCAGTATGGTATCAGTATGTGTACATGGATGACGATGATGCTTATTTGTTTATTTGCATTAACTAACCAACACATTGGACGCCCACAATCGACACCATCGAACAACATAGAGCACGTATAGATGACGTTCGGTTCTGTGTTGGCTACCGTTATATAGTGTGTGTCATCTCATCGCATTTCATCTTCCTTTATGTTGCGTTAACGTTAGCTTAAGAACAATAATCTACCTACACATTATGGATTAGTGATACCACTTTGAATAACAATAACTCACGACGAGATAATCTTGCGAAATCAAAATTTATAATTTGTTAATCCCATCTACAGTAAATAAGGAACCAGATCAATAAACACGGTTTTTGCGCAAATTTGTTTAAAATCATCTAAAAATGAAGAAAATTGGATTTACTTATAGAAAATCTTAACAAAGTTGGGTTTCCTTTTTGTTTTGTTAGCAATTGTGATGAATCTTGAAAGTTACTTTAAAAAATTTTAACTTAATATTGATCCTTAACTTTATGAAAATTAGTGATGGGAACTATCGAACACAAACTATCAAACTATCGATAGATGTAAAATATTCATTCATTCGATAGTTTTAAATAATTCATTCATTCATTCATTTAGTTACTATTTTCATTTCAATATTTTTTTCATTCTATGGTTTTTTATTCGATAGTTTATTCATTTGAATAGTTTTCTTAAACGATAGTTTTTTCATTCGAATAGTTTTTTTTATTCTATAGTTTATTCGATAGTTTTTATACGAATGAATAAATGAATGAATGAACTATTGAACGATAGTTTTTATTCGATAGTTTATCCGATAGTTTGTTCGATAGTTTTTATTCGAATGACTAAATGAATGAATGAATGAATGAACAATAACGAAGAAAAAAATAACAACAATAATAGAAAATTATTAAAATTATATTGAATGAATGAACTATTCGATAGTTCAAATCATTCCGTTTCTAACTATCGATATAGTTCAAATCATTCGATAGTTCCCATCACTAATGAAAATCATTAATAACACAAAAATGTTTCTTAGATTTGTTGACATTTGTTATCCCAGAAAACTTTGCTATAACCAATAGAAATCAAGATTACCTATTAAAAAAAATACTGAAATACATGATGGCGAAAAAATAAAGGTTTGCGTAACGCCCAATATTTTATATAAGAAGTTGCCATAACTACTAACAATTTTGCTTCTATAATTCTTTACAGAAGCAACAATTGCATCTGTAAAGCTTTATAGAACCAAAATTGTTTGTCGGGATACGCGTTATTATGTGAAATATCAAGCTGATGTTATTCGCTTGGAATTCCTGATACCTATATAATTTTTTTTGAGCTAAAAGTCGAAAATAGACAGTTTTCTATATAACAGAATTTTTTTCACGACTATCGGAAATAATAATATTTAACAGCGAAAGAGTTACTATTTGCTGATTTAAGTAAAATACTTTTTATTTAATTTTTTTTGTTAATTTTGTTAAAAATTTCTAATATAATAATATACGAATACAAATATTGCACTTTTGATTTTAAGAAAAATTTCGTATTTTTATTGACTATGTACTTTATCCTCTTCTGTGTCCATGTTTCAATGATTCCACGCTTTTACTACGAATGAAAATGTTGTTTCCTAGTACTGGTTTCTTGACAATAGTCAGGGGGGTACTAAGGGACAATGCCGGTAACTTTTCAAAATCAGAAAATATTATTTAAAAAGTTATCATAGCTTACTTTCATATATTTCAATAATTTGTCATTAAAAACAAAAAACGATATTATTGCCTCAAGGAGCTAACAGGCGTTATCAATGCAAAAAAAAGGATTTATGCAAGGTTAATCCATTACTTGTGTCACTTTATGGTTTCCCCAATTTTTTTGAGAAATAAAGCTAAAATTGTTAACAGTGATATCTCTCAAAAAAATTTATTTGGGAGACATCGCTGTTAAAAAGTTTTAAAAAAAATAGGGCCTTTGAAATCAAAAAATAATCTGTACCAAAATTATAACAAATTCTTATATCCTTTGTTTATGGGTACTTATATTGGTATAGATGATGGATGCTCAAAATAAACATAGATACTTTAACGACGTTTCGATATTAAATCAAACTAGAATCTCATTTGTAATTAGAAAAAGTTCGTTTATTCTGTTTTTTTATTTTTCATCTTATCTTTATGTATACGGGATAAATCAGGAAAACGATGATGGTGAAGTCTCCTGACTATGGTGATACCAAATTTTTAACATACATAGCTAAACCCCAAAATTGGACTTTATAGTGAACATTTGTGGGAAGATTTTGTAACCCCTTGATCAGCTTGAATGCCCTTAATTTTCCTTATAATTGGTAATAAAATTTATTAGTCCTTAAAATATAAAAATCTATGACTTGTTCTAATATTAAGGGGGGAAATCCCTCTGTAATTTTTTTATTTTTGCATTATTTTTTTTTCGCTAATATAAATTTATTAATCAACCGAAGAAACTATTTTCAGTGGTCTTAGCCTTAAATGAAACCTCATAAGATCCTAAATAAAATCCATGCGCTCCGAGCCTACCATAGTACGAAAACACTAAACTTTAAACACATTTTACTCGAAATGCGTTTTTTTCCGCGCCGTGCAATGTAACTCAAAAACTAAAGCTTTCGACTTAAAATAAAGTGCAAATTACTCGTTAACCAACTGGCCATTGCATGAACGTAAAAGTTTAACAAAATTTTTACAATAAATAGTTTTTTTTTTAACAATTTGTTTATAAAGAAACATTGTGTTTTTTCGTTTTTTTTTGGTCTCTAACTTTTATTTTACACTTGTTTTTAGTAAATTTAGGTTCATGCAAATTACTTTTTTGATTATAAATAATTTTCTGGACCAGGGCATTGCACGGTGCAAACTCGAGGCGTCAACTTTAAAGAGCTGAAAAGCTACCATTTTGTTTTTTTTTTACTTAAAAGAAATTGTATCAATACTTCATAATGTCAATAATATCATATACTTTTCCAAATTTCAATAAATGCATTCGGTTTTCCAAACAAAATTATTGAAAAAGCTGTCGTCCAGAGGGATTTCCCCCCTTAATTATGAAATATCACGAGCAATGCAAGTTTTTTTTATATTATTTAACATTTCGTAGCATTTAGGGATCCAATACCATACCTCACCAAAAAAGTGAAACAAAAGTTAAATTTATTTGGAATATGAAAAATGTGGCATGAAATCTTATTCAATTTTACCGCAAGTATTTGCTATATCCTCAAGTCTTTAATAGATTCGAAATTATCTTCTTTCTAAATTTTGGTCTAATATGGTCAAATTGATCAATCGATAAGTCGATCTTATGGGGAGCGGGTCAAAATTCTGACTTCAAAATTATGATTTACAAAATCCTGCTTTTTTCAAGAAAATTCTGTTTTTCAAAATTCTGCTTTTTTTCTATTTTGTCTTTCAAAATTCTGCTTTTCAAAATTCTGCTAATTCTGTTTTTTTTTTTTTTCCATAATATATGCGTTTACTATACCAAAATACATCTCATTAATGTTTTCTTAGGTTAGTATTTTCTTAACTGCTTGTTGTTTAATCATCACATAATAACCATTATTATTAACTATAAATAATTTTCGAACTGCTTAGAGTAAACTTAGATTTGGAAAATGTTATAAAGCTCACGCTTTTTAGCATTTTCCAAATTATTTTTTAATTTTTGGTAGAATTTTGTAAAACAGAATTATGAAAAGCAGAATTTTGAAAAACAGAATTTTAAAAAATAGAATTTTGAAAGCAGAATTTTTAAAAGCAGAATTTTGAAAGCAAAATTTTGACCCCGGCAGAATTTTGACCCCAAAACGATCTTATGAAAATCTCAAAGTGGGAACACTTACGTTGTTGCATTATGCATCTACGATAAAAGCAGCGTTGGTTAACAAATAGCCTCCTGCCGCATAGTAGATTTTAAAGCCTTGAGGGAGTTGGTATGGTAACTTGGACTGTATGCAACAGCACACAGCAAGCCACTGTACATTATTCGCATATTAATGTAATGCATTCCAAAGGATGCTTGAATTTTCACCTAACCTGACGATAATTGGATATTTGCACAAACATGCTGCAACCCACACTGAGATCACACAGAATTCGATACACATAATGCTTAACTCTAATATACGTCAAGCTTGTTTGGTACATAAAGGATGAGCTGAGGCATTTGGATATACCTGAAAACTTAGTATTGGCGACATACGAAGGACGAACGACTTCAACGACAACCATGATGATGATGATGAAGGCTAATAGAGGTCTTGGGTTACAAAATTGGTCACTTGTGTTTTTGTGTTTGTTTGCGTTTGTGCCCGACACCATCAACAATATGACATAGTTGCTGCTATACAGCAATACGCAGCTGATCCTTTTGTGTCACTTTCTTGTTCAGGTATATTGTATTGCTTACAATATTATCTCTCTCTGTATGTATGAAAATGCACTCAGAGGATGCAAAAGCAGAATAATGCATGACTACTGTTGCAATAAATGCAACCTTAGGGCATCTTAACTCTAAACCTTATTGCATTATTACCATAACAGAGCTCTGAATATGTAATAAAGAGAGAGAAAGAGGCGCAATATATATTTTGTTGCTAAAGGTCAGATTGGAAGATTGAAAGAAGATTCCTTTAGTACTCGTGTTTCGTGTGTGGATATGAAACAATAAGCCCCTGAGTAAGTTTTAATAAACTTACGAGTATAATATAACGAATTTAAAGTTGTAAATTTACAAATATGATTACACTCACTTCATGCCTTCAGAAGTCTGAATGCCAAGGGCAATTGAATAATGAATTTTAGACACATGACAGAGAAAATATGATGGATGTAATTTGTAATAATTAAAAATTCGAAGAACTGAAAGTTAGTCTTGAAATTGTTGTAAGATTTAGGATTCAAGGGAATTTAAAATTGAATTCATGTTAAAATCAATAAGTTGTAAATATTGGAATTAATAATATATTTTTCTTGGAAAAATCAGAACTCTTTACACATTTAGTAAAATATAATGCAAATTTCAAATTTTAAACAAATATTTCCTAAGGTAGTTAATGAGTCAGTGATTACCTCTCTTTCATAACAAAAATATACAGTATACAGAATTATTAACAACAATTGATGAGTTTTACACAAAAAATCGCTTAAAATTTGTTATCAAAGTATTTACTTTACACAAGTTTTTTGTGTGTGCTGTGTTTGTCTTTGTCTCGAGCTACAGCCCAAACCACTGAAGCGATTAATTTCAATGTAATGGTATGTTAAGAATGTTGGGTTATTCCGTAGATGGGATAGGTACCTATTTATTTTTTTTTTTACGTGATAACGTCTTATAAATCGATGAACCATCAACCATGGCAGCCACCACAAAAAAGTGACGCCATTTTCTCCCGTTCCACTCTCGCACTTTCGCAGTGCTGCAAAAATTTCAATTAAAAATTAAAAATAAACTATTAGCGATACAAAAGTCTTCTATAGCTTATTTGAAAGATAATAACCTAAATTTGATACGAATATCTTCTAAACGGTTAAAGCAATCAATTTGATGCCAAGGAATTTTTTGTAGAACGTTTAAGCCCCTACAAGAATATATCTTGCTAAATTGAAAATAATGAATTTTCAGTGATCTGGAAAATTTTTAAAAATATAAAATGTTTTTATAATTTTTTTTAACTTTGACCTCGAATATCTTTAGAATGGTTAGATTAATGAAAAAAGTTAACAACACCTTTTTTGTGGAGCAATCAATTTCCAACAAGAATATGTCTTGCGCGTTTGATTATCATAATATTTCAATTTGTTACAAAATTAAGAACAAAAAACGAATTTTTAAAGATTTTCTCGATTTTTGGACCTCAAATATCTATTCAACGGTTAGATAAACGAAAATAGTGTACTAATCCGTTTTTGTAGAGCGTTCAATTTCCTACAATAATATGAGAAGAAATTTGCTAAAAAGTCAATTAATAAAAAAATTATTTTTTTTTTGGTAGAAGCTTGATGTAAAAATGGAAAATTGCAAAGTGGAGGACCTTCCCATTAATATAAAGAGCTCATATTTGGTGTGTATATTCTGGAGGGGTCTAGCAATCGATTTTTCGGAGTACCAAATCAAAAAAAAGAATTTCGAATTTTTTGACCCACCCTAGTATACATGTGCAAAAAATTGGCATTTCAAAATGATTTTTGATCGAATAACGGGAAAAACAAGTTTTTTTGTCCCAAGTTTTTTGACCTTTTGACCGTTTTTTATTTTTATCTTTTTTTCTTCAACAGAAAAATTGAATGAAATTTTTATTGTAGATAGATAATAGACAGAACTACATATATCTGTGCAAAATTTCAATCAATTTTGTAAACACAATTTTGAGATAACGGTAAAATAAAGTTTTATTTTTCAACAAGATATATCTTTTGATCTAGAGCTGGCACAAATTTGATTTAACTTTATTGAGCATCCTGATGATGTTACCTTTCATTTGGTATATCAATCATAACTGTACATTCACTACAAGCTACACTACAACACCTGTGGAGATCTGTTGATCCTGAACAGCCACCAGTTTGGGAACTATCGTAATCTTATTTTGGAATTTCGACATGGTTTGCTTTAAAAAATTCTAACTTTTTTTCTAGGCATCGCAGAAATAAGATTGAAATGTCATATGAAAGGTGTAATTATAAGCTTTTACATGATGTAAAATTTTTTTATAGGTTGCCTGAAAAAAATTGATTCAATAGCGTGATAAAATTATATGTTTTTTTTTTCTTTTTTTGATGCAAATTGATCGAGTTCAAAAACTTCTAGCTCTTTTTGTAGATGCCTAATAGACATGATCGATAAATACATATTTTGAGCTGAAGCAATAAGCTTTCAGGTGGTATAAAATGTATATAAAAACAATGGATTTTTGGGTGATGGAAGTTATTTTATCACTTTTTTCATAAGAAATTATTGTTTTTAATTATTTATTTTAATAACTTTTGCTCATTGTAAAAATTTAAAAATATTTTTATTATTTAGAAAAAATATTTGGCTTTTTAATGGTATAATTTTTTTTTTAAGCTTTTAAAATAAAAAAAATTAATATAATGAGAAAAGAAAAAAGGTAATTTTTTTAACCTTTTTTTTTGTAAATTATGATTGTTTGAAATAAATAAACGCTTCAATTGACTCATTTTAAAACCACACAACCAGTTTTCTTACGAGGCAAGTTATCACGTAAAATCCTCGTCCGTAAACCGGCTTTAGGTACAGACAACCCCTTTTTTTCACAGTTTTAACAAAATTAATGATAAAATTGAATTACAATTATTCCTTAACGATTGCTAGGTAAATTTCGTAACTCGCTTGCAAAATTTATAAAAATATAAAATTTAAAAATTTTTATGCTAAAATGCTGCTCTAATTTTCTGGATTTATATTTAGTGTTTTATTAAAATCAACAATCCAAAAAAAAAAAAAAAATACCTCGGAGTCCAAAAAACTCTTTATACTCAAAAGCGTTTCAGACATAAAAATCTCTAACTACAACTTTTGTATATTACCCAATGAATTGATGTTTCCTTTATAATACAGTTTCCTCTCATAAAACAACTTCATTGACCAACGTTTTGCTTATAAAAATGACCAACAGCATACACAAACGTAGTCAAGAAAAATAAAAACCAAATTCCATTGACTTCCCATAACGCTTCATCTAGTGCACTTGAAAGAAAACTTCACAAAATAAGGAACTATACGGTCCTTAAATTTCTCAGAAAAACGTTTCAAATAAAATAAATTATTTAGTCAAATACCACAAACGATGGTCAACATCCTTTGCTAAAAGGATACAAAATCTTCCACCCTCCTGCCCATTCTGCAGTATTTTTCATCTTCGAAAAAAAAACCTTTAAAGTGCTTCCTCTTTGCAAATCAATTACCCTCTTTATAAAAGTGCATCACCACAACATCAACCTCAATATCATAAGATCAAATTGAATCGTTTTGCGTGTGAACGAAGTGAAATGAAATTAAGCTCTTATCAGGGAGTTGGTATCTGGACCAAAGGTATCTGGGACCTCATTCACCGTCAATCTTTCTCTAGGAACTCGATGCATGCATCCTCTTATAATAGCCGAACTGAGCAGTTTATGGTTGCGTTCCCGCAGGGGACGGACCACCCTATCTCTCAGTCTCTCCAAAATGCATTTTCTGACAAAATATTTACCACTGATCTTATCTCGGGACCAATATTAAATTATTCCCTCTTTGGCAGACCACAAAAAGGAGCATCATCCTTTTGCTTCGTATACCCTCTCATCTTTATCATCAGGGAGCTTCGTCCTCGTTGTGTCGTAAGCATCATCAACCGTCAACTTCGTCGTCGTCGTTGTCGGTCCTCATCGTCTATTGCGCCCGGGACACATCAGATAAGTATTTGGGATGCGTTGCTCGTCTGCTCGATGGGGTTGATGCGGTGAGCTCGGACATCTTTTAGAGCTAAAAAAAAAAATTGCCAATAAATGTCTCAAAGATGAAAAAGGTGGTAGAGTTTCAACAGCATCTCCCTCATGCATGCTGCATAGTACAATCACGCGCAACAAAATGGCCGAAAAGGCATTTGACAACAAAAAAAAAAAAAACTGAAAGAAAAAAACCGTTCAAAACAAGCATCAGCATCATTAAATATTTAAGGAGTAATCAAAACTTTAATCGTTGTTTACCATCAAAATTTCTTTCGCCATCTTCATTCATAAAGGATTCAGAGGAACACTATGTTCAAAGAGTGTCTTTTCTTCATGTGTGTGTGTGTGTGTTGGTGCTGATGGTTTAAGTACAGAAAGAAAATAATTTCTCATCCCAGAAGAGTCTTCGTTGCAGCAGTAGCGATATGAAGCTGCTCTGCGGCTTGGGACAAGCAAGTCCCGCGCCATGGTGGATGGATGGCGTGGCGGTTGGGCTTTGTGTTGAAGCTCTGCTGTTAGCTGTTAGTGATGTTGATTTTGCTGCCGGCTTTGAGGTGGAAAATGAGAAAGTTCTAAGAAAATTTCTTCATTCTTCATTATGTGAAAGAAAAGAAAGCAAAGAAGGACAAGCAAAGAAAACACAAAAAAAAAAGAAGAAGCAAAAACCAAACAACCTTAAACAATCTCGAGAAATTGATGGTTTTAGTGTGAGGGGATTGCGAAAAATAAAAGACTAAAATATTTCAGGATTGCCACTTTCAAAAAATTAAAATCATGAAAAAATTGTTTTTTTTTTTCCAAACTATGGTTCCCAAAGACTTTCTCACTCGTTTTTTGCATGATAAATACATGATTATTGTGTTGGTATCTTTGATTCGTTCATCACAATTAGCATACAAGTTTAGTATCATTAAATACCGTTAATTAAAAGATTGCCAAGATTTACAAAATCAAATGTAGATGCATTTGCCTTCCATTGCAAATTCAATACAAAAAATCCAAATCTAGACCAAAAAAAACTTTCTGCAATTCAATCCAAAATGTGTCTATTAAGAATATGTGTTTTTATTTTTCTTACGTTAAGCCTTAATTTACAAGAAAAAGCTAAAAAGAAATACCTTTTTTATTTTCTCATTATATTAATTTTTTTATTTTAAAAGCTTACAAAAAAATTATGCAATTTAAAAGCTAAGTATTTCTACTTAAGAATAAAACCATTTTTAAATTTTTACAATGCGCAAAAAGTATAAAAATAATTTATTGAAAACAATCATTTTCATAAAAAAAAAAAAAAAAAAAAACATGAATTTTTATCTTCTCACGTCATTAATTAAATTTTTTTCCCTAACAACCTATAAAAGATTTTATACCATCTGAAAGCTTATTGTCTAAGCTCAAAATATATATGTATATCGATCAGGTCTATGAGACATGTACAAAAAGAGCTAGAATTTTTTGAACTCGATCAAATTTCATTAAAAAAAGCAAAAAAAAAAAACATTTATTTTTATGTTCTCACGCTATGGAATCAATTTTTTTGTTTGACAACCTACACAAAATTGTATACCATGTGAAAGCTTATTATTTCACCTTTCATATGACGTATCAATCTCAAGAAAAGTAAGAATTTTTTTAATTCAACCATGTCGAATTTCAAGACTGAGATTATGGTACTTCCCACACTGGTGGCTGTTCGGGGGGTAACAGATCTCCACTGGTGTTTTGAGGTTTTTTGCAAGTTTCTTGATTTAACATTATGTAGCTTGTAGTTAGTCTACCGTTATGTGTTATATACCAAATTAGTGTAATTGTATCAGGATGCTCATAAAAGTTTAATACAATTTATATCTGCTCTTGGTCAAAAGTTATAACTAACCTGTTGAATTCTAAAATTTTATTTTACCGTTATCTCAAAATTGTGTTTACGAAAATGATTGAAACTTCCCACACATTTAGTCCTGGTCATGGTCTATCATTACTCTGAATACTTTATTAATGTATCTATTAAAGAAAAAAAGATAAAAATAAAAAACTATGAAAATCGGTTAAAAACGGTCAAAAAATGTCTTTTTTAAAAACTTGTTTCTTCCGTTATTCAGTCAAAATTTAATATAAAAATCAAAAAGTACCCAAAATTACCCCTAAAAAGCAAGGTGTTTATCAAAAATTCATATTTCGAAACGATGAGTGTTGGAAAAAAATCCGTTGCAGGCGCCTAGTTTTTTTTCCCTCATCTTTCACCTGGCACCTTTAGAATTGTCAAAAATTCAACCCCCTAAAAATTACCCCTGTTTACCCTATTAAATGACGAAATTTTAAGGTTATTATCTTTCAAATAAGCTATAGAAGATTTTTGTATCTCTAATAGTTTATTTTTAATTTTTTAATTGAAATTTTTGCCGCGAGAGTGGAACGTAAGAAAATGACGTCACTTTTTTGTGGTGACTGCCATGGTTCATCGATTTATAAGACGTTATCACGTCAAAAAATAGTATATCATTTTTTAAAGTTCTAATTCATTAAGTTCTAATTCTTTAAGAAAAAAACCCTATGTAGGTATGTGAAAATATAACCGTATTCCCATATATCCTTAAGAAAATTCACGACTCGGTTGACCGTACTTTAACATAAATTGAAATAATTTTTTTATAAATAAAATTCTTTTTATTTCTAAAACTGATAAAATCTCCCAGCAAAAAATGCCATTGTTTTCAATTCTAAAAAGACAGGTTACATTTTTAATTTTATATATTTTTTTTAAACATTATTTTTAGAGAAAAATTTTCAAAAAATATCTGGATACGGAATAAGTCCACTTGTTTTGCGAAAATGACTTTTTGATGGAAATGGCATCTTTAGGCGTTGACACAGCTTCGAAGTTGAAAAAAACAAACAAATATTTTCAATTGTCGAAGTCACAGAGGTTGAAAAATTTTATAAGGTTGAAGATTAAACTCAAAACCAGGCTATTTATTACGTCTTAACTAAGACGTTCATGGGTTTTAATTGTAGAAAACTTGATGAATGGGTTATAAGAGAAGATTAAATCGCGAAGTGCTATTAAATGAGAGGGTGAAAATTGAAGATAGGGGTGCAAAAGCCGCCTTTTTGGTTTTTTCAACGTATCTCGTAAACAAAGCATAATTTTGATATATTGATTTTAAAACTTGTTGTAGAGAATAACATTTAATATCGGAACAATGTTTTTTTTTTTTAATGTATTGTTATCATTTTATGTTAAATTTCATAATAATTATTATTTGGTTCAAAATAACGATAATTTTTTTTATATTTTTGAAAATTTTTTGAGGAAAAAATATTTATTTTCAGAAATTGAAACATTGATTATTATTATGTATTTCAAAATTAATTATATAAAAACCTAAAAAAAAATTATTAATTTATTTTTCTGTTGCTTCTTATACAGATGACAAATATGCGTAACCAATTTTTCAATTCTCTATCATAAAATCGAGTATTTGTACGAATACAATCATAACTTGATGTTAATGCACCAACATAAATAACCCGTAAAAATAAATAAAAATGTTTTACTCAGTTTATTATTTTCGCATGGGGAAAAAAAAATGTTACGCATACGCCACAGTGACCCGCAAATCAATAAAATTTTCATTTGAATAACATAAATAAAAAACTTTAAATGAACCACGAGAATTGTCATTAGTAAAAATTTAGTTACAGTTAGAACATGATCAAAAACATTTTTAAAGAGCAAATTAATAGTACTTAAAAAAGTTGTACTACATAAGACTTAAATGAAAGTTTATTATTGTTTTCCTTTTTTTCATACAGATACCCACAAGAAGATCTTTGTTAGACCTCTACGCTTTCTAAAATTGTAATAATATACTAATAGAAGTTTAAATGAAACCCTTCTTTAGAATGCTTAAAGAGAAAGGAAAAACCAAAGTGTCATCACTTAAAGACAATGCGGTAAAAAAAACTTGCTTTTTCTTTGGCCACCATTCCTGGTCTTGTTAGGTATGTTGCATACAAAAGCATTCAGCGACAAAAAATAGGTGATGATGACACTGGTTATAGGTTTGCCTACCAACGCGATTTTCACCATATTAAACCTACGATAAGTTGGGTTTGGGTGTAAAACACTTTCGAACAATGGAAAAGAAGAAAGAAACAAAATTGTATATCCTTAAGTAAGATATTCATCTTGGTGCTGCTCTCTCACTGCGCCAGCTTGACGTCAAGAGGTGTGTGCATACAGCAAACTCTCTGGTACATACACCTTTGAGACTGCAAACACCTCTTTTACCTTTGAATCCTTTTGCTTATAACAAGGACTTCACAGAGAAGGATGGAGGACGGACAGTTTAGCAGACATCATCCTGCAATGCAGCTGCAACACAAACAACAAAAATAACAGCATCAGGAAGGATACAAAAAAAATTACTAAATTCGAAAAGTAGAGAGAGAGTTGGTTTGCATGCTGAAGTGGAGAAGACCCATCACCATTCACAAATAGGGCATACAAAACACATAAGTGGCAGGGATAAACATCCTGGCTCCTGTTTGCCTTCTAGTATCCATCCTATTGAGAAGCGTTTTAGATTAACGCTTAGTAAAGTTTGCATATCGATGCGGTGGTTGGCTTGAGAATAGGTTTGAGAAATTATTCTCGCCCACTTTTCTCCAAACAACATATAAATACATTCTCAAAGGAAGCAACCAACGTCGGTAGACGCAAAATCCTAGGATAAGCTCAGATTCTAAAGCAACCGCATTTTCAGCACCATCTCATCATCCTGCAAAGGATTGTGTCGTCGTGGTCGTCATATAGCCAGCCATTCATTTTATATGCAGAATAAGCAAGGTAGTCGTAGTCATCGTCTGCTCATGATGCCAATGATGCCGCATCACATCAATCTTTTACCAATGTGTGTGTGGTGTATTAATCGGTGCTGTTGACATTCTCATAATAGAAGCACACACTTTATCCGACACACTTGCTGTAACGTGGCCAGGTTATCACCGGTCCTCATCGCAGGACTTAGCTTATTAATTGATAATTAAAAATGCATAAACACCGGCTTTGTGGTTAGCCCATACACACTCGAGTCCCACACTCATTCTTTTGCACAGCACCATCACCGCTATAGCCATAAAATAATGAGCTCATAAAGGAATCTGCCAACAGTGACTCTCACTCCTCCGCATCCTTGGGCCCTCCTGTTATTATAGTGGCGGTTTTACGCGAGCTCTCCATTACGGACACGAATTCCATCTCGTAAAGTGTAAATTAATAGTTAATGGATCTCGAGAGTGTGGGCGGAGCATATAAAGCGGGCCGCCTGCCGCTGCTGGCTCTTGGGCATGAGTATGATGCGGGCTTGAATGGCATATCGGTCTGGCTGCTTGCTATATACCTACTCCATGCCATCCTGTAATGGTTTTCCGTCAAGGAAAGAAGAACGTATAAATCAGCAAACGCGAAAATAATAGCATCCATTCCCTACAAAATAGAGAGTATATTCGGCCGAAATAGCGCTGGCACAGTGGAGGAGTAAGGGGAGAAAAGGTGTTTACGTTTTATGCCGCCATTAATTGGTTTCTCCTGCGGGATGAATTTGTTGTGGCGGGTTAAGGTTTAACAGCCTTCAATAACGGCTGGCGATGGCATGGCGGTGGCATATAGCAGCTCGACTATACGTAGCAGTGGGAATTTAGTTGTTTCAGTTTTTCTTTTTTCTCCCGGTTTTTACTGATAAAATACTCTCTCATCGAATAAAGTGGTAGTGTGGTGGATGGTGGTAGTATAGTGGTAGATGTAGCGGCTCCTTTGATGTACGAAACAGTTTCCTGGTCAATGTTGGATGGTTTGAACGCCATCATCATCATCATCAAAGTGAACCAAGTGGAACGCTTTAAAATTTTCACGGCAATAACAACGTTTTTTAGTACTAAATTTTACGATAACGGTTTGTTGTTGTTTATTAATCAAATGGAGAGGTTCTTTGGAGTCAATAATAAAACGCTTAACTCCGCTATTATGTGTTATAGCAACACAGGGATTAGTTATGGAATAATTTGTATTTTAAGTAGCGGGATTTTTTAAGAATTAGGTTAACATGTTGGTTTAAAGTTCGGTGATCTTATTTAATCTGTAAACGAAGTTTAAAGAGGACCTTAGTACTTGTGGCCGATATTAACCTCTTTACTTTACAATGGGTGATATGCATAAGAAATAGTAAATGCTTTTACGAGAGAATTTACAAGTATATACTATTTTTGATATGCATAAAAATCAAGTAAATGCTGAAAATTAAGTATTTACTATCAGTCATAGTAACTACTTTTTTGGATGAACTTTTTCAGTAAATACTTTATTCCGTATGCACAAAAACTAGTAAGTACTTTTTTTCTTTAGGAATTACTAGATTTTTTCAAGGTTACAAAATACCAACTTGTAAATTTCATAGCATATACTTTTTTTTATTTTTACACCGTATATAAAGCCGTGGAAATAATGAATAGCAGTATTAAGTCACATTTTGAGGCAATCGGTTCTTGATATTTATTAAAATAGGGTTGTTGTTAATTTTTTTTCCAAATGGCAGAATTTGTAGGTACGTATTAATTCCCAAAAAGTTTATAAAGATCGAAGACCGGGTTTTGAATCAAATTTTAAACAACTTTATCGTTTTTAAAGGGAAAATGTGGATTGGTTAAGTGAACACTTTATTGGTAAGTAATTTCCAGTAAAATAAAAATACTGCTCAACAAGGTTCTTGCCACAAGTGGTAAATTATTACAAACAAAGAAGAAGAACTTCCTTCTTTCAAAAACTCGTTAAATATTTCCGATATCTTTATTACCCTCGATATCTTAAGATTAAATAAGCCTTTAGCTCAAAGACAGCACTGGTCAACCAAATTTATTTTTGTTTTTGCCACAATAACTAAAATAGGTATGCTTTTCTGAAGGTTTTTGGTGTGCTGAGGTCGAATCCGAGACCTGAAAAATTCTATTAGCCTCCATTCTTGAAATATTACCGTTATAAAATGTTTTTTTTTTATAACAGTAGTATAGTATATTTCAAAAACGGATGCTAATAGAATTTTCCTGATTTCGGATTCAACCTCAGCACACCAAAAACCTTCAGAAAAGAATATTTTGGTTATAGTGGCAAAAATCTTGTTGGCCAGTGACTTAAACTGTAAATAAAGTTAAGTTTGTTTTTGGCTAATTAACTTAAACTTAAGATATCTCGGGCAATAAAAAAGATATCGGAAAGATTTAAACAGTTTTTGGAAGAAAAAAATAAGTTCTCATAGGAACCGTTAGAAATTTGTTTGTAATAAATTACCTCACATAAAAATATATCTTAAAAAACGGCCAAAATTACGTTTTTGGTCATTTTATAACGGTAATATTTCAAAAACGGAGGCAAATCAATTTTTTCTGACTTCAGATTCGAGTTCACTCAAAAAACCTTCAGAAAGATTACTTTGGTTCTTGTGGTTCTTCGTTTAGTGTCGCCCTAGTTTCAGATTTGTATTCATTCGGTAATAACTATTTTTATAGCCTCCGCCTTAGCTTTTTTAATAGAGGGTTGCTGTAACTTACTCATAAGTACATTATGCACTGTTAAAATTCGCACAAAAGCTAAGTGCATTTGGCTTATTGACAAACCTTTCGTATTGCTACTCATCTCTGCTGCTGATTTACTTTTGACTCACAAAATAGCACGAACAGATGTTCACAAACTCAAATTTAGAAACAGTAAATTTATAATAATGGATTAAACCGTTAAACTTCCAAAACAATTTATTTGTAAAAACCAAACGAATAAAAATAATCTTAAAAAAAAAGTATTTACTATCATTTTTGGGTGAATTCCAGTATTTACTTGGATGAATTCAGTATATGCTAAAAGTATTTGCCTGTTAGCAGGTACTTTTTTTTATGCATACGAAATTAAGTATATACTATGAATTTTACCTTTTACTAGAATTTGTAGTATTTACTTTCATCTTTTACTTTAAGTAAATACTACGTTTTTATGCATATCACCCTATGTTATTGTTATGATCGATATCAGTTTTTTATTGAAAATTTACTTGGAGTGAATAAAAAAATTAACTCAAAATTTGCAGTACTGTCATACAGTTTCTTGGTCTTCATATGAAAAGTACCTGCTTAAATGAAGTCACCCAAATAGCAGTCAATTTTTAAAATTTACTAATAGTACAGGTAAAATAGTACATAAAATCAATAAATAAAAAAAAAAATTGTTACACTCATGAAAGTTGGCAAAAAGTTTGCTTTTGGGATAAGAACCAAGTACAAAAAAAGTCTATAAAAAAATTTTGGTGAAAGGGTGTTTTTTTTCGAAGAGACAGTAAAATCTGTAATTGGTCCCAAAAAGCCAATGATTCATTTTATTTATGGTTTTGATGACAATTTAAACATTTATAAATAAGTTCTTACACGTTTTACGCGAATCATTGGCTTTTTGGAACCAATGACAGAAATACTGTCTCTTCGAAAAAACACCCTTTCACCAAAATTTTTTTTATGAAAACTCTTTATTCTTGCTTTATATCCCAAAATCAATGCTTTTACCAAATTTAATTAGGGTGAGCCATCAAAAAAACACAGTAATAACCATGATATTTTTATAGACTTTTTATGTACTTGTTTCTTATCTTATATAAGTAACATAGCTAATTGCTAAATTTCAATAGGGTACCACTAATATTACTCTAGTAATACACACTTTTTCAAATATAACCATATTTTCTTTACTTCTAAAAAAAACACCCTTTCACATAAAAAAAATTTATAGACTTACTTTATTCGTAATTTCCATGGAAAAGAAAACATATTTAATTTTAATTTACCATTGATTTTATCGGACTTATCGCGGATTTTTCCCTATTTCCCAAAAAAACACCCTTTAACCTTAAATATTTGTATTTCATCATTTCTTGAAAAAAAAACACCCTTTCACTCAAAACAATTTTATACTTTTTATAGATTCTTAATTCTTATACCAACCAAAACTATTTCACCAAGTTTTAAAAATTAATAAAATACAAGTTTGCTGTTATGATACCTTTCTCACACACAACTTAACCTATCAAAAAAACACCCTTTCACCCAAAATATTTTTAAAAACTTTATGAATCCTTTGTCCCTGTTTTATCTTACACCTTCATCCCAAATTTTGTCAGTGTAGCATGTTTTTCACATCGGTTTCGGTTATATTTTACCTGTTGAGATCAAAAAACAAGCACCCTGGGTTTTAATCGGAAATAACTTTTCTTAGAGCAATCGTATTGACTTTATTTTTATGTCATTAGACTCAGCATCAAAAAATACCTTAAAAACATGTGTCATATGATGATATTCAACAAACAATATTTTTCTGTATATTTTTGACCTTCACCCCCTCCCACTTGTCCACGAAAAAACACTCTTCCACAGAACTTTTTTTTATAGACTTTTTTTGTATACTTGGTTCTTATCCCAAAAGCAAACTTTTTGCCAAGTTTCATGAGTGTAACAATTTTTTTTTATAAATGCCTATTTTACCTGTACTATAAGTTTCGAAAAAGATTTTTTCATGCGGTAACTTTTCGGAATTTTTTTTTTTTTTTCTCAATTCAATTTTATTTAACTTTAAAATTGTTTTTTTCTTCCATTAATTGTGTTAAATAAGTTTCGCAGGAACTTTTCTTAGCATGCAACAAATCACAAGGAAAATCAATTAAAAGACTGATGAGAGGTAGGTACTTAACCGATAGTGAAATAACTCCAAATTTTAACGTTCGACATTATTTCACCATCACAAAGTGAAATAACTTCGATTTGACATTTTTTAACCCTCTGTAGGCACACCTCTTTTTTGAGACGTCATAGGCACACGGGTGCGAATTTGGTTTATATACTTTTTTCATGTCGCTAGAACTTTTTTCAGTCTCAATATTTTAAAGAGAATAATATATGAAATTGATGTAGAATTTTCCGAGGAATTCGAATATTGCATTCACAATTTCAAAAAAATATACTTTCACCCGTAAAATAGATTTTTTTATGACCACTTTTTTTTAAAAATCGTAATTTTTTTTATTTTTGTCCTGCCAAATTCGCACCCGTCCGTGTGCCGACAGAGTTTTAACCTTACTTTCATAACCAGTTTTTATATGGGTTTTATTTTATCAAACTCTTTAATAAAAGAATTATTAAAGTTTCCGTTCTCATATTCTTAAAACGGAGCAGGGGCATACGTCGACCTTAGTGGGAAATAACTCCATAGTTTCACTATGGATTTGTGTCCCGCTCAAGGTCATAATATTTTGTTGGGCTTCACAATTCTAGATCCATTTAAATTAAAGTGCTTGCCTTTAAGTTTGAACCTTTTGAATAAAATTTTTAATTGCTTTGTCATTAGAAGAGTATAGTTATAGTATTCAAGATGGATTTCTGTCAAAACTTTTGAATTTTGATAAAGGTCTTAATGTATTTTTTGTATATTGCTTGTGATTGATTTTTCATATCGTGACACAAGTTGAATTAAAAAAAAGTTATATTTTTTTAATTTTTGAATATATTTATTAAATTATTTTTACTCCACCAGCAATATATGCAAATGTGCACAAACATGTGTATGTTTCCAGTAAATGTTCCTTTTAACATGCATGTTTTTTTTTTTATAAAATGCCAACTAAATTTCGGTGAAGGTTAAAAAATGAAACAATTTCAAAAAACAACTTTTACTTTGTCCTCAAAAATTGCACTGAAACTTTGAGAAATTCCAACATGTATATTAGATTTTTACGCGACGACACAGTTACCTTCTTTTATCATGTGTATATGTTTTCTTTGAGAAACTAATTTGCATGCATGCATGCACTTTGTTTAAGATTCAGGGCAAAGTTTAACTATAATGAGCCTCGCTCTTATTATAGTCCCTGAAAATTCTACTTCAAATTTTCACTGATCACACCTTGTAATATTACTACACACACAACATGCTACCTTCTATAAGGACATACTCATTCCAAGAAGTGCATACTTTGGTACTTGTTACATATAGCGGCAACTCCTTTGCCAACTAACTGTTAATTATTATGGTATCTCGGTCTTATCTTTGACTTTGCTTGTCTACAGGACATGACCTGTCCTCAATTGCTTAAGTTTTGCCACAATCCATATGCACTTTACTTTGATATTGTTATCCTTAATAAAACGCAAGAACCGTTGAAAGTATAAAAGGAACCTTCTCAGATAATAACTAGTGAACTTTAAACATACACACACACACAAACACACACATACAACGAGAATTAAGTTCTTGCTGTTTTCTTGAACTTAAAACTTTTAAATACGTGACTGAGAGATCAACGCAGTATTTTTGGAGAATCTCAGTTCTTGAAGTAAAGGCTAATTTTGTTATCTTGTTTCGCGTGGCAACACATAACCTCTGCTCTTTGTGTGTTGTTGAAGTTTAAAATATTGAAGTTTAATTTTTGAAAATCTCAGAAGATATACTCTGGAGCATGTCCACGAGAATTATGGTAAAAGTTACTCTATAAGTTTTTATTGAGGATTGTTGAAGTGATTGTTAAAGTTTTTATTTGTAGATAAAACAAGACAGAATTTTTTATAGGAAGTAAATAGAAAATAAATACTATCTTTCAGAAGTAGATTACAGAGGGTGAAAGATAAATAGCATTTATGTACCTTGAAATTTGTAAGTATTTAAAAATATTCGTCAAATTACTTTTAGAGTTGCTGAAATAAATTTAAAATTTTGTACACTATGGCGTATGAGTGTTTTTTTTTCGTTCTTTGGTGGGGCGCTTTTTACATCGAACCCATTATTTTTCGCCTTTTTAAGTTGTTTTTTTTACATTCATATCATTTTATTCAAAAACACGTAAATGAGTATACATTTTTTCGCTTATTATTAAAGCCTAGTTTATTTTCTTAAAAACTGATTTTTTTTATAAAAAAGTATACTGAAAGTAATTAAAGGAAAATTAACGAACAAATTCAAATGAATTAAAATTTTTTCTGAACTATTGTGGTTAAGAAAACATTAAATAGATAAAGCTGAGAAAAAGTTTTAATTCATTTGAATTAATTTTGTATTTAAAAATTAGTTTTTTTTTATTCACCCAGTTTTGAAGATTTGCACTTGAAATTGGGTATGAATCTTTAAAACATTATGTACTGAGACGCAAAATCCATTTTTTTAAATTTTGTTTTTATATGTCAATTAACCATTTAAATGTTTTAAAATGTTTTTTTTTGTAATTTAAAAACAAGTTTTATAGTGTTTTTAAATTTTATATTAAATTTCTTACAGAATTATAAAGGTAAGTACACAAAATTTTCTTATACATATGATTTTTTAAGCTCGTAATATTTTTTCACTTTGAAGCAAATTTACGTCGTAAAAATGTGTGATAAACTTTTATTAATTTTTTCAATACCTATAATAATAAATATGAAAGTCATTCACAAGTATTCAATACTCAAAAAAGGACGAGCTTATGGCCAAATGCTCCTTGGGTCTAAAACTTCCATGTTTCAGCATTTTTCGATTTTTTTGACAATCTAGAAGAAATGTACAATTTTGGAATAAAATTAAGCAAAAGTAATTTCAAAAAGGGAGGCAGGGAGCGAAATTGCGAAATGGAAAGAAAAAAAAAAGAAAAAAAAAATTTAAATTTTTTGGTACGTATTCCTTATTTATTGACATCATGGGAACAGAGATCAGAAATAACAGTCAACCTTTATTTTCATTACTTTAAATAGTTTCGGTTAAGGTTTGAGATTTATTTTTAAAAATCAAAAATAAAGGTTATAGGTTGAGATTAATTTTTTATTTTTTTTAAATATCGCTCAAGGGTTTAGAAAGTAGGGAACAAGAGTTTATGTTAAACATAAATTACACTGATCAACAAGGTTTTTGCCACAAGAACCAAAATATACTTTTGTAGTAGTTTTTGGGGTGCTGAATCCGAATCTGAAGACAGAAAAGTTTGATTGGCCTTCGTTTTTGAAATATTACCGTTAACGTAATTACCAAAAAACGTAATTTTGGCTGTTTTCGAGGTTATGTTTTTATGTGGAATAATTCATTATGAATAAATTTGTAACGTTGCCTATAAGAGCTAGTTTTATTCTTTCAAAAAATGTTTAAATCTTTCCGATATCTCTTTTATTATTATTATATATTTATTATATTTAAAATTAAAGTAGCGGTCTTTGAATCAGAAACAACACTGGCCAACCAAATTAAACTTTTTTTGCCACAAGAATCAAAATATACTTTTCTAAAGGTTTTTGGGTTGCTGAACTCGAAAAAATGGTTTTTTTTTATAACGGTTATATTTCAAGAACGGAGGCTAATAGAATTTTTCTGATTGCAGATTTGAATTCAACAACTCGAAAACCTTCAGAAAAGTATATTTTGGTTCTTGTGGCAAAAGTTCTGTGACCAGTGACATATACTTTAAATTAAGTTTAGTTTTTCTTTGGCTTATTAAATGAAACTTAAGATATCTCGAGCAATAAAAGAGATATCGGCAAAAGAAAGAAGAATATAATAACCGTTACAAATTTGTTTATAATGAATTACTCCCCATAAAAACAGAATCTCGAAAACAGCCAAAATGACGTTTTTTAGCATTTTATAACGGTAATATTTAAAAAACGGAGGCCAATCAAATTTTTCTGACTTCAGATTCGGATTCAGCACCCCAAAAACTACTATAAAAGAATATTTTGGTTCTTGTGGCAAAAAAAAAGTTAAATTTTGCTGACCAGTGTTATTTAAGTTTCGATTCAGCTAATGGCAATAAATAATGTATGAACTAAATATGTAGACTCTCAAATTTCTTTAGACCCAAGATTATATCTCTTTTCGTTTAAAGTAAAATCTAAAGACGAAAATGTGTTTTCCACTGTGTATTTAAGTAGCTGTTACCACAATCACAACCAATGCAATTTCGAATATTTCAGGAGACCGATGTTCTAATATCTAGGTCAAAGCGTTCAGCTTCCAAAAGCTATATCTCGAAATTTTGAAAAAAAAAAAAATGAAAAAAATTGTTTGATGCCAAAAGGTAGCGGGGACTGTAACCTACATTTGGGTACTGCTCCCGTCAATGTAGGTTCACGCGTTCTCAAACTGGGAGAACTTAAAAAATCAAAAAGAATAGGTACGAAATTTTTTTTTTAAGGAAAATGTCGCGGACTAACATGGAAGGAGATTTTTTAAAAATCTGACAATGTGCAAAGCGTAGGCCCATGACACAAGCTATCATTTGGCACCACTCCCAAAATCTTATCTCAAGCGGTTTAGCTTCCAGGAGCGTTCTTATGATGAGGGATTTTTCGAAAAAAAATTTTACCCCAAGATATAAAACCGATTTTCTCGGAATTTTGAAAAAAATCGAAAAACCGGATTATACCACTATTGGGTAGCTGAGAATATATGCTTTCATATGGCACCACTCCCATGTCTCTAGGAATTGATACATTTGCAGATGAGATTTATTTTTTTCTCTCAGCTATAAATCTCACTGGTTGACCGAAACATAAAAAAATACAAAATAAAGGTTTCTCTCAGACCTTGACCGAAATTTTTCTTTTTTTAAAATAAAGTTTATTTTATGGCCTTTATTGAAAATGGCGACAAATAAGAGTTATTAAGGAACCTTTCAAAACGTTAAGATTTATTTCTGATCTCTGCATGGGAATAATATACATTTTCAAAACAACTATAACAAAATTCCTATAACACCAATGAAATAAAACAATGAATGAACAAAAAAAAAAAAAAACAATTCAAAATAGTCTGCACCAAGATATCTCCATCAATTATTAAGTGAGTTAGTGTCAAGAAAAAGCAAACTCGAAAAAAAAAAACAAATTTATCGAACAACCCTTTAAGTCAGTCTCAGTCTCCATAAACATCTAATACATTTTTCACAATTTGCATAAATGCTTCCAAAAGAAAAATGTACGTTTGTGTAAAATTTATGTCACTCACAAGTACCTTTACACCAAAACCTATTATATAAACGACATACAACACAAAATTGAACGAAAAAACATAAGAAAACGAAAAATAAAAGACAATCACAAAACATAACCCAAGGTTAATGATCCCATTTGGGACACTTTAAAATGTAACAAAATACTTTCCATTAAAATTCATTATCATCTTCTTCTTCTTCTCGACTAAAATGGCTTTTGCTATAGCGTTAAAACCTTTAAACTTCACTACTATACCATTTACACAAAGCACCAACCAAAAGACTAATGACAAACCATAAAGGTGAAGTTGTGTAACGGGAGGGATGGATAAGTGTATATAACAAAAAATGAAGGAAAAAAATATCCTTTTTTTTATGTGAATCACGCAAAAAGGGTTCAACAAAGTTACAACTCACAAGCTTCGTTCTTCCTCCTTCGCTGGAATTTATTACTCTTTTTTTTTCGTTTTTTTCACCTTTTTCTCATTTTTAACTAAAAAATTGCCCACTATTCAGCGCTTATACCTTTTGATCTCCCCTCTCCCCCAAGTATTCTACCTTAAAAAAAAGGAAAACAACTTCTCATCCCTCGTTTAAAATTTTAAAAGGAGGCCAGTTTTGATATCACAGATTGTCCATATGACCTACATCACGTCTTTGGCGGGCTTCGTCGAGGTCAGACAACCCCAAAAAATAAGGTAAAATGGAAAAAAAGCTGCCATCGCATCTACTTTAAAGCAGAAAGGAGTTTTCCTTTACATTTTTTTTCTCTTTTTTTTCTTAAGAAAAAACCTGCTGAGGAGCCACGAGCCAGAACAGAAGAACCACGACCAATAGTAAAAGTGTAATCCTTTATGAGTTGTGCGATCATAAATCATGGGTCAGTATAACAGTGGTACGTGAGTAAAATCTGCAAGCAAGTATTTGCTCCTTCTTCATATTATATTTCTTATAATACCCAAGCCTAGACCCTTGCATATGTATATAGAAACTGGGAGCTCCCAGCACGAATCTGACACGAATCGCTATTTTGCTCGTTCAGTGATTCTTGAGAAAATATTGAGAGCCAAAGCTAGAGCTGAGGACGAGAGACGTGGCGTGGAGATTGTAAGACGAGTTGCGAGGTGATTTGATTCAACATTGTACTCGTATAGTATAGAAGTCCTTTTTTGATGATGATGAGTAGTTTGTGTGGATGTGCAATTCTCTATGGGCAAAGTGTATATAACCATCCCATCAAGCCAGGTGGAGTGGAGGTATAGTATGGACTTTGGCAAGTTCAGTGCACTACACTCTCATATCTTCCCTTTCCCATCAACATGGATAGGGACTCTCCAGGACCACAAATCATTTTTCCTTTCACGTCATATAAGATTCTATGATATTGCTGCGGTCTGTGCATTGAAAATGTGTGGGCAACAAATTGCAAGCAATTTTCTAGTTTGTTTTAGTTCAACAATGGAGAGATGCAAGTATAAAGAAGAGAGTAGAACAACAAAATATATAAGATGTGGCATGTGATAGCCGATAGAATGGGTATCTGGATGTTTGCGGGTCAAGAAAAGGTGATTTGCTGTAAGGGATTTGCCTTTAATTTTAAACTTTAATGTTAGCTCAATCAGGCGATGGTGATGTGTTCTTAGGTTTTTGAACAAGGTTAAGAAATAATTTTTGTAGTATTAGAAATATTTACAGTAATAGTTTAAGAGTTTTTTTGGAAACGTGATTTGAAGCAAGGCCTTGAAA
This sequence comes from Episyrphus balteatus, assembly GCF_945859705.1. Lineage (NCBI taxonomy): Eukaryota > Metazoa > Arthropoda > Insecta > Diptera > Syrphidae > Episyrphus > Episyrphus balteatus. The sequence continues at coordinate 8,798,413 of NC_079134.1, read as the reverse complement.
ATGTTAATGCCTATGATGCACTAGATGTTTTTTTTTTTTTTTTGGAGAATGAAATGGAAGCAAAGTTCCTGAAAATTGATCTTAACTCAAAAAAAAATTATGTTTTTAATGCTGCAGTTAATAAAAATGATATACCTTGACCTTGGTGCTGTGAAGCTAGAGTTTATTAAGAGATCCTGAATTCCGAGATTTTTTATAAAATAAATCATCTGAAAACTAAATTCAGTCGAAAATACAGAAAAAATTCCTAATATCTACATAATTGGAGATCCCGCCATAGAACTTTAAGTGTTATTATGTATTTCCTAAAGTTAGTGCCTATTAAGAAACGTTTTACACCATGAGTTGCCTAGCGATATTCTGTGAAGGCTTAGTGCTGCTATATTTTTTATATGTCATTTATGCAAATGGCTGCCAAATTTTTGATTTAGCTAACTCATTTTTACTTGCTCTATAGGGCAAGCATTGGTTTCGTGTAGAAAAAAAAAATCGAGGTTTTAATCAAAACCAACATTACGATGATGGAGAAGATCAAAAAAGTGGTTTTCGTCATGCCGTCCGTCGGTCTGTGCGTCTGTGCGTCCATCTATACATCGAGCTAGGGCCTAAACGGATGGATGGATTTGCTTGAAACTTGGTACAGATGATTTTTACGTAATTCCCTAGACCCGGTTTTTTTATTTTTTTAATATCTCCATTTTAACGCATACCTCCCATATAACGTTTTCGAGGTATTGCAAATTTCTCGAAAACGGCTTTAACGATTTTGATAAAATTTGGTGTGCGGAATACTCTTATTGATTCTAACAAAACTGCGTTTTTAGTTTTTCTCAAAAAATGCGGAGAACGGAAATATGGAAATATATTTCATCAAAGCATTAGTTATTTTATTTAAAATTTACAGAGATAATTAAGTATAAAATGTTAAAAAAAAAATATTTTTAAAAACATTTTTGAAAAAAGAAATTTTTAATTTAATTTTCAAACTTTTGATTTTTTTTTTTTTTTTTTTTGATTTTTTTCTACAAAATCTTAAATTTCCAATAGATATTTAAGATAAAGATACTGTGAACTACAAGAGCAAGAACGTGCGAAACAGTCGTGCATTTTATTTTTTTTTTAGCTTTTCTTGTTTATTGTTATGACCTTTGCAAAGATATACTATCTTATGCTATCGATTTAAAAACCTAAAATTCATAAGCTCAAGAATTTCAAAAACAGTCTATTTGTCTATTTTGATTGGACATCGGTTTTAAGCATACTACTTTTGAAGTTGAACATAATAATTCTATAAAAATATGTTTATTTTCAATCGAATAATTTTTTTTATAAAAACATTTTGCAAATTGACGACCTTAAATTTTTGCAACGACTAAAGTCTTATATACCGTTTTTTGTCCCTAAATCCAGATTTTGGAGGTAAACTAAATTAAAAAAAAAAATGAAATAGGATGGGTCAAAAATTCACTTTTTCGAATTTCAAATCCTAATAGCGCGGAAAAGTGGTGAATGGTGATGACTAAGAAGGGTTTAAAAAATAATCAATATCAGTTAATATTTTCTTGGCCTTGAAAATTGAAAAAAAAAAAAATTAAAAAACTCTATTTTTAGAAAAAAAATTTGACCACTTTAACGTCTTATTTTGAATATAATAGCTTTAGGCAACTCTTTTATGAGCTAAATATTAAGTAGAAAAGAAATTGTTCAAATTGGGTAAGGGATTCCAGACTTCTGGCGTTTTGAGATTTGTCGAAATAATGCAAAATCCCTATTTTTACGATATTTTTTTCATTTTTATGGACCATATGGTAAATTATTATTTTTATCAAATAAGAGGTAAAAATGAAGTTGACACCATCAGGGAAAGTCATGAACTCGCTTAAGATTTAAAAATCTGTCACTCAAGCTGGTTCTTGACCACTTATCATTGTCCTCGCCGTCGCCACACAGTTGTGAATTTGGTGCTTTATGGCGTCAAAAATCATTTACAAGGCCATTTCTTGTCGAAAAGTCATGAAAGCATATTAGTATGAGAAGTACGAAAAATATCACAACTTTTATTTTTTCAAAATGGTGGTTCCAAAATGGCGGACAGAATAAGTGTTAATAGAATTTTCTTTTTCAAAACCGTACATAACCTAGAAATTTTACTAAATGAATGTAAAATAGACGTTTGCTCTTGGATTTATGTAAAACTGTTCATATTCAATGAAAAATAAATTTAAAAAAATTAAAACAAAGACCACAAAGTACCATAGTAGTAAAACACAATTTAGACTTGATTTTTGGCATGGTACCTAATATGTAAAAAACGTGATGTGATAGAATTTTTCTGAGCTTCGAGCTCAGCGCACAAAAAACCATTAAAAAAATATACTTTGATTTCTATAAAAAAAACTTTTTGACTAGTGAAATCGAACAGGGCAGAAAAAATGGAATGCCTTTTGTTCGATTTCACTAGTCAAAAAGTTTTTTTTTATATAAAAATCAGAAAAATATGGTTTGGGACGTTCAAAATACAATATCTCAAAAACTTTGCACGTCAGAGCTATTCTAGTGCTTGATTCAAATTAAAAAGGTCAATGACCATTAGAAAAGTATAATTTGGTTTCTATGGAAAATTATTTCTCGCCAATATCACTGTCATTTACGGAAAAATCAATTTTAAAAATCGTTTTTTTCTCAATATTTTCTAAAACAAAAGTATAGTTTTTCCACACAATCTTTAAAAAACGGTTTTAAGCTAAATAATTGCATTCCAAACTTTTCAAAAATCAAAATTTTTTTTGGTAACTTTTTTGATTGAAAAATAAGCTAATTTTTCAAATTAAATTCGTCAAAAATCCAAAAATTAACTTTTTGCTAAAAAAAAACATTTTTAATAGATAGAAAACATAACAAAGTAATTTTTAACCAAGTTTTGTTAAAATCCAACTATTTTTTGTAAAAGATAAAAATCAAAAAAATCGTATTTTTGCATTTTTTTCCATATTTTTGAGGTTATAGAAAAAAATTGTTTGAATAAAAGTTGTAGACATTTATACTACCTACAACTTTTGCATATAACTTTTTTCGATAGGACGTCTAATTTTGACAGAAATCGTAAAAAACCGTGATTTTTGACACCCACCCACCCCCTTTCCCCCAATTTTTTTGTGATTAATTTATTTTTCCCCTTTCATATACCATTTATCCTAAATTTTCCAACAACCAATAAAGGTGCTAATAATTTGTTCAACTTTTGCCTTCTGAAAACCGGATTGGCACTGGTCTATATTGGCTTTGAACTCAACTTAATTTGCACTAAGTTGCTTATCTAATGTCAATACTTTATAGAAACTTGAATAAAAGCAAGCTTCTTGTATAAAATGTACACCTCTAATACCAATGTGTTATTGCTATAAAGCCTTGGCCATAGATAAAAACTCATAACAATTTTGTAAGTACTAAGTATCATAAAAAACTGCTCAGTAACTCAATTTCACTGTTGTTGATCATTCCAACACAATGACTTATGTTCCTTGAATCAAAGATATGACAAATGTAACCACACATAAAAAAAAACCCATTCTCAAAACTCTTTCATTGTTTCTCTCAAAATCCTTCGAATAAAACAAAAAATAAAAAACATCCTCCATCCATTGTCAATTTGGCATCGTAAAAACAAATCAAAAGTCACCAAAACACCATTTCTAAGCTTCCTCCACTCTTCCCTTCCAAACATAACAAAAGATTCGAAATACTCCAACAGAATGTCTCAAGAGAAAAACACCAGAAGCAGCAGTCATATAGTAGAAAGCAGAAGGACAACAAGAACTGTAAAAAGTGTCTGATAATAAAATAGAAAATAACCACTGTCATCCTTGTTTGGTTCGAAGAAAAATCGTCTTTGAGTTGTATAAACCATCGTCCTTGTCGTCGTCCAAAATCCCTTGTTGCCTTGTGTGCAGTGGAACATCCGTCATTGGCATATTTTTCCCACCAAAAATCCATTGGCAGCATCTCGTGGCATATTCGAAAGCCAAGAAAAGACTATAACACCCTTTCTTTCCACCCTACAAGAATAATAGGGTGATGAGGAGAGAGGATGACCTGCAATTCGAATTGTTGCAATATTCCCATGATGCATGGGAATGGATGGAGTATAGACGAAATGCTTGCCTGTGCAACATGACAAGAAAAGAAAACGAAAATAGCTCATGGATGAATGGACGTATACACAGATGTGATTCCAATTGGGACAATCCCTTTGGGCATTTCATTCACACTCTCACCGAGCCGGTATAGTTGTCCTGTATACCTATACAATTTATATGATATTTTATACTGGCCCTCACCTATCTCTGGGAAGACTCTTGAAATCATAAATCACTGCCCCAGGGAAAGCAAATGTATAAACGATGAACAAGACGATGGATATCGTCTCTAAGTGCCCCGGAATAAATAATTGAACCGCAAACACCCAGTCGAGTGTAGGATCACTTCTCATCAGCACAAGGACCTATATCTGATGGGTTCCATCTTATTTCAAAGCTGCTTAGCACAACGAGATATGGACGACAATCAGTCCCAAAATGCATACAGACAAATTGTATGCCTATATTTGATGTGAGTTTAAAATTTTTTTTTTTTTTTGCAAAAAGGACTTTCTCTATCCAGGGAGGGAGTTTATTTGAGGGAGAAGAAATTAACCAACAAAAAGGTGTATGGATAAGCTGTTCAGAAATTTCGAAGGATTATCAAATCTGGGTTCAAAATAGACTTGAAACACATTAAAGGTACTTGATATTCCAAGAATTTGAGGAGTTAGAAGTTTGAACATTTTTGGAGCCTGGATTTTTTTTTTATGAAATGTACGGAACGGGAATTTCGAAAAGCAAAGCCAAGAAAAATCCAACTTACGAAAACCTTCAATCCAAGTTCCAAGAAAGTTCAAAAAATACTAACCATATAGGATTCATAGTGCATATGTATATGTAAAGGCCGATTTTTCCCATAAATTTTAAAAAAAATTTTTACCGACTCCCAAAAAGGAGGAGGTATTCAATTCGTTTGTATTTTTTATGTTTGTTACCTTATAACTTTGGACTAAGTAAACCAAAATTGATAATTCTTTCTGTATTGGAAAGCTAGTGCCTGCAGTGTGGTCCCATTTCAATTTCGTTCAGTTATTGCCATAGAAACTATTAGAAAAACCATAAAAGCTAAACAGAGGACGATAGACCCCCATCCCATTCGATTTTTTTCTTGTCTCAACCCAACTTATAAGAAAAAAAATTCATATTCTCCTTCATCTGTAAGGCAAATTATTGTCTTCCAATTAATCTACTAATTTTTTGCCCCCTTCCAACCGTGTAAACAGAAAATTTTTAATTGGATACAAAAAAATTGGCGGCAGTTGTTGACAGCTGATTTTCTCCCAATGATTTGTCTTATTTTTTGATAATATTATCCAACCCTATAAATGGACAATTTTGGCTTTATAGTAAACTTACAATTGGCAGTCCATTGGTTATTATTGGAAGACTTTTGAAACTTCGGATAGTATTCGAAGATCTCACAATCGTGTACCTACTCAAGTAGCACAAAAGTCTAAAATACACCAAAATATTTGGAGTATTTTTTGCACTTTCGTGATATGCATTTGGAATATAAAAAATGTACCATTTTCTCGTATATAATAAACTCCGCTGGTTAAAAAATTAAACCAATTTTGGTATATAAATAGAGCTAGTGGTATAAAAAATTAACTGGTTTTTGGTGAAAATTATTCCTTTGCAATTGAAAAATACACAATAAATCTATGGATAAAATACACCATTTAAATTATTCTAATTTATAATTTGAACCAAAGTTTATTTTTTCACCTTAAATAGTTTGATGAATTAAATGTACACTATTTCTTATGAAATAAATGAAAATAAATTATTCTCTATCACAATAAAATTAAGTAATGATTAAATATGAATTTGAGTGCCTAATTTAAGAACGAAACAAATTCCATCTACTGCTTTTAGATACTACCCCGTCTAAAAATCGAGCACCTCAAAAATGTCAATGATTTTTTTTCGATTTTAAAAATCAGTTTTTCAAAAAAAATAATTTTTTTGTTGTTTTTACATTTTTTTAGAAGCGTTCTCTTATTATAATATAAACGAATCGAAAAAAAGTAAGAATTCGGGATAATTAGGCCGATTTAGTACTATTATAGTAAAATAATTAATCGCTGTCTTCATTATTTGAATGGCGGCCATGGAAAAATATGACGTCTCCCACTTATGCAGTCTCGTGAATTTTATGTCCACATGGTGTACTTCCTACACCAATGAGAGTGTACAATATTTATACCGTTTCGGTTCATTCGAATAATTTTATGCACCAATAATGGTGTATTATAAAAAAAATTGAATATCGGCGAATTTTTTGCACGGAATCTTAAAAAAAATGTTGAAATTTTGCACAGAAAAGATGATGGTATAATTTTTATACCATCTTTTTTGATAAATACACCATTTTATTCAAATTTCTCAATTTTACACCAAAATTGATGAATTTACACCAATTTATACACCAGTGTGCTACTTGAGTATACATTTGTTAAGACTTCGTAACAAAATTTACATAAATAAATATAGAGTGTTTTTTCTATTACTCAGTAGCTACTCATTTTTCATTTTATAGACCAGGGTCGAAAATTTTTGAAACCAAAAAAAAATCATAATAGGATTAAACTCATTAAACCAGGCTTCAGCACTGGTCTATTATTCGAAAAACAATAATAAAAATTACACAAGTAAGTATTTGTTTTTATTGTTTTTCGAATAAAATAAAAAATTAGTAGCTACTGAGTTGTAGAAAAAAACACGCCTATAGATTGTTCGAAGAAAAAATTTTGCTCACAGAAAATTTCCTATTGATTTATTAAGATTAGAGTATGATATTGATTTTGAAGAAATTATCTTTTTGAAAATTGTAGGAGCGGTCTTAAAAAAAAATATAAAATTTTCAACAAATAAAAAATTGTTTGCAATTTTGAAGAAATTATAATCCGCATATTAAAAAAAAATTTCAAAAAATTCATTAAAGTCATTGACAAAACTGATTCTTCAAAAAAAAAAAAAAATTTAGGTAGGTACACTTTTTTTACAACGAAAATGTTAGTTTTAAAAATCGAATACTACCTAAAACGCTAATGTGCAAAAAAATTACAATTTCCCCTTTAGGGAACCATCCAAAACTCTAAACCAAGCTTTAAGCAAATCAGTTGTCTGAGATAGAGAAAGAAAAACAAACAAAAACGTATCACCAACGTTTTTTGCATATTCATCATCTTAATATCATGCCTAGTTCTTATCTCGAGGTTTTTTAACGAATTCTAAACTTGCCTGTTAGTATGCATACAAAAAAATATTCTATTTCAAAAAAAAAAAATGGCTCTATTTAAAAACCAATATCATGCAGATTCCATCATGATTCAGCCCACAAACATTATTTTTGACTATGACTACACTGGTCTGCAAGGAAATCCTATTTTTAATGAAACTATACTTTTCTAAAGAACTTTTGTGTGCTGATTCCGAATCCGAAGTCAAAATTGGCCTAGCACATCACGTTTTTCCCGTTAGAAAATCTCGAAAACCCATTTTTTTGCTGTTTTCGAAGCAATATTTTGGCGTAATGTAAACTTTTTCAACTAAACTAGTCACAGTTTATAAAAAAAATTATTTTTTTCTTTCAAATTCAGTTTCGATCTCCCCAATATCTCTTTTCTTATTCGAGATATCTGAACTTAAGTAAATTAAGTAGGTTTGGCATATCTTACCATAAAGAAACTGTTCATTAAAAATTCATATTTCTTTCTCCCAAGAATAAATGTATACTTTTCTAATAGATTTTGGTCTGCTAATTTGGAATCCGAATTCAAAAAATTTCGATCAGCTCCTGTTTTTGAGATATAGTAGTTTTTTTTTGAGATTTTTTAACAAGAAACTTGATTTTTTGATCCTCTAACGCGTATATCTCAAAATCCTGACGTGCTAGATTCTTTTTGACTTCGGATAAGATATTTCTAAATATAAAAATATTATATAAAATTACAAAATACGTTTAAATTTGTTTTTATGTATTTTACTATACTTTTCTTTACATATCGACGGTTAAACTTCATAACCTCGTAAGTCTAAAAATTCGAAAAAATATTATTAATGCAAACAGTTCAGAAAATTCAGAGCTATCTTTTGGTATATTCAGCTTAACAATGTTGTTCTGAACATTTTTCAGGAATGACAAAATTCAAACACTCGTATTCGTAGATCCCATACAAAAACAAGAAACACAACATTTTGTTTTTTTTATTTCTGAAAAACTTGCAAAAACGACTTACGAGGTTATGAAGTTTAACCCTCGATATTTGATTTTTAAAATATATCGGGTGTTGAAATTTTACATTTTCATTAATTAAGGTGTTTTTGTTCATGTGTAATTTGCTAAAAACTGCAGGATTTCAATATTTTTGCTGTTTTTGTCAATTATTATCTGAAAATGTGTAAACTTTAATTAATAAAAACAAATTTGGTGTCATATGATAGATCATGTTATGAAAGATAAGTCCTTCAAATTTAAGCTCAATACGAATATTAGTTTTATTTTTGTACTAGGTCAACCGAATCTAAAAGGGTTACAAAATACTCATATTTTTCAAAAATCATTTTAAAAAAAATGGTACGTGCTAGAATTTTTCTGAAACCAGATTTAGATTCAGGAAAGTCAAATCTTTCATAATTTCAAAAAATTATTTGAAGGAGAAAAAAAAGATTAATTTTGCAGACCAGAATATCAAGATGAGAAATAGTTTTCTCTAAAGTTTTACTACTAAAAACCATTAACGCCCAACAAAAAAATTCTTGTGAAAATTGACTTCTTTTTTTTATTGAACAATTTGACTATACCCAGTTTTCATTCTATCCTCATATTAAGATTATATTGATTTTATATTATACAAAATAATCAATATCAGTTTTTCATTATAAACTTATATTTTTTTTGAAAACCATCCGTAAACAATATTGAAATAGCATTTTTTAACTGTACTTAAACAAGTACAGCGGGCGGTAATGGGGTTTAAGGGGGTTTACCCAAACTTTTTTTGAACGGTCACTGTTCTTATGTCCCAGAAAGGAGTAACTTTAAATTATGAAAAAGTGCAAAATGTTAAATGTATTCCACTCAACATAAAAACGTAAGCTGTCTGTTACCCATTTTCCTTACTATTAAGAGCTTTTAAAGAAATTTTGAACATTCTAAAATTCTTTTTCAATACGTCCCTGTTGTGAGAATCTGAATTTTCATCATCTGCTTTACTTTTGCTCCATATATTATTCCTCATTTTTCTTTCGTTTTTTTTTTTTTTTTTTCAAAAAACACAAACTTTTAAGTCCAATATCTCTTTATACCTTTAAAATTTTTTCTATATTTTCATTTGTTTTGTGTCATGTCAGAAAAGAAGCCGAAAACTTCTGTCGAGTCGAGAAAATACACCTTTTGTACACCCACTTTCTGTCTCTATGCCATGTGGCCGAAAAAGCAGGACGCAAAAGTCATCTTCTATTCAATAATTCACCGGCCCAAATCGGTTTTAAGTTTTCGGTTTTCTAAGGCATTTAGTTTTGGAATACTCTGATGGTGGAGCTTCAGCAGCAGGTAAGGTAAAGAAGACTCCAACAAACCAACTAGTTTGAGAGAAGAGAAGACGATTCAGATAGGAGGAATATGGGTGCGATGGCAACGAAATAGAAAAGTCACCTGAATTATTGATCCTAGTTGGCAAAAGTTTTGCCAATTGGAAATGTTGCAATGGGAATTGGAGCAAGCGAGGGAGTTTCCGTTTCTTGTATTTGGTCTTTTAGGAGATGTTGGATGAAGATGATGAAGAACGAAGAACAAGAAGCATCAGTAGAAGAAGAGATTAGGAGATGTGGCTTTTTGGATTGTTTCTTCTTTTGGCTAGGAGAATATAGTACACCTACACTTTTACCTACTTGTATAACAGAAGATACATATAGAATTCTCCAGTTCTCTGAGAAATTTCAATTAGTTTGGGTTAATTTTAAATTAATTTAGATAAACTAAAGGACTTGGCGAGGATTCTTGCTAATCGCTTCTTCGATTTAGTTTTAATTGCTTGGAAAGCAAACTGAGTAAAAGCTTTGTGTAAGTATGTGTTGTTATTCTTTTTTTCTTTCAAAGAAGTTTTAAATAGAGGACACAAATAAGCTTAAGGAGATTTAAAATTTGTTGTACGACTTGGATTCAATTGCTCGAAGAATCCAAAAGAATGATTCGTCTTGTGGTATTTAACTGTTATAGGAAGTTTACAATGAAACTAAGAAGGTTTTTGTTAAGGCATTAAGTTGTCCATTTTATTGAAAACATCCTTGAATAACATAAATGATACTTTTCTAATTTCGACTAAACGTTAAAATAAATTTGTACTAGCTCAAATTACTTAAAAAAAGTACCATTTCAAAATAAAACAATGCAATAACATTTTTGCAATAAACTTTAACGAATATGTGCAGAAATCATTAAATTTATTTAACAATTCAAATGAATGTGAGTATGTTCTAGGAGGGATTGAATGTTAAAAATAAAAAATTTAAGTAGCATCATAAATGTTACCTTTCTATATAATATGACAGAACGTTTTGAATTTATATGATCTCTTAACAAGAAGTTTTTACAGTGCTATTTACCTGAAGATATATGCGTGATGAAATCAAGTTGAATGTGTACCTATATAAAAGACTATCATCATGATTTTATGATACAACAAACTTCATTTTACTTCACATTTATCTTGATTTGTTTTGGACAACCCTTTTAAAATATTTTGATGAAAAAGTAGCAGATAAATCAGACCATAATAATTTGAATATTTTTCTTTCGAAAAAAAAAAACGAATCTTATTCCTCCATATTATCACTCTTAAAATAAAAAAAAAAAAAATTGGCGCCCAACGTGAAACAATGTTCCTTGTAAATAAGTTATGAAAAATTATCCTACCCCGAAAGATATTATCCCTTAGGAGACCGTTGCAACGCGTTGCTTCTGTATTTCCTAGCAAGTTCATTTCAATTCAAAGAACTGAACTTTTGGAAGTACAGCACATAGTCTTACACAGTTTCAAAATTTCAATAAACGGAATGACGACTGACTTTGTATCATTAAAATAGATTTCAAAAAAACCCAATTGGGTAATCAGTGAACAAGGTACCGCTCTCCCTAACTATGGATCGAAATTGGATATATAACGGAATGATATTGAAGATGAACTGGCAAGAAAAAGGTCAACATTAACAAGAGGAACAGGAACAACTCCACAACTAGAATTATGAAACACAACTTTTGCGACAAAAACTAATAGCTCACTAAAAGTACATGAAATATCTACATTCTAAAATCCTTACAATATGAGTTAACTGCTTAAGTATCGTCCACATAGAGTTAATCTGTAAAAATTGTCCAAAAAATAGCAAAATTTGTCAAATTAAACCCGAAAAAATACGCGGCTACTTGAGTATTGAGTTTGCCTGATACGGGCTGTACAAAGTCATGTTGTTTTGAGCCGGGCTATACCCTTCCCCGTTTTCCACTTAATGTGATTTATTTGACATCACAACGATCAAACATTCATAATTTTCGACAGAAAAAAACAAACAAAGAGGTTGTCTGTAAAGTCGGTTTACGGACGATGATTTTACGTGATAACGTCGTCAGAAAACAGGTTGTATGCCTTTGTTTACTTATTTCAAACAATCATAATTTACAAGAAAAATCTAAAAAAAATACCTTTTTTATCTTCTCATTATATTAATTTTTTTTATTTTAAAAGCTTACAAAAATAATTATGCAATTTAAAAGCCATTTTTAAAAAAATTGTTTTTTTGAGAAGAACATCTTCAAATAGAATTTCTATACCTAGGCACAGAAGTACTCGAGCCTCATCGTCATTTCTAATTCGTGGCATTAAACTTTGGAATGGCCTTTCAAGACAAATTCGATCTACACACAATGTTAATAAGTTCAAGCGTTTGGTATTTGCTACTTTTGTATAACTTCCGATTCTTGTGCGTTTTTCTTGTTCAAATGATTGTACTCATGAAGACTAGTTTTGTTTTCTTTATATTAAGTATTTATGATTGAAGTCAATTGTTACGACTTATTTGATATTCTTTAAAATTCAAGTAAATTTATACAAGTTACTTATTCGTTGTTTACATTTTCATTTTTTTGAATAACTTAGCATATAAATAAGGGACAATGTCCTACAATATGTAATATCTAAACAAATAAATAAATAAATAAAAATTTTTACAATGCGCAAAAAGTATAAAAACAACACCGGCACACAAAATAAAAAAAGTGTCATGTACCAGAAACCAGACCTATCTTTCTATATGTTTTTGGGCACGCTGAATCCGAATTTCAAGTCCGTTTGGCCCTGTCACCCTCCAGTTTTGAGTAAAATGCAAAACACTAAAAAAAAGAAGTTTTTTGCCTTTTTTGGGGTATTTTTTACATTTTTCTCAAAACTACAGGGTGACCGGGCAAAACGGACTTGAAAATTGGATTCAGCGGGTCCAAAAACATATAGAAAGTTAGGTCTGGTTCCTGGTACATGACACTTTTTTTTTTGTGTGCCGGTGTAATTTATTGAAAACAATCATTTTCATCAAAAAAAAGCAAAGAAAACATGAATTTTTATCTTCTCACGTCATTAATTCCATTTTTTTTCTAACAACCTATTAAAAATGTTATACCATCTGAACGCTTATATGTATGTATATCGATCAGGTCTATGAGACATCTACAAAAAGTGCTAGAATTTTTTGAACTCGATCAAATTTCATTAAAAAAAGCAAAAAAACAAATTTATTTTTATGTTCTCAGGCTATGGAGTCAATTTTTTCTTGTTTGACAACCTATAAAAAATATATACCATGTGAAAGCTAATTATTTCACCTTTCATATAGCGTAAAACTCATTTCAAAGATGACTACAAGAGAAGTTAGAATTTTTTTAAATTCAACCATGTCGAATTTCCAGACTGAGATTACGGTACTTCCCACACTGGTGGCTGTTCGGGGGGCAACAGATCTCCACAGGTGTTTTGAGGTTTTTCGCAAGTTTCTTAATTTAACATTGTGTAGCTTGTAGTTAGTCTACCGTTATGTGTGATATACCAAATGAAAGGTAATTGTACCATGCTCATAAAAGTTTAATAAAATCTACTCTTGGTCAAAAGTTATAAATTGTTGAATTCGAAAAATTATTTTACCGTTACCTCAAAATTGTGTTTACGAAAATGATTGAAACTTCGCACACATATAGTCGTAGTCATGGTCTATCATTACTCCATATACTTTATTCCTGTATCTATTAAAGAAGATAAAAATAGAAAACGATGAAAATCGGTTAAAAACGGTCAAAAACCGTGTTTTTAAAAAACTTGTTTCTTCCGTTATTCAGTCAAAACTCACTAAACGATTGCCAAAACCTACATGTCCTATAAGTTGAGATTTTTCGAACGCTCCAAAAAAAAAGCTAAAAATCAAAAATTACCCAAAAATACCCATAAAAAACAAGGTGTTTTTCAAAAATTCATATTTTGAAACGCAGAGTGTTGGAAAAAAATCCGTATCAGACGCCTAATTTTTTTTTCAATCATCTTTCACCTGGTATCTTTAGAATTGTCAAAAAAAAAATTTCCTTTACCCAAAATCATCATTTTGTCATAGCCCCAACACGTGTACAACGTTCAAACAAAACGTTATAGCTTAGTTTCAAATATTTTTAGAATTATTTCTTAAATGCAGTTATTCTTATATTAATCTCATCTATCTATAGCAAGAAAAATCAATTCTCTACAACTTCGCGTTTAGATTTTAGCCCAAATTTCATCTTTCCGTTTTACCCCTGTTTACCCTATTAAATGACGGAATTTTTAAAAATCCTTCATTTGGATTAAGCTTTAGGTTATTATCTTTCAAACAAGCTATAGAAGATTTTTGTATCTAATAGTTTATTTTTAATTTTTAATTGAAATTTTTTGCCGCACTGCGAAAGTGGGAGAGTGTAATGTTAGAAAATGGCGTCACTTTTTTGTGGTGGCTGCCATGGTTCATCGATTTATAAGACGTTATCACGTCAAAAACATATAAAAAATGTTTCACAATAATAGAACACTTTGATTTTCAAAAAAAAAATTGGGATTAAAAAACATTGGTTGGTTTATAAAGTTTAAAATTTAGAATTATATGTATTTTTAAATAGTGAATTATATAAAAAAATAAAAAAAAAAATGTTTTCTCAGAAATAAAAAAAAGTGTACGGTGGACCAACCTTCCCATTTATGTATATGAAAAATAGATGTTGGCCGATTCTCAGACCTACTCGATATGTGTACAAATTTTCATATACATCGGTCCAGCCGTTTCGGATGAGTTTGATAACAGCTTTTATGAAAAGGAAACAAAAACTTCTCATTTAAGTATTACATAGAAATATTTCCTTCAAGTCCAATGAAAATTTAAATAAACTGAGAAGACATCCTATGCAAGTTTCGTGTTTGAGAATTTGAGAACAGAAACTTTTATTGTTTATTAAATACGTTAAATACTAACGTTAAAAAAAAAAATACAAAATTACTTAAAACTAAATTTAAATATAACCAAATTTTAAATACTCAGAGCATAAAATTTACATTTAAAGCTTACAGATTTAAAGTTATCATTTGTAGAACCAATGAGAATAAAGAATTTATTAAGATTTTTAATTAACGCCGGAGCCCCGGGGCAAGACTAAAGTTTGG